>NC_041744.1:6408355-7658355 GCF_004115215.2 Ornithorhynchus anatinus
AAAATAGGGAGAAGATCCCTGCTCTCCCTACTTAGACTTACACTGTGAGCGCCACATGGGACAGGGACCACTTGATCTGCTGACCGTATATTTACCTCAGCACTTAGCATAGAGTGAGCGCTTGATAATTACCAAACTAACTACGGTGGGGTAGAGTGGGGGAGATGCCAGAACAATCTTTAGCTCATTCTGCGCTCCTGCTCTCAGGGCCTGCAGAGCTCTTGGAGCCTTTCTTCACTCAGGTCTTAGATCTCCTAGGAAACAGATCGGATTTCTGTCAGAAAGACCTTGGAATTGTTTCTTCACCACGCTGGGTCTCTGGGGCCTTATTTCTGGCTTGAGGATCATTGCTTTGGCTTTCAAAAGGCAACTACAAACAAGCCAAGTGGACCTTTGCCTCGTGCCAAGGCTGGTGTCAAAGGCTCTGCCCCTGCCGGGCCTTGGAGTTGGGTCTTCGCTGAAGAAACAATTGGCTGCAACAAGATGTGGCTTGGACACTTGATATATGTTGCGGGGGGGGGGGGGGGGGGGGGGGGGGCAACCGCTCAGGAGGAGGCATTGCTGTGACAATCAATGTTGCTAAGCTACAAGAAGTCACCGTGGTGAGTGAACAGTCAGGGACTCGGAACACAGGGAAAAAAAAGTCAGCAGGGGAAGGGGAAAAGGGGGAGGGGAGTTACACCATCTAGATGAAGAGCGACTTTAACAGGCCTGGAGGAAGATTCAATCAGTCCATCAATCAGTGGTATTTATTGAATACTTACCTTGTGCAGAGCACTATATTAAGCAGTCAGGAGAATACAATACAAAAGAATTAGCAGATGTTCCCTGTCCATTAATGAGCTCAGGGTCTAGAGCAGTGATTCAAGTCCCCAACAGCATTGATTCCGGGACTCAGGTCCTTGGTCAGAGAAGCAGTAGTGGAGAGAGCATGGGCCTGGGAGTCAGAAACCCTGGGTTCTAGTCCAGCCTCTGCCACGTACAAGTCATTTGGGCAAGCCACTTCACTTCTCTGTGCTTCAGTTCCCTCATCTGCAAAATGGGGATTCAATAGCTGTTCCCCTTCTTACTCAGCCTGAGAGACCCGTGTGGAACCTGATTATCTAGCATCGACCCTAGGAGTTAGAACTGTGGTTGGCACATAGTAAGTGCTAAACAAATGCTTATTATTATTATCATTATGTCTCCCTTCTGTGTCCCAGGTTCTCCAGGAATGGGATTAAACAGGAATGAGGAGGATGAAGATGGGAAACGAAGAACTGTATATCTGGAAAGCTGGAGTCATCTCCTCCTTGGATCACTCTCAGCCCTGCACCCAACAGACAGCCCAGCTTAACCTGGCCCCAAAAGCTGCTGCCTCGGACCATCTCCCACTCGGCTGCCAAGCCTCGCGTCGAGCCTCAGAAGAGCCCGGCACCTACACAACCTTGGGCCCAGAGGGGCCTCCAAAAAGAGACTGTGTTATGGAGAGTGAGTAGAAAACTCAGGGTAAACCAGTCCAGAGGGATGCCCAAAGTCACCACCTAAGCCCAACACCGAATGGAGGCAAAACCAATGACAACAGAAGGAACCGATGCCTCCGGCTCGCCGTGCCTCATCATGGTCACCCAGGCAGCTGCTCATCCATCAATCAATGGCATGTATTGAGTGCTTACTATGTGCAGAGCACTGTGCTTAGCACTTGTGAGAGTTCAAAACAGAATTTGCAGCCATGTTCCCTGCCCATAATGAGCTTACAGTCTAGAGAGGGACACAGAAATTAATATAAATAATTTATAATGTACAATTAAATCAGAGGAGATCCCCTACAGCCTCTTTCAATCTCCCTCTCCTGTTTCCTTTCTTAACTGCAGCCCTTCGGTTTAGTTTCCCTGGGTGCGAGAGCCAAGGAGGAAGAAAACGGTTTTATTTGGCAGAATAAACCGCAAGGTAAACAGGAGGAAAGACGGAGCGTGTTCCCCAATTAAACAAGAATGCAGAACCAGGGAGACTGCGTGGCTGAACTTTTCCATTGGCTCCGACATCACACGGATGTGAGGTGAGGCTCTACAGCCTGACCTGGCCCTTTGGTTTCCGGCATGGGGAGAGCAGAGCTCTCCGATGGTTCCGGGGGGCCACCAGTTCCCCCGGATTAAAGAGTGAAACAAACCCATTACATCGACACAAGCCAACAGGACTTCGCCATCCTCGACGATGAGGTCAGTAACAATGCCAATCAATCAAGAATATTAAGTGTCTTCTCGGGGTAGAGCCCCGTACTAGGCGCTTGGGAGAGTACAACAGGATTAGAAAACATGACCCCTTCCCTAAAGAGGCTTACAGTCTAGTGGGGGAGGCTGACACAGATGACTCAGTGCTTAAATAAGAATTAGGAGAGGGGAAAAGCAAGAAGTGGTAAGGAGACCCACAGGAACCCTGGGAGCCTACGTGAACATCAACTCCCTGGAAATTTCAGTCCCAGAGTGACACTAATAATGTTGGTATTTGTTAAGCGCTTACTATGTGCCGAGCACTGTTCTAAGCGCTGGGGTAGACACAGGGGGTAGACACTGATAGAGGATAGGAAAAGTTTAGGTCCAGAAGGCTGGGGAGCGAGATACAGTGGAGAGAGCATGGGCCTGGGAGTCATAGGACCTGGGTTCTAATCCTTTCTCTGCCATTTGCCTGCTGTGAGACCTCAGGGATGTCAATCAACTTAATATAAAATGAGGCTATCTGTGCTTCCTCCCTCTTAGACTATAAGCCCCTTGTTAGACTGGGACTGTGCCTGATCTATCTTGTATCTACCTCAATGCTTAATGTACTGCTTAGCATATAGTAAATGCTTAACAAGGGCCATTATGATTGCCATGATTATTAACTATAACAATGGTGATAATAGTGATAATAATAATTCCACCAATTTATTCATTCTTCATTACCTCCTTACCAGTTCTATTAAAGCTTTCCCTCTGGTCTCCACTGCATATATACTCTCTGTGACGCCTATGCTCCCAGAGAGAGTGTACGCTCCTCAGGTTGTGGTGGGGCGGGGGGACGACAAAGAATACACGTCACTTCCTTTTCTTTTTTTTTTTTAAATTCCCAAGCATTCCCAATAGTGCATTGCCCCCAACCCCTTACTACTTCTACTTTAATTGTATGTTCCCAGACACTTAGTAAAGGGCTCTGCACTCAGTAGGTGGTCAGTAAATAATGATGATGATAGTTGCTGCTCTCCTCCAAACCCCTTTCCCAGAGTTCTTCTGGCTTCAAGTCAGATTGAGGGGAAAATGAGATTTGCCAAGTCTGATCAATGGCTGGGGCAGAGCCAGAGGCTGAGGGGGAAAGGGGTGGGGGACGGGAGGGAGGAGGGTAACAGGGAAAGTTTTCACAAATTGTTGGTGCTTTGGGACTACAGAAAAATCTTGCATGCCTATCCCGACCATCATCCCAAGGGACTGGGTGGAGGGGACTAGGCCTCCTGCCCCCCGACCTCTCCAATTAGTCTGCAGGAACTTACCCAGCTCTACACCCCCAACTCCATGGGATCAGCAGAGGCCACTGTCCCCCTGGGCTTCTGACTGCCTGACCAAAGTCGCCACCATTTATGCCTCCACTTCTGCTGAGGCTAGATTCCCAGCCCTGCTCGCCCACAGTTTTCCTCAAGGCCTGAGAGCTTCGGGCTCGGAAAAGCACTACGCATTTCCTGGCAGGGAGCCGAGATTGGATCTTCCAGATAGGTGGGTCCATTCCACACCCTGCCCCCGAAGCTTGCTTCTTGCCCTCCACCAACTGGCACCTTGGGTGAGTTCCTGAATGCCAGCATCTGGACACAAAGTCCTCCAAGTATCAACTTGGGAAGATGTGGGATTCCAAAAGGAGGAAAGGCAGTACTTCCTGTGTGAACGGCCTCAAATGTGCACGGACTCAGCGTCTGGACCCACTTAGCGTGAAGTAAGCAGGACTGAGGAGAAACCCCTGGGAAGGGGGAGGGAGAAGAAGTCCACAGACCTTTATCACCTATTCTAAACACTTTTCTCGATTACCCTCATTCCTCTGAACATCCTGCATATCAGCTGCTGGCAGATAAAACTTGAACATCCACAAGCTGGAATCTTCTGTTCCCCGAATGCCCTCCTACCTCAGCCCCATGGGCACTCGGAGAGAACAGCAACTTGGAAAGACTTTTCTCTGAAAATTGGCTTCCGACTCCATCTTGGTTTCATTTCTTCTAGGTCAGAGAGGGGTGGTGGGAGCAGTGGGGGAGGTGGAGTTAGAAAGTATGACTATTTACTCCTATTTACATTCTGAAAGCAGGAGATTCTAACTTTTTGGATCCTTTTCCTGTTGTTACTAAGGGAATATGATGTACTCTCCAACACACACAAAAATTAATAGTGGGGGAAGAGGTCAATCTGAATGACGCCAGCTTCTCACCCCCTGGCTTGGCACACCCCAAAGGATGATAAAAGACATTTGTAGATTTGTCTGCCTGGGTCTTTCCTTTTTTAATGGCAGCTTTTTTCTGCTCCTCCTCAGCCATCCCTTCAACACCTACAAAACCTACAAAACATGGTCAGCCCACACTCTCTAGGAATTTGTGTTCATTCTAGCTTTATAAATATATAAAAGCATTTACAACAAGTACAGTACTCCCTTTACCCTTCCCTAACGCTCTATTGGAATTCATATAAGAATTCTGGAGTCTATCTGAGGGACTACTCTCCTCCTTTACAGATGGGAAAACTGAAGCTCAGAGAAAACCAGCAGGCTACTAAGCTTAGTGCAACTGAACCTCACAGGACCAGTCCTGCGAAATGAAAAAAAAATGAGCCTTTGGAGCATGAAGTAAGCAGACTGAAGAAACCCCTTGGATAGGTGAAGGAGAAGAAGCCCACGGACCCTTGCCATCTATCCCGAATGCTGTTCTCAAACACCCCCGTCCCGCTGAACGACCCTGAGTATCGGCAGGATGCAGATAAAACCCCTTGGCCATCCTTGACCTGGAATCTTTTGTTCCACAGACGCCTTCCTATCCCATTTAGACTCAAGGGTATGGGGGAGAGGCAAACAGCAGACTTTTCTTTCTTCATCAACAGCTAACTCTTCCCAAAAGCTTCAGTTAATCCATCAGTGGTATTTACTGAAGACCTACTCTGTTCAGAACACTGTACCAAGTGGCATGGGGGAGTATGATAGAGTTAGTAGACATGATCCCTGCCCTCAAGGATCTAACAATCTAGACACTCAAATTATGGATCAGTAGCTCCTTTTGGACAAGGAACAGGTCTACTAACTCTGTTATATTGTACTCTTCCAAGCACTTAGTACAGTGCTCTGCACACAGTACCCGTTCAATAAATACCGTTGACTGTTTCATCATTTATATCCCCCTTTCAGTGTCAATCCAAATTGAGAAGCAGCGTGGCCTAATGGAAAGAGCCTGGACCTGGGAGTGGGAGGATGTGGCTTCTAATCCTGACTCTGCCATTTGTCTACTGTCACACACAATCAAGCCTGGCAAAAATATTTCCCACTGTAGAAAAAAATCCACCTTCAGTTCCCAAATGCTTCTAAGCAAACCTCCACCAGACTGAGAGTTTGACATAACAATAATAATTATGGTATTCACTCAGCATTTATTATGTGCCAGGTGCTGAACTAAGTGCTGAGATCGATACAAGCAAATCAGGGTGGACACAGTTGCTGTCTTATGTGGGGCTCACAGTCTTGGAAGCAGCGTGGCTTAGTGGAAAAGAGCCTGGGCTTCGGAGTCAGAGGTCATGAGTTCGACTCCTGGCTCTGCCACTTGTCAGCCATGTGACTGTGGGCAAGTCACTTCACTTCTCTGTGCCTCAGTTACCTCATCTGTAAAATGGGGATTTACTGTGAGCCTCACGTGGGACAACCTGATGAACTTGTTTCTCCCCCAGTGCTTAGAACAGTGCTCGGCACATAGTAAGCGCTTAACAAATACCAACATTATTATTAACATTATTATTAATCCCCATTTTACAGATAGGGTAACTGAGGCACAGAGAAGAAAAGTGACTTGCCTATGGTCACCCAGCAGACAAGTGGCAGAGTTGGGCTTAGAATCCTTGACCTTCTAACTCCTAGGCCCCTGCTCTATCCACTACGCCATGCTGTTTTGCAAAGAAAGAGCAGAATGCCTTGCGACCGAGTTTATGCTGGACTGGCCAGTTTTTAGCTGCTCTGTCCCCTGTCTGGTATGGTTATGTTGTGAGATGCTTTTATGGCTGGGATTTGTATTTGAAGTTCCCAAGCTCCCTCTGGCAAGTCCTGTGGCTCAGAAGCAGCACCCCTCTTCCCAGAGACCAGGGAAGGGGACACAGGGAGGGGACATAAGGAGGGGGCACGGGGAGGGGACACAGAAGTTTTTGACCTGAGGCATGAGTGAGTCAGGGATTCCCCCAGGGAACCTGCTCAAGGCTCAGGGAAGACTTCTGCAGGACACCACTTGCCTGCTATGTGACCTTGGTATGTCACTTCACTTTTCTTCACCTCAGTTTCCTCATCTATAAAATGAGGATTCAATTCCTGTTGTCTCTGATCCTTTGACTGTGAGCCCCGTGTAGGGCAGGGATTGTGTCTGACCTAATCTTGTACCTATCCCAGTCAGTCAGTCGTATTTATTGAGCACTTACTGGGTGTAGAGCACTCTACTGAGTCCTTGGGAGACTACAATGTAACAGTCACATTCCCTGGCCACAATGAGCTTACAGTCTAGAGGGGGCTTGGTGCATAGTAAGAGCTTAAGAAATACCATAATTCTTATTATTCATGTCATTATCGGGTCCTGAGGAGCTCAGAGATCAGGGCTGCACCGCGGCTGGGTAGTGAGGACAGTTCTGAATAAAGCAGTGTTCAGGGCCCAATCTTTTCCCAGGGCAGAAAACAAACTGAATCCAGATGTCCCCCTCAGAGCATGGCTGGGTCAATCAACTGTCCACATACAAATCCCACTCTGAAAAGGAGAAAAAATGAAAGCCGACCATCGCTTCCTTTTGGAAAGAGCACTTGAGGGTCAGATGCATTATCTGGCCAGCCAGGCGGAAAAAGGCAATCACTTAAATTTAATCAGAGAAGAAAATCGGTGGGTAATCACCCCGGCACCCTGCCTGTTTCACCCTTAGTGACAGGAAGCAGAGAAATGACCCATAGCATACACGATTAGATCGTAATGTCCAGTCCTAGGGGAGTCGACACAGAATTATTCAAGATGATATGTTCCCTCTGGCTTTGTCTGCTGCAGCATTTCCAAAGCTTTGGGTCAGAGATGGTGGGGACTGGCATTGGAGATTTTGCACTGGAGATCTTGGGGCCTTCCATAGCCAAGCATTATTCCACCCCACCCCCCCACCCCCCCCCCAGACTGTAAGCTCATTATGGGCAGGGAACATATCTGCTAATTCTGTCATAGTGTTCTCTCCCAAATACTTAGTACAGTACTCTGCACATAGTAAGTGCTCAAAAAATACCATCGATGGATTGATTTTACAGAGGGGGAAGACTGAGGTTAATTTCAAGTAATTTAGTCATTTCCTGCCTATCCTTTTTAAGTAATGTTTGAGTATTTTTATTTTTTATGGTATTTGATGTGCTATGTGCCAGACACTGTACTACGTGCTGGATCATGAGTTCCACTAAGACCAGTGGGCAGATTTTCATCCCATCAGCCACTCAGCCTCAGTTCGTCTAAAATTCATGTGTACCTTGTATATTTTGGGTAAAATATGGGTGGGGAATTAGGGAACATTACTCCACGACATGGGAATATCTGGATAGAATGCAATGTGACAATGGAAGAAATGTTTAAGACACGTATGCTATAGTGTAAGTCTTTGTGAACACAGGATTTTCCAGCTCATGTGCAGGGAATTTGTCTGTTTATTGTTATCTTGTACTCTCCCAAGGCTTAGTACAGTGCTCTGCATACAGTAAGCCCTCAATAAATACGATTGAATGAATGAAAGAACACACTTTCTGCATTCAAGAAAAACTGCAGGTAAAACCACTATTAGCACTATGTGACTTTCCTGATTATCTTATATCTACTTTAATCGATCTATTACTGGTATTTATCAAATGCTTACTGTGTGCCGAGCATTGTACTTATCACTTGGGACAGATACTACTCCAGGACTTAGAACAGTGCTTGACACAGTATGTGCTTAACAAATACCATAAAAAAACCCCAAAACAAAACATACAGTAGGATTGGTAGATAACACTTCCTGCCTGCCAGGGGCTCAGAGTTTAGAGTGTGAGGCCGATGCTAAAATAGATTAATGAAGGGGGACTGGGAGAGTAAAGGGATATGTACTGAAGTGCTGTGCACTTAGAGGACTTGACATATAATAAACCCTTAACTATCACAATTATGGTTACTGTTATCCAGAGTGTTAGGTGCTACGCAGAATCATCATGGTCACTAGAATAGTGATATCATTATGATAGTGATATTTGTTAAGTGCTTACTGTGCCAAGCACTGCACTAAGCACTGGGGTGGACACAAAATAATCAGACTGGACAGTCCCTCTTCACATGGGCCTCACAGTCTAAATAGAGTATGATTTCATCCCCATTGACAGATGAGGAAACTGAGGTACAGAGAAGTGAAGTGATTTCCCCAAGGTAACATAGTAGAGGAGCGGCAGAACTGGGATTGGGACCCAGGTTCTCTGATGTCCAGGCCCATGCTCTATCCACTAGGCCACACGGCTTCTCATGCAGAACATACAAGGCACACTTTTTCCCACCCTCAAAAGACTTATGAGGTAAAGTCAGAGTGGGATCGAGCCTGGTGAAAATGGTTAAACTGGCTATTTCAGTAGACTGTCTGTGGGAACTGGATTGGGAACCTGGCTGGCTCCCTGCCAGCTTGCACAGAATAGAGAGTTTATTTACACCCTGTCCACTGACGCTGCAATTTTACAAAGGAAAAATAAAATGAATGAAATTAATTTGACCAAAATTCTACCGCTGGGACTCGACATCACCACTGATCAGGAAGGCCAAAACATACTCGGAACAGACGCCTGCAGCTGCAGCATCATCCAAGGGAAATGAGCTCTGTGTGTGGGGGGCGGGGGGAAGGGAGTGGAGGGAGGGCGGGGGGAGACAGGAGGAGAGAGGGAGAAAGAGAAGGAGAAAGGACAAGAGATGGAGAGAAAGAAATATGAAGGGGGGAGACAAGGAGGATGGAGGAAGAGATGGATTTAGAAGGAAAAAGGGAAGCCACAGATAATAGGAAGAAGAGTGAGGAAATGGGGAGGAGCAGAATGAAGAGGGAAAGAGGGTAGGGGGTGGGGAAAAGAGGGAGAAAGACCTTGACTATTTCTGAGGAGTCCAGGACTCCACTGTTTGGTGCTAATACCTAGTCCTGGACAGCTGGATCTGTTTCTCATCTGAGAGGGGAGGTCTGGTGAAGGGCTGTTGGATGTTTCTGCCAGACTTTGCCCTGTGGGCTACATTATACAGGCTTCCTCTGGAAATGTTGGTTAAGACGTGCCCCGAGGCCGCTCCATCTGTCCATAGGCCAGGCAGCCTAGTCTGCCATTAGATTCTGTCCTCTGTGGCCACGTGTTCCCCCTCCCACCTCTGGGCCAGGAACCACCCAAAAGCCAACAGAACCACCATCACCTCAACCACTACTGGCCACACCTGGGTCCTGTCTACCAACTCTATTATATTGTACCCTCTCAAGAGCTTAGTACAGTGCTCTGAACACATTAAGCTCTCAATAAATACCACTGATCGACTGATTGGATGGCTCTAGAATAGCTCTTGTCCTTGCTGGAAGAGATGACAATGGTCAAGTCGAGAGATCGGCCTGCTGCTGGGTTGTGGGATATCCCTTATAGACCTCTAGACTCTAAGCTAGTCGTAGGCAGGTAATGTGTCTGTTTATTGTTATTTTGTGCTCTTCCCAGCACTTAGTACAGTGCTCTGCACACATTCAATAAACACCATTGAATGAATATTCCCTTTTCCCTCCCAAACTAGCCTTGCCCGGCAGAAGAGAGTAGTGAAAACCCAGCAGTCTAGCTTCTCCCTAAGGACCAATCTGGGTCAAAGGTGGCTTCACTGGGGAGAAATGGCCACGAGTCTCCACATCCGCTGTTTCCCTGGTATGATTCACCCCAGGCTCCATAATCTAACCCCAGAGGAATTAGCGTCAGTGGCTAAATCCAGGACTGACCCTGAGGCCCCCAGGACAGGTCGCCCTTGGCCCACCTTCCTTCCCCAGAGGAGCTGTGGGGGTTAAGGTCGCCAAGTCAGGCCTCATGGGTAGACTTGAAATCTCCAAAGTCTCCTCGCTTTTGCGGGCTGAAGTCAGACTTGTAAGATTAACTTTAATGTAATTTTTCTGGAGCTGATTCACTCCGAGTTCTTGCCAAGAATTTTAATAATTAGACTGAATTAGACCAAACTCTGTCTGCACATGCTTTACAACATCTGCTGGCTTAACAGTTATCCTAGAGGCTCTGCAGAGCCAAGGAAGGGCCTGGAAGGGCGTGGCTGAGCAAGGCTTTGGACCTTGGAAGGGGGCTTCAGCCTGGAGCCTGCTGGCTGCTCTGTGACTCTGTGTTACCGTCATCAGGATTCATCATCAAGGAGCAGCATGACCTAATGAAAAGAGCCCGCACGTGGAAGTCAGAGGACCTAAGTCTTAATCCCGGCTTCCCCGCTTGACCGCTGTGTGACCTCGGGCAAGTCACTTCACTTCTCTGGGGCTCAGTTTTCTCCTCTGTAAAATGAGGATAAGATTCCTGTCCTCCCTTCCCATTAGACTGTGAACCCCACATGGGACAGGGACCGTGTCTGACCTGATTATCTTATATCCACTCAAACGTTTAGAAAGGTGCTCGATGCTGGATGAGGTCCAAGGAAGAGTGATGGAGTCCTGAGACTTCAGGATAAAGAACACTCGGGGAGGAATTTCAGTACAGTGAGAGGGCTCTGCACAGCACAACTCGCACTCCCTTGTCCCAGTCAGTCGTGGGTCTTTTTGGGCCCAGAATGCCACGAATCAAGTAACCCAGGAGTAGGGGTAACTTGGGGAAGTGCAATAAAAGAAGCAGGCATGGTTCCTGCCTTCAAGGATCTTATGATCAAAGGGGGAATGTTCAATCTAATGAACAGTTTTATCTTTTGTATTCAAAGAGGATGGCCCTGACAGTGAAATTAGCCCACACAGTACACACCCAGGATGCACACAAAGTCTGCCCCCGATAATTCTATTTCCCTTCTCTCTTCTCGCCTCTTAATGAGGCTGTCCAAATTGCCATTTGGCTCCTATCCAGCTGTCACAATGCATTGTTTGAGGCTTGGCTTTGCGGCACCCTCCATCTCCCCCTGTTTCTGCTTCCCACGTTTCAGCTCACAATACAGCAGCGATTTGAGAATCCTCTGGTTTCTCAAACTGCGTGTATTTTCCACTAGGCAGAGTCATGTCTAAGGGAGCTTGGCTTAGCTTTGACTCTGTTAGATCGGCTACATTTCAATTCCGGTGGTTTGTCGTCCCGTTTGGCCATTCGGATGAGAGAATGGATAGTGTGCCAAGCACTGTACTAAACGCTGGGGTAAATACAAGACAATGAGGTCCCTCATAGGGTTCACAATGAGGGAACTGAGGCTCAGAGAGTGATTGGATAAAGGTTCACCTAGCAGACAAGTAACTGTGTTGGAATTAGAACCCAGACCCATGTCAGTCATCCATGTCTGTCAACTCTGTTATACTGTACTCTCCCAAGTGCTTAGTACAATGTTCTGCATACAGTAAGCATTCAATAAATAAGACTGATTGATTGATTGATTGACTCCCAGGCCCACGCTCTTTCCACTATGTTACACTGCTTCACTGTCATCTTCCCTAAAGCTGGGTGTAGAGGGGAAAGGTTGGAAGCCCAGGGCCTGGGAGTCAATGGACCTAGGGTCTAATCCCAGCTCCGCCACTTGCCTGCTGTATGTATGACCTTTGATAAATCACTTCTCTGTGCTTCAGTTTCCTCATCTGTAAAACAGAGATTCAAAATGTAGTCTTCCTTCTACTTAGACTGTGAGCCCTATGTGGGACTGTGTCTGACCTGATTATCTACCATCTACCCCAGTGCTTCGCTACTAGTAAGAGCTTAACAGAAACCACTATTAATTAACTAGGAAATGACTGGAGGAGACCCGAGAGACCCTTCTTCTCTCACCTTCCCCATAACACACAACCCTCTTTGTCAAGCTAAGAACTGTGAAAACTATTTCATCTCTAGCAGATGCCAAGGCAGTGACACTCTCCTAGCATCAAGTCTTGGAGGAGAGCCCAAAAACCAAATCATGCCAGCTTCTGAAATCACGTTCTCTGATGAAAATGGGTGCTCTGCTTGTTGGCCATGTTCTGACCCCTGCCTAAGGCCCCTTAATAAAAAAAAAATCAAACACCCTTTGCCCAGAGAAACCTAAAGCTCACATCTGGTCTTCCTAGGTGAAACAGATTCACTGAGAGGCGAGGGGTAGGCTGGAGCCTCACAGATTGGGTCAACATTGTAACTAAGTGACTTCAGGTTGGCTGAGTTGTCTGAAAAACTACAATCAGGAGGAAAACTTTTCCTCCCTTAGGTTGAGACCACTGTTTCGTGTCATTTTACCTGATGACGCACCCAGATCCAGAGTTTTTAAATGGAAGATACAATCCCCAAACAGAAATATTCTGCCTGCTCCCAAGTAAGGAGACATGTCCGGAGAGGAGGTTTTCAAGCCTTTTGTGCCAGCGGTTCTGGAGCCTTCATGGAAGACCTTGAGCAGGCAGGGATGTAAAGGAGGAGGCATTTCTGAGAAGCAGCATGGCCAGTGGAAAGAGCATGGATCTGGGAGTCAGAAGATCTGGGTTCTAATCCCTGCTCTGCCACTTGTCTCCTGTGTGACTTTGGGCAAGTCACTTTACTTCTCTGTGACTCAATTACCTCATTTGTAAAATGCGGATTAAGACTGTGAGTCCAGTGGGACAGGGACCCTGTCCGACCAGATCAGTGGTGTTTATTGAGTGCTTACTTTGAGCCGAGCACTGTACTAAGTGCTTGGGAGAGTACAATATGTAATATAAGAGATACATTCCCTACCCATAGTGAGCTTACAGCCTAGGGGATGAACTTGTATCCACCCCACTGCTTAGAACAGTGCTTGTCACACAGTAAGCGAGTAACAAATGCCATTACTACTAAAGTGGAGTTAGAAAGCCAGTCCCTCTAGAAAGCAGTAGTTAAAGCCCCTCAATACTTCTGCCGGGGCAGAGGATGGGTCTCAGGGCACAGAAGGGGGTGAGAGAGGAGGTGGATTTGTTCCAGAGACCTCCCAGATCTCTTCTGGCTCCCCTGGCTCCGTCTCAGAGCCAAGGGGAGGGACCTGGCTGGAGGCCAGAGCCTGCAGTCCGACCTTGGGGACCTCGGCCTCTAGCCGGATCCATGGCACTGCTGCTTTTGCTGAGGTCCAGGAAAATGCTCCCGGAGAGCAGTGGGTTGGGAAAAATCTTTGATGGGGCTGTGCTCCTGGGGGAACCAAGTGGGGAGCCAATGAGGAGGGGTCTTTCTACCTTATAGAATCAATCAATCATTCAATCAATAGTATTGAGTGTTTACTGAGAGCAGAGCACTGTATTAAGCACTTTGAAGAATACGAGAGAATTGATTGACATGCTCTTTGCCCACAACAAGCCTACAATCTAGAGGGTTGGGAAGTCTTCAGAAGTAGCATGGCCTGGTAGGTAGAGAATGGGTCTGGGAGTCACTTGGGTTCTAGTTCCCGGCTCCGCCACTAGTGTGCTGGGTGACCTTGGGCTAGCCACTTAACATCTCTGTGCCTCAGTTCCGTCATCTGGAAAATGGGGATTACGACAGTGAGCCCCATGTGGGACAGGGACTATGTCCGACTTGATTAGCCTGTATCTACCCAGGTGCTTGGTACAGCTCCTGGTACATAGTAAGTGCTTAACAAGTACAAGGAAAAAGAAAAAAGAGTTCAAGCCCAGGTGAGTGGGCCTACAGAACAGATTGGGCCAAGACCCCCAGGACATCTAAGATCCCCCCCCACCGAACCAGGACCTAGACCATCCCCCAAAGGAGTTGAAAACCAGTTCCTCCCAGTGGCCTTTGGGGTCCCCGTCCACACGGCAAGAAAAGCTGTCTTGTCTATTAATTTCATAGTTAAGTATTGCATTTGTTAAGTGCTTGCTCGTACAAAGACCTGAACTGAGCACTGGGAAAAGGCACAAGGATGATCATTCAGATTGGTTCCCTGCCCAGAGAGTTACAGTCCAATGTGTGTGTGTGTGGGGGGGGGGGGAATAGGAGGAGGAAGAGCCAGGAAGGGTCATTGGAAGATTAACATGATAAAGAAAAAACAATACATTAGCAAAACAAGGATCAGAGGTTTTACTGACCCTCCAGGCATTCCACTCTCATTCCCCTTGGTTGGTACCGGTGTGTTGGGGGGGAGTAGGAGGGTGGGGCGGGGAGGAAACAGAGCAGTTTCTGGCTATTCAGTGTCCAAAGAAGGAGGTTCAGGACATGGGGGATGAGAAATCCCCACATGCCTGGAGCTTTACATCAGAATCAAAAAATTCTCCAGCCCATAATTTCGGTTTTAAAATCAGCCCGCCCTCCCTCAAGAGGAACAAAAGCAGTAAAATGCATGAATCTGCATTATTTATCACCTAGCATAAGTCGTTACTCACCCGGAGGCTGTAAAACTTCAATTGCAATCCACCCTGCCCAAGTCAGATCTGCTGGGGAGGGACTCTCTCCTACACTGAGGTTGAGGTTCGAATTAGTTCTTCTCAGACCATTCCAAGAACAGGCCCCAAAGGGTCTCTCAAGGCTAAGGGGAAAGGCTGGATGCATTCCCATCCTTGGGAGACCTTGGAGGGGAAAACAAAACCAACCAATCCATCAATCAATGGTATTTGGGGAGCACCTACTGCGTGAAGTAAGCTCCCCTATAGACTGTAAACTCCTTTTGGTCAAAGAAAGTAACTACCAGCTGTTATACTGTACTCTCCCAAGCACTTAGTACAGTGCTCTGCACACAGTAAGGGGAAGCAGCATAGCATAGTGGATAGAGCACGGGCCTGGGGGTCAGAAGGTCATAGGTTCTAATTCCGGCTCCTCCACCTGTCTGCTGCGTGGCCTTGGGAAGTCACTTAACTTTCCTGTGCCTCAGTTACCTCATCTGTAATATAGGGATTAAGACTGTGAGCCCGATGTGGGTCATGGACCGTGTCCAACCTGATTTGCTTGTATCCACCCCAGTGCTTAGTACAGTACCTGGCACATAGTAAGAACTTAACACATCCCATCCCCTCAGCACTGTACTCGTCCGCTCAACTGTATATATCTTCATTACCCTATTTATTTTGTTAATGAGATGGACATCACCCTGATTCTATTTATTTGCTATTGCTTTAATGAGATGTTCTTCCCCTTGATTCTATTTATTGCCATTGTCCTTGCCATTGTCCTTGCCTGTCCGTCTCCCCCGATTAGACTGTAAGCCCATCAAAGGGCAGGTACTGTCTCTATCTGTTACCGATTTGTACATTCCAAGCGCTTAGTACAGTGCTCTGCACATAGTAAGTGCTCAATAAATACTATTGAATGAATGAATGAACAGATACCATAATAATAATAATAATAATTGTTATTATTATTACGATTGATTGCAGAGCCCTGTAGTGAGCATTCAGAAGAGTCCACTAGGGTAGGCAGACACGATCCCCATCCTCAAGGAGCTTCCATCAGTCAATCAATCAACTTAATTTATTGAGCACCTACTATGTGCAGAGTACCATATTAAGTGCTTAGGAGAGTACAATATGACAGAGTTGGTAAACACTTCACGACCTTACAGTATAGAGTATCTAACAATCGACTGGAATCCAAGCTCCCCGAGGACAGGAATCATGTCTTCTATTTCTAATGCACTTAATATAACTCTCTGCACACAGTAAGTACTCAATCAGTAACACTGATCAATAGGACAGGTGGTTGGCTTTAATTCACCTGTCTGGAGGCAGAGGGCTGGCCTGCATGATCTCTCCAGGTGTTTCTTGCAGTCCCGGGACCCAGTGAGTTGATGGTTGCTTTAATTTGATAAATATTTGTTGCTTCAACAAGTCCCCCATGAACTGGCTTAGGCTTGGCAGGGTGCAAGGCGGTAGAACGGTTTTCCAAACACTGAACATATTTTTTTCAGTCACATTTGGAGCCAATCAGCAAAGCCCTTTGGCAGTAGTCATCTTCTTGGCCTCCAATTAGAGAAACTAGAAAAGGCTAGACCTCCCCAGGGGCTCTCAAACCAAGCATTCCCCTCTCCTCCCGGCAGCTGGAGTGTGAGATCCTTCCTTAGCTCAGGGAAAGAACCCAACCAGTCTTTGGAGAAGGAGCATGGCCTAATAAAAAGAGTACGGCCTAGGAGTCAGAAGAATGTGGGTTCTAATTCCAGCTCTGCAACTTGACTGCTGTGTGACCTTGGGCAAGTCACTTCACTTCTCTGTGCCTCAGTTCCCTCATCTGGAAAATGGACATTAAGACTGTGAGCCCTATGTGGGATAGGGACTGCATTCAATCCAATTATCTTGTATCTACCCCAGCACTTCGAACAGTGCCTGGCATATAGTAAGCGCTTAACAAATACCTCAATTATCTAGTGCTGTGCCCCCTGTGCGTATTCATGAGAAAAGTGCAGGCTGCCTCTCTGTAAGACCTGGGAGGACCAGGTCTGGACCAAAATCACCCTGTCCCCTATTTAAGCATCAGGTTGATAGATAACTTGGGAATGTAACAAACCAAATGTGCAATAGCTTAGTCTCTCACTTTTAATCCTACAAGGCAAAACACCAAGTTAGAAGGACTTAAACACCTGAACACCATCCGTATCACTAACTGTACTAGCTCCCAGAGGCCTCAGGGGTTCATGCAGCCCCATGCGCAATGGAAAATGGAATGGAATAAAAGCCTGGATACTTTTATGTCCATTTGGCTTCAGTTTACTGAGGTTACCACAGCTAAATTATCCAAAGGTTACCATGGCCTACTGGGTAATTGGGGGAGGATTTTTTTTGTTTTTCTTCTAAATGAAAGATCCATTTTGTCAGTCTCCAAAGCCATTCTAAAATTACATTTCCTCCGGAAAGCCTTCCTGATTCATCTCCCATCTACCCATCCTATCCCACCCCCACTGCCACTTCAACCCTTCCATCTCACCTACACACTTGAGTCCTCAATCCCTGTGGACTTCCCTAGACTGTAAATTCATTGTGGGTAGGGAATGTGTCTACCAACTCCATTACATTGTAATAATAATAATTATTATTCTTATGGCATTTGTTAAGCACTTACTATGTGCCACGCCCTGTACTATGCCCTGGGGTGGATGCAAGCTAATTGGGATGGACACAGTCCCTGTCCCACAAGGGGCTCACAGTCTCAATCCTCATTTTAGATGAGGTAACTGAGGAACAGAGAAGTTAAGTGATTTGCCCAAGGTCACACAACAGACAAGTGGCAGATCCAGGATTAGAACCCATGACCTTCTGACTCCCAGGCCTATGTTCTATCAGGTGCTTAGTACATGCTCTGTACATAATAAGTACTCAATAAATAAGAATGATTGATTCCCTTACCTGTAATTTATTATAGGTTCTTCCCCTCCCTCCCCACCCAAGACTGTAAGCTCCTTGAGGGGCCTTTCAAATGCTTAATACATTACTCAGCACAGAGTGAGTGCTCAATAAATACTACTGATTGATTGCCTAAGTGGCTTGGAGAGATCACTTTTTTTAAAAAAAAGAAAGGGGCAGATAGAATCTGGGTTTCACCACCTCTTTATAAAATGCTATTTTTGTGCTGGACTCATGGCCTACCCAGTACAGTGTTCTACCTTTAGCAGCTCTAACAGGATGTTTGGAGAAACCATGTGATGTGGTTCTCTTCTTTGACCCCCCGAGGACAGACTATCTACCATCTCCGACTGTTCTCTTTAGTAACCCAATATGGATCGCTCATCTATGAATGTATGCTTTTGGTGCAGCTATAATAACATATGGTTGCTTGGGCGGGTCTTTTTACAGGGTGGGGAGAGAGAATTTCATATAATTATGCCCCAAAGGAATTGGAGCTTATAAGATGAACTGGAAGTGATGCAAAGAGCCTGCAGAAACTGGATTCGTGCCCTGATAGAGATATGGAGTCGACCCGACGACGAGCTTGCAATGTGCCTGAATGAGGACAGTAGGGTCCAGAGCTGTGAGCTTTGGCAAAGACTCCCACCTGTATGGCTATGGCATCCTCATACCTACAAAGCAGACAGCTCTGAGTTACATTTCTTTCCTTAGGAGCTGGTGAGTTCACAAAGATTTTCAGAATCAAAGGGCTTTTTTTTTTTTTTCCTACGAGTGCTGCCTGGCTTGGGTTCAGAATGAGCTGTTGAGACTTTAGAAAAAGAACACACAGACCCCTAAATTCTAGTCTTTGCACAGTGGTAATCACCTTGTGGGCAGATAGTGTCTTCATCTTCTATTGTACTCTCTCAAGAGTCTGCACACAGTAGTTGCTCAGTAAATACTACTGATGGACTGATTGATGATGGAGAGGGAGGCTAAGAGAGGGCATGAGAAGCAGCATGGCCTAGTGGCTCGAGCCTGAGCCTGGGAGTTAGAAAGTCCTGGGTTCTAATCCCTGTTATGCCGCTTGTCTGCTGTATGGGCAAGTAACTTGACTTCTCTATGCCTCTGTTGCCTCATCTGTAAAATGGGGATTAAGACCGTGAGCCTTATGTGGGACATGGACTGTTTCCAGTCTAATTAGTTTATATCTACCCCAGGGCTTAATACAGTGATGGGCACACAGTACATGTTTAAAGATACCATAAAAAAAATCACTGAGTTTGTCATCAGCCGACAGACTCTCTGGGGCCCCTATTTCGGGGGCAGCACTGTTGCTTTGGGGAATTAATGCATCCTGAAACAGTGTGCTGTTTTAGGTCCCTGCTCAGCCCATGGAACACCTTAGGCAGCAAACCCCCAAACCCTTGCTGAATTAAAATCATTCATCAACCCAGGGGTTCTAAGGGGAAACATTAACCATGCAGCAAGAAGTCTTTTCTCACGGAGCAGTGGAGTCTGACACTCATTTTCCATAGGACTGAGACCAGTTACAGGGTTTAAGAGCTTCATTATTATCATTGCTAACAGCATTTCCTCAGTCTCTCCTGGGGCAGAGCCCTGCATAGGGGGCTTGAGAAAACAAAGGAATTAATGGACCTGGTGACTGTTTATGAGAATCTTAGCAATCTCCTCCACCAGATGAACACTAGGTAAAAGAGTAAGAGTATTCCCTGTATAGACTCCCCCTCTAGACTGTAAACTCTTGTGGGCAGGGAATGAGTCTACCTACTCTGTTGAATTGGACTCTCCCAAAACCTCTTAGAATGGGGCTCTGCACACCATAAACACTCAATAAATACCACTGATTGAGTATAGATGGCTACAGGTGATTTAAAAACCTCAACTAAATAAATAACAAACATATGGCCACATGCCAAGGTGGCTTTCATGACTCAAAAGATTGAGGGGATGGGGGAAGCTCATGAGGAGACTGTTTGGGGGAGTGTGGCCAGAGGGAGGGATGTGGCTTTTGACACTGCTGAGTGGGGAGTGAGGTTACACACTTTGGGAAAAGCGGGAAACCGAGGCCTGGAGGCAGGAGTACGGAACCCCTCAGGTCACACTTCCTCTTTCAGTCAATGAAGAGAATTTAGAAGCCTTTCCCAACTTAGCCTTCATTTTTCTCTATTCCCTCTCCCTTCTGCATCACTGAGCCACTTGGATCTATACCCTCAGCCCCACAGCATTTATGTACATACCCGTAATTTACTTATACTAATATCTGTCTCCCCCTCAAGTTCCCTTGAGGGCAGGGATCAATTAATCAATCAGTGGTATTTATTGATCACTTACTTTGTGCAGAGCACTGTACTAAGAGCTTGGGAGAATACAATATAACAGCGATGGTAGATACATTCCCTGTCCACACTGAGCTTACAGTCTAGAGGGTACAGAGTTCCTGAGCACAAGATCAGAATTCCTCTCACAGTTAATTGCTCACATCTACCAACTCCATTGTATTGGGCTCTCCCAAGCACTTAGTACCGTGTTCTGCAAGTAGTAAGCAGTCCCTAAATACCATTGATCGATTGATTGATATTGGATGTCTGCTGGGTATGGTGCACGGTGCTGCATCATCCTCAACACCACATCTCCAAGCTATCAGACCAAGGGCTTCATTGCCATGTTTTTGAGCCACGTCTTGAAAAGCTGCTTCTTGCAAAGAAGGAGGGACAGGGGAGAGATGCTGGAGAGAAATCCTGAAGCTTTTAAAAGCCATGACTGAGTGCCAGAGCATTGTTTTAGTCAAATGTCAAGTGAAAAAAAGGAGAACAGGAATGATGATTTTATCTGAACGGCTGCCAAGGAGAAGTAACCCGTCGGCCGACTCGGGGCCCGCTTCACTGGAAACCCTGGCATGTCGACAAGGCGGGAGGGAGAAAGAGGAAAGAGCATCTTCCAGTGAGGTGAGCGTCAGGCAGGAGACGCTACGGGCTGGGATCTTGTCTACCAACTTTGTTGTAATGTGTCATCCTAAGTGCTTAGTACAGTGCTTGGCACAGGTGCTCCATAAATACTACTGATTGACTGACTGGCTGATACAAGGGTGGAAGGGCCTGAAGGGTCTCAGAGCTCAGGTCATGATCCATATCCTCCGGACTGTAAGCTGGTTGTGGGCACGTAATGTCCTCCAACTCTGCAATAATGTACTCTCCCAAATGCTTAGTACAATGTTCTGCACACAGTTAGCACTCAGTAAATATGATTGGTTGATTGACTGTCACCCAACCCTCCAACAAAGAATCATTACAGCTGCTGAGAAAGAAATGACTTCGAGAATCTTTCTCTCCAGGTGTGTGGGGGGGAGGGGGGAAAAGAGGGAGGTGGGGGAGTGGGTGATGATAGGGGTTCTCGGCCACAAGCCATAATGGGCTCTCCTCCATTTTCTCCAGGGTCCACCTGTCTGCAGGGTCTCTCTGAAGAGCCCACCACACAGCCGGGGTTTCTCCTGGGTAATCAAGGAGCAGCGGAGGCCGTGCACAGCCCCGGCTCTCCAGGCCAGGAAGCCAAAGGCAGAAGACGAGCCAGAGAACACTCGGTGGAGAGGTCTGGTATTCATTAAACGTATTTTGCTTCGCCAATCTCATTTTGGGGAAAGAGGAGGGAAGCTGAGGGGAGCCAGGGAGCCCATGATTGTCATTACAATGTATCGGGTGGGCTCTTTCCCCTTTGGTCTGTAGCGTCTGGAGCCAGGAGCTCTGACTCTGCCCCCCAAACCCCTGCCCAGTTATAACTGCCCTTTCTGCCACGGGCTAAACCTCGAACGGTTTAGTGCTTTGCTTCTCAAGGCGATGAAGAGCAGAGCGGAGAAAACAAACGCTGAAGCCATCTGACCAAAATCGCACCCTCGAGTGAGACCCGCATTGCCTCATTTCTCATTAAACTCTTTCGTCATTTGAGAATTTCTCACTTAAAACTGGTTATGCCAGCGTGTTTCTTGTCCAGATTCAGAAATATGACCCTCACGGGATCTGCAGCCAGGCTAACCGGCCCATCTTGCTGGGCAGACACAAATTCCTTCCTCGATCAGAATGTTCCAAAGTAAAATGCCAGGGTCCTCTCTGGCTGGAGGGCCCCATTCCCTGGCCTGCCTCACCTCCACCTGCTCGGCTCAGCAGGCCCAAGGGAGAGGTGGGGGCCGGGAGAAGGAGGTGATGGACACATGAATCAGCAGTACTAACTGAGAGCCTACTGTCAGCAGGGCACTGCATTAGGCGCCTGGGAGAGGCCAGTAGATGGAGGGTAAATTTACATCAGTCAGACAACCTTGCTGATTGGGGTCCCCATTGTGGAAGAGAGCTCAGGCAGATGCCAAGGGAGTATTGGGAGAAAGCACCTGGGTACCGCTCTGTAAAATGGGGAATAAGACCATGAGTCCCATGCGGGACACGGACCGTGTCCAGCCTGATTGATTTGGATTTACCCAAGGGCTTAGTACCGTGTCTGGTACACAATAAGCTCTTAACAAATACCCTAAAAAATAAAATATCAAACCCTCAGGATCCTCGGCATTAGGAACAGTCTTTGAGTCAGCTGATCGTTATTTAATAGAAGTTCCTGAGCAAGCCAATGCCAGGGGAACAGTGCCAGTGAGCAGAGCAAGCCAATGACATAGGGCCAATGCACCTGGGCAGAGCAAGCCTACACCAAGGGCCAATGCATATGGGCAGAGCAAGTCAACGCCACAGGGCCAGTACACACGTGAATTGTGTCTGATGCCCCACCCAGAAGCCTGGTGCAGTTGTGTTTTCCCCCAAAGGGTACAGGTCCAGCCTGAGGGAGCTCCGACACCTGCCTGCTCTGTGACCTCGAACACATGACTTTTCTTCCCATTGCCTCAGTTTCCTCATCTGAAAAACAAGGAGAAAATACCTGTTCTCTCCCTCTTAAAATAGAATGGGAGCCCCGTGTGGGACAGGGATAGTGTCTGATCTAATTATCTTCCTCGACCACAGTGTAAGCGGTTAGTAAATTCCATCATTAGAATTAGATATTTGACACCACTAACCTTCTCTTTCTTTAGAAAGTAAAAAGCCTACCACTTGCTCAATCCCACCACAGAATTCCTTTAGGGAGTTCTATCCTTTGAAACAACATTAATTTCCTAGTTTTCTCACACATAATCTAAGCTTTACGGGTCTTTGGTTGAGTTATTCGCTATATGAAAGGGAAAATTTTCAGAAGTAACAATGAGAGTGGGCTATTTCATTTCACTCTGATGCTAACAAAGGATTTAACAAATGTTTAGTGTCTTTCAAAATCTGAATTCTGAATTTCTGCCCTGAGGAAATAATTTACATTGGTTATTCCATTTTCCCAGAAGAATTGTTTTTTCTTTTCAAATGGGTCAAAAGAAGTTTGATTTGGTTTCAGAAAAGCATTTTTTAGATAATCCTGGGCAAAACCCCCCAACAAAATAGCATGACCTTATTTCCTCTTAATGGCCTTAAGCAAGCTGCCTAAAATGCTTTTTGGCTCCGAAGTCTGTGGGAGCCCCCCTACCCGTCCTTCTCTCTGAAAACTAACCCTCCTTCACTAAAATGTCTTATTCATCAATATTCTCTAAGGACCATCCTGATAAAATAGAACATGACTGCAAGTGAGTTGTGGGCAGAGAAAATGCCTACCAACTGTCATACTGTACACTCCTCTGCACTTAGTTAAGTGTCCTGCATAGAGTAAGTGCTCAGTAAATAAATTTAAATATGTATTATAAATTATTTATTTTTATTAGTGTCTATCTCTCCCTCTAGACTGTACAATCATTATGGCAGGGAACATGTCTACCAACTCTGTTATATTATACTCTCCCAAATGCTTAGTACTGTGCTCTGCACATAGTTCACACTTGATAAATACCATTGATTGATTGATTATAATGCTCTATACATAGTAATCACTCAATAAATGCCATTGGTTGAACTGGTTTGCCACAAAAAAATAATGTTTCAAACACAGTGTTCAGATCCGGAAGGGTCCTAGACCGTTGATGTCCACTGACGCGAACTCCAAATAGAGGGGCCCAAAAATAAGGTTAAGCTAGGGACAGGCACAATTGTAACCTATTTTTCCTTAGCATTTTTTCTTCCTCTAAATTCAAAGGGCTTTCACACATCTAATATCTCATTTCATCCTTTTTTATGGCATTTCTTAAGCACTTACTATATGCCAGGCTTTGTACTAAGTACTGGGGTCATTAGAAATTAACAGGTTGGACACAATCCCTATCCTACATGGGGCTCACAGTCTTAATCCCCATTTTACAGATGAGGTAACTGAGGGCTAGAGATATTAAGTCACTGGCCCAAGCAACAAGTGGCGGAGCCAGGATTAGAACCCAGGTCCTTCAGATTCCCAGGCCTGCACTCTACCCAATATGCCACACTGCTTCTTCTTGTCTTCCTACACAATAAGGAAATAATAATTGTTATGCGCTGTCTAGTTCTGGGGTACATACAAAATAAACAGGAGTGTCCCAGTCTACATGTTGAAAGGGGATGGAAAACAGGGATTGAACCTCCATTGTACAGATGAGGAAACCGAAGCCTGGAGAAGTTAAATGGCTTTTCTGAGGTCTCACAGCAGGCAGGTGGCACAGCCGGGGTTAGAACCCAAGTCCTCTGACTCACAGGCCTGTGCTCTATCTACTAGGCCAAGCTGCCTTTCATCCTTGAAGATGATGCCTCAGTAGGAAAGGAGAAAGAGAAGCACAGAGAGGATTACTGGTTTCAGTCCCTTTCTCCCTTTGGGCTAACGGTCTAAGAAGGAGAGAGAGAACGGTACGGAATCTTCATTTTCCAGATGGACGAAACCGAGGCCCAAAGAAGTAAAGTGACTTGCCCAAGGTCGCCCAGCAAGCAAGTGGCAGAACCGGCATTAGAATCCAGATCATGGGATTCCCGGGCCTGGGCTCTTTCCCCTTTAGTTAGCAACTGTAGAATTCCCAAATCTGTAGCTTTTCCAACCCAGAATCCCCTCCGTGGGGATTAAGCCAAGTCAGAGCTGAGTCAGAAGAGATCCAAAGGACGAGCTAATTTGAATGACTCCCTTGGCCGGCTATAGGGTGAGGCAACACTCAGCGAGCATTGTGCTTGGCTGGTCCCGTTTTGTACAGCAGAAGGGATAAGCACATTCCTCTCTGAGCCAGGGGTTTGCATTTCCATAATCCAGTGTTTGCAGCTAAACAGCCCATCCATTTGGACATGCATCTCAAACAGGGGCTCCCTGAAAAGCCTGTGGCATGGCAATCTGACTAGCACAAAGATCAGGCACCCGAAGGGTAAATGATGTAAGTTAATGAAATAATTACCAACACACAGAGCACACAGAAGCATAATGACAGTCTATTCTGTGCCTCCACATTGTTTTTTTTAAACGGTATTCCTTAAGCACTTGGAATGTGTCAGACACTGTACTAAGTGCTGGGGTAGATACACACTAATCAGGTTGGATATAGTCCATGTCCCACATGGGGCTCACAGCACTAATCCCCATTTTAGTGATGAGGTATCTGAGCCACAGAGAAGGGAAGAATTGCCACGCTGGATCTCACACAGAAGACAAGGGGCGGATCTGAGGATAGAATCCAGGTCCTTCTGACTCCCACAAGGCCACACTGCTTTCTAGAGTACCCAGTAAGTGCTCAACAAACACAACCGATCGATTGATTTTGACTTGAGCTGCTTCCTGAGCCCCCGCGGGGTGAGACACCTGTGACGAACCCCGGCCGGCTTCCTGCTTTGGAGATTGCTTCTGCCGCTGCCGGAGAGTGGATTCTCAGAGAAAACGTGGCCCCGCCTGCAGTCACTGCAGCGGGCTGGTGGCGGTACCTTTCTGATATCTGCCTAATACTGAAAAATGATGTGAAACACTCACAACATTGCCAAACTCACTCACCGCCTCAGTCTAATTGTGTGTCTGTCTTTCTCAGGCCTTGGGTCTCCATTTCTCACTGTCTCCATTTCTGTCGGTCTCTCTCCCTCTTGGTGGCCTCCTGGAAATTCTCCTGGACCACCTGGGGCTGGGCCAGGGTGGCTCTATCTGGGCAACATTAAGCCAGAGGCTCTGAAGAGAAAACTTATTTGGAAGATCCCTCCCTTACTACCACACTCACATCTGCCAATAACACAGAAAAATGATACTCGATAAGAAGTTCAATGCCACTCTGGCTTAAGCAGCCATTTCTTCTGGAATAATGAGACTAAGAATTATAATAATTATGGCATTTGTACAGCGCTTACTATGTGTCAAGCATTATTCTAAATGCTGGGGTGGATACAAGATAATCAGGTTGGACACATTCCCTGCCATGCAAGGGCCTCACACTAGACTGACAGTCTCCCCAAGTAGGAGAGAGAATAGGTATTGAATGGAATGTGTGTTTTCGTTTTGCAATTGGAAGAGAATGCTATCAGAGAATGAGGGAACGTTCATCCCACAGTGTGCCTTCTGTGTGGATGCAGACGAATGAAGTGTTTGGCAAAGGTGTGCAGTATCACTCCAGGTGCCTGTACTCCAAGGCAAGTTGGCATGGACATGAGGTTTTTTTGAGAACACAGCTCCATGTTCTAGAAGAGGGACTTCTTTTTTAAGGCACTCAGGCTTGCTGGCAAAACTCTGCAATTGCTACTCACCAGAGCCTTTGCTGGAAAACAGTTTACCCTGAAATTCACAAGGCCAGAGTCCAGAAAAGGTCCTCACCCCCCTTTTAAAAAAAAACAAAACTTAAATGTTTCATCTTTGTGCACCAAAATACTTAGAGTTTAGGCAAAATTCAGGTACAGAAATGCAATATGTGCCACAGGCAAGATGGACAAGATCTCACATGTGAAAATTATGTTCTGTAAAGGCTCCACTTTGTAACATCATTATTAAGTGGGGCAGCCCCCCCTAAACGAGGATGAGACAGAAGCAGTTTTAAAAATGGGATGACGTTTTACATCGATCCATTAATGGAAAGGACCTGGAGACAAATACACACTGTCAATTGACACCTGCTGGGACTTAGGGGCTCCCAGTGAAGCCCCAAATGAGACCCATATGGGCCTCCACATATTCATAGCCCTTCCATGCCTGGAAACTGTTTAACGTTCACTGGACTAGCTAGTCTTCTATCGGCACAACGAGCTATTGTTCTCTCTTCCCAGCTCCGTAGCTCCCAGGAGGGATGGGCCGTAACTCATAACATGGTCCGGGACGCGGCAGATGCAATTGGATATGGATCACTAGCCAAATGCAAATCAAAACCCCAACTCTTCTCCTTCCCCCGCTGAACCACCGTTTCTGGTCACCCACGCTTTTCGATGGTATCAGAAAATCCAAGGAAGAGCATACAGTTCACGTTTCTTTTTATGGAATGGGGGGGATAACATCCCCTTGGCTCAGGAGATCACCTTGCTGAGTCTTCTATTTAGCCACAACTGTGGCTGATTAAAGGACCCTGAGTCACCCTGCCCTACACTGACTCCCCACATCTCGGAAGATACATTAAACTGGAAGGTCTCTGAAGGCAGGATCGTATGTCTACTGATTCCACTGCTCTTACCTGAGTGTTTAGCACACTGCTGGGGGCAAAAAAGGTCTTCAATGTCTGTCTCCCCTTCTAGTCTGTAAGCTCCTTGTGGGCAGGGATTGTATCTACCAACTCCATTGTACTGTACTCTCCCAAGCGCTTAGAACAATACCCTGCACAAAGGAAGCACTCAATAAACACCGTTAATTGGTTGATAATTATATGCCAAGCATTGTTCTGAGCCCTTGGGGTAGATACAAGTTAGTCAAGTTGGACACAGTCCCTGTCCCACACAGGGCTCACACTCTTAATTTCCATTTCAGAGATGAGGTGACTGAGGTCCAGAGAAGTGAAGTGAGTTGCCCAAGGTCACACAAAAGACAAGTGACCTTCTGACTCCCAGGCCTGTGCTCTATCCACTAAGCTATGCTGCTTCTCCAATTAATTGATTAAATGTGATAGTAGACTGTGACTCCTCTTGAGGACCAGGGAGTGTCTGACCTGATTATCTTGTATCTCCCCCAGTGTTTAGTATAGTGCCTGACCAATAATAAGGGCCTGCTCAACAAATACCTCAATTATAATTGACAATTGTTAATAATGATTAATAAAAATAATAGTCCCTTGGATCATTAGGGAAGCCAAGAACTGAGTGTTCACAAGTGTCCATAAGCATGAACAAACCCTTCCTGAACCTCTTGCCATCTCCTCCTTCTGTTTTTGTCACCTGTAGTTCCATATATTTATGTTTCTGTCTCCTCCATTTTATGGCTGTGCCTTTCTATGTTTTGCCTTAGATAGTAAGAATCTCCAAGGCAGAGGCTGGGTCTTTTCATCCTTTGCCCTCCCTTCCTCCCCCAATCCCTTCACAAAGAAGAAAAAATTTGAATTTGGAGTTTTATAACAAAGAAGACAACAACAACAACATAAAGACTGATGGTGAGGGGATAGCAGATACAACATGCTGTCTTATCTCCTGCACATTTCATCTTGACTGAGACAAAGCTTTCTATTAAGGTACCAGATGTGGAGATTGGCTCCAATAGGCATTCCTGGAACAAAAGGGAGCCTTGCTCCACTGCGGCACTAATTTGTTTTGTTTCCCGTGCTTATCTTGGGGTGGGAGAAAAGCCCTGGGTCTTTGACATGGGCCTTCTTGGACTGCTCAGTCTCCCAAAATAGTCACCTCGAAAGGCAAAAGGGCCATGTCCAGGTCTCAGTTCTGGCGCTGAAAGTGTAAATTTGGAAGGAGACTGACACCTGTTGGAACGATTTCACTAGAAAAATCTGCCTCGGCCTTTGCTTAATGGCCTTTCCATACCAGCAGTGCCAGAACTTTTGAGGCTCTACGCTGACACACAGCTCTCCCGAGGCTGCATTCTTCTACAGAAAAGCGAGACGACCACCTGCGCTTCCTTTCGTGCCGCAGCCAAGCTTTGGGTTTCAAAGCCAAAGATCGACAACGCCCGCCCACCACACCCTCACTCCTGTGCAAGGACCCCAAGGGACCCTTCCGAGGAAGTCACCCGACTCACGCTCAGGGATGCTGCAGGTCACGGAAGGTCTCGGTCCAGCCGAGATCCAATCCAAGAAGCCTTCTGCTAACCCAATCAATCTTCCACCTACTGTTTTGAGGCAACAGAGATCGGTTGGTGGAAAATTCCTGCAGATGCACGGGTCTTTCTGATCGGTTCACATCCATCCTGTCACTCCCCCGCTCTCCCTCCCTGCTCCCCCCGCCCCTTCCCGAAGAGAAGCAACAGAAAGGCCAGGAATGTGTCCACCAACTCTGTTGCACTGTTCTCTCTGAGGCGTCCTGCACACAGTAATCACTCAAATACCATTGATTGATTGATTGATTGAGGTAGTCAGGGGAGGCTGGGTCTGGCATCTTCTCTTCCTCTCCCCAACCCTGCCCCTAACTACCAGGGGACTGATTCCCTTCACTGCCTCTTTGTTTTTTTGTCCTTAATGGTATTTCCTAAGTGCTTATGATTTTCCTGGCACTGTTCTAAGCCCTGGGGTAGATACCAAGTAATCAGGTTGGACACAATCACTGTCTGAACTTCCCTTTTACAGAAGAGGAAACTGAGTCCCAGAAGGGAAGTGACTTGCCCAAGGTCACACAGCAGGAAAGTGGCAGAGCCGGGATTAGAACCCAGATCCCAGGCCCATGCTCTATCCACCAGCCCATGCTGCTTCCCCAACATAGTGGCTCTCAACCTTCCATTCTCCCCCTCCCTGCCCTGCCCTTCAAAGTAACCTTGGGCCGGAGCCACGTTAATTTCCCATGGGGACCAAATGTTCGTTGGTTTTACAGCTGAGCATTGAGAAGGCGTCTGCATAAAAACATTTCCAAAGTCCCTGAAACAGCAGAGAAACAAAGAAGCGAATGACAACTAGGGATTCTGCAGGGCACCAGGGTTCCTCCAGGGATAGACTCTAGATTGTAAATTTGCCCTCTGGACTGTAAGCTTGTTGTGGGCAGGGAACAGTTCTACCAACTTTGATATATTAAACTCTCCCAAGCATTTAGTACCGTGCTCTCCACCCTCACACACGATAAATGCGCTGGATCGGATATGCCTGCGTCTCAAGACAGCGGGGCTCTGACAGGGAAAGCTAAGAGGTCCCCTTGAGGTGACTCCATATGTACATATCTGTAATTTACTTATGCATATTCATTCATTCATTCAATAGTATTTATTGAGCGCTTACTATGTGCAGAGCACTGTACTAAGCGCTTGGAATGTACAAATCGGTAACAGAAGAGACAGTCACTGCCCTTTGACGGGCTTACAGTCTAATCGGGGGAGACAGATATTAGTATCTGTGGCCCTCTCTAGACTGTCAGCTCATTGTGGGCAGAGGATGTGCCTGTTTAATGTTATACTGTATCCTCCCAAGTACTTAATACAGTGCTCTGCACACAGTAAACACACAATAAATATGATTGAATGAATGAATGAAAGAACACAAGAGTCCCCAGAATATGCCAGCTGAGGCCCTGGAAGGGGATTCAGGTTTGGAGGAAGGGGTCTGAGGATGCCGCCGTCACCCCCGGGAGCCAGATCCACAATTCTGTCTGTGTGTGGGAGAAAGTCACCGCTTTGAGTCCATTTACACACTCTCTCCCAGCTGGCCCAGGGACTGTGATTGCTATCGGGCGGGGGCGGGGAGGGGGCTGAAAAGGCCCATTGATGGTGGCCGGTCCCCTCGGCCGGGGTGCTCACGCACAGACCCCAGACCGCCCTTCACACTGTGGCAAGAGGGGCTGCTTGCTTTCGACACTACCTTGCGGACACATCATCTCCCTGAGCGAGGGCTGGGAGAGAGCCGGTCCTTTCCGGGCTGCTGTTTGCCAGGGAGGGCTGCCCACCCCTGGGAGTTCATTTTTTAAGTTGGGCAAGGTCTTAGACAGATGGTAGGTCTCTGGGCCCCAGGATATCTGAAACTAGGAGATGATATAAACTGGGAAAGGGGGCAGAGGGGAGGAAAAGGGAGCAGGGAGGAGAGTGGAGGAGGAGGAGTAGGGGCCAGGGAGAAGAGAAGAGGGGAGCAGGAAAGACTGGAGAGAGGAAAGTGGGGAGGAGGGTGGAGCACAGAGGAAAGGGAAGCGGCAAGGAGAGGGAAACCAGGAGGATCGATCAATCATATTTATTGAGCGCTTACTGTGTGCAGAGCACCGTACTAAGTGTTTTGGGAGAGTACAACATAACAGAGTCGACAGACATGTTCCCTGCCCCTAATTAGCTTACAGTCTAGAGGGAAGCAGGGTTCTGCCTCTTGTCTGCTGTGTGACCTTAGACAGGTCACTTAACTTCTCTGGGCTTCAGTTACCTCATCTGTAAAATGGGGATTGACTATGAGCCCCACGTAGAACAACCTGATTACCTCGTATCTACTGTGGCACTTAGAACAGTGCTTGGCATATAGTGAGAGCTTAACAAATACCATAATTATTATTATTATTATGAGAGGGGAGCAGGGAGCAGTAGGGAGGGGCAACAGGAGGGGAGTGAGGAAGAGAGGGGATGGGGAGGAGAGGGGAGTGGGAGCCCTTTGATTTTTGGCTGGGCCAGAGTAAGGGGGAGCCTAGCAGGTCTAATGGTAATGCAGGATGTCTGGACCAGGCCCTTTAGTGAGGTAACAGCGGGGTGTTTTCATTTATGGGTTAAGGGATTATTTTACTGCACCTTTAACTTGACTAAAGGGATCTAACACACCTTGAACCTAAACCAAATTAAATTAAATTAAACTGCACGTAAACCAAATTCCTTTGGGAGCTAGCACGGCCTAGGGGATACAGCATGGGCCTAAGACTGTCTCTTAGGGATTAAGACTGTGAGCTCTATGTGAGACAGATTGTGTCCAACCCGATTATCTTGTATCTACCCCAGCGCTTAGTACAGTGTCTGGCATATAGTACGCAATTAGCAAATACCCCAGTAGTATATTATTAAATTATCCTCAGCCCACCCTCCAGATTCAGTGATGCAGATAACCTTCCCAATCAATGCACAACTGTTGGCTGGTATCCCTATAACTTTCCCACTGAGAAAACTTAGCCGTGGCCCACAGTCCCGACACTGAAAAACCAACCACACTAGACTTCCTTCAACCCAGCATTCACCAGTTCTCTACTGAACAGAGTTCAAGTTATCTTTTTTTCTCTCTCTTTAGACTGAACACCTGGAACACAAAAGCCTTCAGTTTAAGGTGTTCCTTGTATTTTTTTTTTTTCCACTCTTGGCCAAACAACTGTTCATTGTACCAGGTTTAGCAGCTGTTTCAAGGGAGGTGCTGTCTGGATGGAACCTTGCCCGTGAGCTGCCTGCTGCATTCCTAGAGGCTCCTAATGTGGACCAACACCCAGAGAAGCAGCATGGTGTAGTGGAAAGAACCCGGACCTGGGAGTCGGAGGAGCTGAGTTCTAATCCCAGCTGTGTCACTTACCTATGTGAACTTGGGCAAGCCACTTTACTTCTCTTTGCCTCAGTACCCTCATCAGCAAAATGGGGATTCAATACCTGTTCTCTCTCCTACTTAGACTATGAGTCCCATGGGGGACTTGATTATCTTATATTCACCCCAGCGCCTTAATTCAGTGTCTAGCACACAGTAAACACTTAACAAATAGCACAATTATTGTTTTTATTACTATAATTATTATTATTATTAACATCCAATGCTTGCTTCAGGTGAGGCCGCTCCCATGAATAAAGGCATTTAAATTCACAGCTCCTCCCACACAGTACAGAGCCACAAAGAGGGGAGGGAAAGGGAGGGAAGGAGAAGAGGGGAGAGGAGGAGTGAGTGGGGTGATGGGTGGGGATGAATGAATGGATTCACCTATCCCTCTAGACTGTAGGCTCATTGTAGGCAGCGAACATGTCTTCCAGCTCTTCTCATATTATACTCTCTCAAGTGCTTAGTATTGTGCTCTGCATACATTAAATTCTCAATAAACACCTGTTGATTAATTGGAGGAAGAGGGGAAAGAAGATAAAAGGGAAGAGATAAGCAGATATGAGGTGAGGCTGGATGGGAACAAAGGAAGAACTGAGAGGTAACATGGCCTAGTGGATAGAGCATGGGCCTGAGGGTCAGAAGGACCTGAGTTTTAATCTCAGCTCCACCATGTACCTGCTGTGTGACCTTGGGCAGTCACTTAACTTCTCTGTGTCTCATTTACCTTATCTGTATAATGGGGGTTAAGACTGAGCCCTATGTGGGACAGGGACTGTGTCCAACCTGATTAATTTACATCTACCCCAGCATTTAGTACAGTGTCTGGCACATAGTAAGAGCTTAATAAATAGCATAAAAAATAGGTGGGTGGAAGGGATGGGACGCAGGATGGTTGGAAGGCAAAGGAAAAGGGGAAGGAGAGAGGGAGGGGGTTGCTGGAAAAGGGGGAAAGGTGGTCCCCGGCAGAAAAATCATTTCGGGACCCTTGCTTCCTAAGCGGCTACTTCTGCCTTCAGGCAACAGACCACTTTAAAGGCCAAGTACTATTTTCATAGAAATTGAGCCAATAGGAGGAAGAATACCTTGATGATGGAAAGAGAAATTTTCCAGCTGATCCCTGGCCATAAAAGCTGCCCTTTAAACAATGAGTCCAAGAAGGCACTTTGGCTGTCAAAACATGTTGGTTTTCCTCATTTACCCATCAACACTTGGTGCTGCCTCTGTTTTGCCAAAGTCAATGTTTGATCAGAAAGCAAGTGGTTTCGGCCCAGAGCTCTTCTGGGCCCTGGAGCCACTGGGTGTCACTCGATGGTGACTCAGTAATAATGTTGGTATTTGTTAAGCGCTTACTATGTACCGAGCACTGTTCTAAGCGCTGGGGTAGACACAGGAGAATCAGGTTGTCCCAAATGGGGCTCACAGTCTTAATCCCCATTTTACAGATGAGGGAACTGAGGCATCGAGAAGTGAAGTGACTTGCCCAAAGTCACACAGCTGACAAGTGGCCGAGCCGGGAGTCGAACTCACGACCTCTGACTCTGAAGCCCATGCTCTTCTCCACTGAGCCACGCTGCTTCCCCTCAGTAGGGGCTCGTGGTTATCCAGGGTGCCACCCGGTGGCCCCAGGACCCGTGGGGGGGGAGGGAGGGGCAAAACCAACAAGGGCTAGACTGGGGAAAGGGAGCGAGGGAGGGGGTAGGAGAAAGCCATATTGCAGGCTGGGAGGGGATGCGGGCCCTGGTATTGAGGGGAGGGCTTCTGGAAGTCACACTTCCTGAATCCCCTCTAAAGAGGATTGGCTGGAGAGGCAGCCTCTGAGAGGCGGGTGGGCTAGAGGGAAGAGCTTTGAGTCTAGGAGTCCAGAGACCTGGGTTCTAGCCCCACCTCCGGTACTAGCCTGCTGTGCAACTTCAGACAAGGCACTTCACCTGCCTGGGCTTGTTCCTCCTCAGTAAAATGGGGCCAAGATCTCTGCCTCTCCATCCTTCTCAGCTTGTGAGCCCCAGGTGGGACAGGAACAAACCGTGTCTGGCCTGATTGTCTTCGTTCTACCCTCAGGGCTTGGCATCCAGTAAGCACTTAATGAATACCATAACTGGGAAAACCTGGTTGGGATGGAAAGGGGAGCTAGCTATTCCCATCGCTCCTCGTTTCCCTCTCGTCGCTCGCACGCACGGCTCTTTCTCGTGGACGACCTCCCACTCTATTGTTCGGATTCCAAAGCAGAGCCTTGGCGACAAATCAAGAGAATGGCAGCCGCGGCAGCCCCCGACGGGTCACGTTGTCTGTCGGAGGGAGCCAGAAAACCACAGCAAATGCAGAGAACGCATGTTTTGGAAGACCTAGAGGGCTGCCTGCTGTCACAGTTTAGGGGCGCTACCTCCACAACTCCCTGCTGACGAATGGATAGAGCAGAGGCCTGGGAGTCAGAAGAAACTGGGTTCTAATCCCGGCTCTGCCACGTGTCTGCTGTGTGACCTTGGGCAAGTCACTTCACTTCTTTGTACCTCAGTTGCCTCATTTGTAAAATGGGAGTGAAAAACTGTGAACCCCATTTGGGACATGGATTGTGTCCAATCTGAATAGCTTGCATCTGCCCTAGCTTAGCAGGGCAAGCTTGGCAGTGCTTGGCACATAGAAAGAGCCTTAAAAAAATCACTAAAAAAAGTATGGATGGATGGATTGACTGAAAAGAAACCGTGACACTAAAGGGGCTGAGACAAGTAAGCGCTTAACAAATACCACAAAAAAACAAACAAACCTCAAAACACCAAGTTATGGGAAATATCAGCCCATAACATCAGCCATCTTCCCACCACGTCAGGCTGGCTCTGTCCCGGGCATATTCTGCAGCCTGCAGATACTCTCGGGCTCGTTTCGGGGCTCCGGGCCTCCCAGCGAGTGCCTGGGGGTCCGCTCAACCAAGGAGGCAATGGTTCGCTCCCCGACCTTGCTGTTTGTTTTGTGTGGCGGGGAGAAAGGCAAAGAAACCAGCCTCCCTTCCCAGATTTAACCCGCAGGATGCAATCCACACCGCCCCCTCTCCCCTTCGGCTCCAATAAGTTTAGGCCTTTTTAAACAACCTGTCAGATTGCTGAGCCAAATGTTACTGTTACCTCCTCCTCGAGTCCTCTGTTGTTTTAAGATCCGAGACCTCGGAGGAATCTCTCGGGCGAGACGTGCCTCCGAGATGATCCCTGGGGGTGGTCTGGGGAGGCACGAACATGAACTCTCTCTGGTCACTGTCCTGGAGAATTTTCTAAACAAGAACTGATAGACCCCCTTTCACAGGTGGGGAAAATGAGGGAGCAGGCTGTCATAGAATCGCAACGACCCTGAGCAGCGAAAAGAAGAGTAGGATGTGCTCAGGAGCACTCTTCATAGCACAGTTTTGTGCTGGGTGATGCTAAACCTAATGCCTTTCCATCATCATCATCATCACCACCAACATCATCAGAATAATTGTGGCTTACTCTATGCCAAACTAAGCACTGGGGTAGAGACCAGATAATCAGGTCGGGCACGGTCCGGGTCTCTCCCATGGGGCTCACAGTCTAAGTAGGAGGGAGAACAGGCTTTGAATCATCAGTTTACAGATGAGGAAACTGAGGCCCAGAGAAACAAAGTGACTTGCTCAAGGTCCATCAGCAGGCAAGTGGCAGAGAGGGGGCAAAGCCAGCCCTTCAATACCGCCAAAAGAAATGCCACGTCCTTCTATTTTCACCAAGTGTCTTCTTTCCCAAGAACCCATACTGCTTTTCCCACACCATCTCATGCCCTCCAGGAGGCTGGGAGGCCCAGCCCCATTTTACAGAGTGGAAAAGAGAGGCAGCCAAGGGGAACCCGCCTGACCCAAGTTCCCACTTGATTCAGACTGAGACCAGAGCTCCAAGCTGGGCCCGGCCCTGGGCCAGCTTTGTCTCCCCCAAACCCCAGATGGCATAAAGACATCTTTCTCTGGCTGCCACACACCCTCCCTCGGAACGACAGGCAGTCTTGCCTTCCTGCCAGCTGTCGGCAGCTTTGTTCAGGGAAGCAGCTGTGGGGAATCTCTCACCTGCTCTCATCTGGCAGCAGCCCGATGCTTAGGCGATCGGAGCGGGGACTGAGTGTGGGCCTTAAACTGCTTCTTCAGAGTAGTAAGCAGTGACAGGCCAAGCGCTTCTCTGTCCTGTAGGAGTGATAACTAGACCGTAAGCTCGTCTTTACCCTGTATGCTCACTGCGGGCAGGGAATGTGCCTGTTATATTGTACTCTCTGAAGAGCTTAGTACAGTACTCTGCACATAGTTAGTGCTCAACATATATGATTGATTAACTGACCCTGCTCCCAGCAAGGATAAGGGCCCCATTCCAAGAAACACTCTCTTGCTTCCCACCTAGGCTCCTTCACAGCACTGCATGGCCCAGGGATTTCCTTCCCGTTGGGTCACACCAACGGTGCCCAAGGATCAAATACTTCCTGGAAGACATCTGTCTGCTGATTGGCTCCTTCCCTCCGTGGAGACTGCCAGGCCGAATCTTTCACACAATTAAATCAATCAATGCTATTTACTGAGCAGTGACTATGAGCAGAGCCCTGTACTACACACTTGAAAGAAAATGATGCTATAGAGTTGGTAGAAATGATCCCTGTCCTCAAGGAGTTTACAGTCTAGTGGGGGAGTCAGAGACTTTTTTATGGTATTTGTTAAGCGCTGACTATGGATCAGGCACTTTTTAAAGACCTAGAGTAGATAGAAATTAATCAGATTGAGCATTGTCCCTGAACCTCATGGGGCTCACAGGTTAAGTAGGCGGGAAAACAGGCATTTAATGCCGATTTTACAGTGAAGGAAACTGAGGCACAGAGAAGTAAAGCGACTTGCTCAGGGTAACACAGCAAGAAACTGGCAGAGCTGGGATTAGAACCCAGGTCCTCTGACCCCCAGGACTGTGCTCTTTCACTAGGCTGCACTGCTCCTCTTACGCAACAGAACACTATGGAACTGGGCGAGTACAAAAACGATGGCTGACATGATCCTAGCCCTTAAGAAGACATAAATGCCTCAATCAGTGGCATTTACTGAGTGCAGAGCACTGCATTAAGCACTTGGAGGATCCACTACAACAGAAGTGGTAAATACGTTGCCTGTCCACAACAAGCTTCCAGTCTAGAGGATTGATTAATATCACTTGGAATCTGTTGGAGGAGTCCCCCTCCTGCCACTGGTTAGAAGAGGAACCTGGTGTGGAATTAGGGATTACACAGGCTCAGGACTCAACACCCGTCTGGGGCATACCGGGATGCCAATCTGGCCGGGAGCCATAAGGAAGCGCAATAACTAACAACCTGAAAGGAGGTGACTCTGCCCAGCAAATCTCGACCACCAGCACTAGGAGGGCAGGCGGGTCAGGTGGCACTGGCCAAGGGTTGTCATCCCCCAGCAACTCTCTCGAGCCCCCTCCCACTCCAGGCTCTTCCAAATGGCTCATCCCACCTGACCCTCGGAGCTCTGGCAGAGTACTGGAGGAATTTTCTGAAAGTGAAACGGTGGAACTCAGGCATTAAAAGAACTTTCATTTATCAGCTAGACTTTTCCTTCATTGACCCTTCCAGCCCCCTGGAAGAAGAGCCAGAAAACAGGGCATGGCCCCTGGGGGCAGTGAGCAGGCAGAAGGAACCCCACCCTCCACTGCCCCAGGCTCTCAGGGTAGCAGGGCAGGGCCTGCCTTTTCTGTGGAGAAGCAGAGCTCTGAGGTTTGGGCAGATGGAGTTTGGGGGAACTTTCCCAAGAAAGATTCAAAACCCACACCAACTGGAAAACAAAATTCATCCAAATGGAGGCTAACCACCCCAGAAGCTTGGAAACCCTGGCCCCATCTTGAGAGGAAAATGGGGGAAGAGGTGGAGTAGGGATAGGCTTTGGTTTCAGGGCAGGGTCTTATATTTAGCCCTGGAATCTATTCTTGGTTTCCTGCGCTCCCCACAGAGCAGCGGAGATTTCCCTCCCCTCAGCACAGCACAGCTTGGGAAGCTTGGGAGTTGCGTGGCAGCCCCACAGGTTCGAGCCCCACAGGCCAAGGGGAAAGGGAGGATAAGGCTCAGGGTCCATCCTGTCTCAGCCAAGCCGCCCAATCCCACTTTGGGGTCTACTGCCCTCCAAGTTGGGTCCAGCCCCCAGGGGAGGGTCACCTGACTGGACTGAGGTGGGCCCCAGGGGAGCGGTTGGAAGCAGATTAATCCAGGACCTGAGAGGAAGCCCTGGGCTTTTCCAAGAGGCCTTCCCTGACCAAGCCCTCCTTTCCTCTATTCCCACTTCCTTCTGCGTCCTCCTGACTTGCTCCCTTTATTCATCACCCCCACCGCCAGCCCAACAGCACTTATGTAAATATCTGTAATTTATTTATTTGTATTAGATATTGTCTCCCCCTCTAGACTGAAAGCTTGTTGTGGGCAGGAAATGTATTATATTGTACTCTCCCAAGTGCTTTAGTACAGTGCTCTGCTCAATAAATAAGTTTGACTGACTAACTGGTCAGCTGGGGTACCCAGACAGCTGCCTCAGAGAGAGGCAGAAGCTCCCAAAGATTTGTGATCCTCCCTTCTCGCACATGCCCACCACAGCCTGGCTGGCCTGGAGGAAAAACATGGCTGCCTGCAACAGCACAAATCTTGCTCTCCCTGGGTCTGGGCCCTACACAAAGTCCCCCAGCCAAGGAAGCAGAATTGCATTAACCTATTGGAGTGGAAGCCCCCTAGGGGCAAGGAATGTGGCACTTCTTTGTCTGGGGGTTCCCAAGCACTTAGTACAGTGCCTTGCTTGCAAAAGGGCACTCAATAAATACTATCTCTACTGCAGCAGGCACACACATAAAGAACCAGAAAACCATGTGAGAACACAAGCAGCCAGAGATAGCAGCCAAACTAACTGAGGAATATATAAGTGCTAAGTAGCTCCTGGGGGATTTTTGGGTTCATGATGCAAGGAAGAGTTACTTCTAGAAGGCTGCCTGGAGGAGCACTTTGAAAGATGGCTATTTGGAAGCAGCCCTTCAACCGCCATCTAAAATGGCCACTCACGGGACACCCCCTCTACAGAACTGGCATTCCCGCCCCCCTCAATCCCAGAGCAGGAACAGATGATTGGGGACAGGGCCTGAAATTGAGGAGCAGGAAATTATTTGACCCCAGATTTAAATGGAGAACCACCTCTTTCTTCCCTTCTCATCTCTCTAAACAATAGCTATACCTCATTTGTTTGAACCAGATAGGGATCTGCTTTCTCACCACTCCTAAATCCCAACTGTAGGGGGGTGACGGTCCCCCACTTTGGGAGCGGGAGTTCCCAACCTCGTTCATCCTAGGCCTCTGAAATTTTCCAGGCAGGGCTGAAAAGATTCAAAATGTGGATCCAATCAATCAACGGCATTTATTTGGCACTTACTGTGCAAGGAGAACTGTGCTAAGAGCTTGGGAGAGCACAATACAACAGAGTTGGAAGATGCCTTCCCTACCCACCAGGTGCTCTAAAGGGCTTCCAGCCCTGTTAGCACTTTAAAGCCTGTCTCCCTCACACTTCACATTCCTAAAATGATTTTTGGTCAGGGAACTTGTCTACCAACTCTGTTGTGTTGTACTCTTAAGCACTTAGAACAGTGCTCGGCTCACAGTAAGCGCTCAGTAAATACCATTGATTGACTGATTGCTTCTCCTTAAAACTCCTACCCCCAAAAAAGGTCGGCACTTATGATCTCAACTACACCCACATTCTCCCTCTCTCAACTCAAGCCTCACCTTCACTCTCAACCACACCTATATTCTCCCTCTCTTCCCCTCTGGCCCTCTCTCACTTCAAGCCTCAAGTGGCTTGAAGCCTCCTAGAAGTCTTGAAGCAGCGTGGCTTAGTGGAAAGAGCCCAGGCTTGGGAGTCAGAGGTCATGGTTTCTAATACCTGCTCTGCCACTTATCAGCTGTGTGACTTTGGGCAAGTCACTAACTTCTCTGTGCCTCAGTTACCTCATCTGTAAAATGGAGATTAAGACTGTGTGCCCCACGTGGGACAACCTGTTTACCTTGCATCATCCCAGAGCTTAGAACAGGGCTTGGCACGTAGTAAGCGCTTAACAAATATCATTATTATTATTATTATTAAGTGGTTGCAATCTCTTGGCCTGAGAGAGGAGGCTAAGCAGTATGCAGCTATTTTATTATCCATCCTGAATTCCTCCTGAGATGGTCCCTCCTCCCTGGATAAACAGCAGCTCCTTTGCCACGGAGCTGGATCTACCCAAGAATAACGACGAGGAGCAGCAAACCGCAAAGGCCATGGAGTAATTTTCCCCAGGGCTGGCCCTGCCTAGCTGGGAAACAATTAATAGGTCCACAAGAGCCAGCTTGACGAATCATCAAAAACGGGAGGAAGTGCTGAAGGCAGACTTTTAACTCAGAAGGAAGTTCTCTCCATCTTGCAAGCCCCGTGCGCTCTCTGTATACATATCTGGCACAGCGTGAGATCTTTTAACTAGCAAGGAGCAAGAGAATTCAGCTCACTAGCAGCAGTAATAAAAGCACTCCCTTTTTTTTTGTCTAAAAGGAGATGTGGGGGGCGGGGGGAGGGGAAGGAATCAAGAAAGAATACCAACATAATCCTTTTGTAGCTTTGAAGAAAGAAGGGGGTCAAGGGAAAGAGATCAAGCAGCCTAAGTCTTGCTATTTTAAGCTCAAAATATAAATCATGGTGAGAAATGTCAGGGAGGTTTAATTTTTTTTTCTATTTTTTTTAACCGGCAAGAAGACAGGAATCGTGTCTGGTTATTTTCGTTCCTGGAGGTCAATGTGGCTATCCCAACAGGAGCCCCTCCCAACTCCTTTCCCATTTCCATCCCCCAGCCTTGAATTTAAGAGTTCCCGACCCAAAGTCTCAACGGGAACAGTGGGCGTAATTCCAAGTGGGCCAATCAATCAATGGTACTCATTACAGGCTTACTGTGTGCAGAGCACTGTTCTAAGCGCTTCGGAGAGTGCAATACAACAGATTTGGTAGACATTGTTCCTGCCCACAACAAGCTTACAGTCTTGTGGGAGCTTACAACGTAGAGGCCAGCTCCCTAAAGCTTAGCTTGGTTGACCAACGTTGGAAGGTCTCCTCTAAGAGGCCTTCCCTGACTAAGCCCTCCTGTCCTCTTCTCCCACTTCCTTCTGCATCACTCTGCCTTGCTCTCTTTATTAATCCCCACTCCCAGCCCCACAGCACCTATGTACATATCTGTAATTTTTTTATATTAATCTCTGTCTCCCCTCTCTAGACTGTTAATTCGGTGTGGGCAGGGAATATGTTTGTTATATTGTACTCACCCAAGCTCTTAATACAATGCTGTACATACAGTAAGGGCTCAATAAATAAGACTTACCGACTGAGTGTCCAAAGGTGGGGACACGATTATCCTGTATTTGCTGCAAAGTTTAGCACAGTGGTTGGCACACTAAATAAATCCTGTAGCTACCTAATTAACATTTCTGATGAGGGAGTAGGGGAGAGGGTGCTTCTCTGGACCCTCCCTCCCTGCAAGCACAGATTCTGAGTGGGAGCTAAGTGTTGGCCCTGAAATATCAATGAATCAATAGTATTTAGTGAACATGTACTGTGTGCAGAGTACTGTGCTAGGCACTTAGGAGAATACAATAGAAATAACAGATGTGATCCCTCAAACAGCTTAGAGTCTAGTGAGGGCTAAACACCCTATAATAAATTACCATCAATCAAATGATGGCATTGATTAAACACTGTCCGCAGAGCACTGTACTAAGCATTTGGAAAAGTACAACACAACAGAGATGATAGAGCGATCCCTGCTCACAGACACAGATAAGATAAATTACAGAGAGGGGAAAGAAGGAAAAAGGGGTATGTTCATGAGTTGGGGCTTAAGAAATGTGGCATGGAGGATCTGTCCATAAGTGCTATGGGAGGTTGTGAGCAGGAAAGTTCGCATGGTGCAGAAGTGAGGCGTATAAAGTGGGGAGATGAGAAATTAATCAGGGTAGGCCTCTTGGGGGAGGTGTGATTGCAGAAGGGTTTTGATAATGGGGAGAATAGTGGTGTGTCTGATACAGCAGGGAAGGGGGTGGTCTAGGCTGGTAGAGGGGTGTGAGCAAGAGGTCGGCCGGAGTGGCGAGAACGAGGCACTTAAGTTGGGTAGCTAGAGAAACAATAAATACGACGGAATGATTGAGCATAACAGAGTGGGAGTTGTGGTGTTACAGGAGAAGAGAGTGGATGAGTAGGAGGGAAAGAGCCGACTGAGTGCTTCAAAGCTCGTAGTCAAGAGTTTCTGCCTCTGCGGAGAGGCATAATTCTTATGCTGCATCTAGACCACAAAGAGTGGTGCAGGCTGTGCTTCCCAAGACTGAGAGAGGGAGAATTTACAGTATACCCAGTAACTGCGTGCATACGCACAGGCACACACAAACACACAGAGAAAACCTAAGTGTACCCATTTCAGTAGCACACAAAGCAATGAAGATACTTCCATGGCATACATTTCTTTCCTACCCAACACAGCAGTGCCCTGCATCTGCCATGCACTAAGCACTTAGCACAGTGTACTGCACCACCTAGACCCTGAGGACCATTGTCATAACTCCCTTCTGCACTCCACACAGCACTCCCTCAAACCTCCGCTTTTGCTGCTTCCATATGTGCCCTCCCTAGTGGCAATGGTATTCTTTGAGCATCCACGTGATGTAGGGCACTGTATAGGCATCTAGTCCAGAGCAACCCTATAGAGTTACTTCTCCCCCAGCCCCCATCACTACCATTCTTTAAACATGTTCCCTCAGGTGGAGCATTATTGTAAGCTTGTTGTGGGCAGCTTATATTGAATTCTCCCAGGTGTTTAGTACAGTGTTCTGCACACAGTAAGCACTCTCTAAATAAGACTGACTGACAATTTGACAATTTCTTTCTAGATCCAACTTCCTCTGACCTTCCAGGAATTCCCAGGGCTTTCCTGGGATCTGCAGGCGGAATCCCATGGCAGGATTTGCAGGGCCCAGCTGCCTGCCTCCAACCCAGAATGCTTCCTTCCACTTCAGCATTTCCCCTGCTCAGAGGTGCCAGCCCACCCCTGAAAACCAAAATAAACTAAACACACTGTTTCTTTCACGTGGGGCCCACATTTAGGTGGTATTATTAATTGGCCTCTCCCTTTTTTCCCCAAGCTATTCCTCAAAACACTCTTGTTTTGATGTATTTTTTTTTTAAAAAACACCCCATTCATTCACTTTTCCAGCTTTCAAAAGCAGTAATTAACGTTAACAATCAGATCCTTTAAACAAACTCACCACATCTTCCCCACCCCCACCCACCAATCCTCTCCCCTGCTCCAGCCCAGAAAGGAGGCAATCTTCTTAACTGGAACACTTCTTCATTGATAGGATATCCTCTGAGGGCCTCGGTGGGTACACGGAGGTCTCACCCGGTGAGCATGTGGTCACTGTCGGGGCATGCCGTGTGTGTGTGTGTGTGCACGCGTGCGCGTGCACATACATACACGGGGCACTTTACCCATCCGAGCTGGTGTGGTGTCAACTGTGGGAAACGCACTCCTGGCTACAAGGACACGTCAGGATCAGTGGAGGCTGGAGCCGTCCTACTTCCATGTATGGAAATATATGAAAGTACTAAAACCACAGGCATGAGTCTGGGCAGGGCTGGCGTGGAGGGGGAGGGGGACAGAGCCATTCCCCGAGGAAAGGCAGAGTACGGGCTACGAAGAAGTAGCCACGGGAGCCTGTCAACAGAACACAAGGCCACTGCAGACTCCTCTCAGAAAAGCTTCTAGGGGACTCCATGGGAAAATAACCCCTTATTCCATATGCCTTCTTCTCCACTTGGCCCAGGGGTAGATGGAAGAATGTCCAGGGCACTGAGCAGCCAGGGTAAGGGAGCCAGTGGGAGGAGGAAGGGAGGGACAGCCCTGAGGGGATCTTTGAGAGGGCTGCCAAGGTGGTCCTCCCATTTCCTCGGCAGTTCACTCCCCGCAATGGGCTGACTCTCTTGGGAGATGGGCTATGAGCTCTGGCCTGTCTGTGGCTATTTCTTACTTTCGGGCATTTCTGATGGTGACCGACGGATTCGTCCCTTGGTTTAAAGAGGGGTTTTGGAGAAGCAGCATGGCCTAATAGAAAGAGCATGGGCCTGGGAGTCAGAGCACCTGGGTTCTAATCCTGGCTCCACTACATGTCTATTGTGTGACCTTGGACAAGTCGCTTCACTTCTCTGGGCCTCAGTTACCTCATCTGTAAAATGGAGACTAAGACAGGGAGACCCCTGTGGGACAGGGACTGTGTCCTATCTGATTACCTTGTATCTACCCCAGTGCTTAGAAAAGTGCTTGGCACATATTAAGCACTTAACAAATACCACAATTATTATTATTATTATTATTACTGTATTGTACTCTCCCAAGAACTTTGCACAATGCTCTGCACACTGCAGGAGCTCAAATACTACTGAGTGACTGACCAAGACTCCCTCACTCAGCTTTCTTAATTATGCATTGATGCATTTCTTCAGGTTTCTTTCCCCCGCTACCATGTATTTGCCCATCTCTCCCATTAAATTAGGCAGCAGCGTGGCTCATTGGAAAGAGCACGGGCTTTGGAGTCAGGGCTCATGAGTTCGAATCCCAGCTCTGCCACTTGTCAGCTGTGTGACTGTAGGCAAGTCACTTAACTTCTCTGTGCCTCAGTTCCCTCATCTGTAAAATGGGGATTAAGACTGTGAGCCACATGTGGGACAACATGATTCCCCTGTGTCTACCCCAGCGCTTAGAACAGTGCTCGGCAAATAGTAAGCGCTTAACAAATACCAACATTATTATTATTATTAAATGATAAGCTCCTTGAGGGCAGGGACATCCCTCCCAAGTGCTCAGCACAGTATGCCGCACACAGGCACTCGGTAAATGCTAATACTGATGACCAGGACTCTCTCACCCATGAGCCAAAAGTCCTGTCCCAACACCCGCTTGGCGGAGTGTTGTATTGGGTGCTGTGGGGAAGAGAAAGGGAGAAGACCCAGCTCCTGCCCTTAAGGGAGTGGACGACAAAATGGGGGACCCAGCATAAACACACAAACAAACCTAATGCACAAGTAACAATTCCTTCAAAAGGGTTCCAGGAGGAGTGGAAATCACTGCTGCCCAATAAATACCTTTAAGAGTGCCATCTTTACCACGTTTACTATTACTGCTGCTACTTTCCCCAGGAACCCAATAAGGCAAACCCAGTCTTCCCTCCAGGAACTTTGTTGGACAAGATTTAGAAATGGAGCGTTGTCCTCAGGAGGCTACACATTCTAGAAAGAAGATGATTAAGATGAAGAAGATGAAGAAGAAGCCACAGAAGCAACGTGGCTCAGTGGAAAGAGCACGGGCTTGGGAGTCAGAGTTCATGGGTTCGAATCCCGGCTCTGCCATTTGTCAGTTTTGTGACTGTGGGCAAGTCACTTAACTTCTCTGTGCCTCAGTTCCCTCATCTGTAAAATGGAGATTTAGACTGTGAGCCTCATGTGGGACAACCTGATTTCCTGTATCTACCCCAGCACTTAGAACAGTGCTCTGCACATAGTAAGCGCTTAACAAATACCAACATTATTATTATTATTGTTAGGGGACAGAAGAAATATGAAGCCCAAGAAGTATATTAACATGACAGGAGAAGAAGGCTGGAGGGCTCCTGACTACAGGTTTTTAGTTTCCAAAGCTTTAAGAACAGACTCCCAAGGAAGGTGGATTTGAATGGACAAAGAAACTCCCCCAAGGAAATTCCTTTGTTCCTTGGGGAGTTTGGATGCTGCCCAGCATGTGTTACCCAGCAAGAATGAAAGAGCAGGAGAGGGGAGAGGTCATCGTACAATGACTCTCCAATCCACATCCCCATTGAGCTAGCCACCAATGAGGTCACCTTTGGACATGATTATTATTATTACCATCATTATTACTATTGTATTTGTTAAGTACTTACTATTTATCAAGCACTGTTCTAAGCACTGGGATAGATTCAAGTTTATCAGGCTGGTCACATTCCCTGTCCCAATTATGGCTCACAGTCTAAGTAGGAGGGAGAACTGGTATTGAACCTCTCTTCTACAGTTGAGGACACTGAGGCCCAGAGACATTAAGTGACTGACCCAAGGTCTCACAGCAGGCAACTGGGGGAGCCAGGATTAGAACCCAGGTCCTCTGACTGCTCTTTTCACTAGGTCACGCTGCTTCTCATGGAAGATGGATGGAGGCTGGACCACCCTCTCTCTCTCAGACTTGGATCACCATCAAGTCATTTCAATCTGAGGGTACCTGAAGGTCATGGGCATGACATCATCTGAGGTTTGGTTTCCCACCAGGGCCTGTTACGAATCCCCAGCACCTGATGGGCTATTAGGAAAGTTTGGCAAACCCCAGTCATGGGTCTGTTTAAAATGGAAAAAAAGGGCCAACTCTAAAGCATGCTCCAGGGGAAGGAAATGTTAATCTGCTTTCTATCCAAAAAAAAAATCAACCCACGCCAAAACTTTGGGTGTACATAGGCGTGAACTGATGACAATAAATAGATGATGTTTGCGCGTGTGCCCATCCAAGCACACATACGTACAACTTACAACAGACATAAACATGGAATTTCCTGTCCCGGAGACAGCTAGATTTGCTTACTAACTGCCTGTGGCATTCACATTGGAGAGAGAGAGAGAGAGAGAGAGAGAGAGAGGGTCCGAGGAGGCTTCAGAAAATTTCCAGTCTTCCGAGAGAGCTGACTTCTGCAGAACTAAAGGATCAGACTCTTTTACCCCTACGAGAAACTGAAGCATTTGTTTTGGGCCGTATTTATCCCTAAGAATATTTTAGAACTTCCCTTCAGATCAAATCTATCATTGGAATTTGTTGACTGCTGACTGTGTACGGGGCCCTGTACTAAGTGCTTGGGAAAGTACAATACGGTGGAGTTGGTGGACACCACCCATCCCTGCCCTCAAAAAGCAATGGGGGAAAGACAAACATTAAAATAAATCCAAGTCCTCAAAGCAAATTTAATGTGTGATGTTTTTTCTAGTGAAATGTGTTATGAAAGGAGAACTTCCATGTTGCAAGGTGGGACAGGGCTGGGGTGGAGAAGAAAGGAGCCAGTTCTGACCTGCTCCTATAGCCTCTCCTGCCAGGGAATACAGATGCAATGTGGCTTAGTGGAAAGGGCCTGGGTCTGGGGATCAGAGGATCTGGGTTCTAATCCCAGGCCTGCCACGTGCCTGCTGTGTGAGCTTGGGCAAGTCACTTGACTTTTCTGTGTCTCGGTTTCTGCATCTGTAAACGGGGATTCAATATCTGTTTTTTCTCCTAACCTAAACCTTGAGCCCTAAGTGGCAGAGAGAGTGGATCCAATCTGATTACCTTCTATCTACCCCAGGGTTTAGAACTGTGCTTGGCACATAGTAAGCGCTTCGTGAATACCACAATGCTCAATATTATTATAGCATTGCCCTGCTCATCTCAAACTCTACACTGGCACTCTTCTTTGCCACAGTCACCTCAAAAAAGACACCAGCACCCGTGGTTGCCACTAGGGCCACCAGAGAGGCTGGAAGAAGGGGTGGCCACAGGGGGCTAGATGTGAGGCTGGGCTACGCTCAGGCTACAGAAACCTTGGAAATAAAGGCAGGAAGGATGGGGTGGGATGAACTGGTGCTTAAGAGAAGGCTCTGACATACTTTCCTGCCCCGGTCACAAGGTTGCCCCGACCAATGCCCGTCCATCCGTAGCTGACTGGTCATCCCGGCCTCCCCCTACGCAAGTCCCGAGGAGGGCGGGGATAGGGAATGCCAAAGGAGCCGCTAGAACTGAGAGAGAAGAGAAGAGCTTGCTGCGGACACACCGGCAGTTGGAGGCGTAGGTATTCAGGCATCCACCCACCAGAAGGACCCAGTCTGAAATTACACTTCAAATCTGCAGTTCATTCACCAGCTCCGCTTTGAAAATCATCAAACCGGCAGATTCCTGGGGTGCATGAGCTCTAAAACTATAAACTTTTAACGGCCAAATCAAAGGAGTGGAATGAGCTGCACTCTGCAGAAAGGGGAAAAGGTTCTAGTTCCAGGATGAACTGAAAATTGCTTTGGAATATTTTTCTTGGAAAGGCGGTCAGGACGAAGGGATTTTTTTTTCTCTTCACACTGACGAGTAAAATGCACGGCCAACATTGCAGAATGGCCTAGTGGACAGAGCCTGGGCCTGGGAGTAAGAAGGACATGGGTTCTAATCCTGACTCCACTGTCTGCTGTGTGACCTTGGGCAAATCACTTCTCTTCTCTAGGCTCAGTCACCTCATCTGTAAATCAGAGATAAAGGTTGTGAGCCCTGAGGGATATGGACTGTGTCTGAACTGATTATCTCGTATCTACCCCAAGGCTTACTTCAGTGCCTAGCACATAGTAAGTGCTTAACAGATACCACTGAAAGAAAATGGACAAAACTGCTCCAACACACAATAATTTGTGTACGTTCAAAGCTCGGCCAGCCACAGCAAAATTTTCTTCAAGCAGCATTTTGCTTTGTCCGAGTCTTTATATTTCACATCAAAAGTTAAGAAATGAGGAACATATGAGTTAGTTGTGCTGCAAGGGACCATGATCAAAAGAAAACTGTCCTGACCTGATCACTCTCAAAAAAGACTGTCCTATCTGCTGATTTTAGGCAGATTAAACCCATGCAGATTTTATCCTGGGGACTTCGATGAAAAACAAAAATGTAAAACAGATTCATCTGGAGAAAATTCTCTCAGGAAAAAGCGAAATCTTATCCTGCAGCCCAGAATCTAACACAGCCTGCTCGTGACCTTCCAAAGAAAAAGCAAAAAAGGCCAAGCTCAGAACTTCCAGTGACAATAGAAAACTTCCTCGAATCTACCTACGGAGGACTGTTCCCAGACACACTTTTTTGGTGGCGATGTTGAATTTCTGACTTAAGTGTTAAAACAATAAATAAATGCTGCATTTCATAGAAAAACATTCTTAAATCGGGCCTACGAGTCATGTCTGTCAGGCAGCAGGAAAAAGTAGACTCATTCTTTAAGTCACAGATGCCGCAGAACTTAAAAGTTTCCATTACAGCGTTTCACTGTGGAATCGCTGTGCTTAGACAACTTTCAATTACTTCTTACTTGTCACAAAGCAAAAAGCACATGTTTGGAATTTCACTAGAGGCTGGAATTGCTCTCTCTCTTCCAGGGAACCTCACGGAACGGAGAATCGCTGGAGCAATCCCAAGGTCTGGACTGGCGGCGCAGCCTCTGCCTGGTCTGCCCCACGAACCTGGCGTACCCGATGCCCAGTCAATGGGGGCACTTGAAAAAGGGTTCCCCCCAAAAAGAGAAGCAGTGGGACCTCACGGAAAAAGACCGGGCCTGGGAATCAGAGGGCCTGGGTTCTAATTCCAGCTCTGTCACTTGTCTGCTGTGTGACCTTGGGCAAGTCATTTCAATGGGCCTCAGTTACCTCATCTATAAAATGGGGAATTAAGACTGTGAGCCCTCTGAGAAACAAGGGCTGCATCCAACCTGATGATCTTATATCTACCCCAGAGTTTAGTACAATGTCTGGCACATAGACTATAAACTGTAAACTCAATATGGGTAGGGAATGTGTCTGTTATATTGTACTCTCTCAAGCACTTAGTACAGTGTTCTGTATAAGTAAGTGCTCAATAAATATGATTGGCATAGTAATCATTGAAAGGAGGAAGGGAAGGGAAGGGAAGGGAAGGGAAGGGAAGGGAAGGGAAGGGAAGGGAAGGGAAGGGAAGGGAAGGGAAGGGAAGGGAAGGGAAGGGAAGGGAAGGGAAGGGAGGGAAGGGAAGGGAAGGGAAGGGAAGGGAAGGGAAGGGAAGGGAAGGGAAGGGAAGGGAAGGGAAGGGAAGGGAAGGGAAGGGAAGGGAAGGGAAGGGAAGGGAAGGGAAGGGAAGGGAAATCCCTGAGAACGCGGGATTCAAAACGATGTTCTGGCTTTGGTAACCTTCCTTGGCCCACCAAAAAACTAAGACCTTAAGTGGCACTTACTAAGCTCTTAATATGTGCTAAGAGCTAGGGTAAATATACGGTTTTCAGGCCCACATAGTCATGGGGCTCCCAATCTCTCTAATCCCCACTTTTATAAAATTCATTGCTTTTTCACACTTGAAATCTTTGCAACTTTTCTGATTTGGGTAAGCTTCCGAAAATCAAAATAATTGTGAGGTTTGTTAAACACTTACTAGTCCCAAATCCCATATTCAGCACTGGAGTAGATGCAAGATAATAAAATCAGACCCTCTCCCTGTCCCACAAAGAGTTCACAAACTACATAAGAGGGAGAGCGGGTATTTAACCTCCATTTTACTGATTAAGAAACTGAGGCTCAGAAGAGCTAAGTGACTGACCCAAGGTCACCCAGCAGGCCAGTGGCAGAGCCGGGCTTAGAATCCAGGTCATCTGGTTCCCAGGCCCATGCTCTTTCCAAATGGCCAAGCTGCTTCCCCAATTTTGAGAGACCCCATACTCACTCAGCCCTTCAGCACAAATTCTTCTGCATAAAAGCATTCACTTCTTTCACAGCAAATTCTCTTTCCAGCCTGGGCCTCTTATCCAGTAAGTTTCTTGACCCGAGTTATTTTTAAGACGCCGTTTTTGCAAGTGGTTGTTGAAAGACGGGAGCAACAAAGTGATGGAGGGCCAGACTGGGAATCTAGGAGAGTGGGTTCCGTTTCATGGCTCTCTCACTGACCCTTTGCGTGACCTTGCGCTAATCGCTTCACTTCCTTTGGTTTCAGTTCCTTCTTCCATAAGTCTTTCCATTAAGGCCCTTAAACGGTGTGTGCTGCCTCTCCTTCCCTGGGCCCTGAAAGGATGAGCCCAGAGTGGGAAAAGTCATCCCAGTTCTTTGGAAGAATGGCATGGAATCAATATGAAACCCAATTTAATAATAGTATTCACTGTGGTACTTATTAAATGCTTACTATGTACCAAGCATTGTAAGTACATAGTACTGGGGTAGGTACAAGGTAATCAGGTCAGACACAGTCCCCCTCCCCAGTGTGGCTCGGGGTCTAAGTGGGAGGGAGAATAGTTATTCATTCATTCATTCAATAGTATTTATTGAGCGCTTACTATGTGCAGAGCACTGTACTAAGCGCTTGAGATGAACAAGTCGGCAACAGATAGAGACAGTCCCTGCCGTTTGACGGGCCTACGGTCTAATCGGGGGAGACGGACAGACAAGAACAATGGCACTAAACAGCGTCAAGGGGAAGAACATCTCGTAAAAACAATGGCAACTAAATAGAATCGAGGCGATGTACAATTCATTAACAAAATAAATAGGGTAACGAAAATATATACAGTTGAGCGGACGAGTACAGTGCTGTGGGGATGGGAAGGGAGAGGTGGAGGAGCAGAGGGAAAAGGGGAAAATGAGGCTTTAGCTGCGGAGAGGTAAAGGGGGGATGGCAGAGGGAGTAGAGGGGGGGAAGAGGAGCTCAGTCTGGGAACGCCTCTTGGAGGAGGTGATTTTTAAGTAAGGTTTTGAAGAGGGAAAGAGAATCAGTTTGGCAGAGGTGAGGAGGGAGGGCGTTCCAGGACCGCGGGAGGACGTGACCCAGGGGTCGACGGCGGGATAGGCGAGACCGAGGGACGGTGAGGAGGTGGGCGGCGGAGGAGCGGAGCGTGCGGGGTGGGCGGTAGAAAGAGAGAAGGGAGGAGAGGTAGGAAGGGGCAAGGTGATGGAGAGCCTTGAAGCCTAGAGTGAGGAGTTTTTGTTTGGAGCGGAGGTCGATAGGCAACCACTGGAGTTGTTTAAGAAGGGGAGTGACATGCCCAGATCGTTTCTGCAGGAAGATGAGCCGGGCAGCGGAGTGAAGAATAGACCGGAGCGGGGCGAGAGAGGAGGAAGGGAGGTCAGAGAGAAGGCTGACACAGTAGTCTAGCCGGGATATAACGAGAGCCCGTAATAGTAAGGTAGCTGTTTGGGTGGAGAGGAAAGGGCGGATCTTGGCGATATTGTAGAGGTGAAACCGGCAGGTCTTGGTATTTGAAACCATATTTTACAGATAAAGCAACTGAGCCCGGAGAAGATAAGTGACTTGCCTGAGGTGATCCAGAGCCAAGTGGCAGAGTCAGGATTAGAATCCAGGTCCTCTGACTCCTAGGCCCAGGCTCCAAATGCTTTTCACCCACCCCAGATTCCTGGGTCTGCAAACATCAGATGAGAGATTACACAACAGCCTGACCTTTGAAAAACTCTACTTAATCAGGGAGATGTTGATTTTGGCATTTCAAAAATAGTGAATTGCCCTTTCTGATTGCCTTCATTTCTCTCCAGATTTTGAGCAGCAGAATCATAAAGGGGGGTAAAAAACACAGTTTAAATGCTTTTTTTTCCTACCTAGGACGTGTTAATTTATTCATCTCTAGGGCATCCGAACACTAACAACACCACACAGATGTATGATTATATAGTTCAAGTAAAGTTCAGCTTCGGTTACATTAAACTTGCTGAGTGATGCCATCTTAGGAGAGGAAAAGATGTCGGAGGAAATCAGTTCCAGGTAATCACGGACTGATTAGCGATTAAACCAACAAGGTGTCTAGAGAGAACACAATGAGCAAACTGGATGAGATCAGCTACTGTAGGAAAACCTCGAACTTGTAATCAATCACTCTTGGAGTTTCATAACTTCCTTCCTCCACTCTAAATCAGTTTTTAAAAGCACCCGAAGCAGAAAGCAAACCCCGGGACGCTTGAGATACGCACCACTCTAAAGCTGCAAAAGCTATTTAAGATCTTTTTTTCCCCCTCCTTAAACCCAAACCTCCCAACGAGGCCGACTCCTCACAGGCGGGGCTCCCGCGCCGGATGAAACTTACGGGATCCAGTTTCTAAGACCAAGAAGATCAGGCCTCACAGCCGACCGGCTCCCCATGTATTCCTTTTTATTTTCGCTTGTTTCCATTCTCATTTTCGCTTGTTTCCATTCTCCATCCATGGCGGCCCCAGGGCATTTCAGAGGCTTCTCCCCTTATCAGTTAAATATTTTGCTTCCTCCACAAGCAGAGGATGATCTGGTGAGTTGGGCACCATGCTTCTCTCTGCTGTGGAAGAGCCCAGTGTTCTCGCAGGGAGAACAACCTAGCATGAGTGCCACCCCCGAGGCCTCGCCCTCTCATTTGTGCAGCTGGATCGGACCACCTCCCTATTATTTATTCACCCCATGGGCCGGTTTTTGCTCCTCTGCAACCTCATCAGTTCCCCCTAGGCCAGAAGTCAGCAGGCTCCTCCAGCTGTACTCCAGCCGAGGGATGGCCCTCGGGGCCCTTCTGGCTAAGGCGCCAGACTCTAGGGGTCTTGGCACACCCTCTCAAATGGCAGGACCACTTCCAGATCTGCAGCACCCTTTCTGCTTCGGCCCGATCTGCCATGTTACCCCTCTCCTGGGCTCTAATCCCGGCACCGCCACTAGTCTGTTGTGTGACTTTGGACAAAGTCACTTCACTTCTTTGTGCCTCAGTTACCTCATCTGGAAAATGGGGATTAAGACTGTGAGGCCCACGTGGGCCAGGGACTGTGCCCAACCTGATTATCTTGCATCTTCCCTAGCACTTAGAACAATGCTTGACACATAGTAAGTACTTCAAAAATACCATTATTATTATTATTATTATCCTGTCCACCTCTATTCGAGCAACAGGGACACTTGGGGACTGGAGGTGGGGATTAGGAAAAAGGGGGGTGGAGGGAAACTTTATGTCACTTTGGGGGCAGCTGAAGCTTATGGACAAGGAAGTTTGGACAGAAGCAACACTGCAGGAGGGCTGCCTCTAGGAACCCCTCTAGATTGTAAACTCGTTGTGGGCAGAGAATGTATCTGTTTATTTTTATATTGTACTCTCCCAAGTGCTTTGTATAGTGTTCTGCACACAGTAAGTGCTCAGTGTATGTGAATTAATGAAGAGGGACTCTCCTAGGTAGGGACTCCTTTTCTTGGTCCCTTAGGACTGGTTCCGGCTGCCCTTTGCTACCAGCTGTGACCTCCCAGCCCTGGCTGTGGCCACCAGGCCATGCCCAGGCCAGAAGAGCAGTCCGGCTGGTAAGTCCCCAGCTTTTTCCTGCTTTTTCTTTTTTTTTAATGGTATTTAAGTGCTTACTATGGGTCAAACACTGTTCTAAGCGCTATGGAAAATATATGTGAATTAAGTTGGACACATTCCCTGTCCCGCATGGGCATCGCGGCCTCAGTAGGAGGGAGAACAGGAGAACTGAGGCACAGAGACGTTAAGTGACTTGGCCAACGTCACACAGAAAGCATTTGGCCGATCTGAGATTAGAATCCAGGTCCTCTGACTCCCAGGCCCGTGCTCCTTCCACTCTCCCTTCACCTCTTTTCCTCTCTCCTCCCCTCCTTTCCCTGGGCCTATGCCAAGCTCACCTAAAGTGACCAAGTGTCCAGTCACCTTATCTAGGAGCAACTACGCCTCACTTCTCCTAGGTGCCTGAGCACATCAGCCCGGGGTGCCATCAGTCATCAATCAATAGCATTTATTGAATGCCTACTGTTTTCAGAGTCTGGTTAGAAGACAAGATCTATGCCCCCAAGGATTTTATGATCTAGAGAGGGAGACAGACACTTAAATTACAGAGAGGAGGAGGAAGAGAGTGTTTAAGATACAGATAGAACTGCTTGGGGGGGTTGTGGAGAACATTAAGTGCTTAAAGTGGCAGTTGGGGGACGTAAGGTGGGAAGAGGGGTGAGGAGAGCCCTCTGGAAAGGAAAGACTTTGAAGATGGGGAGAGCTGCCAGATGTGAAAGAGGAGGAAGTTCCAGACAGGGGAGAGGGTGTGAGCAAGGGATCAGCAACAGGAATGAAGAGGAGACACAGTGGGTAGATTGGTTTGGGAGAGTGAGCTGGGATGTAGTGGGAGAAGAGAGCAGAGAAGTAGAAGGGAATGAGATGATTAAATTCTTTAAAGTCAATAACCATTTTTGGCCCTGATGACTGCTCTATGCTATTTAATGACCCAGTAAGGAATTAAATCTTTTTAAAAGGCATAATAATGATAATACACATCACGCACGAAGCGGGATGTAAAAGTGTCATAATAGTTTAAACTTATCATTAAGCAAAACACCTGCAATGGACCCGCATCACTTCAGAACCTAATCTGTGTTTATGGATAAAAGACTACCAAGAGGAACCCAAGAGGAAATTCACTGGAGAAACCATGGGAAGTACCCAAAGCAAACATGTTGAGAAGAAAACTGATATTGGGCTCCACACGGGGCTTATCCCAGCAGGAGAAGCCACTAAACCGCACAAGGCCCAGAGATAAGCTTTTAAAAGTGAACAGAGCACTTTGCTTGGATCTCTGCTGATGAATAATACCTACCTCTGAAGAGATGAAAACATTTCAGCACTAATTTCTCCTGCCCAAAACTCCAGGGCATACGGATGAGCAGGGTTTAAAGGCTGTGGAAAAGTTTGGACCACAGGCCCAAACTGGAGATGTATAATGTATCTACCCACTCTATTGCTATACGGTACTCTCCCAAGCACTTAGTACAGTGCTCTTCATACAGTAAGAACTCAATAAATATGATTGCTATATGGGGAATAAGTCTATTTGGGGATACTAAGTACTCTAAAGTCTTCTTTAGAAACCAGGTGGCCCAGGGGACAGAGCACAGGACCAGGAGTCGGAAGACCTGGGTTCTAATCCCAGCTTCTCTTCTTACCTCCCATGTGACCCTGGGTAAGTCACTTGGCTTATTTGGGCCTCAGTTTCCTCATCTGTGAAATTGGGGTAAAATATCATTTTTTTCCCTTCCCCCTTCGACTCTGAGCCCCATGTGGGATGGGGACTGGGTCTGATCTGCTTGTATTGCAACTATCCTCCACCCAGGGCTTGGCACAGAGCAAGTGCTGAACAAATACCACAATTATTAAATGAAGCCCAACATCAGCCACCTCTCTAACAGGCTTTGTTCTGTATCAGCCGGGCTGGGGCATCTAAGGCAGAATAGGACCCTGAGACTTCTTGTGGTTTCTCAAGGGACATATGGACCACAGCCCTGTGTCGATGCCTTCTCTTCCTCCTCCCTGACACCTCCAGCCGTGGGAAGCAAAACCCAAAAGCTGACTGGTAGTGTTGGTCTTCATTATGGCATAGTGGGCCGTAAAAGGTCACTTCCTCCAAGAGGCCTTCCCTGATTAAGGCCTCTTTTCCTCAACTCACTCCCCTTTCTGCATCATCTATTCCCTTCAACCTGTGTCTTGGACATTTTCTATCCACCCCACCCCCAATCCCACAGCACTTATGTATGTATCTTTAAATTATATAAGTTATTTATTTATTCACATTACTGTTTGTCTCGTTCTCTAGATTGTAAGCTTGTTATGGGCAGGGAACGTCTTCTAATTCTGTTGTATTGTACTCTCCCAAGCACTTAGTGCAGTGCTCTGCATATAGTAAATGCTCAATAAGTACAATTGATAGTGAGCAATGGAACATTCACTGGCCAATCGGGTAATGGATGGAGACTTCAGATTTGCCCACTGGGCTTTTCCAATTGCCAGGGGCACCTGGGCAGCCTGCTTTTTCCAGGACCGCCCTCCACCTGCCATTCGAACCCCCTTCGGCGTGACCCCACCTAACTTCCTTCCATCTCTTTTAGGGTAGCATCCCAGCCTAACAGAAAACTGCAACAGCAAACTCAATCCACTCTCACTAAAGAAACTGTTAAATCCATCTTCCAAAATTTGAGCAGATCCTAAAATCTGGTTGGGCTGGTGGGGAGAGGGGTGAGCGTTTAAAAAGGATAAAAAAGGAGTAAAGTTAAACCAGAGATCCTGAAGAGAAACTTAAAAAAAAAATCCCATATTTTCTCCCATGTTGAACTCAGCAATTCCAGCCATTATCGGAAGACAAATCAATTAGCACCAGCTGTGGACAGCTAGTCAAATCCAGACCTGAGCAGCTAACACTAGAGGATGTGCATTCAAATGAAAGCATGACATTAAATGTCTAATGGTTTTATTTCTGAGCAAACCCAGAAGACAGCATTCCACAGTTTAAGGGGCGGCACTGTGCCATCTTCTGCCTCCAGAAGAGGAGATTTCCTTCAATCCAAATGCTTGCTGATTTGTTTTCCACGAGGGAAAGGCGGCACCCTAGTCTAACAAAGTGACCAGATCCAATAGGCTCGTGCAAACAGAGGAGAGATCATGACCGTGGTTAGCAAGCCACTCGATGAAGGTGAGCCAGTGTTGTAGATAATAACAATGATTGTATTTGTTAAGCGCTTACTATGTGCCAAGCATTGTAGATGCAGATCCAGCCTCCATTATAACAGTTTTAGATCCATCTCCCCCATCTCAACTTCAAAATATAATAATAATAATAATAATAAAATAATGAAGGTATAGAGAAAGCACATAATAATGTGCTGAGTCCTTGGGTAGACACAAGAAAATCAAATTAGATACAGTCCTTGTCCCACCCAGGGTTCACAGTCTAAGCAGGAAGGAGAGGAGGTATTTAATCTCCATTTTGTAGACAAGGAAACAGAAGTTAAGTGATGGGACCGAGGTCACACAGCAGGCAAATGATGTTAACCCTCTAGACTATAAGAAGCCCCTCCAGACTGTAAACTCGTGGTGGGCAGGAAATGGGTCTACCAACTTTCCATTACACTGTAGTGTTAGTACAGTGCTCTGCACACAGTAAGTGCTCAATAAATACGCTGCTTCTCTTTGTCCCTCCAACTGGACTGTTTGACATATTCCATTGTTTGGTTTCCAAAGGGGATCCCTAGGGAAAATCTTAGAAACCAGAATGACCCCCACCTTTGTTTGGCAGGGGGTGGCATGGAGGGGTCATTTTTCACTAGTTCTGAATGGAATTCATGTAGTTGTATTTACCCGACTGTCACTAACAGCAACAAGTTCATACACAATCTCCTGACACGTTAAAGACAATAACACCAAACAGGAAATTCTGCTCCAGAAACAGACACAAATAAAAGATCAAAGCAGCTTTTAAAGTAATAGCTACATTTCAGAGGGAGCCAGCTAAAACTTTTCTGAAATACTCCCCTGAAGGCCAGCTTTGTGCACTACTGAAGATAAGATGTATTCACTTACCTTCTCTCGGTCTGCTCTGCTAAGTAGAGCGAGAAGTGAGCATATCTTGTTCTCCTTCAGTCAAAAAAAGCCAAAAAGGCCACTTGATGTTTAATCCCACAATTCCAGCTTTCCCAACTGGGGAGTTCACATTTTACCACATTACTGCCGCGGGATCACTTATGAAGCTAATCCCATTACTCAAAGCCCCCAGCAACATATCCTTAGGATCAGGGATGATCAACCCTTCCGTTCCACCCAGAATCATTTATTTGTACTGGGTTAAATTTAAACACTTCCTTATGGAGCTTTCCTGGAATCCCCATCCCTGAGGACTTTATAGAAAGAAAGAAAAGAAGTCAGAAGAAAATCTGTAGCACCCCCACCCCTCGCCCCCCAGATGGTTTGGACATTCGTCACCCTGGAGGCAGGGGCCTGGACCAGAAGACCTCTTGCAATGTCTCCCGGCTCCCGGATTCTCCAATCCCTTCCCCGGACTTCTCTCTCCTGGGCCATCCACCCGTGTGTGTATTTCGGAGCATAAATGAAAGTGACATGTGAGAAGTTTCCAAGCATGGAAACACTAGCACTCAGGAGCTTATGGCGATCTGGGGAAAGTGGTGTGCCAATGCCTTCTGATGCTTGAAAACAAAGGACCGAAACTGCCAGTAAAGGGAAACAAGTGATGAGACTTTACAGGAAGGACCCCACTCTCTTCTGAAGTCTAGACTAGCTGGAGCCCCATCCCAAGCCCAGGGCTTCTTCCACCTCTGGCTGTGCGCTCCATGTCCAGACCTATTGGGATTTGGGGGAGATGGCCGGCCAGCCGACATCAAGAAAGATACCACATCCGGATTGGAGCTGACCACCTCTTCTTACAAAATGAACCTCATAGGAATTCAAAGAGCAGTAGCCTGGCACATATTTAAGCGCTTAACAAATACCATCATCATTATTTATTATTATTATTATTATTAGCAGCAGCAGCAGCAATAAATACTATTGAATGAATGAATGAATGAATGAATGAATGAATGACTTTAGTGCCCTCTCGGTGTGGGGCACTGTCTAGGCCCTTGGGAAGAACAGAATAACAAAGTGACACATTCCCTGCCCATGACCAGCTTTCACTTGAACGCAGGAGACAAGCATATAAATATTTACAACTAAAGAGGTCTCATGTCTCAAGATTTTAATGGCCTTAAACCCCAGTCCTCCCCTTAAACCTCCCTGGATGGTGACTTCTTGCCCAGAAACCAAAATTAGATTTGCCAATTCAAGGCTCCAAATGTTAATAGGCTCCTGCCCCCGACACTCTGAAGCATCATGTATGACGCATGGAAGTTTCTGACATGGGTGTTTCATCTTATTTCATAAAAAACACTCTTAATGGCTTAGCAGAGTGCTCTGCCCGCAGAATGTGCTCGATAAATACTACTTATGGATTAGATAGTTCCTCGCGAGCAACGACAATCTGGTCATTTTCTTCTCCTCTGAACTCGATATCAGTACAGAGTTCTGCACAGCATGGCTGCCTAAGCCGTCTGACCCCCTGGTTTCACTCTTTCACTGGTTGGTGTGGGAGGAGGGGTCGGTCACAAGCCAGGCGGGAGGCCTCATTCCACTCGCTCCACATCATTCCCCTCCAACACTCACTGGGACACAGGAAGGGTCTTGAAACCGTGCTCGTGGCCGGGGAGAGCTTGGAGTCACCAACGGGACAAAAAACAAACAAATACAACCTAAATATGTTTGGAACTTAATCAGTCACTGGTATCTATGGAGCACTTACTTGATGCAGAGCCATGTACTCTGAACTTGGGAGAGTACATACAGTTGGTAGACAGGATCCCTGCCCTCAAGGAGTTCACTGTCTAACGGGAACTTGCAGGGGAAACCCAGCGGTCACCTGGCGGATGGCTTCCGGCAGAGGAAGCCCGAATGGGTCGAGTCCAGCTCCGGAATGCACCGATGACCGAGCCGGCCTGAAACGAGGTGAATGGCTCCGATCCAAAGAGCTCCCATCTTCCCCAGACTTTTCACAAGGATGAGGTACCTCCCATCTGTGGTAAATCTGAGACTTTAGCACTACCTAAAAATCTGCACATTAGGCCAAGAAACGTCTAACCGCCTGAACTACAAGTTTCAAATCTAGTGTTTAGAAATCTGATAGCCTGACATAATTGCCCTTATAAACTTACCCATAAGGTTCTATTACCCCTTGATTAAGCTTTCTACACAGCTCTGTAACATCTGTGTATTTTGAAAACCAAAAAACACAAGCTTCAATTACTTTTACACCCACCACGAAAACAAGCATGAACAGGTCAGTCTCTCCCAGAATAAGAATTTAAATTCCTGTAATCTTTGTATTTCATGTTTTCTCACAGCCCAAATTAAGGTAAGCGGCTGGGCAGAACGCAGGCTTAGCTGTGTGGATCATCCCCAAAGCTCCTCAATAATAGAAAGGCAAAATTAAAAAGGAAAAAAAAAAGGAATACCAAGGCATTTTCTTTCCCCTACATAATTTTTCAATTTTCGTTAGAGAAGTGCCAGCCAATAACTAATTAGAACCATAATCCTCTGTTATTTCACAGAGCAGGGGAGGGAGCGGGGGAAAGACTGTGATCGGCTTTAAAGAACAAATGTTAAATGGAAACTTAAAAAAATTAGCAACCTGGAATTTTGGTTCCTCTGAAGTGTGAAACTTAACTTCTCTCCTAATACTGTTTTTATGGACGGTGACAGAATCGGGCGGGAGTCCAGCGAGAGAAGGCTAAGTGTTGTAAGTCAGGGAGGCCGTATTATCAGACCACCCATTCCGAGCATAGAAATGGGGGTGCCTGATCTTTTTGTTGTTCCTGGAGGGCAATTTACTTTACAAGCACAAGGAATGCATCCTATCGGAAACTTCCACGTCCAGGTCTAGGCCTGGTCTACACATGCATAGCGGAGGTTACAATGATCCATTTAATTTGACAAGCGCAGCCAAGCCAAAAGAAAAAATCCGCTTTCTGCCCGGATTTTTTTTGGATTAGTTGTCTACATCGAATAAATTAATGGGCTAACTCCTGGATCGACTTTACCTTGGGCTGAGACTCCCCAGAAACAATTCGGTTAATCTTACTGATTAGAGAGAAGACCAATTCCCCCGAGGGAATCTCTTCATTGAGAAGAATCTCACTTCTTTTAAGAATTGAAGAATGGATTTTGGAATTTCCTGGGATTCTGGCAGAACCAGCTGACCTCCTTTCCGCCTCTTACATCATTTACAAGTAACAAAGACTCGGTCAGGTTTGAGCTCAGCACACTCCAACTGCCTGGGTCAAAGTCAGAAGATGGGTAGCGGACAATAAATCAATCAATTGTATTTATTGAGAGTTTACTGTGTGCAGAGCACACACCATTGCAGAGACAGACCATTGAAAGTGATAAGGTCTCTTTCCACGGTCACCTTTTAAACTTGCCCTGCCATTTCCCCCCCCAAAAATTTTTTTTGAAATTTCTATTCGAAAAATGCCACTCCCTTCTGAATGAGAAGGGCTCAGCAAGAGATCCTAACATTTGGGGTCCAAATTTCTCTTTATGTGAAAAAAACATCTTGGCATTTGGATATAAGCTTTCTGAAGATGCTAGACACAGCCCAGACGAGGACATCGATGCAATTTAAACACCAGCCTGCAGAAGAACTCTACCATAAAAACATAAAAAGCCATTGTAGCCGGTTGCTTTCTGGACCTGACTTTTTTTCCCCCACAAAGAAGCAGAAAAACGAATACCGATCCACCAATATATTCCAGGACTTTTAATCTACAGAGCATTGGTCAGTCCCATTTGTAACTTCCACATATCCGTGACTGATTGGACACAGAGCTTAGGTAAAGGTGATGTGAGCACGGCAGATCGGTGCCAATTTGACAGCAGTTTAATTGCCTAATTTGATCTTAAAACTAATTTGTTCAACGGGCGATCTGTGGTTAGTGAGATCATGCGTTTCAATGTCAAACACAATCTGGATTTGTTAAATTCCAGACTTAACCCTTCAAAAATCTTAGATTTGGGTCTCAAACGGGGACCAAATGATTTCCCCAAGACATTGATCATAACCTCGGGTTATTATCGCCACCTTTCAAATCCCCTCTAAACGCTATTGGCTTTAAATTAAACTCTACCTTCTCCAGACCCACAGATACAAGGCATCCGTTCGGAGGCACGCTGAACTCGGCTAGGGAAAAGACCAACCTTCCCAAGGCGCAGACCTAAGTTTCTTTGATTCACACTTGACCTGATTTTGCCGCATCCTTGGGGAACAGAAATTAAGTGGCTGGGTCAGAAACCCTCCCGTAAACACATCCAGCCCGCCGGTGTCCTGGCGTTGGGGAAGCAGACATCTTGCTCTAAGAAAGCAGCCCCTCCACCCATCCTCCTTTCCTTTCTCCACCCACTCCCAACGCCCCCCGTAAATACAAATGACCCAGCAGAGAGCAGGGGTGGAAATTCTGACTTTCCACCCCTACCTCCAAGCGGACCCCCTCTCTCCATCTCCAACCACCAGCTCGATTTTGGATTCTGGGGTGCGAAAGTTGGTCAGGACTGATGCTGGAGTGGTTCGGGGGGGGGTCCTCCTCAGGGGGGGCAGGGGCCAGAGAAGGGAGGGGACGAGGAGCCCCCCCCACACCTCCAGCCACGTCGGAGGGAGAACACGGGGGGTCAGGAGGGGGTCGTGGACACTGGGGGGTCAAAAGGAGGGGCCCCTTCCCCACTGGGTGGGGGACGCTCCGCCCTGGGCCTCGGAGATGCTGGGGCCTTTCAGCTCTGTCCACCAAGGGGGGAAGGGGAGGGATGTCCAGGGGGTGGGTGATGTGATGACCCCTCCCGGTTCTGGCCTTCTGAGAGAGGGGCAGACCCCTTCCCCCTCCTCGGCCTGAGGGTGGAAAGGGGGCTTCCCCAAGGGAAGGAGACAAGGGGGGTGTGGACCTTCAGAAAATTCCCATTACCAACTGAAATCACCCCCGGCACCTTCAGCGTTTTAAATACGAGGGGAGGATGGGGTGGGGGGCGACCCAAGAGGCTGAGCCGCCCCTTCCCTGACCCCCTCGGGTCAGAGGGGAAAGAAAGGCGCTTTTAAGAGACGCCCGGGGAGAGGAAGGAGGGAAAAGTTGGCACCCCGTGGGGTGCACCCTCTGCGGCTTTGGGGAGGGGAGGGTCCCTCCTCCCCACTCGGGGGGGCAAGGCGGCCCTGGGGTGGGAGGGGGAAGGGGAGGGGAGCCGTCGGGGGGTGTCGGGGTGCCCGTCCGCGCTGACCTTCCGGTGCTTCTCCTTGTAGGGCAGCGCCAGCCAGGGCATGTCCCGCACGAAGTCCTGCCACTGCTGCTGGTCCTGGTCCGAGGACACGAAGACGATCTCCAGGCGCCGCTGGGGCTCGGAGGCGGCGGCGGCGGCGGAGGCGGAGGAGGAGGAGGAGGAGGAGGAGGAGGAGGCCCCGGGGGTGGCCCCGGTGGCCCCGGGGGTGGCCCCGTCCCCGCGCAGGCGTCCGTAGAAGGCGGCGAGGCTGGCGCTGAGCTGGGCGCAGGGAGCGCTGAGGCTGCAGCCGAAGTAGAGGCCGAGCAGGGAGACCCCGCGGCCGCCCAGCGAGCGCACCTCCACTTCCTCCAACCCGCCGCCGCCCACCACCAGCTTCTCCCCCAGCAGCTCCACCAGGAAGCCCGACATCCTCGCCCCCGGCCCCGCCGCGGCTCGGCGCAGACACACACACACACACACACACACACACACACTCAAAGAAGGACAGACCGAGCGGTGCGAGCGGAGGCGCCCTGCAACCTCCCTCCTCTTCCTCCTCCTCCCCGCCCCGACGCCGCCGTCCCCCCCCGCAGCGGCCGCCAGGGGGCGCTGCGGCGCCGCGGAGGTGTCCCCCCCGCAGCGGCCGCCAGGGGGCGCGGCGGCGCCCCCCGCACCGGCCGCCAGGGGGCGCTGCGCTGCAGTGGCGGAGCGCCCCCGGCAGGGGGCGGCCACGAGGGCGGGGCGCCCCGCGTGGCTGAGGGTGCAAGAGCCCGGGCTTGGGAGCCGGGTCGTGGCTTCAAATCCCACCGCCGCCCCTCATCAGCTGCTTGTTGGTATTTGTTAAGCGCTTCCTATGTGCAGAGCACTGTTCTAAGCGCTGGGGTAGACACAGGGGAATCAGGTTGTCCCACGTGGGACTCACAGTCTTCATCCCCATTTTACAGATGAGGGAACTGAGGCACAGAGAAGTGAAGTGACTCGCCCACAGTCACACAGCTGACAAGTGGCAGAGCCGGGATTCGAACCAAAGCCCGTGCTCTTTCCACTGAGCCACGCTGCTTCCGTGGGGCGAGTCCCTTCACCTCCCTGGGCCTCAGTTCCCGCCTTTAGAAAATGGATTTTAAGACTGAGGGCCCCGCGTGGGACAACCTCATCGCCTTGTATCCATCCCAGCACTTAGGGCACTGCTTCGCCCATAGTAATCGCTTAATAAATGCCATCATTATTATTACCTCAGGGTGGCTCAGTGGAAAGAGCATGGGCTTGGGAGTCAGGGGTCATGGGTTCTAATCCCGATGCAGCCGCTTGTCAGCTGTGTGACTTTGAACAAGTAGCTTCACTTCTTGGGCCTCAGTGGCCTCATCTGGAAAATGGGGATTAAGACTGTGAGCCCCACGTGGTACAACCTGATCACCTTGTATTCTCCCCAGTGCTTGGAACAGTGCTTGGCACTTAGTAAGCACTTAATAAATACCATTATTATTTTTGCATCTACCTCAGTGTTTAGAACAGTGCTTGGCACATAGTAAGCGCTTAACAAATACCATTAGTATTATTGTATCTACCTCAGCGTTTAGAATGGTGCTTGGCACATGGTAAGCGCTTAACCGATACCATTATTATTATTGTATCTACCTCAGCACTTAGAACAGTGCTCAGCACACAGTAAGCGCTTAACTTATACCATCATTATTATCATTATTATTATTCTAATCCCGGCTCCGCCACTTCTCCGCTGGGTGGTCTCGAGGAAGTCACTTCACTGCTCTGGGCCTCGGTTACCTCATCGGTAAAATGGGAATTAAGAGAGTGAACCCCTCATGGGACAGGGACTGTGTCCAACTCGATTTGCTTGTGTCCACTCCAGCGTTTAATACAGTGCCTGGCACATAGTAAGCGCATAACAAATGCCATAATTATCATTACAAGCAGGGGAGCTCAGACCCGCAGTGAAGGCACAGAATCTCCCTCTTCAAGGCCGGTCTGACCAGACACACTCACTCGTTTGTGTACACACATGTACACGTTCATTCATTGTCATATTTATTGAGTGCTTTACTGTGTGCAGAGCACTTCACTAAGCCTCTGGAAAAGTACAATACAACAATAAACAGAGACATCCCCTCCAAGCTAGAGCTCACAGCCTGGAGTTTGGGAGAGAGACATCAATATGAATAAATAAAATTACAAATATATACATAAGTGATTTGGGGCTAGGAGAGAGGAAGAGCAAAGGGATAAGTAAAATTACAGCCTTGTACAAAAGTGCTATGGGACTGGGAGGAGGAAAGAGCAAAGGGAGCCAGTACACACACATTTCCCTCCTCCTTGCCCTAAATCGATCGACAATACTTACCAAGTGCCTACTGCATTCAAAGCACTGTACTAAGTGCTCTGGAAAATACAGTAGAAGCAAGACAAGACTCCTGCACTCTCCCAAGCATCTAATGTGGTTTTCTGCCCACAGTAAAAGATAAAAAACAAAACAAACAAAACAAAAACATTGAGTGATTGATTCCAGGAAGTTTCAGTCTAAAAGGGGAGACAGACACAAACTATTTACCAATTGTGGGACTAAGAGAAGGAGCAAAGCCGCAATTACTAATGGGATAATTACAATAAGTGAAAATGAAGATAAATTGATGCATTTGGAAGTGCTAAAGATTGGAATATAATCATAACTACTAAGGGTGGAGGTTGGGTTGACACAATCAGGGAAAGAAGGCATGGATACTCTCAACTTTTCCTTCTTCATTCTTTGATTAATTGACTTCCCAGATCTCTCCCCAAATCCTTCCTCACTGCTCTGTCCCCATCCTTTCTCCCGCAGTGTCCTAAAAAGATGCAAAAAACTGTATTTCTCGCCCGTCTCCCTGGCACACCTGCCCTCACTCTCCTGTCTGCTCTAACCTCTACCCAAGAGCCAGTCTCCTGGGGGAAAGACAGGGGTCGGGGTTCGACAGGGCACTGCTGAGCTCTCCCACCCCAAGATGCTCCTTCTCTATTGCTGCAAACCCAGGAGCCGCGAGACCATGCCTAGTGGATAGAGCAAGGGTCTGGAAGTCAGAAGGTCATGCATTCTAATCATTCATAGTATTTACTGAGCGCTTACTATGTGCAGAGCACTGTACTAAGCACTTGAATCCAGCCTGCACCACCAGGAGTGGTCATGGATTCTAATCCTTCCTCCGCCGCTTATCAGCTGTGTGATCTTGGGCAAGTCACTTAACTTCTCTGTGCCTCAGTTCCCTCATCTATAAAATGGGGATTAAGACTGTGAGCCCACGGGGGACAACCCGATTACCTTGTATCTACCCCATTTGCTTAGAACAGTGCTTGGCACATAGTAAGTGCTCAACAAATGCCATCATCATCATAATTATTACTTGTCTGCTGTGTGACCTTGGGGAAGTCACTTAACTTCTCTATGCCTCAGTTGCCTCATCTGTAAAAGGGGGATTAAGACTGGGAGTCCTGTATAGGACAAGGTCTGTGCCCAATCGGAATATCTTGTATCATTAGACTGTAAACCCATCAAACGGCAGGGACTGTCTCTATCTGTTGCCCACTTGTTCATTCCAAACACTTAGTACAGTGCTCTGCACATAGTAAGCGCTCAATAAATACTATTGAATGAATCTTGTATCTACCTCAGTTCTTGAAACAGTGTCTGGCACATAGTAAGCGCTAGCAGTGTGGCTCAGTGGAAAGAGCACGGGCTTGGGAGTCAGAGGTCATGGGTTCTAATCCCGGCTCCGCCACTTGTCAGCTGTGTGATTTTGGGCAAGTCACTTCACTTCTCTGTGCCGCAGTTACCTCATCTGTAAAATGGGGATTAACTGTGAGCCTCACGTGGGACAACCTGATTACCCTGTATCCACCCCAGCGCTTAGAACAGTGCTCTGCACATAGTAAGCGCTTAACAAATACCAACATTATTATTAACAAATGTCATTATTATTAATAATAATAAATATTATTATTATTACTAACGGGGGCCCAGCCCAGCATCAGGGGAGACGGCGGACCTGCGGGCTGGTGGCGCCACCTGGTGGAAAGCGGCGAAAGTGAAAGGGGGCGCACTTGCCAAAACCCAGTGTGGAAACGAGATCCCCGACGCGGCCAAGGAGAATATTTGGATTTTCTATAGTGGCTTTCCAACAAGGATCTTAAAACGCGTTAGAGGAGTTGATTTAAGCCTCAGAACAAAACCACAGGTTTTTCTGGCATGAAAGAGAAAATTCAGAGCTAAGGATTTCAACTCCTTGGTTTCAAGCTCCGTGTGGGTTGTCACCACATAACCCCACCATAAGAGGTTGAAGCGAATGCCAAGAACGGAGTGGCAGTCTATACAAGTAGGATCTCCTTACTTGGCCACCCTCTGGAGTTTCTCAACTGGCTCCACCGTTGCGATCTAGGCAAGGAGAGGACTAAAACTATATATATTGAATACAAATCCCATCACCTCAAACTTAACATGCCTAAAACTGAACTCCTTCTCTTCCCACCCAAACCCTGTCCTCCCCCTGACTTTCCCATCACTGACGGACCTAGATTCAAAACAACTCAAATCCAAATCTGAAATGTTTCCTTTTAATCATTGCTATTCTCCTTATCTTCCCACCAAATCCTCTTCTTCCCCTGATTTTCCCATCATTGTAGACAGCACCACCATCCTTCCTGTCTCACAATGCCGTAAACTTGCCTCATCTCTCTCATTCAACTCACATTTTCAATCTCTCACTAAATCCTGTCTGTTCAACCTCCACAACAACGCTAAAAATCCATCCTTTCTTCTCCATCTAAACTGCTACTACATTAATCCAAGCAATCCCACCTTGACTACTGTATCAACCTCTTTGTTGACCGCCTTGCCTCCTGCCTCTCCCTACTCGAGTCTATACTTCACTCTGCAGCCCAGGTCACTTTTCTGCAAAAACGTTCAGTCCATGTTTCCCCTCTCCTCAAAAACCTCTAGTGGTCGCCCATCCACTTCCGCATCAAACGGAAACTCACCATTGGTTTTAAAACACTCAATGGCCTTGTCCCCTCCTTCCTTGCCTTGCTACTTTCTACTACAACCCAGCCAGCACACTGTGCTCCTCTAATGCCAACCTACTCACTGTTCCTCAAATTCATCTTTCTCGCTGTCCATCTCTGGCCCACCTCCTGCCTTTGGTCTGGACCACCCTCCCTCTTCATATCCGACAGACAGTACTTTCCTCACCTTCAAAGCCTCACTGGAGGCACATCTCCTCCAAAAGGCCTTCCATAATTAAGCGCTCATTTCTTTTTCTCCCACTTCTCCTGTCACCCTTACACTTGGATTTGCTCCCTTTATTCACCCCTCCCTCAGCCCCACACTTATTTATTTCTTTAGGTCAATGTCTGTCTCCCCTCTAGACCGTAAGCTCTTTGTGGGTAGGGAATGTGTCTATTATATTGTTATATTGTACTGTCCCAAGTGCTTAGTACAGATTTCTGCATACAGTAATTGCTTAATAAATAGCACTGACTGACCAACTGATTGACTGAACTTTGCCAGCCCTTCATGGGGCACAGGTTTGGAGATCCAGGCACAGGCCTGCGCTGTGGCTCAGGACCCTCTCAGTCCCTGGGTCTGCCTCTCAGAGCCCCCCTCTCCCCGTTGCCAGCTGCTTTTCCCGAGGGGGTCCCAGAAGCAGCATGGTGAGTGGACAGAGCATGGGCCTGGGACTCAGAGGGTCATCGGTTCTAATTCCTACTCCACCACTTGTCTTCTCTGTGCCTCACATCTCATCTCTAAGTAGCGGATTGAGACTGTGAGCCCCACCTGGGGCAGAGACTGTCTCCCACCCGATTTGCTTGTATCCACCCCCGTGCTAATGTAGTGCCTGGCACGTAGTTAAGTGCTGAACAAAAACCATAATCCCTCTAGACTGTGAGCCCATTGTGGGCAGGGATTGTCTCTCTTCAGTGCTATATTGTACTTTCCAAGCGCCTAGTACAGTAAACACTCGATAAATACGATTGAATGAATAAAGGAATGAATCCCCTCCATGGACGGGGAGACATCCTAATCGGGATTCTCTCTCTTCATTTCTGTGTTGTACTTTCCAGTAAACGCTGGGTAAATACGATTGAATGAATAAATGAATGAATCCCCTCCGTGGACAGGGAGACTGAGGCCCCAGAGGAGTTAGGGAGGGACGCCAGGTAGGTCAGGCTGGAGGAGAGGGGGCCTGAGCTGGCGATCCAGGCTGGTTTAGTGGAAAGACCCCGGGGCTTGGGAGTCAGAGGGTGAGGGTTCTAACCCCGCATCTGCCACTTGTCTGCTGCGTGACCTTGGGCAACTCACTTCACTTCTTTGTGACTCAGTTCCCTCATCTGTCAAATGGGGATGAAGACTGTGAGCCCCATGTGGGACAATCCGATTACCCTGCATCTCCCCCAGCGCTTAGAACAGTGCTTGGCATGTAGTAAGGGCTTAACAAATACCAGCAATATTATTATCATTATTCTTGTCCCCCCGTCCCCCCGTCTCCCCAACGGAGCGTAGCTCAGAGGGTGGCCCCTGCCCCCTGCCCCCGGTCAGCGCGGGCCCGGGAAGGAGGAGGTCTTCCCCGTTTAGACTGTAAGCCCGTCAATGGGTAGGGACTGTATCTGTTGCCGAATTGTCCATTCCAAGCGCTTAGTACAGTGCTCTGCACATAGTAAGCGCTCAATAAATACTATTGAATGAATGAATGAAAAGAAGCGGGCGGGCCAAGGGCCCGGGCGGAGGGACGAGGAGAGGAGGAGGCGGGACGGGGCAGGACGGGGCGGGCCCCGGGGCCCTGGCGGAGGGACGGGGCGGCCCCTGGGTGTCCGGGTCCGGGCCGGGGCAGCGGGGGCGGCCGGTCCTGTTGCCCGTGGGAGCGCCGCGGGCCCGCGGAGCATGGGGGACTGCGAGAAGGCCGCGGAGGGCACCGAGGGCACCGAGGGCACGAAGCCCGGGGGTCTGCGCTGGCTGCTGGCGCTCAACTTTCGCCGGGAGCTGCGGGGCCTCTTGGGGCTGGCCGGCCCGGCGGTAAGAACCACCCAGACCCACCGGCACCCCCACCCTCTCACCCTCACCCCTCCAGCCCATCCCCACCCCCACCCTCACCCCTCCATCCCCATCCTCGCTCCCATCCCCACCCCTCCATCCCCATCCCCATCCCCACCCCCACTCCCACCCTCACCCTCACCCCTCCACCCCCATCCTCACCCCTCCATCCCCATCCTCACCCCTCCATCCTCACCCCCATCCCCCCTCCATCCCCATCCCCACCCCCACCCTTACCCCTCCATCCCCATCTTCACCCCTATCCCCACCCTCACTCCTCCACCCCATCCTCACCCCCATTCCCACCCGCGCACTCATCCTTCCACCCCATCCTCACCCCCATCCCCACCCACACACTCACCCTTGCACCCCATCCCCTCCCGCACCCTCACCCCTCCACCCCCATCCTCACCCGATCCTCACCTGCACCCTCATCCTCACCCCCTTCCCCACCCCACTCCCACCCTCACCCCCATCTCCACCCCTCCACCCCACCCTCACCCCTTCCTCACCCTCACCCTACCACCCCCATCCCCACCCCCACCATGCCCCTTCCCCTGCTCTCCAAGGTTGGGGTGGGGATAGACTCAGATCTCCTAACCGGGATTCTCTCCCGTTGTTGCTATATTGTACTTTCCCAAGCGCTCCCAGTACAGTGCTCTGCACACAATAAATACGACTGAAAGAATAACCTTAATCTGTGCTGGCAAGTGGGCTACCGGTGAACCACAGTCACTGGGCTGCAGATTATCGCTGCCAACTTCTTAGTTTCCCTGCTCTCCTCCTTTCCTCCTCCTCCTCCCACTAATAATAATGATAATAATAATGATAATGAGAGTATGTGTTAAGCATTTACTATGTGTCAAGCTCTGTTCTAAGTGCTGGGGTACATACCAGCTAATCAATTGGACACAGTCCCTGTTCCACTTGGGGTTCACAGTCTTAATCCCCATTTTCCAGATGAGGTAATTGAGGCACAGAGAAGTGAAGTGATTTGCCCAGTGTCTCTCAGCAGACAAGTGGTAGAGCTGGGATTAGAACCCAGGTTCTTCTGACTCCCAGGCCCAGGCTCTAGCCACTAGGCCAAGCTCCACCCCACCCCCCCAACCCAGGCCCTCTGTTCCATACATGTGCAAACAACACGGGTCTACCAACTCTGTTATATTGTACTCCATCAAGCATTTAGTAAGCGCTCAATAAATACAATTGACTGATCCTCCCATCCCCACCTTCCCCTAAGTACATAAAGGAATAATCAAATAAATGAATTCAGGCAGCCCTCTGCAGAAGGGTGCAGCTTCAGACCCAATAGCCACACCTAGCCCCGAGGACACAGATCAATCAATAACCAATCAATTATATTTACTGAGCACTTACTGTGAGCAGAACGCTGTAGTAAGTGCTTGGGAGAGTACCATACGAAGGAGTTGATAGAGTCCCTGCCCACATTGAGTTTACAGTCTAGAAGGAGAAGACAGACCTTAATAGAAATAAATAAATTACGCATATGGACATAAGTGCTGTGGGGCTGAAGGAGAGGGTGAATAAAGGGATCAAATCCAAGTGCAAGGGTAACACAGAAGGGAGTGGGAGAAAACAAAACAAGGGCTTAGTCATGTAAGGCCTTTTGGAGGAGATGTTGTGCTTTCGATGGGGCTTTGAAGGTGGAGAGAGTAGTTGTCTGATTGATGTGAACAGGGAGGGTGTCCCAGACCAGAGGCAGGATGTAGGGGAGAGGTCAGCAGCGAGAAAGGTTGGCAGTGAGATAGAGAAGATGGAGGAACAGTGAGTAGGTAGGCAGTCATAGATTGGCTGATTGATTGATTCAAGATCAAGGTGGTTGCCCTCGGTTGCCCTCCTTATTTCTTGCCTCATTTCACCCAAAAAGAACTTGAAGTGGAGTGGAAATAGTTTAGCCAGATCAGAACTGGACATTAAAGTCAGGTCTTCTGACTCCTGTCCCAACACATTTGCTAGATCATTCTGCCATCCAAACCTCAATAAAACTAACTGCTGGAAACAATCAATCAGTGGGATTTATTGAGCAGTTACTGTGTGCAGAGCACTGGACCAAGTGTTTGGGAGAGCAAAATACAACAGAGATGGGAGACATGTCCTATGTCTCCTGCCCAAAAGGAGCTTACAGTCAAGAGGGGAAGGCAGACATGAAAATAAATTACAGATATGTACGTGCATAAGTGCTGTGGGGCTATGGGTGAGGTGAAGGCTGCAGTGGAAACACTGCTTTCCAAGTCAGATAACACACAGCCTCTCTCCACAAGAGGAAAACAGGTCCCAAAAAGTAGCTTGGAAGGTCTTCCCCTTAATACTTGACCTGGTGGTTAACACTTGGCCTGGTGGACTGCTGAGATCCTTGAATGCATTCTTTTCCTTTTTGGATGAAATTATAGAATGAAAAACACAAATATAATCCCTGTCTAAACTCACCAATCTCTGTGGGGAGCTAAGGTAGAAAGGGAACAGATAGTCTGGTTTGAACCCACAATGAACTTTTTAAAAAATAATTTGTTCAAGTGGTGCCTGTTGCCAAGCGGATGGATTTCTGCCCTAGTTAGATTCGCCCATATTCGTTATTCAGACAGGAGGCATGATACCTAGTAGGAAAACCTGGGTGTCAGATACTTCCATGCAGTGGATTTCCAGAGGAGCAGGAGCACCCCTCCACCTTGTTTCATGGCCAGCAGAGTTCAGGAGTCCAAAGCAATTCATCTTAAAGGTATCTGGATCAGTAGAACTTTGAGCTGGATCATTGGTAATATACTACCTTGAATTCAAAGAGCACTTCCAAAGCTCATTTTGTCTTTGCAGAATTTCTGTGCATTCAGCTACGGATGAAGCACAGACAGGTTAAGTGACTAACCCATGGTTCCCCAGCAGACCAGTGGAGAGCTGGGATTGTTTGGCTCTGCTCTCTATACAGTATAATGATAATCAGTCAAAAGGAGCTGTGAATAATACCTCCTTATATCATAGGGTTGTGTTTAGATAGTCAAAGTGAGTTTTTAATTAGAATTTCTGAGAAAATATTCCTAAATGCTTCCAGTTGGCATGAAAGTAATCTGAGTTTAAACTCACCTCCAAATAATTTAGAGTATGCTAGGAATTACTTCTATAATATTAATTTAGCCTGAAACTTCTGAAGGATCCAGTCGGGTTGTAGGGCAGGCTTGTCCTAACCACAGCTCTTGACAGTGGAGGCTTTATTCTCAGGGCATATAGTGAACACTCAATAAATACAATTGATTGATTGATTGATTGGTGTCACCATTACAGGTGATCAGATTCCAGAGCTAGAAAGAATCAGGAAGAAGCAGTGTCACCTAGTGGAAAGAACACGGGCCTGGGAGTCAGAAAACTTTGGGTTCTAATCCCAGCTCTGCCACTTTTCTGCTATGTGACCTTGGGCCAGGCACTTAACTTTTCTGTACCTCAGTTTCCTCATCTGTAAAATGGGGGTTAAGACCATAAACCCCAAGTGGGAGAGGGACTGTGTTCAACCCGATTATCTTGTATCTACCCCAGTGCTTAGTACAGTGCCTGGCACAGAAAAAGCACTTAACCAATACCACAATTATTATTATTGGTCCAGGCTCCTGCTTTTGGTCCGGTGAAAGTTCAAACCAGGCAGGACAGGTAGTTGACTATTCTTTTTCTAAAGATTTCTGGGGATTGAAACGCCATCTACAGCTTCCTCAGCAGGCTGCCTCCTGACATCTTTCTGTTCCCCATCTTCCTGGCGAGTTCCAAATTTGAATGTAGTTTCTAAAGAGTAATAATAATAATTGCAGCATCTGTTAAGCCTTTACTATGTACTAAGCGCTGGGATAGATACAAGGTAATCAGGTCAGACATAGTCCCTGTCCCATAGTCTAAATAGATGGAAGAACAGGTATTGCACATGGATTTGCACCCTTTATTCACCCTCTCTCTGCCCCACAGCACTTATGTATTTATCCTTAATGTATTTATTCACATTAATGTCTGTATGCCCATCTAGACTGTAAGCTTGTTGTGGGCAGGGAACGAGTCTACCAACCCTGCTTTATTATACTCTCCAAAATGCTTAGTACAGTGCTCTGCACATAATAAACATTCAATAAATACTATTGATTGAGTCCCATTTTACAGATGGGGAAACTGAGGCAAGAGAAGTCACAGCAAGCAAATGGCAGAGGCAGGATTAGAACCCAGGTCCCCTCACCCCCAGGCCCTTGATGTTTCCATTAGGTCTTGCTGCTTCTTGGCAATTTTCCTTATAGCAAAACACAGGCATCGGGTGGAGCATCTGACTCAGCCCTAGACCAGTTCGTATTCCATAGACGTCCTTGAAGTTCTCCTGTTGCAGCTTGCCCTGGGTTTGCCAGTGGGGTCCAGAGTACAAAGGGTTATGGAATTTAAGTTGGAACTAGAAGTTTGGTAAATAGTTAGCCAATGTGAACTATGGAGGCCAGATAGGAACTAGGAGCCCCAGGGCTCTTCTGTGGCTAAGTGTTCTGTTTGTTGCTGCTAGTTATTCGACGATGTCCCATTATTAAGAAGATTACCTGAAGAGTCCAATAGAGAGATTCTGCACCTGGGAGACAGGAGACCTGTATTCTAACCCCAGCTCCACCGCTGCCCTCTCAATCAGTGGGATATATTGAGCACTAACTGTGTGCACAGCACTGTACTAAGTGCTTGGGAGAGTACAATACAACCAAATTGATGGACACATTCCCTGCCCACAATAAGGTTACAGTCTAGAGATATCTGCTGTAAGACCCTGGGCAAGTCACAATTTCTCTGGGTCTTGGTTTCCTCAGTGGTAAAATGGGGGTTAAATGGCTGCTCTTTCTTGGCCTTTGAGCCCCAAAGGGGACAGACACTGTATCTGACCTGATTATCTGATGTCTATCACAGTGCTTATTTGGTTTATTGTCTGTAAAACAGAGATAAAAGATCTCTTCTTCCCTCTTATATGGTGAGCTCTGCTTTGGATCTGATTATTCAGTTTATACCCTGGTTTATAGCACAGTGCTTGACATATCAATCAATCAATCAATCATATCTGTGGAATGCCTACTTTGTGCAGGGCCTTGCACAAGCACTTGGGAGAGTACATTATAACCAAGTTGGTAAACACGTTCCCTGTCCACATTGAGCTCACGATCTAGAGGGGAGTTTACAGCATATAGTCTGGATTTAATAAGTACCGTCATCATTAGAAAAACCATCCATCCACTCCCTCCATGATTTTGTGGATTTCATTCACACCCCTTCAGCCTATGTCCTTTGAAACTGAAGTGTTCCCGGACTTGGGCTCAGTTCTAATTCTTTGGATTTATACAGTGCTTTTTTAAGGTATTTATTAAGCACTTACTATGTGTCAAACAATGTTCTAAGTGCTGGATTAGGTACAAGTTAATTAGGTTGAACCTAGTCCCTGCCCCACATGGGGCTCACAGTCTAAGTAGGAGAGAGAAAAGGTATTTAATCCCCATTTTGCAGATGAGGGAACTGAGGCACAGAGAAGAGAAGTAACTTGCCCAAGGTCACACAGCAGGTTTGGGGCAGAGTTGGAATCAGAACCCAGATCCTCTGATTCCCAGACTCATGCGATTTCTTCTTGGCCACACTGCTTTTATGTTTCCGAAACAGTTTTTCTTAATTGTTTCATTTTACTTTCACCATCTCTGTGAAGTGAGCAAGGCAGATGTGATTATCCTTTTTTACAGATGAAAATCACACCCCAGAGAGGCTCAGTGACTTGCCCAAGGTCACATAGCAAGTCAGCGGCAGAAGATTTCTGATTCTCAGGACCAGACAGGCCTCTTGCTAGAGTTTCATACCACCATGCTACTTCTTCCCTGGCTTTGGCAATTTGGAGTGTCACGTCAAAAAATGATAGGATTCAGAACAGAAAGAAATGGATTATCTGAATGATTTGGTTCCTAGGTTAGTTCAAATGAGCGCACAGAATGTAAGGGATCTCAGGCAGGTGTTTTAATCTCAATTCTAAAGACAAATTCCTCTTTGGTTATCTAAACTAGACTCCTTTCAGCCTGCTGAAGTTTGGATAACTGGCTTGTGACTGTAAATCAAGGTGGGCCCCTTTTGCTGTCAAAAGCACTCTTCTTTAGTTTGCCAACAAACCGAAGAAAAGTTCTGGAGAAAAGTTTCCTGACTTCCTGCCTCACATTTCCTGGATTTGGGGGAAAGCCAAGAATGTAGTTCTGTGGTCATGCAACTTTGCCTATTTACCACTCATAAATCCATGACACTTTATCAGGGACAATCTAGGTTTTTATGGGCTTTCTTTATTTGTTTTATAAGTGGTTCCTGGCTGCAGTAGTGAGGGCTGAGGGCTGGAGGAGAGAGGGAGAGAAAATATTGGGAAATGGCCCTATTTGGTGGGGTCATGGGTCAGCCTCCTGGAACCTGGGATTCCTGCTGAATCTGTCCCATGACAATCAATCACTGGGTAATGTTCTTTGAGCACCTGGTGTGGGCAGAGCTCTATACTGGTCCCTTGGGAGAATACAGAAGAATTAGTAGACACGATCCCTGTCCTGAATCTATCAATCAGTGGTATTGAGTGCTTACTGTGTGCAAAGTACTAAGAGCTTGGGAGAGTACAATATAGTTGGTAGACACAATCCCGGCACACAAGAAAGGAGCTGACACTCTAGGGGCTTACAGTCTAGCAGGGAATGTGGCCAGCTCTTCATTTTCCTTAGTAGTAAGTAGTAAGGAGGAACAGCCTGGGGGTACTGTGGGGAAGGAGCTGTCTGAGGAAGGATCCTGTAGAATGTCCTTCTGAGGGGAAGACCAGACCGACAAAACAGATAAGGGACAAAAAGGAGGGGAGGAGTTTTGCAGAGGAGAAGGAAGAGAGTGTCCCAGAGAATCAAAGGAATTTCAGGAAGAGGTAAAAGAAAAGATGGAGCATCAAATACAGGCCACGACCGGCTCATATTCAATAAGAACACCTGAAGTTCACCTGTTGGAACTTGTCTTGAGTTTGGTGGGGGTGGAGATATTTTGGAAGGAGTCTTCTCTAGCTGGGCTGTCTTCTTCTTCCATTCTCCTTCTCCTTGATGCTACCACTTGGACTCTTGTGTTTTTCTCCACAGGTGGACTCTGCACTGGGACTAGTGGCTGATCCACTGACCCCTCGTAATGACTCTGCAGAAGCCACGGGGTGCCCTCCCCAGTCCAAGATGCAGCCGGCCTCAGGGGGCCTAGCCCTCCCTTCTCTCCTTAGCCCCATTCCCTATCTCACCTAACAGGGTTCCTCCAGCTATTCTCCAGGCTAGGAAGAGCAGGGCAGATTAGTCTTGCTGTAAATTTAGAGTGACATTATGGCCTAATAGGAAAAGTCCAGATCTCTCTGTGAAGAGATTTGGGATCTAATCAATGTCTTTCCACTGACTAGCTCTGTGACCCTAGGACAGTCTACGTTTCTGCTTCCCTATCTATGAAAAAGGCTAGAAATACTTGTTCCCTTCTTATCTCAGAGGACAGCATTTTGAGGATAACTGTGATCCCCGTTTAATCCCAGCTCTGCCACTTGTCTGCTGTGTGACCTTGAGCAAGTCACTTCACTCAGTTACCTCATCTGTAAAATGGGGATTAAGACTGTGAGCCCCATGTGAGATAGGGACTGGGTCCAACCTGATTGCCTTGTCTCTACCCCAGCGCTTACAGCAGTGCTTGACACATAGCAAGCGCTTAACGAATACCATCATCATGATGTTATGCTCTCCCAACTCAAGAAATACCATTGATTTTTAATGAATGCCTGATGCTTACTGCTTGTGACTTTAGGGTGCTATAGAAACGACCTTTCTTCTTTGGAGCCTTAAGTGCCTATCCTCTTTATTATTACTAGAAGAAGAATTTAAGGTCAAATGGGAGTTGGCCAGGTGGCAAAGAGCCCAACATATTTTCTGGGATGCAGGAATATAATCCTTAGGAAACTTGAGGTAACCCAGAACTGACCAGAGCCCTGCTTGAAGCCCCAGTTTGACCTGTCCCAGCCTGAGAAGCCTGATAGTTTTGGTAAAATTCAGGGACCGGCCCATCTGTAACCTGAGTATTTCAGATACTTTTCCAGTGGCCCCCAACCCCTTTTGAATAGCCGTCAGGATGGATTAGCTGGCCCTACAGCCAACTCAGACTTGGTGCAGTGTCCCTGGGACCACCCCCAGGAATTCTGGGTCACTGATAGAACTGCAGGCCTGGGAGGCTTTGGGACCCCAGCCTTAAAGACCACCAAATTCAACCCAGGTTTGAAAGACCAATTTGGGAGTTTTGGTAGAGGCCAAAGTTGACCTCCATTACAAATCTTGCTCTATCTCCTTCCAGTTCCTGTCCCAGCTGATGATATTCCTGATCAGTTTCATAAGTTCTGTGTTTTGTGGCCATTTGGGCAAGCTGGAACTGGATGCCGTTTCCCTCGCCATCGCTGTACGTACCTTACTTTCGTCACTGGAGTTCAGCCAAAGTGGGTGATGGTCTAACTCAGGGGAACCATAGTCTCCGGCTTCAGACACGGGGCTGGAACAAAGTAGAACTGATATTCCCGAGTTGGGGGTGAGGTGGACAAGATTGGGGTGTTGAGTACTTCAGGGCTCGCTGCAGGTGGGGAGAGCCTGGCAGGGACTGGGGAATTTAGAAACCCAGTCAGTCATTTGAGTTCTGGCTCCACCAGAGAACTGGAGGGAAAGGAGATGATCAGAATCCTCTTTTATCACATGGAAACCTAGATCAGTGAAGCCAAAAACAACTTCCAGCCAGTTGGTCCTCTTGCGAACTCAAACCTCTCCACCATCCCCTATGCCCTCAGAGAGAAGCCAGTGTTGGACTTTGGCTACTGACCAGATCACTCACTCCTTACTGAACCTGGAGGAACAGGGACTGATTCGGATCAGCTCATGGGGGGAATATCAGATTGAAGAGGGTGCAAACTCAGTGTTGGCTGACAAAACTGATACTCTTCCTAAAAGCACTTCATAGACTAGCCGTCAGGGAATACCTCCCACTCTCCCCCCTAGGACTTAGTTTCTAATCCCTGCTCCACCACTATCTGTTATGTGACCTTGGGCAAGTCGCTTAACTTCTCTGGCCCTCAGTTACCTCATCTATAAAATGAGCATTAAGACTGTTAGGATTGTAAAACATCGCATGCCTGGGCTTCAGCAGTACTTAAAGATATCATCTGCCCCAGTTTTAAGGCTGTTACCTCAGTGTATTCTATTCTGCTGTCCGAGAATGCGTCTTATTTCTCTGGAGTAATCTGGGTTGCTTTATCTCGGTGAATGTATTTTCAGGTTATAAATGTCATCGGAATATCAGTTGGGTTTGGCTTATCCTCAGGCTGTGACACCCTAATCTCCCAGGTAAGTGACAGGGACTTCTCTGATGTATTTCTGTCTGATGTAGGTTGTCAATTCATAGTAACGTTTGTCAGAGGAAAGAAAAGGGAAAGGAAGCCCAGTGGGGATCTCCTCCAGGTGCTGGTGAGGGCCTCCGGACTCTCCCTCAGCTCCCAGGACAAAGACTGAGAACTCTTTTTACCCGGCAAGGAAAAGGGGCCAGCCGGAAGTCAAAAGTCTCAGTTCTGAAAATGTCAGTGGTGGGAGGGGAGGATCGGCTCTCTCCTCTCCTTGGGAAGGCTGGGGAAGTTGGGTTTTTTTGGGGGAAGGCTTTCGTCTTTAGAAAAGGAAGCCTACTTTCTATTGCTCAAACTTAGGGTTGCAAACATAGAAATCCCACTGCAGGATGTATGATGGGTTTTCTGTTAATAATAATTGTGCTAATTTTTAAATTCTTACTGAATGCCAAGCACTGGGGTAGATACAATATAATCAGGTCAGGCACAGTCCTTGTCCCACATTAGGCTCACAGCTGAAGCAGGATGGAGAACAGGTTTTTAATTCCCATTTTACAGATGAGAAAACTGAGGAACAGAGAAGTTAAGTGACTTACTCAAGGTCGCATAGCAGGCAAGTGGTAGTGCTGAGATTATAACCCAGGTCTTCTGTCAGGTCCACCTCTTTCCCTTAGGCCATGCTGTTTCTCTAAGAAATCTGCTTCTGTTTCTGTTCTTACCCAAATGCTGGATACAAAGTAATCAGATCGAATACAATCTCTGTCCTACAAGGGGCTCACAAACTAAGGAGGAGAGAGAGCAGGAATCTTTTCCCTATTCTACAGATGCGGAAACTGAGGCCCAGGAAACTGAGGCCCAGAGGTGATCAGTGAGTGGCCTAAGGGAGTGGAGCCTAGAGCCAGTCCTACTGTCCTCCTTCAGGCTGCTTTTGGGACTTGTCCTTCAAGCCTCTCACTGCTCCCACCTTCCCCTCGAAGATTCTTGGAGATTCCCACCCAGTCCCAGAGGACTTATAACCTCTCCAAAGACAAGAATCTTTGATCTTTTCTGGTCTTTTCACAGCCAATTAGAGAAAGAAAAAGAGCTTGAGCTAGTTAGTCAGTCAGTCCACAGGATTTACTGAGCCTTTGCTGTGTGCAGAACTTTGAGCCTTTGCTGGTTACTGTCACTCACTTCTTACCCTCCTGTCCTACTGGCCATAGTGACCTTCGCCCTCCTCTCACCAAACCAGTCCCCTTCTCATCTTTCTAAACCTCAACATGAACCCACCTCTTCCAAGGAGCCTACCCAGATTAACCCCATCTTCCCCCATCCCTCCCATCACTTCAGTTCCCCATAGTCCTTGTGTGCAGTCAACCTCCGTAAACGTACGTTCAAGGGTTTCTGCCATCTGCGTTCTCATTTCTCTTTTACATATATTACAATTCCATCCTTAATGTTTGCCTATTTCTACAATAATGTGTCTATATTTGCCCTCTTCCCGACTAGATTTCAAACTCGTCAGCGAGCCACAGGCCAGCAGACATAGCTAATTCGAGAGCCCGCATCAGGCTTGGAGAATGTTCCCTGCTCTTCAAACAAGGAGGCCGAGGGCCCCGGTTGTGACTTGCCTCTTGAGAGAAGCTGACTCTGGCTCAGAATCACGATGCCCGGCCCAGGTTTGGGCCGCTGGGCTGATGTCTCCCAGCTGTTGGGCATCGGAGCTGGGAGGCCAGTGTTTGCTCTGGGCCCTTGTCAGGTTATTGTTAAACATCTAAGGAGGAAAACATTTTTCTGTTCCCTGGAAGCCCCGGCCTCAGTACAAACGCCAAAGAAAGTTTCTCCCAGACTCACCTTGTGCCCCTCCCTTTCTCTAGCCTCAGTAGGAGTCTTCGAGAAATTAAATCCCACACTCACAAGAAAGATAAGCACTCAGCCGTGTTCCTTCCCCAGACCTGTGGGTGGGAGGAAATTCTATCTCAGTGGGTGGGTAGAAATTTTCTTCATCCAGGATATTCATATGAAACCTATCTACTCTGGGCAAAATAGGGACATTTCAGGGTGGATTTACTCAGGTTCCATGTTTGCATTAGATGGGTTCTAATCCCGGCTCCGCCATTTGTCTGCTGCATGATCTCGGGCAAGTCATTTCACTTCTGCGGTCCTTTTGATTACCAGGCCCGGGATCTTTCCACTAGACCACACTGCTTCTCTCCTTCTTAGATTGTAAGGCCTATGTGGGACAGGGACTTTTTTGGATAAGGCTCTCATATCAGCCCAGTGTTTAGCATGGTGATTGGCAGCTAGTAAGGGCTTAATAAATACTGTAACCAAAAAACACAATAACATTCATGTTCCAAAGTGACTAGACATCCCACGTTGGCAGGACGGTCATATGTTTTGGATTATGACTTCAATCAATCAATGGTATTTATGGAGTGCTTGCTGTGGGCAGATAACTGTACTGAGAGCCTGGGAGAGAACAAAAACAAGGAGCTTTCCACATCCCAAAGAGCTGAAGGGACTCATTAAAGGAGAAAGGGGGGAGAGAAAGGTGGAAAGGGAGAAAGGAAAAGATGGGAGGTAGGAAAAGAAGCCCCTTGGGTGGGGCGGCAAGTGTTGGCCATTCTTGTTGTCCCTGCCTGGAGCATAATCCTGGGAGAGGTGGGCTGGAAGCCAGAGGCCAGTGGCCTCCAGCTGCCCCAGAACTGGCCTTTCCAGGCTGGTGAAGGGAATTTCCAGTGTGGCCAGGTGATGTTTTTTTCCAGCCTCATCAGCAACTCCAGATAGAGACTCTTGAGAACCCCTTGGGTGCTTTTTGTCGTTCTTTGGTGTTTTTTTTCAATGGTATTTGTTAAGCATTTATATATGTCAAGCACTGTTCTAAGGTCTGAGGTAGATACAAATAGGTCAGACACGATCCCTGTCCCACAGTCTATGTAGGAGGGAGAACAGGTATTGAGGAAACTGAGGAACAGAGAAGTGAAGTGTCTTACCCAAGGTCACACAGCAGACGTGTGGCTGAGCCGGAGTTAGATCCCAGGTCCTCTGACTCCCACGCCTGGGCTTTTTCCACTAGGCCAAGCTGGTTTTCACAGAGTTATGTTGTGGCTGGTGGCAGCAGTGGAAACTGTGGAGGGAATAGCTGCCACTGTGGCTGCACAGATGGAACTGAGCAGAGGTCTCTGCCAAGTCAGGAGAGCTCACCAGACCCAGAGCTGGGCCAGCGCCGGCCCTGGCTGCTCTTGCTGCTGCTGAGGGGGAGGAAGCTGGAAAAGTCTGTGCTCCCTGAGAGGGGGACACTGATTAGGGCCTTTTCCAGAAAGTAACTTTTGCTTTTATTGGAGAAGCAACATGACCTAGTGGAAAGAGCTTGGGCCTGGGTATCAAAGGACCTGGGTTCTAATCCCTGCTCCGCTGCTTGCCTACTGTGTGACCTTGGGCAAGTCACTTCACTTCTCTGTTCCTTGGTTTCCTTAACTTCTCTGTGCCTCAGTTACCTCATCTGTAAAATGGGGATTAAGACTGTGAGCCTCACGTGGCACAACCTGATTACCCTGTATCTACCCCAGCGCTTAGAACACTGCTCAGCACATAGTAAGCGCTTAACAAATACCAACATTATTATTATTATTATTATCTGTGCTTATTCTCCCTACTACTTAGACTATGAACCCCATGTGGGACAGGGACTCTGATCGGATTATCGCGTACCTACCCCAGCACCTGGGACTAAGCAGAGTAAGTACTTAATGAATACAGTCATTATTTATTATGATGATTATTATTACCTCAGGCATTCGGCAGCAGAAACCTGAAGCTTGTGGGGGTCGTCCTGCAGAGGGGAATCCTGATCCTGCTGCTCTGCTGCTTCCCCTGCTGGGCCTTGCTCATCAACACCGAGAGCATCCTGCTGCTCCTCCGGCAGGACCCGGAACTGGCCAGGTGAGGCAACGGACGAGCTCAAACCAGGCTTCCCTGGGCTTAGGCCTCAGTCCCGGCAGGATGGACAGAGAGCACCCTGGAAGGTGAGAGCCAGAGAGGCCTGTTGCCTTGATGAGGGCCAGAGAGCTTTGGCCCAGCTCCAGTTCTGCTCTTTTGCCTGGTTGGGGGCCCGGGAACGCTTTGAGCTGAACCTGCACATTGGGCACACTGAACCTCCAAAAGGTAAAAGAAGATTCCCCCCGCCAGCATTTATGTTCCTCTAGACTGGAAACCTTTTGTGGACAGGGAACATATCTATCTACTCTATTACATTGTACTCTCCCAAGCGCTTAATACAGTGTTCTGCATAGTAAACGCTCAATAAGTACAACTGATTGATTATGTTCATATCCGTAATTTATTTACTTATAATAATGTCTGTCTCCCTCCCTAGACTGTAAGCTCACTGTGGTCAGAGAATGTATCTACCCACTCTTTTATATTATACACTCTCAAATGCTTAGTACAGTCCTCTGCACACAGTGAGGGCTTGATAAATTTGATTGATTGCTCCAGTCCAAAACTTAGCAAAGTGTTTGACCCAGATTAACCACTTAACCAACATCCCACAATTATTACTATTATCAATTTGGGCTTTGGGGAGAAACGCCAACTTTGAAGGCAGGTTTTATATGAAACTCGATCCATTTGTTTAATGAGCAAGTGTGGCTTTTTGCTCATGGGGCCTTAAAGCGTCGGCCCCCGAAGCGTGAGAGTTTTTCATTTCCTGTGACTTCCTTTTCTTTTTCCATAGGCTTACCCAGATCTATGTCATGACCTTCATCCCTGCTCTTCCTGTAAGTTCCCAGAGCCCCAGAGACCCATTCTGAGGAGTTCACACTTGCACAGAGAAGGAACAGAGCTCTGTGTGTAGATCACCAAACCACAAACAGCATAGCTTCAGTGGGGTTAATACATCGTTGCTTATGTACAGCGGGGCTCATTCAAGGAGGAGCCTATGCCCTCTGCCCAATAAAAGGGTCCAACATGGTGTCCAGGAAATACCAGGGGCAGGATAATAATAACTGCAGTATTTGTTAAGTGCTTACTATGTGCCAGACACTGCCAGAGAAGCAGCGTGGCTTAGTGGAAAGGGTGCGGGCTTGGTCGTGGGTTCTAATCCCAGCTCCGCCACTTATCAGCTGTGTGACTTCGGACAAGTCACTTAACTTCTCTGTGCCTCAGTTCTCTCATCTGTAAAATGGGGATTAAAACTGTGAGCCCCACATGAGACAACCTGATTTCCTTGTATCTACACCAGCACTTAGAACAGTACTTGGGACACAGTAAGCACTTAACAAATACCATTATTATTATATGAGTTAATCAGGTGGGATACAGTCCCTGTCCTACATGAGGTTTACAGCCTTAATCTCCATTTTACAGATGAGGAAACTGAGGTACAGAGAAGTGACTTGCCCAAGGTCACACAGCAGACAAGCAGTAGAACCAGGATTAGAACCCAAGTCCTTCTGATTCCCAGGCCCAGCTCTATTCACTAGACAACACTGGGGAACTTTGACTGTTCCATCCTGGGTCCTCCAGTCCAAGGAAGCTAGATGTGCCACCATCACTCAGTTAATTCTACCCTCCCAGCTGGCACCCAGAGACTGGTGCCTCTCACCTGGGATGAAGACCTTTTGTCATTTAATTCAAAGATGTGGCAAAGGGCCAGTCAGGCTGGATCTTTAGATAAGTGGATTTGGAGCCAATGAATTCTCAGGGACAGGCCCAGGGCAGCATTAGGTGGGGAAAGAATAATCAGTTCTTTACCTGCCAATCTAGGGAAAATGGTAGTTGGGTTTAGTTGGAAAATTGAGGGGTCTCCCTCTCCCAGTGGCTGGCTCAGTTGGGGCTGTAGGGCACAGGATTGAGTTTTGTTTGGGTTAGCAGTGAAAAATTAAATCCAGTGAACTTGCTGGATATCACTGCATCTCCCAGCAAGAAACTTTCAGTAAGAAACTCCCAGTAGTCATCAGGTAGGGCCAGGTAAGTGTGTTTTTTACTTCTCTATCTTTCACCCTCTCCCCGCCTCCCCCTGCTCTCTTGCACCATCCTCTCCACCCCACTGCCTTTTATAAAAACCACCTTCAGCCCCTCCTCCCCCACTGTCCTAAGCCCAGTTGCACCTCTGGCCCTTCTCCCCTCATCCTTAGTCCATTCCTGCCCCCCACCCCCTCTGCCGACCTGCCACTTTGGGGTCCTGGGATGGGGTGGGGAGGGGAAACAGAGGCAGTGTGGGGAAGAGGTGTGGTGAGAAATCAGGCTTTGTGGGGGGGCAGAGGGGGCAGATGAGGAATGGGGAATGGGGTCAGGAAGGATGAGTTTCAAAAGTAAGGCAGGCAGAGAGGGTGGGTGATGGGAGCGATGCAGGAGGAGAGTAAAAGGAAAATTGTTTACTTGACCCCTGCTGATTGCAACAGGGAGTTTCTATGTGGGGGTGGAAACAACCCCTCTTGACAGTGCAAGTCTGACATGGAACCTTAGGGAATCAGTAGCAGCAGGAAATTCCCCCGGGACACAAATCAGCCTCCTCTAAGGCCTGTCCCCTTTGCATCTTTGGCATGGCATATGCCCCAGGGCACTGCCCAAGGCCCCGGACAGACTGACAGGCAGGGTTTAGCTAAGGTCTCCTCTCCATCTCAGTCAAATCAGGAAGACCAGGAATTAACATTTTCTCTTTCTTTGTTTCCTCACAGGCCACATTCCTCTATGTATTACAGGTTAAATATTTGCAGAACCAGGTAATGATCATTCTCCCCTTGAGGTGAACAGATGATATGGGATGGGGAAGGATTAGGCAGGACCAGGTTTCAGTGATCTCGGGTCCCCACCACGTGTGAATTCTGTTTGGGCAAGCATGACTTTCTAAAGAGAGGAGGAGCAAGTCCAATGGAGGAAATCAATCGGTCAATCAATCAATGGTATTTAATGAGTGCTTACTTTATGGAGAGCACTGTACTAAGCACTTGGGAGAGTACAATACAACAGAATTAGCAGACATGTTCTCTGCCCATAATGAGTTTACAGTCTGAAAAAACCCAGAAGTCTCTACCACGTCTAGAGGTTCCACCTTTATATAGTAGCCATGTCATTCAGAGGGTGAGTAGGTGATGTCCAGGATAAAATTAAGAATCAAGTGGATGTTCCCAATTTATGGCACTTTCCCACCCTGAGCCCTTCCTCCTAGTCCCAGGATATAATCCTGGAGGTGGAGACATTTTGAAAGGTTTACAGTTAGGCAACTGTAGGCTTAGCTTTACCAACACTGGTACCTGGTCTAGTGGAAAGAACACAGACCTGGGAGTCAAAGGACTTAGATTCAAGTCCCAGCTCTTCCCATACTGGCTGCTGACCTCGGGCAAGTCACTTCACTTCTCTGTGCCTCAATTCCCTCGACTGAAAAATGGGAATTAAGACTGTGAGCCCCCTGTGGGACAGGGACTTGATTAGATCATATCTATCTCAGCGCTTAGTAGAGTTCCTGGCACATAGTAAGTGCTCAACAAATACCATAAACACCCCCCAAGAGCAATAGAGTATGTAAGTCTAGGTGCACCGAATTATTGCTGTAGTTTGAATGTGCATCATTGTTGGGGGGGGTGCAAAATAATTTTTATCTTAGACCTTTGCTCCCTACTACACAGATTAACAAAATTTTGGATATCCAAGACGCAGAATCAGATGTTTTGGTTCTGCGGCCCCTGATGTGAGGCAGAGCCATTCCCAAGGTACCACTGGTTAAGCCTCATTAAGACCTACAACATTTTAGGGTCTCATCATGTAGCAGGTGGTGGAGCCTTCCAGTATGACCAAACCTTAAAGTTGCCACTCCAGCCATCTGGAGAATGCAAAGAGCTACATGGAGGTTCAGCTAATTTCTCTCCAGGTCGCCAGGTGGTCCACTCTGTGGTCACTAACTCTGCGGGGATGGCAGCCCAGGAGACGGAAATATTAGTAGCAGAAATATTCATAATAGTGGTGGTGATGATGGCAGCATTAGTATTTATTGAGCACCCACTTGGTGCCATCAATCAACCAATCAATGGTATTTATGCACTGTACTAGGTGCTCGGGAAGTACAGTACAAAAGAAGTGACTCCCCCGATTAGACTGTGAGCCCGTCATTGGACCGGGATTGTCTCTATCTGTTGCCGAACTGTACATTCCAAGCGCTTAATACAGTGCTCTGCACATAGAAAGCGCTCAATAAATACTATTGAATGAATGAATGAAGCGACCCGTTCCCAGCCCACAAGTAGTTTTTACTGTAGAGGGGGAGATGGACATAAAAATATTTGCAACTAAAGCAGTCAAAATAAATAGGTGAATTTACAATTGAATAGGCACTCTGCCCACCTCTTTGTCTAGTGGGGAAAGGGAAGAAAGATAGGTGAGATGAAATCCTCTGTGGGATGGTTGCAGCTGGCCATTTCAGCAGCCCAGTCTTAGAGACTTGAGGGTAAGCCAGGAAATTGGCCAATGTTGTTCTCCCGGAGAAAAGTCCTGGGAATACTTCTATTCATTCATTCAATCGTATTTATTGAGCACTTACTATGTGCAGAGCACTGTACTAAGAGCTTGGAATGTACAATTTGGCAACAGATAAGAAACAATCTGCCCAACAAATGGGGTCAGCATTTAGTCACTGCTTCCTAGTGGTAAGTAGCTCCCTCTGTTTACTTGTTCCAGAGAATTGTTCTGCCTCAGATTGTCATCGGAGTCGTAGCCAACATCCTAAATGCCCTGATCAACTACATCTTCCTCTACCAGCTGAGGCTGGGGGTGCTGTAAGTGCCGTGCGTGCAGTATGCGGAAAACAGAGGGGTTGCTTCATTAAGGCCAGCAAGACCTAGTGGAAAGAGCATGGACTTGGGTTCTAACCCCAGCTCTGCCACTTGTCTGCTGCGTGACCGTGGGCAAGTCGCTTCACTTCTCTAGGCCTCAGTTTCCTCATCTGTAAAATGGGGATCCAATACCGGCTCTCCCTCCTACCTAGACTATGTGAGTCCCATGAGGGACTGACCTGATTGTCTTGTATCTTCCCCAGCGCTTAGTACATAGTACGCTCATAAGAAATACCCAAATTATTACAAGGTCTGGTGCTGGACATCAAGACCACTGACTGATCCCTTGTACCCTTTGGGTCAGAGCCTCGCTGAGCCAGCCCCTCTGACCAACATGGTCAAGAGTGGGAGGCTGATGTTCTTCCAGGTGAGCTCTGCAGAAAGGCCTTAGGGCGTGATAACAGTAACTGTGGCATTTGCTAAGCGCTTACTCTATGTCAAGCACTGTTCTAAATCCTGGGGTAGATGGATACAACTTAATCATGTGGAACAGAATCCCTTTTCCCCCTGGGGCTCACAGTCCAAGTAGGAGGGAGACTAGGTATTGAATCTACATTTTACATTTGAGGAAAATGAGCCACAGAGAAGTGAAGTGACTTCCCACATAGCAAGCAAGTGGCAGAGTCAGGATTAGAACCCAGGCCCTCTGACTTCCAGGTCCCAGGCTTTTCCACTAGGCCACAGTGCAGTGTTGGCAATGCATTGCCCGGGGGGCTCCCCTAAACCCCAGGTGAAGGGACCTGCAGGAGCTGGGAAACAAGGAAGGCTCCTGAACCAACCGTGACTGCAACTCTCTTCCAGGGGATCGGCTCTGGCGAATTCCATTTCCCAGTTCATCCTGGCTCTCCTCCTCTTCCTCTACATCCTCTGGAGGAAGCTACACCGGGCAACATGGGGAGGTAGCAGCCACCCTCGCGCCAACCTCCCCTGCCTGGATGCGGCCGGGGCGGGAACGGATGGGAGCCTCGGAGACTCTTCCAGGAGTCACTCTGGTCTCTTGCCTCAGGGTGGACCCGGGAGTGCCTGCAGGATTGGGACTCTTTTCTCCGCCTGGCCATCCCCAGCATGTTCATGCTCTGCATCGAGTGGTGGGCCTACGAGATCGGGAGCTTCCTCAGTGGTCAGTGCGGCCCAGGGCGATGATTTGGGTGGGAGTGAAGAGTGGATGTCTCCCTGGGGGCTGGGAATTCTGTGCATTTCACCCCCCTGAGAAAACCATTTCTCTCCATCAGGCACCATCGGTATGGTGGAGTTGGGAGCCCAGAGTGTTGTATATGAATTGGCCACCATTGTGTACATGGTAAGCCTGAGATTATGTTGGGTGCCAGATTCCAAGTGCTAGAAAGGTGTACGGGCTGGAGAGGCTCTGATTCCTGCTTCCCCTCACGATATTGGGGGTGAGATAAGCACAGGAGCCAAAAGAAGCCCCAAAAGAATCTCCAGTGTTGTGTACCATCATCAGTGGTATTTACTGAGTGCTTGCTGTGTGCAGGGCACTATACTAAGTGCTTGGGACAGTACAACAGAGTTGGCAGACCCGTTCCCTGTTCACAATGAGTTTACAGTCTAGAGGTGGAGACAGGCATTAGTATAAATAATTTATAATATATACTCCATAGATATGTTCATATGTACATATACATATGTTCATATCTCCTCCAAGAGACCTTCCGCGACTAAGCCCTTGTTTTCTCATCTCCTACTCCCTTCTACGTCACCCTTGCACCGGGATTTGTGGCCTTCATTCGTCCCTCCCTCAGCCCCACAGCACTTATGTACACATCTGAAATGTATTTATTTCCATTAATGTCTGTCTCTCCATCTGGACTAGGTCTTTGTGGGCAGGGAATGTGTCTACCAACTCCGTTATATGGTACTCTAAGTGCTCAGTACAGTGCTGTCTAAATAGAGCTCAAGAAATCCAACTGATTGATTGACTGATTGATGAACCTAAAAGGTGTGGGGCTGAGGTTGGGGTGGATATCATAGCAGACGAATTGTACATTCTCTTCTCCGTCTACCCACCCCCATTCCCCGTTTCTCTACCTCCGTCTTATCTCTGGAGTAAAACTCTTCCTCTAGGGTCCCGGCCCATCTCCATCAGCCTCCATGCTGCTGTTTGGGCTGCAGAACTGCTAGGAGAAACAGGGTGAAGAGATCTTCCTCTGTTTGGGACCTAGGACAGTCTGGATTGCATCGTGTGACTTTCAGCTCAAAGTCCCCCCTCCCTCTTCCTCGGCATCACCCCCCCTGCTCAGAAAGTCCAGTGACTCTGCAGTTTAAGGTTTGCAGAGACCCAGTTGGTTGCCTGTGGAAAGCATCACTTATAATGGGTTCGACTTGAAGGACTAAGCTTCATTAACATTTCGTAGAGCAAAGTCCACCAAGCCATTGTGGAAGCCCAGCACAGCAAAGGGAAGATCCCAGAATGACATTAGATATGGAATAATTAGGGAAAACCCGTAGATATGGAGAAATTTGCCTGATGCTAGGACCGGCAAGGATGCCTGAGCCTCCTTCCCACAGAAACAGAGAGGAGAATAAAGGCCAATAAATAAAAATATATTCCCAGCCTATCTTTTTTTTTTAAGGGTATTTAAGTGCTTATTATGTGCCAGGCACTACTGGAGTAGATACAAGGTTGTCATGTTGAACACAGTCCCTGCCCCATGTGGGACTCATGGTTTTAATCCCCATTTTAAAGATGAGGTAACTGAGGCACAGAGAAGTGAAGTGATTTGCCTAAAGTCACACAACAGACATGTGGCAGAGTTGGGAGCAGAACCCAGGTCCTTCTGAATTCCAGGCCCGTTCTCTATCCATTAGGTCATGCTGTTTCTCAATCTATCTCCCCAGCTTCCCCCACATCTCCCGAGCTTCCCCCGTATTCCAGGGATGACTAGACTGGTGTGCATAAATCTCTCACTGATCTCTTTTCAGTAGATAGGATTTCCTAGGCCAGAGTGTAGTGTCATTTCAGTTACCTCCTTTTACAGCTTCTAACCTGCTGGTTTCATCTGGGTTTCAGATCCCTGCGGGGTTCAGCGTGGCCGTCAGCGTCCGAGTGGGCAACGCGCTGGGAGCTGGGGAGATGGAGCAGGCAAAGAGGTCATCTGCTGTTGCTTTGCTGACCACAGGTGCTTTTGGTTGTGTGTTAGAGAGCCAAGAGATCCAAGTGTTCCCTTATCCCGGGGAGCTTCGGAGTAGTCAGTTGAGGGATGCGTGTCTAAGGAAAACCACTCTTTCTCAACCCGGGACATCTCTTTGGATTTGCTTTTTTTAAAATGGTATTGTTAAGTGCACTGTACTAAGCACTGGGGTAGATATAAGTTAATCAAGTCAGGCACAGTCCATGTCTCACATGGGGCTCACAGTCTTAATCCCCATTTTACAGGAGAGGTAACTGAGGCTCAGAGAAGTTAAATGACTTGCCTGAGGTCACCAGCAGATAAGTGGTGGAGCCAGGATTACAATCCAGTGCCTAGTGCCTTCTGACTACCAGGCCTGTGCTCTATCCAGTAGGTCATGCTGCTTCTCTGTTTGTTGGGAGGAATGCTGGAAGAAGAGGGTAATGAGAAGGGTTAGGCTTTATGCTTGGTCTGGGCCCCAGGTCCTGCCATCTGGAAAAGCCCATGGCCTAGTGGAAAAAGCACAGGCCTGGGAGTCAGAGGATCTGGGTTTTAATTCCAGCTTTGCCAATTGCATGCTGTGTGACCTTGGGCAAGTCACTTAACTTCTCTCTGCCTCAGTTACCTCATTTGAAAAAATGGGGATTAAATCCTCCTCCCTCCAACTTGGACTGTCAGCCCTATGTGGGACAGGAACTGTGGTCAACCTGATTATCTTGTATGTACCCTAGCACTAAAACAGTGCTTGACTCAGATAAAGTACTTAACAAGAACCATTAAAAAAAAAAAAAACCAAGGGAAGGGGTGATGGGGGAAGGGTCAGGTCAGTATCCCCTAGTGCCCTAGGGGTGGACATCTTTGTCAGTGGAAGTAGTGGAGTGAGAATCCCAGGAGAGGAAGCAATCGATACAGTGGTTCTCTCTTTCTCAAGTCTTCCCTTCCCTCCTCATATGACCAAAGCTCCTCACCCTGGAATATTGGAGGGGGAGGATTTGGGCAACTGACTCCACTCCCCTACTAGCCAGAGCAGGAAGGTGTGGTGGGGTAAAGAAGGCGGGGGCCTGGAAGTGGGGAGCACATGGCAGACGCTCCCAAAACAGTCTCTGAGTTTGCTCTAGTCGTCTCCCACCCCCTGTTTTCCAGAGCTGTGTGCTGTAGCCATGTGCATTGTTCTTGCAAGTTCTAAGGATGTGATTGGGTACATTTTCACCAGTGACAGGTGAGTTCTGAAACTCCCCAAACCCATGCTAATTCGTAAGGAAACTGCAGTTTCAAAAGACAAATCAAATCAGAATCAAAAGAGCCGACTCCCTTTCCCACTAAATTCCCCAGGAAAAATATTTTCCACGCTTAGTTCTAAAGGCGGCGTTCAATAATTCTTCCCAGAAAGGAAACGTGGAAAGTACAGGAAAGCCCAACGGTGCCAATAAAACTGGAGAAAGCTATTGCAAGCCTGGGTGACCACCTGCAGAGAGAGGTTGAATGGAATGTGGGGGTGTCAAGGCCCTTCCAGGTAGAACAATGAGTCAAACCGAGAGGCAGCTTTAGATCCTTCCAGGACATAACAATGGCAGAGAAAATCTTGCAACACCAAAAAGCAGAACAGACGGTACAGGAGTGGAAATTGGAAAAGGAAGTTACTAAACCCGCGGTCTCCAGCAAAAGAGTTTTGATATCCGTTATGAGGTAGACATTCTAGAGAACGTTGACGCCCAAAGCAGCGGGGAGGGGAAGAAAAGAAAGAGAAATAAAGGTCAACACAATCAAAGGTCAGCCTTGGAATTTAGAAAATAAAGGAGACTGGAAATGCATTGGATTTTTCAGGACAAATAATGAAGGTGGGGAAGCAGGAACATAACTCGGCCCGATCTTTCATTACAATGGAAGGACAGATGAAGAGTTACTAAACAGAATCCATAAAATCATGAAGGAATAAGAGAAGTAAGTCTGAAAACCAAGAAACAAGTCTACATCCCAGTCCTTGGGTCAATGATCTTTTATGAAAGCAGAAGCTGAACAATACTAGCTAAGCACATAAAGAAGCAGCAGTTGAAAACATTTGGATAAAGTAGAAAAGATATTCTAAGGAATGCAAAACCGAAAGAACAAACAAGCCAATAATACTAAGAGCCAGAACTGAAATTCTAAAGTGGGATGTACATTAAGTAGAACTGGGATATCCTAGTTTTTCCATAGACCAACAGCAAGTCACTTCACCACTCTGAGACTCAGTGTCCTCATCTGTAAAATGGGGGCACCCTACCTCTTAGATCGTAAGCTCTGTGGGATCAGGGACTGTGCCTGGCCTGGGTAGGTGGCATTTACTCCAGTACTCATTATAACATTTGGCATCTAGTCAGCACTTACTAACCACCATAATATCAACGATATAATTGTTATTATTAAGCACTGTCTCCATGGGGATGTAGGACAAGGTTTTCTATGACATGTCAGCCGAAACTGAAAGCCAGGTCACCTGTGGGCCCTTAAGTCACTAACTCCCGCTCTCTTTTCCTAATAGTGAAATTATTGCTCTGGTTGCTCAGGTTGTTCCAATTTATGCTTCTTCCCACCTGTTTGATGGCATTTCTGTGAGTATTCTGCAGTCTTCATTCATTCATTCAATAGTATTTATTGAGCGCTTACTATGTGCAGAGCACTGTACTAAGCGCTTGGAATGAACAAGTCGGCAACAGATAGAGACAGTCCCTGCCGTTTGACGGGCTTACAGTCTAATGGGGGGAGACAGACAGACAAGAACAATGGCAATAAATAGAGTCAAGGGGAGGAACATCTCATAAAAACAATGGCAACTAAATAGAATCAGTCTTCCCTGGGGATGGGCTGGGGTGCTTCATTGAAATTTTTTTCTGATCGTATAAATTACAAAAGGGAGGAGGGACTAAATGAGAAGAACAACACAGTACAGTTCATTACTAGTCAAATCCCCAAACACTTTGACTCCAGTAACACCAAGAGATTTACGATAGGAAATCAGACTTCTGAGACCCTCATGGGGAAGGGAAGCTTAACCCAGGTATTTGGGGGATAATTTTTGCTAAATTGCTGATGTGACCCTCTTTTCCATGATTGTATCTTACAGTGCACATCTGGTGGGATTTTAAGAGGAACAGGAAATCAGAAGATTGGGGCCATCTTCAATGCCATTGGATTTTATGTTATCGGTCTCCCCATTGGGATATCATTGATGTTCGTGACCAAACTTGGAGTGACAGGTATATTTTCTGCAGCCATTTCCTGACAAAATTTGTATTCTGACTCACAAATTTTCATTCTTTTAAGAAATTCTAAAATTTTTCCTTACATTGACATACCCCAAGTTTGGGCTGCCAAAATGAACGATGCATCTTTTGTTAACACCTTTTCTCAGAGCATCTTAAAATGCTCTGTAGGAAGTCATCATTCCATGAGTAATGTTGGTACTTGTTAAGCGCTTACTATGTGCAGAGCACTGTTCTAAGCGCTGGGGTAAACACAGGGGAATCAGGTCGTCCCACGTGGGGCTCACAGTCTTAATCCCCATTTTACAGATGAGGGAACTGATGCACAGAGAGGTTAAGTGACTTGCCCACAGTCACACAGCTGACAAGTGGCAGAGCTGGGATTCAAAAGCTGGGATTCAAACTCATGAGCCCTGTCTCCAAAGCCCATGCTCTTTCCACTGCGCCACGCTGCTTCTCTAAGAGTGGAAAGAGCATGGGCTTTGGAGTCAGGGCTCATGAGTTCGAATCCCAGCTCTGCCACTTGTCGGCTGTGTGACTGTGGGCAAGTCACTTAACTTCTCTGTGCCTCAGTTCCCTCATCTGTAAAATGGGGATGAAGACTGTGAGCTCCACGTGGGACAACCTGATTCCCCTCTGTCTACCCCAGCGCTTAGAACAGTGCTCGGCACATAGTAAACGCTTAACAAATACCAACATTATTATGAGTAAGCTAGAAATGCTAACCTTTGTGCTGTAAAGGTTGTCCTCCATATTTGAAGAAGATGCTGTGGTCTAGTGGAAAGAGCACAGGCCGAGGAGTCAGAGAACCTGGGTTCTAATACTGACTCTGCTACATACCTTGGGCAAGTCACTTACCTTGTCTATGCTTTACTTTCCCTCATCTGCAAATGGAGACTCAATACCTGTTCTCCCTCCTATTTAGACTGTGAGTCCCAAGTGGAACTTGATTATCTTGCATCTATTCCAAAACTTAGTATGGTACTTAGCCCATAGTGAGTGCTTAACAAATACTACAATTATTAATTATTATTTTTATTATGCCACTGATGGTTCTTCATCTATGGGTACATGTGTGCCTAAAAAGGCCAATGAGAACCCATAGTAACGGTCACCTTGTGCATATTACTGAGGCTGTCAAATGTGCTGTGGTGTTTGAAATCTGCGGTACCTGGCACTGTCTCAGCTTTTGCCTCATACCTCCTAATCCTTATGAAACTTTTGCTCAAAATGAGCCACTCTTTTCTGCTCCCAGGAACCCCTTTAAGGGCTTCTGGGCATAGAATTCAGGAATCCTAATTTGCAGCTTATAGCTGGCAGTTCTTGCTTAGGTCTGGCACCAGTAGTAATAACAGTGATAGCAGCATGGCATAGTGGATAGGGCACAGGCCTGGAGGTCAGAGTGGTGGGTTCTAATCCCGGCTTTGCCACTTGTCTGCTCTACGACCTTGGGCAGCTCACTTCACTTCTCTATGCCTCAGTTACCTCATCTGTAAAATGGGGATTGAGACTGCGAGCCGCAAGTGGGACAGGAACTGTCTCTCACCCGATTTGCTTGTATCCACCCCAGCACTTAGTACAGTGGTTGGCACAAAGTAAGCGCTTAACAAGTACCATAATTATATTATTTATTACTAGGTCTTGGGGAAGTTCAGCATAAAGAAATGAGACATTCCCTGCCCATAAAGAACTTACATGCTAATGGGGGAGGAGAACTATGTGGTATGACTCTTCAGTGAAAGTACGTTAATGAACAATTATTTTGCAAAGATACAGGCTGAAGGACACAAAGTTTCCACCACAGTGACAAATATAGGTTAGTTAGTGGCATAAATAAACCAGTCCTGTTCTAGTCCCTAACTGGACTTTTTTCCACATTCAGAGAAAAACAGCGGCAAGTGAACCCTTCTGGTGGAACATTTTTATCGCTGGGTTGCTGATGGAAGTTTGTAATAATGGGTTAGCTGGTATGTCTCCCCATCTGACTAGATCTGGGGCCAAAATGCCGAGAGGGAGGGAGAGAGAAAATGTGTGCGTGTGTGTGTGTGTGCATAGGCATTTGTGGGTGGACAGGAAGGCTTTGTTTTGTGGAGAGCTTCAAGGTAGTGAGGCCACACAGCTCTGGCTCAAGGCCTTCTTGGTGACACCAGGATCAGGTGAAAAGCAGTGTGACCTAGGTGAATAGAGCATGGGCCTGGGGGTCAGAAGGATCTAGGTTTTAATCCCCACTCTGCCACTTGTCTGTTGGGTGACCTTGGGCAAATCACTTAACTTCTCTGGGCCTCAGTTACCTCATTGTAAAATGGGGATTAAGAGTGTAAACCCCATGTGGGACATGGTCTGTGATTAGCTGAGGACCTGATTAGCCTGTATCTACCCCAGCGCTTAGTATAGTGCCTGGCACATAGTAAGGGCTTAAAAAATACGATTTAAAAAAATTAGGGCCTTCCATCCCCAACCTAGTCTTTACCCCAAGTCAGCAGGCCACTGCTAGCCCAGACTCCAGTGGAAGTGAAACCTCAGACCTGAGGGACAGAGGGGGTCGGGTGGTCCACAAAGGTGTTCTGATTTTAGCCCTCGTGACCTAAAGCTTCTTCATTATCTCCATTTTCTAGGTCTGTGGTTGGGAATACTGATCTGTTGTGTTCTGCAAGCAGCTTGCTTTCTGGGCTTTGTTATCCGGCTGAATTGGAAAAAGGCTTGTGAAGAGGTAATGGTGCCCATAGCGCATTCCAAAAAAAACGGTTTTCTCATGTTCCCATCCTAATAATATAAACAAGAACAGATTTACTCTCTCCCTCTCTCTGTTCTTGGCCAGACTTTTCTGTTTTATTACAAATCTGTCTCTTTTTTTTAGTAAATGTAATACTGGTGTAGTGGGCCAAACGGGCAGCACCGATGTCGCCGTCCTGTATTTATCCAGAGATCAGAGAAGCAGAGGGCAGTTTTCCACCCCACCTCCCATGTTAAACTGAGTTGCTAACACTGACCTGGAAGGAACTGGAGAATCATTCAATCCCTATGAGCCAGTGTAACTTTAGCCCTTCCCTGCTGAGAATTTTTAGCCCTGTGAGCTGCAGGACTGGTGGGAGCCAAATTTTTAAATTGGCCTCGCTGATGAAAATTTATCTGTAAAAATCCAGGGTTTCAACCTAATCCCTTCAGTGACCCCTTAGAACATACGGATACCTCTCTGAAAACTGGAGCAAGTCGCTGAAAATAAAATACCACTTGGCTAATTCAGGCAGTTGTGATCCACTGATATTGTCTTTGACATACACACCCCACAAACAAATCACTGATCCTGATCTTTAACAAGGCTTTTTCAATAATTGAATTTTATCCAAAAATAAACTTAGGTTTTTGACATTGTGGCTGAAACCTATGTGCTGACACTTGACCATTAATTGTTTGAATATTTGCCACACGACTTTTCATTATAGCAAGACTTTTTAAATATGTTTTTATTTTCTCTGTTGCCTCTCAAATGAACTTGTTCATGTGTTTACCTTTTGGTCCCTTTTAGATTTTAAGTACCTTGACAGTGGAAATGAAAAGTTCCTTCATCCTTTTCCATCCTTCAGGGTGCCTGGTTATAGTCCTCGGCCCTCAGTGGGCTCTCTGTAAATATCGCTGACTGACTGACTTGACAAACTATTTACAAGAGGATTTTAGCAGCTCATGTTGAGTTTATATTTTTAGGCTCAAGTACGCACCAACTTAAAACTAAAAATGATTGGGGATTGGAAGCACGATCATGCTGTCTATCAGAGCCCAGCTGCTTCAGGTATGACTCCTGACCTCCTCTCACTGACCGGATTCAGCCCAGATTGTGGGAAAGCACCAGAGAGCTAATGTGGTCAGCCCCTCTCAAGGTCGCACCTGGAGAGTTTGCAGTACTTTAACAGTCACGACTACAGGAGGGTGAGCCCAGGCATAGTCATTCCATTCCTAGCTTGGGCAGTGGCTAGAGAGTGGAAGGCAATCAGCTACAAGTCAAAACTCTCCCGTTCTGGGCAGCAGCGGCAGGGGAGAAGGTAGAGGGCAGAGACTCATTTATTGTGTGGAAGGAGGCAGTGGTAAACCACTTCCATATTTTTACCAAGAAAGCTCTATAGATAAACTACCAGAACGATTGCAGATGGAATTGGGGCGTTATGAGAGAGATGTGTCTATAGTGTCGCTATGGGTCAGACACGACTCGACAGCCTAAGACAACAACAATATGGTCAGGGTCGGTTTCAGACACTTGGCCTCCCTGAGATGGGGAAAAATGACCCCTCCAGCTCCAAAAGAACATGGGATAGGGAACCAAGAGACCTGGGTCCTAAACTCTGCTACACGACTTCTCTGTTGTGTGCCATGGAGGCACTCCCTTAACATCTCAGTGTCTCATTTTCCTCATCTGTAAAAATGGGGATTAAGTACCTATTCTCCTTCCTCCTTTGTCGTGAGCTCCAGAAAGGGCAGGGATTGTGTCCGATATGATTATTCTGTATCTGCCCCAGTGCCTAGCACATAAGTGCTTAACACAAGCCACAATTATTATTTTTATTAATGCAGACCTTATGGCAAGCAATGTAATGTAATGCCATAAAGAAGTCTTTCTGGACCCCTTTACCTAGCATTTCTGTTTGAGTCATTTGTTCCCCTTCCAGGTCCCTGTTAACCCAGAGCTACTTCTGACTCAGTTGGAGGGAGTCTGGATGTTTTTCTAATTTTTATCTTCAAACCCCCCCTCTCTAATAGTGTACCCTGAGAAAAGATCCTCACTTGTTTACCCTCAGGAGCTGGCCCTGATGCTGGTTAAGAGGGAGCGAATCCCAGCAGCACCAAAGTCCAGTAGAAATTGGGTAATGATTTAGTGATTATATGAAAATATTTTCACTTGGAGCAGCCAGGGAGAGAGCAGTCATGACTAGCCTCCTTTTCCTTTCTTTGCCTTGTTCTTAATTCCACTCTAAAGGTACCGGAGGGATGGTTCTGATCCCAGCAAATCGGTTTCCTCCTCCCGACCATGAGGAAGGTCCACCCACAGAGCCTTGTCCATGGGGGATTTGCCTGCCCTGGATTAGTTCTGCCTGAATCCCTTTAATTTCCTGCCAATCAACATCATATTCCCCAGCCCCTTTTCCTTCATGATTCCTTTCCCTAGATTCTCCCCAGCACCACCTTTCTGACAAACCTACAGACAACAGCAGTTTCCATGCAGTATGTGCTTCCTTACAGGAAAGTAAGAAAACATGCTCATTTTTGCATCTGACTGAAACTAATCCCAGTGATCTGTATCGTGTTTTGCAGTGGTCTCTGAAAACGATGGAGATATTCTGCTGAGAGATGTTGTGAAGTGTGATGAGAGCCAGCAGGGAGAGCCTCTTTCAATGCCCTGTGCAGAGGATGTGAAAACTTTATCTCTGAAGGAGTTAGTCCTTCGGCGGGGATTGGTGTTCATAGCAGTGATTTTAATCCTTTTAATGGGCATTTTAGTGAGACTATATGCCCGGTGAAGTAGCAACCGATAGCCGAAATGCATTCCCAAATGTATTAATGGTTTGAGAACAAATCCAGGGTAGAAACAAAGGTTATAATTTTCCTGATAATCTGGGAAAGCTGTGCTTGAGGATTTGTTTTCAAGAATTCAACAGGTCAAACCCAGAGGAGACTTCAGTATTAAATCTATTTTAAGAGTGTTATTGAGTCATTTATCAATGATTCAGTCAAGAAACACAGGTACTGTAAATACATATATTCACATAGGACAACTCTATGTATTTTATATCCACTTTTCTGATAAACTCTGTTGCCTTCTTAAAATGACTATGCTATGGTATTTTAAGTGTGTAATTTCAAAAAGTCCAATACTTCAGAAAATAGCCCATCTTGCAAGAATTTTTTTATTACTTTTTTTGAATATAGTGTCCTGCATGTAGGTATAGTCCCAAAAGACAGTGAAGGCAGACAAACCTCCCCCCCAAAAAACTATACAAAAATCACAGGTAAAACAGACACATAAGTAATTTTTGGCTTCAACTAGCCTTCACACAGTTGGTGCCCTAAACTTGGATGGAGGGGAAATGCACATATGTTCTGAGCCATTCCTGTCTCCCACCCTACTTCCTCCTTGCCCCCCATATTCCTCTTTGGCCAAGAAAGGTGGAGTTCAATGCTCTGCACACAGTAAGCTCTCATATTTTGGATTCACAGTGCTTAACTACGAAAAATCCTTGTGGGTAGAGATAGTAGAAGAATATAAAAAAGGAAGAAATGGAAGAACTTGAAGTGGCTGAAAGGAAAGGGATGGCAAAGTACTGGATAGCTATAGTGTCTACACCCTACTTTTGAGTACCATTCATTATTCAACTGTACTTATTGAGCACTTCCTGTGTGCAGACCACTATCCTAAGCATTTGGGAGAGTACAACAGAAAACAGACGCATTCTGCCCACAACGAGCTTACAGTCTAGAGGTGGGGAGAGACAGACTTTAAATACATTACCGATTTGTACATAGGTACTGTGGGGTTGGGAGGAGAGAAGAACAAAGGAACCAAGACAGGGTGACGCAGAAGGGAGTGGGAGAGGAGAAAAGTGGGGGTTTAGTCAGGGAAGACCTCCTGGAGGGGATGTGCCTTCAATAAGGCTTTGAAGAGAGGGGAGAGTAATTGTCTGTCGGACTTCAGGAGGAAGGGCATTCCAGGCCAGAAGGAGGAAGTGAGCGAGGTTGTTGGTGGCAAGATAGGAGAGGTCAAGGCACAGTGAGAAGGTTAGCATTTGAGTCCCATTGGACTCAATTTCACACTCCATCCTATCTGGCTCTGTGCTTCATGTCACCTTCACCTATCCAGAAGGCTTGAAGTAGCACATGAGGCCACGGAAGGTTGTTGAGGCCCATCCTTCCTCGACTCATACGATCACCCCTTTCATCTCCCTTCCTGGGTTGAGTTGAAACTCTTGCAAGGGGAAGTAGGACTGTCTTAATGATGACAGGAAACCTGCCCCTCCAGGCTGCACCAAGGACTTAAGTTCAGCCATCCAGGAGAGTGATGTGCTCCTCCTATCAGTTGAGGAAGCAGCAAGGCCTAGAGGAAAAAGCATGGGCCTAGGATGGGCCTCTAATCCCCGCTCTGCCGCTTACCTTCTATATGAAGTTGAGCAAGCCACTTCTCTGAGCCTCAGTTTCCTCATCTGTAAAATAGGGATGAAATACCTGTTATCCCTCCCTCTTAAACTGTGAGCGTCATATAGGTCAAGAACTGCATCTAACCTGATTATCTTGCATCTAACCTAGCACTTGGCAACCTAATAAGCACTTTACAAATACCACTGTTATCATTATCAGTTGCTTCTGAGGACTGAATTCCTTTCTGGGTTGTTGCCTTCAAAACTGCAGGGAAAGTAGGCTTCTGGTTTTTCATAACTCTACCCCCACTGCCTTCTCAGCCACACCTGAACCTCTCAGGGACTGAAGAACAAGCAGCAGTAGAGATTTTAGATAGTTTCAAGGGCAGAGAAGCAGGCTGCCTATAGATGGAAATAAAAGGGCACTCTGGTGGCAAGGTTGAGACTAAAGGTGATGTGATTGGGACATACGCCACCCTCACACTGGCCTCTTCAAACATCCACACTTTGCCGAGAAACTGGATTAACAGGGGCAGTGAAGAGGAGAAAGTCTGTACTGGCAGGTCTTCATTCCTTGAGTTGGAAGCTGGTTACTGTTATTTATGGGAGCTGTTTTCTCTCATTTTTTCTTCACCTTTGCTCTCCTTGCCCCCTACTCCTTTGCCTGCTGTTGCAACACCTCATCTTTTCTTCCCTCTTATTGCAAAGCCCAGCAAAACGACTGCCTCAAGAGGAAAGGCATGAAAAGCAGAGGTGACAAGAAGCACCTTAAGCAATCCTGTATAATGCGTGAATATTTCTGTGGATGCTGTTTTGTACTTCAGACTGTCAGTGCAAACCATGTCCTTGTTCAGCTTTTGGATAGTGCTAGAATAATATGCAAAGAGCAAGGAGTTGGGAGTCAGAGACCTGGGTTCTAATCCTGACTCTGCCACTAGTCTGCTGTGTGACCTTGGGCAAATTGCATAACTTCTGTCCTCAGTTTCCTCAGCTGCAAAACAGGGATTCAATACCTGTTCTCCCTCCTACTTAGACTGTGAGCTCCAAGTGGGGCCTGATTATCTTGTATCTACTCCAGTACTTAGTATGGTGCTTGACACATAATCAACATTTAAGTGCCACAGTATGCCAATGAGGTCCTTAATAAACTTTTTTTGATGAAGATGATGGTGTGTGGAACTCTGGGGCAAATAAAGGAGTTGGGACAGGGCCTAATGTGCTTTAGGCAATTAAATTCAATTAAAAGTATTTACTGTAGTAATGACTTGAGAGATAAATATAGACTAGAAATGAAAAAAACGCTTAAATATGTTCAGTTGGATTGTGAATTCCTTGGAGTCTGGGACCATTTCCTACTTATATGTTCTTAAACATCTAATTCAGTGCTCTTGCACACAGTAAATGGGCATTTAGAGGCAGTATGGCCTAGTGGAAAATGCAGGAGGTCCTCATTTTAGTCCCAGCTTTGCCATAAGCCTCCTATGGGCAAGTCACCTTACTGCTCTGTGCCTCAGTCTTCTTCATTCATTCATTAAATCCTATTTATTGAGCATTTACTCTATGCAGAGTACTGTACTAAGTGCTTGGAAAGTACAATTCAGTAATAAGGAGAGAGAATCCCTGCCCACACCGGTCATCTGTACAATGGGACGAAAGTACCTGTTCTCCCTCTCAGACTTAGCTCTCATGGAACAGGGACTGAGTCTGATCCTTGATCTTGTGGCAATCCCAGCGATTAGCACCGGGCTTGGCATAGTAAGGGCTTAATTCTGATGACAATAAACCAAGGATTTTAATTCACATTGTTGAACTTTTCCAGTCCCTCCCCACAACTTTTCCTCATCTCCCACTCCCTTCTGCATGGTCCTGACTAGCACCGTGCTTGGCATAGTAAGGGCTTAATTCAGATGACAATAAAGGGAGGATTTTAATTCACATTGCTGAACTTTTCCAGTTCATTCAATAGTATTTACTGAGTGCTTATTAAGTGCAGAGCACTGTACTAAGTGCTTAGCCCTGTACTCCCTTCCCCCAACTTTTCATCTCCCCCTCCCTGCTGCATGGCCCTGACTTGCTCTCTTTTCTCTCCCCTCCACCCCCAGCACTTATGTCTGTCATTTTATTTATTTGATAGGTCTCCTTCCCTATTCATCCAACCGTATTTAGAGCACTTACCGTGTGCAGAGCACTGTACAAAGCGCTCCTTCTAGACTGGGGGCTCTTTGTGGGCAGGGAATGTCGCCGTTCATTGTGGTACTCTACCTTCCCAAGTGTTTAGCACAGTGATCTGCCCACAGTATGGAAAGAACCCGGGCTTGGGAGTCAGAGGTCAAGGGTTCGAATCCCAGCTCTGCCACTTGTCAGCTGTGTGACTGTGGGCAAGTCGCTTCACTTCTCTGGGCCTCAGTCACCACCTCTGTAAAATGGGGATTAACTGTGAGCCTCACGTGGGACCACCTGATGACCCTGGATCTCCCCCAGCGTTTGCTCTGCACATAGTAAGCGCTTAACAACCAACATTATTAATAAATACGATTGAATGAACGAATGAATGAAATTCTGAGGCATTCCCCAGCCAGTCCCCCCGCCCCGCCCTCCTGAGTTTGGTGCTTTCCAAGTGCTTAGCACAGTGCTCTGCCCACAGCAAAGGCTTAATAAATATAACTGAATGAATGAATTTCTGAGGCATTCCGGGCCTGCCTCCCCCTTCTCCCGGGTTTGGGGCTTTCCAAGTGCTTAGCACAGTGCTCTGTCCACAGTAAAGGCTTAATAAATACGACTGAATGAACGAATGAATGAATTTCTGAGGCATTCCGGGTCTGCCTCTCCCTTCTCTGGGGTTTGGGGCTTTCCAAGTGCTTAGCACAGTCCTCAGCACAGTACTCTGCCCACTGCAAAGGCTTAATAAATACGACTGACTGAATGAATGAATCCCAGCTCTGCCACTTGTCAGCTGTGTGACTTTGGGCAAGTCACTTAACTTCTCTGTGCCTCAGTTACCTCGTCTGTAAAATGGGGATTAAGACTGAGAGCCCCACGTGGGACAACCTGATTCCCCTGTGTCTACCCCAGCGCTTAGAACAGTGCTCGGCACATAGTAAGCGCTTAACAAATACCAACATTATTATTATTATTATTATTATGAACGAATGAATGAATTTCTGAGGCATTCCGGGCCTGCCTCTCCCTTCTCTGGGGTTTGGGGCTTTCCAAGTGCTTAGCACAGTGCTCTGCCCACAGTAAAGGCTTAATAAATACGACTGTCTGACTGAATGAACGATGAATGAGTTCCTGAGGCATTCCCGGGCCTGCCCCCTCCCCCAGCCGGCCCTCCTGGGTTTGGCGCTTCCCAAGCGTTTAGCACAGGGCTCTGCCTCCAGTAAGGGGTTACTAAATATGATTAAATGAATGAAGAAATGAAGGGATGACCGCATTTCTGCGGCCTTCCCGGGCCCGCCCGCCCGCGGGGCTGAGGTGGTGGCCCACCTCCTCATCGTCCCTCGGTCTCGCCTATCCCGCCGTCGACCCCCGGGTCACGTCCTCCCGCGGTCCCGGAACGCCCTCCCTCCTCACCTCCGCCAAACCGATTCTCTTTCCCTCTTCAAAACCCTACTTAAAAATCACCTCCTCCAAGAGGCCTTCCCAGACTGAGCTCCTCTTCCCCCTCTACTCCCTCTGCCATCCCCCCTTTACCTCTCCGCAGCTAAAGCCTCATCTTCCCCTTTTCCCTCTGCTCCTCCACCTCTCCCTTCCCATCCCCACAGCACTGTACCCGTCCACTCAACTGTATATATTTTCGTTACCCTATTTATTTTGTTAATGAATTGTACATCGCCTCGATTCTATTTAGTCGCCATCGGTTTTTACGAGATGTTCTTCCCCTTGACGCTGTTTAGTGCCATCGTTCTCGTCTGCCCGTCTCCCCCGATTAGACTGTAAGCCCGTCACACGGCAGGGACCGTCTCTATCTGTTGCCGACTTGTTCATCCCAAGCGCTTAGTACAGTGCTCTGCACATAGCAAGCGCTCAATAAATACTATTGAATGAATGAAAGGATTTGGAAGCCGGGGGGTGGAGGCGAGGGGGCGGGCCGCACGTGAGTGATGTCACCCCGGGCGGCCCAAAAAGCCGCCCCTCGGCCCCTCGGCCCGCATTTGTTGGCGGCCTCCGCCCGTTAGCGCCCGACCCATGGAGCCGCCCCCGCTCCCCGCCTGGCGCGGCGGCCTGAGGAGGCTGCGGGGGGCGCTGCCGCCGGGGACCCGCCGGGAGGCCGCCAGTCTGGCCGCCATCGCCGGGCCCGTGGTGAGGGGACCTGCCGGGGGGGGCGGGGCCAGAATGGGAGGGGGCGGGGTTCAGTGGACGAGGCTCGCGCTGGGGGCGTGGCGGGGGGGCGGGGCCATCGCTGAGGGCGGGTCAGGGGGGTGGGGCCAGTGGGGGGCGTGGCCAGCGGGGTAGGGTCGAGGGCGGAGCCAGAGATTGGGGGCGGGGTTTGCGTGGGCGGGGCCTACGATGGGGGTGGTGAGGGGCGGGGCCAGTTCTGAGGGAGGCCAGGGGGCGGGGCCTGCGGGGGCGGGGTTGGGGGGGCAGGGGGCGGGGTTGGGGGGGGCGGGGTGGGTTCATTCAATAGTATTTATTGAGCGCTTACGATGTGCAGAGCACTGTACTAAGCGCTTGGGATGAACAAGTCGGCAACAGATAGAGACGGTCCCTGCCGTTGGACGGGCCTACGGTCTAATCGGTGGTGGCGGAGCTGGGGCCGGGCCGGGTGGGAGATGTGGGTATGGGGGGGGGGGAAGCCGAGGGCCCCTCCATCAATCAATCAATAGTACCGATCAATCAGAAGCGGCAGGGTTCTGTGGATAAAGCCCGGGCTTGGGAGTCGGAGGTCATGCGTTCCAATCCCGTCTCAGTCACTTTTCCGCGGTGTGACTCTGGACAAGTCACTGCCCTTCCTCTGTGCCCCGGTTACCTCATCTGGAAAATGGGGATTAAGGCTGAGCCCCACGTGGGACCACCTCGAGAAGCAGCGTGGCTCAGTGGAAAGACCGCGGATTTGGGAGTGAGAGGTCGTGGGTTCTAATCCCGACTCCGCCACTTGTCTGCTGGGTGACCTGGGGCAAGTCACTTAACTTCTCTGGGCCTCAGTTACCTCATCTGTAAAAATGGGGATAGAAAAAAATGTAAGCCTCACATGGGACAATCTGATTACCCTATATCTACCCCTGTGCTTGGAACAGTACTCTGCAATTGTAAGCACTCAACAAATACCTTCATTATTATTATTACCTTGTATAAGAGTAGTAATGTTGGCATTTGTTAAGCGCTTACTATGTGCCAAACACTGCTCTAAGCGCCGGGGTAGATGCCAGGTAATCAGGTTGTCCCACATTAGGCTCACAGTCTTCCTCCCCATTTGATAGATGAGGAAACTGAGGCGCAGAGAAGTTAAGTGACTTGCCCAAGGTCACACAGCTGACAAGCGGCAGAGCGGGGATTAGAACCCAAGACCTCTGACTCCCAAGCCCTCCCTCAGTGTTTAGAAGAGCGCTTGGCACATAGTAAGCACTTAACAAATACCATCATTATCATCAACTAGTACTTCTATGCACAGAGCGCTGTACTAAACGCTTGGGCGGGTACAATACAACAGAATTAGCAGACACCTTCCCTGCCCATAATGAATTTATAATCTAGAGAGGGAGACAGACATTAATATGAATAAATGAGTAATTTATAATACATAATTCAAAGATATGTACTCGAGTGGACAGTGAACATGTCTGCCAACTCCGTGCTTAGTATGGTGCTCTGAACACAATAAGTGCTCAATAAATATCAACATTTATTGATAAACAATCGATTATTTTCTTATTGAGTCGGCAACCAAGGAGAGGTTTTCATCCTGACGCTTACAGTCTAGCAAGTTAGAAGATTCACTTGACTCGGCCCTAACTAGAGCAGGCCACCTCTAATATGGTTTCTTGGCGGTCTCATGCCTCCTCTCTCACTTTCTTTCTTTCAGTTTCTAGCTCAGTTGATGGTTTTTATGATCAGCATCGTCAGCTCCATATTCTGTGGCCATCTGGGGAAAGTGGAGTTGGATGCTGTTACACTTGCTGTATCTGTATGTATATTTTCCAACTTAAAACAAATTTCAGAATACAAAATCTGGTCCATCTCCATAAAAACTGAAATTCGTTACTCCATTTAGCTATTAGCCAAAATTCGTTCTCCAAATTTATTTTTCATTTTAGCTGTTTTTTAAAAAAGGAAACAAAATTTTCTTGAAATGTTCCATCATTGAAAATTTGCTAGGAAGTCTGAATTTAACCAAATAGAAAAATCTCCTGATTTACCTAGGGCCATGGTTTGCAGGTTAGTAAACCAAGAAGAACCTCCTTTTAGTTTAGAATATTTTCACAGTCCCTTCCTCTTCAGATCCCGCCCTCATTAGAAAGGGACAGTAATGTTAAAAACTTAGAATTCTTGCCCATAGAGATCTAGCCTCAACCAGCAAGGCCTCAAGATGATTCAGGTCAAACAATTATTTACATTCCATAGTTTTGGATTTAAACTTGAGGGTGGTTTTTTTTTTTCCCCAGGAGGAAAAGAAGGGGAGACTAAAGGGAGGTGCTTGAATTGTCAGGATAATTACTTATATCTGTGCCTTTGACAGTATGTTGATATTTGTTTCCAGGTTATAAATGTTACTGGCATTTCAGTTGGATCTGGCTTAGCTTCAGCATGCGATACATTAATGTCTCAGGTATGGCCAATTTTTTCCAAATTCTTGTTCTTTTTTTATTTCAGGAAATTTTATTTCTAGGAGGAAACTGAAAATCCCATGTTCCTTGTAGTATACTTGTACATTCTACGTCTTCCCAATTTAGAACATCTATGTTTGCAGATTTTAAAAATCTCCTTTATATAATACTAATTATGATAAGTAGTATATAATTATAATATTAGCATTGCTAAGCTTTTTGAGACATTTCTTTTTACATCCGTTACCCCATCTCCAAAATGGAGATTAAGACTGTGAACCCCATGTGGGATATGGCTGTGTCCAACCTGATCAGCTTGTATCTACCCCAACGTTTAGTACAGTGCCTGGCACGTAATACGTGCTTAACAAATTCCATAAAGAAAGAGAGAGACCTGGCCTCAGGGTAATTTGAATACGCTGTGTTATTTTTGAAAACTTGTCCACCATCTCAAGCGAGGTCACTTTCTTCCTGCTCAGTGACCATAGGCAGGGTGATGAGAGATTGTCAATTCTTATTATTAGATTATAAGCTCTTATAGCAAAGGGACAGTATCTTTCTCTGCTATTATATTCTCCCAAGCATTTAGGACAGACCTCTAAATACAGCTGCTCACTAACATGATTGTTTGAGAGGGAGGAGGGCAGCACTACTGTCTCCTAGGATTGCTAAACTAAAAGTTCCACAGTGCTTTGGGATCCAAAAAGGAAGATGAAGCATGGGACGTGAACAAGACGGCAGCTATCTTGATGCAAGGGAGTGTGGCCAGTTTAAGCAGAACAGACCCAAATCTGGAGTATCTGATTATATGTCTAAAATCACTCAGGACAGCCTTTGAAAATCAGAAGCTGAAAATGTGCACTGTAAGCACTGAAACGCTTAACTGTATAGAACTTTTGTCCTGATATCCCATTGATTGGTGATGACAATCTTGCTTGTTTCTTTTTTCCTAGTCATTTGGAGGCAAGAACTTGAAACGAGTGGGGATCATCCTTCAGAGAGGAATTCTTATTTTACTACTGTGTTGTTTCCCTTGCTGGGCCATTCTTATTAACACCGAACAATTACTCTTGCTTGTCAAACAGGATCCCGAAGTGTCCAGGTCAGATAAGCGTTTGGTCTTAGACTCATAGAGATAGGAGAAATGGTCACCTAGTTTTCTTTCTTCAAACTCCTATTTCCTACTAATCACTTGCACTCAAGTCCTCCCGATAATGAGAATTGTGGAAATAATGCTAGGTTGTTCCTCCATTCATCTGCTGATTGTTTTGGGATACTGATTTTTTCCATATTACAGCAAAAATTGAAATGGGAGTCCCTACTTTCTCCACTTTTTTGCGTAGAGCCACAGTTGCAGAATTGGTCCACAAGTGTGGTAACTCAGGGTGAGGAGATTAGGAAGAAGAGGAGATGAACTCAGTGGCCAAGGTTTTCTCCCTATTTCTCCCAAGTTCCTCCCCTTGGACTCCTTTCAAACCTCAAGCACTCAGCCTCTCCTTTACCATTTTCCTTGACAGCACCAACCAACCGGGATAGAAAGTTTCCGATTCGCTTCAGCGTTTTAATAGCTTCTGAAAGAAAACTCTATGGATACACTACCAGAACGATTGCAGATAGAAGTGGGGCGTTCTGGGAGAGATGTGTCTATGGCGTCACTATGGGTCGGACACGACTTGACAGCATACGACAGATGCTCCATTCTGCACGCACCTTCCCCTTAACTTTACAAGGGAGAATTTGCGCAAGTAGGAATTGAGCCAATGGGGAAAGTAAATGTTAATCTATAATGTGGAAAATGGTTGTTTAAAATTAAGCCCTCAAGTGAAGTTTGACTCCTTATCTCTCCTATCTCTGAGACATTATTGCCAATTACAACCACAACAAACTGTACTGTGGGCAATGTCATTTTGAGAACAATTTAAACAGAGAGTTTTTTGTTGGTTTTTCTTCTTTCCTTGGCTAGGCACTGATATGTAGTAAAATCAATATTTAGAGACATTCCCTTCTGGGCACATGGACAAGGAGGATGGGACTTGGAGGTAGTCCCAAGCCAGAAGCAGTGTGGCTTAGTGGATAGAGCACAGATGGGGCTGGGAAGCAGAAAGACCTAGGTTCTGATCCCAGCTCCACCACGTGTCTGCTGTGTGGCCTTGGGCAAGCCACTTAATGTCTCTGTTCCTCAGTTACTTCATCTGTAAAATGGGGATTAAGACTGTGGGCCCTTTGTGGGACAGGGATTGGGTCCAACCTGATTCGCTTGTATCTACCCCAGAGCTTAGTTTAACAAATGTCATTATTATTATTATTAGAGTGCCTGGCACATAGTAAGCATTTAAATATCATTAAAAAAACCACCCTGGGTCTCTAATGCAATTCATGCTACATACATTTCCATCTCTCTAGTGTTTGTATACATAACTACCTATGATTACCAAACCCCCAAAAATCATTCCATCAGAATTTATATGTGCCCTCCTATGTTTTTTCCTTTCCAGACTGGCCCAAGTTTATGTGATGATCTTTATTCCTGCTCTTCCTGTAAGTTTGTGTTGATTTGGGTTCTCCCTAGGAGCAAATACTGATTATCCCATTTTTTTCATGTGAAAATGTAAGCAGCCATATCACTCTTACTGCTTGAGCATCTAAAACATTAGATTAAATGAAGAAAGGAAGGGAAGGAAAACTTACTTTTCCCTGGTGCTCTCTACATCGTTGGCACTGATGGTACTGAAAAGGCAGCTGCAATTTGATCAGTTCATAGCCTTAAAATAGCATACTTTCCCTCACCAGACAGTGTAGTCTAATGGAGTGGAAATGACACTTGGGGTCGTGAGACCTAGATTCTAGTCCCAGCTCTGCCACTGGCCTGCTGTGTATTGTTTGTCAAATCACTTACTACTCTATGCCTCAGTTTCCTCATCTATTAAAGTAGGGATAAGGTATCTGCTCTTTTTAGCTTTAGATTGCAATTCCCAGGAGGGTCAAGGAGGGTGTCCCTAGAATTTAGCACTGTGCTTTAGCACCTGATAAGTGCCTAATAAATACTAGAGTAATGAATTAAGCTGTTTGGTTGTGCCGAGTTTTCATGGACAGACTTCTCATTGAATTATTGGTGATGTGTTTCACTTTGGAGTCGGGATTGTCGGAAATGGTCTGTTATAGAAATGAAACAGTCTGTTTGACACTTCATGGCTAATAGAAATATTTCTGCATCTTACAGGCAGCATTTCTATACCAGCTTCAGACAAGATATTTACAAAGTCAGGTAAAGACTGTTCTCCTAGGTCCTCTCGAATCCCAGAAACACTTCTAAATGTCTTTGTTCTTGTCTTTCCTGGGCCAGTAGAAATGAGTGCTCTTCCACAGCAGCTTTTTCCCATACACCCAAGTCTCCTTCTTGAAAAACCTTACTTTAAGGTTTAAGGACACCCCACACAATTTCTTCTCGATAGTGCGGCATGCCAGAGCCCAAGGCAGCTTGGTCTAGTGGATAGAGCATGGACCTGGGAGTCAGAAGGACCTGGGTTCTAATCCCCACTCTGCCACTTGTCTGCTGTGTGACCTTGGGCAAGTCACTTCAATTCTCTGGGGCTCAGTTCCCTCCCCTGTAAAATGGGGATTAAGACCGTGAGCCCTTCATGGGACAGGGACTGTGTCCAACCTGATTATCTTTTACCTACCCCAGCTCTTAGAACAGTGCCTGACATATAGTAAGCACTTAAATACCACAATTATTATTATTATTATTGCCTTGTCAGAAGAACATTTCCTAACTCCCTAACCCAGCCAAAATGTAGTGAAACCCTTTGTTTTGGCGGAGGTGGGCATACTTAGGGGAATAGGGTATCTTGGTGTTTCCCTGAGCCTATTTCAGTGTCTGAACCATAATCCATCCTCAGCTACAGAATCAGTCAATCTATCGATCATATTTATTGAGCGCTCACCACGTGCAGAGCATTGTACTAAGCGCTTGGGAGAGTACAGTATATTATCAAAGAGGGCATGACAGAACCTTTCTGATGGTGATCCTGGGGCAAGGGAGTGAGACAGATGCTTTAAGATGGTTCTGATCAATGTCTTTGACTTTCAGGGCATCATTTTACCTCAGGTCATTACTGGATTTGCCGCCAATATTATCAACGTGGGTATGAACGCCATTTTCTTGTACGCACTGAAGCTTGGTGTGGTGTAAGTATTAAGACAGTTAATAGCTTCTGAAGAGGGAGATAATAGTATAGGCTAGGTCCTTTCCTTTCTAGCTCTGCAAGTCAGAAACAATCTGCAGAGGCAAAATATTATTCTGTGTTGGAGTTTTAGCCTATCTTATTTTATGGAAATCTGTCCCTATTTTAATCCATGTTTTTAAGGCTTCTTTTTCCTGAGGCATTCAGAAGTATCTCTAGATTGAACACTCCTCTAGATTACCGTTTATGTTAAGCACTTACTTTGTGCCAGGCACTGTACTAAACACTGAGGAGCCAATCAGGTTGTCATATTGTTGTGTTCTACTCTCCCAAGCATTTAGTACAGTGACCTGCACACAGTAAGTGCTCAATAAATATGATTGATTGATTGGACACAACTCATGTCCCATAGAGGGCTCACAGTCTTAATCCCGATTTTACAAATGAAGTATTGAGACTCAGAGAAATTAAGCGACTTGCCCAAGATCATACAACAGACAAGTGGCAGAGTTAAAATTAGAACCCAAGTCCAGGTCCTTGTTCTATCCACTAGGCTACTCTTGTACTCTTCCAAGTGCTTAATACAGTGCTCTGCATACAGTAAACACTCAATACATACCAAAACTAAAGATAAATAAATTCTTTCCTGACTTAAAGGGTATGAACTCAGTTACTGTACGTCTTTGAGAAATAAACCGTTGAGTTTAATGCATTTGCTGCTGTGAAGCCCAACTAGATATATCTTCCAGAAGTATTGCTTTCTCAAGCATCCAGGCAATGTCTGAATGCAAAAAGAGACAATCTGTGGCCACAGAGAAAACATTTTATTTTCCTATGTAATGAAGGGCAGTTAGTACAGGTGCCTTTGACAAAGCCGCTGCTTTGAACACTTGGACTCTGTTGGGTCTGGTTGAATAACTGAATAGTTTTTAGAGAGCACTGGTATAATGAGACTCTTTCACAGGTCCCAGGTTCATCTAATGGCATCGATTGTTATCTGCTTAGAGTGCACCATTTTTCCATTCAGATCACCCTTTAGCTTCAGTTGGAGCTGTAAAGGAGAGAACTGCCAAAGTTAGCTTGGCTCTGCATCCTTTCAAAGCTAGGCATGGAACCACCTAAGTAGATTTATACAATAAATTCAGACTTTGCCACTAGCATGGATTTTTGCAAAGTTTTTTAACCTGTTTCCTGAAAAACAATTCAAACATTGTTTTTCTTTCTGGTATTTGTTAAGCATTTGCTATCAGACTGGTGTTGTACTAGCACTGGGGTAGATGCAAGTTAATCAGATTGAACACAGCCCTTCTCCCACATGCGGCTCATAGTCTTAATCTTCATTTTACAGATGAGGTAACTGAGGCACAGAAAAGTGAAGTGACTTGCCCATAGTCACACAGCTTACCTTGCTAGCTTTCTAATTATAATGGGATTTGCATGTCTGTATTTCTGGTGGTCCTGTGTACAAAAAAAGGCACCCTTCTGTAGCTGGTGAGTCTGTGCTGCTCCTCTCTCCCTGGCTGTTTAGAGCCCTGCCCCAACTGGGGTTGGCCTAAGAGACTTGGTTGGGCAGATACCAACCTGAACTCGGGTAGATTCAGATGGCTACCCCTTCCTCCTGCTGCTGGTAAGCAGCAAATGGGGAGGTGGGGTCGAAGGAGGGGTTAAATACATTTACACTTCCTCTTTGTTTGGGTTTTTATCTCCTGTGGGAGATAAAGCCAGAACAGAGAGGACACTTAATGTCTTCATCCAGTTAAATTTAGGGGAATCTGACCTGCCGAGACCAATCAATCAATCCTATTTATTTAGTGCTTACTGGGCCCAGTACACTGTAGAGCTCTTGGTAGAGTGCAATATAATAATGTTGGTATTTGTTAAGCGCTTACTAGGGGCAGAGCACTGTTCTAAGCGCTGGGGTAAACACAAGGGAATCAGGTTGTCCCACGTGGGGCTCACAGTCTTAATCCCCATTTTACAGAATGAGGTAACTGAGGCACAGAGAAGTGAAGTGACTTGCCCACAGTCACACAGCTGACAAGTGGCAGAGCCGAGATTCGAACCCATGATCTCTGACTCCAAAGCCCGTGCTCTTTCCACTGAGCCACGCTGCTTCTCAATATAAAAGAATCGGTAAACATGTTTTCTGCCCACAAGGAACTTAGAGTCTAGAAGGGGAGATAGACATTAAAATACATTACAGATATGTTCATAAATGCTATGGGGCTGAGGGTGGGGTGAATAGAGGGTACAATTCAGTGTGAGGGCAATGTAGAAGGGAGAGGGAGAAGGGGAAATGAGGATTTAGGAAAGGCCTCTTGGAGGAGATGTGCTTTTAATAAGGCTTTGAAGGTGGGGACAGTGATCATCTGTCAGATACGAAGAGGGAGGGTGTTCCAGGCCAGAGACAGGATGCGGGAGTTCTAAAACTCTAGAACTTGAAGGACCTTACCCCAGCTGGTTGTCTAGTATCTAGAGACTCTGAGCCTCCCAGCCCTCATCCAGACTGGCAGTGGGGAAAGGCCAGCATTTATGGGGAAAAGTTCCATTTTAAACAAATGGGGGGAAGCCTGAACTGAGAGCCTGCTAATGATAACCGATCGTCTTTCCTCTTCTCTCCTCAGAGGATCCGCCTGGGCCAATACCACTTCTCAGTTCACTCAGGCTACTATTCTCTTTCTCTACGTGAGGTGGAAAAAGATGCATGTTCAGACCTGGGGAGGTATGAACATTTTTCAGTCTTAAAGTGCGCATGATTTGCTCTTCTTATATAGCTCAATTACCTGTTTCTGGGTAATTGAATTATTTCAAGCAGTTTGACCTTCAACAGAAGTTACTGAGGTGTTTAGTTTTTTTATCCTGGCAATTAAAACAAATATGGTTTGAGTCTGTGCATTTTTATGAAAACTTAAGAAAGACAACCCAAGAGAAAGCAGGCATAAAGGAAATTTAGTAAGCCTGCCTCTGACTTGTAACTTTTAAGTGCTCTCATTTGAGACCCTCCAAAGACTGGGGTAGATTTTCCTTCCTTTGTTCAAGAGTGAAATTTCACCAGGCTCTGATACCAAGGAAGAAGCAGCATGGCCTAGTGGATAGAGCATGGGCCCAAGAGTCAGCTCCATGTCTGCTGAGTGATCTTGGGCAAGCCACTTAACTTCTCTGTGCCTTGGTTTCCTCATCTGTAAAATGGGGATGAAGACTGTGAGCCCCATTTGGGACATGGACTGTGTCCAACCTGATTATCTTGTATCTACCCCAGTGCAGGGCACATAGTAAATGCTTAACAAATACCATTAAAAATAACAAAACAAACAAAAATTTTGGAAAGACTAAGGTTGCTTTCACTCTCTTGCCCTGCAGGCTGGTCTTCTGAGTGCTTCCAGGAATGGGATGTCTATATTAAGCTGGGCTTTCCCAGCATGATTATGCTATGTATTGAATGGTGGACCTTTGAAATCGGGAGTTTTCTGGCAGGTTAGTCAAGAATCCACTAAGTGCCTGTATATATGAAGAAGAAATCAGAGAGTAAGCCTCAAAGAAATTTGATATCTCTCCTTTCTATTACCTTTTACTTGATCTTCATGGGAATCTGGGCAGCAACAACTCTGAGCACATCTGGCTAGGGAATGACTTAACAGGGGAAGGTTGGAAGATGACCAGAGAAGGTGGGCAGGCAACTCTCTAGACTGTAAGCTTCCCATGGGCAGAAAACATGTCTACCAACTCTATTATACTGTATTCTCCCAAGCGCTCAGTACAGTACTCTGCGCACAGTAAGTGCTAAATAAGTATGATTGATTGGTGATATTTTGAACATTTTTTAGGAGGTTGGAGGCACTGCTATTGAAAGCTTTTTTAAGGGGATGCAGGCATGTATCCTGCTGGCTCCGAGACCAGGTTTTGCCTCAAGATGGGGTGAAGGGGCACCCCTCTTGGGAACAGGGAAACCTCTATGGTGGTTCTGTAGTTCCAGATGGAGGGTTCATTTGCTAAGCCTGGGTAAGGAAGCCTGGGCAAATTTGAAAGCGCCCCTGTCATTTTTTGCACTAGGGACACGGACTCCAGAAGAACAGTAGTCGGTCTTCCAGCCAGCAAGAACCACCAGATCCCAGGGCAGCTGCCCCAGGGGCCTAGAAGTGCCCCTCTCTGCTTCCCCCATGAAGACTGCCATTAACTTTAATCCCTGTCCCATGTACAGTTTACAGGAAAAGTAGGAGAACAGGTATTGAATCCCCATTTTACAAGTGAGGAAATTGAGGCCCAGAGAAGTCAAAGTCACCCAGCTGGCAAGGGACAGAACCAGAAGAAGAATCCATAATCCTTTCCACTGGGCCACATTGCTCCTTTACTATCCTCCCTCTTCAATAGTCATAGCTTTCAAGTTTCAAATGAACCTATATCTAGAAGGAGAAGTTTTGCTCCAATTATGTTTTTAAAGACTATTTGAATTCATCTTTTTAGGACTGATTAATGTGGCAGAACTGGGAGCCCAGGCTATCATTTACCAACTGGCCATAGTGGCTTACATGGTAAGACTTTTGACTTATGGATCCACTTTCTTTTTTGTTTGAAAGGCAGATGTGTAAAAAGCAGTTAGAAATATTCTGGGCAATTATTTCTTCTCCCCATCTCACCCCTTAAGCTCCTCTGGACACAGGTCTACTGACTTAGGACCGAATCTAGCTTAACTATAACACAAGAACAAGAATATAATTTGGGATCCTTGACTCTGGAACCGGCTGCTTAGCTTACTAAATCACATGACTTCCTTTCCACCTGTATTTTCTTCTTAGAGAATTGGGAAGTGAAGATATGTAAGATATTGGAAATAGTCTGACCCACCTAAAGGATAAACAAACTAGCTCCCAATTGTTTCTACTTTATGGGCAGGGGACGTGTCACTTCTTTGTTTTGCATCTTCTGAGCACTTTAATGCAGTATGTTGCACCTAGTGATTGATCAATAAATGCATCTTCTCCTTCTGCTACTACCGAGGGGCTTTAAAAATATTTAGAGGGGAATAAATGGAAGTAAAGAAGCTATTTATCACAAGGTGGTAAGGAACATTCTCCTCTGAGGACAGAAATCAAGACCCTTAGAATTAAAGCAGTATTAAAGTCACATCTCCTCCAAGAGGCCTTCTCCAATGAAGCCCTCTTTGCCCTGGCTCCCTCTCCCTTCTGCATCATTTATGGATCTATGACATTTGGTCTTTTGGTATTCACCCCACCCTCAACCCTCACAGCAATTATGGAGCTATCTATACATTGTAAATGATTTATATTTTTGTCTCTCTCCCCCTCTAGATTATAAATTCATTGTAGGCAGGGAATGTGCCTACCAACTCTGTTGTACTGTATTCTCCCAAGCATTTAGTACAGTGCCTTGCACACAGTAAGCATTTAATAAATACCATTCGTTGATTAGAGGAACTAGCTGCTCAATCAAATTAAGAGGTGGTGATTCCTCAGCCTATTGAATCAATCAATCAATCAATCAATGGTATTTAGTGAGCATTTACTATGTGCAAAGCACTGTAGTAAGGGTTTAGGAGAGTACGATGCAAGAAGTTAGCAGACTTGTTCCCTGCCCACAATAAACTCACAGTCTTGAGGAGAAGACAGGCATTAATAGAAATAATGTATTTTTAGTGCAGCTGTGCACATGTTCCACTTAATTCTCCTCATGCTTTTCACTGTGATGGCTGTCTTTGTCTTGTGCATTTCTACCCTCAGGTGCCACTTGGCTTTAGCGTGGCCGCCAGTGTCCGAGTGGGCAACGCTCTGGGTGCAGGAAATGCAGAGCAGGCAAGGCTGTCTTGCATCACCGTGCTGCTCTGTGCAGGTGGGTGGAGGCTCTCCCAGGTGCTCAGGGAATGTGCCTATCAACTCTGTTGCACTGCACCCTCCCGAGCACCAAGTATAGTGCTCTGCCCTTAGGAAGCACTCAATTCATACCACTGATTGCCTGATTGATTTAGTAGACCATTTGAGTTGCTAAAATCATCCTTTTCTTGCCAATCTCTCCAACGATGATCATAACTGACTCACGGGACTAGCCTTGACTAAGACACGTCTCAAGAATCATCTTCCTCTCCCCATTTGCGTTGGATGCAAGCTACCTCCTCCGCTTGTGATCAATTCACTTTTCTGGGGTTCCTGATCCTCCACAACTGTCAATCAACTGTCAACCTCCTCTACAACAAGTAAAGCTTTGACACCACCTACACCTCCTTCCCGGATCACAGATTGATGACCTCTGTAAGTAGGTGGGCCATATTGGTCTCCTGATTGCTGGGAAAACAGCAACAACTCTTGGCAGTCATGTTGGGTCTTAGCCATGTTCAGAATTGCACTGGTCACCCCTTCAGACAATGGCCTAGAAAAGGTCACCCACTGCCCCTATGCATGCATGGCTCGGGAGAAGTTGGCTGTGACCACAACCACGTGTGAGCAGCAGCAGAAACCTAGCACATGATGGATGCATGTATATTTTCTTCGCTATCCTTCATGCTTGAAGAAGAAGCTGCTGATGGTGAAATTTACCATCACATGTATGTGTGTGTGTCTGTAAAGGCCAATGCACGACCCATAGAAGTCCCAACCTCACCACACTCATATAAAGATGGCATTTCGTGCCTTTGTGTGCATTTGCAGTGTCTGAAGTTGTTTTCCTGTTGCCTCCTTGTCTCTCAATGAAGCCTCTACTCCCAGAGGGCTGCAGCTCCCTTGAAAGCAGCATACCATGCTGCTCTATCTGCTTCACTCCCCTCTAGTTTTCAATTTAGCGGAACATACGACCTGAGGCTTTGCTTTACTGCATCCTTAAAACATTTCCTCTGACCTTTGTTTTTGGTAGCCCAGCTAAAAGCTTATGGACAGGAAATGCGCTTGCTAATTTTGTTATAGTCTCCCAAGCATTTAGTGTAGTGTTCTGCATCTAGTAAGGGCATCACTGATTGACTGATTGGAGCAGGAGCTTCTTGGGTGATAAATAATAACCATGGTATTCTTAAGCGCTTACTACATTCCAAGCACTGCACTAAGCGATGGGGTTGATACAAGCAAATCAGGTTGACCCTAGTCCCTGTCCCACATGGGGCTCACAGTCTTAATCCCCATTTTACAGATGAGGTAACTGAGGCACAGAAAAACAAAGTGACTTGTCCAAGGTCACACAGCAAAGTGGCGGAGCCAGGATTAGAACCCAGGCCCTTCTGAATTCAAGGTCCCTTTCTATGCACTAGGCCACGCTGCTTCTCTACCCTACAAGCCTACAAGCATCCATTCTCATTTGTCCCACCCAGCAAATCTTTGTTGACCTGGGCAGAACCTCAGTGCTAGAAGTTAATTTCCTTCCAGGACAGAGTATGTTTTACACCCTCGGAGTTGTGTTTCCTAAAGAACCCTGAATTTTAGTACTTTATCCACCCCGAGCGCAAGCTCTGTGTCGTTTCTTTAGACACCGTATTGCATTTTATAAGAGAAAATTTCCCAATTCCACAATAGTATTTGGCCTAGAAGCATAATTAAATCAGGTGCTAGAGAAGAACTGACTGTAAGAACATATAAATTTGATTAGCAGCATGGTTCAGTGGAAAGAGCCCGGGCTTGGGAGTCAGAGGTTGTGGGTTCTAATCCCAGCTCAGCCACTTGTCAACTGTGTGACTTTGGGCAAGTCACTTAGCTTCCCTGTGCCTCAGTTACCTCATCTGCAAAATGGGGATTAACACTGTGAGCCCCATGTGGGACAACCTGCTTACGTTGTATCTACTCCAGCACTTAGAACAGTGCTTGGCACATAGTAAGCGCTTAGCAAATACCATAATTATCATTATTATGTTATCTGGTCCGAGTCAAAAGAGTAACCTCAGATTTTCATTATCAAGATCACTTACATCTTAGAACTAAAAAACCTAATCCTGCAGGTCAGGAATGTAGTTTGCCACAATCTTTGGGCTTTTTAAGTCACCCCTGACTTTCTCATGTCTTCCAGAGATTTTTGCCGTCCTGATGGGCATCTTACTCTCGACCTTGAAGGATGTGGTGGCCTATATATTTACCAGCGACAAGTATGTAATCTTGTTCCAGGAAAATAATGATTGATTATGACTATGGAATTTGTTAAGAGCTTACTCTATGCCCAGCACTGTTTTAAGCGCCGGGGTATATACAAATTAATCAGGTTGAACACAATTCCTGTCCTACTTGTGGCTCACAGTCTAATGATCTGTAGGTTTGTGATTTCAGTTTACTTATTTTGCAGCATGAAGAGTTAGTTTGGCCTTCTGCTTCCATAGGGAGAATTCAAGGATTCATTTCTTGCCTTTTACTAGTCATTGTGGTTAGTGTGTATATAAAAATCTAATTGAAATGAACCTCATTTGTATTCACTCCTTTTTTTCTGTTTGTAGTAATGTTTATACCGTGAACGAAAGGCTTCTTGGGCAAGTATTCTTTATTGTTAAGCCAGGAGTGAAGCTGTGTAATTTGAGTAAATCAAATTCTATTACTGCCCCCTACAAATCAAGGATTTTTTTCAGAGTTATTTTCCAAAATAAAAAAAATCATTTAGTGAGGAAAGCATACTGATTGTCAGGAATAATACTATATTTGATATCAGTGAGTGTCCTGATCTTTTTGAAGTATTGCTATAGATTCTGTGCTCTTCTGCTAAAGCTCTCTGTCACTGCTGACTGCTTTTTGTCTTCCAACAGAGAGATAGTTTCCTTGGTGAGTCACGTGATGCTGATATTTGCTCCCTTTCATGTGTTTGATGCAACTGCTGTAAGTGTTTAGTACCTGCTATGATGTATAATGTGAATGCTTTTATGAAGATTGTTTTGTGTTTTCTGCTCCTTAATCATTAATTCTGTTTCTGAAAAAAAAAAACATAGAAAAAAGGAAATGGGATGAGTCCTGCACTTTCAGGGGGTTTGGGGTAAGAACAAGGGTAAGAACATAATACCTGTGGGCCTATCCTGGGTATTATGTGCATATAGGAGTTTCATCTTGCTTCTAAGATGGGCCAAGACTAGATACTGAGGTTCATCAACCCTGGGCCCCAGTGACATATGTACTGTGAAAGAGTGTCATAATTTTTGTAATGTTATCTTATGTGTAACTAAGAGAAACTGGTGCAATACATTGGTCTTTGGTTTTATCTTTCTAAGTGCTTAGTATGTGCCAAGCACTGTTTCCCCCTCTAGACTGTAAGCTCGTTGTGCATCGGGAATGTGTATGTTATGTTGTTATATTTGTACTCTCCCAAGTTCTTAGTACAGTGCTCTGAAGACACTAAGCACTCAATAAATATGTTTGATTGATTGATTGTTCTAAGCACTGGGGTAGATAGAAGTTTATAAGGTTGGAGACAGTCCTTGTCCCAAATAGGTCTCACAGTTTAACTAGCAGGGAGGAGACTGTGAGCTCGTCCTGTAAACTGTGAGCTTGTTGTGGGCAGGAATGTGTCTGTCATTATATTGTACTCTCCCAAGCATAGTACAGTACAGTGCTTTGCACACAATAAGCACTCAATAAATATGACTGAATGAATGAATTTTACAGTTGAGAAAACTTAGGCACAGAGAAGTGAAGTGACTTGCCTAAGGTCACAAAGCAAGCAATTGGAAGAGCTAGAATTAGAACCCAGGTCTTCAGACTCCCAGGCCAATACTTTTTTTCACTAGGCCATGATGCTTTTCTAATACATTTTGTTGCGCTCATTAAAATGGGAATGAAAGGGCTTTGGTGGAGATACAATTCCATCCCCTAAAATTCCATGTCCTCATACTCTTTGTTACTTGGACTTATGCTGACCGTGATGGAAGTTAGAGCAGTATTAATAGTCATACATTCAGCTGCCTATGGCTCCACTTTCTCTAGATCACTGCAGTGCAATTCTGCTTTCTTTCTTCCTCAGGGGACCAGTGGTGGAATCTTGAGAGGAACAGGCCAACAAAAGATTGGTGCTATCTTGAATGCTATTGGTTATTATGGAATCGGTTTTCCCATTGGAATATCCCTTATGTTCGCTGCCAATCGTGGCATAATAGGTATGTTTGCCCTATACAGGCTGCATGGAACACAATGCTAGAGAGAGCAGGTGGTGTCAATTTTGGAAAGGGAATCCTCCAGTCAATCAATGGTATTTATTGAGCCCCTACCATTTGCAGGTCACTGTACGAGGTACTTCGGAAAATATAATACAACAGACTTGGTAGACACATTCCTTCCAGTTTAGGGAATTCAGGTGCTTGAAAACTAATGGACTTAGCAGCAGAACTTCATATTTTATCAGTATGCTTTCCTCACTAAAAGGAATGAGAAAAATCCATGAATAATCTTCATTACCTATTCATCCAGGATTTCTGAGTACTGTGTGAAAACCATCTGTATTCTTGCCTTCTCTTCTATTGACCTTTTCATAGTTCCTCTTTTTTGTAATTTTTAACCTAATTTTCTAAAGAAAATTATGCCACAGTCACACAATTACGCCTTAATCATTAATCAATTATGAATCATTATTACTCTGCAAAACCTTAAACTATCAATCGATCATATTTTTTGAGCACTTATTGTATAATATATCATATAATATAGTATAATATCACAGAGGTGGTAGACGTTTTCCCTGCCCACAACAAGCTTACAGTCTGGAGTCAAAAAATGTGGTACTGAAGTGAGTAACTGGGAGACTGTTAATCAATTAATCAATCAGTGGTATTTACTGAGCGATTACTATGTGCAGAGCACTGTTCTAAGCACTGTTACAAAAGATCTGCTTGAGACAGGGCAATCACACATAGTATTACTGTTTTAATGGCGAGGTTTGGGGAAGATTGGGACATTAAGAAGAAGGAAAGAAAATAGCACCAAATAACTGTGGGTAGAAAATCAACAGTGCATAAAGGCAATCTTTAAATGCATGGTATGCAGAAGGGGTTATCAGTCACTTATTAGTCCTGCTGACCACATCTACCCCCACTGATTAAAATCTCAATTTCAGCGATTTCATCCACAAACTCTAAGGGCAGTTGTAGACGGATGAGAGGCGATTACATAAATAATAGTAAGCTAATTGTAGACAGGGAATGTGTCTATTTAGTTATATAGTACTCTTCCAAGTGCTTAGTACAGTGCTCTGCACATAGAAAGCACTCAGTAAATATGACTAACTGGCTTCCTTTCTTTAGAGAACCGAACTTCAGTTGTGTTTGGGTCACAAGAGGAAAACTTGAATGAGCATATGCGTCTCCCTACAAGTCATTCATGTTCTGCTTCTTTCTTACAGGGCTTTGGACTGGATTGATAGTGTGTGTCTTCTTCCAAACCCTTTTTTTCTTGATATTCATTTGGAAGATAAATTGGAAGAAGGCTGCAGAGCAGGTAAAAGTGATTTGGCTTTTAGAAAAAAATTGGGATGTCACTGTGATCGCTGGGAGCTTTTTGCTGGAATTACCAGAGGACGAGATCAATTTTTAGGTCGAACCACATGTGGATACTGAACCACATTCAGTTTCACTTGGGGAGTCCCCAGATGCGATTTTGGTTTCTACTAAGCTTTAGAAAGAAAAGCCATACATTAATAAATCCTCTAAGGACTCCAAGAAGTCTTTGTGGGGCTGAATTTCTTTTCACAATTTGATTTTTTTTCCCCCAAAAGACTGAAAGATCAAGTGAGGAAATGAAAATATAGAAAACAAGAGGTCAGCAACAATTTAAAGCATTTCAGAGAGCTTAAAGTGCTGACTGGTTGCGGGGAGACCAGTTCTGGCTCCGTGCTCCTGTCAGCAGCTTGGGATTCTACAGGAGCAAGGTAGGTAGGAAATCTAGACTGTGAGCTCCCTGTGGGCAGGGAATGTGTCCACCAACTCTGTTGGACTGTACTCTCCTATGCGCTTAGTACAATGCTCTGCACACAAATAGCTCTCAATAAATACCATTGATTTACTGGTGCCTGTCAAACTCACACTGTTATATAGCCGGTCTCAGAGGAAACTTTGCGCGTTTTCCTTTAGGCCCAAGTCCGAGCTGGACTGAAAGGGATGACAGATAATGGGATCCCCAGAGCAGCTTCAGCTAATGAAACACTCTCCCCTGGTATGTACTTCTCCTTCCGGGATCTTAGAGGTTTGGGTTGGGGTTGAGGAGTTTTTGTTTCTTCAATAATAATCAACTGTCCTAAAAACCTTTGAAAATAGACACAGAAGCATCAGGCCTAGGGAAGGCCTGGGATTCTCTGCCTGATTTGGGTTTTTTTTTGTTTTTTTTAAATGGTATGTGTTAAGCACTTACTCTATGCCAAGCACTGTACTAAGCGATGGGTGGATACAAGCAAATGGGGTTGGGCCCAGTCCCTGTTCCACAAGGATTCACAGTCTTAAATCCCCATTTTACAGATGGGGGAACTGAAGCACAGAGAAGTGAAGTGACTTGCCCACAGTCACACAGCAGACAAATGGGAGAACCGGGACTGGAACCCAGGTCTTTCTGACTCCCAGGTCCATGCTCTATCCACTAGACCAAGCTACTTGTCCAGCTGCCTGTTTCCCCCACAACTCCCCACTCAAACTGTGAAAAACATGTGGGATCGAGACTGTGTCTGACCTTATTACTTTATATTACCTTATCTTATATCTTCCCCAGCACTTAGAAGAGTGCTTCACACATAATAAGCGCTTAACAATAACAACAATAATCATAATAATTAAAAAAATAAATTTCAGTCTTTTGCTTTTCCTGCCCCAACTCTGCCACGATGGTGACTGGGCTACAGCATTTGATTATGTTCTGCTTTCCCCTAAAATACTTCTTTATTCATCACTACCCTGCCTGAGTGGATGGTAAACTGGTAAGCTCTCCCCACATTTTATCTGCAAAAATCCTCTTGAGGTTATCGACTACAAAATCCTAAATCACCAAACTGGGAAGTTATCAAGTCATTGGGAAAACATGGAATTCAACTCGCCATTCATCAGGGAGCTTAGCTTTTGATACGATGACTATTGCCAGACTAATCTACAGAAGAGCATTTTAGAGTCCCGTGAGTAAGTGAAAGTTCTTTGTTCCAGAATCAGAAGCCTGCGATGCAGTGGTTTTGCCTGATGTCATTAGGCCTGAGAACCAGACGAATCATCTAGTGATGGAAGAGTCATGTCTCTATACCATTAACACAGTTGGAGCGGTTCTTACAGTGAAAGAGCTGATCTTTCGACGTGGGATAGTTTTAGCTGTGGGCGTGGTCATCTTGTTAGCCGGAATTTTGATCAGGCTTTTAACAGGCAAAGGCTAAACTGTGTGCCTATTGCCAATCGGAATGCCAGAAGAAATGTGGATTTTGTGGGCACTGCTCTGAGGGGAGAGAAGACTTGGCCTCATGCCCATTTACTGAGATGAGAAAACCTGCCTCCAAACCTTACATTCTCTTGGTCAGCGGAGTCCCTTAAGCACCTCTTTTAGAATCGAGAAAGCAGTTAAAAATGTTGATTCGGAAACTTCTTAATCCTAAACGTCCTACTTGTAACCCTGTTCTCCATTCTAAAGTGTACCTTTTATGTCCTCCTTCCTTTCCTTTTTCCAGAAAAGCATTTCGGTTTTATTGTGAAACGTTGTCTCAAACCAGGGAGTAACTTGGGAGCTACAAAGGGCTATAGTATATCCTCTGCATTACTCTTTGCAAATAAAGTCTCCTTTACCAAAATTGTGCAGGAGATCTAGCCTCCTCCAATTAGAAGGTGGTTTTCCATTCTTCCCTTTATCTGCAATGAAGCTTCCTCTGCTGGGTGGCCTTGGGCAAGTTACTTAATTCCTCTGGGACTCAGTTTTCTCTTCTGTATAAAGGGGATTGGGTAGTCTGTGAATCCCTTTATCTACCCCATCACTTAGTATGTAGTAAGCGCTTAATAAATACTATAATTAGTGTACTTCAAGGGTGGAAGCCTAAAATCACAAGGTAAATGGATGTTATAAAATAGTGATTCCAAGGAGGTAGAAACTACCTTTGTTCCTTAGAACATAAAGGGCTTTCACTCCAGCCTTATCTCCCCCGTTTTATTGACCCAAATGTCACACCCACCCTTTACCCCCTCCTTCTCCCCCCGCACCCCCCAACCCACTGTAGTTTCTGGGTTTTTCTCCATTCAGGCTGAGATGACTCATTTTACCCAGCAAGGAAGTAGTGGAGCTGGGATTAACCCAGGGCCTCTGATGCCCAAAACGCATACTCTTTCCATTAGGCCAAGAGCTAGCAGCTCTCACAGCACTTATCCTCACTCTCTAATCCTTCCCTGTCAATCATTTTCTAGCTGGGGCCTGGAGTGCAATGAGCCAGTAGGTGAACTGTGAGTCGGGGGGGGGGGGGGGGGGGGGGGGGGGGGGCAGGGTCTTGGCCCACCTTAGCCAGTTACAAACAGAACTGAAACCAGTCCCCAGATTATTATTGTTTTTGGATTTGCTAAGCATTTACTATGTGTCAAGCACTGTTTTCTGGAGTGGTGCTGGATCTCCTGGAGCAAGAGCAGAGTTATTACAGCAGCTGAACAGGAAGAAACAAGCCCAAACATATTCCCTGGTGTGGGCTGCATATGCTATCAGGGCATGCATATTCTGCTAAATGCCTTCACTGCCATTCCGATTTGCTTCTGATAAAATCTGGATGGTTAGGGTAATCACTGAGAGTTTAGGATGTGCCAAACACTGTGCTAAGTGTTGGGGGTGGGTACTGGATAATCAGGTCAGACACGGTCCCATCCCATAGGGGGCTCAGACAGAGGAATGAGGAAACTGAGGCTCAAAGGGGTTAAGTGACTTGGCTAAGATCACGCGGTACACCAATGTTAGAGCTGGGATAAGAACCTATTATGTGGGCCTGACGACACTTGGAAACAGGAATAAAAATCCAAGGCGGTTTAGATAACTGGAAAAATAGTTCAACGAAAACAGGATGAACTTCATCTAGGGACAAATACAAGGTAAGTGCCTTCTGGGATAAAACGCAAACAGCAACATGCATAAAAAGCAAACAGCTCTACTGGAAAGGAGCAGCTGCCAAAAGACTTCACATATGCCACATATTTTAAGATACTTCCATTAAATCCCCAACTCTACTTACTCATTATGGGCATCGTGTTCAGACTTCGGATTGCACAACTCCATCTCACTTCTGCTTCATTCCACGAGATGGCAGCTTGGCTCTGCCGAAGTGCTCTTCAATTAAGTCTCAGCAGATTTTGGAAGCTCAGGAAATCCTGGCCTGCAGTGTCCTCTGCATCTTGAATTTAGGCCCCTGCTCTTCAAAAGCTTCCCGGTTTCTTTAAGTCTCTCCCTGGTGGTTCAGAAGTTACCCAGTTTGTAGTTAAGATTTTCACCTTTCCAGTCGCACGGGGGTAGACACCCTTTTTCACCCCTCCCTCAGGCCCACAGCACTCATGTGCATATCCAAGATTTATTTATATTTATGTCTGCACCCCCATCTACAGTGGAAACTCATGGGCGGGGAACATACCACCAAGTCTGTCATATTGTACTCTCTCAAGTGCTTAGTAGTGTTGTGCCCACAGTAAGTGCTCAATAATTACAACTGATTGACAGGCCAACCTCTATGTCACACTGGTATAGCTACACACTCCAAAGAGGGAAGGTTTAAATAATTTCTGTGACTTCAACTAGTCCAAGAGGTTCCAAAGATAAGTGGAAGTGCAGGGCAAGGGCAAGAGAGAGAGAGAGCAAGGATCAGGCTGAGGATGACTTGAGAGAGAGCGAGAGGGCTACACACCCAAAAACTCCAACACCATCGGTTGGAATTGTTTCCTTCAAGCTGGAGGGCCTCGAAGATGAAGACCCAGACTAGGGAGTTGGGAATTATAGGGTAAACAAGGAAACTGTGTGGTTATCTTTCTTGGTATTATGTTAATCAGGGCCTTGGGCTGGTGCCCAGCTTTACTTGGAGGGAGGGACTTTAAACAGTGCAGTCATAGGGGCCGGACTTCATTTTGTGTGTACTCATCACTGTCCTCAGGAACCAGGAAACTGCACAGAAGGTAAGTCCTCTTCTGTTTATTTTCGGCAACTATGTTTTCATGAAAGCTTGATCCTTAAAGAGTCGTGCCTGCTGAACAAAAGTTGTGATTCTCATAAGGTGGCAGCTGCAGTAAAACTGCCCAGGCATCAAAACTCCCCTCCCCAGCTCTATGCCTTCAAGTCCCAGTGACCCCCAAAAGTCCTGATCCCAGAGCCACACCCAGTCGAGTGAAAAGGGGATTGATAGTTGACCATTTCAACATTTGGTTTCCGAGAGAATTTAGATCTATGCAGGTTATATGGGAAACCTGAAGGAGAGCTCAAGTACGGTAGGACATCATGTCTGGCGTTACCAGAAGCTGTCTCTGAACTGTCATCTAGACTCTAAGCTTGTTGTGGGCAGGGAATGCATATATCAGTTCTGTTATATTGTACTCTCCCAAGCGCTTTGTATAGTGCTCTGCACACAGTGAGTGCTCAGTAAATACTACTGATTGATTGATTACCCCTTGTTTCACCATCTGGCTTCAGTTTCTCTCAGAAAGGTCTGCTGGGAAGGGACAGACCCAAATCTCCACAAAGCCCCTGGAGGTTGGAGTGGGATGAAGCCAGACTGCAGTCAGTGTCCACGAATCCCAAACTGGATCGTGGGTGCCCTGGACTAGTCCAGAGGCCTCAACTCTCATTTTCTCCTGAATCCGCACAATCTTCTGAAGAACTTTGACCTTGACCGGGCAAGGCTTCGGGCTGGTTGTGATGCAGTTTGTCAGGCACTGACCTGGAGTGCTTCTTCCCACTTTAGGTGAAGTAAATAAAGCTAGATAAATAAATCTGGTAAGAGTGAGTTTTTTTAGAAACTCACACATCTTGAATGGGTTCTCCAGCTAACTGGGTTTCATACAGTAGCTATTAAATAATGGTGGCACTCCACAAACTCAATCCGCTTATAGTTCGGGGGGCCACCATTTACAGTGGCTGGTGAATGATTGCTTATGCAACATGAACAAGTATATTCAGAGGTCTAGAACTTGCCTAATCAAACTGCCTTAGGTAAGACTCTGGAGTTCAACCTTAAAGTTACTTGGCAGCCAGAGCTGGGAGCAGAGACAGGAGGGTGTGTGTTTTTACATGTCGGTATTATCCAACATCTTTAGCTGCTAGCTGGGCTTCCCTGCAAAGGACTGGCCTGGTACACAGCAACGTAGGGACTCGTCAATCATTCAATAATATAGTAATAATAATAATGATATTTGTTAAGCACCTACTATGTGCCAGGCACTTTTCTAAGCACTAGAGTAGATACATGATATTCAGGTTGGACACATCCCTGTCCCACATAGGGCCCACGGTCTTAATCCCCATTTTACAGATGAGGGAATTGAGGCCCAGAGAAGGGAAGTGACTTGCCCAAAGTCACATGGCAGACAAGTGGCAGAGCTGGGATTAGAACCCAGGACCTTCTGACTCCCAGGCCTGTGTTCTAGCCACTAGGTTATTGATCACTTACTGTGTACAGAGCATTCTACTAAGTACACTGTACTCAACCCAAGTACCTGTTTACCATCTGACTGGACGATTTTGCAAGACCATAATCAGGCAGTGAACACAAATCAAAAGAAAGCATTTTCATTTCCATTGAGAAAGGGCAAGACGCACCCATTAAAGTCCAGGAAATGAATTGACTGGAATCTAGGGACAGCCCCGGGCGGCAAGAAAAAAATAAACTCACGTTGAAGATCCAAAAGGAAACAGGTTTTGCCAAAGCAGAAACCGTAATATGTAAACATATAACATCGAGAAGCAGCATGGTCTAGTGAATACAGCGTGGGCTTGGGCATCAGAAGGATCTGGGCTCTAACCCCAGATCTGCCATTTGTCTGCTGAGTGACCTTGGGCACGCCCACTTAACTTCTCTGTGCCTCACTTGCTTCATCTATAAAATGGGGATTAAGTCTTTGAGACCCATGTGAGGCATGAACTGTGTCCAACCTGATTAGCTTATATCTACCCCAGCTCTTAGTTCAGTGCCTAGCACATAGTAAGCACTTAAATGTAAAAACCAAAATAAATAAACAAATAAATAAATAAAACAAAACATGAATGCTTAAGTTAAGAAATCAAGATAGCACCTACAAAGAACATGAGACTTGAGTGTGCATTCTAGATAAGGGTATAGTGTTTCTTGTAATTTGGTTTCAGTGAATTTTCTCTTTTCTTTCATTTTTAGAGTCTTCCTTTGTCTGGGCTGCTGGCCTCTATTTACCATCTACACATCTATATTCAATACACTACTAATAATTGTGGCATTTGCTCAACGTTTACTCTGTGCCAAGAACTGTACTAAGTGCTTCCTGCAGCTAGTGACTTGGCAGTCCTGTGTCCATATAGTAATCAATCATATTTATTGCACACTTACTGTTTGCAGAGCCCTGCTCTAAGCGCTTGGAGGGCTTATTCTCTGCCCACAACAAGCTCATAGTCTAGAGTGGGAGACAGACATAAATATAAATAAATAAATTATGGTTATGTAATATGTATGTAAGTATTTTGGGGCTGAGAAAGGGAGCAGGAGAAAAGGAAATGAGGGCTTAGTCAGGGAAGGTCTCTTGGAGGAGATGTGCCTTCAACAAGGAGTGGAAGGTGAGAAGAGTAATTGTTTGTCAGATATGAAGAGGAAGGGGGTTCCAGAACAGAGGCAAGGCATGTATAGTAATGATTAATCATTATAATTTTTACAAAAAGCTTACTCTATAGTAGAAGTAGTATTTATTAAGCACCTACTTGTAGGCAGAGCACTGTAGTGAGCACTGGTGAAATCACACACAGGTTGGAATCAGACACTATGCTTGGCAGGGAAAGGTTTGGGAATAGACACAAACGGAATGATGAACCAGTATAAATACCAAACTGACAAAAAAGACAAACTTCAGAGTCCAGCAAGTCTGGGGCAAAGAGTACCAGCAGAGGCCTCAGGGTGCAGCCAGCCCAGGTCAGCTAGAGTCTAGTTTACAACCATTTCCAAATTTTCAAAAATGTGAAAAGGCACATTGCTGTCTGGACCAATCACTACGGGTGCGGCACTGTTCTAAGCGCTGGGGTAGATAGGAGATAATCGGCCAGGGTGCTGTTCCTGTCCCATATTCAGGTTTCTCCATCTAGAGTTGGGGAGACAGCTACCTTAGCCCCATTTTACAGAAAAGGCAACTGTGACCCAAACCAACTAAATGACATGCCCAAGGTCTCACCATGCCCTTTCTACTAGGTAACATTTCTTAATGGGATTAAGACTCTGAGCCCCACGTGGGACAGGGAATCTAGCCAACCCAATTATCTTGTATCTACCCTAGTGCTTAGAACAGTCCCCAGCGTATAGTAAGCGTTTAACAAATACCATTATTATTATTATTGGTAATAGGCTGATTTTTTTTCAGCTGTGAAACAAAAATAGAGAAGAATTTCTTTCAAAACGATCCCTAAACCTTTTACCCCAAGGCATAGTGTAGTTGCACTCCAAGTTACCTTTGCCCCCCATCTCCTTACCTTTCCCTTCTGTCTCCTTCCTAATAATAATAACAATAATATCAGGTATTCATTAAGCTCTTATGGTGTGCCAAGTGCTGGGATACAGACAATATAAGCAGACCCCTTTGCTAAGCCCCCTTTCTCCTCAGCCCCACCCAGCATTGCCTCGCTTTGCTCCCTTTTCTCTACTCCCCTCCCCACCCCACCACACTTATGTATATATGTATAATTCTATTTATCTATATTGATGTACGCGAGGCTCAGTGGAAAGAGCCCGGGCTTGGGAGTCAGAGGTCGTGGGTTCGGATCCCGGCTCTGCCGCTTGTCAGATGTGTGACTGTGGGCAAGTCACTTCACTTCTCGACAACCTGATTACCCTGTATCTACCCCAGCGCTTAGAACAGTGCTGTGCACATAGTAAGCGCTTAACAAATACCAACATTATTATTATTATTATTACCTCATCTGTAAAATGGGGATTAAGACTGTGAGCCTCACATGGGATAACCTGATTACCCTGTATCTACCCCAGAGCTGAGAACAGTGCTCGGGACATAGTAAGTGCTTAAAAATACCAACATTATTATTATTATTATTATTGTTATTATTAGCAAGACTCAGTGGAAAGAGACCGGGCTTGGGAGTGAGAGGTTGTGGATTCTAATCTGGGCTCCGCCACCTGTCAGCTGTGTGACTTTGGGCAAGTCACTTAACTTCTCTGGGCCTCAGTTACCTCATTTGTAAAATGGGGATGAAGACTGTGAGCCTCACGTGGGAAAACCTGACGACCCTGAATCTCCCTCAGTACTTAGAACAGTGCCCGGCACATAGTAAGCGCTTCACAAATACCAACATCATTATTATCACTTATTTTGCTGTATCTATATCTGTAATTCTACATATTTAAATTGGTACCTGTTTACTTCTTTTGATGACTGTCTCGCCCCTTCCACGTCTGTAAGCCCGGTGTGGGCAGGGATCTGCCTCTCTTTACTGCTGAACTGTACTTTCCAAGTGCTTAATACAGTGCTCTGCCCGCTAAAGACAATTGAATGAATAAACACGAATGAATGCTGCTTCCAGCTCCAGCCTGGCTCAGTGGAAAGAGCCCAGGCCTGGGAGTCAGAGGTCATGGGTTCTAATCCCCCTCATGCCACTTATCAGCTGCATGACTTTGGGCAAGCCTCTTCCCTTCTCTAGGCCTCAGTTCCCTCAGCTGTGAAATGGGGATGAAGTCTGTGCGCCCTAGGTGGGACACCCCGATTAGAACAGTGCTTGGCACATAGCAAGACTGCGAGCCCGTCCTTGGGCAGGCACTGTTCTTGTCTGTCTGTCTCTCCCCGATTAGACTGTAAGCCCGTCAAAGGGCAGGGACTGTCTCTATCTGTTACCAATTTATACATTCCAAGCGCTTGGTACAGTGCTGTGCACATAGTAAGCGCTCAATAAATACTATTGAATGAATGAGTAGTCTCTATCTGTTGCCTAATTGTCCATTCCAAGCGCTTAGCCCAGTGCTCTGCGCATAGCAAGGGCTGTATTCGATTAGACTGTAAGCCCGTCAAACGGCAGGGACTGTCTCTCTCTGTTGCCAACTTGTTCATCCCAAGCGCTTAGTACAGTGCTCTGCACATAGTAAGCGCTCAATAAATACTATTGAATGAATGAATAAATAGGATTGAATGAATGAATGAAGAGCAAAGGCCGCCATTATTATGACAAGAGGCCTCCTCACGCCTCTCCGTCGGGGAAGGGGGGGAGGGCACGTGACCCGGAGATCAGCCAATAGGGTTGCGGCGCGGAAGGAGCCCCGCCCTTTTCTTAGCCAGGGCCTAGCCTGGGGGAGAGGCCTGCGGTGAGAGAGGGCGTAGTGGGGGGGGGGGTCCTGGCGACATCTTCCTCTGTCGCTATGGCGGGAGAGAGGAGGGGGTGTTCATCATGCAGGGCCAGTAGGCCGGGGAGGAGAGGATGGGGGAAGACCCTCGGCCAGGGTGGGCCGTTAGAAGGCGTTCCTGGGGGGGGGGGGCTGCTGAAGGACCGGCCATGCCCCCCCCCTTTGCTAGCCTTGAAGCCCCATCCAGCGCCGGGCGCCCCCTAGCGGCCCTCAATAATGTTGGTATTTGTAAAGCGCTTACTATGTGCAGAGCACTGTCGTAAGCGCTGGGGGAGCGCCGCCGACTTCCCTTTTTTTTAAAGCCATTCTGACAGTTGGTCACGTGTGGCCCGGACTGCTCATTCATTCATTCACTCATGCGTATTTATTGAGCGCTTACGGTGTGCAGAGCGCTCTGCTAAGCCCTTGGAAGGTACAGTTCGGCAGCACAGCCCCCGCCCAACAACGGACTCCCAGCTGCAATGTTCAGGCGACCCCAGGCCCGCCTTGGGAGGCAAGAGGGTGGACGGGGTGGATTTAGGACCCGTTGCCTGCTGTCGTCCCACCCCCCAGAGCCAAGGTGACGACGGAGGAAGCTAAGCGTTTTGGTTTTGTTGGGGTTTTTTCCTTCCTCTCCCTTTGCGTAGTTGCTCGGAAGCCATGGATAAGATCGTCCTGCGAGCCCGGGATGCGTTCGCTTCGGGTCGGTCCCGTCCCGTGAAATTCCGCATCCAGCAACTGAAGGCCCTTCAGCAGATGGTCAAAGAGAAGGAGAAGGAGATCCTCGGAGCCATTTCAAGAGATCTAAATAAGGTATTTTCTTTCCCTATAATTCTCCTGCAAGCTCCCTTGGCGGACATGCTTTAGATTTAGATCTTTAGATTTAGATCCCCGATTAGACTGTAAGCCCGTCAAAGGGCAGGGACTGTCTCTATCTGTTACCCATTTGTACATTCCAAGCGCTTAGTACAGTGCTCTGCACATAGCGCTCATTAAATACTATTGAATGAATGCTTTAGAGGTAAAGGGGGACTTTAGGAGTGGAGGATGTGTCCTAGCTGCCTTCTGAATTCCCGACCTGGCCTGGGTGGGATATGGGGGGCCCTGTGATTGGGCCAGGATCAGATCGGATCAGGATTGGATCAGGATCTTGTGGAGATATTGTCCTTGTGCCTTGAACCCCCATCCATATAGTAATAATAATGGTATTTGTTAAGCGCTTACTATGTGCAAAGCACTGTTCTAAGCGCTGGAGGGATACAAGGTAATCAGTGCCCCACATGGGGCGCACAGTTTTAATCTCCATTTTACAGATGAGGTAACTGAGGCACAGAGAAGTTGTGACTTGTCCACAATCACACAGCTGGCAAGCGGCAGAGCCGGGATTCGAACTCCCAAGCCCGAGTTCTTTACACTGAGCCACGATGCTTCTTACTGCTGAGGGTGGGGCTAGGAGGTGAGGGTCGCCCCCTCTTTCCCCTCACCCCCCAGTGATCAGTATCTTTCCCCAGTCCCTGCCCCTGGAAAGGAAACAGTGATAATAATAATGATAAACATGGTATTTAAGTGCTTACTGTGTGCCGGTCACTGCATTAAGCTTTGGGGTGGATACAAGCAAATCTGGTCAGATGTAGTCCTTGCCCCACATGCTGCTCACAGTGATAGCGGAGAGGAGGAAGCTTGGTGTAGCTGGAACAATTTTTTCTTTTCCAAGAGTGTGAGTATGTAATGTGGATACCCCCAAATAAATTGTCAACCCAGCAAAAGTGTTTTTTGGTTTTCCCAAAGTGCTTAATATAGTGCACTGCACACCATGTAATGTTGGTATTTAAGTGCTTACTATGTGCAGAGCACTGTTCAAAGTGCAGGGGTAGATCCAGTGTAATCACAGCCTTAATCCCCATTTTACAGATGAAGTAACTGAGGCACAGAGAAGTGAAGTGACTTGCCCACAGTCACACAGCTGACAAGTGGCAGAGCTGGGATTCGAACTCATTCATTCATTCATTCAATAGTATTTATTGAGCGCTTACTATGTGCAGAGCACTGTACTAAGCGCTTGGGATGAACAAGTCGGCAACAGATAGACAGTCCCTGCCGTTTGACGGGCTTACAGTCTAATCGGGGGAGACGGACAGACGAGAACAATGGCAATAAACAGCGTCAAGGGGAAGAACATCTCGTAAAAACAATGGCAACTAAATAGAATCAAGGCGATGTACAATTCATTAACAAAATAAATAGGGTAACGAAAATATATACAGTTGAGCGGACGAGTACAGTGCTGTGGGGATGGGAAGGGAGAGGTGGAGGAGCAGAGGGAAAAGGGGAAGATGAGGCTTTAGCTGCGGAGAGGTAAAGGGGGGATGGCAGAGGGAGTAGAGGGGGAAGAGGAGCTCAGTCTGGGAACGCCTCTTGGAGGAGGTGATTTTTAAGTAGGGTTTTGAAGAGGGAAAGAGAATCAGTTTGGCGGAGGTGAGGAGGGAGGGCGTTCCAGGACCGCGGGAGGACGTGACCCGGGGGTCGACGGCGGGATAGGCGAGACCGAGGGACGGCGAGGAGGTGGGCGGCGGAGGAGCGGAGCGTGCGGGGTGGGCGGTAGAAAGAGAGAAGGGAGGAGAGGTAGGAAGGGGCAAGGTGATGGAGAGCCTTGAAGCCTAGAGTGAGGAGTTTTTGTTTGGAGCGGAGGTCGATAGGCAACCACTGGAGTTGTTTAAGAAGGGGAGTGACATGCCCAGATCGTTTCTGCAGGAAGATGAGCCGGGCAGCGGAGTGAAGAATAGACCGGAGCGGGGCGAGAGAGGAGGAAGGGAGGTCAGAGAGAAGGCTGACACAGTAGTCTAGCTGGGATATAACGAGAGCCCGTAATAGTAAGGTAGCCGTTTGGGTGGAGAGGAAAGGGCGGATCTTGGCGATATTGTAGAGGTGAAACCGGCAGGTCTTGGTAACGGATAGGATGTGTGGGGTGAACGAGAGGGACGAGTCAAGGATGACACCGAGATTGCGGGCCTGAGAGACGGGAAGGATGGTCGTGCCATCGACGGTGATAGAGAAGTCTGGGAGAGGACCGGGTTTGGGAGGGAAGATGAGGAGCTCAGTCTTGCTCATGTTGAGTTTTAGGTGGCGGGCCGACATCCAGGTGGAGACGTCCCGGAGGCGGGAGGAGATGCGAGCCCGAAGGGAGGGGGAGAGGACAGGGGCGGAGATGTAGATCTGCGTGTCATCTGCGTAGAGATGGTAGTCAAAGCCGTGAGAGCGGATGAGTTCACTGAGGGAGTGAGTGTAAATGGAGAACAGAAGAGGGCCAAGAACTGACCCTTGAGGAACTCCAACAGTTAAAGGATGGGAGGGGGAGGAGGCTCCAGCGAAGGTCCAACTCATGACCTCTGACCCCTGAGCCCTTGCTCTTTCCACTGAGCCACGCTGCTTCTCATGTGCCCCTGAATTACCACCAAGTGTCTGTTCATCAGAAAGTACTTGCCCAGAGTATCTGTGTGACCTTTGGAGTAACCGTTGGATATCTCATGGCCATTTAGTCATTTTTTGATGACCTGTATTTCACAGAGTGAATACAATGCCTACAGTCATGAAGTCATAAGCATCCTTGGGGAGATAGACCACGTGCTGGAGAAACTTCCTGAATGGGCCGCCCCAGAACCCGTGAAGAAGAACCTCCTGACCATGATGGATGAGGTCTACATCCACTCAGAGCCACTTGGAGTGATCTTGATTATAGGGGCTTGGAACTATCCTTTTGTCCTTGTTCTGCAACCATTAATAGGAGCCATTTCTGCGGGTATGGGACTTACCTTTTTGGTTTATTGGGAGGGTATTTTTTTTTCCTCAAATGGATGGTTTGGACGAAAGGTATAGAGTAAGTGAGTAGTGGTTTGGTTCTTGGTTGTTACTGACTTACCCCAGAAACCTATGCCTTGACAATATCTGACATTTTCCTAATTCTCTTCTGCTCAAGTGCACAGTGTATACACTGACCCAACTCATCATATTATAAAGATCTCAAGATTCAGTGGTCTCAGCAAGGGTCTGCTGAGTTTCCAGCCCTGTTGCAGGGTGATCTCAGGGCCTCAGTTTCTTTGTTCATTAAAAGGCCCTGATGGTAATAGCTACCTCGCTGCGCTCTACTTCTAGATGTTTTTAAAGCACTTATTAAATGCCATTGGCTATATTAGTCAACTGTGCAGACTCCAGAAAAACAACATGCCTGCTTGGGGCAGGCGGGGCTGCCTGCTGACAAAGAAATAGGGCGGAGTATGAGGAGATTAGATTTCTGTGTGGGAGCTATCAGAGCTCCTTTCCACAGGGACCCGGGGAAGTAGGAGAGGAGGCTGCCTGCCACTCCCAAAAGGATGATCAATATTATCCTTCCCTAATCATAAATGTAGTCAAAATAAGCAGAAGAGATAAACATTCTCTCCCATCCCCCCATCACAACCCCTCATCACCCCACACACCCAAATTGAAATCCGTGTAACCCAGGGCTTTCTGATGGAAGGAGGTGGTATGAGGTGTGGAGAGACAGAGCTGTATTCTGAGTTTTTGCAGTCAAAGAGTAAGATTATAGGCCTGGTTTTTTTATTGTTTAGGGAACGCTGCAATAATCAAGCCATCTGAACTGAGTGAAAACACAGCCAGTCTCTTGGCCAAGATACTCCCACAATATTTAGACAAGGTAAGTAGTATACTTCCTCAAGGTATTTGTATATTGAGGCCAACACTAATCTTTCTGCTTGTGTACATTGAGGTGGCAGAGAATCCCATTTTAATTTGCAAAATCCTCATAACAGAGTTAATCAAGGAAGTAGACCAGTAGACTGCCTTAGGAAGAGAATCCAGAGGAATCAGACCATCGCTATTGTGCACTTTGGTGGGGTAGATACACCTTTTCATTTGGCTCCAATTGTATTTGTGAGCTGAAAATAGTGTCATGTGGTTCAGTGGGCCTTCAGTTCAAAGTCAACGCCGCCAAAGGAGAGGGCTCAGTGGTGATGGGAGGCCATGTAATTAGAACACTGAAATGAACCTGGCTCAATCTGCCATACAAGTCACACAATCTACACTGAAAACCCAGTGTGTACATGCTGTGTCATAGTCAGGGCATCTATTCAGCTCTCAGTAAGTAGATTCGTAATAATGCCCCCTTACAGATCCCACTCAGAAATCTCGGGTATAATAACAAGTCCATAAACCTCAGGAGGTCCCCAGTTCTGAGATGGCTCTTGGCCAGCTCTGTGTTAATAGGTCTCTTGGTGCTCAATAAGAGGCCAGATGTTGAATCACAATTAATCTGGGACTGTGTAGTTTTACTGTACAGCCTGTTTTTACTCCTCTCCCCCTACTTTTTTTTCCCCTAAATGGTTACCAGTGTGTCAGATTTCATCATGAGGAAATTTTGAAAAGAGCCTCAAAAATATATTCACAGTATATACAATGTCAGGATTATACTTTTTCTCCCCACTAAAATTCTGAGGCTCCCATTTCTGTTCGTACCAGCTCTCTGCCTTTTCCCCAAACTCTGGTGGATTGAGCAATTGAGAATTATAACACTACTACATACTATTTTGGTAACCCCACCTTTTCTGTTTCGGACTTTCACTTTTTGGAGGAGAAGAGAAAGAACTGGGAGGGTTTCTGAATCTTAAAATTCTGACTGCCAGTGATTCCCCTATCACCGTGGACCTACTTTAGCCCTTCTTCTACCCCCTGTCCACTGAAGGTCTGGTGATGACAGTGGTCCACAGAGAAACAGGGATAAATGAGTCTGTTTTGTCCCTACCCCACTAAGGACCATCTTAGATGTGCTGCAAGTCTGAGGAGTACGAGTGGCTGCTGGGGAGCAATGACAGGAGATCCCAGTAGATGAGGAGAATATTATCATCTCTCTTTTCAGCAGTGAAATGTAAAGCAACATTTGGAAACGGGTCTACTAGGAAAGGGAGAGTGAGCGACCAAAAAACGGAAAGGAAGTGTAAAATTTGTTACCCCAGACTTCTGCCTGCTTCTTTCTGTTTCTCTTAGGAGTTGTACCAAGTAGTTAATGGTGGTGTTAAGGAGACCACTGACCTTCTGAAGGAGAGGTTCGACCACATTCTCTACACGGGAAGCACCAGCGTCGGCAAGATAGTCATGGAAGCCGCCGCCAAGCACCTGACCCCTGTGACTCTGGAGCTGGGAGGGAAGAGCCCCTGTTACATTGATAAGGACTGTGACCTTGATATTGCTTGCAGGTGAGACTCACTCTCTGGGGTTGGATTTTTTGCATAAGGGACTAGGGCTAGGTTTAGAGGTACTGCTGCTCCTGCATTCACTGGCGTCAGTGGTATTAATTGAGTTCCCACTGAGTGCAGAGTTCTGGACTGTCCGGGGGTGGAAGGGGTATACAACAGGAGCCTAAAACTGCCCTCAGGAAACATGCAATTTAAGAGTGTTATTATAGTGCTTCCCTCTATTCTAGATCGGTGAGTCAGTCACCGATTGCAGAAGATGTGCAGAGGATTATTCTAAGTACTTGGGAGAGTACAGTAAAAGTAGATGATGTAAATTCATCATGGGCAGCGACCTGTCTGCTAATTCTGTTGTGTTGTACTCTTCCAAGTCCTTAGTACAGTGCTCTGCACATAGTAAGCGCTCAATATGTTCCATTGATTGATTGATGTGAACACCCCCCCACCCCCCCCCCCCCCCCGGCTCTCAAGGAGCCTACTGTCTAAAGGGAGAGACCAGAAAGACACAGCCTGTTGATTCTCCTCAGAAAAAATGTCAAAACTGCTTTCAGAAGTGGGAGAAAGCAATGCAAATTATGTAAATCAAGGTATTCTAAGGTGTGTAAACACAAGAGGTAAGTGACATGATTATCAATTCAGGGAGAAGATGGGCTTTCAGGAGGGCCTTGAAGATGGGGAAAGCTGTGGTCTGACAAGATGGGAGAGCAGTCCACACAACCAAAGGGGTGAGTGTGATACAGTTAGGGGTGGAGGTAGGGAGGAGTGAAGCCACTCAACTGGGGTGTAGTGAGCAGAGAGTGGATTAGGTAGGAAAATGAGAAGGACATAGCTGATGGTGAACCTGAAAGCCAGAAGTTGGGAGCCATTGCTTTAGATTATGGGACAGGCACCGTGTCTGAATTAACCTGCAGGTTTTCTTTCTAGTGATTTGTACAGTGGGTGCACCTCATAGATGTTACTGTGGATTGTGCAGCTCTGTTACGCTCAGTCTTACTCATCAGTGCAATTAGGATTCACTTATACTGCAGAGCAGGGAGACAATCCTCCAGAGGGAAAGAGAAATTGCCGTTTTCTCTCCTTTATAAAGCCTCTCAAAGTCACAGTGTGGGGGTGGGGAGGGCATTTTGCCTGGTCGAATGCCTTCATCTCCATTCCTCTTTAAAATGGAACTGTAGAGGGTACAAGTCCAACGTTCCCTCTTAATGACTTAACCCCTGAACACCCTTTTGACCCCTCCCCCTCCAGTGCCTTCCTTTCTTATCTTGAGCTGGACTAGATCAATATCTGGGCATTCCTCCTTTGAACTTTGGCCTTCTTTGGTCATTCCTGAGCGGTCTCACTGGCAAATCGGTCCTCGGTCCCCAAAAGCATTTCTTCACGAGAGTATTAAACAAACACTTATCCCGTAATGAGAATGTGTTAGGGACATCCTCTTTAAAGATTGTCTCCTGATGGTTAACTTTATTTTCCTCCCTTTCCCAAAGTAATATTTTGAAATTTAAGCAGATCTCCATTGTTTCCACTTAAACCTGTCATTTAGCTTCCCGGGCCTGAGACTCAGAAGGTCATGGCTTTTAATCCCAGCTTTGCCCCTTGTGTGCTGTGTGACCTTGGGCAAGTCACTTAACTTCTCTGGACCTCAGTTACCTCTTCTATAAAATGGGGATTGAGATTTGAGATTGTGAACCCTACGTGGAACAAGAGACTGTGTCCAACCTGATTTGCCTGTATCCTTCCCAGCGTTTAGTACAATGCCTTAACAAATACCATAATTATTATTAATAATGACTGTTGGCATGGGAGGGGTACTAATGTCTACTTTCAGCAGTGTTTGTAAGTCTCCAGGACTTATGCTGACTGATCGTTTTCTGATATCATGATCAATCAGTGGTATTTTTTGAGTGCTTACTGTGTGCAGATCACTGTACTAAGTGCTTGGGAAAGTACAACACAACAGAGTTGGTAGAAATGTTCCCTGCCCACAAGGTGCTTTCAGTCTACAGGGAGTCAGACATTAAAATAAACTAAGGATATGCACATAAATGGTGTGGGGCTGAGGGGGTGAAGATCAGGTGCTTAAAGGGGACAGATGCAAGTGCATAGATGATGCAGAAGGGAGTAGGGGAAAAGAGGGCCAAATTGGAGAAGGCCCCTGGAGGAGTTGTGATTTTAGTAAGATTTTGAAGGTAGGGAGAGTGGTTGTCTGGCATATATATAGGGGGAGGGAGTTCCAAGCCAGAGGGAGGAAATGGACAAGGAGTTGGCAGCGAGTTAAATGAGATAGAGATACGATGAGTAAATTGGCATTAGGATGGTGGGGAGCATTCATTGCCCAAGCAAGGGGTTTAGTGAAACCTTTCTTGGGATGGGATGGAATGGCCATCTTTCACTTTACACTTGAAGAAAGAACTGATTGGACATCAAATACATTCTTAATGTTATTGTATTAGTTAAGTACTTATTATGTGTCCAGAATCCATCTACGTGGTGGGGTAGATAAAAGTTATGAGGTTGGACACAGTCTGTGTCCCACTTGGGGCTTACAGTAGGAGAGAAGAGGGAAATAAAAGTTGGCCATCCCTTCCTGGCCCATAAGTTATGTCCTTTTGGCTTCCACCATCTGAAAGGAACTGCCATTTGTCCCTCCAGTGCGACCAGGAAAGGCTGCATTCTCACCTGCCAAACACGGTACCTGGTTTGGCTCTCTCCATCTGGAGCTCTGGAGGGGCCCAGGGCAGGCACGTGGGGCCCTGCTGGGGCTCTGGGGCCTGAGGTGGGCAAAAATTGCTGATCGTGTCCTTAGGCAGCTTCAGAGCCTCGCTGGATCCTGACACCAGCCTGAGTTTTGCCATCCCTGTGGGAGAAGAGGAAAAAAAAATCCAGTGGGTGGGATTGGCTTCTACAATGCCTTCAAGAAGGCACCTGTGGGCAGTGTGTGATGGGGGTGAACATTTATTCTCAGCCCACCATCCACCAGGACTGGGGACTGTTTCTTACCAAGCACTTGGTTGGACCTGCATTTTTCTAGACTTGAGCAAGTCCAGCTCCTTCCTCTTGTTGTGGGACAGCTATTTGAACCAACTGCTAAAGTCTAATGATGGAGGCAGAACCTGCACAGAGAAGCAGCATGGCCTAGTGGTTAGAAAACAGGCGTGGGAGTCAGAAGGACCTAGGTTCCAGTCCCAGCTCTGTCACTTGTCTGCTGTGTGATCTTGGGCAAATCACTTCACTTCTCTGTGGCTTGGCTACCTTGGTGGTAAAATGGGGATTTAAACTGTGAGCCCTTGTGGGACAGAGGCCTGATTAGCTTGTAGCACCTACCAAAAGCCAAAAGAGATTGTGGTGCGGAGAGCAGTTTCCGTTTAGAGGAGTCTAGAGAGAATATCTGCTCTTGTGATCAGGCAAAGGGTTATTATTCAGGAGGGCCAAGTTATTCTCTCCTGATCTCTTTTACCTTTCCCCCTTTAACTCTTGCCCGTGACCAGAGCAAAGGTCACCCGCTTCCATCCAGGCTTCCCTTCCCCTTCCCTGCCTCTGTACTCTGCCAGCTAGGCAGCAGGCTAAAAAAAACAACAGAAGGCAAGAATCTGTTTGTGCTGGCACTGTCCTCGACCCTCACCAAGTTTGGCAAAGTAGGAGACCGAAACTCTCCCCTGGGGAATGGGGCAACGTGCGGCGTTGGTCTCTGCCTCAGGTGCCCAGAAGGCTGAGCACGACCCCGAAGATAAATATCAGGCTGGGCTGTAGTGCTGGTGCAACGGAAGCTAACCGGGGACAGGTTGGTTCCCCCTGAGCTTATGCCTGTTTCTTCCTCAGGCGCATAACCTGGGGAAAGTACATGAATTGCGGGCAGACCTGCATCGCCCCTGACTACATCCTGTGTGAGCCGGCCATCCAGAACCAAATCGTCCAGAAGATTAAGGAGACAGTGAAGGTGAGGGCTCCTGCTGCTCCACCTTGCTTTATGAGCATGTGGATCTGTGGGTGGGCAGTGGGGACCCCATAACCCCATTCTTCAGCCTGCGCTTTATGGTCCTGACCTTGGGGATTACAGGTGGAGTTCTTTTTTAATTGTCAGAAATGGGTGGAGCTGGGAGAATTGGGGAGGTGGGGTGGGGGTGTGTGTGAGAGAGATTCCTTAATAAAATTGGGCCCAGGCCCAAAGGGGAGCTTTGATTAACAGCTGTTTGGTGTCAGGGGCTTGGCAGCTCCCTAAAATTCCTCCCTCTTCCCAATTACCCTTGTGATGGCCTAAGTACTCCTTCTCCTTTGTTTATTGGACATCCTGTGCCTGAGGCTGCTCTAGGCAAAGCTATTCCAGGAAAGGAATTCTGTGCAGCGATTCCCATTTCAGAGTAGCCTTCATCAAGGGCATCTCTATCCCTCAACACTATCTGCCCCTGCGAAGTGCCCTGGAAGGTAGAGGTAATTTATTTGGCGCCACAGACCACCAGTCCTCCTTCAGAGGCTCCCCGAGCATCACCATGTCCGCTGGATTGATGACTTGTCCTGTAGTCCCTTGGGGCTGGAGACACTGAGGGAGGGAGACCCTCAATCCCGAGCTTATCCAGGCTAAGCATTTACTATGTGTCGAGCAACATACTAAGCACTGTAGATATAAGATGGACAGGATGGACACAATCCCTGTACCACATGGGCTCGCAGTCTTTAAGTGGGAGGGAGTACAGGTACCGTATCACCATTTTCCAGGTGAAGAAACTGAGGCCCAGAGAAGTGAATCCAACATCACACATTATTGGTTTGCAGTCGTTCAACAAGTTGCTTCCTCAAGATTTCCCAACAAAAAGCATGCTGAGTCAGTCCCCTATTGGGTTTGAGTGGAAATATGACTGGAAGCTTACTGTTAAATGACTACATTTAGATGTTTTTGTTTATAAATGGGGGTTAATTTTCTTCTGGGAAGCCTCCACTATTGTGTGAGGTGTGGGTGTGTTCACCTTGTCCATCACTGGAGAGGTTGGTACCCAGTACTTCTGATCACACCCACAAAGGGTTCTGGGGGAGTACTATTGTTACTATTATTGTATTTAAGCGGTTACTATGTGTCAAGCACTATTTTTTTCCTTCTTTTATGTTATTTGTTCAGTACTGCCCTTTTTTCCTAGGAATTCTACGGAGAAGATATCAAAAAGTCCCCTGACTACGAAAGGATCATCAACGTTCGCCACTTTAAAAGGTTAACCACTTTGCTCGAAGGACAGAAGATAGCTTTTGGAGGAGAGTCAGATGAAGCTACCTGCTATATCGGTATCTTCTTTTTCTTTCTCGCTTTGGGAGAAGTGGATATTTTGGCTTTTCCTTATGCTACCATTCCCTATTAATTCCTGTCTCCTCTAAGGCATCCTCTGTTTTAGCTGCTTTTGAGTTATTGGGACAAGTTAGCATTCATGGTGGATTTTTGTTGCACAATTATTTAAATACTTTCCCTAGGGAGCTGGAGAAGCAATATTGTCTAATGGTCCTGAGAGTCCAAAGGACTTGGGTTCTAATCTCAGCTCCACCACTTGCCTGCTCTGTGACCCTGGGCAAGTCACTTCATTTTTCTTTGACTCAGTTATCTCATGTGTAAAAAAAGAGGATAATGACTGAGAGCTCCATGTCGGTCAGGGACTGTGTTCAACCTAATTAGCTTGTATCTGCCCGAGCCCTTAGTTCAATGCCTGGCACATAGTTCATACCTGGCCAGTTTCTGTTCCTCCCGAAGACAAGGTGAATCTTCCACACCAATTTTCTGTTCTTCTAACACCCTTTGACCCATGGGACTGTTTCTTTTTCATTACAGCTCCAACTGTCCTCACAGATGTGAAGCCAGAATCCAAAGTGATGCAAGAAGAGATTTTTGGTCCAATCCTCCCATTAGTACTCGTGAAGAATGCAGATGAGGCGATAAAGTTCATCAATCAACGAGAAAAGCCCCTGGCCTTATATGTGTTTTCCCGTAACAATCAGGTATCTTTTGGGATGATGCTGAGCTCTGTTTTAGCTTTAAGTTTACATTTTTCACCTAGAAGAAAACTCTGTTTGAGCCTAGCCACTAAGCTTATTTATTGAACGCCCATTCTGTGCTAAGCACTTGGGGAGACTACACTAGAAATAGAAGTCACACTTCCTGTTCAAAGAGCTTACAGTCTAACAAGGAAGAAATTAGGAAATGAACATAATTTACAAGTAGGAAATTTTCCAATAGTAGAGTGTGAGTTGGTATGTACAAGCATGCAACGAGGGGTTTGATTTGGCAAGGAGGAGACCGTTGGTGAGTGAGGATAATGTCCCATTTCCTTGAGTGAGTTTTCATCCTTTGGATCAGGTGACCATGAGTCATGACTCATCTGCCTCCATTTTTTATGGTATTTTTTAAGCACTTACTATGTACCAGGCACTGTACTAAGTACTAGAGTAGATACAAGCTAATCAGGTTAGATACAGTCCCTGTCCCACATGGGGCTCACAGTCTTAATCCCCATTTTACAGATGAGGTAGCTAAAGCCCAGAGAAGTTAAGTGCCTTGCCCAAGGCCACACAGCAGACAAGGGGTAGGCTGGGATGAAAATCTAGGTCCTTTTGACTCCAAAGCCCATGCTCTGTCCACTAGGCCACGCTTCTTCTCTTTGAAGTAGACTGGTCCAAAGGGAACCTGGATGGGGGCAGTTTGACTTGCTCAGTCCTGAACTTGATTTTTCCATTCTAGAAAAAGGCATTTAATAATACCACTTGTGGAATTTATTAAGTACTCCTTGGGTGCCAAGTACTGGGTAATGTTAAAACCATGGGAATGAATAAGCCATGAGGTGAAATGAAATTTTTGTTTGTTTTTTGGGGTTTTGGGTTGGTTTTGGGGTTTTTTTTGTTTCTGTTAATCATATTTGTTGAGCACTTAGTATGTGCCAGGAACTGTACTAACTACTAACTGCTAGGGTAGATAAGACACTTTAGACCCAGTCGTTCCCACCTGGGATTCATGGTCTAAATTGGAGGAAGGAGGATTTAACCTCCATTTTACAGATAAGGTAACAGAGGCCCAGAGCAGTTGAGTGACTTGCCCAAGGTCACACAACAGCAAGCGGCAGAGCCAGGATTAGAAGTCAGATCCTCTGACTGTCGGGCCCGTGTTTTTTTCCATTAGATCACGATGCTTCGTAAATCTAACTTACGGAATAGTTTTGTTAGATTCAGAGTTTGGAAAGCCCATTCCAAAGCTGGAAGGGGTAGCCTCTCACTCTACCTAAATCTGACAAAGAGGACTGGATTCTCTGTCTTCCTCCATTAGAGTCTCAGCTAATTGAGGGCAGGGGAACGCTCACTTTATTCTGAACTTTCCAAATACCTTTTACCAGGTACTGCACCAAGTGGGCACTCAATAAATGTCACCGCTTCCGCTCTTTTGGGAATAAGCCACTGAAAATACCAAATTCAAGAGTAGGAAAATGGCCAGAGTGAACGGCTGCCCAACCAGTGATACTAGATGGGGATCACAGAATACTGATCGGTTGAAAGGCATAGGTGGTGAATGCTGGAGATTATGTAATCAGTCCTTTGCCTGACAGAAAAATGTGTGTGCTTTCTCCCAGCTGATTAAGAGAATGATAGACGAGACCTCCAGCGGCGGGTTCACCGGCAATGACGTGGTTATGCACTTCACTCTCATCTCTTTACCATTCGGAGGAGTTGGTGAGCACGAAACTGTAAAAAGGGGGTTAAATATCTGTTCTCCCTTCTACTTAAACTGTGAGCCCCTTGCGAGACAGGGACTATGTCTGATCTAATTAACTTGTACCTACCCCAGCGCTTAGAAGTGTTCGACACATAGTAAGCACTGAACAAATGCCATTGAAAAAATCAGAGGTGGTAGAACCGGGATTAAAACCCAGATCCTCTGATTCCACTAGGCTTCGCTGTTTCCCTGCTGCTATCTTAACTTTCCACATAAAGAAAGCTGGGAAATGCCCACTTTGGCTTCAAACCCCCCCACCACACACACACCTACCCCCCCCCCAAACCACCAGGTGCATAGTCAAAGACTAACATTTGGCCAAAGATTCAACTTTATCAGGGTCTTAATGGTAAATATGAATTCTGGGAAGTTACTCGTGTCCCCATCTCCCGTCCCCCAAAATCAGACCTCCACTTGGGGGAAAGAAAAGCTTCCCCTTTCCTGGCCCATCCTTCATGTAGTAAGAAAGTGAAAAGACCTTACCTCACTGTTAGGGCAACCTGTAACTCATTACTGTTTACTGAACCTCATGTTCAGTTTGCTCATACAAACTTTCTCTGGCTGTATTACTGACTGGTTAGGGCAGCTTGTCATAGAATGCAGAGCAGGTCCTCAGTAGTCCCCATCTGACTTCAGGAAATGTGGCCAAGATTATGTCTTTGGCTAGGGAACAGTTGTACCTTCCTATCCTGGGAGAAAATCTGCTGATAAAGTACTCCTGAGAAAAGGTGTTTTCCTTTTTGATCCCATGAAGTTTTTAAAATTCCAGTTTAGCTGACATTCCCAGCGTGCACTTTAGGAAACATCTATTGGCCTCACTTTGGCCATAATATTGAAAGTATTAAGTGCCTACTCTATTCCAAGCACTGTGATAAGCACTACGATCGATACGGCTGACCAGATTGGTCACGGTTCTTTACCTTAGCAAAACAAGTGAAATAAAACTCTTTTTTTCCCCCTCCCTCTGTAACTTTCAGGTAACAGCGGAATGGGAGCGTACCATGGGAAACACAGTTTCGATACCTTCTCCCACCGCCGTTCCTGTTTAATCAAGGGCTTGAGAGGAGAAGTTGCTAACAAGCTCAGATACCCGCCTAATAGCCAATCAAAGGTGGACTGGGCAAAAGTTTTCCTATTGACACGATTCAATAAAGGGAAAATGGGTTTACTTTTCCTTGCTTTCCTGGGTGTGATAGCAGCTGTGATGTGGAAGGTGAGTGACAACTTTTTTTGTCATTGAAATTTTGTCTGTCGTTCCGCAGGGCCTGTCTGCTAGGACTCTTCTCTTTGCCTCTCTGCTATTCTAAGGGCTACTTCTTGCCCACTTCCTCTCTCACACTGACCCTTTCTCAGGAGCATGGGAGAGTTGGGGCTTGTTTTAAAAAAGAGCCAAAGCTTGACATTCTGGCATATTTATCCAGAGGGGTTTCCTGTCAAGGCAGAACCTACTCCTAGGAGAAGCTACAAATGGAGCGGCTGCTTCACGTTTTCATTTCGGCATGTCGTAGGGAAAACGCAGTGTGCAGTGGTTATATGCTGATTAGTGTGCTGGTGGCTGGTTGATGATGAGTCTCTGCCCTTCTGCTGCTATTGGATTTGGGTAGCTTTTTTTTTTTTTATGGTATTGGTTAAATGCTTACTATGTGCCAGGCACTGTACTAAGTGCTGGGGTAGATACAAGCTAATCAGGTTGGACTCAGTCTGTCCCACATGGGACTCACTGTCTTAATCCTCATTTTGCAGGTGCGGTAACAGGCATAGAGAAATGAACTGACTTACCCATGGTAACACAGCAGACAAGTGGCAGAGCCGGGATTAGAATCCAGGTTCTTCTGACTCCCATCTTATGCTCTATCTACTGTGCCATCTTGATTCCCAAATCATTTTAGTCAAAATGATCAAGACACAGAGGGCAGTTGGGTTTGGGCCATTAACAGCTCTGTGCAGTGCTGCCAGATGTCCATTCATGGGAGCTTTTTTGCCCCTGAGGGCAGCAAGGAGGGGGTGTCTGCCTCTCGCCTGCTGAAGCCTAGACTGCCTGGGAGGGAAGAGCCAAAATCCTGAAGGGAAATGCATCAAGGATGACTGCCCTTAGAAAGGCAGTCCACCCGTTGGAACTATTTTAAAAATTTATGGATGGGTTGGAATCCCCCTGTTCCATCCTTGCCTGGGGAGAGGGATGCATTTTAAATCATTTGGGTTTTCTCAGAAATACCAAGCGACGCTGAGGCGGCAGGCTCTGTGGGTTTAGCTGGTAGCCCCCCAGAGGCGTTGGTTCAGTAAACAGTGATGAGCTACTGGTTGCTCTACCAGTGAGGTAGGATCTTTTTGCTTTCTTTTTGCATGAAAGATGGGCCGTGGAGGGGACAGCTTTTCTTTCATTCATTCATTCATTCATTCAATAGTATTTGAGCGCTTACTATGTGCAGAGCACTGTACTAAGCGCTTGGGATGAACAGGTCGGCAACAGATAGAGACAGTCCCTGCCGTTTGACGGGCTTACAGTCTAATCGGGGGAGACGGACAGACAAGAACAATGGCACTAAACAGCGTCAAGGGGAAGAACATCTCGTAAAAACAATGGCAACTAAATAGAATCGAGGCGATGTACAATTCATTAACAAAATAAATAGGGTAACGAAAATATATACAGTTGAGCGGACGAGTACAGTGCTGTGGGGATGGGAAGGGAGAGGTGGAGGAGCAGAGGGAAAAGGGGAAAATGAGGCTTTAGCTGCGGAGAGGTAAAGGGGGGATGGCAGAGGGAGTAGAGGGGGAAGAGGAGCTCAGTCTGGGAAGGCCTCTTGGAGGAGGTGATTTTTAAGTAAGGTTTTGAAGAGGGAAAGAGAATCAGTTTGGCGGAGGTGAGGAGGGAGGGCGTTCCAGGACCGCGGGAGGACGTGACCCAGGGGTCCATGGCGGGATAGGCGAGACCGAGGGACGGTGAGGAGGTGGGCGGCAGAGGAGCGGAGCGTGCGGGGTGGGCGGTAGACAGAGAGAAGGGAGGAGAGGTAGGAAGGGGCAAGGTGATGGAGAGCCTTGAAGCCTAGAGTGAGGCTTCTTTCCTCCAAGTGGAGTTTGGGGGAGCCGGGGGGCGGTGGGGGGGGACCCATGAGGCAGGGTCCATACCCCACCTCCATACCCCCAAAACTTGTCTCCTTCACAGGCTGGAGACTCAGGTTCTTGGCCTAGTTCCACCCACCACTTTTAAAAATGTGGATTTCAGCCCCTGGGACTAGGGGGTCTGGGCAGAGGGAATATCTAGGGTGTTTGCAGGTGGATGGATGGCTGTGACCAGAGGGAGCGGCTGGAGAGAGAGAGATCCAAGGGATTGGAAAATTGTAGTACCTGGGGGGGCTGTGCAGATCCCTCCCTCTGTGGCAACGCTCAGGTCATTTCCTGTCCCCAGTCGAGGTGCCTGCCCTGGAAAACTTCCTGAAAACCGGGGAGGTCCAGATTGTCCTTTGTGTTTTGTTCACCGTTTTACTCTGGTGTGAAAAGAGATAGGAGTTTAGACAAATCTTAGGAAAATCTCCACACTATACTCCGTGACTGGTGATGGTAGGGACAGATCCACGTCTAGACCAAATTATTCTCCATCTGCTCCAGTCTTGATGGCCACACTGTGAAGGTATTTATGGGAGAGGGATAAGAGAGCCTAGGGGGAAGAAAGAACAAAGCTCGCAGTCTTCTCTGTTTCCACTTCTTCCTTTCTCACATCCCTCTATGATTTGAACATATAACTCCGGTCACTCATGTAACCCTTATTCCCCTTTATTTGAATCTATTTACTGGGGAGGGTGGGGAAGGCAAAGACATGTTTTTCTTCCTTTGGCCCTGCTGCCTTGCTACTGTTCGATTTGCTTTGCTCTGAATGTGCTATTTAAAATTTAACATCGGAAAGGCAAGACCATTTTCATAAATGGGGCTGGAGCCGACTTATTTCTTCTATCACTGACTCAACTAGAATAATATTTACTGAGAACTATGTGAGCCATTTTTAAAACTGGATCTCTTAGTTTCAGCTGCATCGGTAATTTACAGTCATTAATAGATTTGGGTTATATTTAGTTCTATTTGAAAACTTTCCGAATTGGTTGAGGGAAGGGTACCCTGCTTATTGATTGTGAGCTGCTGTTCGCTTAGGGAGGAGGCGTGGCCTTAGAGTTATGAAATGGACTTCTTTTGCTTGTTTAAGAAGTGACATTCACTAAGGGTCTAAAGATTATTAGTATTTGCACAGTGTATAAATAGCATTCTGAGGATGCAGCTTATGTACAAGAACTAATCTTTTTCTTTTTTTAATCCTTTTGTCCTTCTTACAGATGGCACACAACTGAAGAAGCCCGAAAGGGGCCTTCGAACTTATCCCCTTCCAGTCCGGTTCCTATATTAATTATTTTAAATCATCCCGAAAATATTCCAGATGTAAAGATGCCCATTCTCATACCAGCCAACCAAAAGCAGAAACATGCCATTTCTTAGAGCAGGCAGCTCTCTCCCTTGGTCAAAGTTGATGCAACCTGGGTCAAGGGGTGCCTGCCTGCTAATATCAGGGGTCAAGTCAGGGAAGGTCAGCAAGAACAGCTTCAAACACAAGTCAGCACCTTCCTGGCAAGCTTGTTGTTCCCAGCGGGGTGGGAGAGAGCCCGGAGTCCAGAGAGGGCACAGGAGCTGGTACTAAGTCCATCTTCCCCCCTTCCTCCCTGAACCCCAGTTTTTTTTTGTAGTATTTAACTGCTTCTGCAAGTTAATTAGATTGAACACAATTGTTCCACTTTCTATATACAACCTGATTTGGACTGGTCCTGCCCTCCCATAAGAAACCCAACAAAAGGAAATAGCCAAACGCTCTCCGGCCTGCTTTTCTGACCTCCCGCTGAGCAGTCATCCGTCCTTCTGAACTATTTCCAGAACTTGTTTCCACTTCCTATCGGGTCTCAGGCTTCACTCGTGAAAACCTGGTAGACTCGTCGGTTTGGGATCGGTCCTAACAATAGTAACTTGCTGCTGATGCTCCCGCTAACGAGGCTACCTTGAAGCTTTTTGGGGCTTCGGGAGGCTGCCTTAAGGTTGTGCTACCTCTCACAGACAAGGTTTTGGGGTCACACTTTTGGGGTTACACTTACTCTCTGCAGTTTTCTAATCCCAGGATATCGAACAGGCCTCAGCTGGGGGTGGGGGTTCTTGGTTCTCGACATTGGCTCATCTGGGCTTCACGCTTGCATTTGCTGGCAGAAAGGCAGCTCCACTAACACCTGTGCTTCTGAAAGAATTGGGACAAGAGAAGAGACTCTTGGGCTCTTCCATTCTGTGAGGTAACCAGATCAGTTAATCCCTAGCAAGTGAGCTGAATAACCGGTTTTAACGAATGGAGTTAATGATTTAATATTTTCTACCGCAATGGTCAATTTATAAAAGGCTTTGAGGACTGTGAAAATTAAACTATATTTTTACTGCTGTGTTAATTGTATATGATGTTTGCTGTCTCTAAAGATATTTAATAACTGAAGTATATTCAAAATATAGTCACTGTAATTAATAAAATGGAAACAAGGTTTTGTTAGTATGTGATTATTTACAACCCCTCTTGGGTGAGATAGACAGAGACATCTTAAAAAAGCAAACTACTGGTCACAGGCATCTCTCAGCCAAACACTGACTTGTTGATCTTTAGCTTCAGCCTTCTTAAAGCTCAAACCTTATTTCATTTGCATTGGTTCGCAGTACTCATCTTCTAGCTGAAAGAGAACTGGGTGGCTTTCAGCACCTTTGCTTTGCGTGAGCCCCTGTGCATGCACAAACTGAAGTTTCTGGTGATCCGTGTGCTCAGACAGGCTGCTGCCTTACTGGTGTTGCCCATGTTTGTGAGGTGGCCAGAAAGGCCGGTAGGTGACTAGTGGCCTTGAGATTTTACCATCCACCGCCTCCTCTTCCTTAGTTTTTATGAAGATATCAAACCAAGCGGCCCTACCCCCTAGGTTCTGGGGAAAGAGTTCTGACAATACTCCACCGTTAGATCTTGGCCTCCTAGCATACTTTTCGGTGTAAATCAGGAGCACTAGGCAAGGAAGTGGTAAAGTCATCCAATTTACACCCCTCTCCGCCCACCACACCCCAATTAGTCTTTGGAGCAGGTGTCACCTTTCAACACTGGAAATGTTTGTCTCAGAACAGCCTCCGCCATGGCCCTCTGACCTCTTCTGATGTTGATGGTTGACTTGGTAATAATAATAATGGTGGTATTTGTTAAGCGCTTACTCTGTGCAAAGTACTGTTCTAAATGATCAGCTGACCTGCCACCAACTGAAGAGTTTGGGTTGATCTTCGGTTCAATGATTAATCTTAAATGGTTTACGGAGCCAAGCCTGGATCAATTAATGAACCGTTTTAATTTGGGAATGTAGCCTAATGGAAAGAACACAGGCCTAGGAGCCAGAGGACTTTGTACTAATCCTGGCTTCACCACTTACCTACTGTGGGACCTTGGCCAAGTCACTTCACTTCTCTGTGCCTCAGCTCCCTCATCTGCAAAATGGGGATTCAATACCTTTTCTATCTACTTAGACCTTATGTCTTCCCCAGTACTTGGTACAGTACTTGGCCCATGTAAACACTTAAGTACCACAATTATTATTATTTTTAATAATAATTCAGTGGGCAGATGCTATTGATTTCTGCACTTCTGTGGCAGTTGTGTTGCAAAGATCATATTCATGGTGACCTGTTGGGCTTAAAGCCCTATCACAATCCTAGAAGTTCCAAGTTGAGCTTATTTGGTCAACTTGGTGGAGTAGTGGCTAAGTTTGGATCAGGGTCAATAAAATATTGCAAGAACTGCCATAGTCGGTTTTTCTTCCCTTTCACCTTTACTATGGTAATGGACTGGTATCTAGGTGACAGTACCCCAGCATTTCATCCGTCATCCTCTTGTCAAAGCAATCCCGTCCCCCTGTCTGAAAGCTGCAGCAGACATTCTTTCAGGACCGAGAACACGGCTTTTCACCCCAGCTAGGTTGATTACCTCAGAAGTGAAAATGCATCATTCTTCCAAACATCACCACCGATGCCAGTTTTCTCACTACATGAGACCTGCAATGTCCCTGGCCTCCTCCCCCTCTGTTAAAGAAGTGATTGTATGGCACTTGACACCGGGTTAGAAAAGGAACCACTCCACCTAAGCAAGTTATGAACTCTTCACAGGGCTTTTGAGCTTGGCGGAAATAAGAACTCTGAACTGAACACCTGTGCACACAAAAGCCTTGAAGCAAGAGGTGTAAAATCTAAACACTCCAGTTTCCAGTGATGGAACATGCCAAAAACAGATATTCTGAGCTCTGGCTTGATTTCTATAAGGGAAGTGAATTGTAACGTCAAAAGATCACATTCTTTGAGGTGGCAGGTTTTGATTCCTTACTCTAATGCTGATCCTTCTCAAACCAAAAACCATTTTCTAACTTCCAAAACCGTAAAACACCAAATTATTTATTTGGCTAAAGGTTCCACAGGTGGCCTGTTGGACACCTCAACTGAGGCAGACAGTCGGTCCCTGAGAGGAGAGGGAGATTGACTGGGCCCGTAGGGCAGAAGCCCTCCCGAGCCGAGCCGTGACAAGTACCGCAGCATTAACCAACAAAGACAAAAAAACCCTTTACATAACAAGGCCCCGATCCAAGAGTTCGGGCAGGCCACACAATGCAATTCAAGGATGTTACATAACTTTGTTTTTCTGCAGCTGAAAAAGTACCTGCAGGAATTTCCACTTGGAGTTCAACCTTATGTAATTCCACAGTGGGGCTCACAAGGCCCCAGCTCGGACTTGCCGCACCCCAACAGGAGAGGGCTCTGGCCTCCTCAACTCTGGGCCTATCAGCATGCAAATTGCCTCGCGCCTGGAGGTCCAGGCCCAAAAGTAACAAAAATGGGTTTAAATGGAGACACGTCAGCATTTTAATAAGGAAGGAAAGTCCAACTCAATGAAGGGGTCGGTCCAAGCGGGCTGCTCTGTTCCATGATGGCAGCAGCCCGCTGGGACTGGGCCACCGAGGCGTTGAGCACCCTGTGGAGCTGGGTTAGAAGGAGTGCTTTGGGTCGGTTTACACAGCTGGTTGAGAGGATTTGCAGAGAACTGTTCATTTCCAGCAAATGGGATTCCAAGCCTCCCCTTTGAAGGCCAATGTGTGGAAGGGGCTGGTGTCCTTACACGTGACGGCATCTCAGAACAGGTCTGTGAGAAGGTAGGGCTGGCAGGCTTTGTCTCAACACTGCATCGATCGAACAGAGGCTTCTGGGAAAACAGGTCACCAGTACGTTTTGTTTAATTTATCATTCAGTTGAGAACAAAACAGTGCTGGTCCAAGCTAATTTCTGTTTGAAACTTTTCACCCTGGAAGTCTCTCAAAAGTTCCAGCCCCGTCCACGTGTGAGAGCCAATAGTTTCGATCCAGTCGGTCCATCCCACTGTGGTCGCGCGGGGCCTAGGAACGGGACAGGTGTGGGAAAGAAGAGGGCCGTCCTCTCCAGGGTTGGCGTGGTCCAGTGCCACCGCTGCTGTGCTAGGATGAGACCGTTTGGGGGCTGCCGTTCGGACCACTGCGGCTCCGTTCTCGTCCTGCTTCCAGCGGGAAAGAGGCCCAGCTAGTGGGCCGAGAGCAAGAACCTGGCCACAACACCAACCATAAGCAGAGAGAAGGCCAGCACCATAGCCAGCAGGCGCCGGACGAGCAGCTGTTTCACAGACAAGGCTCCGGGCTTTTTCGAAAGGGCGGAAGCTGCTTCCTGAGCCCCTAGGAGATCGGCTCGGCTCCCGGAGATGGAGTACGTAGTCAGAATGATGCCGGGAATGCTGCCTGTCTCCACTGCAGAGGAAACCAGAATGTGGAGAAAGTAAAGGTGCTTGAGCGTGTCCCACTTGACCGCTGGGTTGAAGGATACTGGCACATTTAGGGTTAGAGGAATGACCCATCCCCTTTGGGGCAGAGAAGAGGCATTTAGACTTCACCCTTGGCCTCATTCCTTCATCTGTGAGAAGCAGTGTGGCTTAGTGGATAGAGCACGGGCCTGGGAGTCAGAAGGATCTGGGTTCTATTCCCAGCTCTGCCACGTCTGCTGTGTGCCCTAGGGCAAATCACTTAACTTCTCTGTGCCTCAGTTACCTCATCTGTAAAATGGAGCTTAAGAAGGTGAGCCCCATGTGGGACAGGGACTGTGTCCAAACTGATTAACTTGTATCCCAGTGTTTAGGACAGTGCTTGGCACATAGTACTTAACAAGTGCCATTATCATCATCATTATTATTATTATAATTACTCCTTCCCTCAAACTTATATCAGGAACTGAGCTGGGCTGTTCCTGGAAGCATCCTGGTCTAGTGGAAACAGCACAGACCTGGGAATCAGAGGCCCTGGGTTCTAACCCGGGCTCTACCGCGTACCTGCTGTATGACCCTGGGAAAGTCATTGCACTTCTCTTCTTTGTCTCAGTTCCCTCATCTGCAGAACAGGATTAAATACCTGTTCTCCCATACCTGTTCTCCCTCCTAATTAGACTGTGAATTTCATGTGGGACCTGATTATCTTGTAGCTACCCCAGTACTTAGTATAATGCTCGGCACGTAGTAAGGATTTAAGAAATGCCACTGTAAGGCTGGAAGCAGCGTGGCTTAGTGGAAAGAGCATGGGCTTGGGAGTCAGAGGTCATGAGTTCAAATCCCAGCTCTGCCACTTGTCAGCTGTGTGACTGTGGGCAAGTCACTTAACTTCTCTGTGCCTCAGTTACCTCATCTGTAAAATGAGGATTAAGACTGTGAGCCTCACGTAGGACAACCTGATGACCCTGTATCTCCCCCAGCGCTTAGAACAGTGCTGTGCACATAGTAAGCGCTTAACAAATGTCAACATTATTATTATTTCCTTCTCCCAGACTTCTTCCTGAGGCTACTGCTCTCTGGAGACACCGGTGGGGGGAAGAGAGCTGGGGAGGGAGAGGAGAGAGAAGCCTCTACTGCTCCAGTTCCCCTCTGCCTCTCCTCCCAGCTAAAACCCCCCTCCCGGCCTCCCACCCACTTCTGCACAATAGGTGAGGGGGAAGTCACTGGTGCAGGTCAAAGTTAGTTATTTTCAAGGCTAGCAAACACCCACGTGATGCTGAAAAAGGTCACCAGAGGTCAGTGGCCCCCGGGGTCCCGACTGAGGGCCGCAGTGCTTACCTGAGGACAGCACTGCCTTCTCTGGGCCCAGTCTGGGGGGCTCATTCTCCACGGAATGGGGCTCAAGTCCGGCACGCTGCTGGGCCTGGCAGAGAGATGCCCTCAGGTTATCTGCCCAAGACTCTTGGCTGGAGACAAACTGGCAGGCGGTGGGCCCTGTCCTGGCCTCTCCACGGTTCCTTCCCTCCCAACCCTGTTTTTGTCTCCTCCCTGGAATTCCAGTCCTCTGGGGCTGGGGCCGGTCGGCCGGGGGTCCCAAAGTGAGACTGGGGTGACCCTGAGCTTGCTGGGCGGAAACCTAACCCATCTTGAGGGCTGGAGAGGGAGAGGCCGAAGATTCCCCCAGGGCCTCCCCAGACAGCCCCTGTTTTTCGCTTGCTTGTTTGTTTTTAATGGCATTTATTAAGCACTTACTATGTGCCAGGCAATGTTCTAAGCCCTGGGGCAGATACAAGCTAATCAGGTTGGACACAGTCCATGTCCCACATGGGACTCACAACCGTAATCCCCATTTTACAGATGAGGTAACTGAGGCACAGAGCAGTTGTGACTTGCCCAAGGTCACACAAAAGACAAGTGGCAGAACTGGGATTAGGACCCAGGTCCTTCTGACTCCCAGGCCTGTGCTCTATCCATTATGCCACGCTGCCATTCTCTAACACAGTCTGAGTTTGGTCAAATGATCTCCTCCCCAAAGTGGCCCTGCCTGTTAAATGAGGCACTGCTAGCCAAAACTGGTGTTTTCTGGGAATGGGTCTGCATAGGCCCACACAGCATCTCATCTCCTTTCCAGGACCAAGCCCACTCACACCCACTTCCTCTCCAGCAGGTGAGAGGGGCAGCCCCCACAAGTCCCGGCCAACTGGGTGGTCACTCCTCCAGCCAGGCCTAGCCAGGGCTGTTGGCATCAAGCTGGCTCTAACTGCTCCAGGAAGCCCAGTTGACTTCTCAGGTCTTGACCTTTGCCAACCCTTCAGCTGCCAAGACATTCATTCCCTGGACAGTTTTCTCTGATAATCGTGACTGGGCTCAGATAACACCTGAGTGGGTCAGCGAGTGGCCGCAAGCAGAGCCAGAAGGACACGCTCTCCCTTGCCGCCAAAGACCCAGCCTTGGCCTAAACTGACAGGCAAGAGATATTCGGGTTCCCGCTGCAGCCCTACGCACTTCACTCCTCTAATGCCAACCTACTCACTACAGCTTGATTTCCTCTATCTTGCCACCGACCTGTCACCCACGTCCTACCTCTGGCCTCCTTCTTCATAACCAATAATGACTCTCCCCACCTTCAAAGCCTTACTGAAGGCACATCTCCAAGAGGCCTTCCCCCACTAAGCCCTCATTTCCTTCCCCCCACCCCCACTCCCTTCTGCCGTCACACCGACTCTGTCCCTTTATTCACCACCCCTGCTACCAGCCCCACAGCACTTACATACATATCCATAATTTATTTACATTAATGTCTGTCTTCCCCTCTAGACTGAAAGTTCACTGTGGGTGGGAAATGTATCTGTTATATTGTCCTTTGTACTCTCCCAAGTGCTTAGTACAGTGCTCTACAAACTACAGAGTGCTCAATGCATACAATTGATTGCTTGATTGCAGGAGCAGGACAGAGAATGAGTCTAAATGAGTCTATCCCCTCTACCTTCCTGTACCTGGGCCTGGGCTACTGCTCTGAAGCCCATTTCTCCCCAAGCTGGAAACCAGCCTGGAATCTAAGTGCTCATTAGGTGAGGAAACCTGGAAAGCAAGAGAAAGCATGAGAAAAGAGGCAGGAAAAGCGGATGTGGATATTGCTCCTACTGGCCTAGTGGAAAGATCTGATGCCTGGGAGTCAGAGGACCCGGGTTATAATCCCACCTCTGCCACTTGCCCACTGCTTCACCTTGGGTAAGACACTTCTCGGTGCTTCAGCTTCCTTATCTGTAAAATGGGGGTTCACTACCTGTTCTCCTTTCCACTTAGACTGTGAGCCCCATTTGGGCCAGAGACTATATCTTATCTCCTTATCTTGTATCTATCCCAGTGTTTAGCACAGTCTTTGGCACATAGTAAATCCCTCACCAATACCACAATTATTATTGCTCCCAACCAGGAGAAGGGAGACTCTTTGGCTATACTCTGGGACTCAGGTGCCAAGGGCTGCCCCCACAAACATGGGGTCTGGTGGTGGCTTAGGGGAGCCGACTTTCCCCTGGATGGACGGATGGTTGGATAGATGGATGGATGGGTTGACAGACTGGCCGACCTCCACCAGACCTGCCAGCTGGGCCCACCGTCCTATCCTCCTGCAGCTCCCACCGCTTCCGTGGCCCGGTTCTCATCCCCCCACAAGACGAGGCGGCTTACCTCTGTGCTCGCCCGCTCCCAGTCAACCCTGGAGATGTAGACAGTGAAGGTGACGGTGGCCAGGATGGCACAGATGAGCATCCCCACCCAGAGGCCTGAAAGAGACAAGCCGCAGCGGGGAGGGGAAGGGCGGGAGACAGTGGCCCAACCACACCCCCTGAGATCACCCGCCGGCTCTCTTACCTACGACTCTGATTCTGACAACAAAGATCAGCACGATTCCCAAGGGGAGGCCGATGACATAATAGCCGACCGCGTTCACGATGGCCCCGAAGGCCTGCTTCCCGATCCCTCTTAGCACTCCACCACAGATGCACTGGGGGGGCGGGAGTGGTAGGCAGGGGAGAGAAGAAGTGGAGGTGGGACAGGGGCAGGGACAGCGACCAGCTGGAGGTAGCCCGCGGACAATGGGTTTCCTTCGGGGATATACTCACGCAGAGCGACTCGAACAGGTTGAAGACGATATAGATGGGCATAACCTTGCCCACCAGTGCACTGACCTCTCTGGGGGGTGGACAAGAAAGGGGCCATTACTGGGAGTCTCCAACAGGGCCCATGGGAATGAACGGCCCTGTCTAGACTGCAGAATCGGTCATTCAGTAACCTCACGCCACTGGAGGGCCCAGGGGGTCTGCCTGCTCCAGCTAATCAGATGGACCGACTGGGATTGCACCAAAAGATCTCCCCGGTGGAAGTGGGAATGGGAAACCAGAATGGTCTCTGGTGTTCTGGCAAGGTGTTCCCCCCTTTCTTTGGGGCCACCCAGACCAGGACCCAGCGGACAGGGACCAGGAAGGTGAGTATCCTCCTCCCATCTTGCCACTGTGTGTTAAGGTGGCTCACGACCGAGAGGATAATTATGAAATCTGGTTACCTACTCATCATCAGTAAAGATATATGCCAGACTGTCTTTGAAGGCGGTCAGCAGTGAGCCCATCACCAGGAAAAGCAACCCTGAAAGGTAGCGTGGAGAAACACCAGAGTCCACATTGGGTGTTGCTGCTTCTTCAAGATCGTTGCTGCTTCTTCAAGATCTGGAGGGCCTGGGTCCCTTTTCTGGGGGGTGAGGGAGTCTCAAGTCTCCCGTTCCTTTTCACCCATCCAGAGGGGCAGCTGGCAGCTTTGTTGTGAAGATACCCCCTGCTGGTTATTATTGTTATTATTATTATTATTGTTATTATTAGGAGCCCCAGCTAGCACGTTGAGTCTGGGTCTAACTGAACAGGGCCTCACGGAGATCTTTCCAGCACAGTTCTGAGATGATGGGGCCTAGCTTCTGGGGGAGTGAGGGGCAAGGGCCACAGCTGCCCTCATTTCTGCAGTCCTGGGTGGTGGACACATGTCACCCAATCACTGGCCAAGGACCACAGTACCTCCCAAGGCTCGGTGGCCAACCTAGGGGCAGGAGGGTGGGGACACATGCCAATCTGCCCCAGCCCAAGCCTGACTCACTCTGCCACTGTTCAAAACCAGTCAAGATTTAGGATGGCAGGCCCGTAGCCCGTTGTGGGCAGGGATTGTCTCTATTTGTTGCTGAATTGTACTTTCCATGTGCTTAGTACAGTGTTCTGAACACAGTAAGCACTCAACAAATACGATTGAATGAATGAAGCCCAGGTGCCTCCACTGGACAGATCCACAGCTACTTCCCAGCTTCACCCACCTGTAATCCTGCTTCCTCCAGAAGGTCTTCCCTGCTTAATTTATTCTCCTCAGGTCAGGGCCCCCCCACAACAGATACCTCGGCACTCTTGCACTCAGCCACCAAGGGCACATTTGTACATAGCTATCAAATGATAAATAGTACTTAGTGTATTTATTGAACACCTACTGTGTGCAGAACACCCGATTAAGCGAATGCTAGAATGCAAGAAACTTTCCTTAATCCACTTTAAAGGAGATGTGGTGAACCATGGATTGACTGATTGACTATTTGATTGGTTGACCCGCTATGAGGCAGTTGGGAAACAACATTAGAAGCCCTCTGCACATCTGAGAGAAAAGGGCCCTGCTTCTCCCTGAATCTTTTTCCATGGAAAATGACTGGCCAGAAGCAGAGATATAAGGGAGAGCTGGAGGACCTACCTGTGCAGTGAAGAGCTGTGGAGGAAGATTTCTTCGCCTGTTCTGGGTCCCCGGCCCCTAACGCCATCCCTACTCGGACACAGGCCGCAAGACTGAGCCCCATTGGCAGCTGTGGACCAGAGACCGAGGTGAGGTCAGGACAGGGTTGTGCACGTAATTAATGGATGATCGTTCACCTGAGAAAGAGCCCCGTCAGCCTTTGGGGAAAGGAGACTCTCAGAGCAGCTCGGGCTAAGGCCGCAAGCAGAGGGTCATGAGCTGAGGGAGGGACAGGAGAGTGGAGAAAGGAGGGGATTTGCTCTGCTAGTGAAAGTGAAGGCTGCGGTAAAGGGAGTGGGGATGGGAGATAGAGATCCACAGAGATTCCCGCAGAGACCCTGCAGAGCGAGAGCCTGGGAGAAGAATCCTGGAGCAGAGAAGGGCACAGTCTGGGCTGAGTGCCAACAGGCAGGGGCCCTTGGTAGAGACGTTCCAACCCCATGGGATCCTCTCTGCCACGGACTCACCATATACATCAGCGTGGACACTTCGTAGATAATGGACTGAGCAGACAGATCCACCACGCTGAGCAGACCTGAACAGAGACCCCCATCAGTTCTCTGGCCACTGTGGCTCCCACCTCCTCCCTCCTCCCACCCTCCCAGGGCCCATCCTACCAAGTCTCGTTCACCCACCCCAATCCAGAGGACCCGGGCGGGAAGTCTGGGGATCCGGCCCCAGGGGGCACTCACCTATCAGGAAGCTCCCGATCTCGTAGGCCCACCATTCGATGCACATCATGAGCATGCTGGGGACGGCCAACGAGAAGAAGGGGCCCCATTCCTGCAGGGAGTCGCTGTTCCAGCCTAGGCAGAGGAGGCGGGAAGAGGCAGGATTGGGCTGCTTGTGCTGAAGTCCCATTTCCAAACATCCCTATCCCATGGCAGGTCAAGCCCAGCTGCAGCCCGAGGCGAGCGGGAAGATGAGAGGCCAGAACCCAGGGGAAGTGAGAGCCCCTAAACTTTCCACTTTTTCTCATCTCACGTCTCCCAGCCGCAGGCCTCCACATCCTTTGGGACATGGCAGCCGAAACCAGCTTCCTCCCTGGCAGGGTATGGCTGAGCCTGGGCCTCTCTGCCCTGGAGGTGCAACCCCCATCAATGCCCCAGTTGTGCCCTACTGCTCTCTTGAGAAGTGGTGGTGCTGAAGCAGGGCTCGGGGCCCCCAGGGACAGGGATGGGGGCCCTGACGCAGCCTCAGAATGGTGGGCGTGGGGCCCCGGTGGAGGCTGGAGCTGGGATTCACTGGAAAACCAGGTTCTGAACCCGGAACTGGCCCTCTCACGGATGTCGGAGTTGCTGTGTCCAGGAACCCCAGGCTGACCACTCTGGCTGCTCAGGACCGCGCCCTCTCCCTTCCATCCCCACAGGAGTCCCTTTCCCCAGCCCGGGCAGAGATAGATAGATGGATAGACGGACAGATGGATGGAGAAAGGCAGACAGACAGATGCGCACCTCCCCAGGTCTCCAAGTAGAGCTTCCTCAGCACAATGTACAGGAAGAGGCAGATGACCTGAGCAAACTGGGAAATGGTGTTGGCAAAAGCGGAGCCCCTGGAGAGGAGGGAGAGGCTGTGAGAGGGGCACGGCTCTGCTCCCCCAGCCCCCCGACCCCGGATAGGGCTCCACACTTCCCACTGGGGGCCGACAGTAATGACCTGGGACTGTGGGAACCCTGCTCTTTCTGTGGCTGTTCTGACAGAAAGGCCCAGCGGCAAACCCACAGCAGGCCAAGCCCAGGCCCAGGCCTCAGCCCGAGCCGAGTCAGAAGACGAAAGGCAGAGGAATGGACCTGAGTTCTGGGTTGTGGGCTCTGAGTCTTGCTCCTGGCAAACTGGCCAACGGCCCCACAGGGAAAGACGGAAGTAAGGAACTCTCAGTTTGACCAATGGAGTGGGGAATCAGATGTTTTACCTTTCCCCATCACCCCCCATACACTTATACATGGCCCCAGTGGGATTAGACTATCTCTGTGCATCTTCAGGAAGCCAAAATGGGCACTCTTTCTGGATTGGGGTTTGGGGGATGGGAGGGGGAAGGGAAGGGAAAGAGAGTCCCCACAGGCAGGGCCAGTGCTCGTCTTTCTTTGGAAAGAGCACGTGCCTGGGAGTGAAGAGGCCTGATTTCTAATCCTGGTTCCACCATTTGTCTGTTGTGAGACCCTGGGCAAGCCACTTAACTACTCTGTGTCTCAGTTTCTTCATCTGTAAAATGGAGATGTTCTCCTTTGTCCCTTAGACTGTGAGCCCCATGTAGGATAGGGACTGTACCAGACCTGATTGTCTTAGTACTTGACACTTAGTACATAGTAAGAGTTTAACAAATACCACAATTATTATTATAATATTATCATCATTGTAAGGGACCTTCTCCCAACCTGTGACTACCACCCTTTCCCCACCCCATCTGCCACACTCATCTTTCCATCCCCCGATCCTCAGGCACTGGGGTGAGCAGACACCCCATCAGCCATATCCTTAGCAGAGCCTAGCCCAGATCCTGATATCGCCACTCTGTCTGCCTCAAACCCACCTGCCTTCTCTGCCCACACCACGTCCTCCCGGGCTGCTCTCCAGAGCCCTGTCTCCTGGGGTCTCCCTCCCCGCCCCGGTCCCTAGGTTCCCCTGGCTTAGTTTGACCACAGGGTGAATTTGTCACTCACTCTAGCCCCCAGTCCAGGATGTAGAGAAAGATATAGTTTCCCAGCCCATTGATGACATTTCCGAAGATGCCGCTGAAAACTGCCGGCCAAATGATCTCCTGAAATTCACAGGAAAAGGTTTCCTCCCCACTGCTTGCCATTTCGGAGTGCCAAAGTCGGTCCCAGTTCCCAAAAAAGCCCAAGAGGAGTGGGAAGGTCCACTGCCAGACACCCCTGGCAGCTTGAGCCCAGAACCCAGCCTAACTGCCCCCCCAGCAGTCACCTACCTCCACATCTCCCTTCCTCCCATGTCCTGTCCCATACTCTTGGCTCTGAGTGGTCACCGTGAACAGTACTTGGCAAGGTGCTTTGCCCCAGGGAACCCCGGGACATTCCCTTGGTCCCTGCCTGGCTGGGGTGACTGGGGAGGGGAAATAGCCACCGACCAGTCCTGGCCCAACCAGAAATCCTGGGCCTGGGCTATGGGTTCAGGTGACCCTAGAAAGTGGCTGAGGACTGTCTACCTGAACCCCAGGCCAGTCTGAGGTTGTGGCCCTTTCCGCCTGAAGGGCTGGAACTGGGTGCCTTTGGGGATTTGCAGGGTGAGGAAATCAGGCCTCAACAATTCCCCTTGTTACTCTCTGCTCGGGGCTGGCTACCCACTTGGCCCCACTTACCTGGAGAAGTCCAGAGGCCCAGGCTCCTCCAGCCTCCACTTAGTGGGGGGGGGACACTGGGGGTGGGTCTTTCATCTGAACCACCACAGGGGGCCAGGGGCCAGTGCTCTCTCCTCTCCTTCCCTCCCCAAACCCTGCCCTGAATAACCAGCTGCCCAGGCCAAGGTCTGGGGCCGGCCGATCATGGGTCTACACCTCCCCTCCAAGTGCCACAGGCAGAGACCACATCCCCTGTCCCCAGGAGTACCAGGACCCTGGCGGGGACAGTGGGGGTGGAAGGGTACCTGGTTCTGCAGGTATCGCGTCAGTAAGCCATACAAGAAAACCGCCTGGAAAAACATCAAACACGCATTTCCAGTCAGAACCCAGTGGGACTTGGGCCCACTCTGTTTTAACCTCCTTGTGCCCTTAAACCAGGTTTCTGGATTCCAAAAGTGACCCCAAGTCAGACCTTTGGAAGATGAGCAGTTCAGGGGGCTGTTGCTCACCCCAAAGGGGCTGCAAATCCCAGTGGACCAAACCATATTAATGCCAGGAAGAAACAGGGTCACCACCCTCCCCAGGACCCTCTCAATTCTTCCCAAACACTTCAGTGGAGACTCCCTTTTCCTGGGCCCCGAACACCTGAAGAGCAGCGAGAATGAGAACTTACAGGAAGGGCAGGAACAAATATCATCACGTATTTCTGAGTGAGGCTGCATGAGAACAGAAAGAGCGGACTGTTAAGGAAGGAGGCTGCCTCCCCAAGAGCCCAGAGGGCCTCGCCTGGATACTTCCCCAGCTGTTCTGGTTACCACCTTCCATGCTCTCACAATTTTTGCAATTAGGAAGTTCCTCCTTACAGCTAACCCACATCCTTCCTCCTGCCATCCCAGCCCTTTTCCCATCTCTGGGGCAAAAGGACAACAGCTTCTCCTGGGCTTGCCACAAGTCTGGCCATTAGCTCTGGGGGAGGAAGATGGCAGTCCAGCTCTACCATATATGTGCTGTGTGACCTTGGGCAAGACCCTTAACTTCTCTGTGCTTCAGTTCCCTTGTCTACAAAATGGAGATTCAATACTTGTTCTTCCTCCTACTTAGATTGGTAGCCTCATGTGGGACCTGATTATCAGGTAACTATCTCAATGCTTAGGACAGTGCTTGGCACATAATTACTGAACAAATATTATTATTACTAATAAACCATTATAAACAATACTAACAATAATAATAACAATATTAAGTCACAATAATAATAATAAAAATGTATTTGTTTAGCACTTATTATGTGCAAAGCACTTTTCTAAGTGCTGGGGTAGATAGAAATTAATCAGGTTGGACAAAGTCATTGTCCCACATGTGTCTCACAGTCTTAATCCCCACTTTATAGATGATGTAACTGAGGCACAGAGAAGTGAAGTGACTTGCTCAAGTTCACACAGCAGAAGAGCGGCAAAGCTGGGATTAGAATCTACGTCCTCTGACTCCCAAGCCCGTGGTCTTGCCACTAGCCATGCTAAGTTCCCAGTCCTGCCCACGCTGCTGGCAGACTGCCCGGCTCCCACCACCAGGACTCTTACCAACTGCTTGGGGGAATAAACTATCTGCTCTCCTTCCCTCTTAGACTGTAACCTCCAAGTGGGACAGAGACTCCATCTGATCTAATGGTTTTGAATCTACCTCAGCCCTTAGCACAGTGCTTGGCACACTGAGAGGGATTAATAAACACCATAAATAAAATGCAATGAAACCACTGGATACCCACAGCAGATCCTGACTTGGGACACACCGCTTATTAAATTTAGCTGCTGAGAGAAAATTGTCATGGTTTCAATCGAGCTTTGCCAAAGCATGGTGAAACCAGAGGTGAGTTTCACCAGCACTGACGTCTTCTTTAAATTCAAAGGAATACTACACATGTATATAAGGGGAGTGGGCGGGGAACGTGATTGCTAACTCTGTTGTATTATACTCTCCCTAGCGCTTAGAACAGTACTCTGCACATAGTAAATGCTCAATAAATAACAGTTTGAGAGATAAGAGACAAAGAGACACAGAAGGGCAGAGACAGAGAGAGATACAATGCAACAGAGACAGAGGCAGGAAGAGATAAGAAAACAGAGACAAAAGAAGGCAGAAAAAAGAGGCAGAGAAAGACTGAGAGATAGGGAGAGACAGACAGAAATGGGCAAAGAGACAGGTGGACAGAGATAGAGACACAGGCAGAGAGAGGGAGAGGCAGAGAAAGAGACGGAGACAGACAGGGAGACGCAGACAGACAGAGACAGCCAGGGAGAGGCAGAGACAACATCTACAGGAACCTCTTACAACAGAAATCTCCAGCCTGGTGCAAGAGATACAAGAGAGTCTGAGATGCATAGCTGGGGGTTGATGGAGAGGCAAAAATCCAAGTGGCAGATTTTTAGATGGGGGCTCAGGCCCAGCTTCGGGGGGCGAGGGCACCTGGAGAAGGAGGACGGTCAGCATGGGGGTTCTGAGGGGCAGGCACCCGGGGCATGGGGCCGGCGGGCAGGCTCGGTGGCCTGGCCCGGTAGCCGGGTCTCTGGGTGAGGGCCGGTGCGGCCTGACCTGGACACCTGCGGGTCCTGCCGGAGGAGCAGCAGGATGCTCTCGGTGTTTATGAACAAGGCCCAGCAGGGGAAGCAGCAGAGCAGCAGGATCAGGATTCCCCTCTGCAGGACGACTCCCACCATCTTCTTGTTGCTGCTTCCGTAGGTCTGCAAAACAAGCCCCGGCCCAGCCCCCGGGTGGATAACCTGCTGCACCAAAGGCTGCCCACACCCAACCAAGCCCCCACCCCTCACCCTCACTTTCAACCTGCTCTTTTGACCTCAATTCCCAGCTGCACTGCCTTTATCATCTAAAATACACACAACCCGATGTGAGGCTCCCAGAGGTCAGCCAAGGTTTGCATGACTAACACAGAATGAGATGGGCTGGTTTGAACCCCCTCTCACCGTGCCCCTGAAGCAGATGGACAGATGGATTCTTCCCTTATCCCTTAACCAAACCAACAGTGCTTCCCGCGGGCCCTACCTGGGACAAGAGGGTGTCACAGGCCGAGGATAAGCCAAACCCTACAGAGATGCCACAGACGTTGATGAACTGGAGCAAGTTTGATTCAAGGGGAAAACACGAAACATATTGTCAGCAGCAGGGAAGACCCGTGAGGGGTTGGGAGAGGGAGGTGGGCGGCGGGGTGGGGGCAGGACTCCCGCCCCAGGCTACAAGGGATCCCAGGGAGCGATGGGAGGGAGGCTGGAACGCTCAGGAGGGAGTCGCTCCTTGCCCTCACAACCAGGCAACAGGCAGAGGAGAGGGGTGTTGGGCTGCAGCCCTCCTTCGATTCTCCCTCCTCCTTGTCCTTGCTCACGCTGCTCCCCGAACCTCCAGCTCCCTCCCTCCTCACGTCAGGTAGGCTGCAGTGCTCTCCGCACATTTAAGCCCTAATAAACCCCTTTCTAAAGCCTTCCCCAGGTTCCTAAGCCATATCATCTCGCTGGCCAACTCTGGCATCAATTAATTTATTTACTCCCTCCTTAGCAATTATGGGAAGGGAGTGTGTCTGCTCATTCTCTTGTATTGTACTCTCCCAAGCTCTTAGAACAGTGCTCTGCACATAGTAAGCACTCAATAAATACCACTGAATGATTAATTGATGTCGCTCTGTGTAGCGATGATTTCTTCAGATCACTCTCTAGTTGGGAATATTTTTATGTTTACTTCCTCAGGTCAAAAGCGTGCTCCTCGTGGACAGGGAATGTCCACCAACTCTAGAGTCTTCCAACAATGTCAAATACAGTCTACCAACTCTACTTTGCTCACCCAAGTTCTGAGTACAGTGTTCTCTTCACCATAAGCACTCATATACCATTGACTGGCCACCAATCGATTGATTCAAGGCCAGGCCACAGTGTGACTCGTTGGCAGTGTGGTTTCTGAATCTCCTAGCTGAAGGAGGGGCCTGCAGCTGGCTGTTTCCCAGTCCTTCTGCCCTGCCTCTGGCTCCGGTAATCTACAGGGCGCAGCCCAGAGTGGACGTGAGAGACTGGGGGGTGGGGGCAATTGTTTCCTGACACTGGGAATCTCCCCGCCTCACCAGCTTTCCTTTCCCTCTTCCTCCACCGTGTTACCCCTTCCAGAAACCCACCCCCAGCCCAGTCAGGCTTACCCGAGCCCCATTTTGAGGTGCTCCTCTCTCCCGAGATCCCGACTCCACCCCGCAGCCCCACCGGCCCCGCAACCCCCAGCCCCAGGATCCTCTTCTTCCCTGGTCCCGACCCTGACTTCCGGAAGCACACTCACTGCCACCGCGAGGGTCACTGCTGCCAGCTCCACCTTGCCCAGGTGTCCGCAGAATACGGTGCTCACCACGTGGATCAGGAACAACAACACCTGGACCAGGAACTGGAGGGGTGGGCAGTGGCTGGATGTCATTCCTGGCGAGTCCTCCTCCCAGCCCTGCTCCTCCCAGACCCAGCAATGGGTCTGGTGCTGCTCCAGCTCCCCGGAGCCCTCTGCTTCCCCCGGGGCCCTGGCCCTGAGTGTCTCCTGTGCCCACAGCCTGGGTCCTGAGGTGGGCATGGGCAGCAGCAAGGTCAGGTGTCCCCAGCATTGGCCATACCGATGGAGGGAGCATTTGAGCCTCAAACCAGAAACTTAAGTCTGACCCCTGGCAAATTCCAATCTCCACCACCAAAACTTCAGGCCTACTCCTCGGCAGCTTCACCCACAAGGCTCATCAGGGACAGAGGAGGGGCAAGGTCCAGTGGTGTGGGTAGGGTCAGGCTGGCATTGAGCAGGGAGCCACAGGCAGGGAAATTCCTGGGGACCCTCCACAGGCCACCCGTGCACCGCCGAACAGGGGAAGTCTGGAGGGGAATTTCACGGAGAGAAGGAGTCCCATTGGGCTCAATCTGGGACGAAGGGGCCACCGTACACCCACTCCTGGTTTCGCTCTTCTCATCCTGGCCTCCCCGCAGCTGTCTGAGCCACCCCAGTCTAGCCCCAGGCCCCCCCACATCTCTAACCCCCATTCTAGCCCTGAGGGAGGGGGCGGGGAGGGAAAGAGCTTGTCCTCTCACTAATTTCTTCCCACAGTCTCCTTGCTGGTGGCCCAGTAAGGTAGTTGGGCTTTTACAGAGAGGTTTGAGGGGAGAAGGAAGGTGGTGGGCTTCCCTAGACTGTCCGTTGGTCTTTCTGTAGGACACTGCAGAATTGCCGCATCCTGGCTGAAAGCAGGCAGTCACCTGCATGGACAGCCCAGCCCGGCAAGCAGCCATCCGGAGAGGAGCCGCTCTCTGGGAGCAGAAACCTCATAAGGAACGAGAGTTGAGGGGGCAAAAGGGGAAACAGTGCCAGCTGCTGCCAACAACAAACCTGACAGCACAACAAGGGACGGGCTTTGTGTGGGCACCAAGTGGGTGCCTCATTGGCTTTGTCAGACTCACAGACACAAACACTCACTCACCCGACATGACTCTCACCACCTCCATCACAAAACAACTACACACGGGACACAAACACACACACATATTAGACCATCAGTGGCTAAATATTAGACTACAATTAGTCATTGATTGTCCCGAAGGAGTTTGGTATTCGATGACTGGTTTTCTGACCCTGGATCAGTTTCTCACAACTACCCCCTCCACTCTGAAGTTGGGGTGCCCGTTCCTCTCGCCAAGCGTGGTCTGGCCTCTCTCCTGACATCACCTGCCCATCTGTCCGGGCTGAAAGTGGGACCGTCGGGAGGCAGCGTGCCCAGTGGAAAGAGCACGGACCTGGGTTCTAATCCCAACTTGGCCACTTGCCTGCTGTGTGACCTTACACAAGTCACTTCCCTACTCTGTGCTTTAGCTCCCTCTTCTGTAAAATGGGAGTTCGATAAGCCTCTCCTTCTACTTAGACAGTGAGCCTCAAATAGGGCAGGGACTGTGTCCAATCTATTGCGTATCTATCTCACTGTTTAGTACAATGCTTGGCACATAGTAAGCACTTAACAGATACCACATAAACACTAAAAAATACTAGCAGACTGGCCCTGGAGCCGGGACTCTGGGCCTTGAGGCAGATCCTTGGAATCCATCTCACCGAAGCCAGGGTGAGGGGTTCACCTTGCCACCTCTCCTCCCTCTATTCCAACCACCTCCATCCCTCTTGCATCTCCTCCCTCTGCCTCTACCCCTTCGTGTTCCCGTCCCTCCAATCCCATCCCCTCCCTGGGTTCACAAGGCCCATCTCCCTAAGAAATTGCCATATCTGGCCGGGCAGGCTTCCCCATGGAAAACGGACCAGTTGACCCGCTGAGAAAGCAGGCTGGAATGGCGCAGAGGCATTCAGCTCATGTTCTGGCGAGGAAGCGGAACTCTAAAAGAGACGTGCCGCAACCCGGGGAACACCCCTGGCACTTCCCAGAGGACATGTGGAGTGGAAGTCACCTTCTCATTGTAAAAAAAATAATCCCTGGTTCTGGTGAGAAGCAGTTTGAGCTGGGGCTCCACCGGGTCCAGGAGGGCTAACTAAATGGGGGAAGTTGCTCATTCAAGCAGGGAGTAGCAGCGGATTGAACGAACCCCACTCCGGCCTACGGCAAATCTGCTTTCTCAGGGCAAACCAGGCTGCCCGCTCAGGGTGAGGGATCAGGTCACTGGGACCACTCCTTGGGGGTCGAGCGTCCGACTCTTCTAGCTGGGGGATGGGGAAGGGTCCCTCTTCCGCCCCCGCCCCTGGGGCAAGGGCCTCTTACCAGGGGTCCGGCCAGGACGCACAGTTCCCATGCTTCCTTCCTGAAGCCGACTGGAATGAGCCACTGCACCCAGGAGCGGCGACCCCTGTGGCCCCCACAATCCCCCGGGGTCGGGCTCAGCTCTCCTTTGTTTGCTCGCGGGACGGTCTCCCGGGTGGTCTCCTGCCCCAGCTCCATGCCAGGCTCTCCCCTGGCACCCCCGGCCCCAGACTGCTCCGGCACTGATCCCGGTGCCTCTGGCTGGGTCCGTGGGAGAACAATATGTAACCAGGAGCAGAGTGACCTTCAAACGGAACGGTCCCCGCTCCTGCTGTCTGGCGGTGGCGGCGACGGCTGTGGCAGAGGCGCCTTATATAGGGAGGAGAGGCCACGTAACAAGACAAGGAGGCGGCGGCAGCAGCCGGCCAAGCGCGAGCACGCAGGGAGGCATGTGGGGCAGCCAGGGTCGCGATCCACACTGCTCCACTGCCACGACAGGCCTGTGGCCGTGGAGAAGTAGGGGAGTAGGAACGGAGTCAGGGGGAGTCGGGGACAGTTTAGAGAAGGTCCTGCTAGGGTGGAGCTCGGCCCGGCCCTGACCATAGGGGTGTCCTCCCCTTCCCCCCTTTGAGGATTTGCAGGAGGTCTGGGGCCCTGGCGAATTGCACCCCATGTGGGGCCGAGGGATGACCCTGACCCAGCAGGGCCTAGGATTTTCGAACGGCCGGCCTGGCCCCAGCCTAATCAGTCACTCTGCCATCTTCCGTGTCGGGCCCAGACAATAAGAAACCCAGAATGGGGCCCACCCGCCCCAGGCCTGCCTCCCCTGCAGGACTGGCAGAAGCCGCCACAGCCCACCTGGTTGCAGAGGGGAGACTCCCCTCCCATCCTCTTGCCCCAAACTGACCCCGCACGACAGGAGCACCACTCAACAGCGGGCAGCTCGCAGGAAGGGGTCAAGCCCCCTCAGCCACAGGGCCACTTGATGGTTGCCTTCACTGCTGTCCATTGGGGTGGGGAGTGGGATGGGAGCGCTTTCTTTGTCCAACTCCCGAGCCCTCTGCCACCCACTCCTGCTCCCATTAGAGAGCACTTCTTCATCACCACTTCCATGAGACCTTGTCTGATGGATGATCCCGCCTGCCCCATCTTCCTTCCCAACTTCTAATTCAGCCACTGGGGGTTTACATATCCTCCCCCGGAAGCTTTTCCAGATATGTCTTTACACTCCACTGCTTCCTCTTACTTTCTCCTTCTGGCTCCCCTGCTGCACTTCAAGCTCCTTGATGATGATGGCAACAATAATAATAATTGTGTTATTTGTTAAGCACTTATTCTCTGCTGAAACTGTACTAAGCACTGTAGTAGGTGCAAGATAACCAGGTCAGACACAGTCCCTGTCCCACATAAGACTCACTGTCTAAGGGGGAAGGAGTACCTTATCTGTACCATTTTACAGATAAGGAAAAGTAGGTACAGGGAAGTGAAATTACTTGCCCAAGGCCATACACAGGTAAGAGCAGGGATAGTGTCTACCAACTAGGCCATAAGAATCCCAGTGCTCAGTCCCATGCTCTGTACACAAAAAACTCTAGAGAGGGACTGATTGTTGCCCCCTACCCACACATCCACATGTGGGGCAGTGCCCATCCAGCCAAAGATGGGTGATCTGATCCCGGCTCATCGGGCCAGGCCCTCTCGGGACCAAAGGTCCTGCGGTTCTGCTCCTGGTTGGTCTGGAGGACAGGCCCGTCCTCTGCGGTCTCTTCGGTTAATCTTTCCCAGCTCGGTTAGAGCCTGGGTTACTGTTAAAGCCATGTTAGCGTGGCCCCTGACCCCACCTTCCCAGGCACCTCAGGGTGCTGGGGGAGGGAAGATCACCTCTCCATGGGGTTTTGCTGGCCAGCAGCAGCAGCAACCCCCACCCCAGCTCTCGCCTCCGGGAGTGCTCCTGGAGCCGGGAAGTGCGGCGGCAGAGGGAACTCTGGGGGGACACAGTTGCCCGGGGACCCGAGGAAACAGCTCTGTGATGGTATAGTGTCAGTCTCTGTGAGCACGACAGCGGGGGCGGGGCCCGGCATGTGGGCACACGGGCCTGCCCGGCAGCTAACAGGAATCAGGAAGCCTTACAGGCGCTAGGGAGAGCCGCCAGGACCCAGATTTGGAGAAAGGGGGGCCAAAGAGCTCAGGGACCCTTGCCCGTCTCCCTGGGCCGAGGGTTCGAGGGAAGAATGCCCATCAGGGTCTCCTGGGGGCATGCACTTAGAGGAAGAAGGGAGGCCGGGCTCTGCTCCTAGGAGGGGCAGAGGGACGGCATGAAGGTGGGATCGAGGGAGAGGAGAGAGAAGCTCACTGAACTCTCCCCAATAAAGGGCGGCAAAGAGGAGAATGACACCTGTGTATAGGACAGTGGCAGGCTGGCCAGCAGGGGGAGCCTCAATACACCTGTGCCCCTCCTACCCCCCCAACCCCAATTTTCACTCAAAGGATCCGTGAGGTCAGGTTGGAGAGCCCCTGGGGTGAGTCGCTTCCAGTTGGGGGGCAGACCTGGTCCCGATGTCCACCCAGCTCCTGGGCTGCGATATCCAACACCCAGTAGGGCTTCACCTTAATAATAATAATAATGTTGGTATTTGTTAAGCGCTTACTATGTGCCGAGCACTGTTCTAAGCGCTGGGGTAGACACAAGGGAATCAGGTTGTCCCACGTGGGGCTCACAGTCTTAATCCCCATTTTACAGATGAGGTAACTGAGTCACCGAGAAGTTAAGTGACTTGTCCAAAGCCACACAGCTGACAAACGGCCGAGCCGGGATTTGAACACATGACCTCTGACTCCAAAGCCCGTGCTCTTTCCACTGAGCCACGCTGCTTCTCTGCTGCTTCACGCACCTTCTGACCCCAGCCCTTCCAGAGCACCCCCGCCACACCTCTTCCAGCTGCAGATATGAGAACCGACCCCTGCTCCTCAGCCCCCAGCTCCCACCCCCATCCCCACCTCCAGGCTCCCATCCACCGCACCCCTGACTCTTGGCCTCACGGCCCATCTCCCACCCTCCCTACCCCCTGCCTCCTCTGAGGCTAGCCCCCTGCCAGACCAGTCCCTCTCTCTCCGTAGGTGGTGACGCACTGGCCTGAAGTCACCGTACCTGCCTCCCGGGTCACCTTGCCACACATCGCCCCGGTGGCCCATATCCGGCCTGGGGCAACGGCCGGTTCCCATTGAAATCACCTGGCACTCGGCACTGGGTCCTGCCCACCGCAGCCCTGACGCCATGGGCCACCTCCCGGATAGTCGTTCATCTGTATTCCTCCTCCCAACACCACCCTGTGACGCAACTACTGCTCCGGGATGAGTGCTTCACTTTTCCTGCCTACTATCCAGGACTCAGTCCCTGTCAGCAGAGGGCCCCTGCCGTGGCCCTAGGGGCCAATAATGCCTGCTGGGTTCCAGGACTCAGACACTCCGGGCGGCTCTAGGCGGGGCAGCCTCTGGTTGGAAGGGACCGAGAGGACACTGTCACTGGGGAAACATCTCTTGGGTGCCAGGAAGGCCTGGGCTCATGTCCGCACCAAAGGAGGGGCAGACCTCCACCCCTCTCCCCCCGCCAATCCCTGGGCAGCCCTGTCCCCCCTGGTCGGAAGCAGGGAGAGTGGGTCAGTCTAGGGCTGGGCACCCCTAGAGAGGGGGCGTATGCGGGGTGGGGATGGGGGCAGGACCCAGTTTTCTAGAACGAGGAAACGCTTGGACCAGCTCAGTTGAGAATTGGGAAGTCACACCTGTAGGCTCAGGTTGGGGGACTGTGATGGAAATCTTGCCCAGGTACTCTCTGGGCTCACTCCAGACCCAAAAGGCCTCAGAGACTTTGGACAAGAGGAGACGTGCGACGAGAACGAAGCCTCGGGTCTGCAGCCTCGGGTCTGAACTGAAGATCTGACTCTGGTGCCAGCAGCCCCCCTCGAGCACCCTGGGCCCTGCCAGGCTTTATCCCGTGGGGATACGAGTGTGCAATGAGCTGGGGGGCAGGGGTACATCGCCAGGTCAGAGACCCACCTCTGGCACGCTGAATGACGACGACTGGGGTGGCAGGTCTGTACAGTCCAGACGACAAAGTAACTACTCATTTTGACCGGAAAATGCTGCTAAACGAGAGCACGGGGGCCAGCTCGGCTTCTTCAGAATAACACGGGACCCAAGAGAAAGTCCCGGGCTCAGGAGTTATTTGGTAGTGTCCAGGGAAACCCGGCCAAGCCGTCCAACCTTTATCTCCAGCGAGGAGGGTCTTGTGGGTAAATCCTGGAGATGGAATGACCTCGAGAGATCATCTGGTCCAGGCCTCTGCCTCTAAGCAGGTAAACCCTAAATCATCTGGAGGCAAGACAGTGAGAGTTTAAACACGTAAGTTGAGGAGGAAGTACTAGGCAAAAGGAGGCTTCAGGATAAATGACCAATCAATCAATGATTGAGCTCTTTGTGTGGGCAGATCTTGGGAGAGAACAAAGTTGGTAGGCACGATCCCCACCCTCAAGGAGCTTACGGTCTAATCTGGACAGCAGGTAGCAAAACACAGGGACAAATGGTCTGCCCAAATAGAGAAGGTGGAGACCCTTTCCCCGTTTATAAGATAAGAATCTTCTATGGGAATGCCTGAAGCCCAAGGTGCCAACCATTCCCCACATCTTCCCTGACATCAAACCTGGACAGTACCAAAGATGAGGATCTGCTAGATGGGTATATGTGATGCAACCAAATCATTAAGCTAATAAGGAAGTTGGACCTGGCTATGTTAACTGGGAAGTTGGAGATGAGTTAGCCAATAGGATGAGCCCATTTAGCCCAGAGCCCAACAGATTAGAACGCTCTGGATAGCTGAGGCCTAAGGGGGCTCTAGGATTTAATCCTCTTGGATGTTGTGGCAGTGAGGCCCCCAGCAGAGGACATGCAACCAAGTCTGCCTCGGGGGGCTTTCTTGGCTCTCAGAGCCACTGCTACTGGTATCCAAAAGTAAGGAAAGGGTCCGGGCCCCCTGGTCACCCTTCCTGCCTGTCGGTCCGGTTTTCCGGGAGAGGTCCGGGCCCCACGTCCAATCCTGCAAGTTCAGAGCCACCCTCAGCACACACACACACACATCCACACAGCCTTACACACACAGGCCCGTGCGTACAAAGGGGAGAGGAGAAATCACAGAAGAACAAAGTGCGTATCCCGGCTCTACAAAGCCATTGCGATTTCTGGCGCAGTCAAGACCTGGCTTTCGATCAGCCCAAGCTAATCTTTAAGCTTCTCAAACTCCACCGGTAAACACACAGTCAGAAGTCATCACGGCACAGCTGAGCCAGCAACTCCAAACAATCGACTAACAGGACCGGTTTCTGACCACGCTACCGCGCCTGTCAGACACCCCCACTGCCCCTGCCCACTGTGAAGAACCAGCCTTTAACCTGGGGGCTGAGGCTGGACCTTGACTTCTTTCTTCCTTTCCAATAACAACAACAAAAACAACAATGATAAAGATAATAATAATAATAGTGGCGTTGGTTAAGCACTCACTATGTTATATTATGTTATAGTTTACATTATATTAAACACTATACTAAGCACTGGATTGGATTCAAGCAAATCGGTTGGTACAATCCCAGTGTTACCTGGGGCTCACAGACTTAATCCCCCTTTTACAGGTGAAGTGTCTTGCCCATGATCACAGAGCAGACAAACGGCGGAGCCGGCATTTGGGTCCTTTTGACCCCCAGACCTGTGCTCTATCCACTAGGCCATGATGCTTCTCATGTTCTCTCTCCATGTTCTCCTGCCCACCTCGTTCTCTGACCCACTCCTTTCCCTTTCATGTAACAACAATCATATAGGTTTTTGTTTTTTTATGGTATTCTTAAGCACTTACTATGTGCCAAGCACTGTACTGAGTGACAGATGAAGGCACTGAGGCCCAGAGAAATGAAGTGACTTGCCCCAAGACCACACAGCACATTCGTGGCAGGGGCCGAATTAGCACCCAGGTCCTTCTGACTCCCAGGCCCACGCTCTATACTAAGGCATGCTGCTTCTTTATGTTCTGAAGGTATTAAGTATAATGTGTTAAACAATGTGGTAAGCACTGGGGTAGATACAGAATAAACTGGACACAGTCTGTGCCTCACATGACTCATGATCAAATAGGGAAGGAGAACAAGCATTTACCCCCGTTTTACATATGGGGAAACTGAGGCCCAGAGATTTTTTTTTTAAGTGACTTCCCCAAGGTCACACAGCAAGTGTGTGAGATGGGACTAGAACCCGGGTCTTCTGCTTCCCAGCCCTGTGCCCTTTCCACCAAACCAAGCTGCTCCCACTGTTAGAGTGGGCGCCTGATCCCCCCTTTTTTCCCTCCCTGCCAGCCACATGTCCAGCCCCAGCAGCCCCTCTGCCAGGCCCAGCATCCCCTCTGCCAGCCCAAGTGGGCCCAGCAATCTCTCCACCAGCCCCAGTGGCCCCTCCGCCCAGTCCAGCTGGTCCAGCAGCCCACCCACCAGCCCCAAAAGCCACTCCACCTACCTCACCAGCCCCTTCGCTCACCCCGGCAGCTCATCTGCCGGCCTCAGCGGCCCCTCCGTTGGCCTCAGAACTGACCAACTGGACTTGGTGTTGAGGCCTCACCTCTGCCTCTCTTCTCCTGCTGGATCCCAGGCCAGCAGTGATTCCTGGCTTGGGCAGGGCCTGTCCATTCTATGGACAGGATAAACAATTTCTGTTGGGACTCGCACCCTTTTCTGATTGAGTGCTTTAAAGCTGATGGAAAGGAATTTCTGTTTGATGCAGAGGTGGAAGAGCAGCCACTGGAGGTTCTTTAGGAGTGGGAAGACATGGCCTGAATGTTTTTGTTGAAAAGTGATCCATGCAACAGAGTGAAGTATGGCCTGGAATGGGGAGAACATTCCAAGCGCTTAGTACAGTGCTCTGCACATAGTAAGCGCTCAATAAATACTATTAAATGAGAAAGAGGAGGTCAGGAGGTCAAAGAAGAGGCAATGCGGTTGTCAAGGTGGGATAGGATAAGTACTTGGATCAGAGTGGTAGCAGTTTGGACAGAGAGGAGAGGGCAGATTTTAGCAATGTTGTGAAGGTAGAACTGACAGAAGAAGTTAGATGTTAAACGGTCCATAAATAGCCATGAAGTTGGATGCCAAGAGGGGCAACCATCACCATCCTCCAAGCCACTGGCAGAGATGGCACATTGGACCCGATAGATCAGTGTTCTGACCCTGAACATTCCTTATGGTTTCAATCAATCAAGGGGGATTCTCTGGAGAAGGAGGAATCTCCACTTTTTAACAGTGCAATTCCCCCAGGTCCACAAAGGAACAGCATCCCACACTTTGAGTGCTTATCTTCTGTCCCCCTGCTCCTCCTGCAGTCCTTCAAGGAGATCCAGAAAGACAGATGGAGATAGAAAAGAATTGTGAGGGGAAAGAGTTGATGAAAGGCAAAGAGAGACTACTAATATGACCATTTTAAACTATGAACTTTAATAAAATTTGCTTAGCACATTTCAAAACAGAGCACTTATTCACCAGGCTCTACCTAAGGTAGTAAGCACATTAAAAATAGATGCTAGTAAGAAAATAGAATTACCATGTTGCCAAAAGCTTCACTATTCTCTAGGATCAAAGAGCACATTCCAACTTTAACTCTGATAACCTTGTTTCCATGTCAACCTATTGGAATGGCTTGTTCATACATAAAGTTGTATCAATTTTAATGGCCGAAAAAACAGGCTTCTTGTTTTATTCCTCGGGCTGCCAGCTAGAGATACTAAACTATTGGCTACATCTCTCTTAAGCCAATTCATTTCTCTTTTTTCCCTACTTATTTATGGGGTGAAAGGTGGAAACAATTCACATCTTAGACACTTGAAACAGCTCAGAATGGAGAATCATTTCATATCACTCCCTAGATGGGAAATTTAGGGGAGAATAAAATCCTAACTCTTACCCCCAAACACTTCAAAAACCTAGGAACTACTCAGCTTCCGTGGGTTACGGTAACCTGCAATGAGATAGCTCCACAGCAGGAAGACCTGCTAGTAGCTATGCCTTCAACAAGCATTCCTTAAATAAAAATCTAGCAGGTGCTAGACAGCTCCAACAGCCCTTAAGACTGGACCTTAAAAAGTTGGCAGCTAGCAAAATGGAGACGGGTAGGACACGGGGAGGTTCTGAAAGGGATTTCCTAGATCAGGTGAGCTGGGGCCTCTCCTGAAAGGAATCTGAGGATCCTGCTTTGTGAATGTTTAGACTGTGAGCCAGTCATTGGGCAGGGATTGTCTCTATCTGTTGCCATATTGTGCATTCCAAGAGCTTAGTACAGTGCTCTGCACATAATAAGCGCTCGATAAATACTATTGAATGAATAGTGAATGAATACCCATTAATGCCCACAAAGGCATCTGCCACTCTTGGGGCCATTAAGCCTGAAAAGTTAGGGGAAGGCTGCTCTTCTGCTGGTGAGACAAGGATTTCTGCTCTCATGGAAAGGGGTCAACCGGACTGGGTGGTGAGTTTCATATTTTCATGAAAAGGAAGAACTTTCCTCAAAGACAGTTGACTAGGCAGATATAGTGGGGGAGGCCTGGTCTTCATTTGTGAGCCACCTGAGGAGAGAGAGGGAGGGAGAGGGATTAGATTCTAAAGCCAAGAAGGGCAAAAGCAATCTGACAGTCATTCCCAGCTCATTACCGTTATCAGTCGGGCAAGGTCGATGCCCTTGTGAGTCAACAGCTTCATCAGGCAGGCCCCGGGGTGGCACAGCATAGAGCTGCCATAAATTAGTTGGTAGTTGGAGTTTGTGTGTGTGCTTCCAACACCTCTGTTCCAGGCTGCCCCATGAAGCTGGACCAACCCCCTTCTCAGAACAAGGAGAACTGGTTATTAGATTGCCATGTGGTACATTCGCCAGAGGACTTGAGGGTATTGGACAAGCAGGCCTCTGAGAGGAGCACAGCTTAGTGGAAAGAACACGGGTCTGGAGTCAGAAGACCTGGGTTCTAAATTCGGCTCTGCCAATTGCTTGCTTGGGACCTAGGGCAAATCACTTAGCTTCTCTGTGTCTCAGTTACCTCATCTGTAAAATGGGGATGTTGCCCAAGCTGTAGGTTTTTGTGGCAGAAGCCACGATGGAGGGAGGATGGAGACGGAAAATAAAAAAAAATTGCAGACATAAAGGACCCTCGTGACAAATCCATTCCAAACAGGAGTTGGTCAGTGGAAAACTAGACCATCGTCCTGCCCGCCCGAGCTGTGGAGGTCTCCCCACCCACCCTGCCCCGGGCCTCCCACAGTGCTTGTCATCTGGCCTGTGCTCAGGCATGGAAAGCGTTGTGGGGTTACCTTGAGGGGGCTCGGTGGGTATCTGACTCTCAACTCATCGTCGCTCTTTAGGGACCTGATCAGGCAGGAGCGGCGGTGAGAAAAGGTCTCAAAACTCTTCTTGCCGTGGTAGGAGCCCATGCCGCTGTGCCCTGAAAGGGAATAAAAGCAAGAAATACAAGCTCAGTGTCAGCCTGTTGGCTTCCCTAGCCAGGGGAGGAGAGGAAACCGGCTGGCTAGCCATGTCAGGGGTGGAACACGCCCACCTGCTGGAGGCAGGTGACTGGACAAAATGATCTTGAGTGGAAATGTGAATGTGAGAATTGTAGGTAAAAGTCTCTGAAGTATCATAGGACTTACAGTCCCTATTTCACATGGAGCCTAAGATAATAATATTAATAATAACTGTCACATTTGTTAGGCGCTTACTATGTTCCAGGCACTGTTCTAAGTGCTGGGGTAGATACAAGACAATTGGGTCGGACACAGTCCCTGTCCCACATAGGGCTCACAGTCCTAAGCCCCATTTTACAGATGAGGGAACTGAGGCACAGAAAAGTGAAGTGACGTGTCCAAGGTCACACAGCAGACAAGTGGCAGAGCCGAGATTAAAACCCATGACCTTCTGACTCCCAGGCCCGTGCTCTATCCACGGGGTCATTATTGGGTCAGACCAACTGTCCATCCGGCCCAGCGCCATGATTCGGACAATAGCAATGGGACGCTTGGAAACAGTGCGACTCAGCGGGAGGCTCCCAGAAGACCCCAGTGTGACAGTGGCCTCCTGGACATCCATTGCCATAGTTTGGATGTTAATAATGCTTACAATAACTGTGGTGTTTGTTAAGCACTTACTATGTGTCACACACTGCTAAACACTAGGGTAGATACAAAATGATCAGGTAGGACAGAGTCCCTGTTCTGTAAGGGGCTCACTGTTAGAGGGAGAGAGAGATGGAGAGTGGGTTTCCTAAGACATCCCTAGCCTTTGACTCTAAATCCTTAATTTTCCCTCTAGCACCACAGTACAGACTACTTGTCCGGGAATGGCTCCACACCTGTCCTGAGGCTGCCAAAATCGTCAATTTACACAACAGTCCGTGGGAGTGAATTCCCTGTGCTGAACCGACACTTGAGGGGGTTACCTAGCGAGTATGCGCCAACAGGGTCTGCTGTCCAAATGGCCTTCAACCCACTCTCTGGACACCGTCTGTGCTGAGCCCAGGGAGCAGGATTCCAAGGAGGTTCCTTCACAGTGGGGAGCCCCCAAATCACTACTCCCGAGGTCTCCTGCAGCAGGGCAGGTGTGTGATGGATATCCGGGCACCGTGGGAGTAAGGGTGAAACTCCACAACTTGGTACTATCTTTACAAAGAGCAAATGACTTTGCAGAAAGGAATTAGACAGTAAGCTTGAGGGCAGGGACAGGGCCTTATCTACTGTATCTTCCCAAGTGCTCGTCACAGTGCTCTGCCCACATTTGGCACTCAATAAATGCCACTGGTTGCTGGATTGATCGTACTCACCAACTCCACCAAAGGGCAGAGAGTGGACCGTGAGGTGTACAATTACATCATTTCCAGCCACTCCTCCACTGGAGGTCTCTGCAATCATCTTCTTAATCACCTGAAAGACAGTCCCCTCAGAGTAAGTTTCCCGGAAGACCTCAGAGTGCTCTCTTCCCCCATTGCCCAGGTAGGAAGCAGCTCAGGGAGGCTCTTTTCTGAACTAATAATGATACTGCTAATAGTAATAATAACTAGGATAATAACTGTGACCACAGGTAGCAGTGTGGACTACTGGAAAGGGCAGAGGCCTGGGAGTCAGAGGACATAGCTGTTGTGTGACCTTGGGCAAATCACTTCACTTCTCCATACCTCAGTTCTCTCAGCTGCACAGTGGGGATTCAATACCTATTCTCTGGGGATTCAATACCTATTCTCCCTCCAATTTAGACTGTGAGCCTCATGTGGGATCTGATTATCTTGTGTCTATCCCAGTGCTTAGAAGAGTGCTTGGCACATATTAGGTGCTCAACAAACACTACAATGATCATTGCGCTAAGTGCTCACTACGTGCTTAACACTGCACTAACTGTACAAGGCAACCAGGGCAGATACAGTCCCTGTCCTACATGGATTCACAGTCCAAGGAGGAGGGAGAACAGGTATTTCAGCCCCCTTTGCAAAGGAAGCATCGGTGTGGAGACAGAAAGAAGGGAGTGGGGCTGAAAAATAGATAATGTTCCCGGAGTTCTCAGAGGTACCTTATCGTTGCGGGAGAACACATAGAGGGCCAGAGGCTTCTCCCGCTGGTTGACAAACTCGATCGCCTCTTCCAAGCTTTTCACACAAACGATGGGAAGGGCGGGTCCGAAGATCTCTTCCTGCATCACCTTGGACTCGGGGTCAACATCCGTGAGGATGGTTGGGGCTAAAATGTCAAGGGAAACAAGAAAATGGTTAGAATGGGGGTAAGCTGCCAGCTTGGCAGAACTGAGTAAATGAAGCAGCCTTGCAGAGTGTCACCTGCCCACTTGCCCAATAGCAGAACTCAACCTGATTCCCTTTACTCTCTGTTAACCCATTGAAAGCAAATGCAGAGAAGCATCATGACCTAGTGGATAGAGCATAGGACTGGGAATCAATGAGACCTGGGTTCTAATCCTGGTTCTGCCTCTTGTCTACTCTGTGACCTTGGACAAATCACTTAACTTCTCTGTGCCTCAGTTCCCTTCATCTGTAAAATTGGGATTAGGACTGTGAACCCCATGTGAAACAGGGGCTGTGTCCAACTTGATTAGCTTATATCTACTCCAGTACTTAGTACAGTGCCTGGCACAGAGTAAGCACTTAACAAATACCAATAAAAAAAAAAGGCCCAGTCCTCGGGGTAATAGGAAATATGGTTCTTAAATTCCCCAAGACAGCTGTCAGGGGATTAGGGAAGCCCTTGCTGTCCCTGGACTGTTCTGTGTTACATAGAAAGGATGAGGTTATTGAATTTGGACAGGTGGTGGACAAGAGCTGAAGGACTCTGGGAGCATGATCCTTTGGGAGCCACTATAAGGAACTCAGAACTAGCCTCAGATCCCTCTGGCTTCAGGGACCCGATAATGTTGACCTCGGGACCACACAATGACATCACCTACGCAGTCCCCGGAGCCACAGAGCTGAGGTCCCCAAAGCAGTTGTGTGGTCTGGGGGGCCCCTCGCTAGAGTTGCTATGTGACTCCAGGGGAGTGAGCAGGCAGGCTACTCAATGACCCTGGAGACTAAACACCTCTACTCAGAGCTGAAAACCGTCATGGTAAAATGCAGAGCGATGCGATGCAAGGCTTCCCTGGACAATCTCGGGAGTTATGGACAAAATACCTGCTTCTATGGGGGCTATCCAGGGATCGGGGGCAAATCTAAGGTGCAGGCAGCTACGTGATCCTGGGCCAATTTGTCGGCCATGAAAACACTCTAGGATTGAGAGGGGCTGAGGGACCACTCTGCCTGGGGTGCTCAACCCCAACTCCAAGCCCTCCCACCTGGCTGGGGCCCTGGGGGCCGCACCTATGTAGCGAGCCGCCTGGTCGCCGGTCCCGCCCACTGCGACCTTCTGCTCCTCGATCAGCCCCATGACCCTCTGGAAATGGTGTGCGTTGATGATTCTTCCGTAGTCACGCGATTTCTTGGCATCGTCGCCGTAGAATTCCTGAAGGGAGGGCGGCTTGGCTCAGGGGCCTGAATGGGCTCCGTTCCAATAGGAAACCGCGTCCTCTGTCCCACCCGCGCAGCCCTTGAACCACAGTGTTCACCCCCCCCGCGACAAGCTCATGTTGTAATGTACTCTGTTGTATTGTGCTCTCCCAAGTGTTCATTACAGTGCTCTGCACACCGTAAGCACTCAGTAAATATGAGTGATTGATGTGCTCCTCACAAGGACTGGGTCCGCATACAGGAACGATACGGGCTCCATATTATTAATCTCAGTGATCTGCTATTGTTATCATAATTATACTTACAAAATACCACAATTACTAAATCTGCTGCTTACTTATGCATTGGGCACTGTGCTAAACATTCGGGCTGAATCAAATAAGCAGATTGGACATGGTTCTCTTACAATCTAAGAGGGAGGGAGATTAAGTATCTTATCTCCATTATATAGGTGGGAAAACTGAGGCTTAGAAGGTTTCTTGACTTACCCAAGGTCACAGAGCAGGCCAGTGGTAGATCTGGGATAAGAACCTGGCTCTCCTGACTCCCAGCCCTATGTATGATCTTTCCCCTAGGCCACACTATCTCCAAAAAGAACCCACAGATACTAAACATTAACCTGAATCTCACATAGGTTGGGTCTACGCATCTATGTGACCCTACACACTTACACATTAGCCAGATAACTTGGGCTCCGAAGATACATTTTAGTCAATCAATGGTATGGATTGAGTGCTTATTGAATACAGAGCACTATACTGAGTCCTCAACCAGGTAGCTCTTTATGAGAGAAGCATGGAGAAGTAGCGGTGTAGCTGAGGCCAACGTGCATTCTGTGTGGCCTGAATTCTGGGACTACTTGTTCAGGAGGTCCTGCCCTGCCCTGCCTCCCTGCCGCTTTGGGGAGACGGCGCTGATGGGAGGGTTTCTCAGATCCCATGCTCACCTTGAGGGTTTTTTTGATCTTCTCCACTATTTGGTCCTGGAGGGACGGTTCACAGAGGATGTAGTCTGGTGCCACACACGTCTGTCCGCTGTTAAGGAACTTTCCCCATGTTATGCGCCTGAAGAGAAGGCGGGGATTAAGTCAGTTGGGAAAGTTAGGGGGGGGGGGGAGGGTGATGTGGGGGGAAGGGAAAAGGTGGAGGCAATATGTGTGTGTGTGTGTGTGTGCCTCGTGTCTCTCCAACTTAGTTACTCTTGGAGCTGCCTAATGGTTTCTCCTCCCCAGGAGTCCCACCCAACTCCACCGGTACCGGCCCTGACGGTTCCACTGGAAAGCTGCGGAGAGGAATCACAACGAGCTCACGCCACCTAAAGCTGGGCCTGGAAGTGAGGCCCAGGGACCGGTCAGAGTTTGAAAATTCCACTTTCCTGCCACAGGGTCTCCTCTCCAACTCAGCGCAAAGCCTCCTTTGGAGGGAGGGGACAGATGAGGGAGGAGATGGTTTCCGTACTGAAAGGCAGGGTGGCCTCGTGGGGTGAGCACAGTACTTGGAATTAAGAGATCTGGGTTCGGTTCTAATACTAGTTCTGCCACTAGCCTGTTTGTTGGGTGACCTTTGATAAATCGCTTAATCTCCCTGGGATTCTGTTTCCTCAACTGTAAAATAGGGTTAAGATAGATTGTGAGCCCGACGTGGGACATGGACTGTATCCAAACTGATATTATATCTACCCCATCATTTACCAAATACAAGTCCATAATAAATGACACAATTACTACTAAAGAGCAGATTTGGGGAAAAAGCTTAGTCAGGAGTCTCTCAGGGTGAAAAAGGGTTGGTTTTGCCTTCTAAAACTACAGATTTTCCTGGCCCAAGGTGCACTGGGGCAGTTAGAGGGGAGGAGGCACCCAGTAGGAAATGATGGACTTAGGGGCTGTTAAGTTTGCTGTTTCCCCCTCCCTCTCTCTATCCCAGCCCCTCATCACAGTCCCCAGGGCAACAAGGTTTGGTCACTTGGGGATCCCGGGGAGAAGAGAGAAGCAGCATGGCCTAGTGAAAAGAGCACGGTCCTTGGAATCAGAGGATCTTTGTTCTAATCAGCTCTGTAACTTGTCTGCTGGGTGAACTTGGCAAGTCACTTAACTTCTCTGTGCTTCTCTGTACCTCATCGGTAAAATGGGGATTAAGACTGTGAGCCCATGTGGGGCGGAGACTGTGTCCAACCTGATTAGCTTATATCTACCCAGTGCTCAGTACAATGCCTGGCACATAGTAAGTACTTAACAAATACAACAAAAAAAGGGTAAGGGTGGGTTTCAGTCCTCTCAGGGTTGGGGGTTCCTCTTTTGGGAGGGGTGGCAGCATTGCCTAGTGGAAACTGAACAGGACTGGGAGTCAGGAGACCTGGGTTCTAATCCTGGCTCTGCCCCTTACTTGCTGTATAACCTTGGGCAAGTCACTTCTTTGTGCATCAGTTTCCTCATCTGTAAAATAGGGATTTAATACCCTTTCTCCTTCCCCATGTGGGACAGGGACTGCGTGTGATCTAATTATCCTATATCTAGCCCAGCGCTTAGCACACAGTAAATGCTTCACAAATATCACAGCTATTATTATTATTAACCTGGTTGGACCTGAGCCCCTTGGAGTGCCCCGGGACTCACAGATCAGCTGCCAAGTCCCAGATGAAGTTGAGGGGATCAGGTGTCTGCCCCATCTCCCTGGGGTCCTCAGGTCTTGCTGACCCAGCCCCGGTCAAAATCCCTGACCAGGGGAGCCCTAAGAGAGAACTCTGGGCCAGATCCTGGCCAGAGTAGACCCTACTGGGTCTTCATGAGGGGAGCTGCGGCCAGCAGCCTTCGGCTGTTTTCAGCTCTTCGCCAGGTCAGTTCCTCAGATACAGTGATAAGGCACTGGGGGGGTGGTCACTTCCCACCTCACCACCCCCTCCCCAGACCTCTGAGCTTCATCCAAGTCACCTCTACACCCCCGCCCCCCAACCACCATCCCAGTGTGAGAAACTCACCTGCAAGCAATGTCCAGGTCGCAGTCCTTATCAACATAGCAAGGGTTTTTCCCCCCTAGCTCCAGCGTGACGGGGGTCAGGTGCTTGGCCGCGGCCGCCATGACAATCTTCCCAACTGCGGTGTTCCCCGTGTAGAAGATGTAGTCAAACCGCTCCTTCAGCAGTTCCGTGGTCTCCGGGACCCCACCGTTGATGACGTGGTATAGATCCTATGGGAGTCAGAGGACAGAGAGAATCATACCACTCCAATAAGCCCCCCAGGCCCATCCCGGACTCCAGGGTCCCTCTAATCCTTCCCGACATCACCTACAGGACCTGGAAAAACAAGAGACTTGCCCCAGTAAAACTGGGCATTTGACCTACCTGATCCAGGTACTGGGGAAGGAGCTCCGCCAATAAGATGGCCGTGTGTTCGCTCAGCTCCGATGGCTTGATGATCACAGCATTTCCTGAAAGACCACAGGGGTTGGTCACCTAACCTTGGAAGTTGGAAACCCCAGGCCCAGTGAGGGACTCTCTATATCAGACCCCCTTCAGCTGCCATTGATCTCAGCAGCAATGTCTTTGAACTGAGGTTATGGTTCTTCTTCAACTGACTTTGTTGGTGCTAATAATAATAATAGTAATAATAATTGGGATATTTGTTAAGCACTATGTGCCAAGCACTGTATTAAACGCTGGGGGCAAACACAACATTATCAGGTCTTGCATGGAGCTCACAGTTTAAGTAGGAGGGAGAACTGGTATTGAATCCCCATTTTGCAGCTGGGGGAACTGAGGCGCAGAGAAGTGAAGTAACTTGCCCAGGGTCACCCAGTACATACATGGCAGAGCTGAGATTAGAACCCAGGTCTTCTGACTGCCAGGTCCACGCTCTTTCCAGTAGGCCATGCTACTTCCCGATAAAAATCTATAAAATTGGTTAGACCCTGCACCTATCCCACTGGACATGGCATGTGTTGCCATGACATGGTAGCACTTAACCCTCCAAAGGCCCTCTGGGATGGTGGGATGATGAAGAGGCTGAGAGGAGTGGCAATGAGAGGCCGGGCCAAAGGGCTCCCCACCCCATTTGTGGGAGGCTGGTGGGAACGAGGTGGGAGGACGGGGAGGACCACAGCGCCCTAGTGTCAGCGGGGAGTTGGGCGGGTGAGAGATGTGGCTGAAAGGGAGACAGACTGGTTTAGCTACAACGTTTTCAGCCTGACACAGCTCGGCCGTCTTCACAAGGCTTATTCATCAAGTAATCATTTCCCTTCAGAACGCATGGACACGATCCAAAGTGCAGGAGGGGTGAGAGATTAACTGGAGATGAAAGGGGCACCATCTCGACTTTCAGAAGGAGTCTGACCAGTGAGTGGTGGTGGTTTAGGGGGGATAACGCTGGAGAGGGGAGTGGAGCTGAAAGCAGCCAGGGTGACACTGTACCTGCGGCGATGGCTCCGACCATCGGCTGGATGGTCAGGTTGAAGGGGTAGTTCCAAGCGCCGATGATCAAGACCACGCCCAGTGGCTCGGAGTGGATGTAGGTCTCGTCGTCCGCAGACAGGGGGGTCTTCTCCACCGGCTCATCAGCCATCCACTCGGGAAGCTTCTGGAGTGCGTAGTCAATCTCCTCCAGGGAGTAGATCACCTCTCCGTAGTACCCGTTCCATTCATTCTGTAAGGACAGGCAGCCAGTCCGATCACAGAGAAATGGGAATTTAACTCTTTCAGCGAGAAGACACCCAACTGTCGGTGAGTGCCTTCTTGGTTTTTTTTTGGCACTGCCAGCTGATCTCCTCTCAGCCACGGCCTGACTCTCTCCTTCTGGGAAACCTAATTTACCTTCATGAGCAGTCTCTGTTTCCTCCTTTGGCACAGGGGATGGAGGCTGAGTGAGTAGCAACTTGACTAAGAGATCATCTAAGAGGCCCACATGAAATAGTAGAAGTAGCGCTTAGAACAGTGCCTGGCACATAGTAAGCACTTAACTTCCATTATTATCATTAATAACAACACCCACTAGGTGCTTGGAAAGTTCAGAATAACAAAGCAACACATTCCCGGCCCACGTGGAGCTTACCCTCTAACAGGGTAAATTTTGAACTTATGTGTATACCTGCTGTCAGGTCTGGCAGTTTCTAGTGGAGCTGTAAAGAGCACAAGGACCTGGGTTCAAATATTGGCCCTCCACTTGCCTGCTGTGTGACCTTGGGTAAGTCACTTAACTTCTCTGTCCCTCATTTTCCTCATCTATAAAATGGGGATGAAATACCAGTTCTCCCTCTCCCGTGAATACTGTGTAGAACAGGAATTGGGTCCAATGGGATGATCTTGTATCTACCCCAGTGCTTAGTACAGTGCTTCACACATAATAAGCGCTTAAATACCATTTTAGAAAATAAGAGTAATGGTAGGTTATTGAGAGCCTACTGGGGATAATACACTGTACTAAATGCTTGGTGCAAGTCCCTCCTTCCTCATTCCAGTTGTCTTGGTGATGGTCTAGGGGGTTAAAGACACAAAGCCCTGCAGGATTTAGAGCAAAGCAACCTCTTCTAGGAGAGGCCTCTTTTCAGAGTCTGAATGACCAGGATAATCCTATTCAGTATTTATTGAGTGCCTCCTGTGTGCAGAGCACCGTACTAAACACTTAGAGGAGAGTAAAATGGAAACAGAAGACATGCTCTTGCCTTCAAGGAGCTTACAATCTAATGGGGAGACCGGCAGACAAATTATTTACTAACAGTGGGCACAGGAGGAAGAACGAGGATATTAATGGGAGTAGTAGGAATATATAAGGATGAAATAGACGAATGAGTAGTTGAATACACCCAGATACTTAAGTGCTGAGGATAAATACATGCGCTAAAGATGGCAGTTGGCTTGATGTGTCTTTGGGTGCTGGGAATTTGTCAGAACTGTCTGCTAGCATGGAAGAATACTGGGAACTCCATGTGGGACAGGGTCTGTGTCCAAACTGATTATCTTGTATCTATTCCAGTGCATAGTACAGTGCCTGGCACAGAGTAAGTGCTTAACAAGTACCATTAGGAAGAAAAAGAAAAAAAGTAGAGTGTGAGAAGAAGCCCGGTGGGCCCAGGCAGGGCTCCCAGTCCTTGATTTAGGAGGTCCCTCAGGGACCCAATGACAGAAAACGGTTTGGCGGGGAAACCCAGGAATGAGTACCTTGTTGAGATCTCCCATGAGGGCCGCGAAGATCTCCTTTTCTCTCTCTTTGATCATCTTCTTCAGGTTTTCGAGCTGCCGGAGTCGGAATTTCAGAGGGCGGCTCTTCCCGGATTTGAAAGCCGCACGGGCGTGCTGCACGATTTCGCTGATTTTACTCATGGCGCCTGGGGAATCATGGGGAGAGCCACAGGTGGGTATGAGAGACCACAGTCACTTCCCCTAGGAACCTGGGGGTCCAGTCCAGGAAAGAAATAACAGCCCCATGCAGCTGAGGGTCTGCCACGCATCAGTGCTGTGTCCCTGGGAGAGGGGCGCATATTCTGGAGAGGAGCGGGACTTGCTCTCTGGATTGCTGGAGACAAAATCCTTTCTAAACTCTTTGCAAAAGCCTTGGGGTGCCAGCTATCCGTTGGCTTTTCTTGGTGCCATTCACCCACCTCCCACATCGACGGGTTTGAAGGGGTGGGGGGGAATAGCTGCTCCGCACCTCAGTTTCCCCTCTGTAAAATGGGGATTTAATCCCTGTTGTCCCTCCTAGACTGTAAGCCCCAGGTGGGATAGGGACCGTGTCCAACCCGATTTACCCTTATCTTTGGGAGTCCTTAGGAAGAGTGGTAAGAAAGGGGCCAAGAGAGAAGGGGGCCGAAGGCAGAAAAAGCAGTACTTTCCCCAGAGAGAAGTAACCCCACTCTTCTTCTCCTCAGCCCCTGTGAACATCATGGCAAGGACCACAGGAGGACCTGAGTCTGCCTCGGCTCAATTTACGAGTGCTAATCTAAAACTCCATTTCGGAAAATTAACCTGACGGAAAATGAATTACCTTCAATACAGCTTCTCCCTGGCTCTGCCTCTTGCAAGGATCAGTGATCAATTGCAACCCAGGTTCCCAGCCCCACTCTATTTAAACCTCAGGCCTCTGCCCCAGGGTTGGGGAGGCCCCAGCCTGACTCCAGCCCAGGAAGTTTGCGTGACAGAAGATAGTGGTGTAATCCCCAGGCCTCCGTTCGCCATAAAGTCACAGCTCCAGGATTAATCTGGGCCTGCCTGGCTTGTTTTCCTCTCCAGCTGCAGTCTCTTGAAAGGAAGACAGGTTCCAGGGGGGCAGGGCTGACCCACCCCAGCCCCGGAGGAATCTGGGTTGGCCTGTGGGCAAGGGGGCCGCTGATTGACTCGGGCTGCTGGGGTGGGGGGGGGGGGGGCGCTTTTTCCACTTTTCCAATATTTGCCTGCCAGAGGAAAGCCTGGGTTCATGGCGCTCCTATTACATAACAGGGAGGGAAGCCGAAGTGCACAGTCATGGTGAGGTGTTCCTTGGCCAGGCTGTTGCCTGGACCAGTGATGTTTGCCCTGCTCTTGAATTTTACAAAACTTCTCTCAGGGGCTGGGGAAACACAGGGCCTCTGAGCGCACCGTTTGGCTGCTTCCCGAGTCTGCTTCCCATCAACTTCATATATTCATTAGGTAAAATTTACTGTCTACTATGAACAGGGCACTGTACTGGGCACCTACTGGGAGCAGAGCAATGCACTGGATATCCACTGTGTGTAGAGAACACTCCTGGGATCTATTGGGTGCAGAGCACTGTTCTGAGTGCCTATTGTGCTCTACACTAGGCATTAGGGAACATACAGTAAAAGAGATATGGTGTCTGTCCTCTAGAAGCTGATCATCTAATGGGAGAGAAAAGAAGAAACAGTTGACAGAGTGAGAAGGGGAAAACTATAGATATAACTAGTACTGTCATGTGAATGTAAAAACAAATAGATGACTAGAGTTCACGGATCAATGTACAGGTAAGTGCTAAGGGTGACTGGGTGGCATAAATGAGTGTGAAGAACGGTGGGTTTTCATGAGGGCTTGGAAGATAGGTGGAATCAATCAGTTGTATTTATTGAGTGCTTACTCTGTGCACAGTCCTGTACTAAGAGCTTGGGAGAGTACAATATAACAGAGGCATCCCCTGCCCCCAGTGAGCTTACAGTCTAGAGGGGGAGATAAGCAGGCTGCCTTCCTAAGTGCTCTCGGTTCGACAGTGGCGTTATATGTCTGGGTGCAGGGCACTCAGCTATTGGGAGAGTACAACAGAATTAGTAGGCATCATCCCTGCCTTCAAGGGGTTTATGGGAACAATGGGATCCGGTGGGATGATGGGGACAAACACTGGCACCTCATAAAGGTGATTCTGTGAAACTCCCTCTTGGTAAGGTGCTCTGCAAACTGGGAGGTTTAATGCTGAAGTGGTGGGGTGAGGGTTAGGAGTTGACTGCCTGACCGATTGGCCCTTGCCCTCTTCAACAGTAAGTAGCATAGGAAGCAGCGGGCCGTGGAAAGAGCTTTATTTTTTTTAAGGGTATTTGTTAAGTGCTGATTATGTGCCAGGCACTGTACTAAGCACTGGAGTAGATTAAAAATGAATTAGGTTGGACACAGTCCATGCTCCATAGATGAGGTAACTGAGGCACAGAAGAGTTGAGTGACTTGCCCAAGGTCACCCAGCAAAGTGGAGGAGCTGGAATTAGAACCCAGGTCCTTCTGATTTTCTGGCCTGTGCTCTATCCATTAGACCATGCTGCTTCTCACATAACAAATACCATAAAAAGTAGTAGGAATGATATTAAGCACTCACTGTGTGCAAAACACTGTAATAAGTGCTGGGAGAAAATACACAGGTAGACTTGGACCCAACCCCTGTCGCTCAGGAGGCTTGCACAGTCTCTGTGATCCTTTGAAATTGGTCAGGGGTGAGGGAGGAGGGGCCCGAAGATACTACTGATTAGCGGTTGGGACTTCACAGTACTGAGCAAAGACAGTCAGTGCTCCCTTTAGCTGCTTCGAGGGAGCACCCAAAATCCACACTGGATTCTCCTGTCCACCACCCCTCTTCCATCTCCAACCCGGGCAGCCTAGGGTGATTCAGAGAGGGTTTTTACTGAAGCAGGAATCAATCAATGAGTGCCTTCTCGCTGACCTCCCTGCCTCTAGCCCCTCCCCTCTCCAATTCAGACTTCACTCTGCTGTCTGGATCGTTTTTCTCAAATGGCATTTATACGTCTCACCTCTCCTCAGAAGCCTCCAATGGATGCCCATTCTCCTTTGCGCCAAGCAGAAACTCCTGACCATCACCCTTAAGAAACGCCATCTGGTCTTTCCCGCCTACTTAGCCACTCTCTTCTCCCTCTACCTCCCAGCTCTCTTTCTTTGGTCCTCTCAAGCCAACCCATTCACTGTGCCTCATTCTCATTCCCTCCCTCTACCAACTTCTTACTTCCTCACCCTTCACATCCAGAAGGTCACTGCTCTCCTCATTTTCAAAACCCTCCTGAAATTACATCTACTCCAGAAGACCTTTCACAATTAATTTCTCATCTCCCCACCCTATATCCCCATACCACCTAAGCACTTGGGTGCTCACTCCTTATCCATATCTCTATATCCACATCTTTATCCTCTTCTACTTCCTCTAATCCTGTTTGGAGACTCCTAGGAGAAGTCAAAAGGATCCTGGGCAGAAGAGGGCTTGGGAATCCCTGCCCTGGATGTAAAAGACCAAAAGGTCAAAGGAATTGACTACTCAAGAAAGGTTTTTGTGAATTTTTAATCACCCCTCTAATTTTGGAAAACTGAGATGCCTCAAAATCACCCTTGCAGAAACAGGAAGCAAGAACTCTGCCATACCCTTGTTCATGCTTGAGCCTCCAGGTTGCCTCACCTGTCGGGTCAAGTTGCTTGTACCAGGGGAGTGCCGCTTCCTGCACACCTGGGGGAGGAAGAGAAAGGAGTTATAGCCAAGCTAATCTTCTCAACAGAGGTGAGCATCCTCATGGGGAATTTGACACTTAGGGGACACAGCCCTCGATGTAAAATACCAAAATTGGTCTAGCAAAAAACAAGCTACACTGTGCAGATGTGTCTTGGGAAGGCAGGAGAGACTTCCTAGAATTTTCGAAATCCACTCTGTGTTAGAGGAAATGAGCCCCTGAGCGGCCCTGGTCCTCCCATGTCCATCAGCTCCCTCTGTGGGTGGTGTGGGAACCAGAGTAGAGGGGGCAGGATGCAGCCCGAGTTGAGACTTCTGAAGATGATAGGAGTTAGAGCCAGTGGCAAGCCTCTACACTGTCCCTTGAATGACTTAAACATCCATCCATTATTGGGCACCTATTTTATCCAGGACATTGTACTAAGCATTTGGGAGAGTACCATAGAGGTAAAAGATACAAAGACATCCAGATGCTTCCCCCCACCTGGGATTTATTTTACTATTTCTCCTGCTAGACAGCAAGCTCCTTGAGGGTAGGGATCATGTCAACTAACTTTATTGTAGACAAGTGTTTAGTACGGTGCTCTGCCTAGGGTAAGCGCTTCATAAATACGACTGATTAGGAGAAAATGAGAATGTTTAATGTTTGGTCCCCTCGTCCAGAACGCCCTCCATCTCCTCCTGCTCATCTCGAACCTCTTGAAAACCCACCCCTTCCATGAAGGCTTCCCTGATTGCTCCCTTCTGTCTGCAGACATTTCATCAATTGTTTCTTTTCTTTCCCACCATTCTAGTAGTGCAGGGGACCATCCCTGCCCATGAAGTTTATATGTTTTTCCTCTTTCTTATGTTCTCTGGATCTTTTATGCTTCTGCTAATTGGGTTCCCTGTTTCTCTGGTGTTCCTCCTTAGCTCCTTGAGGCAGGAACCATATTTCCCCTTCCCCCATCCCTCTCCCCACAGGATCCAGCATATTGGGCCCTCAAGCTAGGCCAGGGTGGGCACTAGCAACTCACCAGTGCTGTGGATCACTTGCCGGTCTGTCTGCTGGTCGGCCCCCACACCACTCCCGAGTGTAGTCAGATGGGAGTACTGACACTGCAGATGGCCACCTCTTCAATCTGGCCCATAGCCAGTCATGGGCCCAGAGGATTTGAGCAGCATTGGACCACTTCTCATCCTGCTGCCGGACCTATGGAACAAAAGCCGGATGAACGTACGTGGCCAAAGGGATGCGAGGGGGTTGGCGGAGCTGGTAGCTGGGCTCTTAAACCCCAGGGATCACTGGGACTGCAGTAGCACAAGTCAGGCCGGGCGAGGAGCCCCTGTGCCTTCAGAGCCCTAAGGGCTTGAGCCAGGGGTTGACCTTGACCAGAGGAGAATTGTCTCAACGACCCAAATAAAGCCCTGACACTTGGCATCCAACAAAAAACACTACTTTATTCTCATGCCAGTAGTAGTAGAATTTCCTGAGCACCTCCTTTATGTGGTGCGCTGTACTAGACTTTCGGGAAGTACAGAATACTGATGTGACACGTTTCTTGCCCACAAGGAGCTTACACTCTGTGGGAGACAAACACAAATATTTTCAAGGGATGCTCACAGTTCACAGCCTCCTTGAGGGTGGCGGGACTCTCATTTATTTATTTATTTGCTGGACAAAATTAGGTTTATATTAGCTGAGTGCATGTCAAACACACACACACACACCTATGCAAGACGCCACTGCTGGCTCCACCACTTGCTTACTATGTGACTATTTTTTAAATGGTACTGTTAAGCACCTACTTTGTCCCAAGCACTGTATGAAGTGTTGGAGTAGCTACGAGCTAAACAGGTGGGGCATTGTCCCTTTCCCACTTGGGGGCTCAAAGTCTATGAAAGAGGGAGTAGAAGTTAATCCCCATTTTACAGATGAGGAAACTGAGGCTTGGAGAAATTACCAACTTGCTCAAGGTCATACCGCAGACAAGCGGCAGAACCAGGATGAGAACCCAAGTCCTCTGACTTCCAGGCCCGTGCCCTTTCCACTTTCTGTTGCTTGCAGCGTGGCTCGGTGGAAAGAGCCCGGGCTTTGGAGTCAGAGGTCATGGGTTCGAATCCCCACTCTACCACTTGTCAGCTGTGTGACTGGGGGCAAGTCACTTAACTTCTCTGTGCCTCAGTTACCTCATCTGTAAAATGGGGATTAAGCCTGTGAGCCCCACGTGGGACAACTTGATTCCCCTGTGTCTACCCCAGCGCTTAAAACAGTGCTCTGCACATAGTAAGGGCTTAACAAATACCAACATTATTATTATTATTACGGTATTTGTTAAGCGCTTACTATGTCCAGAGCACTGTTCTAAGCGCTGGGGGGCATACAAGGTGATCAGGTTGTCCCACGTGGGGTTCCCAGTCTTCCTCCCCATTTGACAGAGGAGGCCCAGAGAAGTCAAGTGACTCGTCCACAGTCATACAGCTGACAAGCGGCAGAGTGGGGATTCGAACCCATATCCTCAGCCTCCCAAGCCCGGGCTCGGCCGGCCGCCCCCAAGCCTGCCCTGCCGCCCCCAGGCCCGCCCTCTCCTCAGGCCGCCCCTCCCGGCAGCCTCCGCGGGGCCCCATTGGCTCCAAAATGGCTGCTCCGGCCTGCCCTCGGGCCGCCGCCGCCCTGCGTCCCCGCCCTCCCTCGCGCCCAGCCGGGCGAGGCTGCCACGCGAGGCCCGGGGCTCGGGGCCTTCCAGCGGCCTAAAGCGGAGGACAAAACCCCCAACAAGCTACGGGAGAGGGCGCCCTCTGCTGCCTGCAGCCTTCTACTGCGCCTACAGGGACGCCCGGGCCCTGAAGGAAAGTAGGAATAATCATCGTTTATTCATTAATAATAATAATGTTGGTATTTGTTAAGCCCTTACTATGTGCCAAACAATGTTCTAAGTGCCGGGGTAGACACAGGGGAATCAGGTTGTCCCCCGTGGGGCTCAATCTTAACCCCCATTTTACAGATGAGGGAACTGAGGCACCGAGCAGTTAAGTGACTGTCTTAATCCCCATTTTACAGATGAGGGAACTGAGGCACCGACAAGTTAAGTGACTTGCCCAAAGTCACACTGCTGACAAGGGGCCGAGCCGGTATTCGAACCCATGACCTCTGACTCCAAAGCCCGGGCTCTTTCCACTGAGCCACGCTCCTTCACTCAATAGTATTTATTGAGTGCTTACTTTGGGGAGAGCACTGTACTAAGCGTTTGGAATATACAATTCGGCAACAGAGAGAGACCATCCCTGCCCAATGACGGGCTTACAGTTTAATCGGGGGAGACTGATGGACAAACAACATAATCACGATAAATAGAATCAAGGGGATGTCCACCTCATTAACAAAATAAGTAGGGTTATAAAAATATATACAAATAAGCACAGTGCAGAGGGGAGGGGAAGGGAGAGAGGGGAGCAGAGGGAAAGGGGGAAGGGGGAGGGAGCAGAGGGCGGAGGGGGAGCAGAGAGGGAGCAGAGGGAAAAGGGAAAGCTCAGTCTGGGAAGGCCTCTTGGAGGAGGTGAGCTCATCTCACAGTCCCGCTACCCTCCACTTTGGCCTGTTAATAATAATGGCATTTGTTAAGCGCTTACTATGTGCCAAGCACTGTTCTAAGCGCTGAAGGGATACAGGGTAATCAGTTTGTCCCACGTGGGGCTCACAGTCTTCATCCCCATTTAAATAATAATGATGGCATTTGTTAAACGCTTACTATGTGCAAGCACTGCTGTAAGCGCTGGTGGGGGGGGGTGGTTTACAAGGTGATCAGGTTGTCCCACGTGGGGCTCACAGTCTCAATCCCCATTTTACAGATGAGGTCACCATGGCTCAAGTAACTGGCCCAAAGTCACACAGCTGACAAGTAGCCGTGCGAGGATTAGAACCCACAACCTCTGACTCCCAAGTCCGGGCTTTTTCCACTGAGCCATGCTGCCTTGCTAGTTCAGAGGTGGAAGGATCTCGGCCTAGGAGAGAGGATGCGAGGAGACAGCTTGACTCACGGCTGCCAGGGTCCACCACCTTGGCCTGGGAAGCATGTAAAAAGCTGGAAGACCGGAAGGCAGGGAAAGAGGATGGGATGTCAGACTTTCTAAGCTGCGAGCCTGTTGTTGGGTAGGGATTGTCTCTATTTGTTGCCGAATTGTACTCTCCAAGTGCTTAGTACAGTGCTCTGCACACAGTAAGTGCTCAACAAATACGATTGATTGAATGATGGACAACGCAGGCCAGAGCGAGGAGGGAAGGACAGACATGGCCAAAGACATTTTTCTGGGAGAACCCTCTGCTCTCCAAGACTCCAGTGAAGTATAAATAGAAAACAGATATCTAAAGAGGAAGGGAAGATTTTCCATCTCAGAAGAACTCTACTTCTGAACATTGGGAGTGTGTGTAGGGGGAGGTGGTTGGGACTGGCCAAGTTTATCTTTTCTGATGCAATTACTCCTGGAGTACAGCTATAAATCCACCCTCTACAGTACCTAACTGAAAGGGTTTTAGGCAATCAGTAAGTACTGACTCCTTATTGTATGCAGAGCACTGTACTTTCTACTGGTTAAAGTACAAAAGATTTAGAAGATTCTTGTACTCAAGTTTACAGGCAAGGAAGACCTGACCCTATGAACACAGCACCTGCCTTTCCCTCCTGAGATTATGTGGGAGTGGGTAATAATGTTCAGTTTGAGTACTTACTCTTGACTCCCAGAAAGTTAATCCTCTCTTGCCATTTAGAGTCATCTTCACATTGAGATTTGCAAGATCAAAATGCCACACTGCGGGTACTCAAGTACCGCTGATGATGTGAATGCCTAGCTGGGTGGCAGGGACCGGACTGCGTATAGAAGATGCCAGGAAGATGAACACATAAAGGCTCAAAGGGGGTGATGCTACGGGAACTGGAAAGTCTGTGTCACACCAGGTGACCGAACAGGTCTTGCACACTGCGGTGGTGCAGATTTGTTTTCAGGTCATTTGGGAGAACACCCTGTTGCAATAGTGAGCAAGGAACTGTGAGGGGCAACATAAGCTTGGCTAAGAGGGGAGAAGCCTGGAAGTCTGTAAAATTAACACACTAAACTGTCTAGCTGATACAAAGGGATGAACAGGAAGTAACAGAGCAAAGCATTGGCACTAAATTCAGTTTCAGAACAGTCTCAGGGGGGAGGTTGAATCATCTACTTCCAACAAGGGACTGTTTAAAAGGGGGTGACGAATTCAAACAAGATTATCCACCAGAAGCGGGAATCTCTGCTTATAAGGTGCCCAGTGAGCTAGGGAGAGGGTGGCATGTAGCCATGGGCTAGGAGCAGAGTAAGGGGCACAATCCAAGCTGGAGTGGCTACAGAGAAACAGGCCAGGGTCAATGCCTTGGGTAATGTTGGCGCCGAATAAAAGATTAAAGGGGCAGCGCAAAGGTTGGCATAATGGGAGGACTCTGGACAGAAAAAACCAGCCTGGGCAAAGGGAAATTTGGTCTGGACAAAAACAGGAGCAAGAGCTAAAGTTGGAATTTCTGGCCACGGCTCCAAGCAACCTCAGCAAATTGGGCAGAGAACAGGAAGGGCGAGGCTGCCAACTCCCGATACTGCAGCTCCCTGCAAAGATCTACATCTGATCCCACGCCAAGCCTGAGGGTCTTCCCACCCTCAAGATGATGGGGTGGGACGTAATCGGGGAAATGTCTATGAGACAGACTCTTAGAAGAGCAGGAGAAGGGAGAAGAGGAAATAAGAGAGGGGAGAATATACTCACCTACCTTCCTACTCTTGTCCAAAATTTCTGGCCCCTGAAGAAATGAAAAGGCTCTCAATGCAAAAATCAGTTGTTGAACATCAAACCAGGAGAAAAGTCTGCTGTATTTTTATAGTCTGTACATAGGCCATGGAATATCGCCATAAGTAGAAATAGTATTTGTTTACTATGTGCGTATCACTGTATTAAGCACTATACTAATGCACAGGTGGGAATTAGACATGGCCCTGTCCCTTGGTGGGCTCACCATCTCAAACTCAGTACTAGATTTCTACCTTAGCCTGCAGCAGGATAGAGGAAAGAGCATGGGCCCAGGAACCAGATTCTACTTCCAACTCTGCCCTAGGCATATCGTGAGTCCTTGGGCAAGCCACTTAGCTTCTCTGGATTTCTTTCATCTGGAAATAAGATACCTACTTTCCCTACCACCTTGTGAGCCCCAGGTGGAAAAGGGATTGTATCTGATCTGATTATCCTGCATCAACTCAGGACTTAATACATAGTAAGTGCTCAATAAATACTGTCATCACCATCATCACTATTACCCAAAGAGCAACAGAAGTTGCGTGGCACAGTAGAAAGAGCATGGGTCTTGGAGTCAGAGGACATGGGTTCTAATCCCAGCTATGCCACTTGCCTGCTGTGTGACCTTAGACAAGTCTCTTAACATCTCTGTTCCCTCATCTATAAAATGGAGAGTAAGACTATAAATCCTATGTAGACAGGGACTGTGTCCAACCTGACCACCTTGTATCTACTCCAGTGCTTAGCACAGTGCCTAGCACATAGTGAGTGCTTAACAAATGCCATTTAAAAAAAAAAGACATAGGAAAGAGCATTGCAAATGTCCAAAGAGGGGAAAAATACTTTTTATAGGTACTGGAATCTCTGAAGTCACTGACTGGCTTAAATGATTTTAGAGGCAGAGAAAGCATCCACTCTCCACAGTTCTGAAAAGTTGGAGTAAAACAGTAGCACCTGTCAGTAAAGAGATAGAAGAAGCTTGCCTACCTGGCTCAGCCCTTTGGTCTCTTCTGAAAGTAACCCAGTGGAAAGGCCTCTTTCCAGGACTGTGTGCGCAGCTGTGGATATTCTGGCAAGATGACAAGAAAGTCTGCCTCGTTCTGAAAAACAACACAATTTTTGGGAAGCGCTGCCTGTGCAGTCTACAATGGGACTCCCTGCCCTTTGTGCAGACTCCTTTTGTTCTCTGGGACTGCAGAGATTTAAAAAGCAGCTTCCTGCCAGTTTCATCATTTCTGCTACTTTATCCTTTGCCAATTAAGATTTGCTTTTGCCTTTTTCCAGCTACTGCTCAACAGTAAAGCATCAGCAAAGAAGTAGAGGGTAACTGGAAAACATCCAGCAGGTCTATAGGAATTTTTTTTTCCACTTCCCAAACTATTGGATATACACCACGCTTAGAAGTGTCTATTTCACTACTTTGAGGGTTCTGGGCAAAGAATGTCCCCACCCCCCGGGGCTTCTTTCCCCTCTCTGTTCCAGGGTTACATTGCCAAGTCTGCAGGCCAGATGAGTTGAAGTGAGAATAACATCATTCACAATCCAGTAGTTGGGGCCCAGTCAGATACGCAGCCCCAGGTAAATAAGTAATTGAAAAAACCTCCCTGGTACTTCCATTAATCTTCCCCAAACCCGAACCTGCTTCTACCCCATAAATGTTGGGCACGCATTTGGATACTGTCTGAGCTCATGTTGATGAATTGGTATTTGCATGTTCTTTCTCCATTACACCAAAGCTCTTTGAAGGGGGAAGGGAGGTGGGGGAAGGAAATGGAGAAACCAGATTTCATTCTTGTCCTGAAATTCCCCTCTTCGCCTGATCATCTTGGCTTTGGGGAGAAACCAAATAAAAGTCACTGTCCGGGACACCCTAGACCCTTGGCTTTTCTGGGCTGCTGCCCCATGTCCACATGCTTAAAATACACGGCAGTACCCTACCCTAGAAGCACTTTCTTGTCAGTTTTATTTTACCGTCCTATACATTTATACAGGCCATAATAAAAAGGCAATGACGCGACAGTTCAGTGAGTTATTACCTAGTTTCAAGAATAATGCATGCAGTTACAAATGAGAGGTAGAAACACTGTATTAAAGACCTAGAAATACAAACATTATATAAATAAACTTTCAAATTAACTGTTGGAATCTCATACAGATAAATAAGGTAAAAATTACATTACTTTGTCAAAATAAAGGAAAACCCATGGTTTTATCAGTACGCTTAAACGATATCAAGGCCAGAGGACTGCTGTACAACTTTGTCAAATAGTTCAGACCACGTTATCTAAAAGGATTAAAATGATTTTGCTCCGGAGAATGGTTTATTCAAGTATTCAAGCAGTTAAGAAAAACAAAATTAAATATTGGAACCATTTCCAGAGGAGTTGTATGATGTCAGTCTATCCTCTCCACGACTTGCTATTTGGTGAACCGAAGGGACTTTGCTTGAAATGACAGGTGCCCGTCTAGTTGTGGGAAAACGTCCCACTTCAACACCAACAAACCTGATTTTTTTTTTAAACTAACCTTAGACACTCCACATCACTAAACAAGCATCTAGATTCCCAACCGTTGCTTTGCCCTCAGAGGTTTTGAGAGATCCTTCCAGACTACAGTATTTATTCTAATACTGCTCAAGGAGCTGTATTCAGAGAGCTTTAAAGAATACCACAGAGAGATCACAGGCATTAAAGCATATCCTGCATGCACAACAAGAGTTGCAACCAAACCTGAAAGGAAAAGCAAACAACCGGCCACTGAAAATACTTTCAGTATAGGGAAGATCTGTAGCGGTAGTTACTCAAGTACGTGTTAGACAAATAAGTTTTAAAATAAAAGGTCAGGGTAGGAGAGGGGAAGGATCACATGAATACAGGTTTTTACATTTGGTTTAAAAGTCTTCTAGAAGCTACATTTGAAATTTTGAAAAGGATTTATATACAATGAAATGAAACCTTTTATAGAAGTCTGTTGTGCCTTATCTGGTTTGAAACAAAGAGTTCTGTAAAATCCAATATACAGTTGCTTTTAGCAAATTAGTGCAATACGAAACGTTTCGGAAGAAGATCGAATTGTATCCACATCCTCTCAAACTGGGGATTTCAAACACGTGGAGCCCAATTTCTTCCAAGAGCTGCCTCTCCTCCTCCTCTTTAATAGTCGTCTTTTCCCCTTTCTTCCCCGACAGGTCGCTAAGCTGCCTTTGGCGAGATGCATGTTCAGATCCAGACAGCTTTCGGTCCAAACAATGAACAGGAAGAGCCTGGAGTTTTTCCACTTCTATCCGTCAGGGATTTTCAGGTAATTTGATCCTGGCAACGCTGGAAGCATCTCTGCTCTCCTCCAGTTGGGACTGCATACCCCACCGGGGAACCTCGGGAACCAGGACCCAAGTCCCAGTCTTAATTTCCCTCTAGAAGAAGAATTTTACGATTGTTCTAGTCAACGGGAAGCACATTAATGAAGTTCAAACAGAAACAAAGGTGGATTCCTTTCAATTCTGTTCCTGTGTGGAAAGGGGAGGAGTGGCTTCTCAATAAGGCAGATTTCCTACATGTGTTGTTGGGGGATTTGGAATTTTTCCTCTTTGACTTCACTGCTTGCTTCTTTGGTAGTCACCCACTTGAAAACCGTTGCTCATGGGGAGAAGCCAACAACATCTGAGCTATAGCCCAAAAGTGCCATATCACTGAACAGTGGTCCCTGTACAATGTCACCACCTGGTCCATTAATATGGTTATTGTTCATAAACGGTCACTGTGCTATAGCAGAGTGCAGACAATCGCCTTTCAATACTAGATTTATCTGCAAACAAAAGAAGCTATAGTTAATGATCAAATGACATAAAAATGTTGAACACTGAAACGCGATATTGACTCATTCAAAGAAGAAAAGCCAGCCCCCCAAATCTCTGCCCCCTCACTGACAGGTGGCCAGAATGGAGTCACATCTTCACTCCCTCTTGAAACCTGCAGGTTGCAGCAGGACCGGGGAGAAATTTGCTACATTTAAAGCTCTCTGCCTAAATGCTGCACCCACAAGAAATCAAGACATGCAGTGTAGCCTACTGGATAAAGCAGATGGGCCTGGGAGTCAGAAGGACCTGGGTTCTCATCCCGCCTCCATCGCTTCTCTGTTTGTCCTTGAGCAAATTACTTAACTTCTCTGTGCCTCAGTTCCCTCATCCGTAAAATGGGGATTGAGGTTGTGAGCTCCATGTGGGACTGGGATTGTGCCAACCCGATTTGCTTGAATCCATCCCAGTGCTTAGAACAGTGGTTGATACAAAGTAAGAGCTTAACCACCACCACCATCACGAGCAGTTTCCATTTTCTTTACTAATGGTCTCAAAGCAGTTAAGGGCCGCCCACCACCACACAACCACCACGAGTAACTCAGGACATCCAATGCACCACAGACGAACAGATGACCTGGTTTCCGCTATTTAATAATTTCTAATTAAAATTTAATAAAGAAGCAACAAGGTGTAGTGAATAGAGCACAGGCCTGGGAGTCAGAAGGTCATGGGTTCTAATCCTGGCTTCGCCACTTGTTTATGTGACCTTGGGCAGCTCACTTAGCTTCTCTGTGCCTCAGTTACCTCACATGTAATATGGGGAACGAGACTGTGAGCCCCATGTGGCACAGGGACTATGTCCATCCCAATTTACTGGTATCCACCCAGTGCTTAGTACAGTGCTTGGAACATAGTAAATGCTTAACAAATACCATGAATATCATTAATAGCTCCAAGAACAAGAGCAAGTTTGTTTGAATAGTTCCTGTCTCCAAACACCCACACAATCAGGAACCCAAGCTCTTCCATCATTCCTGGAACTGAACGAATTAAATGCCAAGCAGGGTACCTGCTGCTTTGGGTAATAAGCTCTAAGGGTCCAGAGGTTTGAAAGGACTCCAATTAAACGATTTGGTTCCCCTGGTGTTACAATCTCAGTACCAGAGAACCGAAAGAGGATCAGCCCTCATTGGAGTGCTCGCGTTAAGGGGAACTTACATTTGTGTACATTTTCAATATCCCCAGGGTCTTGGAGGATCTTAGCCAGGCCTTCCAAAAGGAGGGCTGCCTTGTGGTATCGGTACACGATGTCTTCTGTCTGCTGAAACATCTCATCCAGGGCTGCTGACTGAACCTAGAGTTGGAACAAAATCCCAAGTGTCTGCAATTTTCCAAGCCGACAGAAAGCGACTGAATACTGTGGCTTTAAAAGACTCGCCAAATGGGTCACCCTCTAGCTGCGAGATAATCATTCTGGGGAAACGGTACTTGAAAATACAGTAGAGAGCTGAATACCCACGCTCAGACAGACCAAGGGGGTTCAGAGAGGTGGAAGCTTGGAAGAGCTAATAAAAATGGGTTTGGCTAGTCCCAAAGGCAGCTGCCCGAATTTAGCTTGGTGGTCCGACTTTTCCCTCCCTGATTCAATTACCTCTTCTGTTCAGTAAACAGATACTGGAGAATTGGCATGTTCTGGTTCAGTTTGAAAACACACTCCTGACTTGAGATTAGTGAAAACCAGACTCCGGATTGAAATTTCTTATTGAAAAGTCAGTTGGTGGCTAAATTGAGGTAGCTTGCTCATCTTCCCAAACCTACAGTTGCATGGTTTGATTTGTACATTCAATTACTTATTTTATTTCATCTAATAATATATTTATACTACATCCTGTTGTGCTCCTGTATGACTTCTTGTCACTATTGGTAAATCATTTCTGTCAGACTCTAAGCTCTGAGAACTGGCTTTAAGACATTCACCAACTCTCTCTCTCATCCACTCTTTTCCCATTACACCTCAATTTGCACACTTAGTTTCCCCCGAGATAAGCTCACGGTGCCTTGATCTCCTCTCCCACCTCAGACTTCAAACCCTTATGAAAACTCACTTCCTCCAAGAGGCCTTCCCTGATTCATTTTCTCTTCTAACTGCCACCTAAGCACTCTGACTACCCACTTGGCATTTTTTGGCAGCCTTAATTCAGTCTCCTGCCAATTTGGATAAAAGATAAAGTCACAGGAAAGCAAAATTATGTGGCAAAAATCCTCAAGAGGCCCTTCTCTCTCCTGCCTCCAATGTGGGTGATAAATACAGGCACACAGGGGTCTAAACAGAGGTCAGTGTAGGAATAGAATTATTTTAATCCCGATGCAACTGACTTTATAGAAATTGTCTTTTCTTTACACTGGGAGTTGTCTTGGCCTGGGGGCAAAGTGACATTATGAAATACAGAAGAAATCTGTCTGGTACCTGATCCATGTAACTAGCTGAACATGGAACAATTCGTCGATAACCTGCCTAGGGATTGTGTTCAAGGGGTATTCGTCACTGCTCCCAACAGGGAGATCAGGATTGACTGGCCAATTGCTTGCAGTCAGTGTTTCAATTTGAAATCATCTGGAAATGGGACTGTCTGGAAGGAGAATATCTGCCAGAAAATGGCCAAGGAAATTCCTCAGAACTGGATCTTTTGGGGGAACAAACCAACACCCCAAAACAAAATATTTTTCAAAATGAAACCAGTACTAAGGGAAGTGGTTGTTTTGTTTGTATGCTCCAGTGAACTAACAAGTGAGCCTCGAGGACACAAAGTTCAGGCTACCTCAGCAGTGCATTTCTTAATGTTCTTTTCACCCTCAAACTAGTGAAAGGGAAGAAAATACCAAGAACAACTCAGTCAATCTCAGACCCCAGCGTCAGCCAAGGGGGAACCTAGAGCAAGAGCAGCACAAATCAGGTTACAGAAAAATAATCCGGTCTTGACTACAATCTGCTCTGCAGATGAATCCCTTTCAAATTAGCGATGCTAAATTTGGAAATTTTTTTTTTTTCATCAGAACAGGGAAGAGTCCTCTAATTCCTTAGCAAAAAGGAAAATTTAGATGATTCTACACAGGAGACCTAAACTGAGAGGCCTAGAAACTGATCACCCTTGGCCCCGGAGCCCAATCTTGAACTTTCTAAAAATGGAATTGGGATTACCATCTCCACAGCACAGTTGTAGATGAGCTTCTCTGCCGTCACACTGTTAATCTCATCGATGAATCTTTGTTTGTCGGAGAAGAAATGATTCAGCTTTTCCGTCAGCTTCTTGCACATGGCGATGCAGAATTTATATCGCTCGTTCAAGTTTTTGACAACTGGGGGCAAAATTCAAGATGGAGGGGTTTCAATTTCCCAATTCAAGAAATTGCTATGGCCCAGGTAACTTTCTGCTCAGGTGGAAGAGGCACCCTCGACTGATTTGGGTGCCTAACAGGCAGCATCTCTGCTCCCCCTTACCGGCCAGGATTGAGGACTTCCAAAGAACTTCTCTAATCCTGTGTGTCAGACTCAAATCCCTAGAGCAAACCCCTTGCCTCAAATACCACTGAGATTAAGACACTGAGAATCTGTCCTGGTATCTTTACAAACAGCTGGGGTTTGTCTCGGAGTAAGAGAATGTACGACTGGAAGGGGTCTGGTACCGGGGAGCCACCTTACCTTGTTTCACAGCAGTGGATGGGTTTAATTTCCCTGACTTGATCTGGGCTTTAGCAAGATGTAGAGATGAAGCCAGCAGCTGGGCCGCTTTCATGTACAGCACCAGCTGCTCTACTTGCCTGGAGGGAGAAAAAAGACACCCCCAAAATCAGACGAACTTGTGCCAGACGACGTCAACTCAGACCATTATTCAGAGAACGTAGCAACCAACTCTGTACTCTCTCAAGTACTCAGTACAGTGCTCTACACACAGAAAGTGCTGGATAAACAGCACTGATTACCAAAACTGCAATAGACTTGTCACTAAACCAGACCCTCCATAGGAATGGTAATGAAAAGCAGGCCTGACTCCTGAGGGGGACGGGCACTATGACTGGTCAGACTCCTCAGCACGCCCCTGCCCTGGTAAAATTGGTTCATACTGTCTGAGGGGAAGAAGAATAAGGAATCTCTCTCTTCAGCGACCAGTTGGGTACAGTGTGCACCCTGAGCCCCAGAATCAACTGTGAACAATCCATCAATAATATTATTTGAGTGCTTACTCTGGGCTAAGCTCTGTACTGAGCGCTTAGGAAAGTAAACCCCACTTCATGTGGCTGCACTGAGGGGAGAGGGAGAGGCAGCTAGGGTGGCCATCTTTTGGCCAAGTGCTGAGCAAAGCAAGGCTGAATTTACCTGGGTGAATTAGCTGCCCTGTTGGGAAGAAGGGTGTACTAAAAGGCCAGTGGCAACACTTGCTGGACTTACTCTGGTTAACTGACCTGCGATGAGGTCCACTTTGCCTCAGAATGGTGGTCCAGGCACCACCATCATAATCCATCAAGCCTCTGTTCGACTGACCTTGGCTTAGAAAATGCTGCCAAAAGCATATTCTACAATAAGGGACAAAACTAGATAACTTCCACTGGCTAAATGGTCACTCTATTGCCAAACGAATTCCATACCATTGTGTGTCAAATGAATAATGGGAAAGGGATGGGCAGCTCAAAGGCAGGGTTGACATTTGCAGAAGGAAAAACAAAATCAGCAAGGCCAACAATCAGGAATGCTGAAGCTATAAAGAAAATGTTTTGCTTTAGTGAGTGAGAAGATATTTTCGGAGGCAGGAAGAGGAGGGAAACAACTAAAAGGCGGGGGCGAACACTCACAACCCTCCCCAAAGGTGGGTTTCTATCCCTGCTGCTCTGGGTCAGTTTTGTAAGGCTGGCTTTTGTGGGGTGCTGGGAACTGCCCTAAGTATTAAGTTAGAATCTCCATTCCACCCTCTCCATGCATTTTGGAGCCCCTGGTGGAGATGGGACATTGGGCTGGATGGTCTGTTGACCAGGGCTGACCTTTCTGACACCACTTCTACTCTTCCTACACTAGCATTTCCTGCAGCATGACTTAGTGGAAAGAACATGGGTTTGGGAGTCGGAGGTCGTGGGTTCTAATCCTGACTCTGCCATTTGTCAGCTGTGTGACTTAGGGCAAGTCACTTAACTTCTCTGTGCCTAGTTACCTCATCTGGAAAATTGGGATTAAGACAGTGAGCCCCATTTGGGACAACCTGATAAACTTGTATCTACTCCAGTGATTAGAACAGTGCTTGGCAGACAGTAAGCGCTTAACAAATACCATCATCATTATTATTACTATTCAAATTGCTTTGGGTAAGTCACTTAACCCCTCTGTGCCTCAGTTACCTCATCTGTAAAACTGGGATTAAGGCTGTGAGCTCCACTTGGGACAACATGATAACCGTGTATCTACCCCTATGCTTAGAACAGCGCTTGGCACATAATAAGGACTTAAATGCCATCATTATTATTATTGTTTGGACTGCTTTTTTCTATGCTGCAAAAATTCTGCCTTTATTTACTGCCAGGTCCTAGACTTTGAAAGCAACCAGCTGTCACTCCCATAGCAATCCAGGAAAAGGAAAATGGCTCCTCATCCCCCTTTTAACTGGTCTGCCCAGAACAAAAAGTGGGGTTCCGAGGGCACGGGAAAGGGCAACGGGGCAGAGGAGACCAGCAGCAGGAAGTCAGTCAGTAGCTGCTTCTTCCCGCCTTGGGAGTCAGGAGTAATTCCGGAGGGACTGGACTGGCTTAAAGGAGATCCAACCCCCTTGCTCCAGGGGTCTCGCACCACCCCTCTGTGCTCAATCTGCTAATTTGAACTTGTAAGGATGGCTGAAAGTGGCTGCTTCCTGAGTCAAAGATCACGAGCAGGTCCTGGGTACTTATTTGGAAGAAATGCTTTCCTGGAAAAATCCATGCAGAAAACCTACCCCCAGTCTTTGCTGAGCTGGCTTATCTGATCCACAACTACACTCTCCTGAATCTGGTAGAGAGACACCGCGGAAGTGCACAGCTCTGGATTTCCTCCCCGGATCGCTGTCAGGTCCAATACGCACTCGGTGAATGTCAGCATCATATTGAGGTGTCGCAGCGTGTCAGTGTGTTCTCTCTGTGGGGATGAGAATTTTGTTCATCATGGGGAAGGAAGGGGAGCAAAGCATTCTAGCAGATCTAAATGGCACCTTATTAGCCAGTGTGACCTTAGGTTTATGACCAAAAAAAAAAGCTGCCTTTGAGAGTAGGATTATGGATCCTGTTTAAGATTAAACATGAGTTTAAACAGACCTCAGCATCTATTATACAAAGGATTGAAGGAACTGAGTTGCTGTGTTTCTCATCAGTTAATAAAATCCTTAAATGAATCCGAATGAGTAATGGCAGACCAAGCTTGGAGTAATGGCAGACCAGGCACATTTCAGCTTGGAAAGGGTTCATTTTAGTTCTATCAAGATTCAAACTTTTCGTACTTTCCATTTCAGCAACATTGTTCACAGAGGGTCTTAAGAACAGATCTCAAGAACAGCAAACCGATCAGATACCACTGCTTATGTTCCAGTCATCAATTTCTTGGCAGCCCAAAATACCATGATAAAACCTCTAAAGGTTCATATCATGTGGCTGGGTCCTGATCAAAACTCATTTGGGCAAAGAATCAGCAAGGCGATGCAGATGAAAGTGTGAACAAATGTTGATCTGTATAAGCAAGAACTGACAACACTGCAGACACAGACACGTGGCCTGTCCCTTACAGAGATCAGAGTCCAAGAAGGATGGATAATACATATTTTAATTTCCATTTTACAGATTAGGTAACAGGCACAGAGAAGTTACAAGATTTGCCAAGGGTCCCCCAGCAGATAGGTGGCAGGGCCAGGATTGGAACCCAGGTTCCCAGACCCGTGCACTTTCCCCTAGACTAGACTACTTCTCTTATGGCCCCTTGTCTTATGAAGTAGAAAGAAAGAGTTTTAACGTTTTCTTCCAGCACTTTCGGTTTCCTGCCAATAATCTGAGTTCCTTTACAAAGTTATCATCTGGTGAGAAAGTTATGCAAATGGTATGCATATATTTGTACTTGACAATCACCCTTCAGTCAAGTAACCCAAAATGGTTTGGCAGACCTACATAGTGATTACTTCTATTCTTTAGTGTTTCTGACAACTAAAAAGATTGCAACTGGTCCTGAGTGTAATAGTTATACTGTTATTCTCCATGTCCAAGGAAAGCAAGTGATCAAAATCTAAGTATATCTTCAGGGACCATGCAGCAAATAATCTTAATTATCCACCTCCCAAAAACCAAAAAAAGGCACCCAAGGACATATGGCATTTGCCATTAACTAGTCTTTGTTAAGGGAAACAGCCAGAGAAGGATTAGAGAAAAGAAAGAAATGCCACATTTTCCAAATGAGAAAGACAGAGATTAAACAGATTCATCATTGAGTACCTACCTGGAAACATTAGAAAGCAAAGATGAAACAACCCCCAAATATTAAACCAAGGTACAACATCTCACGTTATACACCTAATATATGTAAATTGAAATGTCTCTACCTCCATTAAGGTTTCTTCGGGCAGCTCAGGAGCTTCAAAAGTGATGAACCCCTCTAGGCTGGGAGGTGAATTACCATAAGGTGTGTATTTCAAGCTTGGAGCAGCTTCTGCCCCAGGTGGAGACGATCCCATGTAAAGACCAGGAGGGGACCCCATAAACACCCGGCCACTAGTTGAGCACAGAGACCCTCCAGAACTGTTGGATCCAACTAGACAAAGACAAAGGGTATGTTTCAGTCTTCTGGGCCAGCCTCTATAAGTCGACTTATTTAGCATTATGGCAGAGAATATCCTAACAAAGACATACGCGGAGAAGAGCAAATGACAAAGGAGAAATTTAAAATGCAACGGAGGTCTCATTGGCTTCAGGAAGGAGAGTGAAAAAGCAACATTATTTGGGAAATCAGATTGTCTTTAAAAGACTACCAGAAATAATGGGCAGGGGGTGCCAGCCTTTCGTTGCAGGCTGTCAAATTGCGGCCTGTCTTAAAAATGAGCTGTATCCCTACAGCCTGTAGCAATATTCTGATGTTTGCACACCCAGGTGGCTGCCACTCCGAGGTAGCTGCCAGAAGAATCCTGGGGGTGAAAGCTCCATGCTGGCTGGTGCCTTTAAGGTCCCTAGGCATGGAGTTGGTCTCAAGTCTGACCAGGGACTCCCATGTGAAGAGCCGCCATACCTCTAACCCCCTGGAGAATGTGTGCTCCCTGCCCCTTTTGAGCTGTCAGGATGTCTGAAAGTCAGTTCTCCAAAAAAAAACAAAAACAAACCCAAAAAACCCACTCAGTATTGATCACCCTCATCAGTGGCATCCAAGGGGGAAAGAACACCATTTGGAGCAGTCTCAAATGGAGGAAAGTATCCAAGAGGTGTAGGTACAAACCTCAGCATGAGGAAAAATGCCACCGTAAAAAATTCCTTACAGGGTTTATTCTTTACCAAAGGCCTTCAACAAAGAACAGATCTAATTGTTTTTTAAATATTAAGATTTGCATAAACATCTACTTTTGCCAGAGTCCAGATTATATTCACCCTATCGTACACCAATAAGATGGAAAGGCAGTTCTAGGTAGCAGACGCCAGTTGCTCTTTGAACTGAAGAGTCTTGCAAAATCAATATCCCTCACCTGAAGTTGTTCTGGTTCGAAGGACCATATGAGTACAGGTGGGAGGTGTAGCGCTACTTGGAGGGGATCCTACAGTAAACATTACAGCCCTAGAACTCGCTCCTGTTGCAGCAGGTTGGGCTAAAATTACTCCACAGGGTCCTGCAGGCGCTGAAAGAAAAAGAGGTTCACAGGTTTTTGAGTGTCCTTAAGGCATACAGCACTGGACAAGCACATGAGACATGTTTGAGAAGAGATGCAATCACTGCCCTCAAGGCACTTAAAATTTTATAGGAAAGACAAGATAGAGGGTCAGACATTACTAACATGAAAATTTACATGGGTTCAATAATTCAAGAATGAGTTGGAGGAATAGGGAGAAAATAGGTCAGGTTAACCATGGAAAGCTTTCTGGAGGAGGTGGACCTTAGTTGCAATTTAAAAAAGGCACAGAGGGGGTACAGGTGAATGGCTCTGCCAATCGCTTCCTTGGCCAAGTCACTTAACTTCTCTGTGTCTCAGTCCTCCCTCCTACTTAGACTGTGAGCCCCATATAGGACAGGGACTGCATCCACCCTAATTCTGGGATTTAGGTGGGAATTCTGAGGTGGCAAGAGTAGATGGAACACAGGGTGGATCCTGGGGTACAGCAGGAGATGGAGGGCACATTAGCAGTGAGATCAACAGTCCCCAGTTCTGAATGGAACAAATTCAGTGCAGGCCCACAAAGGATAGAGATCCTAAAACCCACAGAAATGACCTCTAAGGTTTAGTTGTTGTTTTGTTCAGGTTTGTTCCACGTAACCCCCATGCACCTGAATGTCTTTCAAATTGGGGGAGTATCAAGATTAGTATTCATTTTTAAAGAGGACAGAAACCACCCACTCTTTGAATATGGAAATGCTACAGATGAAGGATCTCTTTTTGATATACTGGCCTGATGTGTCCCAGGCACTAAACAGCATCCTGAAATGGAGCTAATCTGTAGAAGGCCAGTGCAATGCGCATAATTCAGATAATGACAAAGCATTTGACTTTCACTGAGCAGTAACCCTAGGGATACTTAAGTAGAGTATGCTGCAGCCATGTGAAAATGACACTGTCCAAAGGAGACCAAGAGGTGGGGAGAGCTGGAAATTTTGTCATTGAGCTTTAAAAAAAAAAAGGGAGAGTCACATAGGAAGAACATTTTTGTTTTGATGAAGTATGAGAGATAGAAAGAAAGCAATTACTAATTACTTTTGGCAGTCTAGTGAGCACACGATTCTGAAGTGCCAGCCTCTTAAATCGCTTAACATTTACATCTTTTCTTTTCCTCATATAAATGGCTGAAGAGGATTCCCTATGAGAGGATGGCCATTCAGGCTGCTTCCAAATGCTTACTTGCCTCTCAGAGGTCTTTCCGCTCCACCTGAGGTACTGGGGACAGGCACTAGACAAGTCACTATTCTACATCACGGTTTCGCTGATCAGGCAGGTCTCAGCCACATCTTACCTATATCCATTGGCCGTTCGGCATTCAGACTCTCTGTGCTGCCTTGGTACAACTGTCCACCCAGGGGTGTTTTCATTTGTTGATCTGACAGCCTTCCAGTACTTACAGATCTATAAAGGACAATATATGTTAATACTGGAAAAAAAAGAGCAGATTTTACTTTCTAAAGAAAGTTAAGCACCGCAGGGATACTCTGAAAAATATCAACAGGCTATTTCAAGTTGTCATAAAATGATTATCAATTTTATGTAGAGTAAGGACTTTAAAAAAAAACACCTAGAAAACTAGGGTGGAGGCTAAAATTTCCTGCCATGAAAGTCAAAACAAAAAAGTGAACAGAAATAGGATGTTCGAGAAGTTCAGGAAGTTAGCTCAGTATTTACACTCTACAGGATGCACCTGTGGTTGACAGAAATGGCTGTCTCCATAGCAGAAGGTGTTCCACAGCTGCTTGCCGTACAATATTTCACTCATTTAATTTTACCTGGGGGAGCCCCCCCCTCAAAAAGCAAACAAAAAACCACCCAAAAAACATACCACTTTACGGCTATCACAAGGTTTTTTATACTTTAAGGGGAAAAGGAAAAACTATTCAGGTGATATATTTTACCTGCCAAAGGTGGTCTTACTCTGTTGCTCTGCTGCAGGTCTTTCGCTTCCTTGGACTGTGAGAAAATTCGAGAACTCCCTTGGGTCGGCCCCACCTTTGGAGGGCAAGGGCGCGTCTGTGGGTCCCTGCCGAGTGACCAAGGCCAGCAAGTTGGAGGTTCCTTGGGTTTTAGGGATTTTGAAAGGTGCTGTAGCCTGGAGGAATACATTCAAGATGGTTGAGGCAGTTCTCCCTTCCCGGGAAAGAGTGCCGCCCTGATTCCCGGGCCCAGAGTAGCGTTTAAAAGACGAACCTTAGTGGGAGAGCCAATGATTGTGGGTAACGGGGTTTTAAAGAGCCAGTCTGAGCTTCTAGGGGATGAGCCCGTGTGCTTGGTGGGGGAGGTGCCGAGGCTGACCGGCCGGCTGGGCTGTGGCGTGTGGCTGTATCCATACCCTGCGTAGGATGGGCACACAGGGTCGGAATGCTGTTTTCGGAGCTTCTGCTTGTTCTGGTAGATGTCTGTGAGCAGCCTGGCACCTAGCAAGAGCGACTGTGGTGACTGAGATGGTGGCACTGGTGATCCTAAGAAGAAAAATGGCAGGGAGAAAGAGGAAAGCTATTAGTGCACCTTGAGAAATGAAGAAATTTATCCAAACTCCTGCCCCTCAACTCTAAGAATAATGACCACAATACAGTGAGCACATTGAGCTTCCCCGTAGATTGCAAGCCCCTTTAAACAAGGCTTGAGTCTTCCAACTCTGTTGGGTTTTCCCCAACTGCTTAGTCATTATATCCCATTTAGCCTCCATACCCAAACTTACCTCCTTTGATGACCAAATTGACGCTCTCAACACCACCCTCCCTACTGAACTCAACTCACTTGCTCCTCCTAGTCAATCTCATACCACTAACCCTCAGCCCTGGATCAACTCCACAGTCCACTTCAGTTGCTCTTGTAACAGACTACAGAGCTCTGCTGGTGGAAATCCAGATACCAGGCCAAATTCATTCGCTTCGTTTATCCAGAGGAGATGCCTTTTCTCAAAATCAATGTCCTCTACCTGTGCATCCGACTCCATCCCTTTGCACCTTATTGAAGCACTTGGCCCCTTTCTTCTTCCCTCCGACTCCCATCTTCACTGTTTGAAATCAGCAGGGAAGAAACCTTTGGAGAGCAAACATGCTTTTATCTCCTCTATCCTAAAAAAAAAATCCTCCCTTGACCCCACGGCTCCCTCCAGTTATTACCTTATCTCCCTCCTATCATTCCTCTCCAGACTTCTTGAGTAAGTTATCTAGATCCACTGTCTCAAATCCCTCTTTTCCAATTCTCTCCCAGACCCCCTCCAAGCTGTCTTCCATCTCCTTCACTCCACAAAAGCCACCGTGTCAAAGGTCACAAATCCAGTGGATTCTACTTCATCTTAATTCTCCTTGACCTCTCAATTGCCTTTGACACTACAGACCACCCCCATCTCCTGGAAACATTATCCAACCTCGACTTCACTGACACTGTCCTCTCCTGGTTCTCCTCCTATCTCTGTCACCACTCATTTTCGGTCTCCTTTGCGGGCTCTTCCTCTGTCTCCCATCCTCTGTGGGAGTCCCTCAGGGCTCAGTTCTGGGACTCTTTCTATTCTCCATCTACACCCACTCCCTTGGAGAACTCACTCCCATGGCTTCAAATAACACTTCTATGAAGATGATTCCCAAATCTACGTCTCCCAATCTGATCTCTCTCCCTATAGGCTGTCTTGCATTTCCTCCTGCCTTCAAGAGATCTCTCCTTGGATGTCCCGCCATCACCTCAAACTTAACATGTCCAAAACAGAACTCCTTATTTTCCCACCCAAATCCTGTGCTCCCCATGATTTTCCCATCACCGTAGACAGCACCACCATCCTTCCTGTCTGGCAAACACATAACCCTGGCGTTATCCATGACTCATCTCTCTCACAACCCACATATTTAATCACTAAATCCTGTTGGTTCAACCTTCACAACACTGCTAAAATTCACCCTTTCCTCTCCAAACTGCTGCCATATTATTCCAAGAACTTAACCTATCCTGCTGTTATTACTATGTCAGTCTCCTTGCTGACCTCCCTGCCTCTCCCCATTCCAGTCCATACTTCATTCTGTTGCCTGGATCATTTTTCTATAAAAACATTCGGTCCATTTTTCCCCACTCCTTAATCTCTAGCGGTTGCCCATCCACCCTCACATTAAACAGAACCTCCTTACCAACGGCTTTAAATTACTCAATCACCTTGGGCCCTCCTACCTCTCCTCACTGTTCTCCTATCACAATCTAGCCCACATACTTTGCTCCTCTAATGCCAACTTACTACTGTTCCTCGATCTCATCTATCTCACCACCGACCCCTTTCCCATGTCTTGGGTCTGGCCTGGAGCGCCCTGCCTCCTCATATCCAACAAACAATTGTTCTCCTCACCTTCAAAACCTTATTGAAGGCACATTTCCTCCAAGAGGCTTTCCTTGACTAAGCACTAATATCCTCTTTTCCCACTCCCTTCTGTGTCACCCTGATTAGCTCCCTTTATTCACCCCTCCCTCAGCTCCACAGAAGGTATGCACATATCCATCATCTATTTATATTAATATCCATCATCTATTTATATTAATATCCATCTCCCTCTCTAGACTGTGAGCTCACTGGGGGGGTGGAGGGGTAATGTGTCTACCAATTGTTCTGCATGACACTCTCCCAAGTGCTTGATACAGTGTTCTGCACATAGTAAGCGCTCAATAAATACCACTGACTGATCTTTTCCTGAAAAGAGGATGTTCAATAAGGTAACTGCTGGGTAAGAGGGGTGGACTTGAAGTCTAGCAATGAAGATCAAGCATATTCTGTTTATCTTCTCAGGGAGTAGAGGTTTAAGGTGATGGCCATATCAACTGCCTCAGGAACACTAGCTACTTGATCCTGAGGGAACAGAAAGGCCAGTGAACAGCGTCTACTATACAGCAATCGAGAATGGCGATTGAAAACACCACACAAGTTATCTCCTTTGACATTTAAAGAAAATATTTTGGAAACCTATCACACCTCAGTTTTTCTAACCTTCAAATTTATAATAGAAGGTTCGAATGTACAGGGAAAAGCAAAACCAAATTGATGTCATATTCCTTTTCCTAAATCTGATAAGTGTTATCCTAAGATTTCCTTTCTAGTCTTAAGCTTGTGGTAACGCTTCTACTGAGAGGCAGGATCTTGCACAGGAATTCACAAAATCACAAAGGGTTTAAGATTCCTTGCTTCGTTCCATCTCGACTTCAGTGTCAAAAGTCTAGGCTTGGCTAAGTTCACCGAATACCCCACTTACATCCTAGAGGCAATACAGACATTCACAATGACATACTTAAATAACCACATGACTTACTATTTGTGAAAAAATATTCTGAAAAGGAAGACAGAGATGCAATGCTTTAGACCCAGTCAGCATTTTGGCAGATCTAAAAAGTTTAAAACCAGCACTTTCTCTCTGTTATGAAATCAGTTTAATTCCCTGGCCAGTCTCCTACCTGAAGAGTTTCTACTCCTGGACTCGTGGCCCTGGGGCTGCCCGCAGCAACAATGGCCAAGTTGCTCAGGAATGGTGCCAACTAAGAGGGAGTAGGGGGAAAAAAAAAGAAAAGAAAAATTTAAATCTTTATTTTCCATCAGTGGTATATATTAAGCTCTTACCATGTGCACAGCACTATACTAAATGCTTGAGAGAATACAAAAGAATTAGCATACTCATTCGCTGCCCATAACGAGCTCACAGTTTAAAGGGGGAGGTGTGTTTTCACTCTGAGAAAAAGTTCAAGGAGTCCCAGTCCCACAGCACTTATATAAATATTGTTATTCTCTATTTCCCCTATCTGTAATTTATTTAAATGTCTGCCTGGCCCTTTAGGCGGTAAAACTCATTATGGGAAGCGGTCCGATCTACCAACTAGTATATTGTACATTCCCAAGCACTTAGTACAGTAAATACACTTAATACACAGTAAGTACTCGATAAATCCTACTGATTGACGTAGAAAAATGCAAGTACAAAAATGGAACCACAGGGCAAACTGCACGTTTTTACTAAACTTAACTTCTTCGAAAAGCTTCTTCATAATGGGCAACATACACAAACTCAGAAACCATGGCTCGGGAGATGCTGCACCCTTAGATTTTTATCCAGTGCTTTGATTTCTTCACAACTCCTCCATCTCGCTCAGCCAGATGAGTACATTTATTCCTTCTTACCTAAGGGGGAAGGGGAGTATGGCCTGGAGGATCCAGTGGACAGTCGGCGACCGATGGTCTGTACAGTGTCTGCGGGCACTGGAGAACAGGAGCCCATCTTGAGAAAACCCATAGGGCTGGTGTTAGATCTCCGCACCACAGCAGACCTGAAGAGATGCAATAGAAACACCTCAACATCGGCCACACTCACGATGGCTCAAGTTGGAAAATGACCATTTTCACCACTCCACCCATCACATGTACCAAGCACAATAAAGTCTGGAGATCAGCCTTTTTTCATAAAAGGTCTGATGGTGTCAATAGAGCCCACAGACATGGTACTTCTGGCAATATCAAGATGAGAAACCTAGCTGAGTAAAACTCTTCCAAATGACGACTCCACAAATAATTATGTGTGGTATTCGTTAAGTGCTTATTGAGTGCATACAAACAAATCAGGTTGAACACATTTCCGGATCCACCTGGGGGCTCAGTCTCAATATCCGTTTTACAGATGAGGTAACTGAGGCACAGAAAAGTGAAGTGACTTGTTCAAGGTCATACAGCAGACAAGTGGTAGTGCCAGGAATAGAACACAAAACTTTGACTCCCAGGGTCATGCTCTCTCCACTATGCCATCTGGTGTTACTGCCCGATTAGACAATAAGCTTGAGGGCATGAATCACAGCTCATCAGACTTTCTCTGCCTATCCAAGAGCCTAGTTTAGTGTTCTGACACAGAAGGGTCTCAATCAATTCTCCTAGTGATGCTGTTTGACCCAAATTTATGAGGGTTCAGGGGTATACTCACTGCTCCTTCATACATCTTCAAGGATGAGAAAAGAAACATTCAGGACTTAGGGAATCCTGCCCAGTTAAATTGGATCTGATGGAGTCACGTCAACTCCAGAAACTGTTTTAACCTACATAGGGCAGACCTATCCATTTTCTCCCTTCAAGAGTATTCACTCTCCCAAGTGCTTAGTATAGTGCTATGCACAGAGTAAGCACTCAAATACTACTGATGGACTGATTCATTAAGGTGAATCTACTGCCCTTCACACCCCCTAGCCCACGGCCGGAATGAGGAGGAAAAACTCACCTTGGAGAGCCATGTGGGTTGGATCCGGGGCTACCGGTGGAGGTGAGGTTTTGCTCTATGCGTTGGTAATTCCGTAACTGAGTGGGAACTGGAATGGGTGCCGTTTCACTGCGGGGTGAAAGGGACGGCTGGCACTGCCTGAGAGCAAAGTTCATTGAGAGAGGAGAGAGATGCTGGTAAGAAAGCTTTTCTCTCATTTGAACCATCGTCAGATTAGAGCTAACCCTGGAAGAACTGTAAACCTGCTCTTATTTTCAGCCCTATGTGGCAGGAACTGCAGTTTGCCCAAGCTCAGGTTGAAGAATAAAACAGCCAGCTCAAAAGATGTTTGCTACTTAAAGAAGCTTTTCTGACAACCACATGCTAGCTGAAAGCGGAGAACTGTAACATGACCTGGGGGGAAAAAAATCAATCATGTATAGTAATGGGAAAAGACTCAGGTCAGCAGAACTCCAGTTCTTCCAATCACATTTCTCTGTTTACTACATTACAAAACAAAATAGTTCTAGGAAAAACCGACTGCGTAAGGAACAGGAAGTCCAAGAGGAGAGATGATTGGAATGTTTACTGAAGCTATTAAAGCACTAAGATTTCCCAAGGAACTCTGTGAATTTTTAAAGAGTGAAAACATGTTTTGCAACATCTCTTCCTCCTACTTAAAAACAGCTGCAACACAATGCACACGCACACAGAAACACTAGCTACATCATCTAGTTGTTTCTGGATGCACTGGGTAGGATCATGTATTTATTTCCCAAGTTCACTCCTTTGTTTATAATCCATTTTTCAAATTTAGAACTAGGGCATCAAATTGATCACAATCAGAAAAAAACCCTCAAGATGAAGGAATGAATGAACTATTTTTAGATTTTTAATTCAAGTTGTTTTGATTACAAAGGATGTCCTGAAAGGCCAGATGATTAAGACAGTCACAACTGCAGAACAATTTTAGGATGAGTCCCTTGACAAAAGCACTACAAATGAAACAACTGACCTCATGCTAAGCAACCCCAAAATGGCAATGATCGCTTCCCAACTAAAAATCATCTTTAACCCATTATATGCTACCAAGGCTAAATGAAAAGAAAATTATTCAGAAGACCACTCAGTGTTCCTCTATATTCTCAGATTACAGAAGAACTTCCATCATTTGTGTGCTATTTTACAGGGGCTTTCTCTATCATGGAAAAAGCTGAGGCACTGGTGCTCCTACAGTATCACTCACCACCAAGTCATGCTGAAACTGTGGTGGGCAAATTACGACCCACGGAATGAATCCCACCCTCCTCCAAGCAACTTGATGAGGTTCATGGGCTTCTAGAGAGCCAAACACTTCCACCCACAGTGGCTCCTGACTCGCCTTCCTTTCAACTACAGGTTCTGGTCGAAACCCTTTGGCATACTCCGACCCCTGTCATCCCAGAATGGGGGAAGAGTCTCCAGACGGGGGCTTGCCTTTCTGGAATGTTAAATGCCTTGGCCACCCCAGCCTCCGCCCTCCACCCAAACCGTTCTTCACTGTCTGAAACACAGACAAGCAGCCCCCAGGCTCTACGTGGTCACCAGGGGGCTGTCCAAACTTGCCTTCCCAACAATGGGAAAGAGTGAGTGCGCCTTTCACATGACAGAAAACCACGGATGGACTGATTCAAAACCACGGATGGGCTGATTCAATACTAACAAAAGCAGTCTTTAAAAGAACTACTCAACAAAGTTTCCAAAGCATGCTACTGCTGGTAAGAGTACAATGCTGGGAACTTGTTTCTCTCTCCTTCCCAGCATTTGATGATAAAATAATAGAACAGTGGAAAAATGATCTGTCTTAAGGGGGTTAAAATTTTGGCCTTTTACTACTAATGATTAGTCAAGTGTATTAAATAAACACGGCAGTATCTGGGTGCCTCTCCATCGTGACACAGCAACCGAGTCAATGTTTTATGACTCACTGCTCCTTCCCTTCACTGTTTTAACGCTACAACCTACTGATTTGGCAATCTGGCAGATAAATACAAAGAAAGCGCCAACTTGTAAAAATGCACTCATCCCCCACCAACTCTACACACCAGCAGAGATTGTGGAACAAAGATGCTCAATGTTCTTTGCGACCTTTGCTATACAAATTTTTTAATAGAACCAGCTTACAGAAAGCCCATTTACAACCTGATCTGGGGCCTACTACAAGGGCATATGAAGTATCTAAACAAATAGGCAATTTTAGCATGAAAGCATTCAAAAAAGGATGAAAAATATCCTCTCGCTTTAAACTTTGGTTTCCTCTGTAGTCTGGCTTGTGGTGACCATTCTCAACACCTACAGCAGATAATCATTTTATTTAAACTGCATTCTTTTGCTATACATCCATCTTGCCAGCTTAGAACTTAAGTTTCTTGAGGTCAGGAGCCGTGGCTTCCGCTGACTTTGTAGAGGTTTGAAGTAAGTTTCTGGAGTTGAACATTCAGCAGTAAACTTTTAACTTTTTTTTTTTTTAAACTTCCATTCCAATGAAAAAGTTACGAAAGGCAGAATATGGGTGGCACGGGTACAGGGAAAGAGGGCTCAATTAAACACATATATGGCATCATTCTGGGTCAACCCTATCTCAACCTATCTCAACCCTGTTGGACCTAGACATCTACCATAGAATGCCAAAACTGAGACTGCCCTGGGGGTAGAAAAACTGCCAACTGGCAGTTGAGCTCTTAGGCTATAAGAGGAATCCCAGAGCCCTTCTTGACAACATGGGAGATGGGGACATGGAAGCGATACAGGACCTCCAAGAAATATTCATGACATTATTTAGCTCATCCCCCTCCCGACAACACCCCCCACCCACGCACAAACAACGTGGCCTAGTAGAAACAGCACGGGGCCTGGGAGTCAGAAGGACCAGGGTTCTAATCCCAGCACCACCACTTGTCTGCTGTGTGACCTTGGGTGAATCACTTAACTTGTGTCTATTACCTTATCTATAAAATGGGGATTAAGTCTGTGAGCCCCATGTGGGACATGGACTGCGTCTAATCTGATTAGCTTCTATTTTCCCCAGCACTTGGAACAGGGCCCTGCACGTAGAAAGCACTTAAATACCATAAAAAAGTTCAGGTTCATAAGCCCCTACATCACATCTCCAACATTTCACTGTGGTTTTCCTTATTCCTTCACTCGGCCTACAAATGCACCACCCAAAAAGGCCCATGGCCATGAACGTGCCCTTCGGGAATCTCGACATGATGCTCATTGTGGTGCTCCTCTCCTCATTGTGGTGCTCCTCTCTGGGTTTAGAGGATGTGTAGATTATCGTGGTTTGGTCCCTAAAGCAGTTGCTAGTGAAAACTGGAATCAAACAAAAATAAACCACAGCAACAAAAATTTTCCATGAAGAGTTTTACTCAGTCATCACCAGCAGTTTTACCGACACTACTAAATTAAGGTTAGAGTAGCAAACGATGGAAAAATAGGACAGCTGGTAACTTTCCCTAGTCAGTGGCACACAACACTCAGCATCAGTTGGAACACAGAACCAAGCCCTAGCTATTTCAAAAAGATTTGCGTGTTAGGTGACAGTACTGAGAGGAGTTTGAAGAAGTTTTTGTAAAGTTTCTTTTCCAGATATAGTTAAAAGACTTTTTAAAATTCAGGCAAAGGACCACATAAAAGTGAAAGAAAAATAACCCTAATGGGGGGGGGAAGACAATTCCTTTAAAGTTTTAATTTACTGAAATATTTACCTGGTATTCCAACTTGATATCATTTTGACATAAAAAGGCTGCCCTGGAAGTTTGAATGTCGCCCAAATCCACAATTCTCAGCCTGTCCTATGTTTCAAATATGAATATCTTGGTAAAATCAAAGCAAACATACCCTCCACACACCAAGAACTCGCTTGAAGCCCGTCTCCCAGCAGTTCCCATTGGCATATCATCTAAAGCAAGAGAGAAAATAATTTTAAGTCTCATTTTGCCTATTCTTGAAAAGAATTATAATATAAATTGTAGACTGTAAACTCCTTGCAGGCAGGGGTCACATTTACCAACTCTGTTGTATTGTACTTTACCCCAAGGACTTAGTATAGTGATCTCACACAGTTAGCGCTCAATAAATAGCACCGATCCATAAATCACAACAATCCACTGCTCTGAGGTAGACACTCCCAAGGCTCTGAAATGGGCAAGGTGCCTTTCTGGAATCTTCCCTACTCTTTCTAGCCTCCAAGATCTACTCTTGCTGTCTCCCACTATGGTGGAGGAAAGGAGAGCAGAAGATGGTACTTCAATATGCAAATAGCCAGAAGTGAAGAATATCCTGATTTTCACTATGGGGCGGGAGGAGGAATCAGTCCCAGTATGGTTTCAGATTAGATGGATGCAATCTATTTTAGGACATCCATCCTGGATTTAGACCATCTCTGCAATGGGGGATCCAGATGAGGTCAGCTCAGTTCTGAGACCCCCCTCTAGGGTCAAGGGCAGATGTGGAGGGAGTTCTCTGGGCTGGGCAGAGTCACTGGCCTGGTCAAGAACTGACCTCCAGGATCCAATCCCCTGAAATCAGCTTAAAGGAGCCCAGTAATTAGAGAGGTTTCCATGTCCCACACTTTCCCAGTTCTGCATTTCGGCAAAGTTCCTTGAGACCACATCCCCAAGGGACTTAACCGTAGATCAAGGGGAAGAAAAAACAAGGACAGATATTTTTAAACCAACTGACCATTCAATAGTAAGAAGCAGCCCTTATGTTAATTACCAGCATGTCTAAACCACACCATTAAAATTTAGCCAATGCTTATCTTGGTAATAGAAGAGAAACTAAGCAGACATTACCCTCTTAATTTTCCAAACAATTCCAAACAACACTAAGAAAAAAAATCTCAAAAGGCTGAAAATTACAGAGGAATTTAGAGGAGTCTTGAAAAGTCTAGTGATGGTCACGGCAGATTGTCAATAAATATTAGCATAAACTGTTCACAATTTTTTTTAAGCCAGTCTGCCCTGCTTTCCTTAAGTCAGAAAGGAGAAAATTTATAAATTGAGGCCTAGAATACCTCAGATCTTTTGTTTTGCTATTTACCCCTCTCCTTTATATTTGCCTTTAGTTTTTCTTAAGAGGGGAGGGGAGCCTGGAGGAAAAGGAAAGGAAAACATCGAGAGAGATCTGAGAGGAGAAGATACCTTGTATTTGATGCTTTTATTATTTCAAAGCATATGAGTTATGACATTCTGGCCTCACCAACATCCTGGGGAGGTACAGAGGGCAGAGAGAAATTAAGTGACTTGCACAAGGTCACCCAGCAGTCCAATGCCAGAGCTAGGACTAGAATCCTGCTCTCCTGATGCCCAAGCCATGATCTCAGAGAAGAGGTTTAGGGTGGAGTGAGGAAGAACAGAGATTCCACTGGCAGCTGATGGTGGCTCATACGGAAAGACAGCAAAAAGTCAGATATTTTGTTCCATCTCCCTCCTGTTGCACTTTTCTCCTCCCAGAATCCATTAATTCTATTGATGGTGATGATGATGATGATGATTCAGGAGTCCTGCTCCTTGTCAGCACCAGTGACCTCCATCCTACTGACCACACCCCTTTCCATCTCTCCACAATCTACGTGACAACTCCTTCTTTCCCACAACTCCCTCCAGGCACTTGCTCTGCACACAGTGAAGACTCAAATACTACTGATCGATTGACCTCCAAATGTCTTCTGCACTGAAAGCTATTATTATTTCAATGCCGATATCTGAGCCCCAAATCCTATTCACCCCTGCATGAAACACTGATACCATCCCGGAATGTAAATCAGAGGCTGAGGTAGCCACATGACAGGTAGTTAATGGCCACCAAAATGCCTGGGGCAGGGTTGTTTCCCAAGCCTGTAGGCCAGGGCCAGAGCCAGGCCCATGTAAATCTCTTCCCTACTGGTAGGAATTAATTTGTGTGGGGGCTCAACCCCAGCACCTGTAGGCCTGAGACCAGGAAAATACAGCTCCCAACATCTCCCCAGTCCCTCACCAGTCCAGCCAGCAAAGGCAGGGGTGCCAGCAATTGGAGCCTTGGCACCTATTCCAGGACAAATTAAGCCCATGAAGGTACACTTAAACCAGGTTCCCTACAGGTTTTTCGGCAAGAATGTCTCATACCCTGGGTCAAATCACACTGAGATGGAATTTCCATCTTGATCAATAATAGCACTGAAATATCTCAAGGTTTTTAAAAACCGATTAACTAGATGCAACAGCAACTCCAAAAAAACTTCAGACACAGGAGCTGTGAGGTGGCACACATCAGTCTTGCCTGCAGTGGAGGGAAGGAGGCCAGGATCGAAGAAATGAAAGGAAACAATGTGTGTGTCTTGGAACACTTCTGTCATAAGGAAACTAAGTATCTTTTGGCAAAAACAAGAACATAGTTTATACCACCTAATAATAGATTCCAAATTTTACTATGTGAGCGGCAGCCACTACATTTCTCTAATACATAATAAGGAGACACATTAAATGAGATCTAACTAGCGAAGAATACGCAAAGGTGGTCCACTCCAACCTTTCAATCCACAATATTTCAGCTTAGTGTTTTTCATAAGAACACTATGACATCTGTGAATCTACACCCCATTTCACTATTTTAAAGAGGTAATCTCAGCTTTATTACAATTGATCGACCTCATTTGACAATGACCATAAACCTCAAGGCTCTCCAAGTGGGCCCACATAAAAGTGAGATGACTCCTGAAATACAGGATCCATGTTATTGTTAAATTAATAATCTTTTGAGACTGCACCATTTTCTGAATGAATGTACATTTCTTTCAGAATATAATCCCCAAATGGATTCTACTAAGCACCTCCTTTTCCCAACAAATGAGATAACACACCAAGCATCCCAGATTCACAGCTCTTCAATTGGTATTAATAAGAGGAACCACTTAGATACTATGAATACCAAGGGAATTAAAATTCAAATTGCATTAACAGTGTAGAGACACCAAAACTTCACAAACATACTTGCCTGCCGCTTCTAGGGCACAGAGTGACAGTCATGCCTAATAGTGCAGAAGTCGGTTTAGCAAGAGCATTCTCGCAGTCACTTAAAATGTCAATCATTAATGTTACTGAAGAGGGTAAAATGATACAGAGTTTTAAGTCAGTATTCAAAACACCAAATTCAGTAAAAATCAGTGAAATTGGTCTGCTCCACTAATTGATCGCTTAAATACCAGCAACTTTGTACATCAAAATCCTAATATGGAAATTTATAAAGCTGATCACTTTTGTATGTTGAACCAAAGGTTTCCCTATTAATGAAGTAGAATTCACTGTGTTTTCCTCATACAGCTAAAAGGTTAAGACTGAATTAATCCTCCTGAAGCCTGAACCTGATTCTCCCAGGCCCCTCCATGCTTTAGATGTGAGATTTAGACTAGCAAATTCTCAGAAGCTGACAGAGAATATACAGTAGCCATCTAAGCAAATAAAAAAATTCTGGGGAATAAAAAAAGTACTCAAAGAAATACAAAACGAGATCATGAAACCCTGTCCCTTTGCAGGGCACTCCGGCAACAAAATTACCCTCTCTACAAAATCTTCGCAAACATACAAGTCAGAAGTATTCTCACATGAATGATCTGATGAGATGTTATGTGGGACCAAGACAAAGTCATCTGTGTCACAAGAAGAGTTCTTGCTACTTGTGCTGGCAGAATCTTTGGACACTTGAAGAAAATTTGGAGGTCCCAATGGCGGGGAAGATAAGTTGTCTTCCTGAATATGCTGCATATCTGGTAGGGACTGAAGGAGGCAACATAAAAATAACTTAAAACTGACCCAATAATCAAATGCAAACAAGACCTGAGGTATATCGCCAAATAAAAGATGAAACCATGGGCAAACCTGTGGGACCTTGAGCAAGTCACTTGACTTCTCTGTGCCTCAGTTACCTCATCTATAAAAGGGGGATTAAGACTGTGAGCCTCTTGTGGGACATGTGTCCAACCTGCTTAGCTTTTACCAACCCCAGCGCTCATAACAGTGACTGGCATACAGTAAGAGCTTAACAAATACCATAAAAAAAGCATCAAAATCCTAAATACTCAACATCCTTTCAGAGTGTAGGTCCAAACAAAAGTTTGGTCACATGTAAACGGACTTGAAAGTTCTTTACTTTAATTCCTCCACCTGGATGGGAAAATGAAAGGATGGGACCCAGAGAAAGTTTGCTTAAGTAATTTCATGGTGAATTAAAAACAAAAACACAACAAAAAAAAACCAGCACCCATCTCCACTTATACCATGTGCGCTCTCTAGAATTCATAAAACTTGCAAATGAAGGGAATAATAATAATAATGTTGGTAATTTGTTAAGCACTTACTATGTGCCAAGCACTGTTCCAGGCAGTGAAGTATCAACTTTCTCTATATAAAAGAAGTAAAAATGATGGGAAATTTTTAAGCCTTTAGTTTGCTTTAGCACTAGACCACTTCAGACTCTGACACTAGCCAGACATGGTATTAGGGACATGAAGTCCATCCAAGAATTCAGGTCCCCTAACTTTCTGTTACAACTATACGATCGGTGTTTGTGAGACGGGAGGGGTGAAAGGAGTACAGGGGAAAATCCCAATGGGTAGCAATGAAGGACTTGTTCCATTTTCTCCAAAGACCATTTTAGACTTCTCGCAACCACAAATGGGAAGACTTTTAAAAAAAAAAAAAAAAAAGGAAAACACCACCACCATGACTGTCTGCTAATATTCACTGGCTCCAGTTAAATGCACAAATAGAAGAACTGAATTATTTTGCAGGGAAAAACAGCTGAACATAAAACTCACTGGTGGAGAGGCAAAGCGACAAGATGGAGAGCCACAAGAGCTTCCAGAAACTGAACCAGCATAAATAGGGACTGGAACTGGGCAGGCTGGAAGGAAAAAACAAAGACATAATATCAGTTGAAGATTATGGAATTCTCCTAAAGAACGTAAACATGCAAACACACTTTATTTAAATATTAGAGTTGAAAAGCTCTTAGAAAATGACACCCTCTTGTCCGCTTATGAGAGCTCACATGAAATGCCTTGTGAATGGGGGAAATATTTCCATTGGGCGAGACAAAAGGAATTTAGATTTAGTCAAGAAACAAAGCAGGCACAGCTATGAGAGGGCCACAGTCATTAGTGGTATTTGGAAAAAATCTGGAAGAGCTTTTGAGCAGAACATTTGAAAACCCCATTTGTCTACAACCTTTACTGAACGATTTCTCATTTATATTAAAGAGGCCACAAGAATGACTAGCTACTTACATTTTTTGACGGGAACTTGTTCAAAAAAAGGGTGACAGAAAAATGCTTCTGTAAGACAAATGATCAAAAGGTTTTAAATTGGCTACATTAAAATATCTGTACAGCCTAATTATCTTTTATTCAGAGGATTTTACTTCACAAATCCATGAACTGTACAAATCATAAATGACTACAGACTTTACACATATATTTCCTTTCCAAATGCAAGCTTTTTGTTTTTTTTAAAAAAAGTACCTATGCAAGCCTTTTTGGTTAAAAAAAAATTGCTTATCAGAGAATGAGGCGCTGATATTCAAAAGAAATTCTTACCTGGTACAGATTTTTAGAGTTTCTATCAATCGTATTTATTGAGCACTTACCAGGGGCAGACCCCTGTACTAATTGCTTGGTAGAGTACAGCACAACAGACACATGCCCTGTCCACAATGGGCTTATAGTCTAAAGGGGGAGACAGACAATATAAATTATGGGGCTGGGGTGGTGAAATAAGTCAGGGAGATGCAGATGGGAGTGAAAAAAGAGGAAATTAGGGCTTAGTCAAGGAAGGCCTCTTGGAGATGCACCTTCAGTAAGGGTTTGAAGGTGGGAAGAGTGTCTGTCAGATTTGAGGAAGGAAGGTGTTCCAGGCCAGAGGCAGGATGTGGGCGAGAGGCTGGGGGCAAGAGGGATGAGATCAAAATTCTCTTGTCACCAGGAATGCTATATTGAGTTTTGTAAATGACCCCTTAGACTGGTGTTTTAATTCCTCTTGCTCTCCAGATCTTGGAAGTCTTGCTGAATGTCTGCTCCAGATGTATGATGTCCCAAGGGCTCTTGCCAAGGATTGGATCAAACTATCATTGATCTTAATATGGAGGAAATCTAGCAGATAAGTCCTTAAAACATTCTTTCCTCTTTCCCCAGTTGAGCAAACTTTAGATGCAGCTGGTTTCAGAAAGCAGTTCTAATTTTCTCTAACAATTAGTTCTGAATATTGAAGAAATTCTTTGGCTGTCACTTCAACAATTGGAGCACTTGCGTTTATTATGTGTAACAGGCTGCGTGAATTACTAGTGTCTGGGTTTGCATCCAAAGGACAAAAACCTGCTAATTAAACTGGGATAATCAGCAACTAGGCAATACTGCTTTACATCTTTGTGACCTTAGGATGTTATCGGAATAGCTGAGAGTGAGAACTAGAAGGAGAGAGAGGGAGAGACAGTATGTGTGTGTGTGTGTTTTGGTGGGGGATAAAGGAGAGAATGGGATTACTCACTGGATCTACGCAAAGGATAAAATTAGGCAAGTTTTGGGGTTTTTTTTAATGGTATTTGATAAGCACTTACTATGTGTCAAGGACTGTTCTAAGCACTGGGGTAGATAAAAGTTAATCACGTTCGACTTGGTCCCTGTCCCACATAGGGCTCAGAATCTTAATCCCCACTTAAAAGATGAGGGAACTGAGGCACAGAGAAGCTAAGTGACTTGCCCAAGGTCACAGAGCAGACCAGTGGCAGAGCAGGGAACAGAACCCAGATCCTTCTGACTCCCAGACCCATGTTCTATCCACTAGGCCAGGCTGCTTCTCACCTATTCAGTGTCCAACAAAGGGATAAATGCCCCAGTGGGTGGTGACTTGCCCCCCATTTCCCAACCCTAGACAGACTGGTTCAGCTATGGAGGAGGGTGAGAGGCCAAAAATGGGCTTTCACTGAACCCCCAAACTCATCCATGAATCTGAGCCCCAAGAACTGTCTGGGAACCAACCTTCACCTCCAGCAAGTTACCCAGGCCACGACAATCAATCAATAGTATATTTTGAGTACTTACTGTGTGCAGAAAACACTGTACTAAGTGCTAGGGAGAATACGATATTCAGCAGTTGGTAGTGGATGATTATCAGGGTCAAGGTGGATCCTCATTTCCTCATACCCCTCCCTGCCTGCCCAGCTGTCCAGGATATGAAGCTAAACTCTACTCCAGGAGTGGGAGGGTGAAGAAAGCTAACCAAGGCATCACCCGTCAAGTGATTGCCTCAACATCTAAACATACCTACAGGACTGCAGGGCAGAAAGTTAACTTGAGGAAGAGGACGGATCCAACCTGGTTAGTTTCTACCCCACCACTTGGTACAGTGCCTGGCACATAGTAAGTAGTTAAATACCTTGCAAAAAAAAAATAGAGTACCTTGGATGACATCTGGAAAGGGATATGAACAGGCACAGGGCCCCACCCCTTCAACCCTTTATTTTTAAGCTAATAAACCAGCACCAGACGCTAAGTTATCTAGTGTGCCACACACAGGATCTTGCTGGAACTCTTTCAGAAGAACAGAAGAAAGTACTTCATGTATTAATCTGGTTGCAAACAAGGAATAATGATTAACTACCTAAAGATACCCCCCTCAGGGTCACACCTGGAGAGTTCCCAGTACTCTACCAGTCTCGACTACAGGACGGAGAGTCGGGCAGAGGCATATCCATTCCATCCCTAGCTTGAGCAATGGCTAGAGAGTGGAAGGCAATCTACACCAAGTCAAAACTCATCTGTACAGCGGCATGGGAGAGAATCAAGAGCGAAGGCTCAACTTTACTGCGCGGAAGGAGGCAATGGTAAAACCCTTCTGTATTTTTACCAAGTAAACAACTGTGCATGGAGGCGGGGCATTCTGGGACAGATGTGTCCAGGGCGTCACTCTGGGTCGAAGACGACTTGACGGCACAGGACAATCTAAAGACAAGATGTGCTTCTCCTTGGTCCATACCTCTTGCATGTCAAATTATTACAATCAGATAAATATTAGAAAAAACAATCAAAAGATTCCTCTCACCAGATGAGACTAGAAATCTGGAGTCAGTATGACCCAAACTCACTGTCGAGAAACAGCATGGCCTAGTGGATAGTGCACGGATCTGGGTCTAATCCTGGCTCCCCCACTTGTCTGCTGTGTGACCTTGTGCAAGTCTTTTAATTTCTTTGTGCCTCAATTAATACTGTGAGCCTCACGCTGCGCAAGGATTGTGTCCAACCTGGTTAGCTTCTATCGCACCACTTGGTAGAGTGCCTGGCACGAGTAAGTAGATAAATACCATTAAAAAAAAAAGTGGGGAAAAAACAAAGTACAGCTCTATGGCTACCCACACAGTGGTTCAGGTGACATTTATCCCCATTATCACAGATTTATAGCACTAACAAAGGGCTGTGGAGCACTTGCATATACATAACTCATCATGAATGAAAGCTAGTACCACAAGTCATTGTAGACTGTAAGCACCTTGTGAGCACATCTAACAACTCTATTATATTGTACTTTTCCAAGTGCAGTGCTCTGCACAGAGTATTCATTCATTCAATTGTATTTATTGAGCACTTTGTGCAAAGCACTTTACTAAGCGCTAGAGAGAGTACAATATAACACATTCCTGCTCTCAATGCGCTCACAGTCTAAAGGGGGAGACAGACAGCAATATAAATAAATGACAAATATATATAGATCTACACATATGTGCTGTGGGGATGGGAGGGAGGATGAATGAAGGAGCAAGTAAGAGCGGCACAGAAGGGAGTGGGAGGAGAGGAGGGCTTAGTCAAAACCTTCACTAAGGTTTTAAAGTGGGGGAGAGCAATTATGTCTGATATGAGGAGGGAGGGCATTCCAGGCCAGAGGTAGGATGTGAGTGAGAAGTCAGCGGCGAGACAGATGACATCAAGGTACAGTGAGAAGTTAAGCATTAGAAGAACGAAGTGCAAATTCTGCAGACTGATGAAAATTTGGACAGGTAAGATTTGCTTTTACCTAGCTGCAAGCTGGTAAAAACACAGCCTATACATTTCTACTTCATGAAATTAAAAATGCTTCTTATATGTACCCAAAGCAAAGGACAAATTTGAAACCCGCTGTGCCAGAGCCCCGAGTAAAATTCCCATTTGTGTATAGCTCAATATTTCAGTGCAATAAGTATTTACAACTCGTAGGTTGGAGCTACAAACCATATTTTTTTTTAACATCGCAAGATAACATAGGTAAAGCAGGGAAACTTCTCTATTAAATTCCCCATTAAATTGTATGGGAAAACAGCACTGACAGTTACATCAGAAGGGGTCTGTACTGGACTTTATGATTAACTTCAGGATGTCCAACAAAAACGACAGTGGAGGAAAAAAATTTATGCACCAAAATGGTGATTACCATAACAGAAAAGCTCTACAAAAATTTGCTGTGGAAAAGTAAGTTAACTAAGCTACTGTTTTTCCCAAGATCTCCCATACAAAAGGGATTTCCTATTGGAAAACTAAGTCAGAAATCAAAGGAAGAATACATCTCTTCCTTAACTTCTTGGTTCAGTCCAAATGTGTACTTTTATCCAATCTGGAAAACTGGCTACATAAGGCATTCATCAGAGTATCATTCTTAGTCATAATTATAAATGTAAAAGGCAGTGTGATTTTGTAGAAAAAACAAGCCTGGGAGTCAAGAAGATCTGGATCCCAGCTCTGCCACTTGTCTGCTTATGTCACCTTGGGCAAATTATTCAACTTCTCAGTGCCTCAGCTTCCTCATCTGAAAAAGGGGAATCTGTCCCTCTCCAAGTCCCATATGGGTCAGGAAGTCTGTCCCATCTGACTTTCTAGTATATCCCAGCATTAAGCAGAGTGGTTAGCTTACTTTGTGCTATTATTATTAGTACTTTAATATTATTATGATGTGAACTAGAGAGAAAAATCAGTATGCAAAGTCTACGTTTTTCCATTGGTCATTTTAGCTAACTAAAATGGATGTCACCAAATTCCTTACTAGGCATATTCAAGAAAAACCTATACGACCTGTCTGTTATTGAGTCCAATGCAGAAAATAGTTTGGCCTCCTGATTAGCACAGTGAGGCAGAGGACAAAAGTCCTAATGAAGATAAATTAGTGGAATAAACTTGAACCAATAGGTACATCAACAAATGCAGAGGTAGAAGAAATATTCCTCCGAGTGAAACTGGTCTCTCTGAACCAGTCATACCCCTCAAATTCTATGGGAGCAAGGGAGTTTTACAAAGAGGGTCTGAGGAACAACTAAATTCTCTGGAGAGATGTTGAATCCTACAGGGTATTTCTGTAGTGTAGACCTAACCTAAATCTGAAATTCTGAAGTTTAATCCTAGCTCCACTGTACACTGGTTGTGCTATCTGACACAAATCAAAAGCTTCAGCATCCATTTTGCGGGAAAAAGGGAAAAATATTCTGCTCTGATAAATGCCTCCAAAATTAAAATTCTGTAAGTATAAATCCTTAAGTGAAATACATTTTCACACTAAAAATCAGTAAATATGCATCTGACAAGCAGCCCTGAAGTAACTAAGCATCACCTCTCCAATGAATTCTGATTTCTGGCCTTAGATCTAAAATTGACTAATTTTCTGAGCCATGCAGCAATAACCTCAGGTAGAAATCTGACAAGACTTTCCACATTACATACCAAAGTCCATTCTATCTTTTTGGTTTCGCTGAAGCAAATTCAACAGAAGGTCAGTCAGATAAGGTGATGTTTCTCTGGGGATACTGTTCACATAAAGCAGAAAAAAATATTTTAAAATGTGTTTATAAATATATATGTATGTATGTAAATAAAGAGACAGAGAGGGAACAAGCAAGCACTTTCTTTCTAGTACAATTCTGTACCTCTGCTGCCTAGGCAACAGAAGCTGTGAAATTCAGTATCAAAAAGAGGACTAGTAGAAAAAGTAGGAGAAAGGGCAGGCGGGCAAGTGAGATCAAGACCTCTCAGGTTCCTTTGTAGTCACTCTTAGGGTCAATTTACTACCGTTCAAATAAGAGATGTTATAGTTGAATAAAAATTTCAAACGTCTAGGGAGTTGGTTTCTGCCAAGTGAAAGAGCCGCATACATACCTAGGAATCAAACTCCTGTTCTTTTCATAGAACATTCTTAAATCTTGTGGACTATTGGCCTGTAACAAAATAAGCAGGAGTTTACTATTAAAATTGAGAGGAACAAATCCTTTAAGTGCCATGCTCCCCACCAAAGTCACTTTTGCTAGAGAAGACATTTAGCCCCAACATCAGCCCTGATAACTTGGGATTTGCCTGATACCAAGAAATTGTACTTGGGCTCAGGTTTTCCATCCAAGAAATACGTTCCAGTATATAACAAGCATCAGCACTATTAAAGAGAGTTTGAGAGAGACAGATTGCTAAGGGCATAGTCAATAAGGGATAATGGAATATCTAAATAGCTTCTGAATCTCTCATTTCATACTTGCTGAGGCAGGATTATACATAAGAGATTAAAAAAAAACACTTTGCAAACCTCCCACTTTCTTCCCCTACCACCTCCCCTCAACTTTTTGGAAGAAAGAAAAATATCATGGAAACTCAAATTTGATGGAATCTGATTAAAGAATCAACTAGGGGAAAAGGGCAATTCCAGAAGAAAATGTGCTACCTGAAAAGGTGGTTTTCCAACCAGGCACTGGTATATCACAGTCCCTATGCTCCATAGATCTGCCTTAGCATCATAATGTTGAGACATAATAACTTCAGGAGCCTGGAAGCAAAGGCACGGAAAGAAGGCATTTATTACAAATGTCCATCCCCACATACAACTAAGGATAAACAAATTTTGTCAATTTCTGTGTGTTGAAGATCAATTAAGAGTTACGACTTGTCGAAAATAGCAGAATTGTTATTCAGAATGCCCATAATGAAATATTAATTTCTGAACCGGCAAGATCATCCTCTATATTTCTGCAAAAGCATTTTTCTCCTCCTCTGGATATTTTTGGCCTATGCCATCATGCCTTTTAGCCTTAAGCGAACATGATGAGCATCAGCACTTTGAAGAAGAGCATTTGACAAACACTGACCATATTACTAATACGAGGATGGATGCACATTAGAAAACCTATGAAGAGAAATGTCATGTTCTCGGCATTCGGCAAACCACAAGTGCGGATTGCCTCCAGAATCTGAATCTTATTGCTTCCCCACCCGGTGGTACTTTCAATATACAAAGGCACATTCACTCACCATATACATAGGTGATCCACAGAGGGTGGCTGCCATCATGTTACTATGAAGGTAACGGGCAAAACCAAAGTCCGCTATTTAAAGAAAAATGTTGGGATTGTTAATAAACAAAACACTTTACATATTTAGAAGAGAATAAGTGTGACATGATGACCCCAAGCATTTTACTGGACAAGCTGGCTGTTTTGTAGAGGAGAACTGCTGAGAGAAAAAGATACAATGCAGCTGCCTCCTTGCAACAAGCCAAAAAACCTCACAGGCGTCCATTGTACAAACTGCTGCTTGGCCAACTTTTCAGCTGAAGAACACAATGCTGGGTGCCAGGAGAGAGGGGTTCGAGTCAGTAATTAACTATAAACTGTTCATTTAAATGATGAATACCAAATCTCCTCCATTAAAATGCTTGCCACAGTTTTTTTTTTTCTTTTTCCAGATAGTGTCATTTCCTGTGCTATGTCAAAGATTTTCTAGGATGCCGATAAAAATATCCCAAAAACAAACAAAAAAAATACCTTTCTCCACTGCCCATTCTAAAGCATAAAAATAAGTCCCCACATTTTAGGACAAATTATAGGTCCCTGTCCTCACAGCTCCCCCTAAAAAAATCCTGACAGACAATACATTTATTGAGTTTCTATGGAATACTGGCAGGATTTTCCATGTCATGGGTTGAGCTTCTTGCTGGCAGCCAGAAATTTCAATCTGCCCCTCAAGAAGTGATCCAAGACAAGGATGGGCATGACCACGCTCCTGGCTACCATCTCCCAAGCAGTGGCCAAGACTTGCTGCAAGAAGAGCCAAGGGAGCGTAAACCAAAGCCACAATGCTTTACTGATTTTTAATAAAGGTGTCAAAAACAAAATCTTGTGAGAAGCAGCGTGGTCTAGTGGATAGATCCCGGGTCTGGGAGTCGGAAGGAATTACATTCCAATCCCAGCTCTGCCACCTGATTGCTATATAACCTTGGGTTAGTCGCTTCACTTCTCTGTGCCTCAGTTACCTCATCTGTAAAACAGGGATGAAGACTGTGAGCCCTGTTTGGGACACAGATTGGGTTCAACCTGATTAGCTTGTACCTATGCTAGCGCTTAGTACATTAAAGCTACGTGCCAGCCAAACATCACAAAAAACAAACATCGGCCTGATTCTGACTTTAAAAACTAGGTCCAAATCTTAAAATTGGCCTTCTCATTTCAGGAGGAAAATCATTTCTACTCACCTATTTTTACACGAATGCCACTGATGGTCGACTTCCTACGACTTGCATAAGACAACAAGATGTTCTGTGGTTTAAGATCTCTATGGATTATTCCTTTGCCGTGCAGAATTCGCATGGCAGCTGCAATCTGCTGCAGGAACACTCGAATGGTGTCTTCACTAAGAGTCCCTTTAGCTGTCAGAGAAAGTGTCATGTAACTATTCATACTTACATTTCAAGTCTCACATATCTACACTGATCGTCAATTCTACAGCCCCGGGAGGGACAGAGAATGGATGACAAATTCATATTTTACCCCCAGATCTCCTTGTCTGTCTACATCTTTTTACAAGGTACAAAGTTGCTGCGTTTCATTTCCCCTTTCCACTCCCTGGTGGAGGTGTTGCTCAGCTATGAAACTAATACATAGATGATAAAAAGGCAGAGAAGCAGAAAACCTAGATCAAGGTTACTCAGACCACCACCTAGTTCATTTGGAGCCCGTCGAGCCTGAAAGGCCAGGGACTTCCCTTCCCATGGAGGAAGGGCCAGGTGCAATTTAGGGGGTAATTTATGGCATCACCAGAGAGCTCCGCTCAGCTTGGCCTGGTGGGGAGAGAGCATGGGACTGGGAGTCAGAAGATCCCAGTGTGAATGAAGCCCAGCTTTGCTACTGGCCTATTATGTGACCTTGGGTAAGTCAATAATCCTCTCTGGACTCAGTTTCCTCATCTGCTAAATGGAGATAATATCAACTGTGAGCCCTGTGTGGGACAGACTGAGTCTGAGCTCATAATCCTGTTTCTGCTCCATTACCTACAATGTAGTAAGTGCTTAATAAATGCCATAATTATTAATCATACCCTAAAGTATTAGAGCACACAAGAGAAATAAATGTTCATCATTAACTAATTCCTTTTGGCAATCACGACACTGGTAAAAATGACTTTATACATCAACTTTCAGTAGGACTGTGTCAAGGCTTTGGCCACTGTGAACACTCCACAAAGGGGGTGAAAATACACTTCCACCTCACCCCAACCCTGACAACATGGAGAGGGGTAATTCTGCCCCTATTTCTCCTGTCATTAATAATGAAATAATGACGGAAAGAAGAAAAGACAGTAATCCTTCAATGGCTCTTTAACAGGGTTAAAATGTTAACGTGCTCCTTACTGAACAGACAAAATGTACCTTGTAAGTAATCTGCCAAATCTCCTCCATTGCAATACTAATGATAAAGAAAAGAGAAAACTAGTAAAAATGAGGATAATACTTCAATATTCACTGCATCCATTACCAGGTACTCTTTCTTATAAGATTATTATTTTGTCAAATTTTTTGCATCCAAACAATCTAGAACAGAAACATTCTACTGAGGTAGGGTACCTAGAAATGAAACAATACACGACCCTTAGGATACGATATATTGGTCTGAATTCCATTTTATTCATCACACACAAGATTATCAATTGTAATGTGTTTTTTTTAGCTGGCCAGTATACCTTCAAAACACTCAAGATACTGAAAACATATTCAATTAATTAGAAACTTTCCCACCACTACCCACCTCCATCACCAAGAAGACAGAGTTGGGCAATTCCTAAAATAAGAACAAAAAACAAAACAAAAATCAGTAAATCTTGTTTTAAGGAAAACAAGTTCACCATCAAATTAAATCTTTCATGATTTTACAAGCAGTATTACTGTTCTTAATAAAAGTTCTAAGTTTCAAAAAAGCAATTAAGTAAACATTTTCAGAATAAATGTATTTATTAAAATGCCAGACTGGCCAGATTATATTTCACTCAAGGGAAAGCAGCCTGACCAACTCCCCAACGCAACCAAGTGGGAAATAATCCTGTAGAGGGGATTAAACAGCTCAACCTTCAGAGCTCGGTCTAATTAATCTGAACTTCCCTCGGGCATAGGGCTCTGAATGAGGTGGTAGAGATGCATTTTAAAGACATTTCCAGGCTCCGGTGGACCCAGAAAAAGGAAAGCCCAGTGGGACCCCTCCAACCCTTCATGGGGAGTGCCTGACATGGGAAGAGTGTAAAATTGGGAGGAGGAGGAGAGACAGGAAGATTCCTGGTAAGGATGGGTGGAGTGGACTTCTCCAAGCACTACTGTGCCTCTTCTCTGAGGAGAAGGGAAGTGTCTACCAGCTATATTGCACTCTTTCAAGGGCTTAGTTCAGTGCTCTGCAAAAAGAATCAATATCACTGATTGACTGACCAGCACTTTCAGCAACTCTCACTGCCCTCAAAGAACTGATAATTTATATTAAAGCCCAATTCTCTATTAAAGATCTAAGAGCAAGTAAAGATTAATCTTTGACACTGACCTGGGTAGAATTCCAACAATGACATCAAGAACAAAATGCAGACTGTTACGCCTCTACTGAACAGATTAGCCCTAAAGGACAAGTTTCTGAGGGAGGAGCCTAGGGTGGAATTTCTATTTTCAGGCAGATGTAGAAGGTTAAACATCAGACTGTAAATTGCCTAGAACAATCCTAAAATTACTAAAGGCAATGCTAAGACTTCCAGTACACTTAATCCAAGATGTCTGGCATATTTCTGGAGATCATCTATCTACTAAACTGTTGCCATGGGTAGGGTGCTGACATACTTCTTAAATATCTCACAGTAAATCCTAGGGATTGACTAGAGGACTGTGGTCTGAGAAAGCAGCTGAAATGAATTTTTGGTGGGTTTTTTTTTTTAACCAAACTCTTCCTACTTAGTGAGCTCCATGTAGGAATCTGATTATCTTGTATCTACCCCAATGTTTAGTACAATGCTTGACACCTAGTAAGTGCTTAACAATTACCATAACTATTAGACTGTGAGCCCATCACTGAGTAGGGATTGGCTCTATTTGTTGCCGAATCGTACATTCCAAGCGCTTAGTACAGTGCTCTAACACATAGTAAGCGCTCAATAAATACTACTGAATTATTATTATTGTTGTTGGGCTCCAGGCCTACTAACTAGGTAACTCAGAGCAGGACAAGTCATTTTCTGACATGGTGACTTTTATCATAATAAATAATAATGGCATTTGTTAAGCACTATGTGCCAGGCATCTTTCACAATGTTTGCAAATTTTTTGCTTTGCCCAAGTACAAACTTCTCTCTCCTAGTGCATTTTAAGACATTCTGACTTACTTCAATTTTTCATATAATGGCCTCAAACTTGGGGATAGCATTATCAAAAGCACTTTTTGAGCATAAAACCCTGCTTAAAAAGCTTTAGACTGTAAGCTCATTATGAGCGTGGGGAGGGGGGTGCCAACCAACCTTATTGTACTGTACCCTCCCAAGCACTTAGTACAGTGCTCTGCACACAGTAAGCACTCAATAAACGCTACTGAAAGTACAACAGAAACAAGACACAAAAACCACTGTCTACAGCCTTCCCTTCTGAGAAGCTTCAGGAAACTGCGGGGGTGGAGTTGCTTGGACAGTTTGTTGTCCCTTTGGACCTAGATGATTTCAGGAAATTGCAGGAAAATTTAGACTTGCCTTGCTGGAAATGAGGTTGGCCCCAAGTAAGGGGTTTGGTCTATTTCTGATCATATTCCTGGGGTTTAGATGGACCCCAGTTTGCGGCATAAATCTTTTTAAATTTCCTCTGGAATTGATGCATCTTGGAACCCTCAAAAGCCAGAGCCATTCTAAGCACGTGCAAACAGCTCCAGGCTGCCCCTCTTGTGGAGTCTCACTTTACTGAACTCTCCCAGGACGGTTGGACCGAGTACACGTCTTGATTGGAGACCAACTTCATTCTGGCAGGGCGGAGCCACGCACATGTAAATTGTCCTGCACACTGCTGAATCTCTCCAGGGCCATAGGGACAACTGGCCCTGCGACTCCATTACCCCTGCAAGGTAGGGCCCCATAACCACTGAGGTCCAAAACAGAGTGGACTACCCAGCACTTACGTACATATCTATAAATTATATATTAGAAATTATTTACTTATATTAACATCTGTCTTCCCCTTTAGACAGAAAGCTCATTGTGGGCAGGGAATGTGTTTACCAATTCTGTTGCAGCTAGTCTCCCAAGTGCTTAGTACAATGATCTGCATGCAGTAAATACTAAGTACCATTAATTGATTAACTGACTGGCGAGGAAAGCCAGACAGGGGTCAAAGAGTGCAAAAACCTGTCCCAGCGGCTAGGCCAGCCCAGACGATTCCATCCTACTGTCTCTAAAAAGGGAGCACTTTCTGCACAGGCCCAGAATTGTGATGAATCCCAAACCAGCTCAGAGCACAGTTTAGAAGAGCACTGACTTGAAAAAAATCTAAACATGAATCTTTATCCATTTCTAGGCCCAGCCACCCCCGTTTTAGTTCACTTTCATCACATTCTTATTCCCATTTTTTAACAAAGAGAAAATTGAAACCCAGAGAAATTAAATGACTATTCTAAGGTCACACAGTAGCTCAGTAGTAGGGCTGGAATTAGAACCTAGGTCTCCTGATTCCCTGCCCCAAGTTTTTTCCAATGGGTTTCGCTGCTTCTCGGCATGAATTCACATCTCTCCTCTTAGGAGCCTCCAGTGGCTGCCCATCTGCCTCCACATCACACAGAAATTCCTTGCTATCAGTATTAAAGCATTTAATCAGGACTTCCCATCCTACCTTAGCTCACTCGTCTCCTATTACAACCCAGGCTGCACACTTCACTCCTCTACCACTAACCTCTTCGTGGTACCTCAATCTGATCTATCTTGCCGCCAAGTCCTGCCTCTGGTTTGGAACTCCCTTCCCATTCATACCCCAACAGAATGCCACTCTTTCCTTCTTCAAAAGCCTTTCTAAAATCAACTCCTCCAAAAGGCTTTCCCTCATTTCCCCTATTTAATCTCCCTTGTGCGTCACCACACACTTGTGTCTGTACCCTTTGAGCAATTTGATATTCAGCTTTGTCCCAGGAAACAGCAAACATTTCCAGCTGTAATTTAATGTTTGCCTCTCCCTCTAGTCTGTAGGCTCCTTATGTGCAAGGATCATGTCTACCTATTCTACTTACCCTCCCAAGAGCTTAGTACAGTCCTTTACATTCAGTTAGTGCCCAGTAAATACCACTGACTGACTGACTGGTACTCAAAGAATCAAAATATCTTCTCAAGAACACTCTAGCTATTAGGTAATAAGGTATAAGGCATCGTATACTTCTCCAGAAACCCAGTTTTAGAGACTTTTATCATGGGAAGCAGCATGGGCCGGCAGAAAGAACACAGGACACCAGCAGGACAGTCAGAGGGCCCATATTCTTGTCCTAGATCTGAAACCTCAGGAACTCACTTAATATTCCACTATTTGTCTATCTGAAAAATGGGAATAATAATGCTTGCCTCTCCCTACCTCCCAGAGATCTATGAGTTTACAATGAAAAACCAAAGTGAAAATGGGTTTTTTTTTTGTTTTGGGGGGGGGTCACACAATACAAATTCAAAGGGTATTGTGAAATAGGGATGAACAATAAAAAAAAGTTTCAGGGAAATATAAATTGATATTTTAGATCTCAATAGTGCCTCCTTATGAGGCAGCTATAAATCTTCCTTCTATAGCATGTGGGTGTTTTCAATATTAAGGTTATTGTAAAAATCCCCATTTATTGACTGTATTACACATTAATTCCAACTACTCCTACCGGTTTCCTCCCTTCTCAAAAATCAGCTCTGGAGTAACTGACGAAAATTATTCAGACCACAAGAAGAGGACTCTTGGCTACTGAAATACAGCAGCTACTAAAGTGAGACGTTAGTTCCCAGAGTGTTTTTCTTTGAATACACTTTAGGGCAAGAAAAAACAAAAACAAGTTAGGCCAAAGGTAATATACAATATACCAGCTATTATCTTAGTAAAACAATTTCTATTTTGACTTGTCATCCAGGAGATGCTTATATTTTGCCTCTTTTGTATAACCAGGATAGTGCCAGACTTTATATAAAATATCTGCCATACATTATTTATATTTGAACGACTTGACTTTAAATTGTGTCCTTAAGAGTTCAAACCATCTACCGAGCCTAGAGCACTTAATAGATGGCAATTTAATTCTTCGATCTTTTGATAAATGAGTATTACCCTCTGCTCACATTATGCTTCTCACTGGATTCCAATTTCCACTCTAAAGTTCAGCATTAGAATTAAGCAACTGCATTCTGACATTGCACAGTCCATTAGGATACCAGGGGAATTCCACAGAACAAAAAGCTCAAAACTGGGGCAGTTTACCTTCTCAGATCTAGTTACAACAATCCTTAGCAAGTTTGGGGGATAGGGGTCCCTTTATCTACAAGAAGATCAAGAGTTAAATGTACCAGGAAACATAATATACTTTAATACTGTCCCTTTAAGAGATAGTAAAACCCTTTACTGGTCTTGTGGCCGTCACCAGGCTTCATTCTTTAACAGCAACAGCAGTCTGTGCAGGGAACGTAATTCCCCAATCATTACAACATACCAAAAACTTGAATTCTATAATCCTCCAATTGTAGTTTGAACAGTCTCTTCAGAATATTAATGCTCAGATGGAAGCAACGAGGTTGTGACCACAAATTTACCTATGTTAGAACCTTAAATAGTACTATACTTAGGTTCTGTTTTCCAGTGCTATTTTTTTTTATATCTCTGTACCTTAAATCACATGCCGCTTTCTACTTATGGATTCTGAAGGGAGCTCATCACCGGTGCTGCTTAAGAAATAATTTGGGAGGCAGACGCACCAAAAGACAAAGCTAAGGGAAGTCATAAATAGAAACGGAAAGAGGTGGAACCCAAAACAGAATCAAGAACAAAGGACTTGCTCATAACAGTGGGTCACTAAGGAAAAACAGAAACTTTTAAGGGGGCGGTAGAACAGCCCAAGAGTGGCATCCAGAATTGGAAGAGAGGTTGGATCTTGCCACTGGTTCCAAACTCTGAAGACCAGTACTGCTCTATTGTACCTTTTGGGATACAACTGTGAATAGTGGTTGAACAACTGAAACTGGAATGATAGAGACCAGATGGCTGTGGAATAGCAGAGAGCGGTGAGAAACTTGTGCCCCAAACTTCCATTCTAAACAGTCCCCAAAACCAGATTCAAATTTCCACTTTTATAGTCAAAACAGGGATACGTTATCTGTGTTAATAATCCCTATAAAAACTACAGGCTAGCATTCTAATATTAATGTCTAGGTTTTTGGGACAGGTTCAAAGCACTTAGCTCAAGATGAGAGCATTACTGATCTCTCATGCAAAGCTTATTGGGAGTCTTTTAAGCCCTCTTTAAAAGAGTGAAGCTATCTCCACAAGGTCAATTTCCTATACCACACCCTAATAAGCAATATAAACTTTTGGCTGTAACAATTCGGAAAGTCCATAGCAGAAGAAGCAGTCACAGTACAAGCCAAGAAAGGATTTCCAAATGCACAGCAAAGAGTTTCAATAAATACAAATAACCCACAGATAGAAAAAAAAAAAAGAAAGCAGCATGGCCTAGGGGATAGAGCACGGACCTGGGAGTCTAAAGGACTTGGGTTTTAATTCTGAGTCCACCACTTGTCCGCGGCCTGACCTTGGGTGAATCACTTAATTTCTCTGTGCCTCAGTTACCAGATCTGCAAAATGGGGATTAAGACTGTGAGCCCCAATTGGGACATGAACTGTGTTCAACCTGATTATCTTTTATCATAGGAAGCACTTAAATACCATAAAATACATGTATATTTATATATATACATATATATATATGTCATGGAACTGGAATCTCAATGTGGTTGGAGAAGAGGATGGGATAGCTTTGTTCTTACAAAGAAGTAGAACACAAAAGCAGGTAGTCAGCTCAACCAATTGTAAACCATGTCAAAGCCACTGATTTCATTTTGAACAGGTTCATTCAATGAGAGTTAACTTCATATTATTGAATATCCACTGTGTTCCGGATTTAGTAATGGGCTCTGTGGGGCATTACAAAGATTTGAGCTCATTCCCTCCTTCTCCCTGGCCGTCCCTCAAGAGGAGGTCAGCCTGTACCTCTGTCTCCACCTCTTCTCATCTTCCCTCCATGAACACCATCTTCAACCACTCACTCCCCCCCACCCCAAAGTTATTTGTTAAGCACTGTACCCAACACTGTACTAAGAACAGGAGTAAATACAAAATAATCAGATTGGACTCAGTTCCTGTCCCACATGGGGCTCACAATCTAAAAAGGCGGGATTAGAATTTAATCCCCATTTTAAAGTTGAGGAAATAGGCACAGATAAAATAAGTAACTTGCCCAACGTCACACAGCAGACAAGAGGCCGAGTCAGGACTAGAACCCAGGTCCTCTGATTCCCAGGCCTGTGCTCTTTCCATCAGGCTATGCTTCTTCCCTTGGCTTACAGTGGGCCAAGCACTGTGCAGTGCACTGGGGAAGAGATAAGCTAGTCACTTTTCAAAGGCTCCTTCCCTCGAGGCCAATGATTAGGTTCAAGTCTCCCCAGTTTTAAAAAACGAAACAAAAAATACTTCTCTGGATCTCCACACCCTCTAGCTATTTCCCATCTCTTTGCTCCTATAATAATAATAGTGGAATTTAAGGGCTTGTGTCAAGTACTGTACTTAACATTGAGCTACAATATAATCAGATCCCACATGGGGCTCACAATTTTAGTCAGAGGGACAGCATGTTTTGAATCCCCATTTAGCAAATGAGGGAACTGAGGTCCAGAGAAGTTGACCTGCCCAAGGTGTCACAGCAGACAAGTGGCGGAGATGGGATTAGAACCCAGGTCCTCTGACTCCCAGGCCCGTGCTCTTTCCACTAGGCCATGCTACTTCTCCTATGCCTGTCCAAATTCCTCAAGAGGGTTGTATACACCCAAGGACCTCACTTTCTTCTTGACTTACACCCATTTGGCTTCTGCCCTCTTTGCTCCACTGAAGTCACATTCTCCAATGTCACCAGTAACCTTCTCCACACCAACTCTAATGGGCTCTATGCTATTCTAATTCTCCTTTTCCCCTCATTTACCTTCAATACTGCTGACCACTCCCTTCTCCTGAAAACATTATTCAATCTCGGTTTTACTAGCACAATTCTCTCCCAGTTCTCCTCCTACCTCTCTATCCACACCTTCTAAATCTCTTTCACTGTTTTTTTTCCTGCCTCTCAGGCCTTAAAATAGGGTGCCCTTCAAGGCTCAGAGTTCCCTACTTTTCTCACTTGATGGTCACTTGTTTGAGAAGTTTATCCCCTCTGATAGCTTTTGGTACCACTTCTATGCAGGGGACCCCAAAATTTACATCCCTAGCCCCAACTCTGACCTCTTTTGGAATCTCCCATTTTCTCTTGCTTCCAAAACATCTCCACATATGGATATCTACCCGGTACCTCAAGCTCTCTATCTGAAATACTCATCTTCCCTTCCAAACCCATCCCTCCAGATAGTTTTTCTGGCCCAGTTTTGGGTTTGCCACAAAACCCATCCAGACTTTTTTCTACAACATATCCCAGATCTGCCCTTTCCTTCCCATTCAAATGACCACTCATCCAGGAACTCATCTGGCCCAGACTATTCTATCAGCCTTCACACTTTGCTCTCCTACCTGGATCATTTGTTTACAACATTCTGCACAAGTCTCTCCGCTCCTCAAAATTTCCAGTGGACGCAAACATTCTTTTCTACATCACGTGCACACTCCTAAACCTTGGATTAAGGCTCTTTCTTACTCAACAGTTCTCCTTTCCCACTTCACCCCTAATCGCACTCTTCATTCCTCTCAAGCCAATGTGCTCACTGTATCTCATTTTGAACTCTTCCCTCTCCAATCCCTGGCTCACACCTTACCTCTTGCCTGGAACTCTCTCTCCCTTCAAATCCACCAAATCACAGGTCTCCCCATCCTCAAAACCTTCTTGAAAACCCACCTCTTTTAGGGGCATTCCTCGACTGTGCTCATCTTCCCAGGTCACATCAAACAACAACTGCTTTTAGCCCATGTTTATTCACCTACCCTTAGAATTTTCGCAGGAATGTAACTAAGCTGAATTTACTCATCATCATCAATGGTATTTACTGAGCGCTTACTGTGTGCAGAGTACTCTTCTAAGCACTTGGAAGAGTACAATGCAATAGAGTTGGCAAATACACTCCTTGTCCATAACGAGTTTAGAGTCTAGAGGGGAAGAGAGACACTAATATCAATAATTTCTATTATGCCATTGATAGATATGTACATAAGTGCTGTAGTGCATACTCTTATTCATCTATTTCCATACTTCTATTATTAACGGCCATGGTATCTGATAATGGCTTACGTCTGTCAGGCCCTTCCATTATGCTATAAGCTTCATGTTGGTGAAGAAAATTCCTCAATTGGATTCTCCAAGGGCTTAGTATAGTGCTCTTCAAATAGTAGGTATTCAATAAATATTAACTGATTGAAGTGGGAAAGACACAAATGGTCATCACACAAAATGGACAATTTTCAAAAGAGACAGAGGTAAAGATAGCAAAGCCTGGTGCAGGCAATAGAACAATTTATCCCATTTATCTACAGATGAAAAGTCAGTGTGGGTTAGCCATTTTCTGAACCCTAAGAACTGACTATATTTTTAGCTGCTTAGCTCTTCAAAATTTTGTTTAAACAAAATTGCATGCTTTACCCCACTCCAGGGACCCTAGTTCAACATACTCTATAAATTCATATGAGCTATTTCTCACGACCTAGACAACGTTCAGGAGCCCAAGTAAATCTGAGCTCTAATAAGAGGCTAAGTGAAAAGCACACTTGAATCTTGTCATTTACAGATGGATTATTTTATGCTACATTTCAAAGAAAAGTTTTAGACACACTTAAATCTCTTGGTCATTATTTTAAAAAAAGAGAATAGGTACTTGAAATAGTAATAAAACCTGCATCCCAAACTACTATTTAGCAAGCCTATTGTCTTTGCTATTTCTTAAAAAAAAAGCTAATAGAAAACTCCACTCTATGTTAATCTTTTCTTTATCAATCAGTGATATTTACTGAGTGCTTACTTTGGGCAGAGCACTGTTCCTAGTGCTTGGGAGCATACAAGAGAATTAGCAGTCACGTTCCCTAAGGGAATAAATAACTTTTCAAGGATTAAGAGCCTGCTGAAATTTTTCTTGTTCGAATTTGCTCGGGCATGTCACACTTAATCTGGTGGATGGGCTGCATTCTCACATTTTCAGAGCTGGAAAATTACAAAGTTGCAAAAGTTTTTTTTACTAACGATACACTATTAAATATAACACAAGGGAATGAAGTTTGGGAATGAGCCATGTTATGTTCTTGCAAGTATACTACGTGGGGAATTTCAGGGCAGTGGTCCAAGGTAAGGGGGGAAAAGGTCAGGAGAGGACCAGACACACACCAGGGTGAGCCATCAGCTCGATGGACAGCAGCAGGAGATGTGAGAGAAACTGCTACTCCTCCCCAAACCCTGCCAAACAGCCCAACTCCCTGCCCTGAGCTAAAGAGCTGGCTAGAGGCTGTTCCTCCCTAGGGATGGGGGAATCCCTGGCAGGGTGCTCCCCAGGACCCAGAAAACCTGCAGCAATGAGCCCTCCTCAAGCTGGAGATGTCAGAGGTGAGGGGCTGGTGTTCCACCTGGTCTTCCCCCTTGCATTTCTCTGCTGAAGCTGAGGGTGGATGCAGACCCTCTCGCCACAGGCTGTGGGTAGCCTGTGGGGCCATGAGCTTGACTTGCCTGACCTACACAATTTGCCCAGACGAAAGGAAAGTGGGCCATATTCCCTCCCTCTCCCTCCCCTTATCTATCTCTCTGGACCAATGAAACACTAAGTAAAGTGCCACATCAATTACAAACTGTCAGCTCCTTGTGGGCAGGGAGTGGGTCTATTTGATTATACTGCACTTTCCTAAGTGCTTAGTACAGTGCTTTGCAAACAGTAGGCACTCAAAAAATACGATTGATTAGGCTCTTCCAGACAGGTCTTCCCCTATGTAGAACTCCATCCCTCACACATCCAACTGCCCTCGCATCTGGAGACACCACTGCCCTTTCAGTTCCTCTCTTACATTCTTCCTTTATCAGAAAAATGTACAGCACACTAAACTAACAATTATTTGCACCAGGAGGGGCATTCACACTGATCATGAGGAATAGATAAAACACAGATACACACACACCCTTTAAGGGAGGTTCCTGAATCAGCTGTGGCTCCACTAACACTAGCTTAGTTTGGCTCTGCCACTATCAGAACCACAGTGGACATGCAGAGGCACAGACGGCTTGGGTGGCCCAGCAACTAGGCTAGTTGCCGAGAACACAAGGAAGGAGAGCAGATCCTGAACAGTGGGACCGCCGTCTGGATTTGGGGTTCGGAGAAAGAGTCAGAAGGAAGGGAAAAAAAGGTTAGATGGGAAAGGAAGAGGAGAGGTCGAGGGTCACAATGGAGTTGCCTGCAGAATGAGGGATGTGGTGGGGGAATTGTAGGATCAGAACAGAAAAGAAGCCTAGTGGAAGGAGCCCTGGCCTTAATTGGGATCCTGGCTCTGCCAATTGCCTGCTGGGTGACCTTGGGCCTCAGTTTCCTTACCTGTAAAATGGAGATTAAATAACTGATCTCCCTCCTACTTAGACTGTGATCCCCACATGGGACAAGGACTGTGTTTGATCTGTTATCTTACATCTACCCCGGTGCCTTGTACAATATACACAGTAAGCACTTAGCAAATATTTCAACTTTTAACAAAATGTCACTTTTATTATTATTATTAATGGCCACCTGGGGTAAAAAAAAAAACCCAACAAAAAACCTTGCAGGAATGGGGGTGGGACCGCTGCTGTAGCGCTTTTAAATGCCTGGCCATTCTGCTGAGACCAGATGGTGTAGATTTAGGGGTGGGGGAGGAGGGGAGGGTAATGCAGAAGGCCGGTGACAGGACAAACCATTTCAAACTAAAGTGGCAGGAGGCAGGCTGGCTCGCTCTGCAGCCCGAGAAGGGTGAAGGCAAGCCCACAGGGCTTGGGGCCTGGCGGGCGGCCGCATCCTGGAAGAGCCCGAGCAGCAGGAGCTGCCGGTGCCCTGCTGGTGCGCCGTTCCCGATGGGTCGGTTTCCTTCCACCCTGGGATCCTGGTGGGTGGCAAGGGAAGTCAATCGAGTTGGCCAGAGGCAGTGAATGGGGTAAGGAGGGAGTAGTTTCAAACCCGCTTGGATTATACCCATAATTTATTTTAATGTCTTGGAGGGGAGGGAACGGGTCAACCAACGTTGTACTGTACTCTCCTAAGCAATTAGTTCAGTGCTCTGCACATAGTAAGGGCACTGACTGAACATCTGAAATGTAGAGAATCAGAAATAAATTTTAACTTCAAGTTCCTGCTTAAAATAATTCCACCTCGAACCCATGGTGACGTGTGTAGCTTTAAGGTCCTGTCTAACTGATTAATCAGTGTGAAGGCAGGTTTTTCTTTTTTTTTAACATAATTTGTTTGTTATGATCCTCTCAGAACAGAAAAGAACATGATGAGATTACAGCTCCTTTTGATTTATGCTGCTCAGTACTGTCCATTTTAGAGCCAGCCTCCCTGTTTAGTTTTCTCCTATGTGAACACTACAGCAGCTGACATCCACCTAAAGAAGATTAAACATTTGCTACCAAGCTCAGGCTAAATGTCAGCTGACATCTGACTACAAGATCAGATAGCATGCACACTGCCAATTATTCATACAAAAGAAGAATCAACACTGGCAATCTACTATAAAAGCATGGAGAGCCACTTTCTGCTAGTTAAATGAGGTACTTAATATAATAAGGAATTACAACTCTGAAAAGGATATTAAGTGATGCTTGATTGCTTTTTAAATAATTGCTACCATACAATAGGCTTGCCTTGAACACATATAGATGATTCCCCCATCACACAAGCTATCAGTTGATCCCAAAACAAAATGACATTTTCTTGGGGGTGGGGGCCCAAAAGCCATTCCTAACAATTCCACTCTATTGGGCCAAAGTAGCCTTAATTTTGAATCCCCTTCTGGGACTACCATATTAAGGTTTAAAGGGCCTTTAATCAAAGGGTCCCTTGAAGTCCTTTACAAAAGCCCAAAAAGCCTCTCAAATCAATTTGCATCCAATTTACTCCCCATCTAAGAGGTCAGCTGTATAGTGACTAAGAATACTTCAAATAACTGATATTAAAAATTCAGCTTTCTGAGCATGCTTTTTATTCAGGCTTTGCCCTGTGGTTCATTTTTAGACCATGACTCTTTCAATACATGTTTCAAAAATGTCTGATATTCTTATTTTAGAGGCTGATCTTTTTCACAATAAAGTCACATCCTAAAGGTAAAAGTTAGGAGATTTTCTTTTGTTAGAAGGAAAAGTATTTCCAGGTGAAAAAACATATTTATCACCTATCTATGGTAAAAGATCACCTGTGACTCTGTAGAGAAGTGATAAATTTTTAAAATTAAAAAGTTAAAAATCACATTCCTTTTTGTGGTAAAAGAGAGATGAAGGGCTTGAGAGGGTTCCAAGAAGAACCACTGAGGATGAACAAGATCGGATTTCTAACAAAGGGCTAAGGGAGCTGAGATTTGGATTTAAGATGAAATCATTGAGGAAACAAATGCCTTCAGGAACACAAAGGACTAGTCTCTGTGACTGGTGAGACTACTTGAACAGGCAAGGAAGATATTTAAACTACAATATGAGGAATTTAAGTTACCTCTGGAAGCAAAATTCTGTGACACAGGGATGCTGGATATTAGAATGGGTTTCTGAAGGAGGTAATGATGATGATGATGATAATGATAACAGTATTTGCCAGACACTATATGCCAAACACTGAGGTAGATACAAAATAATTAGGTCAGATGCAGTCCCTGCTCCATATGGGGACTCACAGTCTAAGTAGGACAGACAGTATGTCTTGAATTCCCATTTTACAGATGAGGAAACAGAGCCAGAGACAAGAAGTGACTTGACCAAGGTCACAGAGCTGGCAAGTGGCAGGGCCAGGATTAGAATTCAGGTCCTCTGATTCTAGACCTATACTCTAGGTCACTCTGCTTCTCTACCCAAACTCAATCAATCCCTAATATTTTAATGAGTCCCCACTCTCAAAAAGTTTACAATCTCGTGGAGGAGTTGGGGGTCACAAAATGATTTTCAAATAGTGGGAGCAGGAAGGCAGGAAGAAGGGCAAGGACATAAGAGTCAGCAGTAAGAATATGGTAGGAAGAAAGATTTGAATAAATAATTGCGAGTGGTAGGGGTGGCTGCTGGCTTGACTTCGGGTGTAGGGAATTAATCGGGAGAAGCTTGCTGGAGAAGGTGGCATTTTAAGAAGGCTTTGAAGCAGGGGGGAGCTGAGCTCTGGTGGATTTGGAGGGGCTCAGTGTGTGTGTAGGGGGCAAGGGGAGGAAGAAGCTTTAAGTCGCAGAAACCCTTAAAAGTCAAACATACGCTACTGAGAGATGGGTTTCGGTTGCACTGCCGAGAAGGGAGAAGACATACCAGAATGTGAACTGACAGTGCTTTACACTTTTGTGCCCATCTGCAAGGAGAGGATTACAGGAATACAGCAAACAAAGGATCAGCCCAGCACACTGACAACTCCCATTATAAGGAAGATTCTTTAGGTTCTTTAACCCAAGCCCAGTTTTGAATCAATCAAAGGTATTTATTGAGCGCTTACTAGACTAAGTGCTTGGCAAAGTACAAAACAAGAGAGTAATCCCTGCCACAAGGAGTTTACAGTCTACATTATAACAAGGTAATATGAGAGCAATACTGTAATAGAGAAAGAGCCCATTCAAAGCATTTCATAAGCCCATAAATCTTGAATTCCTCTCAGGGTCGCACCTGGAGAGTTCCCTGTACTCTACCAGTCTCGACTACAGGAGGAAGAGTCAAGTAGAGGCAGACCCATTCCATTTCTAGCTTGGGCAGTGGCTAGCGGGTGGAAGGCAATCTGCTACAAGTCAAAACTCACCCTTGCTGGGCAACAGTGGCATGGGAGAGAGTTGAGGGTGGAGACTCAAGTTTGCTGCACAGAAGGCAGCAAAGGTAAACCACTTCCGGATTTTTACCAAGAAAACTCTATGGATACACTACCAGAGTGACTGCAGATGGACCACGGGGCGTTCTTGGAAGGATGTGTCCGTGGTATCGCTATGGGTCGGAAACGACTCGACAGCATAAGACAAATAAATCTTGAAATATCACAGGTTCCCATATCCTTGAGAGACCAGGGGCTTAGCCAATGGGATCTATGATACTGCCATAACGCTGTCGGCCAGGGCCACCGTTAGATGATCATTTCAGAATCAACATGCACCCGCAGTGGTGCCTGGAGAACTGTTACAGGAGAGCACTGGAATTACGGATACTCTTTGGCTCCTAGTCACCTTTGGTATCACCTATTTAATGTATCTTAACAGGGTTTCCCTATACTGTCATCCCTTGCTAGGATACGACATCACCAAGAGATATGTCATATTAAACAAGCAGAAGATCACCAAATTGTATATTCCATTTGTAGGCCAACCCACTTTTCAGCAGGTTTCCCAAAGATCAGGACTTCACTTCCAGTAATGTTCACGTGTTACATCACGTCAAGGATGTTCTCATCCCCGCCCCCCACCCCCACCACTTGCTCAGGAATATACAGTGGCACTTTCTCCCTCTCCAAGCACAGCTGTTCCTTTTTAATTAAAGGTACAGCTTAGTGACGAGGCGAAATATCTTCTCAAACTGTAAATGATGCTCTGATCATACCATCTCATGACTAACATTTACTACACTGACGTCTTTCCCGGCTGTCTAGAAAAGCATGGAATCAAGTTTCTAGCTAACCTTTATGTTAGGGAAAGCTTGACTGATCTTGTCTATTAGGATTTAGAGACGCCTAATGGGAGGCTGGTCCAAGTAATGGAGAGAAATGTCACTGGATAATTGACATCTTCAAATATCTCTCGATCAAATTTCCTTAAGCTATAACATCATCCTTTCAAAAAAAACTGGATACTTCAAAAATATGGAGTAACACCAAACTGTCTGCAGAACTGATAAATTGATAAAGGAGAAGCAACATAGTCTAGTAGGTAGAGCACAGGCCTGGGAGTCAGAAGGACTTAAATTCTAATCCCAGCTCTACCACATGTCAGCTGAGTGACCTTGGGCAAGTCACTTCACTTCTCTGTGCCTATTTCATCATCTGTAAAATGGGGATTAAGACTGTGAGCCCCATGTGGGACACAGACTGTGGCCAACCTAATTAGCCTGTACCCCAGCATAAGCGCTTAAATACAAAAAAAACCAACAAAAAAAAGTGATCGATGCAAAATAATAGTTTAAAGTTGCTTCTGCCACCATTTCCTAAATTGTTAGGAAACTCAGGAAAGCTTCCTCATTGTGCTTTCTAAATGCAGGCTCTGGAAGTCATACTTACCAAATGATACACTCTCCACCTCACATGCAATTATCACCACTTCCTAGAATCCCATCAAACTGGGAAATTAGGAGTTAATGTTCCTCCCCCAGCCACCGCCATGTGCCATCTGATGCTCTGTCCTCAGAGACTAGGTCAGACTACACAAAACAGTCTCTGGCGAGAAATGAATCCTTTATATTTCAACTTGGAACCGCACAGATTAGGCTAGATTTTTTGCAGGATTCTTCTTTCCTTTCTACGGTTCTTAATTTTTTCAAATGCTTGGAATGGTCTTTTAAAGTACCTTATATATAGGTTTTTAAATCTTGGTTTTCACTACCCCTTCCTCACTTTTCATTTAATATGGAATAATAGATGGGGAGTAGTCATACACTAAGGTAGAGTATTAATGCTTTGGGACATATTTTCCATTTGTTTTAAAAAAATTATAATTTAGCTGTTTATTTCTTCCAGGTCCTGTGTACCCATGTTACTTGTGTGTCTCTCTCCAATTCCCAAACAAGAATTTCATGAAATCTAATTACCCTCTGGAAGGAAGATCTACTGTAATATTCTATTTAAAAACTGAAAATTTCCCTATAAATTGGAATACCTTAAAGAGCCATTAACATTTAAAGGACAACTAATGATAACTTACCTGGACGTCATAAAGGGCCACAATGTTTTCATGCTGAAGTTCCTTTAAAAATAAAATCAGTGTCATAAGTATATTTCAAAATCAGGCACAGCAGAAGTTAACTCACTGCCAAAGGAAGTTAAATGGTATCATTTTCATAAAAATAATTTTATACAATTTAGTTCTAAAAGGATGTTGGGACTATAAGGCTGAAATGCCTTAACTGATGCTTATTGATCATTACTTCATAAAATCCTGTCTGGCATATATAAAACTTTGACTGGACAGAATAAGTGGAGTAAAGTCTTTTCACCACTTATGTTTGAGATTTTATTAGAAAATAAAAATCCTCACAAAGGGAAAACTCCCAAATGTATCAATCATCTAAGTGAAAGCAAACATTAAAAATGCACTGTAGACTGTCTAAAGAGATATAGTCATGGGCTACTTGGACAAGACAGGGTGCCAAAACTTAAAATAAGTGCTTTGAAGATGACATTAGCAATTAGTATGAGTGAAGACAGCTGAGAAAATGGTTGTCAAAGAGCACATTCATTTCTCAAGAATGAAAACCAAAAGCACCTCCAAAGTCTTATCCATTTCTTTTTAGAGTTCCTTCATTTTAGCCCTCAAATTACTGGCTTCATCTTCCTGCGCATGACCAACTGAAGATGCAAACACTGCACAAGAAAAATGGAACAGGCATCCTCTAAAATTGAATATTCTTTCTATTAGCCAGTGTGTTTGCCTTGTCAACAAGAGAGCTGGGAAAAATCGGGGACGACTAAGGAAAAGATGTTTCAATGGGTGCTATTCTCATTATTTAATTGACAAAAATTTAACAAAGCACAATCTCAGTCCCCACTGTAAATTAATCTATACCTTAAAAAAAAATAATCTTTAAATCTGGAATTCACTTATAAGGTAGCAGCAACAGCAAAATTTCCTACATAGCCCTATCAAAAGTAAACAAGCCTTAGCATGCTGCCCAAATTGAAAAGCCACATTCCCAGTGAAGTTTCTCATAGAAAACTGCTCGATTGTATATTTGTCAATTTTATGCATTTTTTAAATTAAAACAAAAAACCAACAGGACATACCTTTAAGATCTTAATTTCCTTTCCAAGCAGTATTTGTGATTTTGATAGGTTTTTCTTATTAATGCTTTTTATAGCAACTTCCCAATCCGTTTTCTGGGGGAGAAGTGAAGGGGGAAAAATATTTTCTTGATTAGATTCATACTGAAACAATTTGCAATTTTCACTAGCAATTTGTCTTGGCAAATCCAATCTCTCTGCTGTGACTTTCACTCAGTAGCACAACCTGACATCTTTACACTGAACAGTTCATAAGGCCCAATTTTTGAGCTTATTTTGAAAAGCTTAAAACTTCAGCATTTTGGGCCTGCTCCAGAGCCAAAACATTTTTCATGCTCCTTCTCAGTCAGAATTTTGGAATCATTCTTCCCTCCCCACCATGCCTGGGAAGGGCGGGGGGGAAACAAAAGTTGTGAGTTGTGGTGTCAATATCTGGGTTATGAGGGAGGCAATGCTGGGAAATGAGACACCTTGCCCTTTTAGAAATCGTTAGCCAGAGGAGTCATGCCAATTTTCCACTGGGTCTGCAATTATCAACATTAAGTGAGATAAACATTGATGCTTAATAAAGGGGTAAAAGCCCAGAGTTCTTAATACTCATTAGCTTCTAAGTGTCTGGAGAGCAACTAGATTCTGAAGAAAGAAATTGTTATCCTATTTATTTTGTATTACCCTCTTTATTTTGTTAATAAGGTGTATATCTCCTTGATTCTATTTATTCTTTGCTGTCTCCCCCGTTTAGACTGTGAGCCCGTAATTGGGCAGGGATTGTCTCTGTTGCTGAACTGTACATTCCAAGCGCTTAGTACAGTGCTCTGCACATAGTAAGCGCTCAATAAATACTACTGAATGAATGAAAGAAAAAAAGATATGCCTTTCCTGTGTGGCACAGATTGAAATCTTGATTAAGAACACTTGGGGAGATTAAAAAGGGAAGGGTGGTTTCCCTCTAGACTGTAAACTCGTTGTGGGCCGGTACCGTGTCTACCAGCTCTGCTGTACTGTACTCTCCCAAGCACTTAGTAAAGTGCCCTGCGTCCGGTAAGTACTCGATAAATATTGATGTGAGGCACACGAGGAACTCACCCTCGAGTTGTTTGTCAGTAGATGGAGCTCTGCCTTTCTCTGACCTGAGCTCTAAATCTCCAGCGAGCCACAAAAAAGCTGACCTACGCACCAGCCATCAGCAATTCCCCCAACCAAATGAGGGGAAGGGTCTTTTCTTAAAGGGACGAATTCAGAGCTTCGGCTGAAGAATTTCAAAATAACACCGGAGGGCGGTGTCTGGCCCGACAGAACAACAGGCCACTGCTTCCAAACTGGGCTATGATACCTACATAATCTGAAAAAAAATCAAAATCAAAACCCAGGGAGGCGTCCAGAGACATCCCACTGGGTGCAAAACTAGGGGCTCTGATATGTCCCGCTTCCTCAACAGTCAGGGCCCAAAGAGGGTTGTCGGGCCACCGGTTCTGCCAACCTTGCATCTCCCCCAGCGCTTAGTACAGTGCCTGGCCCATAGTAAGCGCTTAACAGAAGCATTTCTTAAAAAGAGTCAGATCGGATGTGGGGGGGGGGGGGGAGGGGGAGAAAGAGGACCGAAATACGATTGCACGAAATGTACAGACATCTTGAAAGTTATCACGTCTCGCTCGCTTGGGTCTGGGAGAACCGCAGAAGCCGAGTCTCAGTGGATGTGTTGGGGAAGGGACTGTAAGCCTGTCAAACGGCAGGGACTGTCTCTATCTAATGATAATAATGTCGATATTTGTTAAGCGCTTTCTATGTGCAGAGCACTGTTCTAAGCGCTGGGGGAGATACAGGGTCATCAGGTTGTCCCATGTGAGGCTCACAGTTTTCATCCCCATTTTACAGAAGAGGTCATTGAGGCCCAGAGAAGTGACTCGCCCACAGTCACCCAGCTGACAAGTGGCAGAGCCGGGATTCGAACCCGTGATCTCTGACTCCCAAGCCCGGGCTCTTCCCACTGAGCCACCCTGCTGTTACCGACTTGTTCATTCCAAGCGCTTAGTCCAGCGCTCCGCACATAGCAAGCGCTCAATAAATACTCCTGAATGAATGGGACGTGTGTGAATCTGTGTGCATGTATGTGTGTATGTATGTTTGCCTATGTGTACCTGTGTTTACCTACGTGGGCCTGTGTTTACCTGTGTGTGCGTCGTGTCTGTGTACCTGTCGTGTCTGTGTCCACCTGTGTATGTTTGTGTGGGGTCAGAATCCCTGGACTCTGTGGGCTAGCACTGCCCACCTCCCCCCCCCCACGTCAAAATGTGTTTGTGTTGGGGGGGGTGACACCTTGGGCAGACCCCGGCCTCCTTCCCTCCCTGGCCCAGGGCCGCTGGGGGCAGGGGGGAAGGGGGCGGCCAGCGGGGGTGGTTGCCAACGGCGAGAGCTGCGGGGAAGGGGTGTGTGTGTGTCTGTGTGTCGTGTCGAAGCGCTCAGTACAGCGCCCGCCCCGCCGGCCCCCTTTTACCTTGCGATGCCGGCCTTTGAAGACCACGGCGAAGGCTCCGTGTCCTATGAGGTCCTTCTTGCTGTACTCGAAGTCTCCCACCACCTCCATCCTCTCCCTCCAAGCCCCGGATGGAGGAGAGGGGGCGGCCCCGGGGGGCGCCGTCGGGTTTGTGTTTTTTAAAAGAAGAAAGGAACGGCCGCCACCCGGCCGGGGGGGGGAGGGGGGGAAGGAGAGGAGGGTCTCCGGTTCCCCTCAGCCCAGGGCGCCTCCCGGGGCGGCCGCTCCTCTGCCGCTGCCCCCGGCGGGGGAGGGGCCGGCGGCGGCGGTGGCGGCTCCCATGCTGCGGGGCCTCGCCGGGCACTTGCGGAGCCTTGCTCCCGCTCGGGGAGAAGGACGGGGGGCCGGAGGGAGGGAAGTGGGGACCGGCTGGGGGGGGGAGGAGGGGTCAGCAAGGCCTTCTTCTGCAGCGGCTGCTCCTCATGGTCAGCCTCCCCCCCCCCCGAGGGGGAGGGGGGCTCCTCCGGGGAAGGGCCCTCGAGGACCAGCCGAACCCCGGGGGCGTCACACACGAGCCTCGGGGGCAGCGCGCCGGGCTCCTTCGGGCCAGGGCCCTGCGCCGGCCGCCGTCACTGGGCGCCCCCAGGGCGCCTGCGGGGGCCGCCGCTGCTGCTGCTGCTGCTCCTCCACAGAGGGGTCGGGGGCCTCCTCCTCTCCATGGCCTCTTTCCCCGCCCTCATGGGGGTCTCACTCCCCCGCCCCGCCTCCGGCGTCCACCCTCAGGCGGACGAAAAAAGCCCTGCCCCCGCCTCAGCCGGCGGCTGCGCCGACTGCTGACTCCTCCGCGCCCTGCCGCCCCTTTTTATAAGGCGAATCCCCTCCCTCGAAGCCCCACTCCTTCCGCCCAGGAAAAGAGTCCCCCCTCCTTTCCCGTCTCCGCGTCCGCCGCTGAGGGACGGGCCGAGAGGAGGAGGGCGAAACCACCGGCGGGGGAGGGGGGAAGCCCGGACGGCCGGGACGGTCGCGGGAGGTGAGAGGAACGATCCTCGGGGGCCGGAGGCCGCGTCCCCGCTTCTGAAGGAGACGGCTTCGTCTCCGAGAGGAGGCAAACCGGGACGGCGGGGCCGAGCCGCCGCCATTGGGCGCTTCCCTCTCCCCGCCTCCCCCCGCCGCCGCTCCGGGGTGGAATCTCCCCGGCTCGCGCCGCCCTCCCTCAGTTCGGCCAGCGGGAGGGGGGCGCGCGCCAGGCCTTTCCCTCAGAGCGCTGGGCGGCGAGGTGGTCCTGAGTCCACCTGCAGAGAAGCGCTGTGATTTAATGGAAAGATCCCCGAGCTTGGGAGTCAGAGGTCGTGGGTTCTAATCCTCCCCCCTCCATGTAACAGCTGTGTGACTTTGTGCAATTCACTTCACTAAACCTCAGTTCATTCATTCAACAGTATTTATTGAGCGCTTCCTCTGTGCAGAGCACTGTTCTAAGCGCTGGGGTAGACACAGGGGTAGCAGGTTGTCCCACCTGAGGCTCACAGTCTTCATCCCCATTTTACAGATGAGGGAACTGAGGCACAGAGAAGTGAAGTGACTTGCCCACAGTCACCCAGCTGACAAGTGGCAGGGCCGGGATTCGAACCCATGACCTCTGACTCCAAAGCCCGGGCTCTTTCCACTGAACCACGCTGCTTCTCCATAGTATTTATTGAGCGCTTACTACGTGCAGAGCACTGGACTAGGCGCTTGGAATGGACAAATCGGCAACAGATAGAGACAGTCCCTGCCCATTGACGGCTTACAGTCTAATCGGGGGAGACAGACAAAAATAATAGCAATAAAAGACGGACAGACAAAAACAATAGCAATAAACATTCAGTAGTATTTATTGAGCCCTTACTATGTGCAGAGCACTGTACTAAGCGCTTGGGATGTACAATCCTGGCTCTGCCACTTGTCAGCTGTGTGACTGTGAGCAAGTCACTTAACTTCTCTGTGCCTCAGTTACCTCATCTGTAAAATGGGGATTAACTGTGAGCCTCATGAGGGACAACCTGATTACCCTGTATCTCTCCCAGCGCTTAGAACAGTGCTCTGCACATAGTAAGTGCTTAACAAATACCAACATTATTATTATTACAATTTGGCAACAGAGACAATCCCTGCCCATTGATGGGCTTACAGTCTAAGCGGGGGAGACAGACAAAAACAATAGCAATAAATAGAATCAAGGGGATGTACATCTCATTAACAAAATAAATAGGGTAATAAAAATATATACAAATGAGCAGATGAGCACAGTGCTGAGGGGAGGGGAAGGGAGAGGGGGAGGAGCAGAAGGAAAGGAGGGAAAGGGAGTTTAGCTGAGGGGAGGTGAAGGGGGGGCAGAGAGGCAGCAGAGGGAAAAGGGGAAGCTAAGTCTGGGAAGGCCTCTTGGAGGAGGTGAGCTCTCAGTTACCTTATCTGTAAAGTGGGAATGAAAACTGTATTGAAAACCTTGTATCCCCCCAGCGCTTAGAACAGTGTTTTGCACATAGTAAGTGCTTAACAAATGCCATTATTATTATTATTATTCCCTGGGCCTCAGTTAATAATAATAATGGTGATCAGGTTGTCCCATGTGGGGCTCACAGTTTTTAATCCCCATTTGACAGATGAGTTAACTGAGGCATAGAGAAGTTAAGTAATAATAATAATGTTGGTATTTTTTAATAATGTTGGTATTTGTTAAGCTCTTACTATGTGCCAAGCACTGTTCTAAGCACTGGGGTAGATACAGGGCAATCAGGTTGTCCCAGGTGAGGCTCACGGTTAATCCCCATTTTACAGATGAGGTAACTGAGGCACAGAGAACTTAAGTGACTTGCCCACAGTCAGCTGACAAGTGGCAGAGCCGGGATTCAAACCCATGACCTCTGACTCCCAAGCCCATGCTCCTTCAATTGAGCCACGCTGTTTGCCCAAAGTCACACAGCTGGCAAGCAGCGGAGCAGGGATTCGAACCCATGACCTCTGACTCCCAAACCCGGGCTCTTTCCACTGCACCACACTGCTTCTTAGTTACCTCATGGAGACTGGGAGCCTCAGATGGGACAACCTGATCACCTTGTATCTACCCCAGCGCTTAGAATAGTGCTTAGCCCAAAGTCAGAGCTTAACAAATACCATCGATAGTATTATCAAGAGCCCGGGGTCTGGTAATCCCCACTCAGCACTGAAGAAACAAGGTTCATCACGTTAACTCCTGGAGCAACTTTCCGGCCTAGTGGGAATCAGGAGGCCTGGGTTCAAATCCCACTTGCCTATGATGTGACCTTTAACAAGTTGCTTAATTTCTCTGGCCCTCAGTGTCTTCATCTTTAAAGTGGGGATTAAACACCTGCTGTTCTGCCCCATTAGCCTGTAGGAAGGGGGCTAATGGTATTATCCTCCCCAGTAATTGGCACATAGCAAGATTTTAACAAATATCACACTTAGTATTATTATTATTAGGGGTGAAGGAAGCTTCTCACAAGAGAGAGTGATCCCACCTGTGCTGCTTCCCCAGTAGCTGGGGATGAAGGGAGTAGAATTGGTGTCCCTGGCCCTGAGAGACCCTTGGCGGACATAGACATAGGCATGTCACACACATAGACGTGCCCTTGGGTAGGAGTTTTGCATCTCCTCTTTCCCGAGTCCCAGGCCTCAGAGGGATGATCACGGCCTAGCCAGGGCAAAAGGCCCAGCCTTGCAAGTTAGCAGAGCCTCCCTGCGTCCTGGCTTTAGGGAAAAACAAAAAGGGGCACATCCTGACATGCCAGGGGAACTTTTCAAACTAGGTGTGCCTTTTTGCGACTCTCTTGGGCTTATTCCGAGGACCAGCTAAGATATCAGAATGGCCCCCGGCTGGCAGGTTCTTCCCTGTCTCCCCCGAAGGCTGATGAGAACTGAAAGAGGCCAAGCAAAACTAACAATTTATGCTAATCCTTGCTACATGTGGGAACTTGGGTAGGTTTCCAGTTTTTACCAAAAGGAAACATGGTGATCCCAAGCCCCCTGATTTTCAAGCCCACTAAAGTCCCATTCTCCCTTCTACTGAAACTATGAACCTTGTGTGGGCCAGGGACTGTGTCTGACCTGATAAACATGCATCTGCACCAAGGCTTAGTACAGTGATTGGCAGGCAGTAAGTGTTTAACAAATATAATATAATAATTTTCAAAATGTCAACTTCATACTTGCCTAAGTTAGTAAATAAGTCTATCCCAAGAGGAATCATTATACAACTGCATTTCTAATACAAAGACCAATCAATCATTGGTATTTATTGAGCATTTACTGTGCGCAGAGCGCTGTACTAAGCACTTGGGAGAATACAATAAAACAAAGTTGGTAAACAGATTCTCTGCCCACAAGGAGCAAATGCGGTAAAATTTCACTTCTACAAAACATCATTTGTATTGTCATCCAACTCTTGGCCAGGTAGGTGAAATAATTCAATAGGACTTAATGAGTGTGTGCTGTAGGCAGAGCAGTAAACCAGACACCTGGGAGAGTACAATAAAAGTCAAAGTCACTGCCCCTGTCCTCTAAGATTTTACAATCTCATGAAAATATATGTAGTGGGCCTCCTGTTGACTAGTGTGAAACAGGGACAGATGCCACCAACAGTTTGGAGGGTGAGTTTATGTATTAGGTTATGTTTTCTAAGCTCTCGCTCTCCTAATATATGAATCTGCATCTATTCCCTAATCATGCCTTTAAGTCAACCTTTCCTTTGAAGAAAAAATGGGTTTTGAGACAATCCTAGGGGTAAAGTGACCATCAGTGGTACTGGCAAAATTCTGATCACATCTATGCCTAAGTAGCAAAAGTAGTTTATGTTATTTGAGTTATGCAATGTAACATATCGATGCTGTCAACTGGAACCTTTTTTACAGAAATGTGCAGAATCTAGGACGTGCCCCTTGGTGACCTTCCCCTTTGGCTCCAGAGTCTTTGTTTTTCCCTCACAGGCTCATCTTCTGAACCTCGGGACTTGGTGGAAGATAATCAGGATAGGCCCAATCCTTGTTCCTCAAAGAGCTCACAATTCTAAGTGAGAACGAAATCGGGTATTAAACCCCCATTTTACAGATGAGGAAACTGAGGCACAGAGAAACTAAATGACTTGCCCGAGGTCACACAGCAGGCAAGTAGCGGAACATGTAGCTCATGTCTCTGCTCACTCTAAGTGCTTAGTAAAATCTGATGATGATATTTATAATGAAGAACAGTAGGAAGGAACAGTAAGTACCTTTTAATTCAATTCCCTGAGTATTGAACTTGTACAAGGATACTAAACATACTGAAGTAAGGATAGTTAGTATAGAGGTGAGTAATACCGCCCTCAGAAGGTTTGCATTCTAGACTAGAGAAGCCAAACAATAATTACAAAAAGGAAAGTAGCATAAAGAGGCTTAGTTATTTGCCCTTGATAAAATGAAGTAGTGGCTGAGTTTGGGCATAGATTGATGCCCAAAGGTTTTTTTCCATTGCTCATGGCATAGAAGTGTAATCTGCTCAGAGGCCCAAGGCTGCGGTAGAAACAGAAATAATTTACCCTAATAACTTTGCTGTTAAATAATTTCTTAGATGAATGGTGTAAAATATGTGCTCATTCATTCAGACTTCATAAAATCACTTGGCAATTTTTAAAGTTATTTTAAAATTATTTTCCTCTTATAGTCCTTTTCTTCATCCTACTCTTATTACATTGGAACTCAACTTAGAGACTAGCACCTCGATTCTGGGGCAGCTTGGAAGATGCAGGTTCTGGGGGGAAGAGAATTGATCCTGTCATAGTTCACTGGCACAGCGATGAAATCGGGACTTCCCTGACTGAATTCCAGAGTTTTCCAGCCTGTTTCTAAAATTGGTCAAGGGTAGGAAAGGTCAAAGTTGTCCCAACTCCTTTCTCTTCCACAGGGCACAAGTGAGGTGTAGCTGTAAAGTATGGTAAGCACTCTCCTACCTGCAAATGCTAAGCTGAAGTTCTCATCAGGATGACAGAAACCAATAAATGAAAGGGAAACAGCCAGGTTCCTTCTGTGATACTTCATCCTGGAAACTGAAGGTCTCAAACTCTCTGCCAAATCAAGCTGCATATTATTGTTCCTTTCATTGGATTGCTGTGGTTGCTGTGATTTTATTTAATATATTGACTTGGTTTTATGGTTTGGGCTTTTATTGGCTGTTTCTTTCATTTTATGCCCCACTTCTTCCTTTTCCTCCTTCTTTCCTCTGCTTTTTAAACTGTGAGCCCTCTTGTGAGCTAAGGATCAGATCTAAATTATCATTCTGTGCCTTTCCCTCAACACTTATTACAGAGCTGGAGCAAAGAATCAATCAGTGGTATTTATTGAGCACTTACTTTGGGTAGAACACAATACTTGGGACTTGAGGGAGTTCAATTCGGTAGGTAGACACAATCCCTGTCTTCAAGGAACTTTCAGTCTAGCAGAGAGCAAACATTCAACAAAGAACAATAATTATTATCCTCCCTGCTCAGACACTGATCTCTTCCCCACTGCTTCACCTAACTCTGCCCTTTCTTTACCTCAGGGGCTCACCTACTTCACAAATCCTTCCTAGATTAACCCTCTGTGTTCTAATCATCCCATTAAACCATTAAAACACCCAAAGGCTTGTAAACCCAAATAGTAATGGGAAAATCCAGAACAGAGGCAGCCCATGAGGGTCAGGGACTTTGACTTGAGTAGCTTGTATCCACCAGCTGCTTAGTACAGAACCTGACATGTAGTAATCACTTAGGGAATACCATTAAAAAAAATGAGGTGGTGTTCTGGTTATTGTTAGTCCAGATCGTCTAGCAAAAGGTATTATCATCATTGTCCTCACCAATGGTATTTATTGAGCACTTACTATGTACAAAACAGTGACTAAGTCCTTGGAAGAGTACATGACAACTGAGGTGATGGACACGTTCTCTGCCCACAGTGAGCTTACACAGGAACAAAATCAATTATACCCTGGACTTTATTCTCTTTAGTTGACTCCTCTGGACCAAGGGCAAGTCACCCTTCTCCTTTTTTGCCTCAGTTTCTCCCCCCATGAAATGGGCCAAGTAATACCTCATTATTTGGTTGTTAACTAATAAAACCTTTTGAGTATTAACACTCCGTCGATCCTTTCTGCATGTCATTCCAGTCCGTGTGAAAAACTTCTTCTGAAACACTGCTGTTGGCAGCAATCGTTGCAGACAGGTGTGGTCCTTGGAAGGCCATCCCGGTTAGGTAAGACCTGAGCCGGCAGAGTGACAAAATTCTTACAGGTCGGATGGCAAGTGATTGCCTCCTGTGTGTTTCTGTTTGCTGTACACTCTAGGTCACCTAACAACACAGTTAATCTCTTCTGGGCCTGGGCTTGTATATAGCCAAAGATCACAATGCGTGCTAGCAATAGTGGGGAGTGAAGACTGGGCTGGGTTCATCCCTAACTGTACCCATGGTGCAAAACTCATATCTCGGTCCCTTCCCGACAGCTCTCCAACTTTGAGGAGCCTGTTGACGAGAGTGGGGTCTGATGCCTCTCTTGCTCCATGTGTGCCCCCAGTTACCTAGGCACTCCAGCCAATATCATGCCCAGACCCCTCCCCACAGTGGGGAGTACCACAGTGCCAAAACACCACCCTCAGCCTAGCCATTGTTAAGATGCAGTAGTTTTGAAAGCAATCGGGGCCCCCAGATGTGTAGCTTTTTTAAAATGGCATTTTTTGAGTGCTTGCTCTATGGAAACACTGTACTAGCACTGGAGTAGATACAAGATAATCGTGTTGAACACAGTCCCCTTCCCACATAGGCTTCATAGCCTTAATCTCCATTTTACAGATGAGGTCACTGAGGCACAGAAGAGTTAAATGATCTGCCCAAGGTCACACAGCAGACAAGTGGCGGCACCAGGATTAGAAGCCAGGTTCTCTGATTCCCAGGCCCATGTTCTTTCCACTAGGCCACCCTACTTCTCAAACACTCATCTAGACTATCACCACTCCTTTGTGCGTTGGTCCCATTACCCAGCAATATTCGGAATTGCTATGGGGATGAGCGGGCAAAGCTGGCATGCTCTCACCCCTACCCCACCTAATTACACCTGCTCTTTTATTCATTAGACCGGGGCTCTCTCTGGAGAAGTTAAAACACTTCCCTCATCTTTATTATCACACCATCCCCTTTCTATGCGTTATTAAGGCGCGTTAACCTAATGAGGGCAATTACAAGGACCTTAATGGGGGCCGGCACTAAGGTACCATATCATTACATCTTGGGAAGAGTTACATGAGAACCTGGTAATTGGAGCCCCGTGTTAACTAGATCCACTTGGTGGCCTCACTCTTTTGCCGTATCAGTGGATGCCGTATCAGTGTGTTGTTCACCCATTGCCGCAGAAGGGAAATTCTTTTGAGAGCAATACAGGTGTTACTGTATGTACTGCAGCGGCCACTGAAAACCTGGATCTGACTACCTGGCTTTGTTTTACTAAAGCTTTGCCAGTGGTTGGATTGGTATTTGGCATACAAGAGTGTTTCCAAAACTCAGCATTTTTCCTCCAGAGGAGACTTGAATGCTGAACTAAGGTCAGAACTTTAATTAGTAAGACTAATACATGACTGGATCTGAGGTTAAAACCCTGGGATTAGAGGCCCAGCTGACTGCCCTGGACCACCTTATAACTCCTTATAGCTTCCTGGGAACAACTCCACTCTTTGGAGTCCTTATGACTCCAACTGCAGTGCCCCTGACGACCCAGACATTTAGTCATGGAGGAAAAAAACAAATGGTAATTAAGGGAAATCAGGCCCTAAATCGGGTGAAATCCAGCCCCATTTGTAGCCCTTACTCCTGGTGAAACATTAGGTCAATGACAAGGATGAATGAATATGTTTGCTTGATCAAGTGTGGGGTTCAGAAGGTATCTAGAGACATAATTCTGCTTTTCATCTACCTAATTTCTCTAAACTGAAATTGCAATGCTTTCAAACAGGGTTGTAATAATAATGATGATGATAATGATGATGATGATAATTGTGGTATTTGTTAAGCGCTTACTATGTGCCAAGCACTGTATAAGTGCTGGGGTAGATACAAGATAATCAGAGTCCACATGGGGCTCACAGGTTAAGTAGGAGGAGGTATTGAATCCCCATTTGGCAGATGGGGTAACTGAAGCTAAGAGAAGTTAAGTGACTTGCCCAAGACCCCCTAGCAGGTAGGTCATGGAACCAGAATTAGAACCCAGGTACTCTGACTCCCAAGCCCGTGCTCTTTCCACTAGGCTATGCTGATTGTTATAATCCCAGACCTGGAAATGGAAGCCCCTAAGAGGTCGGTGACTTTCCCATGGAACGGCTTGACTGTCAATACAGGATTCAGCTCCTCACCTTCTCACCTCACCTAACTCTAAGGTAACTGTGTTAAGGATCCAGAAGTGAAGTTCCAAAATAATCTATTTTCATTCAAAGCAAACAGCACATGTGACCACCAAACTGAACTAGAGCCAGCCAGGATGGAAAGAAAAAAGAGAAAACTAAAAACATCAATTGAGGTAGATCACAATCCTAGAGGAATACTAGCCTCTGATGTTCTAAATAAGATCATGAATCAATTGTTTAATATTTATTAAGTACCTATAGTGTGCTGTATGCAGGGCAGAACATATAACTAAGACCCGTCCCCTACCCCCTAGGAACTTGTGTTGGGGTTAGGTGACATTAGGAGATTTTCTTTGATGTCTGTGCAGTTCCTCAGTGAAATCATTTCACTTTTGTTCCACTGCCCCAGCCTGGGTTTGGAGGCAAAACAACGAACAGCTTCTCCAGCCAGTCTCCTAAAAGGATGTTGCTGCCTCTGTGAGGTTTTAGTTAGAGTTCCTTATACAGTCCCATTGCTGGATCTGGCAGCGTGGCCTACTGGATAGAGAATAGGTCTGGGAGTCAGAAGGACCTGGATCCTAATCCTGGCTCTGCCACATGTTTTCTGCATGACCTTGGGCAAGTCACTTCACTTCTCTGTGCCTCAATTCTCTCATCTGTAAAATGAGATTAAGAGTGTGAGCTCCATGTAGGAAAGGGAACTGTCCAACTTGATTTGTTTGTATCCACCCCAGTGCTTAGTACAGAGCCTGGCATGTAGTAAGCACTTAATAAATACCACAGTTCTTCTGATTATGATTGAGTCTAGATGAGAAAATGGTGTACCTCAAATGTGGAGCCTGGGGGGACTCCCAATCCCAAAGCAGAAGAGGCACATTAGGTAACCAAGGAGTTGGGCCTCAAGAACAAGCACAGCCTAGTGGACTATAAACTCCTTGTGGGCAGGGAATGTGTTGACCAACTCTCAATACACGATATTGCCCGGTAAGCGCTCAACATATATGATTGAATGGAAAGAGCACAGGCCTGGGAGTCAGAGGACCTGGCTTCTTAACTTGCTTCTGCCCCTGGCCTGCTGTGTGACCTTAGGTAAATCACATCACTTTTCTGTGCCTCAGTTTCCTCACCTTTAAAATGGGGATTCAATTCCTTTCTCCCTCCTACTTAGACTGTGCGTTCCATGAGGGCCAGGTTTATGTCTGTATTGATTATGTTAAATCTACCCCTGTGCTTGGGACACAGTAAGTACTTAAAAAATACCATTATTCTTTTTATTACTGGCATCCTCTTATCTTCACACCTGACTTAAGCCAACCCTGCAAGTGCAGCATTTTTTATGAAGTTTGTTAAATACTTACTATGTGACAAGCATTGTCATAAGCTGTGGTGTAGATATGTTTTATCAGGTTGGACACAGTCCCTGTCCCACATGAGACTCAAAGTCTAAGTAGAAGGGAATAGAATTTAATAATTTTACAGTTGAGGAAACTGAAGAACAGAGAAGTGAAATGACTTCCCCAAGATCACACGGAAAGGAAGTAGCAGAGGCAGGATTAGAACCCAGGTCCTTTGACTCCTAGGCCCGTGCTCTTTCCACTAAGCAACACTACAGTGTGGGTACAACTCTTGCTGGGCCTGCTCTGTGTGAAGAATTAACCTTTCCTTGAAACTGTCACACAGCCAGATGTGCAATTTTAATAAGCATTGTTGATGGCTAGGAGGACAGAGAGGTCAAAAGAAGGAGACTGGAATCTAACACTGTTAATGTGAGAGCTCCAAATTATACATGCTCAGTTGGTTTCTGTAGTTCTTTTCTCTCTGGGAATGGATTTTCAGCTGCTTGTCTGATCGCTGAATGAGAAAGAAAAAAGGACAAATCAATCAGCCTATCAGGATTTGGATTTGTTTTTCCCTCGACACAGCCAGAAGCGGGAGTGAAGCAGAGAGGGCTGTGATCCACTGAGATTTGGTAATCCCAACAAAGCGGGGGGCATCTTTCTGAGCTCCATCCTTTGGTTCGAGGATTTGCCATTTTCCCTTCATTACTAAAGCCTCTCCACCAGAGGATCGGAGAACGTTTTTCAGCAGGTACCAAAATCCAGGCAAGGATGAACAGAGTGGGTGAAAGAGATGAGTGGAAGGTGGCAAGTGGGGTTATCAGGACTGCAAGGACAGCCTGTTCAGAGCCCCAGTAACTCTTCTGCAATTGTCCGAGCCTAAAAGAGGAAATTCAGTCCAGCGTTTAGAGCACATACACATGATCCGCACCGAGGCCAACTGAGCAAACATTGCAACACGTCGGGAGGAGCGCATTGCAGGCATATTTGTGGATGTTGTTTCCAATGCAAGGCAAAACTTGCCCTCCTGCCGGCATCAGGCCCTTGCTGAAATACTCATGTTCTCGTGGCCGGCTTTTGCCTGGGCGCTTTGGGGAGAGAGGCTAGGCCTTCTGGGCTGGCCATGCATTCCTGGTCTCATAATGGAAAATTAGACCCCGCTCCAGAGTCTGTTGGAATTCAAGTCGCAAGGTTTCAGGTGCTGCCTTACAGGGGGCTATTCCATCCCAGGCTGGAGATTCAGAAGACTGCAGAGTGGCCTAATGGATAAAGCTTGGGCCTGGAAGTGGGTTCTAATCCTGCTCGCCCCTTGGGGTTTTTATTATGGTACTTGGTAAGCGCTTATCATGTGCCAAACATTGTTCTATGCAGTGGGGTAGATACAAGTCAATCGAGTCGGACACGTTCCCTGTGCCACATGGGGCTCGCAGTCTTTGGTGGAGGGAATAGGATTTAATCCTCATTTTACAGATAAGGCAACTGAGGCACAGAGAAGTGAAGTGACTTGCCCATAGTCACATAGCAGAAATGTGGTGGAATTGGGTTTAGAACCCAAGTTCTTCTCACTCCCAGGCCTGTGCATTATCCACTAAGCCACTTGCTTGCTGAGAGACCTTGGGCAAATCACTTCACTTCTCTGTGCCTCAGTTGCCTTATCTGTAAAATGAGGATTCAATACCTGATCTCCCTTCTATTTAGAATGGGAGCTCCATGTGAAACAGGGACTGTGTCTAACCTAATTGACTTGTATCTACCTCAGCGCTTAGAACAGTGCTGGACACATAGTAAGTGCTTAACAAATACCATAAAAAGTTCATCTACCTGCACCTTAGCTGTTTGGCACATATAGATTAATTCTCTAATCACTGAAACGCAGCTGCTGACATGTCTATTCAATTGCAAATCACAGACTAGGGCAGGGAGGGAGAAAAAAATGCCTCAGTTAATCAGGATTTCACCTTATAGAATAGAGTCTGTTGTAAATAATAATAATGGCATTTATTAAGCATTTACTGAGTGCTAAATTCTGGAGTCTATGAAAGGTTATCAGATTGGGTACAGTCCCTGTTCAATCAATCAGTCATATTTATTGAGTGCTTACTGTGTGCAGAGCACATACTAAGTGCTTGGGTGAGTACAATAGAATAATATAACAGACACATTCCTTGTTCACAGTGAGCTTCCATATGGGACTCACAGTCTAAGAAACTGGGAAAACAGGAATCTTAGCTCTACTTTACAGATGAGTAAACTGAGGCCCAGAAAGGTTAACTGACTTGCCCAAGGTCACACCACTAGCCAGGGACAAAGCTGGAATTAGAACTCTGTTCTCCGGACTACCCAGGTTCTCTCCTTTAAGCCTCCAAATCAGAGTAATTAATTGTTCTCTGGAATCAGAGGTGACAGTGTTGGATATGAGTGCATTTAAGCCTCCCCTTTGTGCCCAGGAAGAGGAGAACTACACTCAGGGGAAGGAGAGAATTTCCCCACAGCCCCCAACAGCCTATGGGGCAGATGAGATATTTGCAGGGAAGGAGGTGGACCCAGACCCACTTGGAAGAGAGAGTTGGTATCTACACCTCTCTCTCTCTCCCCACCCTCCACACACCATCCTCTCTCCTCTCCTCCAGACTGCTGAAGAGTAGGCGGTGTGTGCACATGGTCACCCAGCAGTCAAGGGCTGCCTCCCCTCTGCTCTGTCCCAAGCGATACCCTCTCCCTAGGCCAAGACACTTTTGCCCCCTTCCACTTTGTGAGGACAAAGGATTCCTGGCCTGGTGGCAAGAGATTGACAGTATTGGCCTTCCCCTAGATGCACCCTTATCAGCCCCACCCTCTCCACCCTCATGGAATTTCATAAGCCCCTCCACCTGTATCACGGCCCCCTGGATATTCATTTATTCATCAGTGTCTTTGGATCTCCCTCTCCACAGTCCTGGGGAGAGTCAAGCTTAGCCGTGCTTTAAATTGGAGGAGAGCGGCAATCGAAGCGTGGACTGAATTGGCCTGGAAGTGGCCTGGCTGGGATCTCTAGGCTAAGGCCCAAGTGGAAACAGGACTCTCCTTTTTCATCCTCATGATCTACAGGGTTGGATGAGGTCGGGACAGAGAGGAACCCAGGCCCCGCCCTCCGGCCCTGGCATGCGGAAGGAGACAGGTCTCAGAGCCCAGTTTTTCTCTTTTTTAGCATATGTGGTTTAGAGTGGGAGAGTGTGTGTCTGTGTCTGTGTGTGCATATGTATGTGTGTGTTTGTGTGTGTGTGTGAGAAAGTGAGGGGAGAGAGAGGGGGAGGAGAGGAACGGACAGTGAGGTTTGCTGGTGATATCCGGGTAGGAGGCAATCTTTGGAAGTGATCCAGTGAGTTGAAAGCTGGCAGAGGCAATTTGTGCAGAGTGCAGCACCACGTCTGAGAAGAGCTGAGCGACCCCAAACCAGAAAAGGACTAGAAAGGAAATGAAGTAATCTCCAAAAACAGGCAGACAAAGGCCAGGCCTGGGCATTTTGGCACAGTTCTGATTGCGTGGTACTCCATTCCTCTACTTTCTTTTAAAATGTTGTACTGGTTGGCTGGGAGTTGGTGAAGAGAGGGCCAAAGGACACCTGCAACCTAAGCTCCCCCTCCCCCCCCACCTGCCCCTCCTTCTTCAAATAGCCCTCTGGGAGGGACACTGTGAGTATGGCAGATGCCACACTTTCCACATGCCCACTATGATCCAGGCACTGTCACACTCCATGGGAAGAGAAGACTAATGCGGTGGAGGTAGACATTTCCCCTTCGTTGATTTTTCCTGACCCCTGGTCATCAGCAGTGGTTTCTGTTGCTTTCTGGTGTTTTTTTGGCTCTGAGGCTCACTGGCCAGGGGATCACCCCAAGAGTGACAGATGCAGGCCACTGAGGGTCACCCTGGGAAGCTTACAGAGCTCCTGTTGGGGGATATTTCCCAAACAACAGCTCAAAATAAGTGACCCCTAATTACTAGAGGTTCCACAACAACTCTGCAGTAACAGGAGAAGCTGTTACTAATCAATCAATCATATTTATTGAGTGCTAACTGTATGCGGAGCACCGTACTAAGCACTTGAGAGAGTTCAATATAACAGAGTTGGTAGAAAGGGCCCCTGCTCACAATCAGCTTACAGTCTAGAGGGGGACCTGGAGCCTGCCCCAAAGACAAACCAATAGAGTCATGTGGGCTCGGGCAGACCTGGCTTTCCTGGATCCTCATTCTTGCTCATCTCTTTCCCTACACCCCTCCTTCATGGGTTGTAGGCCAAAGACAATTCAACTGAAATATTTTCTTTGCAACCTTTCCTCCAGTCGCAATCAATCCACTCTCAGCCTGGATGCCATTTGTGTTCTGGCTTCCAGGAGAAGTTTTCCAGCCCCCTACTTTCAGGGTCTTTCTCACCTCTTGATTGAAGAAGAGAGGTACCATCTTAAAGATTCATTCATTCATTCAATCAATCAATCGCATTCATTGAGCACTGTGTGCAGAGCAATGTACTAAACGCTTGAGCTGAGACCCAGCTCATGCCCCACCTCCTCCATGAAGTCCTGCCTGATTAACCTCACCCATTCTCTACACCACTGGCACAATCCAGTTCCCTCTCTTCCCTCTCAGTTCATTGACTGCATCTTTATGTTCATATTCAGGCAACTTCATGTTCGATGATATGGTCTCTCGTATCAGATGGTAAATTTTAGGCTTTAATTGGCACCTTGTGAATTAATTACATGAGCATTCTGAAGGAGAGCTCAATAAAAACTTGTGGCAGTAGGGTAGAGAAATGTGAAGAGCTGAGGAGCTTCTTGTCATTCAAATTCTTTGCCCTCTTATTTGGAGAAGTCAACATCTATGCATTGTTAGCAGGGAGCTTCCTGCCTGGGCCTTCGAGGTGATCCTGGCTCCCTCCTCTTTAAAATTGCTTAAACAACTATTTAAAATGTAAAGTTTAAAATTGTTTAAAATTTAAAATTGCTGCTCATTTGTTCGGAGACACAGAGCTCCAGTGCCCTGCAGTCTAGTTAGACCCAGAAGGGCAGGGGAAACGAATCCTAGGCAAGATAGGACATTAAGTTCCTCCTGGGAGGTTTTGTGAAGATGTCAGCTGAGTTCCAGCCACAGAGGGAGAGCCGAAAAAAGCGGAACCACATTTGGAAGCTGTTCCCAGTGGTCTCGATTTAGGCTACATAACTCTTCCGTGGTTGCAGGGGTGGGGTGGTGGGGAGTCTTTTCAGGCTCCACATGTTTGAGACAGACAAACTTGTGGTCCCCTACAGTGGCCATAAAGTTTTCTCCTCCCCTCACCCATCTGGAGGAGGGAGAGGGAAAAGACATGGTCTTCAGCCTGTAAACACTTTTTGCTGATGAGCCCATCCTTGACTTTGGAGCTGACACTAGCCGAATAGCAGGGCAAGGCCGTGCCTCGGTAAAATCCCAGCTTTGGCAGGCCAGTGCTTAATCATGCCCTTTAATTCCGGTCACCAGAGGAGGGGCACTGGAGGGAGGCCAGAACAGCCTACACCTGGCCCCGATGGCCCTGGCTTGGGTCAAAGGGCTGGGGAGTTTATCAATATCCACAAACCCTGGTAAAGCCAGCTACCCAGGAGCTGCTTTCCTGTCTGTGCTGGCAGTAGCTTGAGAAGAAGCAGAGGGCACATCTCACGCATCCCATGAGACCGGAAGAAGGGAGAGCAAGGTGGGGATGAGCGGGGGTACCTGTTCCAAGCCTAGGCTGAGAGACAGGATGGAGGAGGGCTGGGAACCGAAGCAGGCTTCTCAATCAGTGTTTATTGAACGCCTACCATGTGCAGAGAGCTGTGTGAACGCTTCAGAGTCTACAGTACAATAAAGTTGGTAGTCATGTTCCCTGCCCTTAAAGAGAAGCAGCGAGGCCTAATGGAAAGCGCCCAAATTTGGGAGTCAGAGGACCTGAGTTCTAATCCTCGATCTGCCAATTGCTTGCTGTGTGACCTTGGGCAGCTCACTTAACCTCTACGCTTCAATTTCCTGAGCTGTAAAATGGGGATTCCTAATCTCCCTCCTACTTAAAACTGTGAGAGCCCCATGCGGGACAGGGACTGTGTCTGACCTAACTAGGTTGTTCCTTCTCCAGTGCTTAGAACAGTGTTTGACATAGAGTAAGAGCTTAACAAATACCATAAAAAAAATGAGCTTACAGTCTAGAGGGGGAGACAGACATTAATATAAATAAATAAATCATTCTCCCTGAGTCTTGGCCTGGCTGCGCTCCCCATAAACAATGAGATCTCTGCTGGGCCCAAGAACGTCAGAGAAGGAGAAGTCAAAGAATGCAAAGAGCCTTGTGATGAACAAAACTGGCTGGGTGAAAAATTGAAGCAATCTTGTTGCTGCCCAGATCATTCCAAGGAAGAGGTCCAATTAAGAGAAGTTGTTTGTTTCAAAAGGATGAATTGAAATATGAATTATCCTGACTGCCCAGACAAAAGGGCTGTGGGCGGCAGGACTCTCCGGAGAGGCTAATGCCCAGGGTACTGAAGGGAAGACCAGGGCTGATGAAGGTTGAAGTGGCCACCCCTCCGGTAACAAGGAACCAATCACAGGAGGGAATTTCCCTCCATCCCCATCCCTGTGCAAGTTCAGCTTTCCCTGTCAGAGGTGCAGATCTCTGGCACCGAAAAGCAGGGACAGATAGGAAACGTAGGTTCTGGCCGACAGGCAGGCTGGGGCTGAAAGTTCAGAAGGTCAGCAGTGGGGCAGATTTAGCAGATTCCAATCCGGCCGTCCCCAGGAGCGTTGACCTGAAACTGCTGAGAGCAGTCGGGACATTCAACCGTGGGACGTGCCAGGCGTCATGGGTCAATGCCAGGATGAGGAAAGCATCCGGAGCCACGTGGGTGGCAGCCAATTCTCTATCCTTAAAAGCACCCAGCCCTGCTGACCAACATTCTCCCGAGCAGAACAGGAGTCTGCCCCAAACAAGCAACTGGGGCTGACTGGCTTTAGTTATGGAAACATCCCCTTGGAGACCGAGCGTTATTCCCACTTCATTCAGCAAAAGAGCAGGAAATGGACAGGAGATGTGCGGTGCTGCTGGTCGGGGCCAAGGGGGACTGGGATTGCCATGCACACCTCCATGTTCCTGAAGAGGCTGCATGGTGTGGTTGGAAACTCTGAGGTTGAACACCGTAAGCATCAATCATTAGCACTGATTGATTCAGTTTTTCCAAAAAGCAAAGAGATGGACGTGGGGTTAGTCCTTTCCAGGTGTTGGGAATGGCAGATGAGGTGACACCAAGATGGGGGTTGCGGGTGTGTGACTGAGTACAGGCTCGGGCAGGTCTTGAGGGCTGCAGAGGGAGGTGAGGGCAGTGAGCGAGAACCCAGAGCCCATATGCCCTCTAACCCCACTTGGACTTTACCAAGGACACAGCATGGTTACTATTTGTCACAGTTAGCGTGTGCAGAGTTTGACTGACCCTGGTGTTATGAGAAGGCCCCAGTCATAAATTGCAACCAAGCATTAGGCAAGCAGGCAGGAGAGAAGTCGCAGGAAATCCCTAGCATTCTGGGGATGCAAGGGTTGGGGGGTGAAGGGGCAAGGTGGCAGTTTCAGGCAGAAATTCATCATCGGCTTCCAAAACTCAGATCTCCCCCTCCTACCTATTCTCTCCCATCTCCCACTACTATAGAGAAGCAGCGTGGCGCAGTGGAAAGAGCACGGGCTTTGGAGTCAGGGCTCATGAGTTCGAATCCCAGCTCTGCCACTTGTCAGCTGTGTGACTGTGGGCAAGTCACTAAACTTCTCTGTGCCTCAGTTCCCTCATCTGTAAAATGGAGATTAAGATTGTGAGCCCCACGTGGGACAACCTGATTCCCCTCTGTTTACCCCAGCGCTTAGAACAGTGCTCTGCACATAGTAAGTGCTTAACAAATACCAACAACCCAATCCGCAAACTTGGCTCCTCTATTGCCACCCTACTCACTGTGCCTCATTCTTGTCTCTCTAACTGTCGACACCTTGCTCATATCCTCCCTCCTTCTTGGAATTCCCTCCTCGTTTATACTGGAGAGACTAGCACTCTCCCCATCATTAAAGCCCTACTAAAATCACATCTCCTCCAAGAACCATCCCTGACTAACCTCCCATCTCCCCATCCTATTCTCCTTTCCTTCTGTGTTGCCTATGCACTGTTCATAGCCCTTAGCACTTGGATATTCATCCTACCCCCGAGAACACTTAAGTACATCTCCTTATAATCTCTTGTGTCCCCTTCCTGTAATTTATTTTATTGCTACCTCCCCGACTAGACCGTAAGATCCTCACGTTCAGGGATGTTATCTACAAACGCTACTGTCAGCAGTCAGTCGTACTTATTGAGCACTTATTTTGTACAGAGCACTGTACTAAGCGCTTGGGAGAGTACAACGGTAAACAGATGTATTTTTGCCCGCAATGGGCATTGTACTCTCCCAAGTTTTTAGTACAATGATCTGAACACAGGAACTGCTCAATAGATACCACTGATTAACTGGTTTCTCTATGATCCTCCTCTCTTCTCTATGTCTCCCACTCCCAGCTCCCTCTCTACCCTGCCCAAATCCCAAAATACGAAGGCTCCTGCCCCAGCTTCTGCTTCTGCCCCATAAGGAATTGGGAATCTTCCTTTACTGTTGGTCTTCCCTGCTAGATTCAAATCTCCTTGAGGTCAAGGATAATGTCCATTTACTGTATTGTGCTTTCTCACGTGGTTAATACAGTGCTCTGCACACATTAGATGCTTAGTAAGTATTATTAATTGACTGATTGATCTGCTCCTCCTCCTCTCCAGTTTGCTGGTTGCCACACACAGAACCTGTGAGAAAGTGTGGAACATTTTCCCACTTTTACAAATATTCACCTGGCCGGCCTGCATTTTGTAAGGGAAATCTAGGCTCCTGCTGGAATCAGAATGCCCCAGGGAGACAGAAGTCTGCAACTGCTAATTTTTTTTAAATCACCATCATCATCATCACCAGTGGTATTTGCTGGGGGTCCACTGTGTTGTCTGGTTGTGTACTTGGTGCCCCAGAGACTAGCTGAGGCTTGAGTCCTCACCACCTCAGGTCTTTTCTGTCCAGTTGCTTATTGCATCTTGGTCCCACCCAGTGAATATGATTGACTAATTCTCTGGGACCTCCCAGATTGCTCCCCAGGCAGACAGGCCGGCAATCTGGGAGGTCCCAGCAAATCAGTCAATCATATTTATGGAGCGCTTACTGTGTGCAGTACTAAGCACTTGGGAGCATACAATACAACAACAAACAGACAAATTCCCTAACCACAACGACCTTACAGTCTTGAAGGGGGGAGACAGACATTAATATAAATAAATAAATTACAGCCAGATATACCAGGTGGTTCCAACTCAAAGGAGGTGGCTCGCACCCTGAGCTGGTTTTAATGCCAGAGAGACTTGCCCTACCTGACCTATCCTTGCCTTCCTCCTCTCTCCCTGTCCCATGTTGAAATAAACACCCTCCCCCGCCCCCCCTGCCCAGCCCCCACCAGCCCGGGCACTGGAACACTGCTAGCAGAGCCAAGAGATTGGAAGCTGAGCTCTCAGAGAAAAAGTTCCTTCCCCTTTTCTCCCTAAATGGCCTTTGCAGATGCCCTTTTGGAACAGGGCCTTGAAGTGCTTTTCTCACAAGGATCATTTGCTCAAAGCTCCAGCTGTCGTCCCTCCCCGGACTGGGGTGGGGTGCTGGTGGACGGGCGGGGGGAGGGAGGGTCTCCTGAGAGACTCCTAGGGCAAGCAGGCCAGTGGAGGTGGATGGGAGGGGTCCCTGCTAGCCCTCCTGTGTCGGACTCCGAGGCTGAGGACTCTGGAGCCCAAGAAAGAGGGGGTGGAATCGTATGTGAAAAATAGGGACTGTTCTCCCTCCCACTTAAACCGTGAGTCCACTTGAGACAGGGACTATGTCTGACCTCGATTATCTTGTATCTGCCCCAGCGCTTAGTATGCTTACTGTTGCATTGTACATTTCAAGCGCTTAGTACAGTGGTCTGCACACAGTAAGCACTCAATAAATACGATTGAATGAATGGTACATAATCAGTGCTTATCAAATGCCACAGAAATTCTAATGGTTTTTGTTAAATGCTAACTCTGTGCCAGACACTGAACTAAACGCGGAGGTTGCTACAAGATAATCTGACTGGACACAAATAAGGCTCATGGTTTTAGTCCCCGTTATTCTTTTCTACTGATTTGGAGGGTGAGGAGGAGGGAAGGGGACTGAGGAGTCCTGTCCCGACTCAGGCTTCTGGCTCTGCCTGTCCAGAAGCCACCGAGGGAGCAGAGCTGTTCCCTGGTGGGGAGCTGGTTTCAGTGGTCAAGCCAGGGCAGGCTCGGTGTGACCCCAGTTTGTCTCCCGTTTCCGTTAGTAAGTGACGGGAACATGCTTTCCCAGAATGGCTAGGGTGTTTCCCCCGGGAAGCTAAAGGCAGCGGGCGGCTTTCTCATTCCCTCTCTGGTCCCGGTGGGCCCGGTGGCCCAGAAAAGTGGCCAGCAGGAACTCAAAAGTTCCCCAAAACACGGGAAGCGCGGGGCTCAGCTCAGGCCAAGGCGACCCCTGCTGGAGAGTGTTTGTTCTAGCAACAATAATAATGATGGTATTTAAGCGCTTACTATGTAATAATAATAATAATAATAATGTTGGTATTTGTTAAGCGCTTACTATGTGCAGAGCACTGTTCTAAGCGCTGGGGTAGACACAGGGGAATCAGGTTGTCCCACGTGGGGATCACGGTCTTAATCCCCATTTTAAGGATGAGGTAACTGCGGCACAGAGAAGTGAAGTGACTTGCCCACAGTCACACAGCTGACAAGTGGCAGAGCCGGGATTCGAACCCATGACCTCTGACTCCAAAGCCCGTGCTCTTTCCACTGAGCCACGCTGCTTCTCTATGTGCAGAGCACTGTTCTAAGCGTGGGGGTAGATAGGGGGTAATCAGGTTGTCTCACCTGAGGCTCACAGTCTTCATCCCCATTTTACAGATGAGGTAACTGAGGCCCAGACAAGTGAAGTGACTTGCCCACAGTCACGCAGCTGACAAGCGGCAGAGCCGCAACTCGAACCCATGACCTGCACCTCCCAAACCCGGGCTCTTGCCACTGAGCCACGCTGCTTCTCAACAGGGGCAAGACTAAGCGTTCTGGTCCTCTAATAATACTTGTTTTGGAAGAGCATTCTGAGCATAGCAGCTCTCGATCTAAATGACTGTTTTTTCTCTCTGGAAGTCCCCCATTTCAGGTGGGATGTATACCACATCCACAAATTCTGGGGTCGGAGATTGGCCTGCCTGAAGAGTCTTCTTTATCACTGAAGAAAACACACTTGTAAGAGTTATTTTGTGATTGGCTAGTTCTCCTATATGTTGTAAATAAAGGCACAGCCAAACTGGAGAGCCGGGCTGTTGTATCACTTGAACCTCTCTGGAGGAGAATGGACACTCGGTCATATTCCTCCCTTTTCTGATCTATCCAGCACTGTCTCTGAGTGTTACTTTCCCTTGCTTGCATCACCACCTTGGGTTCGAGTCCTCACTGCTTTTTCAGTTCCATTCTCTTTTCAAGTACAATAATAGTAATAATAATAATGATGGCATTTGTTAAGTGCCAAGCACTGTTCTAAGTGCTGAGGGGAATAGAAGGTGATCAGGTTGTCCCACATGGGGCTCACAGTCTTAATCCCCATTTTACAGATGAGGTAACTGAGGCCCAGAGAAGTGAAGCAATTTGCCCCAAGTCACACAGCTGACAAGTGGCAGAGCTGGGATTAGAAACCATGACCTCTTACTCCCAAGCTCCTGCTCTTTCCATTGAGCCACACGCAATACTAATAATAATAATAGTAATCGTGGTATCTGTTAAGCGCTTACTATGTGCCAGCCACTGTTCTAAGGCTGGGGTGGATACAGGCAAATTGGGTTGGACGCAGTTCCTGTCCCACATGGAAAGAGCTGGGCTTGGGAGTCAGGGGTCGTGGGTTCTAATCCTGGCTCTGCCACTTGTCTGCTGTTGACCTTGGGCAAATTGCTTCACTTCTCTGTGCCTCAGTTACCTCGTCTGTAAAATGGGGATTGAGACTGTGAGCCCCACGTAGGACAACTTGATTAGTTTGTATCTACTTTGGTGTTTAGAACAGTGCTTGGCACAGAGTAAGCGCTTAACAAATACCACAATTATTACCTTAATTTAAATGCCCATTTTACATATGAGGTAGCTGAGGCCCAGAGAAGTGAAGTGATTTGCCCAAGGTCACACAACAGACACATTTAGAACAGTGCTTTGCACATAGTAAGCACTTAACAAATACCAGCATTAAAGACACATGGCAGAGCAGGGATTGGAACCCAGATCCTTCTGACTCCCAGGATTAAAGTTGGAGAATCAGTCAAGACTGGGCTGGGCGGATATTGTGGTCATCCTTCCGCCCACCCGCCTCCCGCCATCACTGCCCAGGATTCCCCACTCTGTCACCTTTGCTTCTAGCCACTGTCCAGCTGCCAGGGGTCATGCTGGGGGTGGGACCTTCCCCCTGCCATGCCCCTTGCACGTTACTGCCTCATAAAAGGGAGGACTTGGGGCAGGAGCTTCACCCTGACTCAGCCCAGCCAGGCTCCTGTATGATAGCCAGGCTCTTGAGGTTCTCATCGTCTGCCCAGTCCCCTGGAGCTCCCAGTGCTCCTCTGTTGCAGGGCAGTAGAATCTGCCAGGCCGCAGTCCATCAACGACTCGAAAATCCCTCCTCACCATTTTTGCTTGCAGTGCCTTTCCTGGGCAAAGAGGCCCCAGGCCACAGGAAGAGGGATTGCTGTGACTTCGGGCAGTAGCGGATGAGCTGGACAGGGGGTTCTCCCCAGGGGGATTCCGACCCTCTCCAGGGGGGCTGCTACCTGAGTGGAATCGCTCCCCACCCATCCCCTCTCAGATCTGTCCTGCCCATTTCAGTTCTGCCCAGTTCTACTTGGCCCTGCCCTGCTCAGCTGTGCCCGTCCCTGCCCTGCCCAACTTTTCCCAGCTCTTCCCGGGAAGCTTTTCCCGGCCCTGCAGTTAGCCACGGAAATTGGACATCACGCACAGTATCGCAATAATGATAGCTTGGAGCCGTGCCCTTTTATCCGCTTCCCACGCCCAGCGCTGCCAGGGAACTGAGCGGCTGGGTACGCTTTGAACAGGATTCTGTGGTCCTCAGGTTTGCCTGGCTCTGCTCCCCTGAAAATCCCTGAAGCTATATTCTGCCACCTCCCCTAATTGTAACTGATTTGAATGTCTGTCTCTCCCACTAGACTGTAAGCTCCTTGAAGTCAGGGAACCCAGGATATCGACCAACTGTATTATATTGTACTCTCCCAAACGCTTATTACAGTGCTCGGCACACAGCAAGTACTCAGTAAGTACCATTGATTGATTGGGGGTTATTCTCCCTGACCCCAAGGCTCTGCCTGAGGCAGGTCAGCATTTATCACCTGCAGAGGCTGCATTCAACTCTCCATCCAGATGTTTATGGGGCAGCACTTTTTAAAACACCTGCATTCCAATGCCCACATATCACCTCTTCAAAACCTTCATTATGGGAACTCTGCATATGGCAACAAATATATAAATTATGGTACCTGTTAAACACTTACTGTGTGTCAAGTACTGGGACAATCTGAATACCTTGTATTTCCTCCCCCCCCACCCCCAATGCTTAGGACAGTGCTTGGCACATAGTAAGCGCTTAACAAATGTCATTATTATTATTACAAGTTAACCAACTTTTTAAAAATGGTATTTGTTAAGTATTTACTTTGTGCCAGGCACTGTACTAAGCGCTGGGGTAAAGGATCATGGCTCAGTGGAAAGAGCACGGGCTCTGGAGTCAGAGGTCATGGGTTCAAATCCCAGCTCTGCCACTTGCCAGCTGTGTGACTGTGGGCAAGTCACTTAACTTCTCGGTGCCTCAGTTACCTCATCTGTAAAATGGGGATGAAGACTGTGAGCCCCACGTGGGACAACCTGATTCCCTTGTGTCTACCCCAGCGCTTAGAACAGTGCTCGGCACATAGTAAGCGCTTAACAAATACCAACATTATTATTATTATTATTAAAGGATAATCAGGTTGGACACAGTCCCTGTCCCCCATAAGGCTCACAGTCTTAATCTCCACTTTACAGATGAGGTAACTTTTCTTCTTCGAGGTTGGACACAGCCCCAGTGCCTCCCTCATGAGGCCCACGGTTAAAGTGGGAGAGGGAACTTACCTCCCATTTTACAGTTGAGGAAACTGAGGTACAGAGAAGTTAAAGTGACTTGCCCAAGACCACATAGCAAGCAATTAGCAGAGCTGGTATGAGAACCCAGGCCTAATCATGATTTTATCATGATTATGTTATCTTGTTTTTGTCTTTCTGTCTCCCCCAATTAGACTGTAAGCCTGTCATTGGGCAAGGATTGTCTCTATCTGTTGCCAAATTGTATATTCCAAGCGCTTAGTACAGTGCTCTGCACATAGTTAGCACTCAATAAATACTATTGAATGAATGAAAGACCCTCTCTCAGGCCTATGCTCTTTCCACTAGGCTATGCTCCTTCTTCCTTCCCCTCCCCACTTATTCCATACTCTCCCTGAGCAACTTTGCCTTCAGGGAGAGAGAAGGGCATTAACAACAGACAAGGAGATTTTAAAAACACGGGCTGGGGTTTATGCCATTGCTCATCTAAAATCATTTTAAAATGCCTCTGTCCTGGGAGGGCTCAGCAAGCAGGGGAATGGTACAGGAGAGGACTGAGCCCAGGAGAAGCCTGAGAGATTATTATTAACAGTAATATTAATAATTGATAATATTGGTATTTGTTAAGTCTTTTTTATGTGCCAGACACTTGGGTAGATTCAAGATCACCAGATTGGACACAGTCCCTGTGCCTCATGGGTCTTAAGTGTAAGGGGAAAGGAGACTGATATTTAATTTCCATTTTACAGATGAAGAAACAGAGACATAGAGAAGTTACACAACTTACGGTCACACAGCAGGAGTGGCCGAGATGGGATTAGAACTCAGATCACCTGACTCCCACAGCCTTCCGGTAGACTACACTGATTGTTACCAAGATTAGGAACCCGATTCAGAACAAAGCATGAAGTTGGATTGGCTGGCACATGCCCACTGGCATCAACTCTGAGACCCAGGCATTTGTTTTCCCCTGGAAAAGACTGGCACCAGGGGTTTTGTTGAAAGCCTGGGGTTTGACCAGACATGTCAGCCCTTGGCATCCATTGCCAGGGTGCTTAGTGCCTCTGAGGGGTTGGTCCTCTGCTAAGGAATCTCACATGTGGCACTGAGCATCGGAGCAGGGAGGAGCCCTGGCCCTGTGGACCCCCTGGCTTCATCAAAGGCAATTCCCCCAAGACTGTGCGTCAGGGCCAAGGAATCAAAGAACGTTGCTCAACCCCAGGCACCCTACTCAATCACAGGCTTGAGCAGCCCCAGAGCAGGCAGGGTGCGGTCTGGGTGGGGCAGTTCCTCCCTGGTACAGCCCTGGCAAGCCAAGACCAGGGAGGGGAGACCCAGGGCCCCAACAAGCCAGGCTTTTTTGATGCTGCCACACAACCACATCAGCGTCATTAGCGTAACTTGGCATTCTGGTTTCCCATTTGGCCGGGGAGGGAGTGGATGAGATGTGCCACTAGAGGGGAAGCAAAGAGAGCCAGCTGGCCTACCAAAGGTGTGATGAACAACAGCTTGCTCATGCCATTTTCCAAGAGCACCTGCTTCTGCTTCCTTAAAGCCACACTGCCGGATCCTGCAGCTAGTGACTGCTCAGGCCCCAAGTGGCATCTGGGTCACTTTGGTCGTGAATGCAGAACCACTGGATTGCATCGATGGTTTGGGAGCTCTGGGCCTTCTGACCCCCAAACTTGCAGGGACACTTGCAAATCTGGGAGAAAAATCGAACTGGAAAGTGGTTTAGCTACCACTACAATGGTACTGAGCCTTGCAGAAATCACACCACCATTTGTGTCTATTGAGATGACATTAAAGTTCTGGTGGGACTGTGTTCTGCAAAATTATCAACAGACTGTATTAAACTGATCAATATTTTTACAGTCAATCACCTGGACAGGGGAGAGAGATGGTGATTCTATATTAAACAGAAATGTTTTCATTTTATTTCAAAGGATTTAAGAAAAAGTTTGAGAAGTCAATTTCCTCCAGGGCTGGTGCAGTTCTCCTCCTCTAGATTTATTTATATGCTCATTGTGGGCAGGGAACATGTCTACCAACTCCATTATATTGTATTCTTCCAAGTGCTTAGTAAAGTGCTCTGCACACAATAAGTGCTCAATAAATATGATGACTGATTCAAAGATGGGGTGTAATATAGGCCCTAGGTCTTGGAAACATGCCAGTATGATCTTCGAGGGGGGCCAAATCCTCCTCACCTCTGAGATTTGCTCTAGAGTAAAAATGATAGGCAGAGAAAGTGAAAGCATGTACTCAATGCGTTTTTAAAAAATCCCAAACTATCTTAGAGGCTTTAAAAGTTGTTACTCCAATATATGCAGCGCCACCAAATAGTATCTCCAAGAACACATTTTATTCCTGTAGTTTGTATTGCTTTTCTATTATGAATAGTGAAATGAACTATTTTGTAAAAAACAAAAACTCAAAAGACTCCCAGCAAGATTGGTTAAACACTGAGTTTTCATCTGGCAAGAGTGGCCATGACTTCAACTCCTGACATCCGGAGGCTTCTAGTCGATATGGACTTACCTACACTAGAATGGATAGAATCACACACACTACATTCTAAATTTCTTTTTTATAAAGCAAATTAAAAAAACACTTGTTTTTAGTTAACAGATACAAGGGAAAAGACACAGAAGCCCCTCAAAACAGAAAATTGACACAACTTTTAATATTTTTTATATATATAGATATATTTTAAATCAAACACAATTAAATAGAATATGGTTTAAGTACATGAATACTTGGGCATAAGAGGAATAAAGAGGTGGTACATAGTACCAAAAACCAATACACAGCCTTTTTGCTTCTTCTGGTTGATGACAAAACAGTGTGCCGCTAAACAATCAAATATTGCAACAGAATAAACATTCTCTATCCAGTCAAGATTTCTGAACGTAGGAGGATTGGTAATTTTTTATAAAGTGATTTTTTTTTCAGTCTTTTTTCGATAAAAAGCCATTACAGGAAAAGGGCACCCTCTTTGCCCCTCCCGCCTCCCCAAACAACAGTATGCCATGACAAGATGTTTGCCAAAATAAAATGGAGTGTAACCCTGGTTGGGTTTCTTGCAGAATTTCTTCATGGTTTTAGGCCTTGAAAGACTAGAAGTATGGTGAGTGGTGAGGTGAGTCTGCTTACTGTTTGGGTTATGGATTTGGTGTGGGGTCAAGACTGGAGGTGGGGAAGGGGTGGGAGATAGAAGTTCCAAACTTCAAAATGAAAAGGAGAGGAGTGGTTAGTCTTAATTAAAAAAAAAAATTAAAAAAAAGCCCCAAACCAGTCCTATCTGAGAAAAGACAGCTTGAGTTGAGAACAGCCCCTAGGTAAAAATTGGGAGTGAGTTGTGGTGGTGGGGTTTTTTCCCCATCTTTTCTATGTGTATTTTTGAAGAATTACATTAGAGAGCAGCGTCCAGGGAGCACAGTTCTGAACTTGATGCTCACATGGCACAGTGGATTTGACTCTGAGACTCTCTTAGTACCAGAGGGCTTATGCAGATGAGAGGCCAGTTTGTAAATAATCTGCATCTCAGAAGCAAGTCAGACAAGATGGAAAGTGTACAGTGCTGCCATAGGCAAGGACAGTAACACTGTCAAGTCTTCACTCCTAACCTAACAACTTCCTTCAAAATGAATGCCTTGGTGAAGGAAGGAAAAATACAACTTATTTTACAATTAATACTCACCTAGTTCAAGTACAGAAATTAAACGGATATCACTTCATACCTCTCCCTAATCGGCATGTCTGACCAAGTGACGGATTCCACTTTTCCATTTAGTGAGGACAAGGGGTTCCACTATCTTTCATGCCCCCCGCCTGTTGCCCATGGGGTGTGTGTTTATTACCTGTGGTGTTGGCATTAGAAACTAGAACAAAATCTTTCCCACCCCCTAGGGTGTGGCCCAACTCTGCTCCAGAAGTTTGGATCAACAACGGTCTCTTAGAAATGGCTTTGGGTTTTGCAAAGGCCAGGATACTTTTCCAACAGTGTCTAAGAATGGTCTCTTCGCCTCTTCTAGTCCCACATTGTAGGAGCTCCACGTGCAACAATATATATATGTGTGTGTATATATTATCTGCACTTTGCAGTGGAGGCCCCAGACTGCTCCGCTCCCCATTTTCCCCGCTGAAACGATGGCGATCGGTCGGCTAGCAAGGCGTACAGTACTTCGTTTTCATTGGCTGTGTTAAAGAGGATCCACCAAAAGGAAAGACTTTACATAGCTTCAAAAACAGATTTCCTTATTCTGATGTCTAAAAATCACAGCTGAAAAACAGGAAAGAAAAAATACAAAATAAGATTCCTTCTACAGTTATTAGTGGGGAAGTAGACCTCTCTACAGGGAAACAGCGTGGCTCAGTGGAAAGAGCACGGGTTTACGAGTCAGAGGTCATGGGTTCTAATCCCGGCTCCGCCACCCGTCAGCTGTGTGACTTTGGGCAAGTCACTTCACTTCTCTGTGCCTCAGTGACCTCATCTGTAAAATGGGGATTAAGACTGTAAGCCTCACATGGGACAACCTGATTACCCTGTATCTACCCCAGCGCTTAGAACAGTGCACGGCACATAGTAAGCACTTATATACCAACATTATTATTATTACTGGTATTATGCAGATGTGGTAAGACACGGCAGCACAACCTTGGCTTCCAAGAGTAATATATGCACGTAAAGACAGTTGAAAATGACAATAGTTTCATTTCCTTATTTAGGTTCAGCTCCTCTGAAAATATCCACTGGCTTTAAGGGTTCCATTTTCCAAACAAGTCTTCTCTGCCTATCCTAATCATTAGCTAAATGGCTGCAGATATTTTAGTTCTGAACTATCAGATAAAGAATTACCTATTTAGACAAATAATCAGGTCTATGGAGTATAGAAAATAGGAACAAATTTGGAACTAGGGACTTTGTTCCAATTTGGGATTCATTCAGCAATATCTTCTAAATCTAGATGGAAGCTGAATTTCACAACCTGCTTAGCACTGACACTTTAACCACAAAACATTAGAGGGGAACAAAGAAAATGTCTCAAGTGTCTTTTGGTGCATTACAAGCCAAAACTAAAGGTTTATCCAGAAAACACAATTTCTTGAAGACCAAAACTCTATAAATGTATGAATATTGAAAACTTCTTAAATAGTATGAGGGTGCTTCAGACTTCCCCCAAATCCATACCAAGACAATACTATGGTGAGTGATAGAGGTGCTCTGTAACCTGAAGGGGAAGCTGTAGGCTGCCCAATGATAGACTTGATGACTACAACATCAAACTGCTCTTAAATGAGTTGTTTCGTCAAATAAAACATTCCCACATACATCTGGGCCCCTTCAGTAAGGAAAGGGACACAAATTCCCTTTAATAAACATAAACGTAGGTAGAGGCAAACAACAGAATCAAGGAACAGCATAACTAAGGGCCCTCTAGCTAGCTGGTCCTCTCACCTGAAGTTCTGGGACCACACAGTCAAAATATCCCCTAGCTGGGAATGAAGATACTGGCACTTTCAGTTTTTTAAACATTTTATATTTAAAAGGGAGAGAGAGTGGCCTAAAGGAAAGAACCTGAGCCTGGGAGTCAAAGGACCTGGGTTCTAGTCCAGGCCCCGCCACTTGCCGCTTTGTGATATTGAGCAAGTCAATTCACTTCTGTGTCTCAGTTTCTTCACCTGTAAAACAGGGATTTAATACCTGTTCTGGCTCCCACTTAACTTTGAGAGTCCCATGTGGAGCAGGCACTCTGTCCAATCTGATTATCTTATACCTATCCAGCACTTAGTTCAGTGCTTGGCAACAAAGTAAGCACTTAAATATGGTCACTGTCCTTATTAAAAGGATACTTTTTATACGAAGAAAGAAATCAAAACATTTAATCAGTGGTACTAATACAGTGTTGCACCTCCTCCTCCTCCTATTTTTTTTAAATGGTATTTAAGTGTTTACTATGTGCCAGACACTCTATTAAGCATGGGAGTGGATACAAGCTAATTAGGTTGGATACAGCCCCTCTCCGATATGGGGCTCAAGGTCTTAATCCCCATTACTATTACTACAACTCCTCCACCTCCTCCACTTCCCCATCCTCATAAAAGCCCACAGTTTCCCCACAGATCAGGCTAGATTGTGACTGACTTACCTTGGTAGATTTCTCTAATGGCTGATCATATTGTGCCTGCTGCATTACATCATTGACTATCATTTTAGCTATCTTCCAGGCCATCTCTTCTTGGGCCTAAAAGAAATCACGCCTGAAGGTTATTCCAGATTATTTTCAGCAGTTAACATTGCCCAAAGCTTCACACCCCATTTTGATGTTAGGAATGGTTTCATAGAAACTTTCCTGCCTTAGTAAGTCTAATCATTTTCATTAGTTTTAATTGAAGGAAGGTTCATGTGCACTGTGGGAGGGAGCTTAGTTTATGAATCTGTCCTCAGTAGATTAAAATGGAATTAAGTTTCGTTTAAATGTAGGTGGCCCTGCTTTACTGTGAGGATGTGGGGCTGAGGGTAAAAGACGGCTGGGTTCCTAATGCGGCAGGGAAAAAGCAGGATACCAAGACTTGGCCAGGAAAATCTGGTAGAAGTCCTGGGACCAAGAATGGAGATTTAAGGCCCTGAAAGCCCCTCTCCTCCTCCTCATCTTGAGGAGGAATTGTGAAAAGAATGTTGGCAAAGACTAAAGATAAGGGCCTGCCCTTGCTTTACACTGATACCTCACCAAGACTCAAACCTATTGGGGAGAAAAGGGCAAGAGGTCTGTCTCCAGTGGCCCAAATCCCTGGGGTCATTCTGGGCTTTCCCCCAAGACTAGTGAATGAGGGTTCTAGTCCCAACACCACCTCGCCATGAATCGTTGTGTACAAAAAGAATCAGGGAAAAGGGAGGGTAGAAACCTAACCACGCTACCTGCCACCACTGAATGGTGTATGGGAATGAGAAGCATATGACTGTCACACAATTCCCAGCCCTCCTCAGTACTCTCCAGAATTTACTTAAAGAGCCACAAAAAACTCATAGCACCCAAGGAAAATGTTAAGTTTCTTCATGTACTCTCAAAGGGGAGTCCCAAAGACTCTCAGTAAGCCAATCCAAATGAACAAAATTCAATCGCATTTATTGAGCACTTACTGTGTGCAGAGCACTGTTCTAAGCGCTTGGGAGAATACAATACGACAATAAATGACATATTCCCTACCCACAGCAGTTGACAAGACCCCTACTAGTACAGTGAAACTGAAGTTACCTCATCAGTGTTTCCTTGTACCCATTTCTTCATAGCTTGGGAGAACATGGATCCTAATACGAAAAAATATTCATTACAATTTAGCAGCAAAAGGTGTAGAATTCAATAGTCATCAACGACTGACTCTATACAAAGAATACAGTTGGTTCATGGCTTCTAATGATCACCTCCAGGAAACCAATGTGGTTTTCAAAACCTCCTTTTCTAATTGAAAACAATCACTGAGAGGCTGGGATGCATTACCAAGGAGCACATGATGCAAAGTGCATTTAGTTAAATTCTTTACAAGAATATTTGCACTTCCAAGCTTTTCTTTTCAGTGCGAACACTCTCCAGGGAGGTTTGGCGAATTGAAAAAAGGACGTGTAATTTGTCTCACAGAACTTCTAAGTCCCAAGTACCTGCAACTGAATCAACATGAATGAAGACTTAATGGAATTTGTGAAGAGGCACACAAACCTTTGGATTTCTTTACATCGGGCTCAGGTTCAGATTCTCGGATGAACTGCCCCAAGTCACTGACTCTCCCGAATGTCATCTTCCTAAAGGAAGAGAAAAACCAAGGAAAGAAACTCAGTCATAGTTACCATTGAGAGGAAGTGTTGAAATGCTACAGGCTGGAGCAAGGCCCAACTCAAGCTATCTGAATGAAAGCAGGTTGGGGAATTATCTTATTGACGGCCACCCTGAAGACATAAGAACTATCATTTTAGCCACCTAGGCAACTCCATCTCTCAGCTGACAATTCACAAAAATCCTGTTGGCAAAGGAAAACTCTCTGAAGAAAACTCCATCTACATACTTTATTTCTGAACCTTTTTGCAAAACTCCAAGATTAATTTTACACCGTGAAACTTTTCCTTCACTTGTGGGCAAAGCAGTTACTACATAAGATGGGAGCTGTGTCATTATTTTTAGCTCCTTGTCACATCACTGAGTTAAGGTCCTACATTACTCTGAAAAATGATATGGTATCTCATTGGTCTATGACTGTGTAACCAAATAGTCCGATTCCTTCTCAAGGGATGAGCCCTGTCCCCTGCAGAATCTGGCCTAATCTGGAATTCACTCTTTCTGTCAAATGTGGCCGAATAAACTCTAAAAAGGGAACATAGCTTAGAGTTTAGTGGGCCACATTTGCTCATCGCATGCACCAGAAACAAAATACTTATGGGGAGAAAAGCCAGAGGGGAATAAGCAAATCCTCCTTTCAGTGCCAGATCCAGTTACAGAATAAACATCCAAGGTGTTAAGAGATGACCACCTTTGCAAGTTTTCATTAACCAACTCTTTTTATGTTGCTAATTTTTTCATTAACCATCCTTCAAAGGAAGATTTGTGTCTTGTTTCCCCACTGGATTATAAAACCCCTAAGGACAGGAATTATATCTTTTGTTTCTCTTGTACTCTCCCAGGTGGTCTGCACTCAGGAAAGATCAGAAATAGCAGTGATAGAGATTTTTTGACTGCAATTGTTAATACCTAGTTCTTCTAATACATGTATTGCTAAAATATGTAACGGAAATAGCCTACAGCTGAGGAGCTTGGAAACAATATATAGGAGTCAGGATAATGGAAAAGAGTACAGCCAATCTTACCCTGCATATGTTCGTTGATATAAAGATTCTGGATCCAGGCTTGCAGCATCTACAATTATTGCTTCATCAAAATTTTTCAGGATTTTAACATTAGCCTTTTTCACACTTGACTACAACAGAAATTCTAAATATTAGTGCCTCATGCAGAAAACAGATCAATCTTTGATTTTTTTTTGTGTGACACACCTAGGAAATGTTTGCTTCAGGGCCTAAGAAAGATCTGCCCTGACCCTCAAACAATCCTTAATAAAAAGAACAATATGTTGAAGCCAAATGAAAGTTTCACTGCCAAAGGAATGTATAAAACTTCAATGCCTGCTATGGACACATTCTTCCCTGCTCATTCTGACTCCCAGGCCTGTGCTTTATCCACTAGGCCACACTGCTTCTATTATTTATTTATTCATAAATTTAGGAGAGCAACATGCCTTAACTTCCTAGATATCGGCTTGAGATTTTTCTGAACTAAAGAGTCAATGATAAGGGGCGGACGAGACTATTTCCCCTCCCCTCCTGCCCTACTCACAGTGCTTTGTCCCAGCTCGGGCACCAGAGAGAAAACGGCCCAGATTAAAAGATTTGTGAGTCAGCAGTTGACTGACCTCACTGTCTTAAATCTAACCCCAGCTCAAAGCATGGTGCTTGGTCCATAAGCAAGTGCCATCTGAGTCCCATAATAAAAATAAAAATGTCCAGCCCCTCAAATCTGGTCCCCACCAGGGGCATTCTCTCTCGGTTTATATCCCCTATTACCAATTGCCGAAGACCAAGATTCTGAATGATCTGAACAGCATTTAACCAACCACTCCTTATCTCAGTGGGAAACACCTCCAGTAACCACAGCCTGAACTTTAACATGCGTCTGTCCTTAAGAGGAGCCATTTGCTGAATACCATCGGCCCTTCATTGCTCTCCACCCCTAGAACTGCCTCCTGCCTGCCTGGCTCTCAACTCAAGCTGCATCAGTGGACCTGAGGCCAACTAAGTTCTGGAAAAAGATGTATGTCACTGCTCAGCCCTGATGTGGGGGGTATTTGAAGAGGTGCCATTGATGAAAACAGGAAACCGATCCTAGGATCAGAACAGCAAAAGGACTCAGCTTTGCTTTCCCTGAAGGGAAATGTTGCCTTCAGATATCTGATTTAGACGAGTCAAGGATCAGAACTCCTCCTATCCCTGACATTCTTTCAAAATGAGACCGGAAGAGCTTTCCAATTCATTTAAATTACATTTTTATTTGTGTAGTTCCAAATTAAAGAAAAAAAACTCTGTTTTACTAAGCGCTGGGGTATATGGTTATCATCAATATGTGACCTATTAAGGAACATCATTAATGCAAGTGGTAAACTTGCTCATCCAGCGGCCAATTAGCCCACTCCAAGGGGGTGAGCTTAGGCTGTGAATGATCCCGTCATAAATGTTTGGGATGAGAGTACCTAACCTCATCTGAGGGGAGAATCTTCTTGGGTATTTCTCCCCCAAAATGCTGAAGACCTGAATTGTAAGATAAAAGGTTGTAAAACTGGTCTTTCTACTCCATTGATCGTCTTTATGGGAAAATGCAAAAAGCAGTGCTTTGGGTTATAAATCCATATTTCGGATTTACATCTGACAAAGCTTAAGTCAAAATTAAATGGGGAGAAAAGCCACTCTTCTCATGGCAAAAAGCAAAATGGGGGGAAAAAGTATTTTTATATTTTGTGCCCTAAAATAATGTACCAACCCATTCTAGTTAGAAGATGGCTTTTATACAGACCCTCTAGGCTTCTTCACTTTCTTGCTAATATGCTGGGTCAGGCTCTGGAATAAAATTCCTTCAGGGAATGTAGCATTCTGTGGATTGCCTTGTGTGCCTTGCTTAGTCAACCACATCCAGCCTGAACTACAAACATATAATTTCTCACTTAATTTCCAAATTAAAGGTAGAATTTGGGGGCCTAAACAACTTTCCTATCAATAATTTTTCATCAAAGGATTCTTGCTCTGGGGCACCTCATCAGGGGAGCCAGGAAGAGAGCGATTCTTTACCTGAGAAGCTGAGCTCTCCGAACCACTTGAATGAGACTCACTGTCAGGAGGGCTACCGGGGCCGTGAACGATCAGTGCAATATTCCCTCCTGCAAACTCATCTCCCCGAACTGAATGGATGAGATCATTCAAGTACTTGTAATAAAGGTTGCTGGACAAGAAGCCAGGTAAAAACACCTATGAGAGAGAACAAGCACTGGCTTTAATGAATGAGTGGAGAAAGGGCACTCCTGAAAGCAAAGGGGACTGGGGAGAAGCCCAATCTGTCACCTTCTCCATGGTGGTCCAAGCCTGACGTAGTGGAGTTGTGAAACAGTTCGGGAGGGGCCCTCCTTCCCTGCAGATATTGGATTCGATCTCTAATCGTACAAAGTCATCAAATCCAAGCGGGTGCGTGGCTTGAAGGGAGAAGTACCTAAGACAAAACAATAATGATGGCATTTGTTAAGCGCTTAATACGTGTCAGGCACTGTTCTAAGTGTTGCTAATCGAGTTGGACACATATTACAGATGAGGTAACTAAGGCACAGAGAAGTTAAGTGACTTGTCCAAGGTCACACGGCAGACAAGTGGCAGAGCCGGGATTAGAAGCCAAGTCCTACTGACTCCCAGGCTCATGCTCTATCCACTGGGCCACAGTGTGACCTATGAGCAAACAAAGACCACTGGCAAACCATTTCAACCCCACCGCATGGCCTACAAAAAGCCACAAAAAGTTCACGGTCTGGGAAGTCAAGCCTGAAACCGCAGCCTTCCAGGTTCTGGGTCGGGAGCCGAACCGGCCTCAGTCACCGTGGCCCCAAGGGCTCGTCTTTCCCCAAGTCGTGTTCCGCCGGCTGGGGCTTGTCGGTAGGACCCGGGTGAAAAGATCTGGGAGGGGATAGGTGGTGGCCCAGCGTGTGTTGTGCTGGGGCTCCAGTGCCCCTGGATGCTCCCTTTATTTAGAAAAATCCTTTCCCTCAGAAAAGGGCTTGGTCTGGACCCATTCCAGAGTCCAGGACTGTAATGGCATTTTCTTCTAATTGTTACCTTTCCCTAGCATCGCTAGGTGGCACTACAAACCGAGCAAGAAGCTGATGATGATTAAAGACTGAAGAAAATCCCTGAATCAAGGACAAAAATAACCCCTCTGAGCTCATCCTTGGAAGAAAGACTCATGAGGAAATGGAAAAACAGCATCTGGGCCACTCTGCTGATTAATTACACAGACATTGCTGACATAGCAGAAGAGCTAGGTGCCAAGAACCCTGCCTTCACCCCTTCTCTCCAAGCCAGGATAAAGTCCCACCCTTTTTGTAAGACTCCAAGGTGACATAGAGGTTAGAAATGTGGCTCTTCCTAACAGCTCAGGAATTTTCAATACAATCCCGAGCCGTGTAGAGCAGCTTCAATTTGGCACTGTGTTAACCCCTTCTAAGTAGGTACTTACAGAAAACCTATTTTTAATCAGGAAGTAGCTAGGCATGAAATTATTTCCCGTTGTGTAAGTTTAAGGCAGCTTCTTTACTTAACTGCATTATGGCTTCATGTAAGGAACCAACCCTACACCATTGTATTATTGAGCTGAGAGGGAACTAATCCTACAGCACTTAGGTACATAGCTATAAATTATATATTATGTATTTATAGTCATGTCTCTTTTTTTTCCAGTGTTATTTGTTAAGTGCTTACTATGTGCCAGGCTCTTTACTAAGGGTTGGGGAAGATACAAGGTAAGTGCGTGGGTAGAGTCCTGATCCCGCATAGGCTTCACAGTCTTAATTCCCACTTTACAGATGAGGTAACTGAGGCGCAGAAAATCAAGGTCACACAGCAGACAAGTGGTGGAGTCGGGATTAAAATCCAGGTCCCCTGGCTCTAGGCCATGCTGCTTCTCCACACCGTCCACTCTAGACCATAAGCTGGTTGTGGGCAGGGAACATGTCTACCATTCTGTGGTACTGTACCTTCCCAAGCACTTAGGACAGTGCTCTGCACATAAGTGCTCTATAGATACCTTTGATGATAATGAAGTGGCATCGCTTTGTAAAAGGAATGCTATTAAAAAAAACAAACACTGAAGCACAACACCTCCAAGTGAATTTAAGACGCATCTACTAAACAGTTTTATATTCACCAACATAAAATTGGGTAAAGGACCGACTCACTTGTCATATAAGATCATAGCATCATTCTGTGCCTCCTGCCCGTCGTATTGGCCTTCTTTGGCAGCAAGTTGAGATTGGAAGTTATCTGCTGCCAACCAGAACTGCAAAATATTCACAGCATCCTCCTTCTCCATGTACTGGAAAGGATAAATAAGATAAAGAAAAATATGCAAGAGAGAAGCACTCCCTTTCTCCCATTGCCCCTGCCCCAAATAATGGAGTATGGTATGACAGTCGACATGAAGATAAAGCTAACACAATTTGTTAATTTCTATATCAATTGGCCTTCTCTTCCCCAAAAATACTCACCTCCTGTTAATGGACAAAGAGTCATATAGTCTGTTAGAACACTAGCTATACTAATTGGAGTTACCCCATAGCCCATGCCCCTCAACTAAAAAACCAAAAAGAAAGGCAAGTGCTTTATTTCACCATTTTTGGGCAAAAACAGTGCTCCCTGTAGTCCTCAGCAAATGTGGGGAAGAACTCATCCTAACTGAGAGATGCTTATCTCACCACCACAAAAGGTACAGCAGGAGGCTGTGGGGCTTGTTTGTACCACTGATGTTTTAAAAAGACTGTGGGTCACTGTAGTTAGCAACACTGGTTATGCCATTAGTCTTGCACCACTAAGACAACTGCCAAAACCAGGTAAGCACTGTTGCAGTAAATGTGCCCCAGGCATAACCACTTACTCTAGTGAATGCTTTCTTGAGCAACACTATTGGCCAGCCAAGGAGTGACAGCATAAGAGGATACTTACTAACTAGACAATTCTTTCCCTCTGCAAGCCTTCTTACAACTCACCCAACCTGAAAAATACTTCATGTTTCCATAGTTCGCACTATCAAAAAACCTCATGAATATATTAGTTCAACTACGCCTCACACAATTCATTCTTGCAAGGGTATTATATCATCATAAGAAATGTTCATTGTCCTATGAAACCCCAGACACAACAAACTGGTAACTGATAAACTGATTCTTCCATGTCATGTGTTTTCACTACAGGGCTTCGAGCGAACACTGATGGAAAATTAGAAAGTGTTTTTCCGACAGCACTCGTCTGCTGGAATAGAACGTGAAGGGATACTGGAAGGAAAGCCTGTGCACATGTACATGGCATCAGCCAAACAAGTTGACTGAAGTGTGAGTTTTCCTTAACTTGGAGTTCAAAAAGGATCTAGCACCCCTCCTGCCACCATAATAGAACAACTGAGTGTATGTTAATGGAATTACTTTCCTCTGAACTGTATTTTCCCTTTCACCTGCCTAACTCATCAGCCCAAAGAAAAAAATTGATTCTACTTTCGGGAATACTATGGCATTCTTCTTCTATGTTTTCCCCTTAAACTATTTTAGGACACAAATGATCTGCAGTCTAGAGTGAAAGGAAATGACATTACCTCAGAGAAATAAAACAGGGCCGATTCACAGAAGAGAATATCAGCCAGGTAAACAGTCCCACTGGTCAGCACTTCAATTTGGTATTTACAGAAATGGTGACTTCGCAAAAACTCACTAAAGTGCCTGTATGTGGAAGAAATGGCAAAATCTGAGGATTTTACGATCAAATAAATTTTCATTATGAAAACCACAATTTCCCCAATTCTTGAGTGTTTATTGGTACAGAGGCTCCAAACTGGAATCCAGATTAGCATCATCCCATGGGTTTAACAATGTAGAACTTCATACCATCTGTCACAATTAAGCAAGGTGGTTGTAATAAGGCAGAAGGCAGAAAGTGCGAGGGAAGCTTCTTGTAGGCAGGGAACATATCTTCCAACCCTATAGTGGCTCATACAGCGCTTAGCACACAGTAAGGACTCAATAAATACCACTGATTCATTTACTGATTGAATTAAGCCCTTTTTTGGGCTTGCACTCATTAATGAGGAAGCCAGAAAAAAAACCTAGAGTGCCACAGTGTCACAGCTACATAATGCAGAGATGCTAAAGAGCTGTGTCCAAACATACAAAATCCTGATAAAAATTTACATCAGAGATAGACAATACTCTTAATGTCTTATTTGCCCTACATAGCATGAAATTATTTTATATACCAACAAGAGCAGTACACATAGATTTGTTTTACAGTACATAAGTTTAAAAAATAATGAAAATTTTAAAATAGCAACCGAGTATTCTATAATGCAGGTCTTCAATACTAAGAAAATAGTAGACTCAATAACCATTTTCTTAAATAAAAAGCCTTTCGAATTGCTAGTTATTTTAACTAATTGAAGAGCACCCAGAAATATAAATGCACGATCATATTCACAAACATTAAGGACACCCTTAAATATACTTTCTTCTCACTGTTTAAGGTATAGTGGATAAAGCATAGGCCTGGGAGCCAAAAGTCATGGGTTCTAATCCTGAATCTGCCATTTGTCTGCAGTGTGACCCTGCAAAGTCATTATACTTCTCTGTGCCTGTTACCTCATCTGTAAAATGGGGATTGAGATTGTGAGCCCCACATGGGACAGGGACTGTGTCCAACTTGATTTGCTTATATCCACCCCAGTGCTTAGTACAGTGCCTGGCACACAGTACGTGCTTAAATACCACCATTATTATTATTACTACTGTCAAATAGAAAAGGCTTCAAGTAGTTCAATGAAAAATTCATTAAGTCAACTTACTCTTGTTCCATGGCGCTAAACACTATTGACTGTGCCATAATAAAACAATTAGGATCCACATGTCCATCTTCCCCACAAATCTTTGCTGTAAAGGAATTTACAGGTCACTTACTTGAAAGGAAAACAGGTCACACACTGCATTACATGTTCAAAGCCCTAGCTTTATTCATCTGACATTAATACATGAAAAAGTGGAATGTGGAATATAGGGGAAAAAAGGAAATAGTTTTCTTCTGAATTACTCTTGCATTAATTGCATGAAATGACATTACTCTAATAGGCAAGGACCTGTTTGTACATTTTTAGTAAAAAATGTGTAAGCGCTATTTTCCTCTGCAATACATTGAGGGAATATAGGATGAGCGGGAGGAGAGTAACCTGCCCACCCAAACATACAGTGTGTTCCCCACACCTACCTGGGCTGCACAAAGCAGACAGAGGGCTGGCCCCAGGGTTGGAGGGAAAGGCCACTCCTTGAATAGCTACAACTAGATTCTTAAATTCATCAGCAGTACACTACTGGGTGAAAGCTTGGGTATGTGTACCATTAACCCACGGAGATGTGTGCGCACATTCACAGCTGTTCTTCTGACAGTGCGCCTTTACCTCATAGAATATGAGCTGCTGTTGCTGCTTGTCACAGATCATATGCCTTCAATACTCATGTAACATTTCTGTACATTTGTTTTTCTTTGGTTACTGTGCTTCAGCTCCTGGAGCTTTGTATTTCCTTTTACACTGATATATCTACCCTGCTTCCCCATTAGACTTTTAAGGGAGGAACTGAACTTTGTTTTTCCCCTGAAACTTCCTACAAAACCTGCTAAAGTGCGTGTGTGTATGCACACAATCACATGATCAATACCATGCTTCCATTCTTCCCTCCAGAGGGCATGCCGGTGGTCCACTTGCTTCTTACCTACTATATCGTTTCTCATTGCCTCTGTAATAGGGATTGGTTTAGCAGCATCTGGAGATATATATTTGGTAAAAGTATTCACTGCATCCCGTTCTATACCTGGAGGGGAAAAATACAACCACAACTTCAATGAGAAGACCAGACTGCACTTGTAAGCACTTGGGAGAAAAGATTAGATCCTCTTCTCCCCAGAATCTACACGGGAATCCAACCCAGAAACCAATAAGCAGACGGATGGTGAGTCCATAAATTCAAGCTCTCTGTATTTTCACCTAGTCACTAATTCATACAAAGCTACTTCTCCTTCTTCTTCCTTTCTGTAAATTACTTTAGTATCTCAAGCCCTCTGTGTTTTTTCCTAGACACTAACTCAAGTACATAGCTACTTTTCCTTCTTCCTCCTATCTGTTATTATTTTAGGATCTGCCTCCATCCTGGAATCTAAGCTCCTTGAAGGCAGGGATCATGTCTATTAACTCTGATGCATTCTCCCAAGTGTTAAGTACAGTTCTCTGCTCTCAGCAGGAGCACAATAAATACAATTGATTGATCAGATAGTTCTTCTGAGGACAGAAAAGTGTAGACTGGTGATTGGTTTTTATGCTCACAAAATCGCCCCCATCCAAACCTCAGGGAAGACTATTGATATTTAATTTTTAAAGTATCTGTATTAGAGGCAGGATTCAGAGGATCCTCCAGAATGATTGGCATAGCCAAGAGCTGCAAACACCTAAGAGGCCTTAGCAAATAAACAATGTTTAACTCTAGGACAACACCAAAATCCTACACAGTATCTGATAATCACCTTTCATGGGGAAAAAAAAGACTCTCCAGTGGAGTAGTGCTCTCTGAAAATTACTACAAAAAGGCAGGCTTCTTTACCCACAAAAATCAAATAAAGCATTACCTTTCAGAAACATAACATTTAGGTTGAACACTCAGGAGCTGCCAAGGGGTCAGGTTTCCATTTATGACACTTTAACTGTTATTACCACTCTAAAATCACAGAGTCAGGCTGACCCTTGAGAGACTTCTGCCTTTAGGCACGTGAGCAGTTAAACCAGCAGGAGGTCTGGTTGTCAATTCTCTCCCTAAGGAACTACAGGGATACAAGCTGCCCAACTCCTGGAGGCCCCATTCCAATCTTTAATCACCCAGATGGTCATGTGGCCTGGGAGTCAGAATAAACTGGGTTCTAACTCCCCGGTCCCACCCCCCTCCTCCCCAAACCATGTATCTGCTGTATGACCTCGGGGCAAGTCAGTTAATGTCTCTGGGGCTCACTTACCTCAAATGTAAAATGGGGATTAAGACCGTGAGTTCCATGTGGGACAAGGACTGAGTCCAGCCTGCTTACCTTATAACTACCCCAGTGCTTAGTACAATGCCTGGCACATTCTAAGTGTTTAACAAATACCATGTCAAAAAAAAGTCTTCCTTGGATCTGATCAAAGTTTCTGTTACTTTAAATTTAAACCCATTTCCTCTTGTAAGCTGGTTATGAACAGGGAACGTATCTGCTAATTCTTTTTCATTCATACTCTCCCAAGCTCTTAGAACAGTGGTCTGCATATAATAAGTGCTCAAAAAATATGACTGACTGACTGACATTGTTTTCCTTGTCTCATGAGAACCAATCGGGGTCTGGATCCTTGCTCCCCTCTGCCCCCCAAAACCCCCACCCCAAACAAACCCTTCAGTTCCTTAAGGGTTTTTGTAAAAGGGCACAGCTTGAACCCTCAATTTATTACACTTCAGGGATAAGAAATTCAACAAAAGATTATATTTCACCAATTTCTGGAGATAACCTCCCCTGTTTACAAAACAGTTTACCAAAGGACCTTCCATAAAAAGAAGAGGCCTTGCAAAATTGCTTACAATTTCCTTTTTCACTTTAAATAAACCTGCCTTTGGGGAACTTGTCAAGCCAGATGTGCTGGAAGGGGAAGCTCAATCTGAATGATTAGGCGATTTTGAAGACAAGTGATACAGGTCTCAGACTTCAACTTTGAACCACTCCTTCCACTTTTGGTAGGTCAAACCAAAAAAATAAGCAACTCAGAGAATACATTCCCCCTCACCAAATGCCTACAAAATTGTGCATGATCTAAGTTTCACATAAATACTACTCTAATAAATACTATAAGTTCCACATGGGTGTTTAGCCTATAGACATTAATGCAGTTATCCTAGATTTATGTTGGAAGGACTGCAGCGCAGGCATTGGGATTTCTGGTCAACCAATACCTTCTGACAGGTTGGGAAGACAGCTGTCATTTGGAAGATCTGCAGGGGGCAAGGAGGGGGGTAGGAGGGAGAGGCCTCACCTATTCTACCTTTCCGGTCATTAGAACATTCCAGCTACTGCCACAGCCTTATCCACATTTCCTTGCCATTATCACCGGAAAGCATCCTGGTCTAGCTTTCACTACTCCCTCCCCTGACAAATATTACTCTAATCAAAGTCCAAATTAAGTTTATCAAAATTCATAACATTTCTCTGCACTTCCTAAACTACCCAAATTGTGGCCATGACCTCTAGGACACTAAAATAATAATAATCATGATGATGTTGGTATTTGTTAAGTGCTTACTATTTGCCCAGCACTGTTCTAAGCGCTGGGGTAGATACAAGGTAATCACGTTGTCCCACGCTGGGCTCACAGTCTTCCTCTCATTTTACAAATGAGGAAACGGAGGCACAGAGAAGTTATGTAACTTGCCCAAGGTCACAGAGCTGAAAAATGGTGGATCCGGGATTAACTGACACAACCGTATTTAATGCTAAATGGATAAATTTCTGGTGACAGCACGGATTACGTGACAAAGATTCAAGACATCATAATATGAAAGATTCCATTAGAAGCATGGAACAGATTCACTCCAACACAATTAAAATTTCAAATCGGATCATCTAAAAATGGCAAGAGCACAGAAAATCACATTCCCAATATGCTCTCATGTCGGACCTGCCACATTTTCTATTGATTCAAAGGGTGCCACCCAGGTAACACTACGGTCCCACAAGAACAAATATCTAGTGACGTTCTTCAACAACGTCAACAACCAGCCAGCAATCTTAAGGTCACTTGAGATTCTTAGACCTAAAAAGAGAACTAAATGATCTGACAAATTATTTGGAAATAATCAGCTAAAGGAAAATTATCCATCCACTCTCTATTCCACTGCCTGTGCCGGGTGGAAACTAGTCCCTTGGCATGGACTCCAGGCCCCCTAAAAATCACCAGTTTTTCCCAGGGAAGATGTCAAGAAAAAGCACACGTTTGTAACTACCGGCTCTTTAACCAACTATTTGATGTCCTTTCCAAATCCCGGTTTCCTTTATTATAAAGGCTGTTGGCAATTCCATTCCAAAGGGAGTTTTCTTTGCAATTCACTTGAGTTGATAACAGTCATTCCAAGGACATAAATGAACACCTGTCCCCTCTTGCTGTATGATGGGAATTATAAATACAGCTAGGGATGTTTGTTCAACCTATGCTCTTTGAGGACAGTTTACTTGGAAAAAGGGGAGAGGAGTAGGCAGTTTAGGTCCAGGGATTATTCTTTAATGCCACAGAAAGAATGAGGGATCCCAAAAACTAAGGAATTTTTCTCCTATTATAAGGTAATAAACAAACCCAATATAGCTTCATCAACAATAATAATGTTGGTATTTGTTAAGCGCTTACTATGTGCAGAGCACTGTTCTAAGCGCTGGGGTGGACACGGGGGAATCAGGTTGTCCCGCGTGGGGCTCACAGTCTTCATCCCCATTTTACAGATGAGGGAACTGAGGCACAGAGAAGTGAAGTGACTTGCCCACAGTCACACAGCTGACAAGTGGCAGAGCTGGGATTCGAACTCATGAGCCCTGACTCCAAAGCCCGTGCTCTTTCCACTGCGCCACGCTGCTTCCCATTCAGCTCCACTTGCATTTCTCTAGTCATAACCACTTCGAACAAGGCAACTGGTAAAAATACAAATACCAAAACCCCTAAGTGATAGTAAACTCTTCGGTCCTGAGTTTGTCAGGGGACAAAAGAATGAAAAAAGTGGGGAAAACCTGTATCCATGGGTTAAAAACCACTTCCTACAGGTCCACAGACACCATATAAGACATTTTGGGTAGGACCTGGTTACACATCACATCTCTGCCCACTTATCCAGTTATAGGGTCATATGTGGCCTGGCACCCAATAACTACCCCCAGGAGGCAAGCTGTTGCGGGGGGGGGGGAGGAGAGGCATTCTCCCTCTTTAAACACTACTCAGTTCTGAAGCCTTTAGCTTCTTAGCCCCCTGAATATAATTAGACCCAGGTTCTGCTTGTAATTGCCACAGGTATCTCTGAATCCATGAACTTGTTTGCCCACTCCCTCTGACTGCCCAGCTGGAAAGTGCGGCTACTTTTCTTGATTTAAAAATCCTTATTTTTATGGTTTGTAACTACTGAAACTCATTCAACGTGGCTGTCACCTCTCACCACTTCACCAGAAGCAAACGTGCCCTGCTTTTTTTTAAGACACTGAATCAGATTACCCAAGTGCATTAGCATCCCATAGGAAAAGAGCGTCAATTTTCAGGGTATTTTGACCTCTGTTTGGACCTCTTCAAGAAAAAATTGCTCGGACACAACGACAAAGGCCACACTTACTTCTCATTAGTTTTCCTGACAATTCCTTTAGTGCAGAAGAAGGGCTATTTCTATTTGATACTGAAAGTCTGGAAGATTCTTGATGCTCCATGGAAACTGGGTGTGGTTCGGCCTTGAGCATCCCAAGATGGAGGGCCTGGACATCGTCTCTATCCTGGAAAGGCAACGAGTGGTTCTGGGCGTTGCTAGTTCTACTATTCAAGTCTGTTCCTTTTGACGTGGTCACGAGCAGCTGCACTGTGCTGGAGTCCTCCAACCTCTTGTCAAGAAATCCAGTTGGGAAAGATGCTGTGGTTTCACGTCTTTTGGAGGAAGGAGAGACCTGCTCTACCAAGGAGCTCTGTTTAACTGTATTCAGACTGTGTGCTCTTATGCGGGACCAAGTTGTGGAGTGAAAGCTTTCAGCTTCCAACCAGAATTTGACCAAATGTTCCATCCGACGCAGTTCCATGAACTGAATAAAATAAGGGAGGGCAATGCTGTCCTGCAAGACTTGTTCCAGGGTTTTTGAAAGACTTGATTTGGTCTCTTGGGCCTGAAAGTCCAAGCATGATCTCCCTAAAGGAAAAATATGGCAGCCAAAGAATTAGCCAAATACTCTTTAGTGAATCAGGAATAATAGGTTCTTGATTTACATTTACAATAAAATCGCTTTCTGGAAAATCAAAATTAACTGCAAACTAGTTTATAATCATCTGAAATAACAAGTGATTCTACCTCCGTCAGAGAAAATAGAATGACTGTTCTCGAAACGTATTAAATACTTGTTTCCAAAGGCTTTCTTTAAACAATTAATCTTCACAATCCTTCACTAGAAGCCCAGGTCATATGATGAATGAATGATCAAAAGGAAAAAAAAAAAGTATCTTAACACACCACTCTCACACTGTCTGCCACTTTTTGGATAGCTTTCCCTCATAATTCGATTAACTAAAAACCTAGATAGTAGCTCTGATCCTACTTATCTGCCAGCCTGTTTCCAAAAGGCAGATCTCTCAAAAGGTGACAACTCTTTTCTAACAACTTGATATTCAGGCCAGATCTTGCAGGCTCAGTCCAATCTGATAGAAGAGGGGGTAGTATGAGAGTGTATGCGTGCGCTCACAGCCCCCCGCCTCCTCCACGCAACCACAGAAGAAACTTTCTGCCCCTATGGCTTTGGCCAGCTCTGGGAACAGAAATGATTAGCGAGTGGGGCTGATCAGGAGAGCAAGTCCTGCTTTATGATCTGTAGCTCTGTCCTGCTTTGGGAAAAAGGATTTTTGCCTCATCTTAGCTGATGATCTACTAATGTTCTCTGTAGAGCTGGTGGGCCCTATGCAAGTTTGCTTGGAGTTGAGGAAAGTGTTTTTTAATTTATTTATAATAATGTCTATCTCCCCCTCTAGACTGTAAGCTCATTATGGGCAAGGAACATATCTGCCAATTGTGTGGCACTGTACTCTCCCAAGTGCTTACTACAGGGCACTAAATATAATAAGTGCTCAATAAATACCATTGACCAATGCCCTGAATGGGAGAAAGATCTGGTTGGTGAGAGGTGCTGAAGTTTCCAATTCCCTTTGCAAACCTATTCGAACTTATGTGAGCTAAACTGACCCTTTGACTACAGCACAGAATAGTCGGGAACACTTACCTAGGTCCCCAAAATGAGCAGCCTCCATGTGGCTGGGCTGCTTCTTGAGGGTAGCTGTCCTACTACTTGAAAATGAATCCATGTTGGCAGAAATGGCATTGATTGCCACATGGCTTGGTCCTGCAGCCTCCAGTAAGGCATGGTTTCTAGTGCTTTTCTGCGGGGAATGTACTGGTATTGCAGCTGAAATGAGAATAGTTGAAAAGATAAACACTTTCTTTTGGATTTCATTTATTCAAAGGCCAGAGAGCATTTTGAAAGTTTTAAGCTTCCCTAGTGCATCCATTTTTCCAAGACATAAAAGCACAGGGAAGCCAACTGAATTCCATGAGCAGTGGTAGAGCTGGGAACTCAACCCAAGAATTCTGGCTGTTCCAACCACAATATCTTCCTGACTTTTAAGAAGCAGAGAAAGTACTAAAAGCTATGCGACACACAGAAATGAAATCTCGCTGCAATTTTCTAATTCTTTTTTGCCACTTAAACAGAGGCGGGAAAATGTTACCAGAAGGATTTCGAAGTCTTGGGATTCATTTTAAGGTACAGAAGAGGTATTTCATCCAGAAAAATGCCTATAGTATTATGTTCAGAATCACACCTGCTCCCTGAAAATGAACCAGAATAAACCCACAGAGGAGATTTTTCGTAGCAGCCATGGGTGACAGAACAAAGCCTTATCAGCATAAAGCAATACAGCAAACTACAGAGGAAGACATATACTAAGTTATTCATTTTGATGAGTGATATATTGGGAGAAGCAGCACAGCCTAGCAGATAGAGTACGGGCCTGGGAGTCAAGAGGTCCTACGTTCTAGTCCTGGCTCCGCCACTTGCCTGCTGGTGACCTCGGGCAAGTCACTTAACTTCTCTGAGCCTCAGTTACCTCATCTGTAAAATGGAGATTAAGACTGCGAGCCCCATGTGGGACAGGGACTGTTTCCAACTTAATTACCTTATATCTACCTCAGTGCTTACAACAGTGCCTGGCATATTGTCAGCACTTAACAAATACTAAAGTTATTACTATTATTTTCCAATCACTTTTAAATGCCAATCACAGGCAAAAAGAGTTCCGTCCTACTACTCCAAACAGGTGACAAGCAGCATGGCCTATTGAGAAGAACTCAAACCTGGGAGTCAGGCTCTGCCACTTGCCTTTGTGACCTTGGAGAATTCACTCAGCTTCTCTGTGCCTCAGTTTCCTCATCTGTAAAATGGGGATCCAGTAAATGTTCTCCCTCCTACTTAACTGTGAGCCTCCTTCGGGACAGGGACTGTGTCTGACCTGATTAACTCGTATCTACCTCAGAGCTAGAACAGTGTTTGACACATAATAAGCTCTTAAATATCATAGTCGTTATCCTGGGACCCTCCCATTATTGCTGAATAGGACCTTTAAACCTTAAATCCTTTCCAATGCATTTTTCTGTATTGACAGCAATGGATTTTATTAATCTAAAAAGACTATCAGCATTTACGCTTCACCACACCTTTAGAAAGTGAATTCTGGCAATTCTCCAGCATAACTGATAAAATACTCTGGTTCTAGCAATGAAGTACCAGGCACAGAATTTTAGCAACTCTAGGGGGTTTTCTTTGAAACAACTACTTTGTGTTAAAATGTAATCTCCTGGCCTCAGGAATATGTTTGCTGGATTTGACAGGCAGGAATGTGAAAATACATGCTTTTCAGGATAGTGGCTAAATTTATCAACCCCTTCAAATGGAGAGGGACACAGAGAAGGACAGATAGAATCAAGCATTTTTCAGTTTTTCCAAACTTTTTATTTTCGGGGGGGGCTGGTTTTTGGAGCTTTTTTTTACATGGGAGAATGTTTTTCAAAAATTAATAAGTTATAGGGCTATTTTTCAAAAGTTCCAAATAGTACTAAGCCTTGAATTATCTTATCTTAAATAACACCAAAATCCTCTTGTTAACTAATAGTGAAACTGTTTCTAATGTGAAGACTAGGAATATGCCTGGTGGGAAACAACTCCATTTTCATAAAATGTACACTAACTGAAAATTATGCTACTGTTAAAAGCCATATAGGCACTTTAGTGTAAAGATCTGGTCTTCCGCAAATGTACTGCTTATTTATTTGAACACAAGGCTACTGTTCAACTAGTCTCACTCTAATGATTCACTTTAACTAGAAGGAAGGTCAGAATCCATTAAAAAAAAAATCCAAATAAGGCCCAATTAAGCATGTGGGCTAAATTAAACTTCCAAATTATGGCTGTAACTGTAAAATGTCCCTAATCTACCCAAAGGAAAAATGCAGTTGTTATTTTTAAAAATACTATCCATTTAAAACCACCACTGTTCATTTATGGCAAAACCCTGGTGGCTATTAGAAATTAACTAAGCAGTACACACAAAAATGGTTAATAATAATCTAAACTACACACTGTTTTCTCTTCTTTAATATGGTGGACCAAACATATAAAGATGTCTGTTTAGATATTTCACTTATGTTATAGGGCATCATAGAAGATATCCTTCTAGACTGTGGGCAAGAATCATATTTACCAACTCTACTGTACTGTACTTTCCCAAGTGCTCTCTGCAAACACTAAACATTCAAATATCACTGACTGATTCCAAGCTTTTAGACGTGTCACAGGAAAACATCTATATTATTAAAGGTCTGTTTTCAGATAGATGACAAACTATATGTTCCAGTTTTAGAGGGCATGCATTTGGTATTGAAGGGACAGAGGGGGAGGTGGAAGGGTATGGGTGAGGATGGGGAAGGGCTCACCTCAGCTCCTTTGAGCTTAGGGGACACATCCACAGAGGGTAAGGGCTACTGCCAAACACTTCCAGAGTGTAAACTGAGACCCAGTTCCCAACAACCAACTGTCTGGAACTGGATGAATCAAGTGAAGCCCAATTCTGCAAGTTGTGTTTATAAACCAGATGAAAGCAAGGTGTATTGAATGATTGTTTGGAAGTTAATAAAACAATTACACAGAGGACACAGATACCTCATAGCAATGCAATTCACATCATCTCTTTGTATAGTGAAATTATATAAACTTACTTTTAATTGCCTTCACATCTGTGGTCTTCTCCTCCTCTTTGCCTTTCACTTCAAGAAAAAAAAAAACGAAACTGTAAAAAAGCAGGTAATTATAATACACCCCAAATTGCTATCAAATTGAATCCTTGAATCCCTTTCTTTTATCTTAAAAGCTGGTAAATTGAACTGAATTATGATCAGATTTAAAAGGAACAGTACACCAATTCATTCATTCAATCAATTGAGCACTTATTGTGTGCAGGGCACTGTACTGAGCACGTGGGAAAGTACATTACAGGAATTCAGCTACTACTGCGCTGGACATGATCCTAGATTCAAGTTTACATAAGTTTTTAAAAAAAATTTACGTTTTAAAAAATTACAGAACTTTCACATTATGGAGTTTTAAAATATATATATAAAGGCTTCTAATTTTTTCTTTAAAAATCAACTCAAAATGTAGGGGTTTTTTTAAAAAAAAACACAACACAACAACCCAGAAGACAAGGAGCGATAATTATAATTCTCAGTTGTTAAAGTGCGTTTCCTTATGAACTGCATATTAGTCATCTCTCAAACTTACTCAGTCCATCAGCCAATGGTATTTACTGAACCCCCAACTGCCCTAAACAAGGAGTATTTGAGTACCTCTCAAACATCACAGTTTCTGTAGGCTGAGGCCCAAGCACAGCAGAGGCAGACACAGAGAAGTGACACTGAAAGACTGGGAATGTATTTTAAAATACCATGAATGTTCCACGGGTTCCACTAGTTTTCATTAGTGGCTTAATGCTGGGCACAGGGTGACCAGGTAAGAGTGTGGATGACACACCATAAACTTTCACCACTACTGCAGAAAGAGGAGTGAGGTTCAGGATTGGAGATGAAAAGTTCAATATTAGACATGATGAGTGTGAGACACTCAAGTGGCGATGCCCTGGAAGCCAGAGGAGCCAGGGAATTCTCCCAGTCTGTGCATATTTTTAAGAGAATGCTAATCTGCACATTTGGGTGAGGCCTTGGGATTCAAAAATGCAAAGGAAACTGCAGCTCAGTGATGGAGTTATTAACACTCCTTCATCTCCTTCAGCAGCCTTCAACATTGAAAATGCCGTTCACTTGTGCCTTGAAAGTTCTAACAGTGACATCTGAGAAGACTGATCTCAGAATGGTTTAAAGTTTTCCTGAACTTCAAAATATCTGAATAATAATTAACCTTATTGAAGATATCATTATTGCACATTTCATTCTTATTGAGCTCTGGCATTTCTTGACCCCAAACTGTTTTCTTTGGCAACCCGATAATGTTCTTGAAAAGATCCAGAAGTCAATGGGGATCACATAAGAAACATTTCATGAAGCTAGCTTTAAAGTTTCCCAAATTGTAGCCAAACGGTAGCCAAATGGGCTATCAAAGTGATGGCAGAATGGAAGACACAGGTTGATCAATTCAAGGTAACTGCGATGTCAAATGCTCTGAGAGAAACCTTCATACACTTCCCTAAGTGCTTCCCTATTTTCCATGTTGCCTTTGTGGCTAAGAGTGTCCAGGTTCCCAGGACCATGCTTTTATCTCCTGCCTATCAGGGTTTAGTTAGGTGATTGCCCAGAGTAGCCTTTTGATAAATACGTAAGCTTACAAAAATGTCACGTGAACTGGTGGAATGGATAGGATTGGGTGAGAGGAAAAGCAGCATAAAGGTAACAATGATCCCACCCTGACTACTGCAACAGGCTCCTCGCTGACCTCCTTGTCTCCTGACTGTCCCCACTCCAGTCCTTACTACACCCTGCTGCCAGGATCATTTTTCTAAAACTGTGTTCAGTTCATATCTCCCCACTCCTCAAAAAACTCTACTGCTTGACCATCCACCTCGGCATCAAACAGAAACTCCTAAGCACTGGCTTTAAAGCAATCAGTTCTCCCTCCCTCTATCTTACCTTGCTGATTTTCTACTCCAACACAGAATCCATGCTTTGCCCGTCCAAAGTCAACCTACCCTTTATACCTCGATCTCATCTATCTCGTCACTGACCCCTTGCCAGTGTCTTCCCTTGGATATGGAACTCCCTCCCCTTTCATATATAAAAAAACCAATATTCTCCCCACCTTCAAAAGCTTACTAAAAAATCACACCTCCTCCAAGAGGCCTTCCCCATTTAGGCCCTTACTTCCTCTACTGCCTCTCCTTTCTGCATCCCTACACACTTGGATCTGTACCCTTTTAGCACTTGATAACCCCACCCTCAGCCCCACAGTAATTATATACAGATCCGTAATTTACCTTAACGTGTCTCCCCCTCTAGTCTGTAAACTCCTTTTGGGCAGAGAACATGTCTACCAACTCTGGTATTGTAGTTTCCCAAGCACTTAGTACACACAGTAAGTGCTCAATAAATACTTTTCATTGATTGGAGGCACTGAAGAGAAACAATTTCCACCCAGAAAAGATAAAGGGAATGTAGGAAAGACATTAAAGTCTTTCCAAGTGACAGTAGAAAGCTGAACCATTATTCACCATTCAAAAGCCAAGAGCCAATACAATTTCAGCTAGCAGTAGTGTCCAATTCCATTTTCTTTCAAAAGTCAAATACTTCTCTGTCTTGATATGACTGAAAGGATAGCTCAAATTCAGATTGGACATTTCTAGCCATTCAGGGGTTCTCTCACAATCCAGCAAATTAATTACATCTGAAGTGGGGGGTTTTTGTACAACACTCATTGAACTTCAATGTTTGATGCTAAAATGAGGACTTTCTCAGATGTGAAAATAAAATACGAAAGAATTGCATTTTTAAAGATTTTGACGAAGAAAAAAAAATTTAAAAATCAGCCAGTATAGTCAACTTTGCCTGAAACAAGATGAAAAGAACTACAAGCAGGTCATTCAGAAAACACTGTCTGGGAAACCTTCCAAGAATCATCTATAAAACCACCACTACTTTTTGGAATGAAGTCTTTACACTGCAAAGGAAGAAAGAAGATTTTAAAATTTAAACACTCCATAAAAGGCACCCTAGTCTCCCCAGCTCACCCAAGGGCCTACCACAACAGTGCCTGAAATATTACGAGTGTCAGCCATTTCAACAGGAAATGCTAATGAAGACATATAGCAACTCAGCATTTTGTATTTAGAAAGAGGCTTGCGCTTTTCCACTGGAATGGAAAAATTCAGATTTAAACCGTGTTTTGGCAGCTAAGCATTGACAATTTTGGTTCCCAAAGCCTAAGTAAACTTTTGAACTTATTGAAGAGCCTGCAGGTTATATAAATAACCTCCCACTAAATGTTTGACAAGTAAACGCTTTCCAAAGGCAATACTTGAATACTACCATCTGGAGGAAAAGTCAGAAGAGAAGCCCACACGGATACGTTCTGAGCTAAACAGAAACCTCACCCATTCCACTGTATCTGTCTTTCTCACTAGACAAGTGGGCAGAGATTGTATCTACCAATTCTACTGTAGTGTACTTTCCCAAGCAATTAAGTGCAGTGTTCTGCACACAGTTAGAGAAGCATCGTGGCCTAGTGGCTAGAGCATGGGCCAGGCTTCTAATCCTGATTCCGCCAGTTATCTGCTATGTGATCTCATGCAAGTCAATTAACTTCTCTGTGCCTCAGTTACCTCATCTGTAAAATAGCGATTAAGACTGTGAGCCCTCTGTGGGGCATGGACTGCGTCCAACCTGATGAGCTTCTATCTACCCCAGCCCTTAGTACAGTGCTTGGCAGTATACCATAAAAAAGTAAATGCTCAGTAAAGACCACTGATTGATTCTGTTCTTGCACAAGAACCTATAAGCAGAGGAATAAATTGGCTCTGCCCGGCTTATTTCTAGAGATGATGGGAACTCTTCGGTTTTGGTAGATTTCCCCATTGACTGATTTGAACCTGTCTTTTTTTCTATGAACCATGGTGCCTAAATTCTACCCTGCCTCAGAACAGGGCAACATTTCTGTCCTCTGACACGAATACTTGAAAGCTTGTTGCACTTCTTCAGAACAAGTTGTAATTTACAAAGGTAATAAGCACTCCCAGCAAACACTGCTACCTACACTTAACTAGAAGCGGTCAACCTGGCTAAAAGCTTTTCCAACTTCAATTCTCAACAATGTAACTCTGTAAGTTCTAGTACCCAAAAGAAACCTGACTGAATTGTACAATAATTCAATTTTTCCTTTCGACAAAAAATTGTCATTAGGTCTGTTTTAAAATAATGGGACTCCTAGGGATAGCCAACCACTTGAGGGTCCTATAAGGCTTTCTATTTCTCTCCCTTCTTTGGGGATGTCTGCTTCTCTTAACTCACATTTAAATACATTTGCCTTATTCTTGGAAAGAATTCTAATTCCTGTATATATTCCCCATGCCCTCCTCCAATCTACTGAATTTTAGTATGTCTCCCTCTCTAGACTGTAAACTCCTTGAGGGCAAGGATATCTACTAATTCTACTGCACTCTCCCAACCACTAGTACTGTGTTCTGCACATAATAATAATAATGTTGGCATTTGTTAAGCACTTACTATATGCAAAGCACCGTTCTAAGCACTGGGAAGGATACAAGGTGATCAGGTTGTCCCACGTGGGGCTCACAGTCTTAATCCCCATTTTACAGATGAGGTAACTGAGGCAAAGAGAAGTTTAGTGACTTACCCAAAGTCACACAGCTGACAAGCGGCGGAGCTGGGATTTGAACTCATGATCTCTGACTCCCCAGCCCATGCTCTTTCCTCTGAGCCACGCTGCTTCTCATAATATAATACTATTGATAGTGAAACTATTTTCCTTCTGTCTTTACTTTTACTATTTCTACTGCAGCTGACTAGTTTTTGTCTGTACCATTTTTACAATGTAATCATAGATTGCCCTCCCTAGATAAAAGACACAATATTGGAAATTCCTGAGAATCCCTTAACTTTTCTGTTTTCTAATTTTTTAAAAAACTCACAAAAAGATTGCTATTCCTTGGTCCGTACTCTTTAGTGGTACCAAAGCAAAGTTTCCCATAGGAAATAATGCAAAGTGTATTGGTGTACTCCCAAGACCTAAAAAATTGACTAAAGAGAATCAGATAGGACAAGTTTTTGTTCCACACTGGGCTTCTAAGTGGGAAGGAGGGCAGGTATCATCCCCATTTTAAAGATCTGGAAACCGAAACCAAGAGAGGTTAAGTGACTTGCCCGAAGTCACAAAGCAGGCCGGAGTCTGAGCCGGGCCACCTGACTTCTGAGCTCTGTGCTCTTCTCTCTAGGCCGGGCTGATTCCATCCCACAAAAAGCCTAAGTAACATTTGGAAAGCATTTGGGGAAAAGCTGGGCAGTGTTACCTTATCCTTTTTGTGTTGATATGATTATTAAAGAGCATAAGGCCACCCTGGGTTAAAAAATGATGGCCCTCCCTGCCCAGCATTCTTCCTCTGACAATGCTACTAAAGATGACCTTTCCAGTTTACTGCCCACGAAGATCGCACAACAGCATGTGGCTGGTTCAGCGGGAACCATCACCACCATTGCAAAAACAACCAAAGGCTTGTCCTGCTCATAGTAGGACATACTTTCCCCCTCTTAGCCATTGTTGTTTGAGATGCTCTACTGCATCTATCTGGGTACACTGTACAAGGGTTCCAGAAATTATCTCATGTAATCAATATCAACAGGATTTATTGAGTAGCCACTGTGGGCAGCACACCTCTCTAAGTACTGGGGAGAGTTCAACAGACATAGTGTACATTATCCCTGCCCTCAAGGAGTTTATAATTTATAGGGGGAAGTTCAATACTAGGATACTTACAAATAGGTGGATCTAACATAGTATATAAAATATGTACACAAGTGATATGAGGGTTTGTGAGTAATTGATGGGTTTAGATGGTGCTGAAGGGGGAGAACTGGAGATGAGAGAAGTAGAAGAGATATGAGCCCCCTGAGGTACAGAGACCACATCTAATTCTTACCTGTGTACTCTTTTTGAGTGCTTAGTACAGAGCTCCGCCCACAGTAAGCGCTTAATACTATCGTTATTACTACAGATGTGATTTCAGAGGACTTTGAAGATGAAGAGAGCAGTACCCTCCTGGATGTTAAGGGGAAAGGAATTTCATGCAAGAGAGAAGGTGTGTTTGCTCACTAGAGCACCGTACAGGGAGTAGGTTGGCTGAAGAGGGACGAAGAGTAAGAGCTGGGGTGTAGTTTCAAAAAGAAACTTTTCGCCTTCTCCCTCAATAAGGGAGCCAATTACCATTTTGGAGGCAAAGCTTTTCCTGAAATAGTTTAAATACAGAACACTAATATGCTGAATATGAGTGATTATTCCACTACATAAAGAATAAAATTAGTGACATTTAGAAAATTTGACTGATTTTATTCTATACCTCTGTAAGAGATGGTTGAGCGTACTTATTTTATACTGCTTTTTAATGCAGATATATGTGAAAGCTATAATGGAAATGGGGAAAAAAATGGACATAAAATGGATTACTAAACAAAGTTTCCAAGACTGATAATGGGTGAAAATAGGCTATTGCAAAGGAAAAGGTACGTATATTAGAAGGCTCAAGAAATGTTTAGGTAGACTCATTGACAGTAGGCCCATGAGAGATCACTAAAGAAGAGTGTCAAGAAGGGATATCTGACACTCTGTTACTACTAATAATCATAATAAAATTACTGTGGTGTTTGTTAAGCACTTACTATGTTCCAAGCCCCACACTAAGCCCTGGGTAGATACAAGATAATCAGGTCATACAAAGTCCTTGTCCAACAAGGGCTCACAGTCAGAGGGGGAGGGAGCCCTGGTAATAATTATAATGTTGGTATTTGTTAAGCACTTACTATGTGCAGAGCACTGTTCTAAGCACTGGGGTAGATACAGGGTAATCAGTTTGTCCCACGTGAGGCTCACAGTCTGAATCCCCATTTTACAGATGAGGTAACTGAGGCCCAGAGAAGTGAAGTGACTTGCCCACAGTCACACAACTGACAAGTGGCAGAGTTGGCATTTGAACTCATGACCTCTGACTCCCATGCCCAGGCTCTTTCCACTGAGCCACGCTGGTATTTAATTCCTGTGTACAGTAAGGGAAAAGAAAAGTTAGGTGGCTTGCTCAAGGTCACACAGCGATGGGGCGGCAGAGGTAGGAACCCCCCCCCCACGTCTATGAAGCTTCTGTGTTCCTCTAAGAATTCTCCGATATAGATAGAACACTGACCTGCCCCAGGATAGAACTGCTTATATAACCTCAAATTTAACCAAACTGGCCTCCTCTAACTCTGAGAATTGGTCTCAAGAAAGCAAACCTTTCAAAATGAGACACCCCGACTAGCCCACTGACGAAATGCTCACTGCCCCATAAGTTCGGGGAAAAGATGTGAAAAATACCCATGTCTTTCAGTGCCCCTTTGATCTTTGGGATCACAAGCAACTCGCCACTTCGTGGAAAACTCTAAACTGCTTTAAAAAAAAAAAAAGAAAAAGGGATTGTAACCCTTCAGACAATCACATGACGGGAGGAGCGATGCACAAGGGCAAGATCTAGGAGAGGGGACATCGAGGAAGGAGGTATGTGTGCATGTAGGGGTGTGAGGGCCCTTCAGACAATCCCATGGCAGGAGGATTGATGTACAAGGGCAAGATCTAGGAGAGGGGACACCAAGGGCAAGATCTAGGAGAGGGGACATCAAGGAAAAAGGGGGTATGTGTCTATGTGGGTGTGTAAGGGTCCTTCAGACAATACCATGGCAGGAGGAGCGATGCACAAGGGCAAGATCTAGGAGAGGGGACATCGAGGAAAAAGGGGGTATGTGTGTATGTAGGTGTGTAAGGGCCCTTCAGACAAATCCCATGGCAGGAGGAGCGATGCACAAGGGCAAGATCTAGGAGAGGGGACATCGAGGAAAAAGGGGGTATGTGTGTATGTAGGTGTGTAAGGGCCCTTCAGACAAATCCCATGGCAGGAGGAGCGATGCACAAGGGCAAGATCTAGGAGAGGGGACATCGAGGAAGGAAGGGGTATTTGTGCATGTAGGTGTGTAAGGGCCCTTCAGACAATCCCATGGCAGGAGGAGCGATTCACAAGGGCAAGATCTAGGAGGGGGGACATCGAGGAAAAAGGGGGTATGTGTCTATGTGTGTAAGGGCCCTTCAGACAAATCCCATGGCAGGAGGAGCGATGCACAAGGGCAAGATCTAGGAGAGGGGACATTGAGGAAGGAAGGGGTATGTGTGCATGTAAGTGTGTAAGGGCCCTTCAGACAATCCCATGGCAGGAGGAGCGATGCACAAGGGCAAGATCTAGGAGAGGGGACATCGACGAAAAAGGGGGTATGTGTGTATATAGGTGTGTAAGGACCCTTCAGACAATCCCATGGCAGGAGGAGCGATGTACAAGGGCAAGATCTAGGAGAGGGGACAACGAGGAAAAAGGGGGTATGTGTCTATGTAGGTGTATAAGGGCCCTTCAGACAAATCCCATGGCAGGAGGAGCGATGCACAAGGGCAAGATCTAGGAGAGGGGACATCGACGAAAAAGGGGGTATGTGTGTATATAGGTGTGTAAGGACCCTTCAGACAATCCCATGGCAGGAGGAGCGATGTACAAGGGCAAGATCTAGGAGAGGGGACAACGAGGAAAAAGGGGGTATGTGTCTATGTAGGTGTATAAGGGCCCTTCAGACAAATCCCATGGCAGGAGGAGCGATGCACAAGGGCAAGATCTAGGAGAGGGGACATCGACGAAAAAGGGGGTATGTGTGTATATAGGTGTGTAAGGACCCTTCAGACAATCCCATGGCAGGAGGAGCGATGTACAAGGGCAAGATCTAGGAGAGGGGACAACGAGGAAAAAGGGGGTATGTGTCTATGTAGGTGTATAAGGGCCCTTCAGACAATCCCATGGCAGGAGGAGCGATGCACAAGGGCAAGATCTAGGAGAGGGTCATCGAGGAAGGAGGGCGGATACGTGTGTGTGTGAGGGAAAGGGTCTCTCTCGCTGCAGTCTCACACTCACACACACAGAGCCATAATTGGGGACCATCCTGAGGTATCCTCTTCCCCCACAATGGTGGCACTTCCTGCTACTGCCCTGTTTCTCCCAGAACTAGTGCTCCCCCGGCCGCTCCTCCTGGGCTGGGTCCCATCCCCGTCAGACTGTCCTTCGGGTTCGGCCCGGCCCCCCGCCGCCCCCGGGTACCTTTCCGCCGGAAGAAGGACATGGCGGGGCCGGGTTAGAGAGCGCAGGGAAAGGCTCCCCCTCCTTCATCCAAGACCCTTGGAGCGCCGGGTCCCTCAGCGGCCGCCGCCGTCGGCGAGAACTAGCCCCAGAGGGGGTCTTGCCTCGCGGCGCCGGCACCCCCGCCGCCTCCCGGGCCCGGAGCAGCGCCCGCCGCCGCCATATTGTCAACAACCCGCCCCGAGGGCCGGCCCCTTCCCCGCGCGGGGGATCACGGGAGACGCGGCCAACTCCCGCCCACCACGTGACCGCCCTGATGGCGCCTTTTCCAGCGCGGCCCAAAGGACAGGGCGGCCCACCGGCTGAGGAGGCCCAGGCGGGCGGTGACGGTTGTGGCGGCGTCGAGCAAAGGCGGGGCCTCCCTGCCCATCCACCCCCACCGACGACCTCCTCTTATTTCCTCTTGCAACCCTCAGCTATGATGGATAGAACAGTGCTCGGCACATTGCAAGCAGCGTGGCTCAGTCCAAAGAGCCTGGGCTTCGGGGTCAGAGGTCATGGCTTCGACCCCCCCCCCCCCCCCCCCGCTCGGCCACTCTGCCCAAGTCACTTCACTTCTCTGTGCCTCAGTTACCTCATCTGGAAAAGGGGGGTTAACTGTGAGCCTCACGTGGGACAACCTGATTATCCTGTGTCTCCCCCAGCGCTTAGAACAGTGCCCTGCTCATAGCGCTTAACAAATAGCAACGTTATAATTATTATAGAACAGTGCTCGACACATTGTAAGCAGCGTGGCGCAGTGCAAAGAGCCTGGGCTTCGGAGTCGGAGGTCATGGGTTCGACTCCCAGCTCTGCCACTTGGCAGCTGTGTGACTGTGGGCGAGTCACTTCACTTCTCTGTGCCTCAGTTACCTCATGTGGAAAAGGGGGGTTAACTGTGAGCCTCACGTGGGACAACCTGATTATCCTGTGTCTCCCCCAGCGCTTAGAACAGTGCCCTGCACATAGTAAGCGCTTAACAAATACCAACGTTATTATTATAGAACAGTGCTTGGCGCGTCGTAAGCAGCGTGGCTCAGTGCAAAGAGCCTGGGCTTCAGAGTCAGAGGTCATGGGTTCGACTCCCAGCTCTGCCACTCGTCAGCTGTGTGACTGTGGGCGAGTCACTTCACTTCTCTGTGCCTCAGTTACTTCATCTGGAAAATGGGGATTAACTGTGAGCCTCACGTGGGACAACCTGATTATCCTGCGTCTCCCCCAGCACTTAGAACAGTGCTCTGCACATAGTAAGCGCTTAACAAATAACATTATTATTAACAAATACCAACATTATGAGTATTATTATTACGATGAGAAGCAAGCGTGGTTCAGTGGAAAGAGCCCGGGCTTGGGAGTCAGAGGTCATGGGTTCGAATGCCACCTGGCAGCTCTGTGACTGTGGGCAAGTCACTTCACTGGGCCTCAGTTACCTCATCTGTAAAATGGGGATTAAGACTGTGAGCCCCACGTGGGACAACCTGATCACCTTGTATCCTTCCCAGTGCTTAGAACAGTGCTCTGCACATAGTAAGTGCTTAACAAATACCAACATTATTATTATTCTTAAATGGGAGTATCAAGGAAAAAGGGGGACCTTCCCACACACACACTGAGACCCACAACTGTGGTTTTTGACTATTCTCAGGAGTCCCATCCCCCCCCCCCCCACCATCCTGGGATACTGGGATATCTTTGCTTAACAATAACAACAACAATCATGGTATTTAAGTGTTTATTGGGTGCCAGGTGCTGTTCTAAGAGCTGGGGTGAATACAAACAATCGGGTTGGACACAGTCCCTGATCCACATGGGGCATACAGTCTCAATCCCCATTTTACAGATGAGGTAACTGAGGCCAAGAGAAGTGAAGTGACTTCCCAAAGGTCACACAGCACATTGTGGGGGGGGGGAGGTCGAGATTAGAACTCATGACCTTCATAGCTGTGGTTGTTTCTGATCAGAATGACCCCTTGGGGTTTGTTTTGGGACTGTAGCCAAAGTGACTTTTAAGAATCCCCTGGACTGGGCTGTACCATGACAGAAGAAAGACCTGACTTTTCCTCAATCGACCTGTATGACTAATTCCAACAAACAACCTTTCATTTGAAAGGGTGTCATTTCATTCAAAATGGAAGTAGCTATCAGATACCTGGCTGGAGCAGTTTGGGCTGTGTCCAGAAGGCATATCCAGAGGGGAATTCAGAACTCAGTAGAGGGCTGAGCATAGAGTAAGCACTCAATACCATTGATTGAACTGCTCACCAGGGAGAAACTCTGTGCCCCTTGACTCCTTGGAGAATAGCCCCAGGACTGCCTTCTGGGACTATTGGGCTCATAGGACTTGGGTTCTAAGCCTGATTCTTGTTAGTGAAGCAGCATGACTTAGTGGAAAGAGCATGGGCTTGGGAATCAGAGGATGTGAGTTCTAGTCCCTGCTCTGTGACTTGTCTGCTGTGTGACCTTGGGCAAGCCACTTAACTTCTCTGTGCCTCAATTCCCTCATCTGTAAAATGAGGATTAAAGGTGTGAGCCCCACGTGGGACAACCTGATTACTTTGTATCTACCCCAGTGCTTAGAACAGAGCTTGGCACATAGTAAGTGCTTAAGCACCATCATTATTGGTATTGCTTACTGTGTGACCCTAAAGTCACTTCTTTGTCTCAGTTTCCTCAACTGTAAAATGGGAATGAAATACATTTAACAAACACCATAAAAAACAGGAAGCAAGGAGCCTCCCTTTCTCAGAATGGGGCCCATGTTGACTGCCAGGACCACTGAGAATGGGGAACCTGAAGTTAAAAAGTTCCAAATTATGCTGGGATGGGGGTGAGGGTAATCATTACCTCAGAGTTGGTTACCCGCCCCCCCCAGCTATTTTCTCAGGCATAATAAACATGGGGTAAACTTCCAGTTCAAGTGGACATTCAGGGGTAAGACATTGAGAGCTCATTGACCAAACCCTTGATTTACTGGATGACTACTGCAAGCCACTGATAGAGGCCCAGCGACCTTATGATTATGGCCAGGGGCTATCGATGTTTTTTGCAGCACCCATTGAAAGCCAATGTTAATGTAAAAATCCTATAAAAAATACTTTCCAACCATAGATCACAAAGTATAGGTAGAAATCACTTTAACTCTGTGTTTTTGTCATACATCAGCATATAGGAATGAAAGAAATGTATAAATATTATGTAGCCAAATACACTCACATTTCTTCAGTGGATTCTTGTCTTTTCCCCTTACCTGGCTTCAGTATGTCAAAAGGAATTCTCCTATAGACCAGCAGATGTAGTAAACCAATTATCTCAGAAGATTTAACAGGTTCTTCTGATGGAGTGAGTTAAAGTCAGCTTACATGGACCAGCTTTTCTGAAAAGAATACCTTTCTCTTATCTATTTTGTGTTCACTTTCACAGTAGGGTGCCGTGGAATCCCCATTTTGGGATCCCTTGACTTAGGGGACAGCCTAGTGATTTTCAAAGCTGGACTTTCTTGAAGTGAAAGTCAACCTGCCTGCCAAGGTACCCCTGGTAATCTTGCTCATTGAAAAAGCAATTTGAGATGCACAAAAGAAAAGGGTTATATATTGTAAATAGAAAAAAATATATTACTTTAACATTTTTTCCAATACATTTCTGACTCTCCCAAGATTTGCACCGATTCCAGTGATGCAGCTACTAAGCTTTCATTTTGATTACATTCCTCACAGCAAAGTTCCATCGATAGAATTTCCTTAGGAGCTGCTGTTCTTTCTTCTATTTAGTTTTTCCTCCCCTTCTTTTCACCTCCTTCAGTGTTCTCTGAACGTTCAATTGCCTCTTCTGAAAGAGAAGTCCTTGTTTGTCCTTTATTATTTAGTGATCCTACTGCCTTTTTCTTTCCTGTGAAGATTATCTTCCTGTAACAAAATAAATCAGCTAGAAAGCGCTGTAGATAGGGTTTGTCCTTTTCCAGACATTGTTCATCTCAGCTGCAAAAGGGCAGCCTGTTTTAGAATCCTTTGAAACTTTGGTTTGAAAGTTCTGTTGCAAGAAACAAATTTAGGATCAGATTGCCCACTCTCGCTCACCCACTATTTTCACAGCAGACTCCCTGGCTGTGTCTGTTCAAGACAAACAATTTTTGAAAGGGATTTTTCCAGTTTGAAAATTCCAATTTTTGCCCAAATCTGATCACGGAAAATCTAGCAGTAGGCAGTGCTACACAAAGAGGACCAGGGCTAGTAGTCGTCTCTGAGGCCAACCTCAGAACCTGGACATCAGCCTATCTGCTTCACTGAAAGATCGCATTTGGAATTTCCCACTTGCACAGACTTTCCCCCTACTCTGCTGTCACTGGGGAGATTCTCAGGGCAGTCCCAAAAATTCAAACAGGTGGACAGTTGGGAGGAAGAGGGGCAAAGAGGGAGTCAGTGTAAAGCTACCAGGAGTCCTGGACAAGAACTGTCAGATAGGTTCCCAGGCCAATCAAAAGGCATATACAAGAACATAGCATCCAGCAAAAATACCCTGTTGACACTGGCTCGGTTTAAGACTTTTGAGTCCTCTCATGATGAACTGCAACAAAAAGCACCAATTTCTGCCCTTCTGGACATGAGCTGGCTAATGTGTGAGATGTTGTGCTGAGGCTTCCGAAGAGTTTTCCCCTGGGCAGGCACTTTGCCCTAGGTTGGCCTGACAATTGCCACCTTAAACAATAGGTATACTCGGGGCCTCAGATTCCCTGCCTGTTAAGAAAAGTAACTAATCCCTTGAAGAGGGATTGAGGCTTGTCCATCACTCCTGATGGGAAGCGTCATCATCACTGTGGACAGGGACTGTGCCTACCAACTGTCTTATACTGTACTCTCCCAAGCGCTTAGCACAATGCCCTGCATATAGTAACCTCTCAAATATGACTGATTGATCATCAAAGGCATCCCAAATCACTACAACAGCTTGGGCATCCTGTGCTAACAAGGGGATGTATTTACTACTAAAGTAATTCTTCAGCTGTAATTTACAAAGTGAAAGCCTGAGTCAAAGCTTAACCCAAAGCCTTAAATTCACAACTTAAAGACTCATATTGGGAAATGACTAATGAAGAATGTTGAAAAGGACTTACGTGTCATAGTGGGCCTTAAATGGAACACCTTGAACATGAGTCATCAGGGCAGTCTGTTGTTATAAATAGGCAGGCTTCATTTCAGGATGGATTCCGAACAGAGGAACCCACCCAATTTACGCTTGTCACACTTCTGCAGAATATGGCATAGGTCCATAGCAGGATGATATCCCAGTATCCCTCTTGCCTTACTTACCCCTTCTCCCAGCTGGATCCAGGGCTGGCAGCGGGAAGGACAGAGCACAGACAAGGCGGGTGGAGGTTTAAGAAGGTGTGGACATTAGGTAGCAATATGGGTACCATATGGCATCGACCATAGTAGCGGGTTCTTTATTTTAGGCTCTACTAGATAGGAAAAATCTTGGAGTAGTTGGAGAGAGTTAGAAAACTGGACAATCGAGAGCACAGGAAGGAAAAGCATTAGGATTATTTTACATGGAGTAGAGAAGGCTCAGGAGAAACCAGATAATCTTCAGGAACATGAAAAGTTTTTTGTTATAAAAGTTGAGGAGCAGTGGTGCTCCTAGTTAGCCAAATGACACAAAAAAAGGATTCTAAGGTGGCACTCTTGGGGGTCAGATGAGAGATTCACTGACAGAGATGCCGAGAACAGAGACAGGCAGACAGGATGTGCAGAAAAACAGAAAAAGAGGTACAAATGAGGAGAGAAGAAGGGCAGGCTAGGAGGGGAGGGAACAGACACATAGACACAGATAGGTAAGGGAGGCTCTTTCCCAAAACTGAGTTAGTCCTGGGTCCTTACCTGCATCTGGTACCATCCATCTGTTCTAACTCTGACTCCAGTTACCATCACCATTATAAGGGAGGGGACTTATTTACTTTAGGACCAATGCCATGGCTTCAATCAGATTGTTTCAGGAACCTCCTCACTAAAAGTAACACAAACAGGTATTTAATCTCCATTTTACAACTGAGGAAATCGAAGCACAGAGCAGTTAAGAGATTTGCACCTGTTCACTCAGCAAACTGGTGGCTGAGTCAGGTTCAGGTCTTCTGACTCCCAGGAGTGTGGTCTTTCCACGAGGCCGTGCTACTTCAGTGTACTTTCCTTCAGTAGCTATTGAGGCAGAAAAGGAAGAGCTAAAGGAGTCACTGGTGTTTTCTGGGCACCATGTACTGCAAAATTATGTTTAAACAGCTTGAAAGAACATTGTTTCTCCCATCTGTTCTACCCATGCACCTCTCAGCCAACTTTCTGGCCTGGCTGCTCTCTACTGAGCACCTGTACTTCCTAAAGCCCTAAGGGTGGGGATGTTTCCTCCACTCTATTGGCTCAGGCCTGAGCACCTGTTCTGAGTTCCCTGATGAGAGTGAGCTCCTGCAAGGTAGGAGCTACCTCACTAAAAGTATTGTACTCCCTTCATTCATTCAATCATATTTATTGAGCACTTACTACATGCAGAGCACTATACTAAGCACTTGGAAAAATACTATAAGGAGTGACATTCCCTGCCCCCAGAGCTTTCAATCTAGAGGGGGAAGGCAGACATCAATACAAATAAATAAAATTACAGACCTGTACTTAAGTGCTAGGGGGCTGGGAGAAGGGGAGAGCAAAGGGAACAAATCAGGGTGATACAGAAGGGAGTGGGAGATGAGGAAAAGTGGGGGAGATGGGCCTTCAATAAGGCTCTTAAAGAGGGGAGAGTAATTGTCTGTCACATTTGAGGAGGGAGGACGTTTCAGGCTAGTGGCAGGATGTGGGCGAAGAGTCGGCAGCAAGACAGGTGAGATCAAGGCACAGTAAGAAGGTTAGCGCTAGAGGAATGAAGTGTGCAGGCTGGATTGTAGGAGAGAAGCGAGGTGAGGTAGGAGGGGGTCTAAGTTCAGTGCTCTGCACACAGAGGTGCTCAGAAGATACTGATGCTATTTTTAATCTTGGACTAGCATTTGGTTGAAGTGGAAAATAATTTTTCTTTGTGAAATGTAGGGTTTTTTAAAGTCTTTGGTGAGAAGGGGAGAAAGATACACATTCATTTTCATCCTCTCTCTTTCCTGAAAAGCAGTGCTGATCTTATATAATAATAATAATGTTGGTATTTGTTAAGCACTTACTACGTGCAGAGCACTGTTCTAAGCGCTGGGGTAGACACAGGGGAATCAGGTTGTCCCACGTGGGGCTCACAGTCTTAATCCCCATTTTACAGATGAGGGAACTGAGGCACAGAGAAATTAAGTGACTTGCCCACAGTCACACAGCTGACATGTGGCAGAGCTGGGATTCGAACTCATGAGCCCTGACTCCAAAGCCCGTGCTCTTTCCATTGCACCACGCTGCTTCTTATATCTACCCCAGCAGTTAATACAGGGCTTGACACATAATAAGTGCTTAACAAATATCATTATATCACTTGCTTGGGAATAGAAAATATCCCTCCATTTGCACACTGAGTCCCAGTAGTCACAGCCAGGGCTAATTTGAGGTCTGCAGAGCCTGCTTTTCCTCCCTGGCATGGCTGGGGGGATCCAGCTGCAGCTAAGAGTCATGAGCAAGTGCCCAGTTTGCCAAAGTTTAAGGGGACCCAATTTCAGCCTGAGACTGTGTGAGGGCAGGGCTTCGGCTCACCTCTCATCCTGGCCTCCTAGTTGCTTGCTCTCTTAGCAGTGATGGCTGAGCTCTTGTTGTGATAGTTGGTCCTGTTGCCATTTCTATTCTTCCTGCTGTTTGCAGTTGGGACCTGTCCCGTTCTTGATATTGCTGTGATGCTGCTTATCCTTTTCCTGGCTTCCTCTCACTCATTCAGGCTCCTGTGCCCCTGTCTCTTGCTGGCTGGTGTTTGCCCCACTGCCCTTGCTCTATACATACTAGGACACTGAGAAGCAGTGTTGCCTACTGGAAGGAGCACAGGCCTGGGAGTCTGGGATCTTATTTTGTCTCTGTCACTTATATGCTGTATGTCCTAAGGCAAGTCACTTAAACTTCTCTGGGGCTCAGTTTCCCCATCAGGAATGATTGTGAGCTTGTTGTGGGCAGGAAATGTGTCTACCAACTCTTTTATATTGTACTCTTCCAAATGTTTAGTATAGTACTCTGCACATAGTAAGCACTCAAATACAATTGATTGAAAAATGAAGATTAAATACCTGCTCTCCCTTTCTTTCAGTCAGTGAGTCCCATGTGGGACAGGGATTTTCTCAAATCTATCCCAGTGTAGATACCGGGCATTTGGCACATAGTAAGTGCTTAACAAATAACTTGGTTATTATTAAGGAGAGACCACAAAGTTTCCATCAGGATAGTGGGTAAATTATCAAGTTACCATTGGCTAACACAGCCCTGAACCATTTCTGTGCCCAAGCCTGGAATTTTATTTATTCAAAACTGAAAAAATGGGCAGAGAAGGACCATATGGCTTAGGGAAAGAGTTTTTAGGGGAATGTGGGCCTCGGGGCAGCCCCTAGGTTGCCCCTGAATCATCCCCTGTCTGGAAAATCCCCAGAAGATTGGAGCAGTTATAGGACCACTCTAGGTCCCCGACCCCCAGCTGCTAATTCAATTTAGGAGCTCTGCTGCCAGGTTCAAAGGTGAAGTGCAGTCCAGCTGCCCTAAACAGCATTCCCTCTGAACAGGAAATTACTCCCCTAATTGGCATTAAAGTAGCAAAGGGGTTAGGTACTTGAAGCTCAGATGCTCTATATGATCTGACATTCAACTGGGAAGCCAAAAGGTATAACATGCTCGGAGTGCAGGACCAGGGCTGGGCAAGAGCATTTGTGGGGGTTGATTTGCCTAGCTGAGTAGAAGACCAATGGGGGCAAGATTATGGCCCCCTTCCCTGCCTTTCTTCCACCACCCCCTATTTCTCCTTCATGATTGAGGATGTGGGGGGTTTGATTCAGTTCTCTTTGGCAACTCTTCCAGTTGCCCACTCTGGGCATGATGTTATACAGGGTTTTATTTTTTTTTAATGGCATTCATTAAGCATTTACTATATGCCAGGCACTGTACTAAGCAATGGGGTAGATACAAGGTAATGGACTGGGACACAGTCCATGTCATAGCCTTAATCCCCATTTTACAAATGAGGTAACTGAGGCAGAAAGAAGTTAAGTGACTTGACCAAGGTCCCACAGCAGATAAGTGTTGGAGCTGGGATTAGAACTCAGGTCCTCTGACTCCCAGGCCCATGCTTTATAGACTAGGCCACGCTGCATCCTAGGTTGTGGGCGGAGCATCACTGTACAGTCAATTTGATTCCTAGGTTGCCAGGGCTCAGGCTGAAGAAGAAAAAGAAAAATTGCCTAGGACTATCTGAATGGGTTCATAATGCTAAACCCTCCCTGTGGTTATTGGTTGATCCCACTTCAGAGCCCCCTGGGTGGCCCTGGCATACAACTGACAACATTCACAGTCAAACCTGGATGTCCTCCATTTCAGGCTCATTAAATCTTGCTGCTCTTCTTGCACTCTGTTGACCTTGTTATCCATTGAAGGGTGATGCTTACAGAATTGTGTTTGCCTTTACCCTTGCGGGACATGCTCCCCTAATAGATTTAGACGCACTACAGCCTGCCATGGCCTAGCAGACCAAGCAATTAAGAAAATTGCAGATGCAGAATAGCTCAGAAAACAATAGTTTGGAGAGAGAAATAGCTGCCCGAGGGCCTGGATTTGGGAGATTTGGGGATGCAGTGTGGGAATTGGGCAAGGACATGGCTCTGACCAAAGCTTTAGCAAGGAATGAAGCTGATTTTCAATCAAAAAGAAACTTGAGTCTTTAGACTTCCCCCCTTTTTAAGGATTTTTTTTTTTTTAGGGATTACCAATGACTGTTACCTAGCAACCATATCCCTTCTTTCACATTCTTCCTGAAAACCCACTTTCTTCCTTGGAAATCATTGCACTAAAATCCAAAGGCTGGATTTTGAAAGAGGTGAAAAGGCAAAAATTGACTGTGGTCCCTAAGCCCTGTATGAGTTCTCCACATGATCCCTCAGATTTTAGCAAGTGATTGAAGCCTGCCCTAGTTTGTCATCCCTTGGGGGAACAGTTTCATCTTCCCAACATAACTAGAGAGGAGATGCTTGTTTCAGTCCTCTAGACTGTAAGCTCCTTATGGTTAGGGAACATGTCTACCAACTCTCTTGTACTTTCCCAAGGGTTTGTGTAGTGCTCTGTACACAGAAAGCACTCAGTAAACACCACTGATAGCCATCTTTTATAATAATAATAATTGTGGTACTTGTTACACCCTTCCTATTTGTGAAGCAGATTGACAGCAAATCCATACAGCATCCCCTGTGGGGCTAGTCTTGAGCAATGTGCCTGACTGCCAGCCCAAAGTAATCTGTCCCCATTGCTATTTATTAAAGTGCTGCCATTGGCCTCATCTCACTCAGCATGTAGCCAATAGGAGCATGCCTGAGCACATTTGGGGATTGGAAGATGTTCCCTCTGCTCTTCCAGAATAAAAGGGGTGCCTGGTACTGTTATACCCTAGGAGATCTGCCCATCAAGAGAGGCTGCAGTTGTTGGATTTATAAGCCAAATTTTTAAATCCTTATCAGCTACTCCAACATCATTTTAATTAACCAAGAGGTAAAGCCTGCTCTCCTATGTGCCTCAGGTGTACCTCGACTGAGTAAGCTTGTTGTAATTAAAATGGCACTAAGCATATGTGGGGGGGGGGGGAAGGTGGATATTAGCTTAGTTTCTTTCTGCATGGTGGGCTGACATTAACTCCTCTTTAGCTGAAGTGTCTTGGTGTTTATGTGGTGCTTCTTCACTAGAATTCTGTAGCAAGAAAAAAATCCAGTTAGAATCCTCAATCATGATGTGTAAGTGGAAGCAGCCAGGTGTCTGGAGGCAGAAGACTAGGTTTTGTGACCTCTTTTGACCCCTGCCAGGGATTTTTTTTTATGATTCTCTAGCCATCACAATATAGGTCAATCACACCAAGCCTGCAGAGTTCTGGGGGACCAACTATATACCTGTTGTCCCTCTAGACAGTAAGCCCCTCTAGATAGTAAGTTCACTGTGGTAGGGAACATGCCTACCAACTCTGTTATATTGTACTCTCCCAAGCCCTTTGAACAGTGTTCTGCATACAGTAAGTGCTCGAATATGATCGACTGATTGATAGCTCACAGTCTCATTACTGGCAGATATTGCTGCTAATGTTTCTGCCCTCTATAGCTTCCTCTGGGGGTGGCTGGCCTATATCCTAGCTCCATTCCCGCTTTCATCTCAGCCGAGAGGATTGAGGAGTGAAAACAGAACCCTAAACTGATTGGGTGAGGGTCTCTCGCTGTGGCACAGAGAGGTGTATTCCCTGATTTTAATCCCAGAGGAAACATTGAGTTATGCTTTTATATCTCTAGTTGGGAAAACTTCCCTGGGATGGGGGACAGAGTGGCAGAACAGAACTTGCTACCATGCAGTAACTTAGTTTAGTCCTCACCTGGATTGTATGTTTGACTTTCACCTCATCCACTAATTTGCATCCTGATCCCAAGGAGTTGTTTGTTTTTTGGGTTTTTTTGTCAGGGGAGGGACTGGAGGGGACCTACAAAGTGAGCCCCTTGCCCAGAGTGTGCTGGGCCCTTGAAAAAGGGGCTAAGAAAAGTCTTTAGTGGGAGGAAAAGGTGTGCTGTAACACTAGTGAGTGAGAGACCTCCATGAGACACAAAACACTTGGCCCAACCAGAGAGGCAGGAGAACTGATCCCCAGTGGCTTGGCTCCCTAGAATCTTCAGGAAAAAACGGAGGGTTCCTGCACCTGTCTCAATAAACACTTAGCTCAGTGCCCGGCACATAGTAAGCACTTAATAAGTACCATTAAAAAAAATCCTTATCACTTGGAGAAATAAACCTGCATCTCAGATGCTGAACCAGCGCCACCTAAGGGAAGTCTGCTGCCACTGCAGGAACTGGCACCCAGATCAGAATTTGAGGTTTTTCTGTTTTTAATGGTATTTGTTAAATGCTTACTATGTTCCAGTCACTGTACTAAACGCTGGGATAGATACAAGTTAATCAGGTTGGACTCAGTCCATGTCCCACATGGGGCTCACAGTCAATCAACCAATGGTATTAAGTGCTTACTATATGATAGAGCACTGTACTAAGCACTTGGGAGAGTATACTACAGCAGAATTAGCAGCACGTTCCCTGTCTGTAACTAGCTTACAGTCTAGAGGGGGAGACAGGCATTACTTTGAATTAATAATTTATAATATATAATTTAAAGATATGTATTTATGGGCTTTGGGGTTGGAGATGGGTGAATATCAAATGTCCAAGGGTCACATCCAAGTGCATAGATGATACAGAAGGGAGAGTGAGCTGGGGAAAAGTGGGTTTAATCTTAAAATTGGAGAAGATGTACCCTTAAGAATGCTAACTCTTAATCCACATTTTACTGGTGAGGTAACCGAGGCATGGAGAAGTTAAGCGACCTGCCCAAGGTCACACAGCAGACAAGTGGCGGAGCTGGGATTAGAACCCATGTCCTTCTAATTTCCAGGCACATGCTCTAGTCACTATACCACACTGCTTCTGTATTTTTGCACCTTTTGCTACCGCAGAACCTCTGAAATGGCCTTCTGAAAAAGTGGAAAAATACAGTTTCCTCAACAGGCCGCCAGGCCAATACATGGGGATTCCAACCCTGGAAATGAAAATTGTTAAACAGTTACTATTTGCCAAGCACTGGATTAGATACAAGGTCATTCAATCCACAAAGGGGACAGTCTAGAAGGGAGGGAGAACAGATAATGAATCCCCCATTTCACAGATGAGGAAACTGTCATGGAGAATTTAAGTGATTTATCCAAGACCACGTAGCAGGCAAGTGGCAGAGCAGGGAATAGAACCCAGGTTCCTTAATCCCAGCCATATGCTCTTTCTACTAGGCCAGGCTGCTTGTCCAAATTTCTGAAAGACTTTCATTTAAGAGGCACAGCAGAAAAAAATAGCCAGTTAATCTGCAATTCAAAGGCATAGCCCCTTCCTCAACATCAGGGAGAGATTGTCTGAGTCAGAAGTATTCCAAGGAAAATAGAAACTCCTTTAGGAAAAACTGCCTAGGGCAATGGCAAAGTTCAGGCCATTTTAGGGTCTATTCACAAGAGTAAATCAATCTTTGTTATAGGAGGAAAGAAAAATGGACTCTGTTGATAGAATTAGCACTGTGCAGCAGGGATGTAGGAGTCATGGAATCAAAGGAGCAAGGATTCACATATACTCCGACAATATCAGACCTCTTCAGGGCAAATGAAGGCAAAATACATTTTAGGGGCTATTTCTGGTAAAACAAAGTGGAAGGAATTGTGTTTGGGGATTTAAAAAAAAATCTCCAGAGCACCGTGCCTACGTTTCCTCATCTGTAAAATAGAGTTTCAATCTCTGCTCTCCCCTCCTACTTTAATCATGAGCCCCATGTGGACAGGGACTGTGTCTGACCTGATTTATCTTGTATCTACTGCAGCGTTTAGTATACTGCTTGAACCTTAACAAGTGCCACGACTGTTATTTCCAATGTGGGAGACAGTCCAGATAATGAGACAGGGGCAGCTAATCCCAGGCCATAAATCACACTGCACTTTTGCGAGGAGGCTGAGAGAGCTGGGCAAGAAATCCTTATGGTTGTGAGGCAGAAGATGCAATTTTAGATTCAGTTTGAAAAATTCTGAGCTGTTGATACTAATCCAATTATGCAAATGAAATTGCCTTTAAGTCAGAATTTACTATTTGTCCTGACTTTCACTTATTTATTTGCTTCATTTCCCTCCATGGGCTAGCAAAAACCCAAGGTGGTCAGGATATATTTTCTGTTTTGCACGAGTTTCTCTTTTCAAATCTGGGCAGCAGGATGTCTTTGCAGTAATTAAATGAGAGAGAGAGAGGGAAAGAGAGGCAGAGAAAAATAGAGTGTCACTGTTAGTCTTTCGGGTTTGAAGATTGTACTACTGTTGGTGATGAAGACTAATGCATGATCGAAAATCCATTCATTCATTCATTCATTCATTCATTCGTATTTATTGAGGACTTACTGTTTGCAGAGCACTGTACTAAGCACTTGGAAAGTACAATTCAGCAATAAAGAGAGACAACCCCTGCCCTCACTGGGCTTACATTCTAGAAGGGGGGAGACAGACATCAAAACAAGTAAACAGGCATCAATATAAATATCTGTTCTAATAAGCATAATTGGGGCATTTGTTAAGCTCTTATTGTGTGCCAAGCACTGTATAAATGCTGAGGTAGATATAAGGCAATTGTGTTGAATGCAGTCCATGGCCCAAATGGGGCTTACGATCTAAGTACTATCCATGTGGCGTTTAGAGAAGTCAGAGAGGGGACTAAGCCTGCCCCACTGCTGGGGTCAGCAGTGAAGCGGTTCATGATACCCGCCTCCACGTCCACCCCCATCAGAGAGGGGCCTAAGTCTGCCCCACTGTTAGGGTCAGCACTGAAGTGGTTCATACTATCGGCCTCCACGTCCACCCCCATCAGAGAGGGGACTAAACCTGTCCCCGTTTGTACCTTTTTTGGCCTTGAAAGTAATCTTTGTCAGCCACCAGGAGGAGCTGATGCCCTGACTTCTGTGGTACTAACCCTCTCTGTACCCAATTACAACCTGCGGGGTGGTCCCTTTTAGGAGCTCCTTTACAGATATGGTCTGGGATTGTCTGTCTCTATTGCTCAATTGTACTTTTCCAGCACTCAGTCCAGTGCTCTGCACACAGTAAACGCTCAATAAATAAGACTGAATGAATGAAAGAATGAATGAAAAGAACCAGCCTCTTCCTGGGGCACAGCGCCCACCACGATTTGCGCTGGGCTCTGGTGATGCCTCCCCAAGAGTCTCTCATCTCTAAACACATCTGCAAAAACCAGGCTCAAGGCCAGCAAGCCCCGTATCCTGCCCCCTCCCAAAGCTTTTCCTCGTGGTTTGGGGAACCTCAGCTCCAGGTGGCCGCAAGCGAAACTACTCTCCTCTGCTCCTGACAGTCATGGTTGCTCTTAAACTACAAATCTCCCTGACACGGGGGAAGCAGGTTAGCTTCCCTACCACTGCCAGCTTGTACAGAGTTCAAGTCTCCGTTGCTGAACAATAAATGCATTGTGGCTTTAAGTGGGGCACCCCTTGGTTGGTAGAGGAAAAGATAATCTGCAACTTCTGTAACTGGACTGTCACCATGTACAGCCTATAGAGTTTTGGGGCTCTCAGTTTAGGTTAATTTGGAACCCATCATTTCATCTTTCTGGCCTCTCAGTTTACTCACTGGTACAGTGGGTGTAATGTTTATTAACTGTTTCACAGGGTGATACGAGGTGGCTTTACTCTTATAAGACATTAGATATCTTTGGATAAAAGCTCCTTTACACTTGAAAAAAGCTGCTTTTTTTGGGTTGCAAGGTGCCTGTTTTGTGTTATAACCTATGACTTTCTGCTCTGGTGTGACACTTCTTATGGGGTTAAAGTTTTTTTCTGTGAAATGGTAGAAACAGGGAAATTTCAGGGCAAATGAACCCTAAATGTCTATCCAAAATAGCAAGTTTGAAATGCTGACGAAGCTGCCCGTCAATCGCACTTTCTAAAAGTTGCTTCTGAACAAGTTACGTTTCGGCCTCGCTGAAAAAGGAATGCTAATTTTAATAAACCAAGGCCAAAGGCCGGATAGGACAATGCAACAATAATAAGAGCTTGGGGATTCAGTGACATCACTAGGGAGCCATTGCAGAAGGGTGACTTTCCAAGACTCCTTTGTGAATACTTTGAGAGCAATTCAGTACCCAGTGTTTTTCTTCTGATTTTTGAGTTTAGCTTTTCTCCTAGTGAGAGGGCTTCCCATTTAATTTAAAAACCTCCAAAGTCATACCTCTGACTGCTACCGCTACTTACATTAGCCTAATATTGAGAAATGTCCCTAAATTATTTCTATATTATAGGGCCCATTAGGTTGGAAAACGTGAATTGGAATTTAAAGCTTATGACTGGTAGTAGTAAAGGTTTAAATAAAAGTTTTGGAAATAAGTAACTTGAGATGGACACCCATAGTTAAACATGTCACCACTGAAAAGCTTAAATGAAGAAAGATCAAATTAGGACTCCTTTGGAAAATTGTGTCCTGAATTCACAGCAGAAAAGTTACAGCCCTTTGGGTTGAAAGATGCTATAAATACTTCCCATTCATGTGCCAGAATAAGCTTGATAACTTCCATTGTATGTGGGATCCTTTCTTATCCTTTCTTTGCGATTCTGGGTGCAGACAGACCAGAGCTGGCAGACAAGCTGTATGCAGTTCTCTTCCTCATGCAATGGGTCGGTCTTTTATGTGAGCTCTCGGAGCGTCTCAACTTTTGGGTTATTTTAGTTGTAGAAATGTGTTGCTCATGCAGATCACGTGCTTTCCTGTGAATTCTCACTGGGGCTTTATAACTAGAATGGTTGGCTAATCCCTTGTATAAATAGCACGGCTTCATGCTTGTTTATGGCTAATGTATTGTCTTATTATGCAAAATCAAATAAGCATGTTAGAAAAAAGGGAGGGGGCACAGAATGGTTTATATAGGAGGAAGATGGCCAGAGAGCAGACTGACGTGTCTGTGCACAAATGAAAAATCTGTTAATGGAATCTGTTAATGGAATTTCCAAGCAATTGTGGGTAAACTCCAGAAACCAAAATACTGTTGCTAGGTCAATTCTTTGGTGCTTTCTGTTTCAGCACTGCATCCCCCTAGTGTCGATCACCCAGCAAGGCCATCTGTCGATGTGCTCCCATCGAAGCCCTCAAGATCCTTCAGGAGTCGCATGCCAGTGACCCGCAAGGCACAACAGGATACTTTGTGATTCTTCTACGGCCACCAACCCCTCCCTTTTTGAAAGGAAGCTAATCAACGCAGACAGGACACTATCACTTTTGTGTTTCAAGACGGCAAGTTCTCAGAAACCATTTTATCTTTCTTTGGGTCTGTAGACCGCCTCTGCAGCCAGCCACCTGATCCATAGCCAGGAGTAATCAGGCTTATTATGAAGGCTGTTGATCTGATTTATTTTACCATCGGTGTGGTACAGCTGCATAAACTGAAGGGGAAGACCAGGCTGGTGAAACACAGTGGGCTGGTAAATGTTTTCTAGTTATTTGCAAGGCTGGTTTAGCTTCTGCGTAGATTAGGTAATGTGCTGCCCCTTTTAAAAAATGTCGGCAGTACTGGGTATCCTTGCCAAGTGGTGTTCTGCTAATATATAATGTAACGATGACGCAAAAGTGGCAGAGTAGCTAATTCAGTCTCCTCGGCCTTTCTAGAGCAACACTTTGCAATCCTCCCCAGCCTCCGAATGCTCTGAGTGTCCCTTCCCCTTGTATCTTCTGTCCCCAGCAATTGCAAGCCACATGGGCTAAAGAGAAATAAAAATATATCATCTCCTTAGGATATTGGAATCCAATAGAGCTACGTAAGTCAGCGAGAACCACTGTCTCTAGTAGGCTTCCGGCAAGTGACCTAGAATATACCAGAGGAGCTCCAGCCTCCCTTTCGGCCAACTGAGACAGAAGGCACTAGTTCCCTGTCCAGCTTCCTGCCTTAACCTTTTCCTGCTGCTCCTGTGGCCCTCCAGTCTGCCCATGTGGAGAGAAACTGTAATAAGCAGCCCAGTTCCTTCAGCAGGTGCCATCTTTATGACATGTCTGTCCTACATCAAATGGGCAGTACCTGCGTGTTACTGTTACAAGAAGTTTCCACTAGAAAAGTCCTCTCCATTTATTCATTCAATTGTATTTACTGAGTGCTGAGCACTATACTAAGCACCTGGGAGAGCACAGTATAACAATAAACTGACACATTCCCTGCCCACAATGAGCCCAAAATGGTGGGTGCACTCAGCATATAGTGGGAATAGTTGCATTCAACCAGCCCAGATCATTTAAACCAAAAATAAAAAATCCTCTTTGAGGTTTGAACAATACATTTTGGGTTTGTGCTTTTTACCTGATTAATCAGAAATAGACAAATCAACACATAATAATAATGGTATTTGTTAAGTGCTTACTATGTGCAAAGCACTGTTCTAAGCGCTGGGGTATATGCAAGGTAATCAGGTTGTCCTACATGGGGCTCATAGTCTTAATCCCCATTTGACAGATGAGGCAACCGAGGCACAGAGAAGTGAAGTGATTTGCCCAAACTCACACAGTTGACAAGTGGTGGAGTCTGGATTAGAACCCATGACCTCTGACTCCCAAGCCCGAGCTCTTTCCACTGAGTCACGCTGTGCTGTTGAATATCCCATATTCACGTTTACATGGGATAAAACTGGTGACCGTTTACAAGAGATATTATGTTAGATATGTTATGAGATACTATGTAAGATATAATACCCCAAATTCCAAGGCTTCTTAATGGGACAGACTTGCCTTTCTCCTTTTTCATTCCAATGAAAAGGGGATTGGGAAACAGTGAAACATTCTTACAATTTGGGATCGCCTCAGGGCAGGATAAAAACCGCTTGTTGAGCCTGCGAAGATTAGGATTTCTGGCTTTGGGATTATGGTTTTACGTGTGTCAGTGACAGCTGCTCCATAGGGCTGCCCAGTTTGCCTCACTTTTCTGCTGGCTTGTCTGGACTCCGGGTACTGACGTGAGGCCCTTCAGGGCAGGGCTGGCGCAGAGAGCTTCACATTCTGAACAAGGTAGCATTTTTCATGACTGGAGGGCAGACTTCTGTTACAAGAAGTTGTGGCTAGAATAGTCCTCTCCAAAAATGTTCCTGGGCCCTTTTGCTGACATGGTTTTTGGGGTAGTGGGGGTGAAGGACCAGAAGAGAGTTGAGTTGGAAAGTGTCTGCCTAGGATAGTGGCCGCTGAAGCTGGTCAGGCAGAGAACTGGTCAGGCAGAGAAATAGAAATTATTCCAGCTCTGAAATAGATTAAAGCTTGGTCCAGGGAGGGAGGGTCTCAGAGCTGGAAGGAGAACCCATCTCTAACTCCAGTCCTTGTTCTGCTCGTTGAGCCATACTGCCTCCTGGACTTTACGGTGACCTATTTTCTTGCTGGCAGTGTGCAAAAGCCCAAAACATCTTCTCTTCCAAACAAAATTCCAGCGAGCAGAACAAATTAATTCACTAAAGCCCTGTGCCAGAATGATGCTAACTGCCTGACTCAAACTGACGAAAAGAAGACACTTCAGCCTTCAGGCTGTCATTCACTCAGTGGCCTTGGGGAGAATTGCTGCCCCTTCACTTTCATTAGCTCTCCGTCGGTCGCTAGTGTACCTCCCCTTGCTTGATCTCAGTTTCTAAATCGTTCTGGTTTACTGCCAAATAAGGATGAGCACTCAGCCACCTCGACTCTGGGGTTAGACCCCAGCAGTATTTTAGTCACCTCCTACTGGCATCTTCTCAACTAGCCACCAGCCCCAAGGGTGGAAGGGGGATGGGTGGTGGTGGTGGTGGGGAGGGGTCAATCAGGGGCACTAGTGGGAAGAAATAGGCTGCATCCCTGGCAGTCGGAGAGTATTGGAGAGAATTTGGAGATGTTATCATTGGTGGGGGGTGGGATGGGAGTGCCTTAGTTTGGAGGTGGTCCCATCTGGTTTGGCAGAGTGGATGGTGGTGGTTCCAAAGTCTTCCCCAGATTGGGAAAAATGGACTTGTTCTAATGGTACTATGGATTATGTTTTTATGTATCGTGACCCATTGTTGTCTTTTTCCTCTTTGTGGGACATAGGTCAGGGTCAGAGTCCAAGGCGTACTGCACAGACAGACACGCACATCCCAGCCTGGGCAGAGGCGCAGGTTGAATGAGGGACATATTTTGGAGGAGAGGCACATTGAGAATAGAGGAAAAGTCAACAGGGGGTTAGAGGAGACCGTGTCTGATAAGCTTATATTGAATCTGCCCCAGTGCTTGGCCTATGGTAAGCCCCTTACAAATGCTATTATTATTACTGTCATCATCATCATTATTCATTCAATCGTATTTATTGAGCGCTTACTATGTGCAGAGCACTGTACTAAATGCTTGGAATGTACAATTCAGCAACAGATCAGAGGGGAGTCCTATCCATGCCATGTGGCCTTGAAGGGCGGTTGTCCGGTGCCCCTCTCTGCCCGCAAAATGGTGCGCGGTTCCCTGTGCACACAGTAAGTGCTCCATAAATCGCACAGACTGCTGATTCCCACCCTCCTTCCCGGGTCTCTCTCGGTTCGGGGCAGAGATCGGGGACACCCCCAGTCCCCTTCCATGCCCTAAGAACCAGCAGGAGCGGGAAGTAGGCCCCCCCAAAATGGAGAGCCCGGGCTTGGGAGTCAGAGGTCATGGTTCTAATCCCCACTCTGCCACTTGTCAGCTGTGTGACTTTGGGCAAGTCACTTAACTTCTCTGTGCCTCAGTTCCCTCATCTGTAAAATGGCAATTAAGACTGGGAGCCCCACGTGGGACAACCTGATCACCCGGTATCCCCCCAACGCTTAAAACAGTGCTTTGCACATAGTAAGCACTTAACAAATACCAGCATTATCTTAGTGGAAAGAGCCCGGGCTTAGGAGTCAGAGGTCATGGGTTCGAATCCCAGCTCTGCCACTTGTCAGCTGTGTGACTTTGGGCAAGTCACTTAACTTCTCGGTGCCTCAGTTCCCTCATCTGTAAAAGGGGGATGAAGACTGTGAGCCTCACGTGGCACAACCTTAGAACAGTGCTCGGCATATTGTAAGGGCTTAACAAATACCAGTATTATTATTATTTTGAGTGTGGAGGGGTCCCGGGCTGCGCCCTTGGCCACCTCGGGCACCTGCAGTGTGCAGCAGGGGTTGCGCCCAGCAGCAGCCCCACCTCGCCGCACCTGCTCCGGTTCCAGGTTCCAGCTCCAGGCTTCGGTTCCAGCTCCAGGTTCCAGCTCCAGGGTCTGGTTCTAGGCTTCGGTTCCAGGCTCCGGCTCCAGGTCCAAGGAACCGGTTCCAGGCTCGGGTTCCAGGTTCCAACTCCAGGCTCTGGTTCCAGGCTCCGGTTCCAACTCCAGGCTCTGGTTCCAGGCCCCGGCTCCAGGCTTCGGTTCCAGGTTCCAGCTCCAGGCTCCAACTCCAGGCTCTGGTTCCAGGCCCCGGCTCCAGTTCCAGGTTCCAGCTCCAGGCTGTGGTTCTAGGCTTCGGTTCCAGGCTCCGGCTGCAGGTCCAAAAAACCGGTTCCAGGCTCCAACTCCAGGCTCCGGTTCCAACTCCAGGCTCTGGTTCCAGGCCCCGGCTCCAGGCTTCGGTTCCAGGTTCCAGCTCCAGGCTCCAACTCCAGGCTCTGGTTCTAGGCTTCGGTTCCAGGCTCCGGCTGCAGGTCCAAGGAACCGGTTCCAGGCTCCAACTCCAGGCTCTGGTTCCAGGCTCCAGCTCCAGGTTCCAGTTCCCGGGGCGCGTGTGGCGAGCGCGTTGGTCCCGGGCTCCACGTGCCGCGGCCTGTGGGGGCGGGAGGGGCGGGACTGGCCGGGCGGCCCCGGTGTGCGGGCCGCCTCCCATGGAAGCCCCCCCGCGGGGCCGGCCCAGCCCCCTCCCGCGGGCCCGCGCCGGCCGTGTGCGGTGAGCGGGGCGGCGGTCCTCGCCCCTTCCCCGCCTGGCGGCCGCCCCCCGCCCCATGCATTCGCTGCTCGATCGGAAGCAGCAGCAGCAGCAGCAGCAGCAGCAGCAGCAGCAGCACGAGCAGCACGATCAGCGGCGGCGGCAGCAGCGGCGGGCGGCGGGCGGCGGCGCGGATGCGGGGCTGGGGCGGGCGCCCCGCGCACGGAGGATGGTGAGCGGCGTGGGCTGCTTCTGGGTGCTGCTCTCCTCGTGCCTGGTGGCCGTGTGCAGCTTCAGCTTCCTCTCGCCCGCCTGGATCGTGCAGGCGACCTCCCCGCGGGACCGGGACCGGGACCGGAGCTCCGCCGCCAGCCTGGGCTTGCTCTGGCACTGCCCCGCCGGCCCCGACCTGCCGCCCGGCTGCCCCACCTTCGCGGGGCTGGGCAGCTTCGGCGAGATCCCCTCCAGCTCCTGGCAGGTAGGCGGGGACCCCCCACCCCACCCCCAGAAACCAAACTTTGGGCCAGAGGGGCAGGAAGGGTTTGCAGGCGGGTGGATAGATTTCGGGGAGGACTGGGAGGGGCAGGTGGAGCATCCGGAGTCTCCGCAGCCGTGCCCTCTCAGGACCGACCCACTCCCCCAAAATGAGCCACATCTCTTCACCCCCGGACATTTTCCCTCCCTATGACCCCATCCCCCAAACGGGGTGACCCTGGCCCACCTCCATCCCAAGGGGAAACCCAAGCTGGGAGGTGACAAGGGTCAGAATTGCAAGTGTCCCTGCCACTGCACCTGGGTCGGAGTCCTTTCCCGGGACCAAGCTCTTAGCTGTGCGCCCCGCCTCTCTCAGCCCCCCAAAACCCGAAGCTGCTGGGGCCCAGCATCTCCTCTACCCTCTCCCAAATACAAACTTGCAACCTGCAGACGGGCAGGTCTTCTGCCCCCCACCCCCACCCCCACCCCCGAGCTCCTGCTGCAGGGGCCTTAGGCGGCCGCTCTCAGTGACTCGTGCTAAGCGATTTTGGAGGCGAAGAACTGGGAAGGGGAGAGAGGCACGGGACTTGCTTCTCTCTGGGTTTCAAACCCAGATGAGGTGCATTTCCCACCCGAAATCCAACTTGAAGATGTTGACCAACTGAACCAGGGCGAGGGTCCACTCCCTTGATCATTAGCTGCTTCTCTCTGGGTTTCAAACCCAGATCGGGGACATTTCCCACCCGAAATCCAACTTGAAGATGTTGGCCAACAGAACCAGGGCGATCATTAGTTAATGAACGCTTCATCATTAGTTAATAATGGTATTTGTTAAGCCCTTATGTTCTAAGCGGTGGGGTAGATACAGAGTAATCAGGTTGTGCCAGTTGGGGTTCACACTTTTAATCCCCATTTTACAGATGAGGTAACTGAGGCCCAGAGAAGTGACTTGCCCAAGGTCACAGTAGGAAAGTGGCGGAGCCGGGATTAGAACCCACGTCCTCTGACTCCCAAGCCCCTGCTTTTTCCACTAAACACACTGCTTCTCCGTGAAGCTCCCACACCTGCATCCTCCACTTGTTTCTCCCCACCGGCTGTATTTCCAGGCACTGGGAATTCGACCGTCATGTGGCCACAGGTTGCCCTGGATATGTGTGGACCAGCTCAGCTGTCCTGAAGATTTGCCCACCAGGGTCAGGGGCTGGGGAATTACAGCTGTCGACCAGAGCCGAGGGGCGCATTTTGGGTTTGAAAGGTCGTGGGGGTGGGCTGCAACCTTAACTAGGTTCAGCTGGGCCGCAGCTCAGCGGCAGCCTCGCCTTGAGTTCCGTTCTTGTTTTCGGTAAATTTGCTTCTAGGCTCTGACATTTTATTGTTGTGGCAGCTTTTCTGCAATGCTCTGGATAGCTATAAAAAAGGTATGCGTTAAACTCCCCCTCCCCCCACAATCTTTTATCCAGTATTTTTGAAATGGAAATAGCTTTAGAAATGAATCCTTGGGAACACGATGCAGCTGCAACCCTTTTCAGGTATAAGGATACAGGATTTCAAATAGGGACCTGAAAGCTGGGCGTGGTTGAACGCGGCTTTGTTGCTGGAGCTCTTGAACATCTTATATGTTGAATGGAGGTAGACAATAAACCAAATTCTAAGATATACGTGTAAAACCACACCCATGCAAGTAATGTGACGTGTGTTCTATAACGAGGGGAAGAAAATATCCTTCCTCACTGTATCCAGCCTAGCCAGAACGATAAATACATTTTTTTTCCAGTGGTCAGCAGGGTGGACCTCCCCGAACTCTGCCGGGCAAGGTCTGCGCCCCTTAGCTCGGGAGCTGAGGGAGAGATGGAAAAGGTGGTAATAGAATCTCTAAGATGGTCAGAAGGGGAAAGCGGGATAGGAGAAGGAAGTATCGTGCACGGGAAAGTGGAGGGTGAAGCGGGTGGGTCTATGGTTGGGGAAAGAGAGAAGTGGGACAGACGGACGAGACTTGTCCTCGTCTGCTTCGCTTCCCAGGGGACCCAGTTTTCTCCTCCTACTTTCTCCCCCGCCTCTCCCCGCTGTTCTCCGAGAGAGGCTGGGAAAAGCATTGATCTTAGCCTTCCCCTTTCATCCGGATGGCCGATTTGGGGAGCTGGCGGGGTGCAGTGATGCTGGTTGTGTGTTTGCACTTGAGAGATTATGTTAATCATCCTACAAATGATGCTTTGAAACATGTCTAGAGGTTAATTAACACGCCTTTCTTCTCTGCCGAGTGTCTTCTTGTCTGGTTAAAATTGCTAGCACTCCTCCCCCCTCCCCCCCACCCCCCTTATAATTACTTTTGCAGCTTTGTAATTCCACATGCACGTTTTTATTTAATCCTTCAATGCCTCATCTCAATTCAGGTTATTTCTCTGTCCGGGAGGTGTATGGTTTTATTCCCTAATACCCAATGTAGGCACACATAGGCAGGAATTGGAGCTCCAGGGTTAGAGAGGCATTTTCTGGAGAAATGACTACAGCTCTGCCAATGACTTAACCTGAGCCTCAGTATTTTCCTTTTGTACCCCACGAATACACTACCACTTCCCCATTAATCCAAGAAGTTATCCTAACCCTTCTTGATTACTATCTGCCTCCTTGCTGACCTCCCTGCCTCCTGTCTCTCCCTGCTCCAGTCCATACTTCACTCTGCTGACCGGATCATTTTTCTACAAACATTCAGTCCATGTTTCCCCAGTTCTCAAGAACCTCCAGTGGTTGCCCATCCACCTCCACGTCAAATGGAAAATCCTTATAATCGGCTTTAAAGCACTCTGTCACCTTGCCCTCTCCTACCTCACTTGACTACTCTCCTACTACCACCCACTCTGCACACTTTACTCCTCTAATGCTAACCTTCTCTCTGTACCTCAATCTCCTCTATCTCATCGCCAACCATTTGCCCACATCCTTCTTCTGGCCTGGAATGCCCTCCCTCTTCATATCCAACAGACAGTTACTCTCCCCCTCTTCTCCTCCAAGAGGCCATCCCTGACTGAGCCCTCTTTTCCATTTCTTCCACACCCTTCTGTTGGCCTGACTTGCTCCCTTTACTCATCTCAGCTCCACAGCACTTATGTACATAGCTGTAATTTATTTATATTAATGTCTGTCTCCCCTTCTAGACTGAAAGCTCCCTGTGGGCAGGGAATGTCTGTTGTACTCTCCCAAGCACTTACTACAGTGCCCTGCCCACAGTAAGCGCTCAAATATGATTTACTGACTACTACCACTTCCCATCCAAGCTTATTTTTGATAATACTCCAATTCATACAGAAGACTTTCACATTTGAATATACAACGGAATTTTTAAAAATGGAGTCATTACACCCTCTGTCGTATTGTTGTTATTGATAATTTTCCAATCATTGGGGATTATACAAAACAATCAGACTGGACACAATCCCTGGCCCACTTGGGGTCACAGTCTGAGGAGGGGGTGCAGATATTTTAACCCCATTTTACAGATGAGGAAATTGAAGCACAAAAAGGTTGTCACTTGCCCAGGGTCACACAGCAAGCAGGTGGTAGAACTAAGATCAGAACCTGAGTCTGTAGCTGTGCACAGTCAGCATGGATAATGGCAAGAGTGTGGGGTTCGCCATCAGTAGGCCTGGGACCTGGAGAATAAAGAATGCTGTGTGACCTTGGCAAGTCACTGAACTTCTCTATCACTGTGTCCTCATCTGTGAAATGGGGACAACAATATATACCTCACTATCTCATAAGAATGTTGTGATGATCAAGTAGGGGAAATATGAAAGCATTTGGGGAAAATAAAAACACTAGATACAAGGTATTACAGTCCTTGTGCTTTTTCATGTATTAAAAGCACATAAATACCAGTTTAGAGTTGAACCCAGAGCCTGGCCATTGCATCCTGGCTCTAGGATTTTCCCCTAGGCAGATGGCCTCTGAGTAAGATGGTGAAAAGCAATGTGTCTGGAGAAGGAGTATGGCCTAGTGGAAAGTTCTAAGAACCAGGGAACCTGGGTTCTAATCCTGGCACTGCCATATGCATGCTGTGACACTGGGCAAGTGACTTCATTTTTTGGTGCCAGTTTTCTCATCTGAAAAATGAGGGATTCAATACCCATTCCCTCCCCCCCTTAGACTGTGGGACAGGGACTGTGACCAGAGTATTTTGTATACTTCAGTGCTTAGAATCAACTGTTTGGCACATAGCGATTCATAAATACCACAATTTTAGAAACTGTTATTTCTATGGGCCAAACTGGAGGGCCATCCATCCCTCACCCTAGTTGTGTTGTAACTGGTTTTCCTAGGACTCCCTCCCCCTGCATCTCACCCCAAGTCTTGGAAAACAGAGCAAAGATCATGATATTGGTCCCAGTGCATTTGTCTTTTCCCCCATGGCCACAGGAAGAGCAGAGAGTGGTAAGGTTACCTGTTGAATCTGGCAAAGAGAACAACCAGCCTGAACAGTACAGAGTGTGATTTTTTTTGGGGGGAAGCGGTCCTTAGTTATCTAACTTATCTAAGTGTCCTGGCTAGAAAAATCCACTGGAGCTTGATTCGGTCAGTTTGGTGGTTAACTCTTTGCCCCAATTCACCACATAATTGCTCCCCATTCAGCTTTCCTTTGACTGTTTTCATCAGTGTTGAGCATCTCATTCTCTAAAGTGCTATCCTAAGTGGCTGCAGGCACTGAAGGTCTTCAGCTTAGAGGACGAGTGGAGAAATCAACCGTTATAGACAGACAATGCACTTACGCAGACTACTGGTCCCCCAGAGCTATGTTTAGCAACAGGGTCTTCACATACAAAGGACAATGATAGAATTGATTGATATACCACAACAAGTGGCATTTTGCTGTGGGTGGATGTAGGAAATGACCAGCTACCATGCTCAAAAAGCCCTTCTAAATCCCACTTCCTCTGATTAATTCCCAATGGCCGTCTTTCTACATCCTCACTGTATACATATATGTAGGATTGTACTTTTTGATTTATTCTGGTCACCTTATTTATAAGTGTATTTACTCTGGTCATCTTATTTGTAAGCATGTTTTTTCTGGTCACCTTATTTGTAAATATTTTTATGTTTGCTCTCCTGTTAAGAGCATAGTCTCCTTGTGGGCAGGGAACATGATCTCTTGCTTTTGTTGGGTTTTTTTTCCAAGCACTTAGTACAGTTCATTCCATCCAGTGGGTACTCAATAAATATTACTATTATTGCTACTACAGTGCCAAATGAGATGACTCATTCTGTGCTCCAAGAAGACCAGAAGCTCAATGGAAGGTCAATATACCTATTTCAGGCCCTTGGGTTGAAAATTTTCCTTGTCCTCCAGGTGTTTCTTTACAGTAGAAACAATGTGCTGGCAGTTTCTTGCTGTTACCACTTGGTATTTATCAGTACTGGAGACAAATGATGTTTGATTTCCAACTTGTGTCTTTGCGGCTTTTGACTAGCTTGGGCTTTTGCCGGAGATGTAATTTAAGATTGAATAGAAGAGCCCAGCACATCTGAGTTAAAAGTCTTTGGTGTCAGCCACTTCAGAAAACGTCTAAAAGTTGACCCAAATTAGTCCTGGATCCTATTCCTCCTCAGGATCAGCTGATTCAGGCCTCCAGCTCAGATGCTGCTCTAGTGATGCTCTCCAAGTCAGTTACTGAAGCTCCAGGGGGAGATGAAAACCTGTCATAGTGTATTTGAGCAGGAGGGAGGAATGCGATTTCCACCTCTTGAGACTCCACTTATATTAGTTCTTCGTGTTCATTGCCTTGAGCTGTCCCGTTGGTCTTCCTGCCAGAAAGCCTCACATGGCTACCTCTAGCCGAACCTGGGGGTGGTATGAAAAGGCCTTGTTGATCTTTTTTTTGTCCCCCCCCCCCCGCCCCTTTCCCAAGACAGTCCCCTGGGTAAATCTTAACAGCGTATCTTTCATTTGCAGTGTAACCCAGGCAGTTGTTTCAAACTCTAGCGTCAGTGTCCAGGTGGAATAAACGTTGTAGTAAGTAGTATTTGTTACGCACTTATAAGGTGCTAAGCACTTTACTGAGTGCAGAGGACGGTACTAAGCAATGGGAAGATATCCAGAGGTGGAAGTTACACGCAGTCCCTGGCCCTCAATGGTCTCACAGCCTAAGACTATAAGGAGGGAGATGACAGACCTGTCGTAATGGTAATGGTATTTAAGTGCTTACTATGTGCCAAATGCTGTACGAAGCACTGGGGTAGATACAAGCTAATCATGTACCACAGGGGGCTCACAGTCTGAGTGAGAGAGAGAACAGGTATTCAACAAGAGAACATCTTGCAGATGAGGGGATTGAGCCACAGAAAAGTTAAGTGATTTACCCAAGGTCACACAGCAGACAAGTGGCAGAGCCAGGATTAGAACCCAGGTGCCGTGACTCCCAGCCCTTGCTGTTCTTATTGGGGCACTCTGCCTAGTGGAAGGAAATCATGGGCAGATGTTTGCCTGAACAGCAGCCTGAGGATATGGATTTTTTTTTTAAACCAGTAATGGTGGTTGACCAATAACCATCATTTCTTACCAGTAAGTACTTGCCCTGGGCCAAGCACTGTGCTAAGTGTGGGGCAGACACCAGACGATCAGGAAGCCAGTCCAAACTGAAGTGCTTTTCCTCCTTTGTTTTCACAAGCTGCCTCAATCCACGTGGTCTCCATTCCCGTCTGGGTTCTCCAGGCGCGGCTAATTACTGGCCCCCGCATGGGAAGACGGAGGGGTGGAGTCGGTAATGCCTACATCCTCGGATGGGATTTGTCGTCAAATCCTAAGCACCAGCAAAGTGGCAGGATTCTCTAAAGACTGCCCCCGAAATTATTTTACTGATTCAATTAGTGATTAGCTTCCCGGCTGCACTCATGTTCTGAGTTGAAATCAAAGTGATTAGCATTTCCCAACCAAGTATCATTTGTCTCTGCCGGACTTTCAGAAGAATGAGGCAAGAAGGGTCAGGGTATCCTAGATGATCTGATGGCCCCTTTGATGCTACACAGAGCACCTTCCAGGGTTAACTGGGGAAGGGTTAATTTGTTGAAGTAATAATAATAATAGTGGTATTTAGTAAGCACTTAATGTGGTCAAGCACGTACTGGGCACTGGGCTGATTACAAAATAATCAGGTTGATCTTGTTCCACTGAGGTTCACAGCCTACAGGAGAGGAAGAACAGGTATTTAATGCCCATTTTACAGATGAGAAACTGAGTCGCAGAGCAGTTAAGTGACTGCCTAAGGGCATACAGCAGGCCTCTGGTAGAGCTGGATTAGAACCCAGGTCCCCTGACTCCCAGCCCTGTGCTTTTTCCACTAGGTCAGACTGCTTCCCTCTAGTGTGTAAAAGTCTATGCTGAGGATTTTTCTTAACATCAATTCCGGAGCTCTTCCTTGCCCTCTCTTGCCAGAGAGGCTAGTTCGGCCTTTCTGCCCCCCTTTAATTTGAGGAATCTTCTCAAGCACTTAATATAGAGTGTTGTACACAGTAAGCACTTAATAAATACAATTGATTGACAGTCATCACATAAAGAGACAGTCAGCCCTGATTTAACCTTCTCTTTTCTCTGATGGAAGCAGCTCTAGAGCCAGAGTGAGCACTGGATGGTTAAGGCAGTGGATTAAAGGAACCAAGTTTTAACTTGCATCATTTGCCAAAGTAGGGAAATTCCCTCTGAACAGAGGTGGTTTTGCGGGGCAGGATTATTTTTGAAGATGCTGTCTCATAAAGCTTAAAGAGATTCTTCCCTTCAGGTAGTACAGCAAGCTTGAAAGTTTTCCTTTTCTACTTGAGATGTTTGGGGGTGTTCTTAACTCAGGAAGCAAGAGTCCATATGCCCCATCCTGAGCTGGGAACAGGAATGTGATTATATCCCAGACCAGCTTCTCTCCACTGAACTGATCATGGGGATGAATCATTTATAATGAAAGAAGATTCTCTCCCTCACTGTCATTGTGGCAAAACACACTTATTGCTGCCTTTGAAACATTAACATTTCATGCTCCTTGCCTAGCATGTCCTTCCCATGCTTTTTTTTAATGGTATTTAAGCACTTACTATGTGCCAAGCACTGTACCAAGCACTGCGATAGATGCAAGCTAATCAGGTTGGACACAGTCCATATCTCATGTGGGGCTCACAGTCTTTATTCCCATTTTACAAATGAGGGAATTAAGGCACAGAAAAGGTAAGCAACTTGCCCATGGTCACACAGCAGATGTGTGCTAGAGCAGGGTTTAGAACCCAGGTCCTCTGACTCCCAGGCCCTTCTTCTTTGCATTAGGCCATGTTGCTCCCTGTTAATCCCCCAGGGATTACCACTTTTCAAAATGCATGTTCCCATATGTCTGTCATTTGTGTTTTAGGTGTCTTCATTTGCTTCTATGTAACTTTTATTTGCCCCAACTCCCTTTTATATTGTAAGCTCCTTGAAATCTGAGATCCAGTTGCTGCCTTCTCATATAACTTCCCTCAGGGCCTAGAACAAGGTTCTGTCCACTGTAGGTGCTCAGTGAACACTGATGGATAATGACTCATTAGCCACTGAGAAACAGCCCGAAGACACAATTTACTGGAAACCCTAAAGTCCTGGAATGGTGGGTCACTATTTACCAAAGTTGTGTTTTCCTACACCACTGTAACCTTGGAGTTCTAAGGGATGCAGCATCTTCATCTGCTTGGAGGCTGGACAGAATCATGGTATGTAGGGAAGAGCTGTGAACCTTCCTCAACTTTAAGGACCCTCACCATACCACTTCCCTGTCCAGCGTTTCTCCGAAGCAGAAATGGATGCTCCCAGCAGAGAACTTTGGGAGGCTCCATCTGACCCTGCTTCAGCATCAGGACCTTTCCCCCAACCTCACCTGGGATTTGTCAATAAATTCCAGGGGAAGGAGAATCGAGGTGGTGTGGGAGTGGCCAGGTCTGGTCTGGAACCAAATGACAGTGCGCTGCATGCTAGCTAATTAAAATTTCATTAAATCGCTTTGCATCTCTTGATGGAGGTCATAGTGGTACCATTGATGTGCTAATGCCCTGGTTTTTTCCCCCCCTTTCTTTCCCTTGCTCCATCATTCATCATCCTTACAGATAAAACAGCACCATTAGTAACTGCTCTCCCTCTGTCCCCTGACAGCATGATCCTGGAATACCAGATGTAACTGATCAGATGTATTATCTGCCTTTTATTCCCGAATAAAAATGCATTCTCCGTGCCCCACTCCCCCCCGCCACCCATGCACCTCACTCCCCCAAACGGGACTCAGTTGTGATCTCTTTTTGTGTCCTCGGTGAGTGATTTGATTAGACTGAGAGTAGGAATTGCGCTTGGAATAGGGGAATCCTGGAAATTGGGATTTGGGATTTGACAACTGGATCCCACTATGGCCAGGATCCCAGCTTCAGACTCCTGGTTTGAGATTCTGTGGGAACTTGGCCTTTGGGTAGGAAATGCAGGGGGAAGTAACTCCTTGCTTTTTATCCATCGAACATCTCTTTGTGGGCAGGGAATATGCCTACCAACTCTGTTGTATTGTACTTGCCCAAGCACTTAGTACAGTACTCTGCACACAGTAAGCATTCAATAAATTCCATTGACTTATTAAAAGGCATTGCAGCAACAGGGCGGCAAACTGCTGGAACCTTTCTGCTCAGATGACCTGGATCAGGGACCTATTTGGTCCTGGGCCTGAGGCCTCTGCCAATTGGAGATGCCTTTTGAAAGCCTGTCCAGGGATTACATGACCCTGTGATGGAGAGATAGGGCTGGGTTTGCCTGTAAATTAATGGCATTTATTGAGCACTTACTATGTGCAGAGCACTTGGGAGAGTATAATACAAAAATTGGTAGACACATTCCCTGCCCACAATGAGCTTACAATATAAAGGGAAGGGAGACAGACATCAGTATAAATTGTGGATGTATACATAGGGGCTGTGGGGCTGAGGGTGGGGTGAATATCAAGTGCTGAAAGAGCACAATTCCGAGTGGCCCATCATTTTGCAGGAATTGTCTCTATCTGTTACCGAACTGTACATTCCAATCGCTTAGTACAGTGCTGTGCACATAATAAGCACTCAATAAATACTATTGAATGAATGAGTGCATAAGTAACGCAGAAGGGAAGGGAGTAGGGGAAAAGAGGGCTTAATTGGTGAAGACCTGTTGGAAGCCTGTACTATGTGCCAAACATTACTGAGCACTGGGGTAGATACAAGAGGCCCTGCTCTCCATGGGCTCATAGTATTTAATATTTAATCCTCATTTTACAGACGAGAAAACTGAGGCACAGAGAAATTGTGATTTGCCCTAGGTCACACAGCAGGCAAAGGACAGAAGCAGGATTAGGATCCAGGTCCTCAGACTCTGTGACCCATGTTCTTTTCATTAGGCCAACCTGCTTCTCATGAATAGTAGAGTTGCCTTTCGGAATGGAGAGGATGTTGTCAATGGTGAGACTGCATTCTTAAAGTTGTCATTGAGGGAAAATCTCTTGCACACTTAGTAGCAGCAAAAGTAATAGTGATAGTAATTTTACTGGTATTTGAGTATGTCCTGAATGCAGTCTGTTGTTCTAAGTGCTTGAGACAGTACAACAGCACAATACATTATTATGATTATTTATATATTTTAAGTGCTTACTATGTGTCAAGACATGTTCCCTGACCACAAGGAGCTTACCCTAATGGGAGTCAGTGATAAAAAATAAAATAAAATCAAGCAGTGGGCTCAGAATAAATGCATTGACTGTACAGTTACACACAAGAGCTGAAGGTAGATATAAATAAATAGCCCACTTGCTCTTTGGAACTACAGTAGTGCACCTTTTAGAGGAGATGAAGGCCTTAGTCTTTGATTTGGTGTATCCTGGCAATTTTGCTGCATAATTCAGGCCAGAAAGTACATTTCAAATTTGATATCTGGGTAATTCAGGCAAAAAAGCTTTATTTTTGGGTGCAGGGTATAAGGAAAGGGGCACCCCATCCCGGCTGTATGCACATACTCTCTCTTTTTCTCACACTGTCATAGACACTACCTTTTCAATCATTAAGCTCTCTCCAAATGCTCCCATAGTCCTAAGGGAAGGATGACCTGGCATTTCCCCAACTCCCCATCCAGCTGCCTGATGGTTTTAACTCATTTTGCCTCTTAGTGGCTTCTTGATTCCTGCCCACTTCCAGCAGTTGGCTTCCTTCCCGCACCTGCTGCTTTGGGAACCATAAAAAGTCCCACTACCATGCTGCTATGAGAAGCAGTGTGGCTTAGTGGAAAGACCCTGGGCCTGGGAGTCAGAGGACCTGGATTCTCATCCTGGCTCTCTCACTCGCCTGCTGGAGCACCTTGAGCAAGTCACTGAACTTCTTGGTGCCTCAGTTTCCTCATATGGAAAATGGGAATTCAATACCTGTTCTTCCTCCCATTTATATTGTGTGCCCCATATAGTATAAAGGACTGCTTCTGACTAGATTATGTCTACTCGTAGTGCTTACTATGGTGCTTAGCACATAGTAAGCCCTTAAAGCAGCATGATTATTATAACTATGAGTGGAGAGGTTTCCCCTCCACGCTCCATTCTTCTTGTTTATAGTACTTTGGTATGTTCTGAGTTTCCCTCATGACAAGTAAGGCCCAGCCCTGGCAGGCCGTGAAGCCCCACTTCTACAGCTTCTAAATCCAGGTTTCCGTTACCTTTGCCTCCCCAAAGCAGTGAGTTCTTGCTCTTGCCCCATCTAGCCCATCACTCACTCCTTTTGTCCTTCCTGGAAATCCTTTCCTCACGCAGCTTCTCAAAGCCACATCCCTCTCCTAAAGCCTCCTAAAATGAAATCTCCGCCCCCAAGAGGCCCTCCCTGATTGACCTTCCCTCTTCCAGGTCATGCCATCTGAAGACACTTCAGCATTCATGTGTACCTCATCTGTTATTTGCTATCAATTCCTTTGTGTTTATTTTGTATTTAGTGTTTTTTTTCTTAACTATTGCCAATTTCTCCATTTATGTCTACTGTCTGCCTCGTTCTCAAGGGAGTTGATTCTAGTGCTATTGTTTTGCATGGTGCCACCTCACGCTGTCTCATCCCTGCCAGTCATCTTCCCCCAGGGTACAGAGTGCAGTGATTGAGAAGGCCCGGAGCAGTGGTCAGCACAGCACCCTCTTGGCCATGCCCAATTGCAAGTACCGACCTAACATGTGACCCTTTAACCTTTCAGCTGCCTCTGGTCTTGGGAGGGGAGGAGGCAGCCTGGAGCCAGGAGAAGGAGACATGAGAGAAAAGGGGAGGGGAGGTGGGCAAGATGGGTATGGCTCTTAAAAGCCCCTCTCCTCCCCCTCACCAGCCTTCTTACCTGGACAGAATGTCACTGGGGCCATGAGGGGCTCACCTGGTGAATAATTAACCTCTACCTTTCTCATGGATGTTATGCTCAGGGGTCTTTAAACTGGGGCTAAGAGAACTGCAGCTTTTGCTGTCTCAGTTTATATGGTAAGTGCTCAGTAATATGACTGTTTGAATGACTGGGCCAGAGGAGAGAGCCATAGGTGGGGAAATAGATGAAAACTCAGACCCTTGAGGAAAGATAAAGCAAAAGGAAATGGGCTAAAATTAGAGCAGGAGGGATATAGGTCGGCTACAAGGAGTACTTTCCTGACAAGGACGAGTGTAAGAACAGGTCCCCGGAGAGGTTGTGAAATCTCTTTCTCAGAAAGATCTTTAAGAACAGTCTAGGCTTGTGTCAATCTGGAGCTGAAGTGTTGTCCTGCTTGAAGATAGAGAGGTAGGGGTGGATTTGATGAGCATCTAGTCCTTGTGGGAAGGGGGGAGGTGGAAAATTGGGATGGGAAGTCCTAGGAAGTCACAGATTGGGAAGTGCCAAGTTCATTCAAGCGCTCAAGTATTTATTGAGCGCTTACTATGTGCAGGGCACTGTACTAAGCGCTTGGAATGTACAATTTGGCAACAGATAGAGACAATCCCTGCCCAATAACAGTCTCACAATCTAAACAGGGGCGACAGACAGCAAAACAAACAGAACAAAACAAAACAAACAACATCATCAAGATAAACAGAATCAAGGAGATATATACCTCATTAACAAATAAATAAGGGTAATAAATAAATATAACATGAGCACAGTGAGGGAGGGGAAGGGGGGAAGAGCAGAGGTTCTTAGGGAGGGGGAAGTGATGATTAAAAGTTTCTTCCTCTGGGGTAGGAGTGAGAAGTAGAGAGGTAACTGTATTGGGAGCTGGAGGAAGGGAGGGGTCTTTTGCCAAGGGGGACTCTTTCTTGCTGTATGATATATTGTTTTCAGAGCAATACTGTAAGGAAGTTGAACCTGAGTCTGTAGAATGTGCAGCTGAGAACCAGCAGCTGGAGCTACTGTCCTTTCTGATGATGTTTCCTACTGTTGGGCTCCAGCCAGCTCCGTAGCCAAACCAGAAGCTGGAAACAGCGCAAGCAGTGAGTTTTATTTCAGGTGCAATGAAGAAAACCCCGAGGGCCACCTGACTCAATTCATTGGGTGCTAAGATTGGGAAAAGCTGCTTGCCAAAGAGGCAGGACGGTCTGTGGTTAGGTGTCCTGGGAAAGCTAGGGTAGCTAGGCGGATGGAGGGGATGTGGTTTGGTGGGGTAGTAGATGTGTGTGTATATTCACACAGCTCGGGTGCACTCAACACAGACATGGTGCCTGTTGAAGTCACTGTATTGGAACCCAGCGACCCTGAGACCCCACTTCCGTGAAACATGAGGCTCTGACATTGCCCTCTGCCTGCCCTGCGGCCCCTGAGGGCATTAATTAATTGTCCCGTCAGCTGTCCGTCTCCGTCAGCTGCAGCATCCTGTTTGGGGAAATCGAGGTCCGGAAGGTGGAGCCTGGGATGGCTTAAGGGAAATGAGCCCAGGGCCCTTTGTCAACACAAGAGCCAAACAAGAACCACAACGGGCTGCTGGTCTGCTCCGAGGGACTCTCCTTTTTCCTCTCCTCTCACTCCTGCCCTTCCTTTGTGTTTGTAAACAGTCATCCTTGAGCCCAGTGCCTTCCCCCTCCCTCCTAAAGGACCGTTTCCTCATGATTGTCCAGTTGTCTGGCCCTGGGGTGAGCCCCACAACTACATCCTGCTTCCTTTGGCTCGAGACTGGCTCTGTGACCTGTTTCTTTGTCTCACTGAGGGAAAGAGTCTTTTAGTGAGCCTGGCCCAAACCTCTTGGGTAATGGAAGCTCTTGTTAATACTTTCTCTCTGTCCCTTGCAGTGTTGGTGGGAAGTGTTACCCCAAAGCAAACTCACCACTCTGCCCATCCCCTTTCCTTTCTCTTTCTCTCCCTGCATCCCACTTCTCCTCAGAGGCTGACTTACTTCTGGACTAGCCCATCACCTTAGAAGTGGGGAATGGGGGAGAAGGGAGAGGAAGGGGGCCTGCTCTAGTCCAGCCCTGGGGCATCCTGGGTATCACAGCTTCCTCGGGCCGAGTTGGTTCTATGACCCAGAGGTTTGGGTTCATTCCCAGGTAGGCCCCGTGGGCTCTAGCATAAAACAGATCTCTCTCACCGCACTGCAGGATGTAGGACAGCCTCAGGACTTGGTCATGCTCTGCGTGGCTTTGCCATTTCAGCCTTGTAAGAAGATGGAGGTCCCAGGGGAGGGTCTTTAGGTGGGGTTCCTAGGAAGGAAAGGTCCCACTGTAATTGTTCAGTTAGGCACAGCTCTTAAATGACAACCCAGCCTTGGACTCTGTTAGTTTAGAGTCTAACTGTGTCTCCCTTCTAGATTGTAATCCCCTTGTGAGCAGGAATCATGTCTTTAAATTCTAGTGCAACAATAGTAATATCTATTAAGCACTAACTGCGTGCCAACCTCTGTATTAAGAACAGGGGTAGATCCAAGATAGTCTGGTGAGATTCAGTTCCAGCACCTCATGGGGATCACCAGTCTAAGGGGGAGGAGAGCAGATATTAAAAATCCATTTTACAGATGAAGAAACTGAGGTACCGAGAAGTGACTTGCTCAGGTTCACCCAACAGGCAAGTAACAGAGCTGGGATTAGAACCCGAGTCCTCTGACTCACAGACCCATGCCCTTTTTATTACGCCACCCTGCTTCTTCCAAGTTCTTAATACAGTGCTCCATGCACAGTAGTCCATCAATAACTATCACTGATCGGTTGATCATCCTTTGAGTTTTCCATGGCTTTACAGCAGGGGTGGCCTTAACTGAATGAAGCAGGGTCACCTTCTCCTTAAATAACTTACTTTTGACTATCTGTGGGTTCTGAGGCCTAGCTGAGGAAAGGTGCTTAGCTACCTGCCATGCTGGTCCCACTGGCAGCTAGGAATGAACTGTTCTTCCTGAAGCTCTCATATACTTCTGTCCTTTTACAGCTATGGTTCTTCTTTCTGGAACAGTCCCTTCACCGATCTAACTGCCTTCTCCTCCCTTTTCCAACTCCAGCCTGAACCAGGAGGAACTCTAGGGATTTGGGCTGATGGGGGGCTGCTGGCACAGGAGACAGGCTGGGTGGAGACTTTGTGTTCGGGGATATAATAATTGGGTATTTCAGTGCTTACTATGTGCCAGGCACTGTACTAAGTTCTGGCTGAATACAAGCATATCAGGTTAGACACAGTCCCCATCCCATTTGAGTCACAGCTTCCCCTCTTCCCCTCTGCCCACACCTGAAGCTTCAAGGGCGACTTTGCCATGTGACTGGGTCGACGAGGCAGCAGAATCAGGGCCGCAAGGCGATGGTTGGAGAATTCCAAGAAAGGGCTCTATTGCTGAGAAATCTCATGCTTCTCGGTTGGCCAAGACTAATTTCTTCTTCTGGCTCAGAATCTTCCTCCACAAAAATCTATGCATCTTTCTCAGACAAAAAATCCCCAACAAGATGCAGAGAAACTTTACAAATATTGAGTCATTTTTCACCCTAAATTAATCCTTTGGTTCATTATGAGTTTGTATAGAGCGGAATGTAGAAGTTATGGGTGGCAAGGATTCATTGCTTAATGAATGGAGCGATGAATACTGGTTGCCATTCTGAAGTGTCACATCCCGTTAAGCAATTAAAATAATTGATATAGTGATTGTTTGTTAATCGGAAGTTTATTGATGCCTACATAACAAGGCTAATATTTAGCAGCTCCAACAGAGAGACTATTAATTTTGTTTTGGGAGACTAAACAATTAATCTCCTCCGAGAGTGGGAGCCAGAAAATACGATGCATTTTATGTCCTTTTTTCTTCTTCTTTTTTTTTTTTCCCGGAACAGTGTCTCCTTGGCAGGGAAATAACTCAGAGCTTCTGGGACCAGCTCAGGAAATCAATAAGGACTGGGATGAGAAAGGCAAAGGGGGGCCCTTTGGCTGTGATTTTTCCTCTTCCTCCTCCTCTTTTTCCTCTCATTTTTTTCCTCCTTTCCTCTCCTGCAGCTCAGCATCAACACTGTTTTCCTTGCCACATACAATGGAAGAGAGAGAGACAGGAGGAAGAGACAGAAGCACAGTACGATGGGAGAGAGAAAACAGATGAAAAGAAGGGAAAGGGAGTGAAAACAGAGATAAAGACTATGAGGCCCCATGTGGGACAGGGACTTGTGTCCAAACCTAAATGTTATATCTACCTCAGTGCTTAGTACAGTGCCTGGTGTAGTAAGCATTTAATAAGTACCATTAAAAAAAAAGTGAAGAGGAACAGAGAGGGAGAAAGATGCACACACACCCTGCCTGCTGTCTGTCTCCTTCTATCTAATCTCCCACTTCAAAACTACCTCCATCCCAATACAAGAGATGCAGCCTCTGCCTAGCTGATTGCTGGCCTCTTTTCCCCAGGAGGGTCAGAGGCGCCTTCCCTCCGCATCACAATAAGGGCAAGGAAGTGGTTTCCCTTCGTGGCTTGTGGTTTGAACCCCAGGGGCAAGGTGAAATTACCCAGAGCATTCTCACCTAATACCGGTGGCCAGAGGCTGGTGATGGTGTACCCTGCCCCTGTGGTGCCCATGGTTCTAGCAGTCTGTGTGCCCCCTTGGCTTGCTTTCTGGGGGGCCTCCTGTTCTGCTCTGCTATCTAAGCCTTGGTTCCTCTGCCCCAAGAAAGGCCCTGACCCAAATTTCAAAAAAACACAGAAAGGTCACACTCTATCTGCAAAGGTTCAGGTTTTCCCTGATGGGACTTTTTGTGTGCATCTCCATTCCGCCTCCTCTGGCTCTGGGACACATTGAGCTGCAGGGGAGCAGTGACAGAAACCATTGAATCAAAAGCTCTTACTTGCGGCTTCCCACTTAGAGCAGGCTTCCCACTTAGAGCAGGCAGACAAGCAGTGAACTATCGTCCACTGAGGTCTGAGGCCTGGAATCTTGGATTGTAATGGATTGACTTCCTTCCCTACCATGTTTTCTCCTTCCTTCCCAACTAAATCCAAGTCAAATTAGTCTTACTAAAGTTTTAAGACAGGAAAAAAATCAAGAGCAGTGGAAAATCTGGGACAGCAGGTGGTTATGAATTGAGTTTGGACGAGGAAGGTCTTAGTTATTTTTTCTGCTCTGATGTGCATATCTGGACTTCCAAATTGGTAGGCTGGGAGCACAAGGCTATTCCTGGGTTAGGCGAGTGGGCTACCCAACCTGATGTTCTGTCTTCAAAGAGGCCGGATGTTCGAGGGAACAGAATAATGGTTGTTGTCCTCAAAACCTCTCCCCAGTGTAATGAGTATTTCTTAGCTAGTCAGCCTCCCGCCAGGAGGGTAATAGCCAGAGAAGCTTCAATATCGTTCGGTCTGTTGAGGAAAGGATGAGAAATCCCTAATTTCTCCCTCCCACCCCTGCAACCAGGACGGAAACCCTCAGGGACTGGGAGTCAGTCGCATAAAAGGCTCCAGTTCTGGGAACTGACCACTGAGGCCAGCTGAGGCTGGGCAAGTCCTCTCGGCTTCTCCCTGCTGAAATTACCCTGAGACCGAGCAGCTCGGACTGGGCCCGGCCACTCCTGGCTTAGCTAGGCCAAAGCCCATCAATCTTCCAGTGATGAAGCAGCAGTGTTCCCACGGGAGGGTGCAGCTGATTGTCATCAGCGGGATGATACAATAACCGGTCCCATCATCCATAAATCTTGCTCCCGTAGCCCCTGCCTTTCATGCCGGTGACACTCAGCAGCTGCTAATGATGCTTGGTTGAACAGACTCTCTATTGGAAGTGCAGTCTGGGCCAGCTCTAACTGAGAACTTGGTGGGGAGCTGTTGGCCACACAGGCCGGAGGCAGAAATTCCAGCAGGACTGAAAGGTCTTTGGGGTCTTTGCCCCACGACTCTTGGGGGAGGGTTTAGAACCCTCTTTGGGATGGCTCAGGGATTTCCCAGTACTCTGTCCCTAGGCCATTTGGAAAATCTCTGGGCTGGAAAGGACATTGAGACATTGTTCCTCTGTCTCCTGACTGGACCCCATCTGACCTGCCTCAGACAGATGGTTGTCTTTCCCCCAGAATCTAAGCTCCTTCTGGGTAAGGAACTTGGGTCTTCTCAAGCTTTAAACTGCATTCAGAAAGCATTCGTTAAATATCATTACGATTCCTACTCTTTTTTTTTAAAATGGTATTTGTTAAGCTCATACTATGTGGTAGGCATTGTACTAAGCTCTGGGTAGATTCAAACTAATCAGGTTGGACACAGTCCAGGTCCCACATGGGACTCACAATCTTAATCCCCATTTTCCAGATGAGGAAACCGAGACACAGAGAAGTGAAGTGCCCAAGGTCACCCAGAAGACAAGTGGCAGAGCCAGATTTTAGAACTCAGGTCCTCTGACTCCAGGTCCAAGCTCTTTCCACTAGCCAAGCTGTTTCTCAACTATTATTAACTATTGTTACTGTGGTTAGTAATCTAGGGGAAAGAAGAGACCACTATCTGCTTTGTTAATCCGATATGTCTCCACCACTCTACCACAGGTAATCCTTTCTCTTATTTAATCTAATCTAAAACCTTCTTGCTTCAGTTTTAACCCATTTCTCAGAACCCAGAAGCAGCGTTGCCAAGTGGATAGAGTACTGACCTGGGATTCAAAAGGATCTGAGTTCCAATGTCAGATCTACGACATGACCGCTGTGTGACCTTGGGCAAGTGACTTTACTTCTGTGTGCCTCAGTTACCTCTTCTGTAAAATGGGGATTAATAGTGGGAGTCCCATGTGGGACATGGACTGTGTCCAACCTGATTAGTTTATATCTACTCTAGTGCTTAGTACAGTGCCTGTCACATAATAGGTGCTTAACAAACAGCATAAAAAAACTTCCCTCGGTGAAGATGGTAATGATCCTTCTTAAAATAACCGTTCACTAAAAGTTGTCAGTCATTCCTCAGTCTGCTCTTCTCTGGGCTAAATACCCCAAATTTCTTTAAATCATTTTCATAGATCCTACTTTTCAAACCATGTATCACCTTGGACTCTCTCCAACTAGGGAAGCAGTGTGGCCTAATGGAAAGAACCCAGGGCCTGGGAGTCGAGACCTGGTTTCTAATCCCAGCTCCACCCCTTGCCTGCTGCGTGACCCTGGGCAAGTCACTTAATTTTTTTTATATTTATGCCTCAGTTTTCTAATCTGTAAAGTGGGGATTCAATACCCTTTCTTCCTTCCCTTTAGACTGTAAAACTCATATGGAACAAGGGACTGTGTCTAATCTGATGGTCTATCCCAGTGATTAACACAGTGATTTCTTACAAAGGTGCTTAACAAGCTCAACTGTTATTCTTCTCTTTCTCTTTCTATCATGGAAGCCAAACTGGCCTTAGGGAGTTCTCCTATAATGTAGCAGTTATGTTCTTACACAACCTCGTGTTTTGGGAAAATGGTGCCAAACAAATGTTTATTTCAATGGGGAATAATGGATTGGGGTAAATGCCTTAAAGATAGCACCGTGGTGGACTTTTTTTAAAAATACAAATTCCTATATGTCTATCAAGGCTTGTCCTCTCCCAAGCTCTTAATACAGTGCACTGTACACAGTAAACACTCAGTAAATTCCATTGATTATGTCCCCCACCAACAGAATGTTCTACACCCTTACTCACTGTTATTTAATTGAATGAAATGATGTGAAATTGCAGAATCACACAATACTGTATGGTACAATAGAGTAAGGCTGAAACAGAGGCTGGGAAGTGAGGCAGCATTATGTCTTGACTAATGCCACGTGCCTGCACTCAACCATTTCTTCCTTTATCCAGTCTACTTGCCCCAAATTGTGGCTTTTGTTGTACTGGAACAGAACTGGGTAGGCCATTTTTTATAGTAAATCTTAGGACCGAAATGTTTTTAAGATTTTACAATTACATATTCATTTCCACAGATTTGCATGGCAGAGTCACAAAGCCTTGGACTCCCTGTGTATAAAATGAGGCTCGTCTGTCATTCTCAACGGGAGACTCCATCATTGTTATCATCACCACCACCATCGTCATAAAATGAAATCGGTTTTCCCCTTAGTTCTTTTGAACCACACCTGGGGGCCAGTGGACTGGCTGATGGCCTCATTCTTCGTGAATTGTTCCTACCCTTGCCTCTCTTTCACTCTAATCTTTCTGAAGCCTCTTCCGCCTATTAATCCTAGTTGTCACCTGGCTTTTTCGAGTACTCTCCTAGTTCCAGATACTTGTTTCATTTTCCTTCTTTTGCCTAATTTGTTTGACTTTCTGAACCACTCTAGCTGTTTTCCTCCTGGTGCTAGCTCTTCCCAAGTTAAGCCCACCCCACAATACTCCACATACATACCACGGAAACATCCTGCAACTTGATCTAATGGAAAGAACATGGACCTGGGTCAGAGGACCTTGGATCTAATCCAAATTCTGCCACTTACCTTGCTGTGTGATTTTGAGCAAGCCACGTAACTTCTCTGTGCCTCAGTTTTCTTATGTAAAATAGGGATCCCTGCTTTGTTAGGTGGGGGACACTCAGGGGTCTCTTTCTCTGCTTCTTTTGTGCTGAAGGCTTTCTTTCACTCTGTGGGTGGGTGACCCGCTGTCTGTAGAGTGAACTCTAGGTTGAGGTGGGCAGGGCTGCTCTAGCCTGGCATCTTGCCGAAACCTGAGCCTTGCCCATCCGCCTGCCCAGAATTGGGGGCAGGCTGATTTCCCTGTCTTCCCGTCCACCTTGGGTTATTTTCGCCCAGCCCCCGAATCTCAGGCTGTGAGATTTCTTTGCTGGAGTGGATTAGAGCAGTCCAGTTTGGTGCCTCTGGTGATGTGCAGCCAGCCCAGCCTGCTGGTTGTTCGCCTTTGCTGCCTCCTCCTCCTCCTCCTCCTGGCTCCATTCCCTGCACTGACCAGAGTGGCCAGGCCCCGGGCAGACAGGCACGGTTATAAATGGTAGGCACGTGGGGAGCCCAGACCGGTGATTCCAGGGATGATTTCATCTCTCATCTGCCACTTTGATGTATTATTTACCAGAGGGAGGTGGGAAAATTATTCTTTGTCTTCCCTCCCTCCCTGCTGCGGCCCTCCTCCTCCTCTTCTCTCGTGGCCCCGGGGGCATCCACCTTCCATTTAATTTGGGCCCGCCCGGCTGAGCAACGAAGTGCCTTCGTCTGCCGCCAGCTGTTGCTCCCTTCAGATGAACAGCTGGAGCCCAAATGAGCCAATTTTGGCATGAAGTGTAAACTGCTACCCTCTTCTTCCTCCTCCACCTCCTCTTCCCCTGAGTTCCCCTGCTTGGTCTCTGGCTTCTTGGGCAGCAGTGAGCATGCCCACCACCTTTTGGAAACTTTGTATTGGTCTTGCCGGGCTAAGCACCTTGGAGACCATGCAAACCTTTCTCTTTCTCCCCCCACCCCCTTTCGTCCTCCCTCCTCCCTTTCCTTTTCCACTTCTTCCCCTCTCCCTGCCCTGTAGAGCTCATTCCATGATGGTGCTGGTGGTGGCCCGTGGTACTCTGCCTGGAGAAGGTTTGCCAGTGGATTCCGGCCACGTGACATCTGCAGCCTGGGAGAGGGACACTTTTGAATGTGTCCACCTCCCTAGGGGCTCCAGATCTTGCTGCCTTTTAACCTTAGGGCTATCTTCAACTGAAGTCCATCCCTCCACCACTATTGGAGCCAGGGTGGGTGAGAGGGAAGAGCAAGGAGGCTGATTCACTCCTTTCCCGACTTCCCGGGCCCTCTTCCATCTGAGGAGCTCCCTGATGAACCTGAGGCACAGAGGGTCACGAGAAGGGGACAGGAATGGAGAGGAGGGGGAAGTGAAAAGCCCAATTTTAATTCCAGGCCCGAGGATGGGACTGAGCTTACTGATGTTGGAAAAGAGGGCACACCAATTGGCATCTATGCGGTCCGGATTTGCTGAATCCACAAATGTTGTCGGAGGCCGCTTGACCAGTGGTGGTTCCATGGAGGCCTCTGGGATTTTACCTTCATATCTTGCAAGGGGTCTGGCTGCCAAACCCGTCCCTGGAACAGCCCTCCTGACCACCTTGTTGTTAAATACAAGCTGTGGGAGCACTCTGGAATTTAAATAGCTCGTAAAGCCAAAAAGAAAGTCGGGTATCAAATTTTAAAATTCTGTCAGTGTGGTAGCATGTTACCAGCATCCCAGAGAGTCCTATACTGGGTATTCAGTGAGGGAAGACTTAATAATAATCATAATAATTATGGTATTTGTTGAGTGCTTACTATCTACCAGGCTCTGTACTAAACTCGGGTGGATACAAGCAGATTGTGTTGGAAATAGTCCTTGTCCCATGTGGAGCTCACAGTCTCAATCCAGTCTCAATACTGTCTCAGTCTCAATACCAACATTATTAATCCCCATTTTACAGATGAGGTAACTGGGGCCAAGAGAAGTGTAATGACTTGCCCAAGGTCACACAGCAGACAAGTGGTGGAGCTGGGATTAAAACCCATTACTTCTGATTCCCAGGCCCAGACTCTATCCCACTGGGTCATCACCCTCTCCACCCCAGGGTTCCCCAGGCCCTCTAGTCCCCCTTTCCTATCTGTGGGGGTGCTGAAGTTCTGGCCCCCAGAGTCACAGGGAGCTGCCCCAGTATCATCCTTGGTTCCCAACATGGTCATGACCCCATCTCTCTTTAGCTGGATCTGCTAATGTTTTAATGATTGTCTTTCCTCCTAGGATCCCTTAACCCCCGCATCCCAAGCCTGCCCTTGTCTTTGTAGTGCTCTGGTATGACAATGCGGAGAGAGTCTCGGTGGGGGAAACTGAGCCCTGGGAGATGGAGGAGGTGTAGTTCAATGATATCACCTTCCCTTCCTCCTCCTGGTGCTCCCTGCCCAGGGGAGTCTACCACCATCTTCAGGGTGGCTGCTTTGAGGAGGAGAAGGAGAATGGAATGACCAATCAAGCCCTGAGCTGCAGGAAATGTCCTGATTGTCGGGGTGTTGGAAGGCGGCTCTCAGCAGGTCGGGGAGCTGTGCTATTTTGTCCTGACATCCTGATGATGAAGCCGCTCCCTACTGGGTGGAAGTCCTTTGCACTGAAATATTTATCCCTATTAATATTTCATGACTCAGGCTGAGGGAGAGGAGGGATTTCCATCCAGCTCATGGCTGACTTCTACCTGGTGAAAGAACACAAGTCCAGGGATTCCTGCTGCAGGGGGAAGACCTAATACCCATGTCATCCCGTCCCCACAGCACTGAATTGGAGAGAGTTCCCAAGAGAACACCCCTCTCTGGACCATTTTCTGTCACTCAGACCTCAGGTAGTAGCTGGGGTAGGAAACAGACAAGAGAGGAATTGCAGCAAGAGAGCATTGGATTAGATGTAAGGAAGAACTTCCTGACCATCAAGGGGAATTGGAACCAGCAATCCGGAGCGGTTAAGGAATCTCTATCCTTGAAGTTGGACAGATTACTCTTTCCCCTGCCTGGAGGCAGGAGACTGGACCAGATGACCTCCTGAGGACCCTTCCATCCCTCTGAATCTAGGAATCCTCTTCCTTTCACTGATCTCCTGGGAAGGAACGGGCCTGTTCTACTGATGTGGCAAGGGAGGGATCCTGTTTTAGGGAGATACTTGAAAATCTTCCCAACTTGAATGAGGTTTTCCAGTCAGAGATGCCAAGGTATATGAGGAGCAGTGCTTCCACTGCCTGTTAAGAGGAGCTTATTTAGTGCAAGGTTACTGCGGGATGCTCGCCTGTGGAAATGCTGCCCAGGGTGCTGGCAGGAGGAACAAAGGAACTCCAGGACCCATCCATCCTGGCACCGCTCCTCTAGACAGTAAACCTGGTATGAGCAGGGATTGTCTGTCTCAATTGCGAATTGTTCTTTCCAAGCACCTAGTGCAGGGCTCTGCACACAGTAAGCACTCCAAAGGTTTTGCTGGTGGCCATCTCCAAATCTGGAAGCCATTGTCTTACTACTTTGCTAAAGTATGGGTCCCTCCCTTCTAAGGTTCTGTGAAAAAGCTTCCACCTCCATGAAGCCTTCCCAGATTATGTGCCCATCCTCACTCAACTCTGGTCATTCCATTCACTTAAGTAAATCAGTTGAGGCATACTTCATAATACAACCAATTTTGATCCTTAAAAACATGGTTGTATCATGGGGTATGTTTGCCTATAAACTTACATTTTATACATTAGGAACTCTTTCAGAACTTTTGGAAAGGCACTGTGAAATACCTTTATGGGCTATATACTGTATGATAAATATTAGACTTGCTTCAAGGCAGCTTGGATATTTGCTTGGAGGAAAGACAACAATATAGGCTGTATCACTGGGGTGGTTTGCAATTGGGGAAAATATTGAAATATCAAAAAATGCAAGTTGTACCACTGGATTGGATGTATCATGGGGTAATTTTAACCTGAACTCTGCTAATACTTATGTCTCGGTAAAGCTTGTGTGTATACTTTGGTAATTTGCTCTCATATTACTTTTTATACCTTGACATTTGGACCTTTAGGTCTAATTGAGTGTTTAGGGATTTTGGTTTCTTCTGTTTGATCCCCTAATTAGATTATAAGTTTTCCTTGAGAGCAGGGACTATACTTCAAACTTCCTGCACATTTTCTCTCAGAAATTCTCTGCGCAAAGTACCTGCTCAAAAGAGATGGTCAGCAACGATGATGGTAATTTACCCTTTCTTGTAGTTTTTCTTCCCTTCTAGACTATAAGCTCATTATGGGCAGGGAATGTGCACATAGAACAGTGCTGTGCACATAGTAAGTGCTCAATGAATACTACTGATTGATTGATTTTTGTGGGCAAAATATCTAAACACTAGAGTGAAAACTCAAGGGCTCTGAATTCAGGGCTCAATTCTTCCCAGGTTGCTTTTGGATCAGAGTTTATCTATGTTCTCATTTAGGATTAGTTTCCTCATCTGTGCAGTGGGCAGAATAATTCATAGTGGCTTCTATCCGTAAAAATAAGATATTAGCAAGGCTTTCCAACACATTGGACTGAAGAGGATAAAGTCAAAAAGCCAGAGCCTGTCCTGGGAGCTCTGTGCTTGGGCCTGGTTGGAGCAGGAAAGGGGGAGTCAGTGCTAGAAGGGGTTGGGGAAGCAGCGTGGCTCAGTGGAAAGAGCCTGGGCTTCGGAGTCAGAGGTCATGGGTTCGACTCCCAGCTCTGCCACTTGTCAGCTGTGTGACTGTGGGCAAGTCACTTAACTTCTCTGTGCCTCAGTTACCTCATCTGTAAAATGGGCATTAACTGTGAACCTCACGTGGGACAACCTGATTACCCTGTATCTACCCCAGCGCTTAGATCAGTGCTCTGCTCATAGTAAGCACTTAACAAATACCAACATTATTATTATTATTATTGAAGGAAGAAACTCAACTAGTAAGAAGAGATGCTACTTGACGTCTGTGTTTAACCCCTACAAGGAAACAGATGGGAAGCAAAGGTCACTCTGAGCAGATTGGCCAGGGGAGAGGTTAGCATCTGTATCGCTCTTGTATGTGTGGGTGTGCCTGCTTGTGATGTCACAGAATAACACAGATGCTCAGGGCTGGTGCCCTGGGGAGGGGAGCCTGGGTGGTCTCCAACAAAAGCAGCTGGTTACAGGATCTCTCCTTTAAGGGACCTGTTCCCTCCCCCATCATTTGTCCTAGGTTCCCAAAGTTTTCTCTGGAGAATGGCAGATAGTCACTCTTTTTCAGGGATTGGGGCTGGACCCAGAAATACAAGCTGTCCCTGCACCGGATCCTTGTGTGAGTCAGCCTGGGAGAACCTAGCCCGATTACCAGTCAGGCACCTGTGGGGGTTATTTAATTTGTCAGGTTTTGAATCCTGCTTTGCCTTAGTTGCTCCTAGGCTGCTGTGACCAGCCAGCCCATTTCAGCAGTACTGTCTTGGTTTTGGAGGAATCTAAGGAAACCAGAGTTATTGTCCTGCTTCTCCCAGATTTTCTTCTGGAGCAGCAAGCAGCATCCGGGCCTGGTCACCTGACCTCATCCTGCATCCAGGAGCCCTCTCTGCCTTTACAGGAAAGACTCTGATGGCTGGCCTTTGGTCGCCTCTCTGACGTCAGCAGTTTTGCCTGGGTGCCAGGCTGGGGCCCTGAAGGGCTTGACAGGGACTTGGCGCCCTTAGGTTTCTCTCTTGATTCATCACTTGCCCCCTCTGCATCCCCAGCTCGCCAGAAAGCAATTCTACCTTGGACCCCATAACCGTGGGGGAAAGGGAAGAAGACAGAAGTGGCCAGGGGTCGCAGAAGCCAATTCTGCAGAAGCGGGAGAATCATGGCCTGTGAGACAAATTCCAATGAGAAAGCAGTCATCTGTTAAGAAAAACAAAAGTGAAATGATATTGGCTTCAGCCTCTTCAGAGGACTTTAGAGCAGAAGATCTAGCAGAGGTGGGTTTTGAGGCCTGAGTAGGGAGTGGAATGGGGAGAGGTGATTGCCAGCTTCATTGGAGAGATGGGAGCTGATTATCTTATGGTTCCTGCAGTGTTGAGCCCAGTGCTTGTCACCTGAAGTGCTTGATAAATACTATAACCACCACCATAATAATAATGGGGATCATTGCAAGGAGAGGAAGTGATTTAGGAGCAATGACTGAAAGGGAAGGAGAAAGTGACTGGAAGGGAAGGAGAAAATTCAGAAGCTCAAGATAAAGTTAAAAGGAAAGGAAAGTCATTCTGACTGGGTCCTAGATATAAGCAAGGCTGTGGAGCCCAAGTGGATAGGGCACAGCAGTTTAAAGGGGAAGGGCCTCAGATCCAGCAGATAGATTTTTCCTCAGAGGAGAGGTGAGGCTGAAGTTATCTCCTCTGCAGACTCTACTCCCATTTGGAAGGTGGTAGGAAGCAGGTATCTGCCTTGGAGTGTATTTTAATTAAACAACTTTTGGGCCAAGATGCCAGAGCCCAATACATTTTCTTCCATCAGCGGAGGCACTGACACACATTCCAGTCATCTAATGGCACTTATATTAGTTGCATTCTCTCTTCATGCATGTAAAACATTTGCTATTACCACCACTACCTGAATGCTAATAACCCCAGGGACTTGGAGACTGAGTGACAGTGAAAGGTGGGACAGAGATTTAACCGCCAACCTCAGCAACTTGGCATGGGGTGGTGGGGGTGGGGTGAGGGGGGCTGGCACTTCAGAATCCTGCTTCTAATTTATTCAAGATGGAATAAATGTTGAAACCTCTGTGGGGAGAAGGAAGCTGTAACATCAGACAGAAAGACAATTCCTTTTATCGTTGGCCCTTGTGGTTTTCGGTCCGGACAGAGAAGAATATGTACTGTCAGGAAGATAATTTGGACTTCAGAGATGGAACTGAACGTTTGGAGTTTGGGGAAGCAACCGGTGAAAGAGCCCTCAATTCTTTGGGAGACATCTGGCCTGAGCAAGAGAGCCCCAGCTATAAATAACAGTCTCACTTCTATCCTCCCTGAGACTGAACTGGGCACTCTCTCCCCCGGGAAGTACTTCGTAAGTCCTGAGGGTGGTTATTGTTATTATTATTACTATTTTTATTATAATGTTTAAGCACTTACTAAGGGTCAAGCACTGTACTAAGCACTGGAGTAGATACAAATTAATCAGATAGACGTCTTCCTTGTCCCGCATGAGGCTCACTCACAGTCTGAAGGTTACCAGCTCTGCAAGCTGCATCTGCATTAGCAGTTTCTAAATGTTCTTCATCATCACACTTTTTCTCCTTTTTGAAGTGATAAACAGAGAGGCTTAGTAACGTGGCCAAGGTCACACTGTGAATTGTAAGAGAGCTGGGATTGGAACTCATTGTTCCCTAGTTTCCATCTCATTGCTTAACTTCCTGAGCCTCAAAGGGTATATTATAATCACTTAAGAAAAGAAACTGTAGTCCAAGGGTAGTCCAAATGCACTGATCTTGGAAGCTGCTAATAATAATAATAATAATAATTGTGGTATTAAGCACTTTTCTCGAGCCTCATACTAACCTGTGCCGTCCCTCTGTCTCTGCAGACTAGTGCTGTGTTGTGCTCTGGAGGCTGCATCCTGTTGGCCATCAGCTCTCTGCTGGCGATCGTTACAGTGCTCCTTCCCAGTGGGCTGTGCGAGAGGAGGGTCTGCACGCTGGCTGGTTACATGCAGATGGCAGCAGGTAAGCACGGTCTGATGCAGGATTCTCCCTCTGTGGCTTCGGGCCGTGAAGGACCATTACCTTTTAAGGGACTCAGTCAGCTCTCTCCCAAATATCCGCTCTCTTCTCCTAGCACATTCCAGCTCCTTGTCTTCATTCCTCTCAAGACAACCGACCCTCTTCCCCAGCCACCCACCCCTTAAATGAGACAAGGTGTAGACCAGCTGAAAACCAGAGACCGCCCCGTATAAAACCAAGCATTTGATCATCACTGGCGCCGCTCTGACAGACAGAAGCCCGTGTCTGTCTGAGTTGGCTGCATGCTTCAGGTGAACACAGGGTGAGCTGTGAGGGTTAGGACCTCAGAGAGGAGAGCAAATAGAATGGTTAAATAAAAAGGAGATTCTCAGAGGGTTTCAGTGCTATTGAACCTGCTGTAAATAAACTGTAGACTCTAAGCAGTATTGACAAATGAAAATTTACTAGGTACATTTGATCAAGCTAATGGGCTGAGTAAACCCTCACTCTGCCTAGGTAAGCACTTTGTATTGTGCCTTTTAATTTCAGTTCATGTGGATTAATTCTAATCTAAACTGAGGTGGCCTGAGTCAACAGAATCAAGTAGTTAATTTATTCAGACCGGATTTCTCTGGGCGGGCCTCCCCCACAACCCCAACCTCCACCGGAACTAGGAGGAAACTTTATTTAGCCTTGGGCATTTCCTCAGGATGAGGGCCCGGCTTGGGAAGAACTCCTCCTTTGATGGGAATGGCGTTTACTCTCTTGCCCCTGGCTGGTCTAAGAATAGATTGTGGGGGGTGTTTATCCTTGGAGTTGGAAGGGCCTGGGTGTTTAAAAACGGCTATCTATGTAGGTTTATTTAGCCCGTCTGTGTGTATAATATAGATTTTCCGTGTTTATGCTTACCTAATTGCTCTCATCCACGTATCCGTACATAGCTTTATATATGGAGCATAATTGATTAGGTATTTATACTTGTGTATAAATTTACCTGGAATTCACATACATTTAAAATTCCTTCTGTGTGTGTTTCCTGAAAAAGTCACAAGATTGTTGAACATTCTCTTGGATTCCTCCCTTTGAACCTTCAGTAAAAGCCAAGACCTGCAGGGTTGGTCTCAGGGAATCCTGTGGGAGAACATTATTATTAGAGTTGAGAGAAGGAACACCTGGAAGTTATAGGTCAGTACACGTACTCCAGCACTGGTTTCTAATGGACTACAAACCCTCGACTCCCCTCGTTTCTCCTCGGGAAACTCTGGGGGTGGATGTGGGAGCGGGTTAGGGTGATCGTTCATTTGAGTTTCAGCTGGTCCATCCACTGTCCTAAAACAGACATGGCAATAAGCCCCCCGCCCCTCGGCTCCTGTCACCGAGGTCCATGGCTCGGAAGTGGTCCTCGGGTTCACGGGAACTTGGAGGTGAACACAGTGGCTCCGGAGGGAGTTGGGGGGAGGGGGCTCCAGACAGGGGGACCACTAGAGAAACAGTCTAGGTTTGGCATTCTCTTGCAAAATAGCATCTATCGTGTCACTGGATTTCTCTATGGGTACAGCGTAACACATGTGATGTCACATGTTCTTAATGGTGTTCATGAGGTCCGTTTAGTGGCCACTTTAGGGCACTGGGAGGGTGTGGTGGGGGACAGCAGGCTGGACATGCCTCAGGTTGGACTTTTTCAAATCCCGAATGTGGAAGTCTATTGGGGTCTTTGAATTCAGTGAGGTCTGAGTAGGGGCTCTTGCCCCCCCACACCCAGACTCTTTAAGTTGGTTGGGGGGACCCATTACAGGAAGCTGTCTGAAGCTTCAGAATATACAGGAGGACCTTTTGATTAGGTGTGAGTTTGGGGATTTGAGTGCAACCCAGACCGATCCCTGGGACACTCCATAATGGTCTCTTGTCCAGGGAAAGGCAGATACAGCTTGTTTCGAGGCACTGGAAGATCCCCTCTCTGCCACTTACCTAAGTCAGACACATTTCCTCCCATTCTTGCCGCTTGGTGGGCCTTCGCTGAGCGGGCTCTGTTTGATCGAGAGGCCTTTGGAACAGGCAGTGGTTTCAGATCCACTTTCATGAGCTGCCGGTGGGGGTAGTGGTTTTGGAAGAATGGATGGGGAGAGCTGAGTTTGAAGGGGGTTAGCGGTCAGTTAAACAGGAGCTTTTTTGAGCTCAGGTTGTCGTTATCCCCCTCCCCATTGCCTTGTAAGCGTCCCCCACCCCAGAAGAACCTGCCAGCTCTCAGAGAATGGAATCCACTAGCTGTACAGTGGAGAAAAGAATGCTATAGCACAGTAATGACAAGGTTGAAAATGGACCCAGCAGAAAACTAATTATCTGAATTAATAGGGCCCCAGCTACTTTGGATTTATCAATCAGTCGGTGGTGTTTATTGAGTATTTTGTGTGGAATAAAATACTATAGAATTAGTAGACATGCTTCCAGCCCACAAGGAGCTTACAGTCCTGTATGAGATGTCAGAAAACTAAATAAAATGGGGTATCCCTTTCCCAACAGGCCCAGTTTTGTGTGGTTAGCTGAGAATTTTTTTTTCCAATTCTCTGAGTCGGTCAGGGTTGGGATCATTGAGCAGTTTGTGAAACGGGTGCCTGGCACCTCCAAGTCCAGGGATCGCTCTAAGAACCTCCCCTCCATCCTATTTCGAAGCTGTGTCCACTGACTCCATCACATTGTAGGACCTTAGCTCCCGGGCCAGACCTGCCTGGGCTTTGCTGTCAGGAACGGTTGCTTCGGCAAATAGAATTTGTGCCGGTGACCTTACCTGCAGCAGCTTAGAACTACAGAAGTGAAAAGAGGGGGGGGACTCCACTTCCCGAGCCCAGGTGGAGGGGCCACCAGAAGCCGCCTGTCTCTTAGTTGCGCCCCTGATACAATTCCATCTCATTTATACCTTCACGATTGTTCCTGTGGTCAGTTGGTCAGCCTCCCTGTCCCATTTCTTCCCATTGCCCACTGCATGATAATGGGCATTAGGGGAGAAAAAAAGAGATGTTTATGGGAGATGGAGGAGACTGCAGTGTGTTTCAGGGGTTAAGATTTCCGAGTGAAGACCCTCAGTCCACTTTGAAGCCTGAGCCAGTTTGTGGTGTGAGGGGCTGATGGTGTGTGGCAGGGCTGGGCTTTGGCCTAGAGAGTCGCTTGCTCGCCAGGCTAGATGGGCTCTCGCATCTAGAAGTCAGCTGGTTTGTGGTACTCAAGTACTTGTATCTCTCCTTGGCACCTGTATGCATAGGCTTATTCAATTGCACATTCAGAGATTTATCCTATTTCAAAATATTGTTTATGCCTATCACCCCTGCTAGAGTTGAAATTCCTTGTAGGCAAGAACTTAGTACTTCCCAATCCTTTAGCCTGGTTCACGACACCTAGTGGGTAGAGAAGCAGCATGATCTAATGGATAGAGCATGGACCTGGGTGTCAGAAGAACCTGGGTTCTAATCCTGGCTTCACCACTTGTCAGCTGTATGACCTTGGGCAAGTCTCTTCACTTCTCTGTGCCTCAGTTACCTCATCTGTAAAATGGGGATTAATGCTGTGAGCCCCATGTGTCTAACCTGATTGCTCTCCAAGCACTTAGAACTTTGGTTGACTCATATTCTTAACAAATACCATCATCATCATTATTATTATTTATTCAGTACATCCTAATCAGTCGATCAATCACTTAACCTCCCTTTTCCTTCATTTACCCCTGCCCCTTTCCCAATTTGATGCGATAATTTGATAAAATCCATAAAGCAATCTGATAGCCTTCGAGAAAAGTGATCTGAAAGAAGTGGCAGGATGTGGGATCAATTCCAACTTAATAATAATAATAGAAAAATAAATGTGATATTTAAGCACTCACTCTGTGCCAATTACTGTACTTAGCACTGGTGTAGGTACAAAACAATCAAGTCAGACAAAGTCTCTGTCCCATGTGGGGCTCAGTGTTGAAGGGGAAGAGAGAGAAATATTGAGTCCCCATTTTATAAATGAGGAAACTGAGATACAGAGAAATTATGACCAGCCCAGAATCACACTGCAGGTAGGTGGCTGAGCCGAGGTTAGAACCAAGTGCTCTGTCTCCCAGACCCATGCTTTTTCCTCTAGACCGCTAGACCACACTGCTGTTTTCTGCTTCTCTCTCCTACCGCCTCCTTCATTCATCCTCTCCCCTTTTCTTCGTTCTGATTTCCCCTTTTTCCCTCCACTTCCCCAGTGACACAGGTTGCTGCTGTGACCGGTTCTCAGGCCAGTCTCCAGCCAGCTGGTTCTCTCTGGCTGAGCAGCCAAGCACAGTCTGGCAGATGCCTAGTGCATCGGAGTTCAGAGAGGGTGACCTGGGCCCCGGGGCAGGGGGGATGGAAAGCAGGGGATGGGGGGGGTTGTTTCCCATCTAGATCAGTTAACTCAGAAGTAGAGTTGGAAATTTCAGGAGCTGGGAGGAGAAAGGGGTATGTGAAGAGGGGGATGCTGGTGTCAGAGGAGAGGCCACCCCTTTGTTGTAGAAGCCCAGCCTTCTGTTGCATGGAGTGATGGGCACTGGCCCCTTTTCCCCTTCAGCTGCCTCCACCCCAATTTGTGGAGGGGAGCTGAAGGGGGATCCTAATTATTATTATTTTTAATAATAATAATAATGGTATTTATTAAGGGCTTCCTATGTGCCAAGCACTGTTTAAAGCCCTGGGGTAGATACAAGGTAATCAGGTTGGACACAGTCCTTGTCCCAAATGGGGCTCACAGTCCTAGTCCCCATTTTACAGATGAGGGAACTGAGGCCAAGAGAAGTTATGTGACTTGCCCAGGGTCACACAGACGTTTGGTAGAGCTGGGATTAGAACTCACATCCTCTGACTCCCACTTCTTGACTTGCCCCCACTTCTGGACCCTCCCTGAACTGTGTGCCCCCTCACCGTCAGGCAGGTTCTGTGCCTAAGGCTTTCATGGCTCCGATTGGAGCGAGACATCCCTTCAGACCTGGGTGCCCACTCCATGGAATGACAGGGGCGGTGGCCCCTACAGCTGCCTGCACTGGATTCCTAGACCTGCTCATCCCGGTTCCCTGGTGAGACCTGAGAGTCACCTATCGGGGCCGAAAAGACCCCAAATGGTCTTTGAGGCTTATCCCCTTCCCAGTCCTCATCCCCTCTAAAACTGCTGCCCGACTTCCACCCCTACCCTGCCCTTCATCCCCACTATTCCCTCCCCGCCACCCAGGGATTTTGAAGTGGCCTAGACAGGTTGAATGTCACGGTCTGGCCCCCGCCCAGGGCCGCAGAAGGCAGTGCGGGTGTCCTCAGGCTGCCCGTCCCAGCGCTGCCTGCCCGGAGGTAGCAGTGTAACCCAGGCGAGGGTTTTTGGGTGGGAAGATGGTGGGGGAAGTGTCAGCTGAAGAGCCTTGTGTGCCAGAAATAAAATTCTAAAAATACAGCGGGCGTTTTGCGAGTGTGTTGTGGTGTGTGTGTGCACGCGCGTGCCTGTCCCTGCAGTAGGGCCCTTCCCCCACCTTCCTGCAGAGGCAGCTGTGTCTGAGGCTTCCCACGCAGGCCGGCCTGCTGATCCAGCGCCTAGAGGAGTGGGGAGCAGGGCTGGGGTCCCATCCTGGTCTCTTTTGGCTACTTCCCGTTACAGATGGCAAAGCTCAGACCTTTGCGGCTTCAGCATCCCCTTTAATCAGAGGCAGTTGAGGTTGTCCCCCCCAGGCTGGCTCTGGCAGCAGGCTGGAGCTCAGGGCTGCTCCAGGACTCCGGGGGCCCTGAGCCAGCACCCTCCGGTGATTACTGGCAGCTGGGCGTGTGGGTGATGGTACGGTGGGGATGTCTACAGAAGGAAGATTTATGGCAGCCGCCACTCCCGTTCCTCCTTTGTCTCCTCACTCTCGCCTTGCCGGCACCTGATGGATTTAAGCAAACGTTTGGGAATAGTTGAGCAGAGATGGAGTGAGCGTCCTTTTGGATCTCGACAGCTCCGAATCGGGAATGCTCTTGGGCTGACCATTGCATCCTGGCCTTCCGTGTGGGTGAAAGTGTTCCCTCCCCACAGTTTATCTAAAAGTGATTATCCTTTCTTTCTTTCCACTGGATGGCATCCTGAAGTCATTGATGATCTGGTTGTGGCCGGAAGCCTAGAGCTTTGGGTTCGGGTGCAGGTGTGGGTGAATGGTGATGCCCTGGCTTAAACAATACAACTGTGCCGGCATTGGGGCAGCATGGCTCAGTGGAAGGAGCACAGGCTTTGGAGTCAGAGGTCATGAGTTCGAATCCCAGCTCTACCACTTGTCAGCTGTGTGACTGTGGGCAAGTCAGTTAACTTCTCTGTGCCTCAATTACCTCATCTGTAAAATGGGGATTGAGATTGTGAATCCCACGTGGGACAACCTGATTCCCCTGTGTCTACCCCAGCGCTTAGAACAATGCTCTGCACATAGTAAGCGCTTAACAAATACCAACATCATTGAGGGACGTTCCAGGACAGCCAGCAAATACGCTTAAGCTTTGTCCAACTAGGAGCAGGATGCACTGCCAGCAGGAGCCCAGGTCTCTTTGAGGGAGAGGGTGGGCCGCAGAAGTGCAGGAGAGCCCAGAGGTCCTAGACACTCAACGCTCCCCACTTAATCTTTCAGGAAGCAAGAGGTGTTTTGTGAGCCGGAAGCCTTGGGTCCGTGCAGTTCTCTGGTAAAGGAAAACCATCTGTCCGGTCCGTGCCTGTAGCTTACCCAGATTCCTCCCCTCTGCACAGCAACCAGTGTCTGTGTCAACCAGGTGGCTTGACATCAGCAAACAGGCACCACGAACAGCTCCGGAGAAAGACAGCAGGGCAGGGAAAGCACAAGGAAGACCCTGCAGGAAGGGGATTTTGCAGAGGGGAAGCCAATGTTGCTGCTTCTCACCCCCCTGAGCTCCTTTTCAGACCCCGTGGCTCCCCCAAGCCTGTGCCAGGGAAGGACTCCTCATGCTTCTGTGAACCCCGAGATGAAAGGAAGCAGCGTGGCCAGGTGTTTAGAACACGGGCCTGGAAATCAGAGGACCTGAGTTCTAGTCCCAGCTCTGCCATGTCCCTGCAGTGTGACCTTGGGCCAGTCACTTAACTGCTCTGGGCCTCACTTTCCTCATCTGTAAAATGAGGATTGAATCCTCCTCCCTCTGATTTAGGCTGTGAGCCCCATGTGGAACAGGGACTGTGTCCAACCTGATTATCTTATCTCTAACCCAGCACTTAGTATAGTGCCTGACACATAGTAATTGGTTAACAAAGACGATTTTTTAAAAAAGGGCAATTGGGTGGGTAAGTACAAAGAAATGAGACTGTGTATGTCTGTCTGGATCAGTGTTGGAAGAATTGGTCATGCCTGAATGCTGCAATGTGAGGTGCTTAGCCCAGGATTCTGCAAGAATGAAGCCCCCTCATTCTCCCCAAACACATTATAGGAGAATTGTACCCAAATCAGTAATAATAATAATAATTATGGTGTTTAACCACTTATAATATGCCAAGCTTTGTGAGAACAGTTGGGGTAGAAACATTACAATCAGATCAGACACAGTCCCTGTCCCACATGGGCTGCTTTGAGTGTCCTTAAGTAAGCCCTCAATAAATACCATTTTTTTAAAAAAGGAATTTAGTCTACAGGGGGAGACAGACATTAAAATAAATCACTCGATAGGAGAAATAGAATATAAAGATAGGTACAGAAGTGCTGTGCAGCTTGTGTGAGTATAAAAGTGCTTAAGGGTGCAGAGCCAAGCACATAGTCAATGCAGAGGGGAGGACAGATGGGGAAATAAAAGGCTTAGCCTGGAAAGTCCTCTTGGAGTGGAATTTTAAGATGATTTTGAAGGTGGGGGAATGGTGGATCATCAGATATCAAGGGGAAATGAGTCCAGGCCTGACAGGGGAATGTAGGCAAGGGGTTGGTGGCAGGATAGATGAGATTGAAGGGCGGGAATAGGAAGATAGAAGGCAAGTGGTATAATAATAATAACGATAAAACTGTGGTTTTTGTTAAGCCCATACTATGTGTCAACCAGCGAACCAAGCTCTGGGGTAGATGAAAGATAATCAGTTCAGACACAATCCCTGTCCCATATGGAGGCTCACAGAAGGAGGGAGTAGGGGAGTGGGGGAATTTGAGTGCTTGCCGTCATAATAATACTTTAATGATTCTGCACATTTATAGAGTGCTTTGATTTTTTTCCCCTCAAGTCCAGTATTTTTCTCCTCACTTGATAGAGGATAATACTGAGGCTGAAAGAGGTTAAGTGACTTGTCCACAGTCACCCAGAAGGTCAGTGGCAGAACTGGGATTAGAATCTGGGTCAGGAGTGCTCTCTCGTGCTCTCCTTTCCAGATGAGCTTGCTTTCCTCTCCTCACCTTCCAGGCCTCCACCCCAATTTGGGAGCAGGTGGCTTGGGGCTGGGATAGATGCAGCCAGGGGTCCCCTCCCCCAACAGTCGGATGTCTCCTTCCTTCCTGTGCCCCCTAATTGCATTAGCACAGTTGAAAAACTGCTCTTGGCACGTTATTATTCAGTCAGTGAACTCTCACTAATTTCTGACACTGCCAATAAATATCGGGGCCGAGGAGCCCCCTCCTTCCTCACGGCACTGGGATAAATGTGCGTGTCGCTGCCCTGCTGCTGCTTCTGCCGGCCAGGGGCTCTGGACCAAGGCCTCAGGATAATCGTCTAGGAAGATGTGGTTTGGTCCCTGGGGGCCTGTCCACCATGTCCTCTCCTCTTCCCCCCTGCACGGGAACTCTGGAACTTCATCTGGCAAACACACCCAGAGGAGGGGCATTTGGGCTGGGCACCGTGGATTCCAGGCATATGGACTCCACCGGGGATGCAGTGTGGTGGAATGAAGCCTTGGTCCCATTTTATTGAAGTCCATCCAAGGCCCTGCAGACAAAGAGTGTTTCTTTTAGGGGCGGGAGAGAGGACTCCTGGCCCCTTCCATCACTCCAGAGCCCCCATGTTCTCTTCCCAGGTTCCTACGCAAACGGATATGGCTTCCAGACCATACTTGTAGACGGCAGGAACTGAGGCAGAGGGGCACTGGGTGCTGAAAATAAAAATACTGGACATGAAGGCATCCAGTGTCAAAGCCATATTGGACAAGGGACTGATCAGCTGAAACCCGGACTGGCTAGTCTAAGACCAGAATCTGAACACTGTAGGGGTGGGATGGTCCTTTTTGATTTGTGCAAGGCCAGTCCAGACATAGAGGGGAGTCCGGTAACCACAGGGAGTAGGCACAGGGCTGGCTGAACCCATTGGGCATCTACCCAGCGTGGCTCAGTGGAAAGAGCGTGGGCTTTGGAGTCAGGGCTCATGGGTTCGAATCCCAGCTCTGCCACTTGTCGGCTGTGTGACTGTGGGCAAGTCACTTAACTTCTCTGTGCCTCAGTTCCCTCATCTGTAAAATGGGGATTAACCTAATTAACCACGCGGGACAACCTAATTCCCCTATGTCTACCCCAGCGCTTAGAACAGTGCTCGGCACATAGTAAGCGCTTAACAAATACCAACATTATTATTATTATTACCCCAGGGGGCAGTGAGGATGAGTCCACAGCAACACGGAGCAGGAGGGGGACAGGGACATGGTGTGCAAGTAGAGATGGAGTTGGGGGTCTGGGCCAAGCAGAGTGGCCTAGTGGGAAACACTGGGAGTTAGAGGACCTGGGTTCTAATCCCAGTTCTGGCACTTGTCTCCTGGGTGACTTTTGGGTAAGTCACTTAATAATAATAATAATAATGTTGGTATTAAGCGCTTACTATGTGCAGAGCACTGTTCTAAGCGCTGGGGTAGACACAGGGGAATGAGGTTGTCCCACATGGGGCTCACAGTCTTAATCCCCATTTTACAGATGAGGTAATTGAGGCACAGAGAAGTTAAGTGACTTGACACAGTCACACAGCTGACAAGTGGCAGATCTGGGATTTGAACCCATGACCTCTGACTCCAAAGCCCGTGCTCTTTCCACTGAGCCACGCTGCTCTGTGCTTCAGTTTCCTTATTTATAAAATAGGTATTACATTTCTACTCTCCCTCTTACTTAGACTGTGAGCCCCATGTGGTACAGAGCCTGTGTCCAACCTGATCAACTTGTATCCACCCCGTTTAGTAAAGTGCTTGACATATAGTAAGCGTTTAACAAATTATTATTACTATTACCACCTACCTCTGTGAGAACTTTTGGCTTCTGTTCTCCCATGCCCTTTTGTAAGAACCCAAGTGAATTTTGGCTGTTGTTCAGCGGGGAAGATCACCTTGTCATCCAGTCGTCCTCTGGAGACAGGCTTTCCCTGGGGGCTCTTCTGGGTTCAGTGCTAATGTGTGTGAGCTGGACCCCTCGGAGTTTTAAGGTTGGTTTTGTCCTAGTGGGGAGGCCCTGGCAAGCAACACCTCTGTGAACAGTTGGCCCTCTCAGAGAGGGGAACCTCCCCCCAACCCGGGAAGCTTGTCATTCCGGCTCCCAGAGGAGGCAGTGCCTCCCCTCACCCTGGTGTGAGGGGCAGAAACAGCCCACTATCGGGGCCACGGAAGGAGATGGCTGGGCTTCCCTGTCTGCTCTTATTATGAAGCCTGAGCCAGGAAGAAGCCCTTTCCTCATTACTGGGAGGCAGCATTGCTCTTAAAACCCTCCCCCTTCCCTCGGGGGGCTTCACACCCGCCATTCACTCCCGCACAGTAACACATAAAAAAGTGTGTATGATAAATAATCACAGCCAACTCAACGGCTAATGACATCGACCGGTCCCTCAAGCGGATTCTAAAAGTGATGAACCGATGTTTACCGTGCAGATCCCGGGCTGCGTTCAGGAGCCCCTGCCACTCCCAGAGCTGCAATATCCATTGGCATTTAAAATGAGAAGGTAAATCTCAAGCCCTCCCAGAGGCGGCAGGAAGCCGGAGCCGGCTCAGTGCCGGCATGGGTCTCACTCAGTCTTGAGCCTCTCCTGGAGCTTGATTACCTCCATGGGGGGGCCAGTTTTGGGGGTCAACCCGGGATGGATGGTGGGGGTCACTGTGAGGCTGGGAGGCTGGCTTGGAGCCCCCACTTTCCAAAGTGTCTGAAGTTATTCCTTCGTTATTCATAAAAGATCGGTGGTGATGAAGTTCACCTCTGAGTGAGACTGAAAAGGCCAATGTGGGATCCACAGTCCTGGCTTCACTGTGTACAAAAAAACTTGTCCCTTGTTATGTTTCGAGCTTCATATTTGCAATCTTCGGCACTGTCTTTCCTTTTGCCCCCTTTCTGTGTGAAGCTTTTGCTCAGAGAGTCACCTCGCTTCTCGATGGCATTGTGCTAGGCAGTCATGTCAGTTGAATCAATTAATGGTATTGAGCGCTCAGTGGGTGCAGAGCACTATACTGTACTTGGGAGAGTACAGTACAACAGAGTTGGTAGACACATTCCCTGCCCACAAGGAGCCTCATAGTCTAGAAGAGGAGTTATCTCAGGTTTTCCGCTAGGGCACAGCATCGTCTGAGGTTTTTGTTTAACCGCATCGATGTACCGCTTCCTCTGCCATCCTTGCTTTCAGTTTCCCAATCTCAGCTCTCCATACAGCTGCTGTTTGGATATCTTGCTGTCACTCATTCTCCTCACATGTCCCTTCCAGGGTTGCTGTGTTAAGGTGAGCTTAATGACTTGGTGGATAGAGCATGGGTCTGGAAGTCAGAAGGACCTGGATTCTAATCCTGGCTCTGCCACATGTCTGCTCTGAGACCTTGAGCGAGTCACTTAACTTCTCCAAGCCTCGGTTACTTCATCTGTAAAATGGGGATTAAGAGTGTGAGGCTCATGTGGGTCAGAGATTGTGTCTAACCTGATTAACTTTTATCTACTCCAATGCTTAGAACAGTGCTTGGCACATAATAAGTACCATAATTATTATTATTGGAAGCCTGACTATGCTCCAGACTTTCATTTTTGGTGAGCTGTCCAGCAAAGAATGGAGCTAGTGGTGTCAATCGATCAGTGGTATTATCTGAGCACTCACTGTGCACAGAGCAATGTATTGAGCACTTGGGAGAATACAATATTATAGAGGTTGCAGACTTGTTCCCTACTATAGGAAGCTTTAAAGTCTAGCGGGGGAGGCAGGCATTAAACTAAGTTACGGATATGTACAAAAGTACTGTGGGCCTGAGGATGTAGGCCTGAGGAATATCATGAGCTTATAGGGTACAGATGCAAGTGCACAGATGGTGCAGAAGGGGGAGAGAATAGGGGAAATGAGGGCTCAATTGGGGAAGGCTTCTTGGAGGAGATGAAATTTCAGTTTGGCTTTAAAGGTGGGGAGTGTGGTGGTCTGTCAAACAGGAAGGGGAGGGAGTTCCTCTAGGACTTCCATTTGAGCTTTCCAGCATTTGTAACTGCCCTAGATTCAGGCTGCCCTTCCCCGTGGCCTCAGTAAATCATGGGTCTCAGCTGGCCAATGACTGTGTCCATCTGTTTCCCCCGAACAGCATGGTCAGGGCAGCTTGACCTGCTAATCGAGGAGGGCTTTGTTTACTTGGCAATTTCTTCCACACATTTTCTCTTTTAAAAGAGTTGGGTGATTTACCCTGCTCTTGAGTGGTCTTCTAGCCTCTGACAGTTGTCAGCTATTTAAACAAAGACCTGCTTGGTTAAATAAAATTAAAAAATCACCTGTCCTCATACTTGACATGCTCCTGCAGCTAGAAAGCCCTTCCTTGTCCTCTTCCCCAAGCGGTCACGTCCTCCATTATGTGCCAGGAAGGCATGTGTATGAGGAGAGGAAAAGGTGACCTTATCCCACCTGTCTGGAGGGCAGAAGCAGAGTTTTCCAGGAAGAGAATAGAGAGGCCATCTGGGTGAGCCCACTTAAAATCATCCTGAGCAGATTGCTCTCCAGGGATGAAGATTCCACCACCCTCCTTGGCACTGTTTTCATGCTGTACCTTTGACAAAGTTTATGAGTGTCGGGGGTGGTGGAGGGAGGCCCTCCACCGCTTCCCATGACCCTGCGAAAGGGCAGCCCCATTCCTGCTATTGTGTCTAAGTCAATCAGTCAGTGGTTATTTATTATTGAGCGCTTACTATGTGCAGAGTACTGTACCAGTGCTTGGGAGACTACAAGAGAATTAAAGGATATGTTACTTGTCCATATTGAGCGTACAGTGTACAAGCTAAGGCATTCATTTTCAATACCCTAACTTTGGTGCTAGAAAGATGGACCCACTTCCCCCCGGGGACCTCTCAGAGACCCCCTCCAGTGGGGATCTAAAGAGAACTTTGACTCCATGAACTATCAATACAGGAAGCATTGACCCTCCTGTCCTTACCAAGAGCTCCCTGAGACAAAGGAGCTAGTGGGATAGAAAAGAGAAACCCCAAATGTGACCAACTTCCTTCCCCCTCCCTCCACCCCAGCCCAAATGGTTTCCTGACTCTGCTGTTGCAGCTAACAGAGAGCTTGGCCTCGTCAGGTCTGTCTGGAGTCCTTTTTTTTTATTTAAGAGACAGAGATGCCTTCTTGCCAGGAGCCTGAAGGATCGGGTCATTATTCCTGGGGGGCTCCTGCCTGGCTCCTGCCCCGAGGATCGGGGAGTGGAGGGAGCGAGGATGTGATTAGTTTACCAATCCGCCTGGCCGGCGTCCGGTAAAGGGCAGCGACTGGCGATCAGCTTAACAGATGATGACGGACTTTGCTTTCCTGACCAGGTTATCCGTGTTTCCGTGTGTGGCCTGTTCCTCTGAGGCACCAAGCGGCAATTAAGGCTATGTGGCTGTGTCTCGGGGGCCCACCTCAAAGTCGTTCAGATCACTGGCTCCTCCAGCAAGAGATGCCAAATGTTTTGGCACAGAGGGAACTGAACCCCCCGAGGCCCCGTTGATGGGTGGGTTCAAGATTGGAAGAAGTGCGTTGCATTGGCTGGGCCTGCCAGACCCCCTCTAGGGCTAGGGAGGGGACTGCGGGAGGAAGGGATTGAATACTTGTTCTCCCTCCTAATTAGGCTGTGAGGCCCATTTGGAACAGGGACAGTGTCTGGCCTGATTATCTTATGTCTAACCCGTGCTCAGTACTGTGCTTAGCACAGAGTAAGTGCTTAATTAATACCACGATCATTATTATTAAGGGCCGAAAGTTCAGTGGGATTGGCTACAGGGGCGGTCTCCTTTCTCCCCCCCGGCACTCTGTCAGGAGAGAGACTGGTCCAGCCTTCACGGGGCACTGGCTAGGCCCGGGGAGCTGACAGGCAGCTCACTCTGACAGCTCACACTGTCCCTCCTGGACAGCTTATGCGGTCTCTCCTGCCAGTTCACAGCACCTCTCCGGGACAGCATCTCTGGGCCACCGGCATTGCTGACAACTCACTAACCTTCTTCCCTGCAAAGCCTCTTGGGGGACCAGGGGGCCCTGCTGCTGTCCCATTGAGGCCACCCCCTCTGGGAGCCAAGATCTGCAGTTGGTCCTGTTGACCCCACTTCCCTGGGCTAAGGTCTGGATGTGACTAATGCTGATCAGAAAAGCAATTTCCCCTTCTCCCTTCCCCGCCCCCAAAGGGAAAGAAACTGTCTGGGGCATTTCTGAGTTTGGAGCCATCTGCGGGTACGGCAAGGAAGCCAAGGGGTACCGCCCACCAGTTGTCAGACAACAGGCTTGTTCATGCTTGGAGCTGCCTTGGACTGAATGCCAAATTGAGCCCTTTCTTAGTCCAGTGTTAAATGGATCCTGGCGAGAGAGAAAAGACTGGAATGGAAAGTGGTGACGCCCTCCTCCCCAGCCCCTCTGAGTTCAGATTCCTCCCAGGATCTATTTCCCCGACACTCAGAGCATCTCCACAGGGTGTTGTGAGACGAGCCTGTTCAGCTGGTTGTTTCTTAGATGGTGTGTGCCTGAGCCTCATGCCTCATCTTTCATCCGGCTGTTTCTAAAATTAGCCCCGGTCTTCCTGTTGACAGTCCTGCACTGCAGAATGGAGGAGAGTGTGGGAATGCCTGGCCTCTGGAACTAGGTGAGGGCTCTGGGGGGCACCCACAAACATTCAGGGACTCCCAGGGCTTTGCTGGGAGTATCTTTCCCTACTGAACACCTACTCTAAGATGCACAGGGGGTGGGGCGGGTGGGTATCTTTCTTCAACAGAGATACCCCAAGCCTATTTGCAAGAGACTTTCTCTTTTCTCTGTCCGGTGCAGGGGCTGCACGTGGAAAATTCAGGATCACTGGAAGGAGGTGAGAACCAAAGTCGCTCTGTCTCCCACGTGCAGCTGTGACCTTGACAGAGCCACGAGGCCGGCTCCATTAGCCAATCAAAAGAGCAGCCCTTGTTGCCTTCAGATCGGGGCATAAAAACATAATTACTTCAGCGGTGACTTATGATTCAGTAAAACAAGGACCTTCTCGTTTTCCGATTGAATTATTCAGTGGTATTCCTAGAAGACCAGAAGCAGATGGCTAGCGCTGGTCAGGCGTTTAATCGTCGGAATTACTGCCTTGTGTCGGGAGGAGGCAGGTGGGCATGAATCAAGCCTGGCGGGGTCTCCCTGGTCCTGCCCATCTGCTCACCTCTTGCCCTGTCCCCAGGCACATTCTTGGGGAAGAGGTTAGACTGGGGACAGGAAAGGGATGTGGAGGAAGGGGGCAGAAAGAGGCACTTGCTCAGAGAGGCTAAGGGGGAGACAGGTTCTGATGCATGGAGGTGACCGGTCTCAAGTCAGGCTCCATCAGAGCCTGTGGCCAGTTGGTCAATTCCTGTGACCTCCAGTGCCACGCTTCCTGCAGTGGGTGGGCGTGTGCTGGGTGTGTATACGTGTATGTTGTGAGACTGATGACACACTCCACTCTCACTCTCTCCCTCACACTTCTTTGCTACCACTCCTTTCTCCTGGTCCACCTTGCTCCAAGCTTCCCGAGCACCCGCTGAACAGAGGCGGTAGCAACTGGGTTGGACAGGACTGTGGAGACGCGCTGGTGCCGGTGACAGTGGGGATTTCCTCTCCCTTACCTGGCGCATTTGCTAGTTTGTGATGGCAGGGTCACTTGTGACGAGCATGGCATCTGTGGCCAGGCCATCCCGGCCGCAACCGTGGCATGCCTACTCAGACCCCTTTTCTTCCACTGGCTTGACTGCCACGGAGGAAGCAGGAGGGCATATCTAGCAGGGTGTCTGCAGTGGATCATTTCCAAAAGATTGTACATGTTACAGGGACTGGGGTGTCCCAAATGGCCATGTACTAAAGTGCTTGCAGCCTTGTTATACCTAGTAAATGATGATTATTATTTGATTATTGCTAATGAATAGTAACCACAGTAAGGGTAATTGTTAAGCACTGTACTAAGTATTGGGGAAGATCAAACAATCAATGGTATTTATTTGAACACTTACTGTACTTAATGTTTGGGAGAGTTAATTAGTACAGAGCTGGTAGACCCTTTCCCTCTCCACAAGGAGTTTACAGTCTAGATTGGAAGACAGACATTAAAATAAATATATTACAGGTCATGTACGTAGGGCTGTGGTGCTGAGAGTGGGGTGAATATAAGGATCATAGTCCCCATCCCACTCAGGGTTAATAGTTTAAGGGGGAGGGAGGAGGGATATATCACCCCCACGGAGAAGTTAAAATGACTTGTTGGCTGACCTTAGGGATCCCTATTGCAGGAAGCACTGGCCATCCAGTGTGCCCTGATTCTTAGCTCCCCTTTGAGAATGAGGAGCCCTGCAACATTGAGAAGCAGTGTGGCTTAGTAGAAACAGCACAGGCCTGGGAGTCACAGGATTTGGGTTCTAATCCTGGTTCAACTTTCTATCTGCTGTGTGACCTTGAGCAAATTGCTTAACCTCTCTGTACCTATTACCTTATGTGTACAGTGGGGATTAAATCCTCTTCCCTGTGCCTTAAACTGTGAGACCTCTGTGGGATAGGGACTGTGTCCCACTTAATATTAGTTTTGTATCTACCCCAGCACTTAGAACAATATTTGATACATAGTAAGCACTTAAATACCATAGAAAAATTAACAATGCTGCAGGTTTTGTCATCAGAAATACTGAACTCAGAAGTTGCCATTATTTGCCTTTAATTTAATCATCAACAGTATTGAGGACCTGTTGTGTGCAGAACATTTTACTAAGTGTTTGGGGAGCAGGCAAGAAAAGAAAAAAGACTGTCAATGCCCATAGGACTTTACATCAAATGAGGAAGGCCAGTGGGCACAAGTTACTCCCTAACATTAGGTAGAGTGATGGCTTAGGTAGAACCCATAAAAAATACAAACAAGTGAAAGCAGCTTGGCCCTTAAGCAGAGGATGCAGGGTAAAAGATGCTGATTGTCTGGGATTGTGTTCTCTCCCCGATCTCCATAGGGTCTTCAAGTTTTGGCTCAGTCCTGGGGTGTGACTGCAGCCTGGAGAGTAATCGGGGGAGTAGGCATCCCTCTGGAAACAGTCTCCAGTCACCCTGGGTACGAGGACCCTGTTGGGATCAGGGCTCCTGTCAACGCCCCCACCATTAAAACAGATCTTCTGTCTTAGCCTATAGTAAACCAAAGTCCCAAAACAGGCCCAGGCCCTTCTCTGGATTCCAAGGAGCCTTTTTGACCATTAGTGACCCTAGGTGGGGTCCCACCTTCCAGCCTCCCTCTATCCTGACTCTAGTTTTGTGGGATCTCTGGACTTGCTCAGGGGCAGTTCAGGACTAGAGTTTGGCCAGAATTTTAGGGGAGAAATGGGACCATATTCTCCAAAGCCTTTGCCCTCTACCACTCTCCTTATTCAGGGGCTCAGTAGAGTGACAAGGGAGCACATGTGAAACTATGGGGAAATCTCAGGGTGCCGGAGAGAGAATGCTGTGGAGCTGCACTGGAGAGATGGGGAGACTTGGCCAGAGAGGCCAAGGAGAGCAGCCGGGACCAACCCCTACTCCCTAGGCCTGGAGCCCCTACTTTGGTGATCAGAAGAGCCACTTTTAAAACCAACCCAGACAGATGACACTGCAGATGTTCTCTATCCTTCCCTGAGCAGGGAAAATAAACAAACTGAGCCCAAATCACCAGGTAGGTGGGCATCCAGAGGTTCTCAGAGCGCTGGGCTGGGAGCCAGGAGACCTCAGAAAGCAGTGGGTGAGCCATTTGACCCACTCTGTTTTTTTAAGCATCCCCATCTGGAGAATGAGCACAAAGTGGGATGAACATCAGCCCCCAAGGGTCACCTCCGTTACCAATCAGACAAATGATCTTCGCAACCCGGGGTGCGGGGCATGTTCCGAAGCCTAACTCAAGGGTGTCAGGTGTAAGGAGTGTGACTGTGTTACAGTGAACGATGACATGAATAGTAAAAATCAGCAACTCACAGATGGAAGAAGAGTTATAAAAGGGTCTGAGGAGCAGGAAACAGAATAAACCTGACAGTTTTTCCCCTTTCTCTCTCTGTGAAGCAGCCTCTCCGGTGGGTCTTATAAAATCAGGTCCGGCATTAGCTTAATGGGTCAGCTGTCCCATTCACCATCCAACAGCCTGAACTTTCTGAGGCAAAGCTCTGATCCTTTCCTGGAGTTTATGGCGACAATCGAATGGTCCGATCCTAAAGTGGGGACCAGGAGACTCGTCACCATCCACTGTATGGGAAGCCAGTGGGGCGTAATGGAAAGAGCACAGACCTGGAAGTCAGAAGAACCAGGTCCTAAACCCAACTCCACCACTTGATTGCTGTGTGGCCTTAGGCAAATATCTAAACTTCTCTGTGCCTCACTTCCCTCACCTGCAAAGTGAGGATTAAATCTTATTCCCTCCTACTTAAACTGTGAGCACATTTGGGACAGGACCGCATCCAACTTCAGTATCTTATATCTACCCCAACGCTTTGTACAGTGCTTGGCACATAGTAAGCACTTAACAAATGCCATTATTATTACAGTCTGGTCGAGCAGGAAAGAGACTGGTTCCTTTTAACTTCTCTGGGGAGTGAGTTTTTGGGCCTCCTGCAATGTGGTCACCAATCCAGGGGCTGCCGCCTCATTGTGCATTTCAAATTGCCCTGATCTATTTTTCCTCTCCCTCCAACACATGCTTCATTGAAGTGCTGGAGTCCTTAGCCCAGAGATTCATTTTCTGCTGCTGTGATCTCTTTGTCGTGGCTGGACGATGGATGAACGGGAATTGCAAATAACTGCTTACAACGAGCAAGGCTGCGGAACAGCCCACTTTAATTTCTGTTCTCCTTTGGCGCCGGTCTCCCTTCTTGGTCAAAAGTAATTAAGTAGGAAGGAGAGGGCTCTGGAGGCAGCACAAAGCCAGTTTTGACTTTGAGAAATGAAAAGTGGAGAAACGTGAATCTGGAATCAGGTTGCAGTTTGTTGTTCTCCTCCAGTGCAGCACACTTTGAGACATGGTCGGTTCGGGCCATCACTCAGCTAGGAAGGTGGGCGGAACCGCAGACTGACTTCACAGTTGAAAAAGAGTGAAATGAAATAAGTAACGTAGCCATGTGTACTGGGGCAAAGCATGTTTTCTCTTATATTCTGATCCCTCGTAATCATAATTTGCTATTTTTTCAGCACTTACTATGTGCCAAGCATCCTACTAAATGCGGGGGTAAGTACAAAAGATACAAGATAACATTAGACACAAAATGGGGCTCACAGGTATCAAATTCCTAATTTTACAGATGAGGAAACTGAGGTGCAGAAAAGTTAAATGACTGACCCAAGGTCACCCAGCAGGTAAGTGGTGGAGCCGAGATTAGAATCCCCCAGGTCCTTAAACTTTCTGTTTAGAATTTATTTGCCAGCCTTAGTTATTTCATCCCTGGGCATACTCCAAATTATACTTTGTGGTTGGAAAGACTTTTCTTTGGTAAATATAGCCTGAGCCTTGGGGTTTTTGAGTCCCAGTGACTGGCTGATAGCCGGGATATTTGTCTACAAAAACCTTGATGAAATTGAAGCTCTTGTCCAGGAGACCCACCAGCAACATGATAGAGGAATGTGGTTAATGGCTCGGATTAGGGGATTTACTGCTGGTCAGTGACATTTTCCCTGTAACCTCATTGCAGGAAAGATCTTTCCCATTTCCTGTCCTTCTCCCAGCTTTCCAGAATCCAGAGCATGTCAGAGCTGAGATCGGGACTGTTATCAGCAGGGATCCAGTGGCGGAGGGAAGGAGGGGAGGCAAGGCTGGAAGGGAAAGATGAACTCTTTGGAATGATTCGGGGACATAATCGAATTGAATTTAATCAAAATCACAAAAGTAAATGTCCCTATCAGTGCCAGTAACAGTCAAATGCCATTTCTCACATGACTGTCAGTATAACAAGGATGAAGGCCTTGGAGGTTTTTATTGCTGTATTTCAGGAAACAGTTTTTTCCCCTAACCCAATGGAAATTGGATTTTGTCGAGCTGAGAGGATTTGTGTGTGGCAGGGAGTAGAGCGGAATGACAAAGAGGAAGCCAGGTTTTGGTTCCATTTTAAACAGATGCTGAGTTTTCATGGGAGCGGGGAAGGGCAATAGGTTAGCTTCTCACTCCAGGGGTCAGAGGGCCCTGTTGGTTTTTCCTAACAACATGGTCTAGTGGAAAGCAACTTTGGTTGGGAATCAGAAGACCCCCCAGCTTCAGCACCAGCTGGGTTGGCTTTAGCTTCATTCCTCAATCTCCCCGGGCCTCGGTTTTCTTCATCTGTAAAATGGGTGTTACATTTCCTGCCCCTCCCTGCCTCACAGGGATGATGTGAGAAGTTAAGACAGAGTTAACAGTGGGTTTGGCTTTGGCCTTGGTTCAGCATCTTTCTGGGTAGGCTACCTCTCTTCTCTGTGCCTCTGTTTCTCTGTGGAGAGGCCAGAATGAGAGGCCCATCAGCAGCCAATCTCCTCTAAACTTCACATTGTTCGTTGAAGAGGACATAGCAACCCTTTGCACTGAGGTCTGAAGGACCTAAGGTTATGGTTCAGTCATTTAATTGATAGCATTTATTGAGAGACAGTAGAGGATCAGAATGGCCTAGTGGATAGAGCCCAGGCCTGGGAGTCAAAAGGACCTGGGTTCGAATCCCTACTCTGCCAGTTGTCTGCTGGGTAACTTTGGGTAAATCACTTCACTTCTCTAGGCCTCAGTTACCTCATCTGTAAAATGGGGATTAAGACTGTGAGCCCCCATGTGAGACAGGGACTGTGTCCAGTCCAATTTGCTTGTATCTACCCCAGTGGTTAGTACAGTGCTTGGCACATCGTAAGCACTTACCAGATGCCATCTGGATACTGCTTACGATGTTAAGCACCTAGGTATCATTCCAGGTGCAGGTAAAGAGAATACGCTTGGTGGGGGAGTGTGGGAGGGTTGTTTACTGCGATGGGGTGTGTTTCTCCTCATCTGTTTCTCACAAATATCAAAGCCAAGGATTTCAGAACATCTCCTGGAAAACAGGCAGGGTGGCCTTAAGGAGGAAATCAGATTCAGCAGGAGATGAAAGATCTCAGCTTTGCCAGAAGCAGGCTTGTAAAACCAAGGAGGGATTATATTTGGCTTCGCTGGCTCCCATGCGTGGAAAGCGGTTCAGTGGGGCATGGAGCGGGGTACAGAGCGGCATGCAAGAGAGTCCAGTAGGGACTGGAGCTGGGCTCCTTCAGAACTGGAGGAAAAAGGCCTCAAGCAGCAACACATAAGGTGTGTGTTCTGTGTGTGCAGAGCACTGGGTCAGCTGTTTGGGAGCAAACAATAAAAGTAAAAGTCGTAGATCCAAATTGCCACAGGTACAATAAGCCTAGCAGTAAAAAGTAAAGATACAAATGATAAAACCAGATGGAGTCAATTCAGTGAATAACCAGGTATAGGGCCTGACTGCTGAGGAGACTGATGGGATAACATGGCCAGGAAGGTGGGGACTTCTCTGGGAATGTCACCTCAGGACCACCAATCTCTGAAATTTGCTTTTGAAACCTTTCCTCTCATAGCCCAAATAGAAGACTGAGTAGCAGCCTTTTCCACGAATCAGTGGAATGGTCTTCTTTCACCAGCATTGCTGTTTACTTCAAATTTTTTCTTATTTGAGTGCTGACTCTCCTCCAGTGAGCTAGGTCGGAGTTGAACCCATTTCACAGATGAGGAGATTGACATTTGTAGATGTTGAGCGGCTGGTCCGCTGTTCTAAGGGAGTCCCTGGAAGAACTGGGCCGGAACTTGTGATTGGTTATTCCTGTCCCTTGCTGCCTCTTCTGGACCAGACTGCCTTCCCTGGCTCCCTTCTCTGGTCAGGAGAGCTACAAGCTGTGGCCCTTGGCTGTGGGTCAGAGAGGAGTGTGGGTGTGGGTGCTTGTGGTTGGCGGCATTAGCCTGGTCAGTCCTTGGGATCAAGGTGGTGGGTGTTTGAAAACACTGCTGCCCACCGGAAAACTACAGGCAAGGGGACAGGATGGGGCAGTTGGCTAAGGAAGCGTTTTGGAGCAGGGAGAAGATCTTCATACTCTATCCCCAGGTCTTTGCCTCTTTTCAAATCAAGAGGTTAACCAATAGGAGAGGAGAAGGCATGACTCCCCACTGCCCCTAAAGGAGTGGGATGGGAGAAGATAAACCACCTAGAATGAATTTAAAACTCAGTTTAGGCAGGGGAGCCCAGGACACCTTTCCAGCCAAAAGTAACTGGAAAATTGCTTCTGAAGCCCTCCTTCCCACATTCAGAAGGCTCCTTTTTTCCCTTCCTGACATTTAAAAGAGAGAGAAGCCTAATCAGGTTTAGACAACGTGACTTTCTGGCATTTTCAATATTTAAAACAGGCTGAAGCCCACAGCCTCAACCTTTAACAAATGTACAGTAACTCGATAACAAATTTGCTTTGTAACAGCTGCTATCTGGGGACAAACTGGTGGTAAGATTAGCAAAGTAATTGGCTAGTTTTCAGGTAATTACCATAATTATAGTGACACCATGTGGCTCTCGGAGAGCCGTGTTCCTGGACTCACTGGATAATCTAATAATTGGCGACATTTAAATAGACAGCTAAAGTAGAGAGTCTTTCCTGGTATGGAAATCTGGGTAGAGCAATGTGGCTTCTTGGAGCTAGCTGAATGAGGACAGGGCTTTATGGCTCAGCTAAGAGCCTGGCTTAAACTCAGAGGAATGCCGACAGCCTGGTAGGTGCGGAGGTTGCGGGGAAATGAATGATCCAGGATGGGTAGGGGCAGCTCCATTTTGGGAATTCCTTGTAGAAGAGAGGACTCTACTCTAGAATTGTGGGGACAAAAGCTTTTTGCTGCCAAGGAATGAGTGCTTCTTGTGGGCAAGGAACGTGTCTACACATTTTTTTGTACTGTATTCTCCCAAGTGCATAGTGCTGTGCAGTGCACATAGGAAACACTCAATAAATCCCATTGATAGGTGAATGGCCCCTGTAGAGCCAGGAACAGGACTGGAGGTCACAAACCTCCCCTCAGCATGTCTGACTCTGGTCTCCGAGGAGGCCCTAATCAATTGGTGTGTTTACTGAGCACCTGCTGTGGGCGGAACACTCTACTATGTGTTTGGGAGAGTACAGTAAAGTCAGTACATGATCCCTGCCCTCAAGGAGCGTACACTCTAGGGGAGTATACAGGGAGAAGGGAAAGGGGGATGCAAACATAGTAATGTATTTGTCAAGTGATTGCTGTGTGCCAAACATTGTCCTAAGCATTAGAGAAGATGTAAAATAATCAGGTTGGACATAATCTCTGTCCCGCATGGAGCTCACAGTCTAAGGGGGAGGGAGAACAGGTATTGAATCCCCATTTACAATTGAGGAAACCGAGGCCCAGAGAATTTGTGATTTGCCCAAGATCACAGAGCAGGCAAGAGGCGGAAAATTAAACCCTCTCCCCCAGTTAAACCAAGAGGGAGGAGGGCAGAGAAAACATGAGAGAGAAAACACATCGAAGAAGACTTCAAGTTGTGGCAGAGTCAAGAAACTCAAGGAGATCAGCTCTGAATCTCTTTGCCTTCAGAGAGTAGCCAAGGTAGTGCCCTCAGGGAAGTGTTTGTCCTGGGGACAGCAGGCTTTGCTGGTCTTGTCTCCCCCTCAACCCCACCCCTCCATTCCACTCCATCTCCACATTTCCCAGTTTTGTACTTTCAGCTCATGTGGGCTTGTGTGAGGCAGAGAAAGTTCATTCAAGCTCTTGGGAGAATTAGATCTGAGGAACTGTCCGCGGGAAACCCGTCTGTACCCATGGCCCCGGAATCGTTCCAGGTGGCTGTCAGCGGCGGCTGACATAGCTCCTGCTGGTTTGCTCACTTGGTCCCGAGTCAACCGGAGAAGCGAAATAAATCTGAGAGCAAGCGCCGAGCAAAGCCTGAAGCCTTTCGACTTCCACAGCCCGGGCCCGGGGGCCAGCCGGTGGGACCCGGGGGTGCAGTAAGACATTAATTGCAGCTCTGAGACCCGAGCTCCACCTTTCACCCGTAGGACCCCTTTGATTAAGATCTCACATAGACAGCAAGATTAAAGAAGGGGCCCCTGGGACCAGCCTGGGGGTGGGGCCACTGAAGGAAATTAATCACTGGCTCTCAAGGAACAGGGAGAGAAATCAAATTAAATGAAAGAGAGAAAAAACACGAACCATGAGAATAGCAAAGCTGTTTGAGGCTCTTTATTGTAGAAGTCAACACACGTTCACCTTGGGTTCTGACCAATTTTTTACTCTCTACTAAATTACCTTCCAAGAGCTGTGGAAAAAAAAAATTAGATGCTCAAAGTTTTTCTTGATTTTGTGCAAGAGCACAAGATTGATGAAAGTGGTAAATGTCAGGCTTTCACCAGAATTCCGGAAGGGCTAGGGCTTCTGGGGGAGCTTGTAAACACCCCTTGTCCTCTCCTGCTGCCTTTCCACCCGCTCCTGTCCGTACTTCCCCACAATGAGGAGTCTGGAAACGAGGGCACAGAGGTAGTTTTGATATTTGGCTTTCCAGGCCCTGGACCAGATAAGATCCACCACTGGAGAGCTTTTTTTACTGTATATGCACCTGAAATAGAATGGACAAGGCTCTGACTGTGTATATGTGTCTCCATTTAAAGATTCTGCATCCATGCTGGGAATTGGGAAAATGCTGTGGTCTGTGTAGCTAGGAAGATGTATAACAGGGATTGAGCCCTCGTCCCAAGGGGAAAGGGTAGACCAGGTGATAAGGAAGTCCCAGCTCCTCTACTGGAGGGTAGAGGGTAGGGTTGAGGGTAGAGATCATGTCTATTAGCTATTGCCTTCTCCAAAGTCCTTAAGACAGTGTTCTGTGCACAGTAAATAGTAGGCTCCTCAAGAGCTTAATACAGAGCTCTGCACAGAGAAAGGACTCAATACAAACTATTGATTGTCTGTTTGCCAGCTGGCCTGTCTTTACTTTGGCTTCTGAAAAATGCTTTAGCTGATGGTGACAGTGTTGATGATGAGGATGGTGAAAGCAGCCTCTTGATTTCAGTGCCAATCCTACCGGATTCTATTCTTTCGCCTGGGTGCCAGCGGAGTGTTCTAGCACTAGGTGGGTGGGAAAATAGTGTCACCCAGGCAAATCAACCTGCTCTTGATTCCCTGTGATTCCCCACTAGTGTCAATGTCTGCTTCTAGGATGAATGTCCAGCTTTTCTCACTCTGTGGCTTAATTATTAAATTTAATTATGGCCCTTATTAAGTGCTTATTATATGCCAAGCACTGTACTAAACACTGAGGTAGATAAATCAATTCGATACATATTGAGTCATACTTACTGAGTGCTTACTGTCTACAGAGCACTGTACCTAAGCATTTGGGACAATACAACACAGCAAAGTTGTTAGACACCTTCCCTACCACTCTAGACGGTGAGCTCCTTGTGGAAAGGGAATGTGTCTACTAACTCTGTATTGTACTCTCTCAAGCGCTTAGTACAATGCTCTGCACACAGTAAGCTTTCAATAAATACTATTGATGGAGCTTACAGTCTAGAGGGGCTTCACAGGCCGATGAGTTATTTTGGTATCAGTAAATGTATGCCTACAAACGTAGATCATCTTAATTCCGTTTGAATTATCTCATTTTTCATCATAGACAGAAATCTAAAGCCATTAGCGATTGCCTCTGGATTCCCTGTAATCCCTATCTCCATTATCATTTCAGAAAAAAAAAAAGCCCTCTTTGCTGGATCAAAGCATGAGGGTCATTGAATTCCACAATCTTACTGGAGTCTAAGACCAGGATCTCTAGGGAATCCATGATTGGGATGGACCCTGTGGGCTAGGGTCAATACTGATACAACATAATAGGTTGGACATAGTCCCTGTCCTTCTTGGGGCTCACAGTCTAAATGGGAGGGATTAGCATTTAATCCCCATTTTAAAGATGAGGAAACTGAGGCACAGAAAAAGTAAATTATTTGCCCGGAGTCACACAGCCGACGAGTGACGGAGTCAGGATTAGAACCCAGGTCCTCTGCCTCCCAATCCTGAGCTGTAGCCGTGACACCACACTGCTCATTGTTATTGTTTTCCTCCATCTCCAGCCGTCACAGCCACCATCATTACTGGGCATTATACTTCCTGACTCACTTGTTCGGTAGCTTCTTAAAGTCATGTCTATCTCCAACTTGTAAAATTCCCTGTTACTCTTCCCCTTGAGGGATTTAACAAAATGGTCCCTGCTCTTCCAGGCAGTGCCTCCCTCTCTGTTTCTCCATCTGCATATTTCACTGGAGCCTGCCCCTGTGGTACACAAAGAGGCATTCTCCCAACTCCCTCGGGGGCGATCATTTCACCACTGGACCCTAGTCAAGGTATGATTTCAGAGATCTGGCTGAAAGCTGCTCCAAACAGATGCAGGTTGTTGCCGACAGCATCATAGGCTGGGGCTCTCCTTGCCCCCTCTCCCTTCCTTCTGCATTGGTTCTGGCTCCTTTCCTCTCATTATTTGGGCCGCAGAGCTCCGGACCCCGTGAGAGGCGGCGTGAAGTAGCCAGGTGGCAGAATCCTGAACAGATATGTAAAACCTCAGCCCTCCAAACCTGGACAGTTGCATTTCTCTAGTGCGTTTACGTGTAACATAGCAACTGTAAATAGAATGACATTGACAGTGGAAGCTGTCTCGCCCTTTGGTTTCTGGAGGGCTTCCTTCATTTGGAGGGGAAGAACTCTTTGCTCTCTGGGGCCATTTGAAGACATCCCTGACTCAGCCTTTGAGGGGCTGTGATAAGCCCCTGAGAGCCCTCACCCTGTAGGACCCTAGCAGGATGCCAAGCAGTGGTGGTGATTCCCTAGAGACACCTTCAGTCCCCAGGCCCTAACATCGGCTCCTTTCCCTGCCTGTTAATTACTCACCGAACTCTGTGAGACGCCTTGTAATGGAAGCCATGGGCAGGGCGGCAGAAGGTGGGGTTATGCACACACCACCTGACCACTACTGCAAGAATAATTCAAGCACAAACCCTGTTGGAAGATTGACATACCTTTCCCCCCTCTTCACCTTTCCCCTCTTCCTCAGAGCCCTGCTCTTGGTCCATTGGATAAGAGCACTGCTCTGGGAATAAGGGTACCTGGGTTCTAGTTCTAGTTTTGCCTGGATCTAACGTGGGTGAAAGACTTCACAGGCACCTTGCAATGTACTGCACCCCTGCCTGCCTAGTCACCCATTGCACCCCAAGCCTCCTGGGAACACGGCCGGCAGGAAGGAGAGAATCGAAGTGGTGCTGCACAGGCCTGCTCTAGCAGTAGAATCAATTCTTCTGCACTAGATCTCGGTCTCAGGACTGAAGTTTCTCCGTCACTTCTGATGGGAGACTCCATCATTGGTGTCTGAGCAAGGCTCAGCCGAACGACAAGGGGCCCGGAAAGGTGCCTGATTGTCTTTCAAGAGACATACTGTGGAAGAGATGCTCAGTGTGGCACTCACACTCAAGGATGCAATCTCATGACAGATGTAGGGAATCCAGAACTGGCAAGAAAGTGGGAAGCTAGTTGTGAGCAGAGGAGGGAGAGGGAGAGACAGAGCGGGAGATGTGCCCAGGGCGCCACCGGTAGAAGCTATACTCTGGGAGAGGTCAGATGGCGTGGGAAAAGACACAGACCAAAGACCCCCACCCTGGCCCAGAGCTCTCATTCATTTCCATTAGGAAGGAAAGAGGTCAAGCTGCAGAACCCTCTAGATCCCAGAGATGCTCCATAATTCCTGCTGATGGGGGAGCCGGGGATGGCTGCAAGTGTGCCCACAGAAAGCAGCAAGGTTTCCACCCAGATGGCACATGGAGGCAGCCCTGCGGCCCCCTCTAGACCCTCTTTGTGAATGCGGATGGAGATCTGTGGCCAGATTTTGGGCTCCTCAGGGGTCCCCTTTGGCAAGTAACTGGATTAGAAAGAGTTACTAGGGATTTATGCTTGAAGAGAGCCATCTTTAGCATGCTAATAAATGCTAATGGCATGGAGGGAGGCTTGGCCAGCCCAGTCTATGAGAACACTGTCAGATATCTTCAGGCCACTCCCATAGTGCAGGCTAATGCTTTCTGATGGACTGGCCTCCCCTTTGCTCCAGCTCGCTCCCTGATTTACCCATCACAGTCCACTTGCCAAGGGTCACCCATCCCAAGAGAAGGTGGTGTGTGGGGCGGGGGGGGGAAGGGATGTAGATGTGTGTGTGTGAGAGAGAGAGAGAGAGAGAGAGAAAGTGAGAAAAAAAAGTGTGAGAGAATTTTGCTTCCCCAGCTGGGGTCATCTGGGGACTGAGTGACAAGCCAGTTCTAAGAAGGGAGGCAACAAATGCTAGTTCCCCAACCGGGGTCCCTGATTCCATGTGGGAAGGGATCAGGAAGTCAGGAAGTAGTTATTAACAGATCGTGGGGGGCTGTGTCTTGAATTTCCCTCTTGGGGGAACATGCTTGCAGTAGCTGCAATCCCATGTGGACAGTAAGCTCCTGTGCCCAGGATTTTCTTCTACCAACTCTATTATAGTGAACATTCACTAGTGCTTAGTAGTGCTCTGCCCAAAGTAGGCAGTCAATAAATACCACTGATGGAGTGATTGGTGGCTTCTGGTCTGGGTTAGCAATTGGGAGAATTAGTGGGGCAGATGAGAAATAGGAGGAGGTGAGTCTAGCTGTGATGTAGCACAGGAGACATGAGCAGCATAGCTGGTCCATATATTGGGAGCAGCTGGGGCCAAGAGTGGTGGGGTGTGTGTATATGTGGGTGGGAATGTGGCCTCACCCTAGGCTGGGAAGGATGGCTAGGCTTTTTGGTGGTGGGGAATGGGGATAGGGAATTGTAACTTTCCACGATTTGCAGGTGAACTAAACAGTTCCAACCTGTGGTGCAAAGACTTGCCTTGCTCCCTGAATGAAAGAAAAAAATCTCTTTACCAGGCTCTGTCCCCAAATAGGTCACACAAAGAGTGGGACCTGGCTTTGAAGACTGCGCTGTACCCGTCAGGCATGTTGCTGGTGGAGAAACCAGAAGAGCTGTTTCAAGGAATGGAAGGAGGAACTTTAGATCTTAGGCAGGCCCCACTGCCCCTGTGAGGGCTGGGTCACCTCTAGACTTCTGCAGTCTGTCCCTTCCTGTGACACTGAAGCTCCCAGACAGATGTTCTGGGAGGGTTTCGGGCAAACCCTCAAGTTTTTAAAAACCTAGCGAGAGAAACAGATGCATACTGAGGTACAGCACTTGAGGGCTGGCGGACCCTTGCCCCAGACTTGCCAGCCTGGGGTGCGGCAGATTGGAGAGGGGTGACAGGAGCTAAAAGTGGCAAATAATTCGGCATGGCAGAAGACTGTATTTTCATACACAGTGAGGGACTGAATGTCAGGCACACACATAAAGCCTACAAGTGTCGATAGGATTTCCTCATCAACAGATCATGCTCAAATGTGAAGGTCAGGTGTATGTATACCTGTGTATGTGTCCCCAAGTGCAAACATAAAATTAATGTATAATATATTAATATAGATATATTTATACAAGACAAAGTCCAGGGCCACTAGTCTGGAGTGGGGCCCAAGTGTAGGGAGTAGGGTATGGGGCCGGCAGGATTTCTTCCTTTAAATCTACCTTCTCCCCCTCTATTGACATTGTGCAGTGAAGGAGCTACAGTTTGGGAGCACACTTGCCCGTTAAATCAATGAGTGGTATTGGTTGAGCACTGTATGTCTAGCACTAGGCACTTGGAAGGGAACAGTACCGTGGAATTGGTAGATACTTTCCCTGCCCATAAGGAGCTCATTGTCTAGAGGGAAGCCAGTCTTTGAAAGTGTGGCTTCTGGGGCTGTAGCCAGAGAGGATTATTGGCTCTGTGAGGTTTTCAAATTTTGAAGAATAAAAATTCCACTCTGAAACCCAAGGAACAGGTTTGGGAGGGTTTTATGCCATGGGAATCAATCAGTCAGTCATATTTATTGAGCACTTACTGTGTGCAATGCACTGTACTAAATTCTTGGGAGAGTACAGCCTAACAATTTAGCGAACACATTCCCTGTTTGTTCATCTCCAGAGCTCCTAGGATTCATGGGGAATTCATCTGATGGGTTTTGTTAGATAGCCATTTGTTACGCTAAGGTCTTTCTTGCTAAGATCCCAGATCTCAATGATCAGTTCTCCTCCCAGCATCCCTAGAAATCAGTCTACCAATTGATTGTATTTATTGAGCGCTATGTGCAGAGCACTGTACTTGTGAAAGTACCATACCACAGAATTAGCAGACACATTCCCTGCCCATAATGAGCTTACAGTATAGAAATAAGGGCAGGATATTTTTCTGAAAGGGAGACGGAGGCCCAGATAGGTTAAGGAACTTGCCTGGTGTCACACAGCCTGAGGAAAGCCAGGTCTCTTGACTCCCTGCTGGATGCTCTGTCACCTGGATCAGGAAATCCCAGTGAGGCCAGTCATCATCAGTGGCATTTACTGAGCTCTTCCTGTGTACAGAGCACTGTACTAAGCTTTTGGGAGAGGCCAATCTGTAGTTGCCCTTTGATTTGCTTCTTGCAAGCAGCAAATTACAGAATCCCCCCTGAATGAGGAGTCAAGAAATCAAACCAATATTCTAGGGCAAAGCATTTCACTAGGCTTCTGCGTTTTAAAAAATAAATTCAGGCATGTTCCACAAAGTTAAGTAAGCAGAGAGCAGCTGGAATGAAAGAAACCTTTTTGGGGGGAATATTCTGCCAGATTGAGCTGTCTTTGTGTTTCATTAAAGGCAGGCTAATTGCCATTTTAGCATGCCCAGAACCACAAAGCTGCATTGGTCGTAACAAGTCCCAGTAAGTAATGCTAATCACCAAGCTAATTTTCTTGTAATTGCCTCTGGATACTTCAGGATTAATTAGAGCCAGGAAGATAGAGCAGTCAAGTTAGATCAGATGATACCAAGGCAGAGCCCTTAGCAAAAGGAAATAGAATGCATTTTCTCAGTGCCCTCAGAGTGCCATGACCATAGAACACCTCAGACATCTTGCATCCTAAGATGGGAGACTGAAGGCATTTTCTCAGTGCCCTCAGAGTGCCATGACCATAGAACACCTCAGACATCTTGCATTCTAAGATGGGAGACTGAAGGCAGATAGCATTGCTTTCACTTCAGTTATTCTTTGGCTTCTGTTTCCTTGACCTTCTCCTCTCTCCCTCCCACATCGTTTTGCTGGGTGGATTGGATATAGTCAGAGAGGAGAGAGATGGTTAGTCTGTTGAGGAGGGGGTAGAGGTGGGGAGGAAAGTAGGGGAAGATTTGGGGGAGGAGGACCCTGAGGACCCAGAGTGGAAAGGCTGAATGTGTTCATACCCAACCTCAGCACTTATGTATAACTGTTCAACTGTAGGCTTAATTAGTTGTCATTTCATCTTTCCATATTGGTGCTATAATGTTTTATATCCTTGTTGGTTCTTCCCTCCCCACATTTATAAATTATTTGTGTGTGCCTGCTTCCCAGTTAAATTGTAAGCAACCTGGTAGAGGGACTGTGGACTCCTAGGAGACCATCATATGTGCTCTCTACAGTGGTCTACAGGCAGTAGGTCCCCAGTACATTTGCCAATTGGCTGATTGACTACTGAATCTGACAGGATAGGTAGCGGGAGGCTGCTGGTGATGTTTTGAAGAGGAGGAAAGTTGTGCCATTTAGTTATAGTGTGAGAGGCTGATTCAGAGAGATAGGCTACGGGTAAGATGACCTGACATTCTGGGACGAGGGATTTAGCTGCTCAGAGGAAGGAGCAGATCTTAGTTCAGCCATCTGGTTTATACCAGGAAGTCCAGTACAAGCCCGACGCAAGACATGGTGTCAAACAGAAGCTCCTTTCCATTGGCTATAAAGCAGTCACTCACCTTGCTCCTTTCTACCTTATCTCACTGATTTTCTACTGCAAGCCAGTACTCTCACTTTGCTCCTCTAATGCCAACCTACTAACTACCTCAGTCAGTCAATCAGTGGTATTTATTGAGCCCTTGCTATGTGCAGAACACTGTACTAAGCACTTGGGAGAGATCTCATCCATCTCATCACCAATCCCTTGTCAATGGCTTGACTCCGGCCTGGAACCCCTTCCCCTTCACATCTGACAGACCATTACTCTCCCTTCCTCCAAAGCGGTATTAAAATCACATCTCCTCCAAGAGAGAACTTCACAGACAAAGCCTTCATTTCCTCTTCTCCCACTACCTTATGTGGTGCCCTTGTACTTGGCTATATACCCTTTGAAGCCCTTGATATTCACCCTACCCTTGGCCCCACAGCACATATGTACATATCTGTAATTTGTTTCAATGTCTCTTTCCCCCTCTAGACTGTAAGCACTTTGTGGGCAGGGAACACATCTATCATATCTGTTATATTATGCTCTCTGAACCATTTAGTACAGTGCGCTGCACTCTGTTAGCTCTCAGTGAGTAGGATTGATTGATTGATTGATTTGTCCAGCAACCCTTTGCTGCAGCTCCTACTTTTGAATTCTGCGGCTCAGAAGCAGCTGCTTTGTTCACACGGGCCTGAGAGGGGAAAGTTGTGACTTTTGGAGTAAGTAGCCAGGGATCAAGGGTCCTTCTCTCCCACTGGAGAAGTACCCTAGATTCAGGTGAATAATAATAGGAATAATTATGTTGTGGTATTTACTCTGTACCAAACACTTGACTGAGCGCTAGGGTAGATGTAGTATAACCTGGTTGGATACAGTTCCTGTCCACATGGACCTCACAAAGAGGAAGAACAGGTATTGAGTCCCCATTTTACAGATGAGGAAACTGAGGCACCGAGAAGTGAAGTGATTTGTCCAAGGTCACCCACCTGGCAAATGGCAGTCAGGATTAGACTACAGGTCCTCTGAATTCCAGGCCGGTGCTCTTTCTTCTAGGCTACATTGCCTGGTTTTCCGCAAAACGATGCTTACAGCGTGTTCATGTTATGTGGTGGGTCTGGGTTAATGGGTGTTGTCATCACAGACATTTCAGTGCTTGGTGCTCTTGACTGTGGTGCCCCGACAAATAGCTTCTTGTCAGATCAATGAGGAAGACTGAATACTGTCTAGTGGGTGTCAGCTAGGCCTTTCAACTCTCAAAATTTGTCCCCACTCAGAAGGCATAAAGTGTCCCATCTGTTCCCGCCTCAGAGATGTTGAAGGAAAGACGGGAATTTCAGAGCTCTGAGCCCTCCTCCTCCTTACCTTGCCCCATGTCCATGTGCTCTGTAAGGTAACTGCCACACCCAGAGATGTGGCCAACTGCTGAATAAGCCTGTCCGGCCCGGTGATTTTCAGGTTTAGAAATAGCCCAGTCTGCAGGGCTACACACCCTGTCTGCTTGGCTGAAATAGATGCCAGCCTGGGACCTAGCCAACGTGGTGAACAAGATGGGATTAACCAGTGTGTAATTGGCAACTCTCATGTGCGTACATGCAGACGCATGCGCATGCGTGCGTGCAAACACACACACACACATTTTCTTTTCCCAATGCAGAGCTGGCAGGGGCAGGGGGTGAGGAGGAGTCTTTAGAATTTCAGAGCTGATCCTGCCCCCCAGATTTCAGAGGAAAATCCAGGGGCTGGTTATGAAATTGCACCTCACCATTTCCTTTTGAATTTCATTCCCCTTTAAAAGCTGGGTGGTGGGCCCTCCTAGGACAAACAGATCGGATTTACCAACCTGCAAGCTTGTTGGCCCATCTCAATCTCCCCGTTGGCTTGAGATTATAGCTGCTGAAACATTTTATTACTGCCTCTCTCAAACTTGAGATTCCTCTCCCAGACACTCCCCCCGCCAGCCTGAAAAACCATATATGTCTGCCAGCGGTTAGCTCTGGGAGCTTTCTCTACCCAAAAGGTATTTTTTTTTGCCAAGTTCAGACACTGCAGTCATCATCTACTGCTTTCAATAATAAATCTCTCCAATACCTGCATCCCTCTGCAGCCCAGCTGCTTTCTATATTTCCTTTCCCCTGGATACCCGAGGATTGTGGTCGATCACTATTCGATGCCTGAGTGAGGGAAGAGAGAAGGCTGCAGTTGTTTCTGTAATAGACCTACCGGTTAGTCTGTTGACATGCCTGCTGATTGTCCTGGTATTGCACCTGTCAATTCTTCAGGTGTCGAGCCTCCCAGTTGTCCCGGGGACATGCCTGCAGATTCTCCCAATGTCCTGCCTGCCGATTCTCCTAGTGTCGTGCCTGCTGATTCTCCCAGTGTTGTACCTGCTGATTCTCCCTGTGATGTGCCTTCTGGGTGTCTTGGTGCCGTGCCTGGTGATGGCTTCAGGCAATGCCCCCTGCCCTGAGATGGAGGGGAAGACTTGAGTCTTGGGCCATGCAAGGCTCTTGCTGTGGTGTTGGGAGGCGACCATTCCCCCATCACCCCTGACTTTCTCTTCAGTCTCCTGTGGTTCCTTTGGAAGGCTGGCAGGGACAGCTGGGTGGCTGGCGTTTTTTTGTATGCCATGGTGTCTCGTGGATTGCAGAGTGAGCAGGTGACTGAGCGGGGAGCAGTGTCCCCCGCGGTAGGGCATGGTCAGAGGAAACCTATCTCTCCGTCCGGGAGTCAGGGCCGCTTCCAAATGGGAAGCATTACCTTCAAAATGGCTGCCTTCTGCCTTGTTTCTAGATCTTATTTCAGATGCAGGAGGCTGTTTTCCTATATTTAAAAATAACTCCATAATCAATTCCACCCTAGGCGGCAAAAGAGGCAGTTCAATGTATAGTGTCTTATTTCGGTAGTGTTTTCCCACATTTGCCAGAGGCGTTGGGACTGATTTTCCTTCTCCCTTCCTTTACCACTCTGCTCACACCAGGGCTGAGGCAACCCAGATCCCTCAGGCTTGAAGGGACTTCAAGAGGTCATCTCATCCATCCCACTGCCTCCAGGCAAAGCTGTCAGACTGGCTCCTTCTAGTGCTGTAGCAGGACTTCATTCATCATCCCTCTTTATTTCTAGCCTGGGCCATTAGCAGGTCATCTTGGATGTGTGAGCCATGTGTTGGGAATGCTAAGCAGCTCCTTTTGGAAACAAAATCCCCTGTCTATGGGGTTACCCTTCTCCTACCCCTCCTACACTGCACACAAACTTCCCAGCCCTGTCACTGCCTTCAGCTGGGTGTATCAGTGTACCCTCAACTTCTTGACATGATTTCTCAGTAGTTTAGATCTCTGAATTGGAAAAACTGGGAAAGGAGAGTTTTAGTTGGTCTTTAAAATGTAAGGTAGGAAACTTGGTCTTGAATGATTGGATGCCTAAATTGCAAATATCAAAGTAATAGTGATAATACTAATAATAACAGTTGTTTTCGTTAAGCCCTTACTACGTGGCAAGCACTGTTCTAAGCTCTGGGGAAGATACAGGTAAATTAGGGTTTGGGGTCAAAATAGCTTCTATTAAAAGTCTATTGTGCACAGAGTACTGTGTTAATTGCTGGGAAAGAGTACATGGCTGAGAATTAGATGTGGTTCTAAAAGTATAGTAATGGTATTTTTATTGAGAGCCTACTGAGTGCGACACACTAAGTGCTTGAGAAAGTTCAGTAGAAGCAAAAACATGTTCCCTGCCTACAAGGAGTTTCCAGTCTAAAAGATGAGTCAAAGAATCAGAATATTTACAAATAGAGGGATTGGAAACAGAAGGGTCAAATTAGGAAGTAGACTGAATACGCCAGAATAAAATAGTCTAAGTAATTGAATGTACAGTTGAAGCCTGCAGGGATTTGTAAGTGCTGAGAATGGGTATAAAAACATAGATACTAGCCAGGGCTGTTGGGTTGATACTGTTTAGGGGGTTGGGAATTAATCAGGGAAGACTTTGTGGAGGAAGTGGGGTATTTTAAGAGGTCTTTAAAGATGGGGAGGGCTGAGGACTGGTTGGGGTGTGAGTTCCAGGCTGGAGGAAGAGCATGGAAAAGAGGTCGGAGATAGAGTTGAAAGCGAGATGCAGTTGAAAGTTGGGGAGGAGCAGAGATTGTTTTCTGGAGAGTAGCTGATAAAAGAGCTGATAGAATGGAGGAACCTCTTTAGAGAGGTGTGAAGCTAATGATCTGGGGGTTTTCTAATGAAAAAAGAAGGTGTTGGACTGTGGGAGGAGTGGGGACATAAAAACAGCCTGCCATATTTGAATCCAGGGGCAGGTGACAGACAACAGGAAACTTGGACCAAATTTTATAATTAAAAGTATTTTAGTGATTTGGCTACCAATTTTTCCACCTGGATGTTTGTTTCTGAACAGGAGTTTCAATGCTCTCTTTCCTGCTTCTTAACTGGTCTCATTTCCTCTTCTGTAAGAGGAACTCTTAAAATGAAAAATTCATTCTTACAGCTGCTGGATTAACCATGATCTGCTCTTGCTTTCCAACAGTTTAGAGCTCCACCTCTGAAGGGATTAATTATGTGACACTGCCTAAGTGTATATGGGGATGCAGTGTTTCCAAACAGATCTGTTTCTGATCTGAATCTGACCAATAAAAAACCAACAGTAGGTGCCAAGTTAGCATTAGTAGGCTTGCTCTTAGCAGACAAGATTAGAGTTTTTAAAGGTCCCTAGTCCCTACAAACCTGGCTAGTAGATCCTGATATTAGCATGCCTTCCTTACTTATAGACTCGATTTCCATCCCAGTCTCACCCCGTGCTTTCAGTCAGCCTGGAAAGCAACCTGGAAAGCAACCTGGAAAAAATATAGGCTTCATCAAATTGATAATGCTGTATTTAATAGTGGGGAGGTGGGAGTGTTGGGGTAAATACAAGATAATCAAGTTGGACACAGTCTCTGTCCCACATAGGGCTCACTGTCTTAATCCCCATTTTACAGATGTGGTAACTGAGACAGAGAATTGAAGTGACTTGCCCAGGCTCAACACACAGCAGAAAAGTGGTGGTGTTGGGATTAGAACCCAGGCCCTCTGACTCCAAGCCTTGGTCTTTCCACTTGGCCACACTGCTCCTCAAGCAAATGTCTCAGCAGATGAGGCTGAATGATGTCTCTTAGGGAAATTATCTATTTTCAAGCATGTTGATTAAAAAAAATATAAATGAGTATGTATAAATATTGCATAATATTTGATTACACGGAAAGAAAATGTACGTATGCTGAATGTAGAAAGATATGCAGTGTAGATATATTAGAAAAATATTTAAGGCAGTTGTTGCCATTTCCTACAACACCTATGTGGATTCATAATGTATTACAATCTCGAGTCCGATGGCCTTTGGGTTGCTGTCGTCACTGCTAGTCAAGGTAGTTTCCATTATCAGCCTTGTTGTGGTTTTTTTTTTTTAATCAGATGCAGATGGTCACATTTGCATCAAACAACTTTTAAATTATTATTCAAATTAAATTAAATTGAAAATGCAATGAGCTGTCCATGTAGAACTCAGCACACAAAGACAAGTCAATGAAGGTCACATTTTCACTCTGAAAGACTATTTAAGTGGTACTATCCACAGTGCCCTGGGCCCTCAGTGCGCTGTGTTTTATGCATAAGGACAGATTGCTGTAGAAGACTGTTCCGCCCCTCTCGGGGCCTGCAGTGACCCCGTGCCTGGTGAGAGAATCTGAACTCAGGAAGAGTGGAGAGGGGGCCTCTTGGGGGTTAACGTGAGGGGGGGCTGGGAGTGGGGCCCTTCTGGCAAGAGGAGAGGAAGGCATCCTCAATGACGGATCCAAGGGAAGGCCAGTGAGTACAGAATCAATCAATAGTATTTATTGAATGCTTAGTGTATGCAGAGTACTATACTAAGCGCTCCTATTAAATGGCCGACTAAAAGCAGAAGCTCTGCTTTTTCTGCAGGAAGGAAGAAGGCTTAGTGGAAAGAGCACAGGGGATCCCAGCTCCCATACCTGCTTACTTTGTGACCTTGGGCAAGTCACTTAACTTTTCTGTGCCTCGATTTCCTCATCAGTAAAATGGGGCTTCAATACTTGTTCTCTCTCTAACAGACTGTAGGCCCCATGAGGGAATATGTCCAATTTGATTATCTTGTGTTTACCCCAGTGCTTAGTACAGTGCTCGGCACATAGCACTTATAAAGTACCACAATCATTATTATGATGATGATTATTAACAGTAGCAAATAACACTATTATAGAACTGGGCATTTCAACAATAAATACCATATTTTCTGCACAGTGCCATCTCTATAAAAATATAAAATTATTTCTAGCAGAAAGTCATACATGGTCTCTAGTGGAATTTGACACACTATCTCTAGGAGACTATAACACACGATCCCTAGTAGATTATAACATTCTATCTATATTGTCCGCCAGTGACTATAACAGGGGACAGTGTTGTTCAATGCTGTCTCCCTGCAGAGATAAGGCCGAATGTGTGTGCTCAGTAAATCCTCAGCCAATAGTTGTTGCTGACAGGTGATATTGTCGCTCCCCTTTTGAACGTCCCATTTAAGATGCTGTTCTGTCCTCTCTCCCAGGAAAGGTATTTATATTATTCTTGGCCTCTGTTCCATTCAGTGGCTGTAATGGGTCCCATGGATACGCCCTGGGCTGGAATGGAGTGACAGGGCCTTCCTGAAAATGCCCAGTTCAAGGCAACAGGCTGGTGGGCATCAGGGCCCGGATGCACCTACTTAAGGAGCTCCTGGCTTGGCCGTTGTCTCTGTCCTCTCCCTGAGGTTTTGCTTCTGCTGGGTGGTCCCTGAAGGAGCTGCCTCAGCCCCAGCCCTCTCCCTTCCTGCCTCTGGCACTCCCTCCCTTTGGGGCTGAGTGTGGGCTGCTTTAGGATAGATATGTGCCCCTGGGATAAAGGATTGGGTAGAAGACTGGATAGATAGAATGCCCACATCATTTTTCTAAAATAAAATAATTCTGTAAACATCTCCCCAATCCGCAGAATCCTCCAATGGTTGTCCTTCCATCTCCACAAGAAACAGAAACTTCTCATTATTGGCGGTTAAGGCCCTCAATTAGCTCTCTCCCCCATCCTACCTGTTCTTGCTCTTTTCCCACTATGACCCCACCCACACATTTCACTCTGCTATTGCCAACCTCCTCATTGGGCCTCAATCTCATCTCTTTTGCATCCTAAAGCAGCGTGATTTAGTGGAAAGAGCACTGGCTTGGGAGTCAGAGGCCGTGGGTTCTAATCCTGGCTCCACTATTTATCAACTGTGTGACTTTGGGCAAGTCTCTTAACTTCTCTGTGCCTCAGTTCCCTCATCTGTAAAAGGGGGATTAAGACTGTGAGCCCCACGTTGGACAACCTGATTACCTTGCATCTTCCCCAGCACAGAACAGTGCTTGACACATAGTAAGTGCTTAACAAATACAATCATTATTATCATCATTATTGTTATCCATACTTCAAACCCTCCTTCCTCCCTAGAATTTCCTCTTGCTTCATACTGGACAAACCACTGCTCTCCCCATCTGCAAAGCCTACTAAAATCACATCTCCTCTAGGAAGCCTTCCCTGACTAACCTCTCATCTCCCCACTCTATGCTCACTCCTTTCTGAATCATCTATAGTCTTGGGGCCATAAGCCCTAAGCGATCAATCAATCATATTTATTGAGCACTTACTGTGTGCAGAGCAGTTTACTGAGTGGTTGTGAGAGTGCAATATAACGGAGTTGATAGACACATTCCCCACCCACAACACTTTGATACTCATCACCCCCACTTATGTGTATGTCCTTATTCTCTTTTGCTTGCCCCTCGTAATTTATTTTAATATCTGTCTCCCTCACTGTATTAAAAGTTCCTTGAAGGCAGGGGTTGTCTACTTACTCTATTGTACTCTCCAAAGCACTTAGTATGGCAATGGACACGCAGTAAGAGTTCAATAAACATCATTGATGGAAAGAAAATTGGTATCTCCAAGCCACAGCCCCCTCACCCCGTTTTTCACCACTCTCTCTCTCCCTCTGTCTGCCAGGACCTGGATGGTTCTCTGTAGAGCTGAGACACTGCTGCTCCTCCCAGAGTGAGGGTCAGCGGCTGGGCCAGTTGCCGCATCCTTTCTCTGGGTCTTTGCCTGCTGGGCCGCATACGCTTGGCCATAGAGCCAGACGGAAAGCTTTCTAGCCCAGCCCACACCGGCCTGCCTCACCTAGGCTGCTGGCATTGCTCATCAACGATTGGCTGGGGGAAAGCAGAAGGGCAGACACAGCACCCCACTGTGACTTCTGAGAGGGATAATGCTCATGCAAATGAGCCGAGCGGTTCAGCATGTGTTGTTCTCCCATCAGGCCCATAAGGGGAATATTATGACATTTAGTCATTCAAATGCAAAACATCTGTAGTTGGGAATGGCCCGAGTCAAGCTGCCTGCTTTCACAAGTGCGCTGGGCTGGGCTGCTTTCCTCTCTCAGGGGGAGCTGGCCAAAGGCAGCACCAGCTGCAGAACCTTGCGGTGCCACTACTTCCTAGCACTTCCAGCAGCAGAATCATCTGCCTAAATGCCTATGGTCTGGACAAGCCAGCGGCAACCTGTGGGACAGGCAAGATACTCGTGGGGTAGCCCTGGCTGGAGAGGATGCCTGAGGTGGACACCTCCGGGCCAGACCGTGAGAGCCACCGGAGCATTGCTGAGGGCAGGTGAGGACAAGAGATATGGTCTTTGGGGCTGGGGTTGGCAGGGGTGGGGGTTCAGTGTCGGGCAGGCTGAGGGAGATTTTCTTTAAAATGGAAAGCAAACAAAGCGAGTGACTTTCCTAATGGCCAGGGCTGGGAGGAGTTGGAAAGCAAGGGCAATTTCAGAGAGAATTGTTCCTCAGTGGGAACAGCTCTGTGTCCCCTTTCAAAGATAGTAGAGAGATGGAAGAGATTAATTAGAAAGGCAGAAATTGGGTTCTCCAGCTGAAACTGCTCAGGGCTCTGAGTCAAGGAGCAGGGGTGTTAGAAACCCCCTTCGGATGGGTTTCGAAAAGCAGTGCAACCTTGTAGGAGCCTGGGACCAGGAGTCAGAGGATAGAGGTTCTAATCCCAGCTCTGCCACTTGTCTGCCGTGTGACTTTGGGCAAGTCACTGAATTTCTCTGTGCTTCAGTTACTTCATTTGTAAAAGAAGGATTCAGTAGCTCTTATCCCTCTCCCTTAGACTGTGAGCCCCTTGAGAGACAGAGACTATGTCCAACCTTATTGTCTTGTGTCTGCCTTGGTGCTTAGTACAGAGCTACGCACACAGTAATCAATGGATTGATTGAATAATTGAAACCTTTTCTGCCTCTAAGAGAGAGGAAAGGATCCCTGGACCTTCAACCATCAGGAGAGCACAGGTGGGTCTTCGGGTATGCAACAGAAATCCCCAAAGGAAAGAGAGAGATTTTTCTGGTCACAGCACGAGTGAAAGGGCCTGTTTCTCCACCAAAGCATGTCTGCCAAGGAGGTATCTGGGAGCCACCCCCAGCTGAGAGAAAGCTGTGCGGAAACCCCATCCTCTGGGGATCTCCAACGCCTTTGTCGGAGGGAAAGGGGCCTTTTCTAATCAAAAGCTTGGCCCCGGCTCCTGGCTCCGCCCCCTCTGGGAACCTCATCAGAGAGATGGGACAGGACGTGGGGGAGGCAGCAACCGGGAACAGCAGAAGTGGGAATGGGCCTCCAGCCAGAAACGGTGTTTGTTTCCTCAGAAGGAGGGTTGGGTGTCAGGATGATTAGGGACATTAGGTAGCCTGGGTCTGCAAGATGCCTTCTATACTGCACTGTTCTGGGAAATGATTGCAGTGGCAGGGGTCCCGTAGCCCTGGATGGAGTTATCTTGAGGGTGGAAATGCCTGGTGAAACATCAGGTCTTATCCCACGAGTTCTCCTGAGGCCTAAGAGAGCCCAGCCCTATCTGCCCAGGGACAACCTCCCGAGAAGCAGGGAGAGATTTTCGGAATGCCTAGGCCTCTAGCCAGCTCTGATGGCGCCTCACTTTCAGCCCCCGGTTGTTTGGAGGATTTGAGAAAGCAAAACACTATGTCTGTTCGGTCATATTCAGTGAAGTAGGACTCAGAAGCTTTGGGTGGAGCTGGTTCCAGCAGGTATTTTGTTGTGACATGATATCCTCCTACGGGCCTCCTGATTGGCTTGTGACCCACATGATTGACAGTTGCTGCCTGAGGGTACTGCCTGATCCTCATTGCCCTCTTGATCCGGCTGGTGGCCTGGCTGGGCTCAGGGATGGCAATTCAATAGTGAGGAGAGAGCCAGGTGCGGGGAACAAACAGACCTCATTCTAAAGATTCCTCTTTCCCCACCCACTGGTCCTGTCTTCCCCACCCAAAAAGACGGTTTTCATCTCCCTGCCAGTGTCCTTCTGCAGTCTGTATGTCCCGAACCTAGTTGTGTGCCGCTCTCTTTCTGGGCAGCATCCGTATCCTCCAGGCTATCAGGCCAGACCAGGCTGTTCCCTTCCCCTTCGTCTGTTCCTTTCATTGTCTTCTGAAGGACCCAGGTGATGTGTTGGGAGGCAGTGTGGCTAGAGGGAGGAGCATGGGTCCGGAATTTGGGAAACCCAGGGCCCAGTCCCTGGAATGCCTCTGACTCCAGTCTTCCGTTTTGCCAAATACCATTCCTTCAGATTCTCCCAGCGTGCACCCCTCTGGCCGGGCTTCCTTAGCTCTAAATCTGACCTGTTAGAATGAGATGTGGGGCCAGTGGCCAGGGACTTGGCTAGCCATTTCCTCTGGTCATTAGGGAGACGGAAGCCACTGCCAGCTGGTTGGCAAACATAGTGGGGGGACTTTGGTGTGGGCCAGAACTGGCCAAGTCCAGGTTGGTCACTGGAATAGGACTCATCTCAGGAGAGAGGAGAGTTTGAAGATGAACGGGCAGTATCCAGGGCTCAACTCTCCATCCATTTCGCCCCTCATTCACTCCTCCGTCAATCAGGTTGAAGTCAGTAATGCATTCTTGTTTTTACCCCAGTTTAATGGACCACCTAGGGCTTTTGTGTAAATTAGTTAATGTTTCCTCCTCTGAACTTGGCATTTTTCCTGTGGTGCAGTGGCAGGTGTAAGAGGCAGCTCTCCAGAAGCATATGGCAAATCAGCAATGTATGGCTCAGCTTGTGGATTTCTGGAGAGTGGGGCTTGGGAAGCACGGTCCCCCCCAGAACCACTCTCATTTGGGGGCAGAGGGAAGTGCAAGGAGACCCCCTAGGAAGAAAGCTGTTCAGGGGAAGAGGGTGGTGCATTTGAGAAAGCACCCCCCCCCCAGCAGCAGCATTTACTTCTATTAAAGAAACTGCTTTATGGAGGATTTCTTTTGATTAATATTCATCCAGACCAAGTCTCTGAATATCAAAAAGCTCCACCGAGCCGAGAAAATGGTCATATCTATCTCTGTCGGCATCACGGATCCTAAAAGTCCCCAGCAGCCTTTGTGTGAGTTAATCGCATTTCAAGGCTCTGGAGAGCCAAGTGGTTCCCCGAAGATTGCTTGCCGGAGGGCTCACGGGCTGTAGAGGGAATGGAAACCCTTTCCTCAGTGTACTGCTGGGTCAATTGGGGTCATGTGGGCATGTCCATGCCCCTGCTCTTTTCTTCCTTTTACTGATGTCATCCCCAGTGCGGTTCCTGGACTGGTGAACATGGCACCCATTCTGACGGGCTTCACGGTGCTGTCCCTGTGTTAAGGAGGAGAGATGCCAGGACACTCAATCCGTTCCCCCCGACTCTCGTCTCCCTAGCTCACAGGACCACTTGAAGCATTGGGCAAACTGGCACCGCCCCCTCCCTCACCCAATGGCCTTTGGGGGACACGTCAGTCAGCCATCATGGCCTTTTTCCAGAGAGATGGCAGTGGCTGCCAGCCTGTGGGGTCTGCCGATATTTGAAGCCCATGCTGCATTCCCCCTCTTGCTTGAGAGCCGAAACCAAAGTGTCTCTGTGCCAGCTTGTGGAGCAAGGGTCCTGTAGGTGCTGTCCTGCTTCCTGACTGTGCAGAAGAACCCCAGGGAGGTCTAGCCCTTGTCTGTGAGGGCTAGACATTTGGGGGCTTCCAGGGACTCCCCAAGCACATGGTTGCTTCAGAACCTCTAAGCGCATTTTTATTTCATGGCATGGAAGCGCTTCCCATGTGCCAGGCACTGTATTAAGCACTTGGGTAGATACCAGCTAATCGGGTGGGACACAGGCCCTGTCCCACATAGCGTTCACAGTTAATCTCCATTTTACAGATGGGGTAATTAGGCACAGTGAAGTTAAGTGACTTGGCTCAAAGTCACACAGCAGACAAGCAGTGGAGCTGGGAAGGGAACATGCCTACCAACTCTGTTACGTTATACTCTCCCAAGAAGTTATTAGGGTGCTCTGCACACAGTAAATGCTCAATAAATACAACTAATAGATAGAATAGTATTACTGGTGCCACCTTCAGGCTCTCCCTCAACCGTTCAGTCTGACCCGGATTTAATCCCTGATTAATGGTTTTTTGGGACCCCTCATGGTTGGAAGCAGAAGTGATTGTGACTGTACCTGGGAATGCCACAGCTTGGGTGTGCAGGGACTGCCTGCCTCTTCCTTAGCAGATTATTCCCAAGAGCGCTGGGATTTCGTTGGAACACTGGTGTATAACCAAGGCGGCCTTTGGTCATGTAGGTCCCTTTGGTCATCTGGTCCCCTTTCCAATGGGAAACCAAGAGCCAGCGAGCCCCACCCCTTGCAGCCATATTATTATAAGGGGAAGGAGGAGGCTGAGTGGCCAATTTCTTACCTCTCCTCAAAGGGCACTGGGACAAACGGTTGAGCATTTCTCCTCCGGATCTAAACCAGCTTCCCTGAACCTGTTTCTGTTCCCTCTCCCAGAACCAGAGAACACTCCCGTACTCCTTTCAAGGAGAAAGCTGAGGACTTGAATAGATTTTGGTGTCAGCCCCAGTCCCCACGTTAATAAAACAAACGGACTAATATGGATGTCCTTGAGAGCAGCCTCTCCTCCTGGAGATAAGGTGGTGATTAATGGGAAATTTGTTCTTGACAGAGGAGGCTCTTGGATGCAAGTAAATTTGTAGCCGGACATCCCCCCCAGGACCCCCAACTAGGAATAAACAGGGCTGATGCCACACTGAGGATAGAAACCGGACATTGGTGACCACTGGGGTCATGGGGTGAAAAACCTAGCTGCCCATGCAGTCCCATAGTGAATGCTGTTGTTTGCCTGTGGGTTTGGGGAAAGCGATGTGATGTGGCTGCCTGCTCCATGGAGGTAGAAAAAAAACATTCGCTGGGCAGAGCCTAAGGCCACTACACTACCCCCTGAGAAACAAAAACCTTTCCTTGTAATGGAAATGGAAGTGAGGTGGGCGCCACTGGGGCCTGTATGGGGCAACAGGGTAGTGTCTTGAGTCTGTCTAGGCCCTGAGATCTCCCAAACCTGTCCCCTGCCAAGGTCCAGTCAATCGTTCAATCAGTTGTATTAATTGAGCACTTACTGTGTGGAGAGCACTCTACTAAGCACTTGGGAGAGTACAAAATCACAAGTTGGTACACACATTCTTTGCCCACAATGAGTTTATGGCTAAAGGGGAGACAGATATTAATATAAATCAATTATAAATATGGACATAAGTGCTTTGGGGCTGAGGGAGGGGTGAATAAAGGAAGCAGATTTGGGTGCCAAAGGGAGTGGGAAATGAGGGCTTAGACAGGGTAGGCTTCTTGGAAGAGATGTGCTTTCAGTAAGGTCCGGCCCCTTCCTTCAGGCCAGCAGAGGCCAGGAGGTCCAGGAGGGGTGTTTGTGTATTCCCTTGAAAAAGAGCTTCGAGGGTGGGCTTCCCTAACCTCTCCAGGTGGCCTTCACAGATGGGTGCCAAGTCTCCCTCAATCTAGTTGAAAAGCCTAAGGGTGCAGGGTTGGAAAAGAGGGGTGGGGGGCACAGTTATGCAGCCTGTTGGGGCACCCGCTTTAACAGTTTTTGGAGCAAAGCTCCGAACCTTTTCAGTCAGGCCCCAAATGACCCAAGGCAGTGGTTTTCTGGCCTATGAGGCTTGTTTTCCTCCATCCTTAACTGGCCATCACCCCACCACCACCAGCACCACCATACCCTTAGCACCCCACTGCTAAGTGGGAGCATCTGCTGCCCTCCGCCTGGCAGCTCTGTCTCCCTGACACTCTGGGTCAGGACACACATGTTGCTTGGTGGCTTCAGTAATATCAGGAGTTAACTGGACGGTGTTGCCTGTGAGGGCCGACAGGCTGGCCTGGCCGGACAGCTTCCTCATCCCCCCTTTGTCTCCTGGCTCAATGGGGATTTGTGGGTGAACACCCTGAACCCCCCCTCTTCCCCCGCACACAACTAAAATAATCGCTATAATCCCCAGGTCACTGGGCCCCTAGCCAAGACTGAAACAAATTCGACAATTTGGGAACAATCGTTTGAAATTAAGCCAGTGAAGCGATCCCTGAAGAGCGAGAGAAAATAAACCCCATTGTTTTCCTGTGTGTTCGTGTGACTGTGGCATTATTCTCAGTCCCAGCTCCTCATTTGGTTCCTTCCGGAAGAAAATATTGGTCCAGGCCTGTCAGAGCATCCTTGCTATCCTGGACCTAAGCAAGGAGCTGAGTGAGGATTTCAGAATGGTGGTCTCACCCCCATGATCCCCAGGAGCCTCTTAGGGGGGCAGCAGCCTGGTGAAAATGTTGCTGGGCTGGTAAGAAAGCTGGTGGGCTGGTAAACGTTTGCATTTGTTTGCAAGGCTCAGTGTTCAATTCTCCCCTTCATGCAGAATGGCCCCCCCATTCCACACCCAGAGGGAAAGAAGCCCTGTCTTCATTTCCAGCCTTGTCCCCCTTGGTCCTCTTGAGGAGCCAGTCAGTTTAGCAATCCCATCTCCACCACTTGTCTACTGTGTGACCTTGGGCAAGCTGCTTAACTTCTCTGTGCCTCAGTTACCTCATCTGTAAAATGGGGATTAAGACTGTGAGCCCCACATGGGACAACCTGATTACCTTGTATCTACCCCAGTGCTTGGCACATTGTAATTGCTTAACAGATACCATAATTATTATTATCTCTAGAGTCTGGGCTCCAAGCTCCCACCCCTCTCTGAGCTCAAAGCAGAGGCATGTTACTGCAGAGCTTTGGGTCTTTTCTGTCTGGATTCAGTTTAGCTTTAGCACTGCTTGGCGCTAGACTGATCTCTGACCCTAATTGCCAGTCGGTTCATGTTTGATGTAAAAAGCTCCTTCTACAGCACCGGCCATCAGCTTCTCCTCTCCCAGGCCTGCCTTCTCTGTCTGATATTGCAAATCTCATCCGAGGGGCATCTGTTCTCTCACCCTCCTATCCCAGGATTTCAATTTCACTATTCAGTCTGTGAAACAGGCTATTCTAAGAGAGTTATCTTCCACTGAGCGGAGAAGGGTTATTTCATGTGACCCAAGATGTATTACAAGAAGTAGTGGTCTGGAGGAGGACAGTTGAGATTGGATGGAGGGAGAGGTCTTGATGATAAGAGTAATTAGATAAGGAAGGACCCGAGGAGGGGGTCTGACAATTAACAAAGGATGTTCAGATAAGAGACATGATAAGGCTGGTCAGGGGGGAGGGCAAGAGTGACTTGTAGAGGAGTTTAAGTAGTCCACATGCCTAATTGGGCTTCCTGCCCTGATCTTGGCCCCCAGGTGTAGTTCAAAAGAACTACGGGAAAAACCCATTCTGTTTTATGATGGTGGTGGTGGTAGTGATGATGACCATAATGATAAGGGAGTTGTCCTTCAAGAATGACAGACGAGCCTCATTTTATACACAGGCAGTCCAAAGCTTTGTCACTCTGCCATGCAAATTTGTGGCTTTCCCAGTTGTGGCTGATTGGGTCCGATGGGACACCAGGCCTGTAAGCAAAATTGAGGTGTCTTTATTGGCCTTGCCTTTCTCGGGCCTATTACTCCTCAACCGAAGATGGAGGAGATGGGTTGAGCAGGATCTGTAATAATAATAATAATAATTATGGTATTTGTTAAGCACTTACTATGTGCCAACCATTGTTCTAAGCACTGGGGTAGATACAACGTAATCAGGTTGGACACAGTCCCTGTCCCACATGGGGCTGACAGTCTTAATCCTCATTTTACAGATGAGGTAACTGAGGCACAGAGAAGTGAAGTATCGTGCACAAGGTCACAGCAGACAAGTGGTGGAACTAGGATTAGAACCCATGTCCTCTGACTCCCAAGCCCGTGTTATTGCCACTAAGCCGTGCTGCTTCTCATCTATACCTCCCAGAGCTATGGTGGTTGAACCGTCTGTGTCCCATCGCCAAAACACAACAGATGCTGTCGGACCATTGAGTCAGTGGGTTCCCTAGTTTGGGCATCCGCCAGGTGTCTTTGAATCCTGGGTCCCTGGAGCTTGGCTCAGGATTCGGCTGCTCGATCCTCCTGGGGCATGTGGTCTGTCGGGCTTCATCCTCAAGGCTGGGTTAGTTCTGGGGCCCTCTGAGGGGTTCAGCCCCGCAGACCAAGGCCAGCTCAGACACCGATTCCCTTCATTCCATTTGGATTCTTTTCAGCCTGCTCCCACCTGAGGCACCCTTTCCTCTCTCTCCCCCTTCCACCCCAGTCCTGGGAAGAAAACAGCAGCCCCTCAATTCATCCGGGCTGCAGGGAGGGGCCAGACGCTGAGCCCAGCTGGCTTGGTGCTGGGTTGTGGTGCACTGTGAGAGCCTGGTTATTTTTATTCCATCATTTCAGGGATCGTTTCTACCAAGTCTGTTGCACTGTACTCTCCCAAGCACTTAGTACAGGGCTCTGCACATAGTAAGTGCTCAGCAAATGCCGTTGAATGATGGATTAGAGGGAGGTTATCCATGCAATCTTGGTCCCTGCTGCTGCTTCTTGTGGATTACTACTCAATAACTTATGATGACCTTCCACCTAAATCTTTTGAAAATCATTGTTTCAAGTCCAAAATGGCTATAATCAGTTTATCCCTCTTTTCTACATGTAATAATAATGAAGTCAGTTGACTGATGAAGAGAGGTAGAAGAGAAACAGATCCAGGCACTGGAAAAATTGACCAACAGTGCAGCAAGGGTCAGGATCTTATGTTCTGAGTCTCTGGGAGAATTTGACCCTAAAATTATTCGGCATGAAAATTTGACTCACTGACATCAGGCATCAAACCTTTGCCTCTGGATCCCTCTTTTTGATTTAAGAATATAATCTTAATTGATGGCTTTTAAGAATGGCCTCTTTTTTATTTAAGAATAAAACCTTAATTGATGCCTTTTAAGGCCGGGCTACCCCAAATTTCAAGAATTTAAGTGCTCCAGTATTCCAAAATGGCAGATATCCCATTGAATAGTCCAAATATAATCCTAGGAAAGGATAAGAAAGCCTTGCCAGAGAATCACTTGTCTTGAAAATAAAAGAACCATCACAATAACACACTGGGGTTTAATGCAGCAGGTGGACTATTATTTCTATTTTGACTGCATTCATTTTTCTACATATTCTTGAATAAAAACCTGTGCAAATAATCCAAGCAGAAATGAAATATTCTCCTTAATTAAGGAAATGGCTTCCATTTTCATTGGCTAACTAATGCCACCATGTAGACTCTCCACATTTTCCTGTCTTCTGAGGCAAGCAGGTGTTCGGTTATTTTCTTTTAATGGTCTTGAGAGTGAAGAAGTCTTTTTTGATAAAAACTGTCTGCCCGTAGAAAAGTAAAAACCTATTGGCATTGGAAACTGAAAAAGAGCTGTATCGCTCTCTATGTGCTGCAGAGAGAACTGCAGCTTGGAAACCGCACGTTTACTCGTTAACTTTACTAGTCAATACTTTTCTCCCCATTTCAAGCAGGACTGTAGTATGTGATCCCAAGCCTTCCATTTATAGTCAGCCTGTAAAATAATATAATGTTGGATTTGTTAAGCGCTTACTATGTGCAGAGCACTGTTCTAAGCGCTGGAGTAGATACAGGGTAATCAGATTGTCCCACGTGAGGCTCAGTCTTAATCTCCATTTTAATCATAATAATAATAATGTTGGTGTTTGTTAAGCGCTTACTATGTGCAGAGCACTGATCTAAGCGCTGGGGTAGACACAAGGGAATTAGGTTGTCCCACGTGGGGCTCACAGTCTTAATCCCATTTTACAGATGAGGTAACTGAGGCATAGAGAAGTTAAGCAACTTGCCCACCATCACACAGCTGACAAGTGGCAGATCCGGGATTCGAACCCGTGACCTCTGACTCCCAAGCCCGTGCTGTTTCCACTGAGCCACATTGCGACTCTATTGGCATGGCTTACTGAATAAGAGACCGTTAGCTTGGATGCATCTGTGGTTTTAGTAGTGGCAGCTTACTAATTCATTGTCCAAGAGTTTAAATCCAAAGGGTGCTCCTCGACATTACTGCTGACGATGGCGTCTGGGACCGGAATGATCACTGCTTGCTCTCTTCCAAACCTTGAGTGCCGGGGCAACCCGGGAGTGCAGAGTGGCACCCGCTTAATCCTGGAGGTTGAATGGCAAACTTCTGGAGAATTAAGGCAACTGCAGAAAGCAAGGGAAAAATCCAATCCCTGTCAGGGAACAGGTGCCTTGTTTACAGACATCTCCCAGAGACTGGTTTGGGGAGGGTGACTCCTAGGTCCAAAAACTGCTTGCCCCAAAGTAATCAATCTATCAATCAATTGTGTTCATTGCACACTTACTGTGGGCAGAGCACTGTAGAAGCACTTGGGAGGTTATGATAGGTTTGGGCTTATCAAGAACATCAGCTCCTAATGACCCTGCGCTTATCGTGATTAGGTTTTATCATCCTTGTTTGTCCACATGGTTAAAATCTACCTGCCCTCCTCCTCACCTTCAAGCCCCTAGAAAAGGAGAACTGTATATTCTTAGGGCACAATATCAGGGAATGATAAATGCCAGATAACTGAAAAATACACACACAATGTAGACAGCTGTTGTGACGGTCAAACATAGAAGTAAGTTCCATCTCAGAGTGTCATAGTTGGCAGCTATTTGATTTTCCTTTGCAGTTGATCATAAAAACAATTAGGTTCCACTCTCATGCATTTGGTTTAATTTTTAGAAAGAGAAAACTGGTTTTCATTACTCCTATAATCCTATTAAGTTGGTTTCTGTGGGGGAAAGCTTAAATATTTATCTTCAGATACAATTCTGCTCAGTGGATGTTTAAAAATAACTCCCTAAGCAAGGCTGAATAGATTATTCAGAGGAGGGAGATTGCTGAAAGAGGCTATTTGTTCTGGTGTAGAGCAGTGGAGGGAAATGACAGAAGAATGTGGTATTTTTCTAGCCCCTGACGGTATTTTTTAATAATTCACTTTGGCAAATTAAATGATTCTTTACCAACACCCGGTGCCCTCTGGTTTGTCGTTGAAACGAAAAAGGATATTAAAATCCTATTAACACTTTCAGGCGCTGAAAATCAGAAAAATAAAATGCTTTCTAGCTAAAGACTTTGTCAGCCGACTTCTACTCCAGGGTCAATCTCTTTCGCTGCCATAAATCCTTTCCCAGGAGGTCGTGGAGTCTGAAGAGACGCCGCGAGGCAAACGCAAAGAGTGAAACTGCGTCTGGGAGAAGATTAGAAAAGGGGAAATAATGTGACCTACTTTAGTGTCTGTCTCCCCTGCTAGATTGCAAGGTCTTTGAGGGCAGGGATCTGTTAATTCTATTGTTCTCTCCCAAGTGCCTCATTTAAGTACTCTGGACAAAGTAGACAGTGGATAAATGCTTTTGACTGATATCCCCTCCCCAACCTCTACCCAACCATTTTGTGTAACTGAGTCAGAGAGCGGTTCCATAGGGAGCGCTGGACTGGGGATGGGACAGGTAGGAAGCATCGCTCCACTGCCATTCCAGACACTGACACCTTTTCAGTCGCTGTGGATTGTTTCCAAACGTAGCAGTGGGGTAAATGTTCCACGAAGTGGTTAACAGAAGTCCCACTGTTTCTTTGTGCACTTGCTCAGCTAACTGCCCTGCTGACAGACAGGGCTATTAAGCAGCCATTACCCTCACGGCAGCAAACTTGGCTTTTTTCCTAACAGCCTATTCAGGATTTCAGCCTCTGAACAGTTTTAGGGAGCAGGGACTTTCTCCAACTGAGGCCGAATAGGGCGCATGCCCAGAGGCAGAGAAGTTACCAGCAAGTCTTTCTGGCTATTGTAATGTTTCCATTGATTGATTTATGCCTATCCTAACGATTCCATTTTAGAGATGGGGAGTTTTTCTTGCCTTCCATACCAAGGAGAAGTTGACTGGGTGCTCTGTATAATACTAATTAATACTTATGGTATTTGTTAAGTGCTTACTATGTGCCAGGCACTGTACTAAGCGCTGGGGTGTCTACAAGCAAATCAAGTTGGACACACTCCCTGTCCCACGTGGGACTCAGTGTCTCGCTCCCCATTTTACCGATGAGGTAACTGAGGCACAGAGAAGTGAAGTGATATGCCGAAGGTCACGCAGCAGACAAGTTGTGGAGCTGAGATTAGAACTCATGACCTTCTGACTCCCAGGCCTGTGCTGCATCAACTATGCCATGCTGCTAAGAGTTCCCTTAATAAGTAAGTTGCCGTTTAGTCCAGAAAGTCGGGAGTCCATCTGCCCGCCTGGTTTTGCTGTGGCCTTTTTTGTCGAACTCCAGGGGCAGCCCCTATCTGCTGCCCGTGGGACCCGGGGTGGACCCAGGATCTTTCTCCAGCAAAGACCTGCCCAGGAAGGCCTCTAGGCCACCTCATTGTCTTTGTACCTTCTCCCCTGTGTTCGGCCTTGGGGTTACAGTAATGGAGTGGAATCAGGCCTCAAAGTGAGAGGCTTAGGACCCCACCCTGCTCTGGCCAGAGGGCTCCATGCTCAAGGTGGGTGCAGGAGGCCTCCATCTGTCTCACTCGCTAAGATACCAACAGATCTGAGCCTGATGTTAGTTGAGATTTGGAGGTTTAAGAAACTTTCCACTCCCTTGCCCTCCCTGTTCCCTTCTGCACCCCCTCCAGAGAAGTGCACTTTATCCCATTTCTCTGATTCATTTTCCCCCTCCAGCAACCTCCACTTCACCTCAAATAAGCCACTCACCCCGCCCAGCCTATAGAGACCCTCCTTAGCTCATTTCTGTAGGTAGCTATTCATTCAGTCGTCTTTATTGAGTGCTTACTGTGTGCAGAGCATTACTGGGGCCCCCGGGCTGGGGAGAGGTAGCTGCATTATAATTTCGGGGGGGGGGGGAGGGGAGAGTGAGGGCGGGGTTGGGAGAAGCTTCTGGAATGCCTCTGGGACCTGAGCTTGGCTGGGTTTATGCGAGGGACTTGAAGACTGAAAACTGTGGTCTGAAGGAGGCTTCTGTCAGGACACCATTTAGTGCCAAACACAGTACTAAGCATGTGTTTTGGAACCAAATTTATGGCAAGATGGTTTCCTATCATTTCTAGTAATTAGTATTCATGGTACTTGTTAAAGCGCTTATGTGCCGAGCAGTGGGGAAGCTACAAGTTCATCAGGTTGGACATAGTCCCTGTCCCACATGGGACTCACACTTTTATTCCCATTTAACAGATGAGGTAACTGAGGCCCAGAGGAAGTGAAATAACTTGCCCAAGGTCACACGGCAGACACGTGGCAGAGCCAGGGTTAGAACCCAGATCCTTCTGATTCCCAGGCCTGTGCTACAGCCACAAGATCACGCTGCTTCTTTCTAGGTACAAAACAAGCCTAACAGCTGCTTGAAAAGGCAAACACTTGGCCTCTGTTTAACAGCACCACGGGTGCCTGGCACGTTAGCCAGCTAAGAGGGGGTTGAGACCAGAGAGTTGTCCGATAAACTAAGACGCTTAGGCGTGTCCGGACTGAGCCACAGACCCAGTCATTCTGTGAACACGCCAAGTCTGGCCTTGCTGTGCTGCCACATTGGAAGTTCATCTTCACTTTTGCCCCCTTGGCTCAGTCCTTAGGGAGTGCCTAGTCAAAAGGAGCCACTGCTTCCTCGATGGCCGTGTCCTTCTTTCTTTCTTTGGGGCTTGAGTTCCAGGTTTTCAGCTGAGATGCAGCATTGTCGAGACTAGCCCTTCTGGTCGCAGTTCAGCACTGAGAGGCCCAGGAAGTATCTGGTTGCAGCTATGCCCCATAAACGGGTTTTTTCCCCAGGTGTTCGCACCCTTGCTCGGGTCTCCGAATTGGGCAGAAGCTACCTAGTAGCTGCTGTTCTAGACACTCGCTCCTCTTTACGACCCTGTCGACATTCTGGGGTCACACTGGCATTCTGGGAGCTGGCCCTGGAAACCCCTGACTGCAGCCAGGCTGGCACCTTCTGGGGTAGGCCCAGAGGCAAAGCCGGTAGAATAATGGTATTTTTGAGCGTTTACTATAGGCCAAGCCCTGCACTAAGCACTGGGGTAGATGCATAAGAGATAATCAGATCGGACACAGTCCATGACCCACACATAGGGCTCAAAGCCTAAAGACGTGGCTGCTTAACACTTTTGTCCGGCAGCTCTGCCTTGCCGTCGTTACCTTTCGTTGGCCGGGTTTGGGTGCATTTTCTACCCCAAATCCCACATTTGGAGGCATTCCAACATCTTGGGCCATAGAAAGAAGATCTGAAGAGTTCAGGCCAGGACCCAGAAATTAAATGCTGGGTGATTGGAGAAGAATATTCTTACCCATTTCAGGTCTCGTGCCTTCTTGGCAGCAGGACGTTTACCTTCATCAAAGTTGGAGTAGATACAGTCTAAGATCCTTTTCAGCATTTGTCAGGCAGTGATGTAAGTTAAAGCTGGTTATTGTGATCTTTTGAGGACAAGATTTCTGTGGAATGCATAGTGCTGATTTTCTCTCTGAACCAAGTTAGTTCCACTTTTATGTGATTTTTTGATCTTGATTTTCTCAAATTATCTTTCCTGACAACTGAGGATAGTTCCTTTTGACGTGGACTTAATTCACAAGTTTTAAAATAGCAATTTGACTTGGGACATTTATGTATGTACGCTGGAGGAGGTTTTTAAGTTGTCTTTTGTCTTTATGATTGATTGGCTCTCCAAAAAGAACTCAGTGGCTTTGGTTCTTTGTTCGCCAGTAAATACCCTGTTGGAATTCCTGTCTCTTCTTGCTGGGGAAAATAACCAGTTCATGTTCATTCTTCTACCGTCTTGTAAAACCAAAACACAGTGAGAAAGCATATTTATAAATTAAATGGGAACCTTATCGAAAAGGCCAGGTGTGATCAGCACCTTAGATCTCTTATTGGTTGTCAAATTATGAAAGATAATAGAATACAGCTGGAACTGTCTTTATGAGGCCATCTGGCCCTGTCTCCTACCTCCAGGTGTGAATGACAAGAACAGCCAGGACAGATGTATTGTTAAATTTTCGGCAATTTAAAATCTCTCCGGTCATGGTTCCACCCCACAGGATTGCAAAAATAACCATGTAGTGGATGGTAAAGATGGGTTAATAAGAGCTAATGTTGGAGGTGGAATTGTAGCTATTAATTACTTTTTATTGTTTTATATTGGGTTCACTGAGAGTGAGACTCTTTTGGCTGAGACAGTAACAATTTGATTTTCTTATATTTAATCCTAGCCCATACTAGTAAGCTTTGAGCACAGTAATAAATGCAATAAAATGTTTTCCCACAGCACCTTGCTAATTTTGAGGCCTCTAATTTTGAAAAAAAAATTCTTGTGAAAAGTTGATGTTTTCAATTTTATCCTAATAGACTATTTTTAATGTGCGCAAAATTGCTACTACAGCAAATTTAGGAATCTCTGGTGTCGCTGGCCAACCTGGGAGGGTTGGTCGTTTTGAGGTTCCCTCTTAGATACTATTTCTTTGGAAGTTTTATTTATACATGTTTTCACGTATATGTGAGTATGAAGGTATTAGTCATGATGAAATTCACTTATGGATGAGGCTAAAAAGGCCAATGCAGTACACTTGGTCCTGACCACACTGTGCACACCCTAAGATTGTCCTTTGTGATAGTCATGTTCGATGTTTGCAACACCAGGCCCTGTTTTTGCTTTTGCCTCATAGCTTTGGCTCAGAAAGAGCTGCCCATTTCTTAACTGCAGTGTGCTTTCCTGTTAAATTTTCACAGCATTTGAGTGTTCTGGAACTTTGTTAGTGACTTTTTTAACCATTTAGTCTTCTATTTCACCTAATACCTTTAGGTTCAAACTGTGGATAATACAAATGGCCATTTTTTAATATTTATAGGGCTAACAGACTACTCTGAATTTATATATACTGAAATCTTTTTTTAAAAAGCTTACTTTCTGACTTTAGAGCGCTAATAATAATAATTGTGGTACCTAAATGCAATGTGCCAAGCACTGGGTAGATACAATGCAATTAGATTGAAGAGTGATTGTCCCACATGGGGCTCACAGTCTAACTGGGAGGATGAACAGGTATTTTATCTCCATTTTACAGAAGGGGTAACTGAGGCACAGAGAAGTTAAGTGTCTTGCCCATGGTCAAATTTTAGGCAAAAGGCAAAGCTAGGATTAGAATCCAAGTCCTCTGGTTCCTAGGATGGTGGGTTCATTGTGATAGATCTATTTAACTGCTGTGTCTAACCCATTCCTGTGGATGTGTGCTATTTATTTGCACCCGGGACCGCATTTTCTAAACAGTGGAAATTATGAATTCAACCCATTACATTGTTATTAAAGAGCATGAAAGGAAATGTTAATCGTGAATAGACCTGCCTTTATTGTAGCTATTAATGGGTGGGACTTCTATTGGAGTGGGATAACCATCCGAAGGGGGAAAAGGCAGGCGAGGGAGATGGACAACTCTCACACACAGCCTTCTCTGCTGGGAAGCAGCAGTGGCAGAAGAATTGTAATCATAGTATTAAGGATTAAGGGAAAGAATATGGAGTCTGAAATTGGACATGGTCTTTCCGACAAGGTTTGGCTTTCTGTTCCATGTGTGAGGGTTTCCTGCTGCTGCTTTCTTTGGGGTTTCCAGCATTCAGAGGTGTGTGTGGGGTGGCTGGGGTCCTGGAGAGTGACCCCAGAATCCTGGGATCCCTGGAGCAGCAGCAGGGGACCCCACGGCCACAATCTGGATTCTGGCAGTGTGGGAGCCTCAGCTCCATCATTCTTCTGCCTCCAGTGCTGCCTCTCACTGTATTAGAGCCTATACAAAACCTCACTGTGGGGTTATGAGCTTGACATGCCTGGTGCATAAGATATCCTAGGAAACAGTCTTGTGGTTAAAAAGGCAGCTCTAGTTCTTGGGCTCAGTTTTTTTTTTTTAAATTTAGCATTTAAACATAGCAAATCCATAAATTTAATGAGTTATTCAAGTATTTTGAAAATTTTGCTTTTCACTCTTCATGCAGTGTGGATAGTCCTTTGAAATATTATGAAAATCTAAGATTACAGGACTGAATTTTGCTTTTTTAGAAATCATGAATACCCCTACTCTATATGATCTTTCTTGAGAAAGACCAATAAGCTTCACTACTAAGACCTGCTTACTGTAGAGTGTTTGTGCGCTGCCATTCTCACACCCTTTTCTCCCAGTTTTATTCACACTGGATCCAGAATGCAGTGAGCAGGACAGACATAGATGTGGTCTGGTGCAAAGGGCCTGCAGGATCCATCTATGGCTGAAGGGAGCATCCACAGCACCGTGATTCAGTAGGCGGTGGCTACTGTTCCTGCGGACTTACATGTCCACCTCCCAAAATATCCGGCGCGTAGTCAGACACCATCATCACTGATGCCGAAGCCCAAGTCCTACTTGCCTAGCCGGACTTAGAATCCAGGTCTCCTGCTTCCCCTAGCTAGAATAAATGCCTTCACACACTTATTCTTAAGCACAAGCAGACTGGGCAACTGCTCCAGGGGACGGATTGACAGGGGATGTGAACAAAATACACCTGTCTTACGTGACTACACCTCCACATTGATATACTGTTAAAATCCTTATCCCTGGAGGTTGAAGAATAGAATTGTCAAAGGATGCAATGATTAATAATGAACTTTTCTTTCCTTTTCTAGTATTCATCATGGCTGCTGGGCTTTTGGTTTATCCTTTTGGTCTCAACTCTTCTACGGTGAAGAAATACTGTGAGAATGCTAACATCTATTATGCTGGAGACTGTCAAATTGGCTGGGGTTATATGTTGGCCATCGTTGGAGTCATGCTGTCTGTGTTTTTACCCTTCTTTGCAAAATATGCACCAAAAGAGCACATATCTCCGACTCCGATACCTACTATTTTATAGTACTTTATTAGTATTTAATGAAAAAAATTCCTGCCTAAAATCAACAGGCAGAAGGTATTGTAGCACTTCCTTTTAGTTGTATTGCTAAGTAAAACAAAAACAAATCGGTCAGCCACTCAGAGACCAAAACTGCATTGGTAGTCTTCCATCAGCATGAGCAACTAAGCCTGGGATTGAAGATAAATTATAACAGCCTTTATACTGTTCTAATTATATATATGACGGCTTAATGCCTCAGACAAGTATCTGTTTATCCTCAAACATCTGTCTACCTCCCAAACAGTTTCCTTTTTGTTTCAAACTTGGAAAGCCTTTTAAAAAAATACTATTCAGTTTTATGTTACTAAGTACTGGAAATTTTACAAACTCCATTGTGATTAATCTAATGATCATATTCTGTTATTTTTTAGCATATGGAAAAATCCTACAACAAAAATTTTAGTGCTTTCTCCCTACTAGTGCTGACTGCATCTCGAAAGCCAGCCTCTATAACAATTGGTAAATCTGAATTTTTTCTTTAAAATTATTTTGTAGTGGTCAAATTCCAAAGTTCAGCAGGAGACTAATCAAATTACATAATTTTAAGACATGGCTTAAGTGAAAAGGTGAAGGATTTTTTAAAAATGTGATCTCCAGGATGAAGACGATTTGAAAATATTAACAAAGCCCCGATATACACACTGGTATCAGTCAATCCCAAGAAATCATGAAATTTCATGCAGTTGCCACTTATTTTTTGTATGGAGTCATGGATTTAGTATTGCTAAGAAGTCAATTAAAAACACCATTTGCCTTAACCAAAATGTGATTGGATTCTAAGCATCTTTACTCCATTGCCACTCCTCTCAGCTCTTAGTGCAGTGCTTTGCACATAGTAAGTGCTTAAGAGATACTAGTAAATGAATGTGTTTCATAGCTTAAACACATGTCAGTTTTAAACTTTATATTCTGACAAATAGCATGATGTTTCAGAATCTATTTTGAAATTAAATGGGATGCTGACCAAATTAATCTTCCAGATTGGGCAGATCACTTGTGACTTTAATCCCATCAATTCTGTTATCATTTTCAGTGATTTGTCTGATCCTTGTAAATGGATATTTTTTTTTGAGAAAAACCTACTTGAAGGGAAATGTTGGGGAAGTATAGGAATATTGGAACAGGAAGAACAATCACTTTGGAAAAAAGTAATGGGTATTGAAGAATTTGAGTTATGTTAATTTTCAGATGCCTTCTAACAAAACTGAAGAACTTATTTTTAAAGTGGCATTATGTATCATGAGTACACAGGGGCATTTTATTTCTATGTTAAAACATTAATAAAGGTAAGTTTGATTAGAAAATGTTCTTAAGGAGAATAAATTAACCCACACTGTGTAATATTGAAAATAGTATAAATTAGAAATATAAACAAACAGGATATGTTCCACGCAATATAGTATAAAAATGTTCTTTCTGAGGTTGCTGGGCTAGTTGGAAAGTTTCACATGTAATTAAGGCAGCAAAGAGTGCGAAAATAGGACACATAAAAGGAAAACTATTGACCAGATTCTTTTTTCTTTGTATCTGCAGGGAAAAATTCAGAAATCTGAACAAAATATTTTGAGTTGAAAATGGAACTAACTAGTTTTTACATTTTCTCTCAGTCAAGGTAATTATTTTGCCTTGAGAATTTTGAGAATTTGGGCCCATATTATAAGAGCAAAAAGCATGAGAGAGTTGCTAACTTTTCTTTCCTAACCAACCTGTGCCTTTTCAGTAGAAACAATTAAACCATACAGGATCAGTATTGAAAACATTCTCATCAGCCACCGAAAATGTCGTGCAAATTATGTAACGTGTACTGTGGATTGCCTCTGTCTTGTGTAATGTTTACAATTGTTCACTTGGTGTTTTGCTAGAAAAAGTGATTTGTTAGTGTAAATCAGAAAGCATACTTTCCAAAAGATCTATCATACTAAAAAATGAAAAACACTTCATGTTGCCATAAATCAAAACTCCTTTGTAAACAGTTTTTGTAGTGTTCTTATATAATTATGGAACAAGCTACTTAAGATAGTTTTATTTAAAATCCAATCCATTTTTAGAGAACCCAGGACTCCTGGATAAAGCTAATGCTTCCAGTTTGTTCATCCTTTTTATAATTAAATATTTCAAAGCAAATTATCTGAATTTAATCAAGAACTTTAAAATTTATTAACACTGATAAATCACTTTTAACAAGAAGTATTTGTAAGTTAATGTAAATTGTTTCTTGTTTAAGAAAACAAAACCTAATGGTTCAGGTTCAAAATCAAGTTTTTTTCTAAATCTAATTTTTTTAAGTGTAATTAAAGGATGTATTTTCCATTAATGTGTTTCTGCATTAACTAGCCGGCCTCTTTTTAGAATATTAACTGTTTTCTGTACTTGTTGAATAAATATTTCAATTATTTTAAATGTGAAAATTTAAAATTGCCAACACTGTATAATAAACTAACTCAGTTTGTTCACTTTTGTCTCTCGTGTTTTTCTTATTTTCGATTCCAAGGAGTTGCTGATACTACAGTAACTCCTTTAATAAGAGTTTGGGAGTGGGATCCTAGTGGGGTCCTAATAGTTTCAGGCAATGGTATTTGTCCACTAGAAAAAACAGATCATGAAAAAGCACAGGCCTGGGAGGCAGAAGACTTGGGTTCTAATTCCTCCTCTACCATATTCATTCATTCAATCGTATTTACTACTTACCTGCTGTGGAACCATGGACAAGTCATTTCACTTTTGTACCTCAGTTACCCCATTTGTAAAATGAGGATTGAGCACCTATTCTCCCACTGAAAATGGGGAGTGACCTGACTGATTATATGTCTACCCCAGTGCTTAGTACAGTGCTTGGCACATTGTTAACACTGTGGGCAGGGATCAGGTCTTCCAACTCATATTGTACTCTGCACACAATAAGCACTCAAATATGACTGATTAACAAATACCAGCGTTAGTAGGAAGTGTCTGGCCCCTTCAAGTCCATTTCTGTTAAGTGTTTCTCCTGTCAACTCAATCCCTGGAAAATTGTGACGAAATAAATCAGCAGAATACAACAAATTAACTGCATACTTTTTGAAACTTAACATCTAAAGACAAATTATTCTAAGTATGTTTTTCTGATTAAACTTTATTCATTTAAAGAAGATATGAGGGAGTACATATCCACCTCAGCAATAATACATAGGAAGCCCTTCTTTTAGTCAACACAAAAACTACTTAAAATTTCTTAAGAAGCATCATTAACTTAGTGTATTAAGATTTGCTATATTGGCTTTTAATAAAGCAGAAAAATCATAAATGTAATTGGTTTCTGCTTAAATTAACACATCTGTTTACACTTCATTCACTGTTCTTATGCAATGTCTCAATTCAGAATCTGAAATTTTAACAAATTCCTGGAAGGCTTTTTGTTCAGGAACAGATGCAGGTCTTACAGAGACACACTTGAAAATGTTTCTTTTTTGGTCATAGTTTCCCACACACCTATGAACTTTGCCTCTAATTAGTCTTGGAAGTTCACGATCCTGTTACAGAAATCACAAAAATTAGGTTACTAATTTTTCTATTGGAATGAAATTTAAATAAGCATAATTTTGACACCATGAAGTGGGGTCTACTTTTCACATCTCCAGGACAGCACCACATGCCCCTTCCTGTGGGCCACCACAACTTTTCTTCCCTCCCTTCACCACTCAGCTAAGCAAAGGCACCACAGAGTAGCCTAACAGATGGGCCAATGGCTCCTCCCTGCTTGTGCCCTAGGAACCCTCTAAGCCAGACCTGGACTGCACAATTCATGGTCACCTGCATTCTTTTGATTTGAGTGCTTCCTCCCCACCCACAGGAAGAAAACATACCAACACTACATTCTGAGATGCAAACTATCCAATTTTGGGGACAGGTTCTCAAAGATGAATGGTCGTCTAACTGGGGAAGGAATTTCATTTCTATGCAATAGTTTTTTAATTAAATTTCATCTTTTTTCACATTACTTAAAAAAAGAGGAAAACTAGTTTATAAAGCACTTTTGAAAATTCTGGAAAATTTGTGAATATATTTCATTTACTTTTTACATAAAACTGGATGTGGGTAATGGAATAAGGGCTATATTTTGTGATCCCAGAGCTACACAAAATCCCCCTAAAATACTTACTATTTCATAAAATATACATGGCAGAGTGTTTCTTCCATCTCGCAAAAGAAAAGTCTTTGCACCATAATCACCAGGAGTGACTGCAGAATCAAGAGTACCTAAACCATTTTGAAGTAAAAAACAAAAACTACTTAGTATCAGAAACTAGGGTTAAATCTTATTGATTACATCTGTTCCCCATTCAATCATATTTCATTCAATTGTATTTAATGAGTGCTTACTGTGTGCACTAAGCCCTTGGGAGAGGACAATACAACAACAGACATATTCACTGTCCACAATGAGTTTACAGTTTAGATGGGGGTGGAGACAGCCACTAATATAAATTACAGATATGTACTTGGGAGGAAAGCAGGGCTGGGTATGCAGTTCAGTCTCGTTCAACTGTTTCTACAAAGCCTTGCTCAATGACCTGACATGGAATCTGGAGTCAGTTTCAATATGACACTAGCTCCCAGAATTTCTCTGGGAAATTTTCAACCCATCCTTGAAGTGCCTCTCAGAATCAGTCAGCAATTGGGCTAAAACAGACCAAGCTTATGGACCAGCTGGAACCTGGAAAACCTTATACATAGGATTTCCTTTGGTGACAGTGCTTTGCACACAGTAAGTGCTCAATAAATACGATTGACAGAGTGACAGAGACCTGGCTGCTGTCATTGCTCTTGAGGAGCTTACCATATGATGCAGGAGGCAAGGAGGAACAAATTGCCAAATATACAAGTAAAATCACAAGGGCAAAAAAAAGATAAAAAAGAGTAAGCAATTAAATAGCAGACATATACCATGTCTAATTTCAATTTTATGTTGTCCAACTGCCTAGGTCAGTGTTCAGCACACAACAGGCAATCAGTAAACACTTCTGAAAATTCACATACTAGAGTTCCAAGAGCTCACTGAAAAATAATCAGTTGCCAGTAAATGATGCTCTGCAGTGAAAGACAAAAAGCTATTTTCCTGTACATGCCCTTACAGACTCCCCTATTGTATTATCAGCTCTTCAAGTGTACAGGGATTACATTTTCCTTCTTTCATGTATTCTCCAAATGTCTAGTATGACTAGTGCTCTAAACAGAGTAGACATATTTCTATAGATGCTCATTTCAAAACCATTATTTACAGCATTAGCCTAAATATTGACAAAATTCAGAAATCTTTCAAAAGTTAATATCTTCTAGCTTTCATGGGAGAAGTGGCTATTTCAGCAGTTTCCCCGTCCTACCTTTTTAATTAATATGATACAAGGCTCCATCTTTACAGTTCTTTACAGTTTAAAAAAAGTAGTAATGTACTTTAAGGCCAAAAGACATTTTTCAAGATGTCCTTACAAAATAGGTCTGATTAAAAACAAATTAGGACAGAAATTCTAATTTTTCAGATTTGGATATTGAGACCCAGAGATGTTGATTTAGCATGGGCCTCAAAATTTATAGCTCAGAACTGGACTTTACAAAATTCTGCTCAGGAGTTACTGGTAGACTGTTTAAATAGCCCAGTCATTCAAGTTTATCCTTCATCAAGCTCCATGTGAACCAACATGTAAAAATGTTTTTCCTTAGCAATGAACTTGTGCTGGATAACCAAATAATGGTCAGCATCTGTTGCCTATCAAAGCCAAAAACACACCCCAAACTCCTAAAACAGGCCAGACACCAAAAACTCTTTTCTCCTCATTCTATCCCAACCTAAGCAAACTGAAAGTATGAGTGGCCAGTCTTTAGGCTCTTAGAATCGATAATCTTGAAAATAAAATAAGAAACCAGGGCCTTGAAGTTCTGCCTTATCTTGACATTATATCACTTTTCCCCAACATCCTTATATCCCTCTCCAAGCAAGTACTGCACGTAGGAAACCTCTTATATCTTAGAAGTGTTTCTGGGAGTCACTTCCCTCCACTCAGAATGTCCCAAATATGCTCACAGTATCTAAGGATTCTATGACATCATTTTCCAGATATACATTATTGGGAGGGAAATTTGGGTCATTTAAACACCCCTTGTCTGAGGTCTGGTGAGCCTGAACTTTTTGTGACTATCCCAGCCTAAATATAGGCAATACAGTTAATTCAGCTTCAGGACACACATATCAGTGATAGAGCCAGGATTACAACTCAGTGTTTTGGAACTCCCATACTCTCTCTTTTTACATAAAGGAGAAAATCATATGTGACTGGGTGAAGAGCTTGCTATGGATGGCTGGAGTTCGACGGCCAAGAACTGGGTGCACACTTAGACCAGCTGAATAGCTACCATCATGGGTTGCCCCAGAGCTATTTCCATCGCAGGCAGCTATTATGATTATTTGCACCTATTCCCCATGAAACCTAAGAACTGAAATCCAAATCATTCATTTTTGCTCAATACCTGTAACACCCAAAGGACAGTAGGGAGGAAAAGGGACGCCAGTAGTGGATATCCTCCCATGAATATTGCTATAGTGTGGCCCAACAGATAAAGTAAAACACTCAGCCCCACCTCCTGTGGTAATTGGACCAAAGTAACCTGGAGTCCAGTGGAGCTCTCCCCTCCAAGACTCTGCTTCCCCTACAGAGCCCACTCTATCTCCAAATCCTCTTTTTCCTATCCCTCAGAATACACTCCTTAACTTCTTTCAGAATACTCTTTCTCATTTCCCGTCAGAACCCTCCTTTCCCTGGAGCCCTCATCCTTTCCAAGCCCTTTCTCCTCTATTCTGGGCTTCTTCTTGATCATGTCGCTCTGTGCCTCATCTCCTCTACCTAGCTACTTCATGGGGGTGGCACTTTCTACAGATGTATTGCATCTACATGAAGCACAAAATGATCTGAGTTTCTGTCTTTTTAATGGCACTTGTTAAGCACTTACTATGTGTCAGGCACTGTACTAAGTGCTGGGGTAGATACAAGTTACACAAGTTGGACATAGTTCGTGTCCTGCATGGGGCTCACAGTCTTAATCCTCATTTTACAGATGAGGTAACTGAGGCCCAGTGAAGCGACTTGCCCAAGGTCATACAGCAGACAAGTGGCAGACTCTGGATTAGAACCCATATCATCTGATTTCCAGGCCCATGCTCTACCCAGTAGGCCACATTGTTTCTCTGCTTTGTTTGATGTGTTTATTTTTTTTAGAATCCTCTATTTTACCAGTATTCTTAACTATTATACAAACTATCATACATACCCAAAACTTCGAAAAGCAGTACAGTTTTGTATGTATATCCACTCCAGTACTTCACACTTTCAATAACTGCAGATATAATTCGTAGAGAATTGTCTTTTTCTTTAAGTTTCAACTGAACCGTTGGAACTGTCTTTTAGAGAAAGAAAAGATTTACATTACGATTTTGGGCACCACCATGAGGCATAACCATATTTTTTCCATAAATTAAAATGCCTAAGTTATTAGCATTTTGGCTATAAGACTGGTTCAAGACAAGATCTATTAGAGAATATATGTAATAGACCTGAACCCAGAGTCCCTTCTAGTTGACAGCTAAATCATTATTATGGTGGGTGGAGTCACTGGCTTTTGGGACAGAAAATGAGCATCTGTTGCCAAAGATATGCAGCATTAGTACAGAATGACTTTAGACAAGCCATCAATAGTTGAAGTACTAATAAACAGTAAAAGAACCAAATGGAACAATCTGAATATGGGAGAATAAATACCTTAAAACTCATGCTAGAATGCTGCAGAAGTTCTGGTTCAAAACCACCTGTTTTATCTTATCCAAAAGATTTTAGGTTTTCAAAACTTAATATTGTATGCATTGAAGCAGGCCTTGTATATCTATGTTATAAAGGTATTATTTAATATTAATACTGAGTTAATTTTAAAATTTAGGGTTGAGCTATATAAACACTTAAAATTTACCTTCATTGTTTTTTCTTCTGAAATGTCACTGAATTTTTTTCTATTACATTGATTTAGTTGACTATTGTATTTAAATGATTGCACTGAACTAGTATTCTCTAGTTGTCTGATTTTGGTGCTGAACTCTGACCACTGTGTTTTTGATGAACACATTTGTCTGGGTAGTGCTGTCTCCTTTTGTTGAGATAATTTAGGATATTCCAGTTGTCTCTGATAGGGCTTAATTTCCAAATTCTTTGTCTGACCAGGAACTATACTATTGGCAGCCATTAAATCTGTTGCTCTGCCCACAGGATTAAACTCATATCTATTCCAGGAGTTGGTGCTGATATTTCTATCATCTTCTTTGAATCTGAAACATTATATGAAATCACTGCAGCAAATATATTTCTACAAGATATTCTCTATCATGAAAAACACAATTGCAAAATTCCCATACTGCCCCAAAATAAAATAAAACATTTTAAGGTTTTTCTGCACTAACTCTTTAGAACAGAGTTGAATAGTTTATGACTATCTATTATAGGCAAAAAGGCAAGTTCACAAGTACTTTCTATAAAGTGTTTATAATTTCATATGCAACTGCATTAAAGGGCCTGCTTCTATGCTCTGGTGCTACTTCTGCGGTGACATTCTGCAAGCTCAATGAAAGTGGGAGAGCACAAGTCTGGCACACTAGTAAGAGGTCAGGATAGTTAGCTTTTTAGGACTAGAGTTCCATTTTAGATACTGAGTCCTACAGAGCTGTCAGTCCTGACAGTTCTATCTCCACAGTTTCAGAATTCACCCCTTCTTCATCCAAACTGCTTAACCCACTGATCCAAACACTTGTCACTTCTCATCTCCATTATTATAACAGCCTACTTTCTGAACTTCCTGCTTCCAGCGTCACCCTCTCCAGTCCATATTTCACTCTACAACCTAGATCATTTTTCTAAATAATAATAATAATAATAATAATGATCCATCGGTGCATGTCTCCCTGCTCTTCCAAAACCTGAGGGCTGCCTATCCATCTCCACATCTAGCAGAAACTCCTCACCATCAGCTTTAAGATTATCCTTGCCCCTTTCCCGCTGCAACCTGACCCATACTTTGCTCCTTTAATACCAACAATAATATAACTACCATCAATACAATAACATTAATAATATAATTAATAAACAATAAATCAATATTAATATAATCAACATTAATATAATGCCTTGCTCTTGTCTCACTCTCTGTCGATGCTTTGTTCAAGCTCACCTTCCCCTTACCATCAATGCTTGGGAGAGTACAATACAACCAAGTTGGCAAACGTGTTTCCTGCCCAGAGTGAGCGCCCACATAACAACACTCTCCCCATCTTCAAAGCTCTACTAAAATTATATCCCTTTCAGGAAACCTTTCCTGACTAGTCTCATCTACCCACTCCGGTTTCCTTGTCTACTGTGTTATCCATGGTCCTAAGTCTGTACCCACTAATCACTTAGGTATTCACCCGCCCATCCTCCACAGCACTTATGTACATATCCTTATACCCAGTTGCTTCCCCTACCTGTAATTTATTTTAATGCCCAACTCCCCAGCTGGATTGAAGAAAGGACTCTATTTAGTTTATTGTACTCTCCCAAGCACTCAGCAAAGTGCTCTGTACACAGTAAGCCACAGTAAATATCACTGATCAATTAATAATAATAATGTTGGTATTTGTTAAGCGCTATGTGCCGAGCACTGTTCTAAGCGCTGGGGTAGACAAAGGGGAATCAGGTTGTCCCACGTGGGGCTCACAGTCTTAATCCCCATTTTACAGATGAGGTAACTGAGGCACAGAGAAGTGAAGTGACTTGCCCACAGTCACACAGCTGACAAGTGGCAGAGCTGGGATTCGAACTCATGAGCCCTGACTCCAAAGCCCGTGCTCTTTCCACTGCGCCACGCTGCTCCTCCAGCTCAACACAGGTCAAATCCAGTTTCCACTCTGATATATTTTGGCCTCGCACCTAACTCCCCAATTCTCTTAGGCTCCTTACTCCGCTCCTACTTACATCGCCTATCTTGGGGAGCTCTTTTTCCTCCTAACAATAGAGTATGGATGCTTCCCAAATCTATTTTTTCATCTCTGAATTTTCCCCCTTTAACCTATCCAACACTTCTCACTCTCTTCAATATATTTTCCAGCCACCACTCCAAAATAACTACGGTGAAAAAAACCTCAACTTTTCCCAATTCTTCCTTATTCCCCAACTCTTCCTTATTCCCCAACTTCCCCACCACCCAGGCCTGTGTCACAGTTTTATCAGTTACCCAAACCCCAAAACCTTAGGTTAACTTTTGATGCCTTGTTTTCAACCCAATTTTTTTCCTGATTTAACAGGTGAAACATAAGAAACAAGAACTGACTTTAAAAGAATGATCTCTAAACATTGGTACTAATCAATATTAACTCACATGTTTAGATAAGAAAATGATAATACAAACACCAAAAATCAAATAGTTCATTTTTTTCCCCCACATACCCAGAGTTCATTCCTTGCTTTAACTGTGGCATCTGTGGCTTCATCTCTTCCCAGGCAAAATCTGAAGAGGCATTAAGTAGCAGGTAAATACAATGGAGAGTATTGATATATGTAGTTTCATTTGTTCTAAATTTTGAAATCATGAACCATTTTGAACAATACAATATGAAACCATTTCTTTTTAATTCTAATTACCTTACCTTGCTGATTTTGGAAAATTGGGAGGAAAAGGGTAACCACCCTTGTATTCTACATGTGTCCACTTGAGTGGCCAAAGCTCTTGTTTAGGGGGCGGGGGTACCCAAGACCAGAAGTATAAGTCTCTGGAACCCCAAGATAATGACAGGAATGATGGCAGCTACACTGCCCCTGTAGTTCTATTTTGGGAGCCTGGTTCACTATTCAGTCATCACTACACTGGAAATAATGAGCTACTGCCCTAAGCCCCTACAGAGCCCATGGTATCAAAATGGAAAGAGAACGAAAGGGACACTCAGAGCTATTACACAGTCTCCTGCAGCAGCAGCTACTGCCTCTAAGTTCTAGTCCTGCAAATAAGTGGTCCTGGAAGAAAACTGATCCCTGACACTGCCGCCCCAAGCATGGCCTGATGTACCAGCCCCTAGAGTGCATGCTGGAAGTTACTAATGCATGACACTGGGGGATACAAATCTGAAACTCATTTCTCAAGGCCAACCATTGTGAGTTTGTGAAAAATGTATTTTAAAATTTATACGTTAAATATTTTATATATATTCAAAGTTTACCGATAAAGATGAAAATAAAAATCAATTATTTGGGATACATGGAAGATACTGATGCCAGGTCTGTGGTTTCTTACTGAATGCAGCTGTGAGGTAGATAGATGTTAGGACTTTTCTTTACCTGCATCTGCCCTTTGCCCAGAACTCTACTGATTACATTTAAAACAATTAGTTTTCAAAAAATGCATTTAATCAATATCCTCAAGAATAAGATTAGAAAAAGGAAAGTAATCCTTATAAAATTTGCTTGTGAAAATTAAAGGAAAATACATATTTTTTAAAAAAAAAACAACAAACAAATGGCTCAAGTTCCAGGATGTTCCATTTAATTGCTACACCATCCTTTTATGCAAGGGAATTCAAACTTCTACCCTGGAATGTTCTGAAAACACTATCAGCTTGGCAAGGGATTCCCCACCTTCACCTCCCCTCTCCCCCACTCCATTTCCCCAGAGAAGGGTATGAAGGAGAAAAATCCAGATTGGAAGATAGAGACTTCTTTTTTATTGTACAATAAAAATGGAAATTTTCCTTAATAGATGCCCTTCATTCCTTGTTTCTCTAATTTCCCCACCTCTTACCTGATGGCAGAGGAGGAAAGTCATAATTTTCAGGTCCAGTACTAGGACTTGGATCATTTTTAAGTGGATTTGAAGTTAATGGCTGCCTGCTTCTTTTCTTCTGATTGAATAATGGTACAGGTAAGAAACCTAAATTCAACATAACATTTAATAATCAGTGAATTATGGACTAGAGGGACAAGCAGGGCAATCACCCCAGATCTCACACTAAGAGCACCACGCTGGCTGAGGCAAACGCAGTGACCTGAAGCCACTGTTCATTCAAAAGCAGTACTGCCGCCAAGCATTCCTGGGCTGGAACTTCCACGGCTCAAGACCTTCCACCGTTGTGAAGCGCTGCTGCTGGGTCCGAACAGTGCAAAAGTAACCTACTTTGGTGGCTTTTATCCCTTTATATTCTTCCCTCACTAATCCAAAATTTCTCCATTACATCCACATCTCCTTTTCTCCAAATGTTTTGGGGAGACTGTCATTTTTTTCCCACGTATCTCTTCTCTTCTCTCTCTTCCATTTCAGCTACGGAGAAATCCAAACTTACGAGCCGTGAAGAGGCTGTGAGCAATAGGATCTTCTCCACACTGGGGAAGCAATTAGTGTTTCAAGGATAGAAAGGGGTATTCACTTCAAGCTCACACCCTACTCAAGTGCAAAGGGAGGAAAGAGAAAGTGCTTAAGCCAAGAGAGAGCACTCTGTCACCTGCATTAAAATTCAAAATTCAATAGCATTATCTCAGAATAGCTTACAGAAGTGCACTATAGGGCATGATAAGGGGCTAGTTGAACTGCATTTAGCATCTATTAGAAACTGACTTTGGGCTGTAAATCCCTGTAGAAGCCATAAAATAATCAGCCTTCTAGGTTTGGCTCACCCCAGCCCTCCGCAGAGCTCTGGACCACTGGATACATGTCCAGTCAGTCAGAATAAGAGGAGATGAGAGCCTGGATGATTCAGATGTGAGTTCTGGCTTCACTTTCTGGGAGTGGCACCTTGTATGTATTGTGGTTTCACATTTGGGAAGTTCCCTCTGGGGATGTTTCAAACCCTCAGACATGTGCAGCATACCTCAGCAGTCTCACTGCTGCCCACCTAAAGAGGGCCCAAAGAAGTGTCGGCTTTTACCCTGCTCTAGGCAGCCCAAGGTTTAGGACCTGTGGTGCCCACAGGACAGGCAGAACTTCTTCTATGATCAAAAAAACCCAAAATGAAACAGAACTAATCCTTGCCCTTTTGAAACAAATTATAAGATACCAACAGAAACAAAATCCACAGGATAAATACAATACATAAGCATTTTCTAATGGAAATTGTCATGAGAGTCAGAAATCTGCAGGTTTGGACAGGATGATGTCGGAGGAAAATCTCATCTCCAAATTTTCTACCAATCTAATTGCAATTGAATATAGACCATTAATTAAACTCCTTACAGATTATAATGATTCCATAATTCATTGCAAATCAATGGAGGATGAGAAGAAGTGAAGGGAAGGCATAGGAAAAAATCTGTTAGGCATTATTCCTAGGGGAGGAACAGTGTCAGTGGACTGCCAGGGTTCTAGAAGACTGAAGTAGAAGGAATCTTGGAATGATGAGGGACATCATTCTAATAGTAATAATAATAATAATGTTGGTATTTGTTAAGTGCTTACTATGTGCAGAGCATAATAATAACAATAATAATGTTGGTATTTGTTAAGCGCTTACTATGTGCAGAGCACTGTTCTAAGCGCTGGGGTAGACACAGGGGAATCAGGTTGTCCCACGTGGGGCTCACAGTCTTCATCCCCATTTTACAGATGAGGGAACTGAGGCACAGAGAAGTTAAGTGACTTGCCCACAGTCACACAGCCGACAAGCGGCAGAGCTGGGATTCGAACTCACGAGCCCTGACTCCAAAGCCCGTGCTCTTTAGAACAGAGCACTGTTCTAAACCCTGGGGTAGACACAAGGGAATCAGGTTGTTCCATGTGGGGCTCACAGTCTTAATCCCCATTTTACAGATGAGGTAACTGAGGCACAGAGAAGTTAAGTGACTTGCCCACAGTCACACAGCTGACAAGTGGCAGAGCTGGGATTCGAACCCATGACCTCTGACTCCAAAGCCCGTGCTCTTTCCACTGAGCCACGCTGCTTCTACAATTCTAGATAATGTGGGTGTTTTTAAAAGTGTACAATAAGGAGAGAGAGTAAAAACTAAGGAGGGAGGTTTTCGGAAATAATCTTCCTTCACATAGGTCGAGATGGAATTGGTCAACAGAGATTATTGGCCCACCTAACAGCCCTCACACCTCTGGTAGACCTGCCTCTGAGATAGTATTAAATCAAAAGATTATGGGGTAAAATGCAGTGTTTTGGTTTGCTCAGAAGAGCAGTTGAACACCTAATTTGGAAAAATTCAGATTTTGTTTAGTTCCAACTTGTGAGAAACAAGACTGACCAAAAACAGACACACCAGACATACTATTAAGTTCCTAGTACATATATTGTTAGGAACAAAAATAAAAGGTGCTTAATACCTGCTGTACTTCGAGTTGAATTGAAAGCTAGATTCCTCTTCATTTCCTTAACAAAAATGAAGCAGTTTAAAATATTTTCTTGATCGTCTTAAATTTACATAGGAATGTTGTTTCAATTAAATCTATATTTTGGGTAAAAACATATCTCCTTATGCATGAACAGTAACATCAGATTCCCGTTTAAGAATGTACTGGAATTGTTTATCTTTACATGAATTATGCATTGTACAGGGTTAAAGGTGGATACTGTTAATTCAAATATGTCAATCTGAACATTTAAATATTTAAGATAACATGATTTATTTGGGTTTTTCTCACTCTGCTGCCCATCTTGCACTGGTAATTATTCCCTATAATAGAGAGGAGAGGAAAAAGGGGATGAAACTCAAATTAATCCCTTATGGATTTTGGCAGCAGTAGTAAAATGCTGGTGGAAAATACTGCCTAAAATGATGTTCTGGGATAAGTTACAGATGACATTTATTTTTTTTTCTTTTTCTCCTTTGAGAGTTGCCAGTAAATACTTTAAACATCTTTGAAAATATAACTGGAGGTTCCAATTAGAAAAATGATGACATCTGCATTCATTACTTTTTACAATTATTTTGATATATTAATCTCTCATTTTCTCTGGGAAATGTCACTGAAGTATAAACTTTCAAAACTAGAATCCAATTGCCCAAGAAAGCTGTTCCCCATTCCATTTTGGGGCATTAGTGCCTGGCCAACAGAACTGGATTTTTAAAGTACAGCTCTATATTTCTGAACATAGGTTAAATTAAAAGGTAGAACACTGCAACATTAGGTCCAGGATAGAACTTTTTCTACCCATTCTTCCAGGATTGGATTGTAAATGAGGATTACTAACCTCTGTACTGATGTGAGATATAATTCAACTGTACTCTCACAAGCACTTAGTAAGTGCTCTGTATGCCGCAAGTGCTCAATAAATACTATTTGTACTCCTAAATACCTGAAGCACTTATGTACATATCTGTATCTCTGTTCAAACTCTAGCCATTTTACTCACATCCAATACTACATTTTATTTGTTATAACTAAAAATAATACCTTTTTCCTACCTGTACTCTAATTTTGGGCCTTCCTCCCCCACTAGACTGAAAACTCTGATGACAGGGCTGATTTGTTTTAGAAATAGCATTTAATGAGTACCCATTAGACACAATGAACTATACTAAGTCCTTGGAAAGTACAAAACCAGCAACACGTTCTTCACAAGGAGCTTCTATGCTAAGCAGCATGGCCAAGTGAAAAGCGCACAGACCTCGGAGTCAGAGGAACTGAATTCTAATACCAGCTTCACGTCTTGTCTGCTGTGTGACCTTGGACAAGTCACTTACCTTCTCTGTACCTCAGTTACTTCATCTGTAAAATGGAAATTAAGACTGTAAGCCCCAAGTGGGATGTGGATTCTGTCCAACTTGATTAGTTTGCATCTATTCCATTTATTTATTCTTTGATTCATTCAATCTCATTTATTGAGCACTTACTGTGTGCAGAGCACTGTATTATGCACTTGGGAGAGTACAATAAACAGAAACATTCACTCCCCACAACAAGCTTACAGTCTAGAAAGGGGGAGACAGACATCAGTACAAATAAATTACCCCAGTACAAAGTACAGTGCCTCGCATATAGTAAACACTTAAACCCATTAAAAATAGACATAAAACAATGTACCAACTAGCTAAAATAAATGAATATAAAATAGAACAAACACATCTAAGGTCAGCTGATGCATTCATATGACTTAGGGTACTGGAAATTACCTAAAAAAGGACTTCTACTTTCTCCCCAAGGGCGTACTTGCTCTCTACTCAAATACCATATTGACCCAACCACTACAAATAGCAAATTATACTGTCTAAATACTCAGTTTTCCCCATTTAATTATTTTGAATACATGAAAATAAGCACTGCAAAGCCATACTCTTTTCGATATACTCTCTAGAAAAATAGCAAGAGCTTATACATACGCTATATACTATACATACACTCTACAAGAGGTCACGTGGCTCAGTGGAAAGAGCACGAGTTCGGGAGTCAGAGGTCGTGGGTTCTAATCCCCCCCTCTGCCACTTGTCAGCTGGATGACTTTGGGCAAGTCATTTCACTTCTCTGTGCCTCAGTGACCTCTTCTGTAAAAGGGGCTGAAGCCTATGAGCCCACGTGGGACAACCTGATGACCCTGTATGTCCCCCAGCGCTTAGAACAGTGCTCTGCACATAGTAAGCGCTTAACAAATACCAACATTATTAAGTCACTTCACTTCTCTGGGCCTCAGTTCCCTCATCTGTAAAATGGGGATGAAGCCTGTGAGCCTCACGTGGGACAATCTGATGACCCTGGATCTCCCCCAGCGCTGAGAACAGTGCTCTGCACATAGAAAACACTTAAATACCACCATGATTATTATTATTATTAAAGACGGGGTGACGAGGCCTGCAACTCAGGCTCCCCTCACGGGCCCCGGGCTCCCTCAGAGAAAGTTCCCCCTGAGCTAAGAATTCCCTCAACTCAGTCGCGAGGCAAGTTTTTTTTTCCTCCTTACGAAGGAACAGGGGAGAATAAAATGGAATTTTAAGAAGAAAGCAGAAGCCCACCGCAAAACGAAGGAAGGACGACAGGCCAGGACCTGAGGAGGGGCCCGCGAACCGCCGCCGCCACTTTTCCACCCCCGACTTCCGGTCGCGCGCTCGCTGAGCGCGAGCCGCCCCCCCCAAAGGGCGGGAACAAAAAGGGGCGGGGCGAAGATGTGGCCACGCCCCCGGACGCAGGCGATTGGCTACGAGACGCGGCGCGGGGGGGGGGGGGAGAGGAGGAGCGCGAGAGGAAGAAGATGATTTTTCGGGTGGGAGCGGTTGGGGGCGCTGTTGCAGCTGGGTGGGTTCTCTCGTCCGCCAAGCTAACGCTCTTCCCCTCTTCAAAGCCCCGCTGAGGGCTCACCTCCTCCAAGAGGCCTTCCCAGACTGAGCTCTCCCTCTGCTCCCCCTTCCCCTCAGCACTGTGCTCATTTGTATATATTACTCATTCATTCAATAGTATTTATTGAGCCCTTACTATGTACAGAGCACTGTACTAAGCGCTTGGAATGGACAATTCGGCAACAGATATGTATTACCCTATTTATTTTCTTAATGAGGTGTACATCCCCTTGATTCTATTTATCTTGATGAGGTTGTCTTGTTTTGGTTTTGTTCTCTTTTGCTTTGCTGCCTGTCTCTCCCGTTGAGACTGTGAGACCGTCATTGGGCAGGGATGGTGTCTGTCTGTGGCCCAGTTGTACATTCCAAGCATTTAGTACAGTGCTGTGCACATGGGAAGCAGTGTGGCTCAGTGGAAAGAGCATGGGCTTGGGAGTCAGAGGTCATGGGTTCGAATCCCAGATCTGCCTCTTGTCAGCTGTGTGACTATGGGCAAGTCACCTAACTTCTCTGTGTGACTGTGGGCAAGTCCCTTAACTTCTCTGTGCCTCAGTGACCTCATCTGTAAAATGGGGATAAAGACTGAGCTTCACAGGGACAGCTGATTACCCTGTATCTACCCCAGCACTTAGAACAGTGCTCTGCACATAGCGCTTAAAAATGCCAACATTATTATTATAGTAGGCACTCAATAAATACTAATGAATGAATGGATTGACGGGGCTTTAGAAGGCCCGGGAGCTAAACCTTTGATCCCATACTGCCGGCCCGGGCCTTAAACTAGCCGGTTCTGAGATCCAAGATGTGGGTCCTGCCCTCAGGCTTGAGTTGGATCTTGAGTTTTCATGCACAGAGCCTTAGATAAAAACTCTCTCCTCATCCTCCTGCTGTTCTTGATAATCCACAGAAAATAATTTTGTTGGGTGCGCCTCAATTGGAGTCCCACAAGGCATAACTAGTTCCTCAAAAAGGAACAGCTATGTGTGTGTGGGTCCCAGAAAGAAAAGTTCCCACATTGCTCTTGCAGGGAAGCTAGTCCACTGAGAGCAGCAGGTGTAAGAAGGGAGAAAAGAAAGGAGATCCTAAAGCCCAATTTGGAAAACTGTAGAAAAGAAGGGAGGAAATTTAAAATGCAAAACCAAGTATTTTGACTCATGTCAAAAATGACGTAAGAACTGGGGGGCGGGGGGGTCAGTTGCAATTAAAAGTGGTTATAATACCGTTCACCCCATCAAGAACTTTGGGTTCTGGCCATAAAATGTAAAGTGCATCAATATTTTAAAGGCTCAAAGTCTAGTCCCAGGCAGTAAAGTCGTTTTGCATGGATTGGAGCTTCAAGCATTTTGCTTTTAGAAAAGAGAGGTTTGAAAATTTACTTTATACTGGGCTGAGTGAGCAGTGGGAAACAGGAGCTTAAAGCATTTTGCTTTTAGAAAAGAATTAGAGGTTTGAAAACTTTATACTGGGCTGCGTGAGCAGTGGGAAACAGGGGGTTAAAGTCTTCGGATGTTCACTCACTATACGGGTGTATAAAAGGCCTCTTGGTCTAGTTCTAAACTCATGTTTGGAAATACACTGTTTTTTTTTCTAATAAAGCTTCTCATAGAAGACAAACTTTGCACTTGCTAAATGAGGTAAGTTTGGAACAGAAGAGCTGGAATTCATTAACTCAAAAAGTTATTCATGTCCTGAAGTTAAGTGATAACTTTATTTGTAAATGCTAAATGTGTCTTAAAGTGCTGAGTTGCTTAAATTTAATAAAAGGACAAAGTGTGAGTACAGGCTGTGGGAATTGTTCCAAAGAGACTAGGTCAAAGGACAGAACAAATAGTACTTTGGTTAAAGTCATAACCATTCTGATTTGTTAATTAGTGCTTGTTATTATTTAAACCAAAGTGTTTGTAGGAATACAAGTGTATGAATAAACATTCTATTTCCTTTTTGCTGAGTTCATTAATTTATTGTAAGTTTTACAAGAACAGTAATAATGAAAATTGTATTAAATGCATACTTTGTGCCAAGCACAATACTAAGGCGCTGGGTAGATATGAGATTATTAGTTTGAACACCGTCCCTATCCTATATGACATAAACGTATGTACCCCAACTTTTCCAGATACAACAATTTCATTGCTTATTGTATCTATTTTTTTTTCTGTCTTTGCTGAATGAAATCCTGTTTCTTTCAATGAATAAATAAGTATATAAGGCAATACTAGAAAGCATTACCTTTTTTCAGTATTTGTGCCAAATTAGAGTGATAATTAAGCAAGGGCAAAATCAGCCATTTCTGGGATTTTCAGGACACCTGAGGATGTCTGGCCACCTTGACTAAAATAGACCAGTACTTTCTCAATACCATACACAGAGATTAGTTCTAACCTAAAACTTGGGGACTTCTATATGTGAACTAGATAACTTCAAATAAAGCATTTTCTGGCTTGAAGATGATTTATTATAAAGAAAACCCTTATATATGTAATTTTATTTTTAAAGAAGACTCTCAAATACAGCAGTGTAAGCATTGTTTGAAACATTTGGAACCAATTTATGGAAAACTTTAAAGAGTTGAAGAGCAGTGATTAAATTCACACCCTTCTTCAAATGATCAACTTTCTTAGACAAGTGATTTCTCTAAAAATGATTACATTTCTCAGACAGTAATGATTAACTGTGTTCACTTGTTGACTCTTTGTAATCACTGATTGAATTACCTTTGATCAGAAATATAGTCAAACTTTTGGTGACTTCAAGTATTAGGCGAGAGTATTATTTTAAGTTGAGTCAATGCAATTTTGAACTGGAAGGTCATTTTTTATTAGTGTATTTAGGACTACTAACCGACTGAGGGAGTTAGAAGTTAAGCTATACAGCTGTCCCTCTAGCTGATATTTACATAAGATAATCCAAATATGGGAAAGAAAGGCAGGGCTAAAAAAGGAGCGTGTCAGAGTAGCACCGCCCTTGAGTTGCAACAGAGAGCTCTTACGAGAAGCATATACTATCGGACTACAAATATAGTTTAATTATCCCTGCCAAGACCAGGCCAAAAAATGTTATATTTGAAATGAGTTATTCAGTTGTTTGGAAGTTCATGCTTACTTTGATGTGTTCTCTTCTGGTTTGCAGAAAGTAGGTAAAACTACTAGATAGAATGACTTCTGGTCAGGTTGTTTGTGAAACTCCTGTAAGACGGATTGCTATCTTTGGAGGAACTCATGGAAATGAGTTATCGGGGGTATTTCTGGTTAAGCACTGGCAAGAAAACGGAACCGAAATTCAGAGAACAGGCCTGGAAGTAAATCCGTTTATTACCAACCCCAGAGCTGTGGAGAAATGTACTAGATATATTGACTGTGACCTGAACCGGGTTTTTGACCTTGAAAATCTTTGGTAAGAATAATTGCATATGTATTTTGTCAAATATTTCCTTGCTTTTTTGTTTTAAACTAATTGCAGTTTATCACGAATAGTACTAAATATAATATGACTCTATTGTACTCTTCCAAGGGCTTAGAACAGGATTCTGCACAAACATACTATTTATTAATACTTACTATTTATTGATTAGTAGCACACTCAAATGATTTTTACTGAATTTGGAAAAGGGCCAAGGTAGATTTTTATTCCATATCTGATCCCCTTGGTAATAGTTAACAGTCTATAAAGTAAAAGCATACCTTTTGTAATTTTCTCAAAACTCTCATGGGGAAACCACTAAGGTCTCCTTTAAAGTATTTGTGTAAAGTGACCGAATTGGTATCTCTCTGGAATTTATTGACATCCCACATGTTTTGACTGAGATTAAGGAATTATTCTCAATGTATGTTTCTCATCAGGTAGCACTAAAGTAAGATGTTGCAACAAGTTCTTTAAAATAGTCATATGTGAACTGAAGAATAGTTTCAACTCTCCAAAACAGTCTCAGCCAATCACTCAGTGGTATTTACTAAGCACATATTGTGTGCAGGGAACTCAAAGGCAAATGTTCTGTAATCTAGCATTTTATTAATCAATGAGAGCATTGTATGAATAACTTGCATAAAATTAATACCATACTGTACTCCTTAAAGTGCCTCCACATTAGTCCTATATGTTTAATACATATTTACATATGCTCTATAGAGTGAATTTTTTTCCAATGTGGGCACATTTACATTTGGTTTTTACCTTAGTAAATGATTGGTTTTAGAGAATAAGCCTTTTCAGTTTTTTTTAAGATATTGTTAAATTGAGTTTTTTTACCATGGCTACAGACTGATGGAACAGGGTTTGAAAAAATCCTTTGGAAGGATAATTATCTTTGAGGTCTCTGGCTTTACATGTTTCAGATGAAATGTGTCTTATTAAATATATGGGTTTTTTATAAGCAAGTGAATGTGTGGATCAAGTATGTGTTGTACTCACCCAGGTGCTTAACACAGTGCCGTGCATGTAGTCCCCGTGTCTCCCCCAGCGCTTAGAACAGTGCTCTGCACATAGTAAGCGCTTAACAAATACCAACATTATTATTAGTAGTAGTAGTAAGCATGCGATAAAAACCATTGATGATAATGATCCAATGTTAAAATAAACCAGAAGTGATAGGAGTTGTGGTTCTCATGTGCAATAAGTGTGGACATTTGCAACAATTTTCTGTTTTTGGTGGAAGTTCTATCAGTTTTCATATAATTTACTAAGTTTCTGATTGTCTAAGTTCTTCAGTTTAAAAGCATTTATTATTAAAGTAATTCATAATATCTGCAGACACAATAATGTTGTGGAGTTGCAAAAGTGATCTGAGCAAACTAGTGTTGAAAATAGCTGGATTAGAGAAAAGCTCCATATTTACTTGAAGCTCATTGAAATGGGATGATCTTTCTCAGCAATTATTATTTACCTGTTATAATAATGGTATCTTGCCTACTTTATGATTTAGGGTAGTGCCTTCTCTAGCCCAAGTAGATTAAAGGACTGATTGTCCTGTTTCTTTAATGTTAAAGTCAATCCATCAGTCAATGAATGTACTAAGTGCTTGGAAAAGTACAGTACAACAGAATTAGCAGCTATGTTCCCTGCCCATAATGAACTTACCGTCTAGAGAGGGAGATAAACATTAATATGAATAAATAAGTAATTTATAATATATAATTTAAAGGTATATACATAAGGGCTGTGTGGTTAGGGGTGGGAGGAATATCAGGTGTCTGAAGGTCACAGATTGATATGCATAGACAATACAGAAGGGAGAGCAAGCTAGGGAAAAGAGGGCAAAGGTCTCTTGGAGAAGATGTGACCTTAATAATTCTTTGAAGGTGGAGAGAGTGGTGGACTGGCCTATATGGAGGGGTAGGGAGAGGATGTGGGAAAGGGGTCAGTGGTGGCAAGAGAGTCAAGATCAGGGCACAGTGAGTAAGCTGGCCTGAGAGGAGGAGAGTGTATGGGCTGGGCTGTAGTAGAAAATTGATGAGGTGAAGTAGGAGGGGGCAAGCTGATTGAGTGCTGATTGAGGGCTGTAAAGTATAACACGCTAATAGAAAATGAAAATGGAAAAGAAAACTATTTATTTTTAGGGCTTAAAGTATGTCAATAAATACTATTGAATGAATGAATGAATGAATGAATGTCCAATAATGTAATAGAGTAAAGGAAAAATAGGAGGCTACAGAGAAAATATAACTTATATGACTTGCTATGTTGAAGAAATATTAAAATAAATACTGGTTCTAAATGAGGAAGTGGCCAAGTTAAAGTGAAATATTTTAATTTTTTTAAATGAAATCCATTTTCCAAATATTCCTTGCTGTAGTAATAATAATAATAATGTTGGTATTTGTTAAGTGTTTACTATGTGCCAAGCACTGTTCTAAGCACTGGGGTAGACACAGGGGAATCAGGATGTCCCACGTGGGGCTCACAGTCTTAATCCCCATTTTACAGATGAGGTAACTGAGGCACAGAGAAGTTAAGTGACTTGCCCACAGTCACACAGCTGACAAGTGGCTGAGCTGGGATTCAAACTCATGACCTCTGACTCCAAAGCCCATGCTCTTTCCACTGAGCCACACTGCTTCTCTAGCTGTAGCTTACTGTAGCTCACTGTAGCTTAGTGAGACAAAAAGCAACATCTGCAAAAGAATATCTAAGCTGATCTGAATAGACTTTAGGACAATAGAAGATAAGGTAACAAAGTTTAAAGCTATAGACTATGTGAACTGTGAACAAAGTTTAGCAAAAGTCACATAGAGTAGCCTACAGAAGAATTTTCTTTTTCCTTTTCCAACATAATATGGTAGTAAGTAAAGACTACTATCAATTTATAGCAAGCATCAATTATTGTCTGAAATCTCAGACTGAGGCTTATGCCAATAGTTTTATTTTTACCATCCTCAGTTTGGGTAGGGAAAAATTCACTGTTTATAATTAAAGGTAGCAGTGTTTGACCAACCAGTCCATGTACATTGATTAAATACTTCAAGACAGTGTTTTGTTCAAATTGTATTTTGCTTATTTAAAGAAAGGTTGTCTATCAAAATAAGTTTTTTTACCAAAACACAATTCAAGTTGGTTTTGTTGAAATTGAAATTTTTAAAATTTTCCTCTATAGAAATTTTTCCTTTGAAGTCTTTGGTAGGTGATCCCTTGAAAAGAATCTCTAAGACTCTTACTGTATTTAAATTTATATCTTCTTCATAACCAGAGTGGGTTAATCTATTCCTTTGTACTAATAGCAAGAAAGAGACAGAAAATCTACCTTATGAAATCAGAAGGGCTCAAGAAATAAACCATTTATTTGGTCCAAAAGGTAGTGAAGATGCCTACGATCTTATTTTCGACCTTCACAACACTACCTCTAACACAGGATGCACAATTATTCTTGAAAACTCCAAGAATGACTTTATAATTCAGATGGTTCATTATATTCAGGTAATTTTTATGTTTTAAAATAATTTTAATGTGTTTTTAACTTGTGAGAAACATTTTCATGCTTGTTTCAATAAAATATTTTGGGATTTTTACTTTTCAACTGGCTTTCGACTTCAAAGTGAACCATGTATGCATACATTATAGTAAATTTTCGTTTTATTCTTCACTTTATTACTTATCCAAATTCTTTTATGCCCCCACAAATCCTCAGTGTAATAATAATCATAATTTGAATTGTGGTATTTGTTAAGCTCTTACTATATGACAAGCAATGTTCTAAGTGCTGGGCTAGGTACAAGGTAATCAGGTTGGACACAGTCCCTATCCACATGGGGCTCTCAGTCTATAATCCCCATTTTACAGATGAGGTAACTGAGGAACAGAAAAGTTAAGTGACTTGCCCAAGGTCACACAGCAGACAAGTGGCAGAGCCGGGATTACAATCCAAGTCCTCTGAATCCCAAACCCACACTCTTGCCACTAGGCCATGGTGTTGCACTGAAGAAAAGGTAAATTGAATTTGAAATTATTAAATTAGACCAAGAAAAAGCAAACACACTGGGTCTCTAATAATTAGAGATTAAATTCCCTCCTACATAGACTGTTAGCCTCATGATAAGCAGGGACTGAGACCAACCTGATTATCTCTTATCTACAGTACTAGTGCCTGGCACATAGTAAGAGTTTAACAAGTACTATTAATAAAAACCAAAAAAAAAATCCTAGTAGTTATTGAAGCAAAAATAAAATATAGTTAAGTTGAGCAATTTTTTAAAAATCAAGCAGTCTTGCATGCACATAAAATAAATTATAAAGCAGGTTATATATGTATATCAATAGTATTTACTGAGTGCTTACTATGTGCAGAGCACTGCTCAAATATATAGACACGCACACAAACATACACCAGTCCTTTTATTTAAAGACTATGCTACTGCGGATGGAAATCTTTATCTTTAAAAACTCAAATATACCGTAATAAAAGACAAACATAGTGTTGACAGAAGTAGTTTTTCTATCAGATCATGGATGATGCTGTTTATTACCATGCACCCTGGGGAAGCTCGATAAATATTAATCAAATAGAATATGGATTGTTGATGGAGAAACAAAGTATTAGACATTTTTGTTTCTGTATTAATACTTTTATGCTGATGCTTCATAGCACAGATGATCTTCTTTGCACTCTATTCCAACTACCATGTTAAACCCCAGATTTTATGTTGTTAAAGTACTGCTTTCCAGTGGGTCCTTTATAGACTAATGAGAAGTGACAAAAATAACATAGAAAACAAGTCCTACATAAGAGTTATAGAAATATAATTCCAAGTATTGCAACTACTGAGCCTAAAAGCTGTAACTGGTAAGAAGATAAACTAAATCCATTCAAAAAGACCTTTTAGTTCATTTGACTTTAATTTTGGAATTTATTTTGCACATTTCCAACCTACTTATTATTAAACAAAGTAAAATCCTATTTGCATAGATTGTTCACTGACATTTATCTGCCTAAATTAGGTCAAAACAGATCCCATGTCTTTTTATTTTTCTAAAGATGTTTTGGGCCTTAATTATCCCTGGCATTCCCCCAGGCTGTAGGATCTGTTCATTTCTTTAAGGGAAAGGGACTTCTGCATTCCCTTTCCCAGTCAATCTTTTCCTGGGCCTGGAGCTTGAGCGAAGAAGACAATGTTTCAGCAGATGGCCAACTTCTCACAATCAGAGGGACGGTGCAGCATGCTTGGATCCTGTCTTATTGACCCTATGTTCTACTGATTTTTCTCAAAATATGGGTCAACTCCTGTAATTGAGTCTGGTTAACTTTCTTACCTGTCTCCCACTTGTTTCCTAGTAATTTGCAAAATTGGTAGTGGAATTATGAAGAAATCGTATTCCTTTCTTGGCATAGAGGGAGGAGGAGGCTGGATGGCACAGGGAAGCCTGGGACAATGAGGCAGGTTGGGAGAGAACCGGAAGACAAGGAAGGAGTTAGAATAATGGAGGTTGGGATAGTGCGATAATGGGGAATGAATGGACAGCCGATCTGACTGTGTTTTATTGCTTATGTTCTCATTTGCAATGCATTTTTAAGCAGCTGTGGCCTAGTGGATAGAGCACAGGTTGGGAGTCAGAAAGACCTGGGTTCTTATCCAGGCTCTGTCACTTGTCTGCTGTGTGACCTTGGGCAAGTCACTTAACTTCTCTGTGCCTGTTACCTCATCTGTAAAATGGAGATTAAGACTATGAACACTATGTGGGACAGGGACTGTGACCAACCTGATTAACTTGTATCTTCCCTAGGGCTTAGCACAGTGCATTGCACACGATAAGTGCTTAACAAATACCTTAAAAAAAACCCTTACAATGTGCAGGGCACTGTGCTATGCTGTGGGAAGAAAAGCAGGGACAATTAATTCAGGAATTGTCCCTGGCCCATGAGGGTGACCAGTCTAGAATGTAGGAGGGAAGACCTTAGGAAAAGAATAATAGGGTAGAATCACTAGTACATCTACCTCATCTTCACCTGGATGAGAAAAGAACCAGATTCCATTCTCCTCTAGCCAGGGTCCACCTTTTCCCATTCCTGGTCCTCAGCCCCTGGGGCCCTAGGGTTCTAAATATACCACATGGGAGCCTGGCAGCCAACTGAGGGTCTTGACAAAGTACTTCATGCATGTATATAGATACATAAATATAAGTGTTATGTAACAAACGGAAACATTCTTTGCAGAATTCTTTGGCCCCATTACCCTGCTATGTTTACCTGATTGAACATCCTACACTGAAGTATTCAACAACTCGCTCTATAGCAAAATATCCTGTTGGTAAGTAGAAGCCACGATCATTTTTCAGGAATCATAATTTAATAAAATGAGTACTTGTTCCAGGCCTATGAAAGCAAAGAAATGGAGTCATTTATAGCAGTCTGGCAGTTAGCAACGTGGCTAATTGAGCCCAGGAAATGGGTGAGTAGCTTTTCCAGAACTCTAGTTTCTCATGGAGCCATTTTGCGAGCATTTTTATAATTAACTGGAGTTCTAGCAGCCCTACTAGGCCCCCTTTTTGGGTCCTTTCCTTTGTGAATAATGCTAATGCTTTTTGTTCTACTTCTGGGTTTGAAAGTTCTAGATAAAATGAGTGAAATATCGGGATAGTTCTTTTTATTTTTTAACATTCATTGCTACATTCTAAAGCACAGGTGCATGACCAAGATTATCCGGAAATGTGTCAGATTATTTAGTTGCTTTTTCATTGTGCATATAAATGTTTCATTTGTGTACAATTTGGGATTTTTTTAGCCAGAAAAAGATTGAATTTTAAGAAGTGTGGCTCCATTTGGCAAGCAACTTTGAATTTTTTGCATTCCAAGTTAAAATTAATTTTGAAGTTAAAATACTCTGGGTAGCAGAACTAGCCGTGCTTCAAATCTTAGTCCTCATTTCCTCCCAAATCGTTTTGGTTTTTATTGACATTTTAAAGTCTTTAATATTTTTGGCCCAAAGTGTTAGTTGCAGCCAACATTTCAATCCCAAGCATTACTGTTTTCAGGTATTGAAGTTGGTCCCCAGCCTCAAGGAGTTCTTAGAGCTGATATTTTGGATCAAATGAGGAAAATCATCAAACATGCCCTTGATTTTGTCCAGCACTTCAATGAAGGTAAGTCTCATGCAGAAATAATAATTCTTTAGTTACAAATTCGATAAAATATTCATTGGGAAGGTGGAGAAAGTGTGAGAAAGGGATTTAGCCATTCTGACTGTTCAGAGTAACCCTCAGGTTTGAAATAGGAGAATTAAGAGTCTTAATGAAGGCTTTGCTCAAAGAGAGCAGTCTCTCACCTGATTTCAGATAGACTGACCTGCTGCTGTGTCTCGCAGAAGCCCACTGCTTTCTCACATCGCTTGCTGCTTGGCCAGGGTTTCACCAATCAGTCAAGCAATGGCATTTATTGAGTTTGTACTTTGTGCAGAGCACCAAGCTAAGCACTTGGGAAAGTACAGTACAATGGAGTTGGTAGAGATGATTCCTGCCCACAAGAAGCATACAGTCTACAGGGGTTTAAAAATTTTAAAACTTCTCTATTGGCTTGAGTCTCTTTGAGCAAAGGCTTCATTAAGATTGGGATGCCAGGGAGCTAGCTCGAAAATCAAAATAGGCCTGATGTGTTTCATTTGGGAACTGCAACTTCTAAGTCATGACTAATTGAGTCAGTAAATCATAACAGTAGGTAGATATCAGTGAATGCCAACTTTTGATTATCTTGGGGCTGATCTTTTTGGAACATTTTTTTCCCCAGGCCTTAGATAGTCTTCCTTTTCCTTCCCGCTGCTTGTCATTTGCCCATTTTATTCACTGTCTGATAGCCTCTTTACAACTAGGTAGCTGGGGATAAAGAGAAGAGGAGAAACTCAATTCAGCCAATTTTACTGCTTGTCAACGGTTCATGAGAAAGTTGGTGGAGGAGGTTTTAATTAAGATTTTAAATTATCTGTGGATTTCAATTATCAACTCACCCATTACCGGAGATAATTGGGAGATGGCAGGACAGGGATACAAAAAAGGTTGGAATGGAACTGTAAAAGTTGTAATTAAACCTGCTTGAAATTACTTCACTGCTGAGACCAGGTTGTGTGGGCCTTTCATACCAAGTGACACATGATTCATTTATACAGCATAGACTTTTTATTTAATTACTATATAAATATTAATTGAACACAGTTAAAAACAAAACCTCAATTCTCCCATATTTTTAAGGCTTTGAAAGTCCAAGCTCAAGGTGGTGATCACATAGAGCTAAATTTACATGCCCTTATTCTCAATTCATCTCTCTCATTCCACCCACATATTCAATCTGCCTGTCACCTTAAGCTTAGCATGTCCAAAACAGAACTCCTTATATTCCCTCCCAAACCCTGTCCTCCCCCTGACTTTCCCATCACTATAGATGGCACCACCATCCTTCCTGTCTCACTTACCCATAACTTTGGCATTATTCTTGACTCCTCTTTCTCTCATTCAACCCACATATTCCTCTTATTTGAACTAATTTTGTACAAATTTAATTTGTTACAAATTCACCACACCCTCAGCACTACAGCACATATTTACATAGCCTTATATTCTGTCATTTCCCTTATCTGTAATTTATTTTGTCAGCCTCCCTCTTCTAGACTGAAGGTCCTTTGGGGCAGGGATTATGACTATCAACTCCATTGTATTGTACTTTCCCAAGTACTTAGTACAGTGCTCTGCATCCAGTTAATGTTCAATAAATTCCATTGATTAAAATTGTTTCTCTAGACTATTTTTATTCTTTCTAGGGAGAGAATTTCCTCCATGCACTATCGAAGCCTACAAATTAATCGAGAAAGTTGATTTTCCTCGGAATAAAAAGGGTGAAATCACAGCTCTCATTCATCAAAGCCTCCAGGTGAAATTTAACAACATTTTTAGTTTTGCTGGTCACTTGGAATATTTTCATGAGTTCCCTTCATTATTGTACTGTGGGTTCTGGTTATTGGAACCCAGGACCTGGGATGCTGTGGGGGAAGCAGCGAGGGTCAGTGGAAAGACCCTGGGCTTCAGAGCCAGAGGTCATGGGTTCAACTCCCAGCTCTGCCACTTGTCAGCTGTGTGACTGTGGGCAAGTCACTCAACTTCTTTGTGCCTCAGTTACCTCATCTGTAAAATGGGGATTAACTGTGAGCCTCACGTGGGACAACCTAATGACCCTGTATCTCCCCCAGCACTTAGAACAGTGCTCTGCACATAGTAAGCCCTTAACAAATACCAACATTATTATTTTGGGGTGGCAGCCATGCTGATGAGTTAGGATAGCTGCAGTGGTAGTTGGAGTAGTGATGGGAGAAGAGTGGAATTCTTCCCACCATCCCAGTAAGCATCCCCCTTAACCCTGACTCCCTCTCAACTCCATCCAACCTCTGGAGCCCCTGCTTCCTGCAGTCACCACTAATGGAAAAGGTAAGATCATCCAAGAAGGGATGTCCCCCAACTCTTAGAACCTAAATTATCAGAGGCTCTAGGACTCCTTGGGCAACTGAGGCTTGAATATAAACACCATAAAGCAAGGACCTTCAACAGGCAAAAGGCAGGTGGAATCCAAAGAGAAATATGTTCAATTTTTGAAAAATGAATCTTTTGGTGATCCGATACCCAACTAAAGTTGAAATAACCCCCAATCATAAAGAGGCTTAAATAATCAATTACAACAGGAAAGCCACCTTTTAATAAAATGCCAATTTAAAATAAATTAAGCAATGCTTTCAGTTAAATGATTTTAGTTGAACATGTTGATTTCTGAGTTTGAATCCGACATGAGTGATCAAAATAACCCAAAATGCTAATGATATTTAAATGTTTTCCTTAAAGGATCAAGACTGGAAGCCACTGAATCCTGGGGACCCTGTGTTTTTAACTCTTGATGGAAAGATCATTCCTTTTGATGGAGACTGTGTGGTTTACCCAGTATTTGTAAATGAGGCTGCATATTATGAAAAGAAAGAAGCTTTTGCAAAATCTCTTAAAGTAACCCTTAATGCACAAGGTATCAAATCGTCATGCAAAAAATGAAATTATTTTAAAAGTTCACATGTTCTTTCAAAGGTAAAATGATACAGTAGTTCATTTATTCATTTTAGCTTGAATTTTAGTAAAATTTCAAGTGGTATTTTTTACTCAAATAATTATATATTAAATACTTCAACAGTTTTCTATTTAAAATTTTTATAATAAAATGTTTTAAAGTAATATTAAAAATATAAATATTCCATATAAAGATTACTGTTAAATTTAAGTGAAAAATGTTTTACTTAATAAAAATTCCATAACATCAATGATTTGTGGGTAATGTAAGAAATAAGCAAATCCAAAGGAAAATGTTTAGCTAATGTATTTGATTATAATTGCTAAATAATAATTTTGGGTTATAAAACTTTTATAATGCTGTTTTTCAGTTTTGGAATTAGACTTGTCATTCTCAAAACATCATCTATATATTCACTTGAAATAAGTAAAGAAAATTAAACTTCTCTCCATTTCTTTGTATAACTCTTTTTCTCCACACATCACCCTCAACTTTTCCTGATTTTTGCCAGATACCCAGTAACCTTTGCTATTTTAATTCCATAATTGAGGAATCTTCCATCTTTTCCTCACTTTTCAATCTGCTTAGGAACCAAAAATAAATCCTTCATCTAAAAAGGAAATCACAAATCCACAAAATGAACTATCCCATTCTGTGTGTTTGCATTACAGATTTTGGCTAGAGCACTGTTTGGAATTAGGTGACATTTTTCAGACAATGCTAGGTTTTTATCCTCTGCTAATAACGGTCCTCTTTGCTACTCTTATATGCATCAAATCAAGTGTACAAAAGGCACAAAGACCCACCACAAAGCAAAATAAATATTTATTGTAAAGTTTTATTTTAAATTAATATTTCTTTGGTAGTGGCAGGAGTCTTTCATGTTTCAAGATCCCTTCAGAAAGAACAGACAAGTACTGTTATCTAGACTCCACAGAGATTCAGGTTCAGTCAGAGAGAGTAGTGCCCTAGTAATAATATGCCATACATAGAACAAAAATAGTTTACAAAACATCTTTTGTTGCATGCAAATGTATATAAAATGCAAAAATCAAACAATTTATAGTTGTGATTTCACTTAGGTCTTGGTAAAGGATCAAATGAATCCGTAGAAAATGTTCAACCATTCTAGGTTACAGTAATGAACTTTAGTGTTCATAAATAGTAATAACACTGCATTTTTATAGTACTTCACATTCTAGGAATTCTGGTGCTTCACAGTACAATATTTCCTTCATGCTCACAGTACTCCTGGGAGGCAAGTATAAATTTTAAGAAAATATAAAAACATAAAATGGTTAATTCACCTCTAACATGGGGGTTATGTTCCTGAAAAACTCACTTTATTATTATTACAGTACTTGTTAAGCGCTTACTATGCCCAAACACTGTGCTAAGCATGGGGATGGATACAAGATAATCATATTGGACACAGTCTCTGTCCCAAATGGGGATTAAATTCTATTCCCTCCTATGTAGAGCCCCATTTGAGGCCCACAGTCTATGCAGGAGGTAGTAGAATTTAATCCCCATTTTCCTTATTAAGAAAAACTCATATCGCCTTCATTCACGCTCACAAGTCTTTTCCAGCATCCCATTCTAGCCAGACGGATGTACAATGGTGGAAGAATGTGCCTTAATTCCAAAGCATATTATAAAAACATATGTTAAGACAGAACTTATTTTCATGGACTAGGTTTTCGTTGGCAAATCATCCACAAAATCCATGTTTTCCATAATCCTCCAGATAGTTCTGGCCCCCAAAATCCTTTCTCTTGAAGTACCTAGAAAACTGAGGCCTTGGTGTACATTTTTGGCATCAGTTATCAAGATAACATGCTGATGTGAACCAAGCCAATGTCCTCTGTGGCACTGATTGATCATTAGCCACCAGCCACATTAAATTACATAAACTGATAGATGGTGGGAATCAGGCTATCAACCACTGTACAGAATTCCGATCAGAAATGCAAGCTATGTTCGAAGTTCCAATGGCCCAGCTCTTAAATTTAAATTGGTTAATGATCCCTTCCCATTTCACAGTTCATAGTTTTATAATTCCAGTGTGTATAATCTTTTTAAATTCACCAGTGAGACATAGTCCCATATTTTTAAATATCTGAGGTTGAGCTATTTCCTATGAGACCTAAACCAACAGTTAATATATAAAAATCATAATACTTTCTAGGCTTTGTATCATGTTTTATGTTGATACTAAAATAAGAAGATACTTTTGTCTTGACAATAGTAACTATGAAATGAATTACTGAAGTGGCCATGCCCTGTTGCTTTTGAAACAATATCCTTGCTCTGACCACTATAGTGAAGTATATAATACTTACAGCCAACCTGAAAGCTTGAAAGATATTGCATAGCTTTCAAAAAAAACTTTCTCTGAAGTTTTTAATCATTTTAAAAACAACTTATTTATGGAATTTGCAGATGTCACAGTTAGAAATGCTGTAGTTTACCAAGAGTATCTCCTGAGGCCTCCGTTGGCATACTTTTAAGGACAATCCTTGAGGACTGGCTCCTCAACTTCTATAGCGCATTCAAATGATCACCTCAATTCTGAGATATTCAGTTAACTGCCAGGCAAGTCACCAACCTTTTGTGCGGTTGGGCTCATAAATTCCACAGTCTCCAGATATTCAGTCAGAGTGGAGGAAAAACAAACCCCTTTTCACAGACCTCTCAGCCCTAAGAAGAATATCTTGAGTCTATAAAGGATTTCAAGTGCTTTTACATTTTTCTCACTTTGTCATCACATGATTGTGAAATGCTGAAAAGCAGGTATTGTTCCCACTTTACAGATGAGGAAGTTGAGGCACCATTAGGATAAGTCTGCAGCACACAGCAGGTCAATGGCAGAGTTGGGACTAGAGCCCAGGTGTCCTGATTTCCAAACCCCTGCTTTTCCCACAGGACTCTACTGCTTTACTTGTGGCTCTACCTCCCCCAGACTCACCTAAACCTTCCAGAGAGGCTGGTTCTGGCAATAGGTGAATCAGGGTAGTTTTCAGCTGGGTCTCTGTGGCTGATGCCATCCATATTTACTTATGGCCCTGAATTTCAAAAAGGACCCAAAATTCTATCTCTAGTTTTAAAGCAAATGATAAAGTTCAGTGGGTGGTTGCATTTCCAAACGAATTTAGTTCTTGTTTCAGTGACTCATAAATAAATCTGTTTGAATGTATTTAAGGAACTCCATCCTGCTTTTTGGAGAAGTGAAAGTTTGGGCTTTTAGGATGTATCATTTTTCATATCCTTTGTCATCAGCACTGTGAAATTGGGGAATGTTCCTTCACACTTCATGAAACCTGATAGGCTCTAGTACAATACTCTACACACAGTGAATACGCCATAAGTCACTGTCGATAATGATACCATTCCAGAAAGCAAATCCAGCTACACAGACGTTTCAGGAAAATCTTCAATCTCATCAAATGCGTTGAGTGTGGTTTTGCTATTCGAACGTGAAACGTCTTGTATTTTGTTGAAACCTACGAGAAAGGATTAATAATGTGGTAATGTATTGTACTTGGGTAACATTTTTGCTCTATGTCCCAGTTGTCTCTTATTGAATTAAGCTTCAGCAAAGTCATTTGAAGAGATTTCAGGTAATTTCTATGCACCCCACTTCATGCCCATCTTTGGATTGGGCACTTAAGCAACTTCAGAGTTGCTGAGCCCCATGAACCCAAAACCCCTTTGAGATAAGGGGTGGCCCTGCAAAAGCACAGCTTGCTGGGGAAGTGAACTTTTAAATAGAAAATACTGTCTCTGCCCCCAGCCACCATAGGCCTGTTTCTAAGAGCTTAAAGGAACATAAATGATACCTGAGCCTCAGCTTCAAAACAAACATTCCCACTAACTTCCCAGAGGCCCAGGTGCCACTAGGTCAGCCTGTTGGCATCAGGAGCATCTCAGGTCTTTTTCCTGCTTCCTGAACAGAATCTGGACAGTCCCTCAGTCCTGACAGGCTGGCAGTAAGATAAGCAGGGCATAGAGCACCCCGGGGGTAGCAGATGTTAATTGTGCAGAGCCTTAGGCTAGACAAGTCACACCATCGACCTGATCTGTCTTCACAAATTCGGCCTGGTGTTTGCTAGGCAAACCCTTTCATTAGAGGAAAACAAGGCTGGCAACATTAGTACAGTCTTTCCTGCTGTAACTTGGGCATTCTTGAAGAAACTCATAGGAATATTGCAGAGTGAGGTATGAGAGTAATTGCTATTTTGTCAAAAAAAACCCTGTAAAATTGCAAAACTCCAGAGAAACACAATTCAGTATGGTACAATACAGTAAGGCGAGATGGGAGAGTGTAACAGCATCCCACCTTGATAATGCCGCACAGTGTTCCCAACACTTCTACTTGTACAGACTTGTGGATCATATATCACCTAGAACAAATTCATGCTGTAGGAAGAATGTTCCCTAATACTTCCAAGAGGGATATATTCAAATCGCCTAATGAAAACACATTACAGGAGAGATGGCTGTTCTGTAGGAAATGAGAGGCCTCACTACCGGCTCTTTGGTTCTGGTTTTGAAGCTGCTATCAGGTGTATTTGGATAAACTCAATAAGACCTCAAAGACAATATTCTATCTGGATTTAGTTGGGGGAAGATGGCAATTTTGATCAGCATTTTGTGGGTGATGGCTAACAGCAACAGTGTGGTTCTCACTGAGGCAATGGGTTGTAGTGGAGAGTGCCTCTTAATAGCACATGTACATGTCCCAAAGATACTTCTTGAAGTTTCCCTGATCTTGTCTAAACTTGGAGGACCCAGCAGCAGATTCATAAATCTCTCATTACATATGGTTGAGAAGCAGTGTGGCTTAGTGGAAAGAGCAGGGGCTTGGGAATCAGAGGATGTGGGTTCTAATCCCGGCTCCGCGACATGTATGCCATGTGACCCTAGGCAAGCCACTTCACTGCTCTGTGCCTCAGTTACCTCATCTGTAAAATGGGGATGAAGACTATGAGCCCCATTTGGGACAACCTGATTACTTTGTATCTAACAGTGCTTGGCACATAGCGCTTAAGAAGTGCCATCATTACTTTTACTATTATTATTATCTGAAACTACAAGGTTGGGTAGAAGAGAACTGGCAGCAGATTTTTCTAGGAGCACTGACGATGCCACTGAACCCACAATCCTCCTCACCACTCTGGGATGGGAAGTCCCCAAAGGCTTCCTGATCCACTCTTTCCTGTAACAGCACATGTGACACTGCAGGGCACTGGGAAAGCTCAATGAGGAGAGGGTGTGCTTCAGTAAGTGGAAAAAACTGCTGTGGGGCAGGTCTTTCACCAAACAAAAATACTAAGGATGATGCCTTGAGCCATAGGTGCCAACTTTTTGTGGGAAGTGCAGGGTTAAAAGGGAATTCTAGGTGAGGATGAGAACAAAATACAGAGAGCAAACTGGCTAGGAGGTCTCCATTTTAAGCCTCTTCTGCGTTGCCTAGAAACTCTCAGGTCTTACTAGAGACCTGGGGATGAGCGAGGCTGGTGGGCCATCTTAAAAAGTAACTGGGACAGTTGTTCCCAAGGAGTTGGCACCTCTGCCTCAAATTCAAAAGTTCTTTAGAGTCTCATCCCCATTTTATAGATGAGAAAACTGAGGTCCATAAAAGTTGCACAGCAGGCCAGTGCCTTAACTGGGACTAGAACCTGGGGCTCCTAACACCCAGACCTTTGTCCTTTCCCTAGACTAGGCTACTGTGCTACGTAGAGGAGAGCAAAGTAAGTGGAGGACGTCAGGAAAGGCGGTAGGCAGGCAGTGGAGCCAGAGAACCATACGTTCATTCAATCAGTGGTATTTATTGTGTGCTTATTGTGTGCAGAGCACTGTACTAAGTGCTTGGAAAGTACAATATAGCAATAAAGAGAAAGAAGTGGTTGATGTGAGAGGCAGGGAAGAGAAGGGAGAAAGAAAAATCAGCCTGGATGGAAGCTGAACTTTACATGAAAAAGGAAGAACCTGGAAGGAGTGGGGCATGGAGACAGCAGAGGGAGAGAGGGATAGAAACTGAGACAGAAGATTTGGGTGGGAGAAGCGGAACAAGGAGAATTAAAAAGATTGAGGGAAAGGAGCTGAGTGTGTCTGATTTCTGGCAAGCATGGATAGGACAGGGAGGAAGAAAAAAGCAATTGATTGAGAGGAAAATAAACCATATAACAGTCCCTGGGAAACAAAAATTAAGAAATAAAGCACTTTCTAGAACCTGAGAAAATCAAGGAGGGAGGGAAGGAGAAAGAAAAGAGCAAACCCAACCTCAGCTTTCTTCCATTCCTTACAAATTGGGTTGCAGCTAGTTATTTATGTGACTACCCACTGCTACTTTTATCATCTTATAAATTTTGATTATTTATTGGTAATTGTATTAATTATTCTAACATTCATTTTGTTGGTAGGGTAGCAATAAGTTTTAGTTGTTAATATCTCATAGAAGCAATTTTCTTCATCCCTGACCTCTTTTCACACTTCTTGATGTTTTTATACTGTCATAAACCCAGAATTGAGGGAGATAATTCTGTTTATTGTTGACATAAGGGATCAAAGCCTAGGACCTACTACCAAAACCACATCTTATATCTGTTTAAGACAAGGAGGCCATTTTTCACTTTTATAAATCTGTCACTGGGCTGATGTCTGGAAATTCCTTGCCTGCATGTACAAAAGAACTATTCTGATGAAATGTACAATAAAAACCAGTTTCTCAGGAGATACAGTGCAATAAACTGGAAAATCATTCCACTAAATCTGCTTGACTATCTTCAGCTGTGTGTGTATATTCCCTAAATTAAAGCCACAAACATTTCCTGGAATCCCTTCAGTTTTATTTTTGTTATGTTTGGTACAAGTCACGTCTCATTGTCAAATTACAGGATAAAGCCACACACTTGTAATCTCCCCTCTGCTTCCCATAATTCTTCCCTCCACCCAAGACCATATCTGGTTGGAACGAAGAATACTCAGAAGCTGGAGACAAAGTCAGTGTTCTTTTAGTGTGACTGCCAGGAAAGTGGGGGCGGGGAAAGGATTACCTTTAGTGACATTTATTAAGCACTTACTGTGGGCAGAGCACTGTACAAAGCAATAAGGTTTACCCTCCTTAATGGAGGCACATCTTTTCCCCATGGAAGAAACACATAAGAGCATTGTTGATGGTCTTTAGAAGTGATACCACAAATATGCCTTACACCACACCCCTTTGGGGACTGAATGGTATCTTAGTCTTCACTAGGCAAGGGAGGGTGGGCTGAAGGGAAGAGGGTAGTCATTGACTATAAGCTCCTCGAGGACAAGGAATTGTCTTTTGGTTTCATTTTAACTCTCCCTACTGCCTAGTACTATACCGTACACATTGAAAACTCCCAGTAAAAATTGTTAAAATTTAGTTCATACCTCCCTTAGCGTAAGAATACCCTCATGCTTCTTTAAAACTTTTCACCACTTCCTTCTGTCGTCCTTGGGCTAAATGTTCTCCTGAAATTTGCTTACCCAATACTTAGAGAGCCTTCAAAATGACCTGGTCATTGCAGTGCTTCCTAATGTTTTGTTTTGGAAGCATATCCAATAAATAACGAGCAGTTGGCAGATTCTCCAACAGGGAAGTATGTGTTGGGGGAATGGGGGCTGGGGAGGAAGGGTATGTCACTGACCATTCATGCTGTAAGCTCCTTGAAGACAGGAATCATGTCTTAGTCTATTGTACTCTCCCAGTGCTTGAAATAAGGCTCTTCACACAATAAGCACTCAAATACCATTGATAGGATACTGTTAATGTTTCTTTGACTATACCTGCATCAGGGAATCCAAGATGGCAGTGCCTGTGTATCGTTGGGGTGCTGTGGGACTTCTAGTAGGCCGTGACATCTACTGATGACATCTACCCTTCTACTTCTAATGTGGCCTGAACCCAAACCACTTAAGATAGATGATTATCATGTTGGCTTCAAGAGAGGCTACAGAAATTATTTTAGAAGTAAAAGATGAGACAGGTTGCCAATTAATCCAGTATTTTAACCAAAAGTACCTGAGTGCCTTCCAGGACCTGGGTCTTCACTGATAAATGAAACATGAGTTTTCCACTCTGTCCATTTCACTTCATTAATCCTGTTTGTGAGGGATGAATAGTGTTATTAGTGTTTGACTATCCTAAATTCAGAGTTATTCATTTCCTGACTACTTTTTGGTCATATTAGGGACCATATTATATTAGCGAAGGTAGGATTTTAGTAGCTTTCTTCCAAGAATCACAATATCGTCAATCAAAGGTAATTATTGAGCACTTACCTGTGAACAGAGCACTGTACTAATCACTAGATGATTGTTCATGATTGTTAAATCCCATTAGTGACTCTGTGGAGCCATCAGCATATCATTTGACTGACCTTGAGATTTGCCATGAGACAGTAAGCTTCTGGAGGGCAGGGACTATGTCTTATCTACATTGCTCTATTCCAAGTGCCTAGTACAGTGCTTTGCATAGAAGGGGTTTAATAAACACTACTGAATGAAACAGCACAAGATGTCCTTGGCCCCAAAGACAGTTCTATAATCTCCTGCAAAAGGGATAATAATAATAATTATGGTATTTGTTAAGTGCTTACTACATGCCAAGCACTGTTTTAAGTACTGGGGTACATGCAAGGTAGTCAGGTTGGGCACGGTCCCTGTCTCACATGGGGCTCACAGTCTCAATCCCTGTTTTACAGATGAGGTAACTGAGGCACAGAGAAGATAAGTGACTTGCCCAAGGTCACAGAGCAGACAAGTAGTGGAGTCGGAATTAGAACCCACGTCGTATGGCTCCCAAGCCTGTGCTCTTGCCACTAGGCCATGCTGCTTCCAGATTGGCATGAGCCCACCTTTACATGGTGAGACTGATGTGGAATGGAGAGAGAATTGTTAACCACTGCAATCATGGACACGTCAGCTCTGCATGTGGTAAGAACAGGCCTCAGAAATACATTACAAATGAGAGGCACTGTGTGAGCGGTGAGGCTGGCCAAGCTTAAACTGAAAAAGAAGCAGCAGCATTGCCTAGCAGGTGGAGCATGGGCCCAGAAGTCAGAAGGACCTGGGTTGTAATCCCAGCTCTGCCATTTGCCTGCAGTGTGGTCTTAGGCAAGTCACTTTACCTCGCTGGGCCTCATTTGTAAAATGGGGATTAAGACTGTGAGCCCCATGTGGGGCAAGGATTACATTAAACCTGATTAGCGTGTATCTAACTTAGTATTTAGAACACTGCTTGACACATAGTAGGAGTTTAACAGATTATACTTATTATTTTTATTAATAATAATGTCTTTTATTTTGAAGTTATTTGCTACATAAGACCTGCACTTCTACCTTAAATGAAGGCAATGATCAACTTGCAAGTTTCTGGGGCTGGACTCGGCGATGCAACAAACACCAGGTTTGTCACTTTTGTGCAAGATGTCACAGATATTGGGATTGTCCAGGGAAATATGTAGAGCTGGCTCAATGAAGATGAACCCAAAGAAAAAATTATTATAACTTTAAGAATGGAAAAGAACAAAAAGACTGTAAACAGGAAAACTGCCTACTTTGAGGGGGTACAATTTAAAAACCAAGCTGAAATTCTGAGAGAAATGCACCAGCTTCAATTTTACAGGACTAGTGGAAATGAGTTATTGCTTCAGCAATTCTGATTCCCAGACCCTTTAGAGAGTGTATTCATCCCCAGAGGCTTAACTGGAAGGGGGCTTTGTTCCGCCTTTACCTTAAACACAGTCTGAAATCATTGTCAGCTACTTTGCACAGTTCTCCCAACCGGAATTTACTTCTCAGCCACTCTGGTAGCAGTTTCTCAAACTCCAAAATGGTTCTGGCTCTCTAGGAACAACAAACAACAGGGCTGCCCTTGAACCAAAGCTTCTTGCAACAGAAATAATAATAATGTTGGTATTTGTTAAGCGCTTACTATGTGCCGAGCACTGTTCTGATCTCCATGGCACAGAAATCATGGGTCAGGATCAACCTTCCACACCAAGCCACTCACCTGGAGCCTCCAGATACGCTCACTCTCTTTTGAGATGTTTTCCACTGTCTCTCCCATCAGGGCAATTAACATGTTCAGGAGGAGGACAAAAGTTAGGATCACATAAGTGATAAGCAGGAAGAGGAACAGAATGGGATATTTGGAATTCTGCTGAATGTCGAGGTCTCCCAAGCCTATGGTGAGTTTGAAAAGCTCCAACACAGCGTCGCTGAAACTGCCATAGGAGCTGCATTCGCTGTCATTTTGGGGGCATTTTTCTATCAGTGAGGCGAGGGCTGGACCGAGAAAAGATCAAAGAAACTGTGCTTTAGTGGTCTGTTTTCCTATTTGGTGCATATTCTCCAACTAGTTGAACCCAGTGAACCTCATAAAATTTGGGGCTCGTGAAACAAGCTGGCAAAATGGGAACTTTATGCTCCATTTCACGATAACTGGGGTAACTGAAGAGCGGTTTATGAGGGAAAATAAAAGTTGTGCCTGGTTTATGTTGGTTCACAGAGCTCCAAAACTAAAACCACATGGATGTGGTTCCTTCTGCCTGCTACCCAAGGAGATGGTCTTACAAAGGTTGTTTAAATTCTGGTCATGGTGATTATTTGAGCTGGAGGCCCCTCAACAAGCTTTGGCACCCACAAAATACCCAAGGCTTGGCTTGTAAGGGGAGAGGGCATTGTAAACATATACCTCTCCTATTGCGGGATGAGTTTTGCCTAGTTGGCATGCACAAGGGAGGTGGGAATGACAGACTTCACCACGCTCTTGGCTTCTCAGTCACTGATGAGGTCAGCAAACCCTAAATGGGGCAGCCCCCAGAGCTCTGCTCAAAGAGCTTGCCAGGGGTGACTCCCTTTTGCAGGACAGAATAAGGGTCAGAGAGAATCAGGTGGGGACAGTACACTGGCAGCGGTTGTTGGTTTTTTTTGCCTCTCTCCTCTCCCAGCCCCCAGATCCATGTGAATAGGAAATCTGCTTCTCTTCCTTCTCCCCTACTGGGGAGGGAGGGAAGAGGAGAGGGAAGAGAATCTAAACTGTAAACTCACTGAGGGCAGGGAATGTGTCTGCTATATTGCACTAAGCACTCTTCCACATGCTTAGTACAGTGCTCTGCACACAATAAGCCCACAATAAATACAACTGAATGAAGACAATGCCTCTTTGCCACCTTGCACAAGGGTTTGGACATGGCTTGAAAATGATGAGACAGAGGGGTCCTTCAGCTGGCCACTAACCAGCTGGGATTGTGGCTACCAGCTGATTCTTCCCATGGCCATGGAAGGGGAGGAGGAGGCTGATCTTGCCTTGTTCCCTGTTGCAAAGGAGCCAGCTGAACTGTATGTGTACACGAGTCAACAATAATCAATGGGCAGGGAGGATCACAGGACAATCAGAAGTCATCCAATCCATTTCCCACCTCTAAGAAGTACAGTTCCTAAATTACCCCTGGGTGATGGGTGTCTAGCCTATTCTGAATGAGAGTAAATCAAATCATATTTACCTACTCCAAATCCAAGCAAGAAAACTATATATACAAATAGAAATTTCAGCACATCATGTAAAATGACCTGAAATAGAACAAAAATGGTTATAGGTAAAAGATTGGAAAATTGTAACACTCTCAATTTCAATCTAGCTATGTTACCAATCCAGTTACTTTGTTACAGTGTGTTTAAGGGCTTCCAATATCGGATCTGATCCAAATAAGGGACCCTATTGATTTAAAATGCACATAAACTCAATAGGTCAGAAACTTAAAATGAATCCACTGCATGGAGGAAATGTTCAATAAAACCTCTGTAGTAAAGTGGAATAAACCCGGTTTTCTGAGTGTAAAAATAAAACACTGCACTTACCTTTTGAATCATGACGCTGTACATCCCCATAGACTGAAATCCTCTCGTGTAGTACAACATGTTAGCCCATCCTAGTGCCATTGCCAATACGAGGCATGCTAGGTATTCTTTGTAGGCAAACAAGTACAAGAAGACAGACAAGATCACAAGCACAGCTTGTATAAAACTGTTCAAAAAACATAGATACAATAAGTGTCTTAGCTACTCTCTATAGATAAAATCTAAAGACCAAAATCATGACCAAAAACATAATCATTCTCTGATTCCTCTCTTAGTATTTCACCTTTCAGTACTATTTTTAAGGCCAGGGGAAGGTCATAACAATTTGAATATATACACTGGGTTGGGAATATGCAGAGCTGGGATTACCAGAGAAAATGGCTGGAGCATTAATTACCACCTTACAGGGGGAATATGGGTCAACCAATACATGGCCATTAATGACACTATGACCAATGGAATGAAAGTATTGCCACTCCCAGTCTTCCCTCCGCACACCAGCCAGCAACAAGAAAATTAGCCCCCAGAAGCAAGACACCATCACCCCCAAGATTCTCTCATGTCTGTGGTGTCTCTGGCCTCTGACCTCAGTTTCTCTGCCTTATTAGGAAAGCAACTCAAGCAGAATGCACGGATGGTTGCTGGGCAACAAGGTGGGATGCCTGGATGTACAGGTCTGTAGGCTACAACACCAAGTGAAGCTAGATGGCCAGGCAAGGGGGCTGCTGGGTAGTGTTGGGGCAGGGAATACGGAGGCTTTTCCATTCCTTCCCCCACCTCTTTTCCTTCTGTGCACTTTGTAAGGCTTATCTTTTAAGAACTTCATAGGTTCAGTGGAAGCCAAGTATTAGTAAGAGAAGAATTGGTAAGAAAAATGCATTTCTTTAAACAGAGATGAAAGCAACTGCCTACAGTTTCAAATATGAAATAGTGCAATTTCCTCCAAAAGCTTAACAGACTTAATGTCATCCAGTCCCCTGCCTTCCAACAGCCACCTACTGCTATCTCCTACAATCTTCAAGCTGAACTGTCACAGATGGTGTTGGAGGACAGTGATACTGAGGATACAGCTAGTTTAATTCCCCTAATTTAGTCACCGGGATGCAAGAATCAGGTGTCTGCAAACTTACAAGGCAAAGTGGAACCAGGCGTCTGAGAGAATGGACTGTAGGTCTGAGGGCCTCAGTAGAAAGATTGCTATGCCCTAAATATGGGTGAAACAGGGAAACCAAATTAAAGAGCAGATTCACCTGTACTCAAAGAAAATCCCTGTGCATCATATACAAGTTGCTGGTGTTTGGGCGCTTTGAGTTCAAAAGCAACAAGATTCCTTTAAAATCATAGAACCCTGGAGATAAAGGTGGTCACCCTGCCCCTCCCCACAACCCCCACCACACACATACAAGCAATATCATCCTGCCAAGTTAAGGGAGGGGAAAGTAGGAGGGAAGGTGAAAGTGGAGAGAGAAGAAAGGGGTGGTGGTAAAAGTGACCCAGTGGAAGTAGCACATGACTGGCAGTCAGGCAACCTCAATTCTAACCCTGACTCTGCTGCTTGTCTGCTGGGTGACCTTGGGCACTCAACTTTTCTGTGCCTAAGTCAACTCATTTACAAAATGGGGATTAAAATTTACACCTGTTCTCCTGCCCCTTTAGACTGTGAGCTCTGTGTGGAACAGGAATTCAGTCTAATCTGATAATCCTGAATCAACCTCAGTGATTAGCACAGTGCTTGGGACACAGTAAGCACTTAACAAATGCCATGGTCTTAGTTATTATTAGCTTTGGCCCTGTCTTGAACACTGACAATGGATTTAACCTTAATCTTTCAAAAGTTTTTTTAAACAAATACAAAATTGGTGGAAGTGGTCCGGGGAGGTCATGTGGCATAAGTATTCCCTACATTTCTCACCAAAGTGGCCTGTGGAAATCTGTAGCAGCTATTGAGAGTCTCCTGGGTGCACAGTACTGTACAAGGTTCGTGGAAGAGTATAAATGGAAATAAAAAAACAGGCTCCCTACCCTCAAGAATCTTACAATTTTTAAAAAATGGGAAGGCCCACTTTCATCCTGGACTGGCACTTGCTGTGTGCAGAGCACTGTACTAAGCAACTGGAAAAGTACAAGAGAATTGGTAGATAAGTTCCCTGCCTACAGCAAGCTTCAGTCTAGCTTCATGTCGTGTTTGACCAGTTTTCTAATGCTGCTTTTGTGACAGCCTGGGCCAAGAACAGCATAAATGCTGTCTGTGCCAGAGTATTCCTGGGCAGTGGCAGGACCACATTCTAGTCCTACCCAACCTTTCCTTTGGCATGAAACACAGCACCTATTGCCAGGGTTGGGGCCATTTTTAAGCGCTTTCCAAAGAGGAACTGCGGGTTTGGAATCAATCAATCTGGGCAAATATTTCAACATCCTCTTCCCCCTGCTCTTAGCCGACAGCCAGGGCTCTACATTTACTGCCCTGGCAGGGCATTGGCCAAAGGAATTCTGAATTTTTCACAAGAGAGATGTAGGTACCACTCCAATCTTGCCCAAGGGTTGGTAGATGTTGAGTTTTTTGGGATCTCTGTGGATGGGATCGTAACAAACTGAGGGTGAGAGAAATCAGGGTCTGCCTGGTTTGGACTTACCTCTTTCACAGTGATGCACGTGGCCCAGATCATGACAAACATTCTCCCCAGCAACTGCAGCCACCCCATTTTGTGGGTCAGAGCTAATGGGTGAGGGAGTGCCTGGAGTAGGGGGAAGAGAAGCAAGAGGAGATTTCTTTCCTAATTGAAGAGCTCACAGTGGAAAGGGAAATAGTGTTTGCTTGTGTTTTGTTAAAACCTGGCAGGAGGGAAGCCTTAGGCGAAACTGTCTGAATGTCCCACACTAGGGGTTGGAAAACTAAACACTTCCTTAAACCACCTGGCCCTGGAATCCAGAAACAAAATCCATCTTTAAAACACAGTTATCCTTTTCCAGCTTAAAGCCTCCCCCAACAACAATACCAGTATATTATACATACTCCAGCATATTACATATTTTCAGCTAGACAATCCACAGACACCCCACTTTTTCACCTTCACTTACTTTTCATTTCCATCTAAAATAGGTACTTCATGTCCATGAAATACCATTTACAGAAATACCATTTAATGCTGGACAAGGAGATGTGTAATGTCACACAGGTCACTCTAGGTCTGCAACATAACTTAAGGATGTCACACCTGCCATTTTGTGGAAGTATGTTTTTCTCTTGGGGAGGCAATGGGGAGAGAATCACCGGCCCCTCGCAACTTGCTCCAAAGTTGCTAAAATCCCCTTCTATGTCTTCCAAACCAAGAACTTTAGTGGCAGCGGCCATGGCAGAGGGAGGCTGAGCCCTTAAAGTATGAAGTTATCCAGACCAGAGAGAAAGATGAACAAGGTAAAAACTGGACAATGGCCAAATTATTTGTAGGATGCATTCTGGGAACTTGAGAAGTCTTGTCCCTTCCACTTGACCCTAAACCTAAAGACTCCCTATTTTGGCAGGTTCACTACCCTTTTTAAGATTCCTGGGGCTATGTTTAGCTGAGAACTACAGCCACAGAAGAGAGGAGAGAAAAGGGGGTGTGGGGGCATTCTCGGAATGCTCCCCACCCCCCCCATGGCTTGCAGAGTTCCCTCAGAGCACTGAAACTTGAAATCATCAAGTTGGCAATTGGGCCCAGATAGCACATACCTCCTCTTCCCTGGGCCGGTAGTAAGAGACAAGGGTTAATGTGATGTTGTAAAAGAAATATAAGCAAAATGACATAAAGAACATGTATTTTGCAAACTTCTTCCATTTCATGCGCAGCAAGGTGTGCAGAGGTTCCAACGTCAACATCTCATGGCGGTTCTATGATGAAACCAGAGAGCCAAATCTTTGATTTGAGTCAAAACTGAAAGGGAAGGGGAGGAGGAAGGATGGAAATGAGATTGCCCATTTTAGAAATGCCATGTCAAAGACTCCTCTCTGCAGCTTTGACTTGCACTTGTTCTTCAAGGTTGGGTTTTAATCGACTGCATGAATCAAGCAGGGTTCTAAGGAAATCAATGAGATTAGAGTCTCTGGACCCTGACCAGAGTTGTGCAAATGCAGCCCTGCTGAGCTCACTGACCAGGAGACTATTGGCAAGCATACTAATGGTCATGACAGAAGCCTACCAGACTAGGAATGACCAGAGGCTGGGCTGGATCTCTTGGGGATTTTCTGGACGGAAGAACTCCACCACCACCCCAAGGCCTGCCCACACAGTCTTTCCCCCCACAACCCCATTGGTCTCAGATGGAAAAGGGGTAGAAGGGGGACAATCCTCAGTATTTTGGCCGCTAGCATTTGAAAAGTATCATGCTTGGCAACTTACGTCAATATTTGTATTGTAAACAATAATTTCCAGCACCGAGTTATCCGTTGTCGTATCTACTTTGGTCAGGTCATAGAGAGAAGATGAAACTGGGCCATAAGCCCAATCTGTGAATTTTCTGGAGAGACTCCTCTTGGGTTTTTCTTTTATCTCTCGGCTGAGAATGTACTTCAGGATCTGAAAACACCCAAGGAATCCAGTGTCAGAGGTCAAAGGTTCTTTTCCAGTCCAGTACGCTCTCCAAGGAAGCCACCAGGATCTGGAACTCTTGGCACCACCTCACCCATCTGGGGTGGCAGAGAGAGCTCCTGTTCCTGTCCCCAGCCCCCATCTCCCCGTGCTCCCCCAACTCGCTGCAGGGGGGGAAGTGGGGAGCCAGCAATCTCTTGGCCCCTCATGACAGAACTGCCTGGCTCCTTGTGGATCAGGTTCAACACTGACAATTTTTTAATTGATATTTGTTAAGTGCTTACTATGTGTAAAGCACTGTTCTGAGCATTGGGATAGATACAAGTTAATCAGATAGGACACAGTCCATGTCCCCCATGGGGCTCACAGTCTTAATCCCCATTTTACAGATGAGTTAACTGAGGAACAGCGAAGTATAGAAGATGCGTAGCCTAGTTCATTCAATCGTATTTATTGAGCACTTACTGTGTGCAAAGCACTGTACTAAGCGCTAGGGAGAGTACAATATAATAATGAACAGACTCATTCCCTGCCCACAGCAAGCCTAGTAGATAAAGCACGGGAGGACCTGGGTTCTAATCCTGGCTCCAGCACTTGTCTGCTGTATGACCTTGGGCAAGTCCCTTAACTTCTCTGTGCCTCAGTTACCCCATCTGTAAAATTGGGATTAAGACTATGAGCCCCATGTGGGACATGGACTTTGTCCAACCTGGCTACTCTTTATGTACTCCAGCACTTAGAACAGTGCCTGGCATATAATAAGCACTTTACAAATACCATTAAAAAAAGTCATAGATCAGGCAAATGGCAGAGCTGGGATTAGAATCCAGGTTCTCTAGCTCCAGGACTCTGCATTATCTACTAAGCCATGCAGCTTCCCATAAAAAAATGAATGGGGGAAGGAAAGCAACAGGGCCCTGTCTCTTCCCAGGGCTCCATCTAGCTCCCTTGGGAAGCTCAGAGCCCTTCCAGGGCTGTTCTTCTGCCTCATTTGAAGTTGCCTTTGCCTGCTTACTAAATTGTTCCTCTCCTCCCTGACCAAACCCCGCACGCACAGCCAAACCTTCCCTCCCTATTCTGCTTCATTGTTTTGTCGTCCAGAAATAATTATGACCTGAAAGTGAATTGTTTAATCATTGTAGGAACAGCCCCCTGAGCTATTGGGTGGAAGGCACCATAAAAATCCAATAAATAAATAATAGTAAATGAAGTAATATACTTGACAACTTTTCTCAGTTCGATTTATTTCACGCCTACCAGGCCTCTTGGCATTAGGAAGCAATTGCTGAAAGTGAATGCTTTCTGAGTTCTATTTAAAGAAATGATTCCGATTTTCCTCCAAGACTTTGAACTTTTTTTTTAAACCAACCAAAGGAAACTGCCTGTGTAATTTGGTTTGGGTTTTAGGACTTTTACCCAAGATGCCCCTTTAAGCAGTGATGTCCAGTGCCCCTACAGTGCTGCTGGCAGAGACTAAGCCTTTCTAGTCCCTGAGGATGAAAAGAGCCCTTGTGTGGCTTTGGAACTGAATGTACCAAGAGCACAGAAGCGGGCTTGATTAATGCAACGTTTCCATCTTTGCTGTGAGACGCACAGAAGGGCACTGCCAGGAAGGGGAAATGCAGTAAACATGGGATGCTGGCTTCTCAGGGACCACTCCTCCAGGTCCAGATCTCCTCCTGGAACTTTCCTACTTGGTGTATAGAGTTAAGACTCGATTGAGACCCTGTGTTACCCAGTCCGACAGAACCTGGGCTCCCTGCAGCCAGGATTTAGGGGAAGCAGGAGGAGGGCTGACCTCAGGAGCCTCCAGTTTGGGGAAGAAAACCTGGATTCCAACGGGCCTCTGAGACTGGGCAGTCAGGGCAGCATTTTTTTGGAACAAATACAAAATTGGTGCTTCCCAGATTGCCCTGGTATGGCTGGGGAAGGGACTTGCTCAAGACAGTCTCTAGACTGTAAACTCATTGTGGGCAAGAAATGTGTCTGTTTATTGTTATATTGTGCTCTCCCAAGTGTTTAGTACATTGCTTGGCACACAGTAAGTGTTCAATAAATATGATTGATTGAATGAATGAATGACAAGGAAGCAGAGGGTGCCAGGGGACTCCTCCACAGGGAAAGGGGCTCCACATTTTCTCTGGGCTGGAGAAGTAGGAGAGGAAGGTGAAAGTGAGGATGAGGAAAATATAGACAATTTGCAGGGTAACCTCTTCCTCCTCAAAAGTTCTTCCTGTAGGCAGGATTGCTGCTTCAGTCTCAAGTGACCAGATGTTTTGAAATGGGTGAAAAGGTTGTGATTTTCAGGGTTCTGGCCTGCCCCCTGATTTCCCACAGTGGGGTCCTCTAATGATCTTATTTGGGGCTAGGGTGTGAGAGTAAATTTCACAGTTGTGGTAATACAGGCAGCTAACTCTCAAAGAAGAGTCTGGGAATTAATCTCAAAGCCCCAAGAATCCAACTACAAGAGGTGGGCTTAAATTGCAAAAAGAGAGCGTCCAGCAGTGATGATAGCAAGCTACTCAGCCAGGACATGGAGATCTTTGAAAGAGAAATAGACATCCAGTAATAATAATAATAATGATAATGATGTTGGCATTTATTAAGCACTTACTTATGTGCAAAGCACTGTTCTAAGCGCTGGGGAGGATATAAGGTGATCAAGTTGTCCCATGTGGGGCTCCCAGTCTTAATGCCCATTTTACAGATGAGGGAACTGAGGCACAGAGAAGTGAAGTGACTTGCCCAAAGTCACACAGCTGACAAGTAGTCCTGGTGTGGTCATTTGCCTGAAGAGGGAAGAACCAGCTAACTTGTCAAGGGCCTTTCTAGTCTTGGTGTGAGAAGAGGTCTTATAGATGTGCACTCAGGGCCTGAGACCCAGATTCTTTCTGGTGTGACTACAGCCCTAGATGTCCAGGATGCCTTTTTCTTACCATCCTCCTCCTCTCCTTTGTCCTACCAACCTCTTCTAGGTTGAAGGGTCAACTGAATAACTCATTTGAGAACTATGCAACACAGTCCAATTGATTTCTCAGCAGCTACCTCCTACCTCTCTTGGAGGCCCAGAGTCAGTTTCCCAGAAATCAGCAAATGTGGGCAGCTGTCATGAGGAGAGACCAGGAGATCCACCTCTGCCTCTTCCACAGGCCTTAGTAGTGGGCCCCACGGCCATGCTTTTTAAAAAATTTTGTTTTAAATGGTACTTATTGAGCCCTTAGTTTGTGTCAGGCACTTTACTAAGCACTGGGGTAGAATACAAGTTAGGCTGGACATAGTCCCATCTCCCACATGGGCCTTACAGTATAAGCTGGAAGATTTAATCCCCCTTTTACAGATGAGTTAAATGAGGCATAGAGAAGTTACGTGTCACACAGCAGAAATGTCAGCATTAGAACCCAGGTCTTTGGCTCCCAGGCCCATGGCTCTCTTTCCTAGGCTCTACTGCTTCTCTTGCCTTACCTCCGACTTTCCCATTTTGGCAGCCAACTGCAGTGGGGTGAGGCCATCATTGTTCTGCATGGTTTCCAAAGCCATGTTCTTACTCCTCAGTAAGATCCTGTCATACATTTGTTTGACAAAGTCGTTTTGGGTTTTAAAATCTTCGGCCACGGTGACCAGAGCGTGAAGGATTGTGTTCCCACGGGAATCTTGGGAGGCAATGTCGGTTTTGTTATTGTCCATCAGCATCTGTACTATTTCAGGCTGGTTGGTACATGCCGCCAGGGCCAGGGGAGTTTCACCTAAATGTAAAAACCACATTGGACAGCTTTCACACACACTCATCTGAGGAACGGAAGCATCCTGCAGTGGAATGGTAATTTTTGCTCACTTATGCCACTGCCGGGTGATGGAATCCAGCCTCCTCCTTTTGCAGGGACCCCAAGGAAATCACTTGAGGAATAGTTATTGTAGTTATTATTTCCTAACTCTGTTTCATTTACAATTTAATTTTTACAAGCAATTGTCTGTGAAACGACTTTGGAATTTGGTCATTTAACTACTGCTGCTTTCTCTTTAATGTACTTTAGGCTCATAATAGGAACTGTGCCCGTAATGTTTCCAAATGTTAGATAGGGAGAATTATTCTATCATTTATTTTCAGGATACTACTAGCACACATAAAGGCACATGCACACACAGACACTCTCAGGGGTTTTTATGAACCATGTAGAACTAAGAAGTCTGCAGGCAGGCACACATACAAAGGCATACCCCTGGACACCATCACATACCCCACACATGCACACATGTCCACACAGTCCCTCTGAATGTGTTCAGGCCATCTGCCAGTCTTCCTTCCCTCCCTCCTGGTCTCCCAGAAATGAACTTCGATGCAGGCCTGAGAAAACCTCCCAAGAAAACCTCTCACTCACCCGCCAAATCTGTGAACAAGGAGTCAGCCTATCAAACACTGGTCTGGTAATATGTCTTTGGAGAGTTGGAGCCTATTCTATGTTACATCTACATTAACTATTTCCAAATATATTACCCACCTTAATCCCAACTCACCTAGGGAATGCCAATTAAAGAGAAGCAGAATGGAAAAGGACAAAACATATAAACTATAAATGAGATTGTTTTCATTTGAATAAATCTCAATAGATTTATTGAAACCTGCAGGCCTCTTGCACACGGAGCTACTCTGCCTTAATAGGGCTGTCTTCTACATTTAACCATATATGCCTTTGGTGACTGGAATTTACAGGGACTTTAATATCCAAATCATGTACACTTGAGCAGTACCACAGAGAAGTGGATTGGCTTCCCCTATTTTAAAATTTTTATGGTTTGGAAGATGTTTGCTTTGCTACCTACCATGCTGGTTGTGTTTGCACTGGCCATTTCACATACAACATACAGAGCAGTTGTTTTCTGCCCCTCACCCCATATTCCCGCTGCTCTTCTAACTCTGAATTACCAAAACTTTATTCATCCCGTGTCCCCAGCCTTTATCCATCACATTCTTTTGATTGGCAGGGATGCGGGCCAACAATGAACAGAGTGAGTGACTGCCTGCTAAAGCAGGGGTGGGTGGGATTTCCTGCATTTTGCTCCCTACGGCTTAGAAATGAAATATTTCTTAAACCAGTTGCATTTTTATGTCAAATCTGAACTAGTTAACTTCCCAGGGATCTGTCTTAACTGTCTGGAGTCTTTCCTGCTCTCTATAAAATCCAACTGTCTTGGTCATGATAAAGTTGATAAAGAAGAGTGTGAGGACAAGCGAAAAGCCAGCACAGCCATTGTGCTCTTTGCTTATTCTCCAGAAGATCAGGCTAGAGATCAGGCGCTGCTCTGGCCGTCAGTATTCCATCTGGAGAGACTTGCTCACCCATGCCCTGAGGACAGCTGGGCCGTTGGGGCTGAACCAGGACTAGTCCAACATGGAGCCGGTGGGCCAGTACTGGGACGACCAATTCCCCCTGTGGGATTTGGATCACTGTTCAGTGAGACTAGAGGGTTCCGTTTGGGCTGGGACCTCTAGACACCCTGGGCCTATTGAATGGAAACCCGAAGGAGGTTGCAGCTGGCAGGAGCCAACCTTCTCAAGAAAATCTCAGGCCAGACTGGCTACAGCCAAACCCTGCCATGCCATAACTGACTGCTCTCTGACATGCAGGCTGTTTTAGAGGGGACTGGCAAGAAGAAATAGTCACCCACAGTGACACATACCCACACAGAGAGAGGCGCACAGAGACAGAGATGGACAGAAAAAGAGAGAGAAAAATCACTTTGGGATGTAAGGAAAGAGACTGGGAGGAAGGAAAGGAGTAAAGGAGAAGGGGAAGAAGGAAAGAGCAGAAAAAGGTGTTAAGTGGGAAAAGTAGAGAGAGCACTACACATCCCTCTCCTAAGCATTCCCTCAGGATCTCATCCTCCAGAACCCTACCCTCTGGAGCACCCCCTCCCAATACCCACCTCCAAGACGCCATAGCAAGAATCCCTCTGAGGAAGCAGCTTCCCTTCCTCCCACAATCCAGGTCTTTCCCTTTTATCCCCTTGTTGGGTTTGGCCAGATTTCATTTCGTGACTTGATAAACACTTCCTCAACCTGGTTTGAGCTGGGAATTTGGTCATTTGGTGGAACATAGAGAATGGGGTGGCACCTACCGAAGTAAAAGCCTTCATGCTTATACTTGGGGTTAAAGAACAAGCCCTTTGCTTGTACATTGACGTCTGCTCCTTTCTCAATGAGGGTCTCGGTGATCTCACACTGTCTCCGCTCAATGGCGATGTTGAGTGCTGTCTGTCCTGAAGCAACACAGATAAACACAAGAATCATGTTTCTTGGTGACGTAAAAATTTCTGGATGGAATCAGCCTAACACATGAAAATATGATTTGGTTTTCTTTTGACGTGGAGTACTCCATTTATTTTCTGGGGTCTCTCACCAGAGCTCATTGAAACATGTTACAATTGCATTTGAATGGAGAAAAAAAATTTGCTTAACCTTGAAGGAGAAACTGCAAAGGGGTTCAAACAGGGAGACGGGCGCAAATACCTTTGTAAGCTTCTTCTGTGTACTCTGCATTAATAAACCTTTCTAAAATGCCATTTTCTTCTGCAAAAGAGAGTAGGTGTCTCACTATTTCTTTTGTATTCGGGTTGATGTTCAACAAGGCTTTCATCAGACAAGTCTTCCCAGTGTCGGAGGCAGTGAATTTATGCATCAAATAATCTGCAAGCGTGAATTTTGAGATGAAATTACGGGGAGTAGTAAAATTGGAATCAGCCATGCAAATCAGTCAGTGGCATTTATTGAGTGCTTACCATGTGTGGAGCACCATACTAAGAGCTTGGGAGAGTACAACAGAATCCCTGCCCTCAACGTGTTCACAGTCTGGAGGGGGAGAATCAGTTCCTATATGTAGATTGACCCGTCTCCACCTCTGGGGGAAGGGTGGGGAGGGATGTCCAACAAGCCCTGGGCAGTGGAGGTCCCCAGCTAGGATTAAACAGGGAGGGAAATCAATGGATGCTATTTGAGTGCAGGGAAGGCAGACAGGCAGGGAGCATGAAGGTTTCAGGGAGGCAGCTGGTATAGCTAAAGGTCTGCTTAATAGCCCTGCCTTCCTCCATGGCACATGCTGCTGTGGAGGGTAGGGAAAGGGGCTGCCGGGTGAGAGAGAGAAAAGGTAAGGAACCTGGAACAGTAAATCCAAATTTCTGCTCTAAGTCACACCTTTGAAAGAACAAATCAAGGTCCACAGAATGTAAATAAATGTGAGTGTGTATACATATATATGCACACATATATTTACATAACTGCAGCTCTCCTTTCATTCTTACCCTCCTAAAATCCCACCTCCTCTAACACGACATCCCCAATTAATTCCCCCAAACCCTAAACCCAAATCCCATCAACCAACTATAGTATTTGTAACTTTGTTCACACCCATACTTGTTTGTCAACCCTATTAGAATGTAAGCTCCTTAGGGTCAGGGAACTTGTCTCTTCTTCATTCTATACTTCCCAAGAACCTAGTAAAGTACCTTGCATCATGCGAGAGCTCAAAAAGTGTTACTAATACTATTACTACATAGTTACCCTATTGTGGCATCTAACCTGGATCAGCCTTTTTCCATAAGACCCGAGTTTACCTTGAATATCCATATTTCTACGTCTTTTTGAAAGCTCCTTCAATTCCACAAGCAAGCTGTTGAGTTCTTCAACATTGCCTTCTGACACTGCTGCAAATATACACTTCTTCAATTTTTTTTTGTTTCTGTTTTGTTCTCGAGCCAGGTTAACGCTGAATGAATCGGAGTAATCAGAATTCCCAGTTATTTCCGAACTATTCCTATGGAAACCCTGGACGCTCTCATTCCTCCCCTCGCACTCCCCCCCAGAAAAAAATCAGGTCTATAATACTGCTCTGCTTACCATGGGCTGTTTGGGTTTGAGGGCGTCTCCGTTATATCATCTTGAGGAGACTGCGGAGAATCCATATCTTCACAGTTTCCAGATATACTGAAGGAAATAAGGGGGATATTGAGGAATCAATCATATTTATTGAGCACTTACTGTGAACCGAGCACTCTAGTAAGCAGTTGGGAGAGTACAAAATAACAATATAACAGACATATTCCCTCCCCACAGTCTCCTTACAGTCTAAAAGGGGAAGGCAGGCATTAATATAAATTACATATATATACATAAGTACTGTTGGGCTGAGGGGAGACATGAATAAAGGGAGCAAATCAAGGTGGCACAGAAGGAACTGGGAGAAAAGGAAATGAAGGTTTAGTCAGGGAAGTCCTCTTGGAGGAGATGTGACTTCAGTGCAACTCTGGAAGTGGGGAGAGTTAACTGTCTGTTGGACATGAAGAAGGAGGGTGTTCCAATCAAATCAAGAGGACTTGGAGTGGATTGGGACCTGGACATCATTGAAAAGCTAGGAGAGGGTTGGCAGTACTTAACCCAGTGGTTCTAATGCATTTAATTGGACTGTGTAGGTATTTTTTTTCAGTTTTGCCTTTAAGCCACTTGTGGAGCTGACATAAGCAGGCCATTCCCTGTTGTTGACACAACTGAGGCATCTCAATTTCTGAAAGCAGGCTGCCTCAGGCTTGGGTGGGAGGGATAGGTTGGGAATGAGGGAGGAAAGGAACCTCATAGCAGCTAAGCGATTCTTCCCAGGTGCCTGGAGAAATGTTTCCTTTTCCGGCTCAAAACCCTCAGGGAGACAGATTGCGGTTTAGTTTAGGAAATGTCACATGGTCTGGTGCCTTAACACGAGAAGGAGCTGACACCTTCTGGCAAACTTCCATAACTATACTTAGCCCAGTGGCCACCTCTCTACCCACCTGACTTGGGTCTGTACCTACATTTTTAAAAATCAGCCAGTTTCATTATTTTCACATGCATTTGCTAAATCTTCACGTTCATAATGCAAATGTTTTACAATTTAAACCAAGCTAGGCATTCAGAGCAGGTGCTGAAAGCTGAGGATTTATGGCATAGAATAGAATTAATTCAAAACTAAGGTGATTCTAAGGCAAAAATACACATATAAAAGTGCATTAATCCCCCAAACAACACACTACTGTATTAATCTATATATAAGACTATCTCTTTGAAATAAAACAGTTTACAAGGGTTTTTTTAGGCAGGGAGGGGAAGAAGGCAGGTTAGAAGAAAACATAAGACAAAGTCAATAAATGCTATCAAGATAAATCACAGTCAGAGCCTCCAATGCGTCAGTAGCTAAATTTCGACTTCAGTGCTGGGAAGTTCTCGGGAACCAGTGAGTGGCCCAGAGACCAAATGAAACAAAACAAAACCATTCTACTTGGAGCACAAAGGACAGCTCTATATTCCACTAGGCTGGTCCAACCTCCTGCAGGTAACACATACCATTGACGGATGTTCGAATCCATAGGCTTGGAGAAGATGGGAGGAGACGGTTTACTCACTGCAGGGTTGGGCTCAAAGCCTTCAATTTCAAGGAAGAAGTGGGAACTGCAAAAAGATAGTTTTTAGGGAAATCTAATTAGTGGGAAACGAAATGGAGACGAAGGTGATAAGATGGCGGGAATCCTGACTCAGGTGTGGCCCATTCAGTGCGTGGCACTGCTCATACAACATTGTTACTCATGGGCAAATACTTCCCGGTGACCAGAGAGGGGTGTGAACACGATGGGTGATATTCCGCCCCTCCTCCTTGACATCCCAGGAGTTGAAATCCTGGTGCAACTCTCAGCTTCTTGGCGGGCAGAGCATCGAGTCTGACATTGCCCAACCACCCCTCCCTACCATTGCACCCAAAGGCTAAATGAGCTTTGCATAGTATATTCATCTATTCGCTCTGTTCTCTTCCTCTCCCTGTTGGCCACCCTCCGTCCATCAGGGGGAAAATGGCCCAGCTATTGGGTGGGGGCTGTCTCCTCTGCCCAACTGTTACATTCACCTGTAGCAAAAGCTAATAATAATAACAACGGTGGCATTTATTAAGCCCTTACTAGTTGCAAAGCATTGCACTAAGCCTTGGGGTAGACTCAAGATTATCATATCGAACACATTTCCCGTGACACATGGGGCTCACAGTCTATGAGGAGGGAGGATATTTAATCTCTATTTAACAGATGTGGAAACTGAAGCACACAGAAGTGAAGTGACTTGTCCAAGATAACTGCTTAGAGTAGCAGTAATGTGGCCACCACTCTGTGCCATATTTCTGGGCTTGGGGGAGAGGTGGCAGGGGTAGTCAGTATAGTCAAATCCAGGGGTCTCCAATAGCAGCTCTCTTGGGTCCTTTGTAACAGCCACCGAGACTAAGGGTGTGGGAAGTCAGGTAATCCATATAGCCAGAGAAATTCAAAATAACCCATGAGAAGGGGTAGAGAAGCAGGGATGGGGGAAAAAGATCATCATCATCAATGGTATTTGAGTGCTTACTCTGAATAGAACACTGAACTAAACCCTTGGGAAAGTACAATACATCAGAGTTGGTTGACATGTTCCCTGCCCACACTGAGCTTACAGTCTAGAGGATGAGGTGATGTGATCCCTTAAGATCCAGATACTTAGGAATCACACTTATATTGGCTGGAGGACACAATCATAGCAATGCTTTCCTCTGTAAAAATGAAGGAGCTTAAAGAGCTTGGGGAATCCAACCATCAAGAACAACAGAGGATTCAAATTCCCCATGTCACCAGCTGGGACATGCTTCTGTCAGGCCCATGTCATTCCTGGACTCTGAGGGCTTAGGGCCTATTCATTCAGAATCTACAAAGGACACAGAAGGGCAGCTTCTGTGGTTTCAAATTTCTACTTCAAGTTCCAGGACACCTAATTGACAGCGGGTTAGTTTGGTCTGGAGGGTTACTGTGGAGGCCAGGAAGCAACAAATCCAGGGTGCTTACAAGTAGTTACCATGCTGTAACTCAGAAACATATAATTAAATGTGTTATTATGAGTCACCCAACCTCATAAGGGAAGCATGCCATTTACAACCGGAATATCTCCTGCCCCACCCTGCTTCTCCAAAAGCAAGAGAAAGCCCACAAAGGCTTCTATAACCTTCAGTTGAACAAATCAGCTTAAGCTGTTATTATGAATGTAGGGACATATTTTCTTTTAATGTTATTGTCATTTGATACTGCATGGTATGTTCACACCTGTTGGAAGTGTAAGGTGTTTGTTAATCCAATGATTGAAAGCTGAACCTCACCAAATCCTAAGCCATGAGCCTGTGGGTAGCTCTCAGCGATAGTTTAGGTTTAACAATGCTTGGACTGGTTACCTTTGGAAAGGTGATTTATAAAACTATTCAGCCTCTTGGTTTTCTTCTCTCTCTTCCATGCACCAAGCCCAACAGCGTCATAAGATCTTGGCAGTTTTACAAGAAAAGTTTGTTTCTTTCTGGCAGTAGGACTTCATTAAGGACAGTGGGTGTTTGGACTTTTCCTGGTGCTAATCAAGAAAGTCAGGGTTCCTGCATGGGTACTCAGCACTATGCCTGAAGTTGACAACCCCTGATGTCTCGAGGGGTTCACAAACTGAACATCTAGTTTTTGGTTGGTCCCTTGTGGGACAGAGACTGTGTTCACTCTTATAGTGTGCAATTAGCACATAGTAAGGGTTAATAGTTTCCATGATCATTATATTCAAAATCAAGTTTGGGGATGTCTTTGGTCTAGAAAAATGCTGGCATGCTTTAAAACATGAATCTGTCCCACAAATCTAAAAACTCTATAATGAACTAAATTGCTTCTCCTGGGGTTCTACTAGTTGAAACGTTCCAGAATGTGTCTGCTTATTGTTATATAGTACTCTCCCAAGTGCTTAGTACAGTGCTCTGCACACAGTAAATTCTCAATAAATACAACTGAATTAAAGAAAACATAACTTCCTAGAGAGATTGGCAATATAATCATTATCATTGTCATCATCAGTAGCATTTATTTAGTGCTTACTGTATGCAGAACACTGTATTAAGTGCTTGGGAAAATACGACACAGTTGGTTGATACAGTCCCTGCCCCCACTGAACTTATAGTCTAGTGAGATACTCTGGAAAGCCTGCTTGATCCCTGAAACTACACTTCTGCTTGGGTTTCAGTTGGCTTCAGAGTGGCCTGGTCTCTGGTTAAGAGCTGCCCTCCTTGCTCACTCCTGTCCACCCCACAGACGGCCAGGGTACCATGGAGGGGGGGACCATGGTGTCAGAACTGCAGAACAGAGTCCTGTAAATCTGGATATGGTTGCCCTGGTCTCCACTCCCTCTGGGAACTGGGTAATAATAATTATAATAATACTTGCTAAGCACTTACTATGTGCTAAACACTCTTCTAAGTGTGGGGATATATACAAGTTAATCAGATTGGACACAGTCCCTGTCCCACAAGGAGCTCACATCCCCATTTTACAGATGAGGTAACTGAGACCCAGAGAAGTCTAATCTCTAATGTATTTTCCCAAGGGCTTAGAACAGTTCTCAGGGCAGAGCAAGTGCCCAGTAAATATTGAGGCCAATAGGATTAAGACTGTCCAAGGAATCTAAGTGAGTTAGTGAGAGAGAGGCATAGTCTCATGGGGCCTGAAGACCACACTGAGCTACATGTCCAGGTAGTTGAACCCAGAGGTGGGAATGTTCAAAAGCCAATCAAAACCTAAAAGGCTTGTAGGGTAGGCGTGTGCTGGGGGGCTTAGGACCGATGAACTTGAAGGAGTTTAAGGAAACAGAGGAGGAAAAGGCAGATTCAAAGGACTCTTTCCTTTACACAATCTGGTAATTTTGATACAGTCCCAGCAAGGAGAGACACAAAAATGAAAGGGAAGTTTGCTAGCTCAATTCCTCCGCAAAATACTCGAGGACCTTCATCAGTTCCAAGATTTCACACAATCTAACCAATGTCTGCACAATCCTAGAAACATCAAAGACAAACTGATGGATCAGAACCCCGAGGTCCAGTTTACATGAACCCAGAAAAATGCTGCTGCTGCTATTAGGTAATGTGGAGGAGACATAATAAGAAGACAATTCAGGGCGATTGCCTTCGGACAAGTGAGTTTCTTAGAAAGGTTCGCATGGGTGAAGCACCTTGTTAAATTATGGTACTTGTTAAATCCTTACTATGGATCAAGCACTATTCTGAGCACAAGGGTAGGTACAAGTCAGTCAGTTAAGAAGAAGAATTATGGTACTTGTTAAATCCTTACTATGGATCAAGCACTATTCTAAGGACAAGGGTAGGTACAAGTCAATCAGTTTGGAGACAGGTCCTGTCCCGCATGGGGCTCACACTCTTAATCCTATTTAACAGATGAGGTAATTGAGGCACCGAGAAGTTAAGGGACTTGCCCAAGATTACATAGCGTTGTTCAGAACCATGAACTACCAAATATGTAATCACCTCTTCAGCAACCAAGGTTCTCAGTCACCTACATGCAAAGGACTTTAGTTTCCCCCCATTACCAGCAGAATGTGTGCTAGAGTTGTTTCTCCAGAGCTCTGATGGGTTGTTGTGAACTATCCACATTCTCTTGCCTTACTCCCCTGCTGACAAAAACACACACTGCTGGTGGGACTGAAGTCCATTGCTGTGAATAATAATAATAATGAAAATATTGGTATTTGCTATGCACTATGTGCCAGGCACTGTACTAAGTGCTGGAGTGGATACAAGCAAATTGGGTTGGACCCAGTCCCTGTCCCACGTGGGGCTCAAAGACTTAATCCCCATTTTACAGATGAGGTAAATGAGGCACAGAGAAGTTAAATGACTAGCCCAACACAGCAGACAAGTGAGAGCTGGGATTAGAACCCATGACTGTCTGACTCTCAGGCCTGTACTCTATCCACTATCCTCCTTCTCTTAATGTACTCTCTCCCTGGTTGCCTGACATAGCAACAGATAAAGCTGTGCCCTCTCATTGTGGGCAGAAAACATGTCTACCAACTCTTATAATTGTACTCTCCCAAGCACTTATTACAGTGTTCTGCACACAGTAAGCACTCAATAAATATGACTGACTTATTGGTCTGCCTCAATGCTATTGTGTCCATATACACATTTTGATGCGTTCACACTGGCAAAATATCCTGGAAAAGAAAATCTTGGCTTGAGATATGATTTTTTCATAGGCCTAGTCTCATAAATGGAACACCTCATATTCCTTTAGTGCTTAATATTTCCAAAAAGGCAACTAGGATTTCCTACCTCTTCTTGGTTGGCGTGACTTCGGAAGGCTTTTTCTCCAGCAGACCGGCAGAGGCTGAACTTGGTGGATTTGTTTTCTTGCCCATCAATGGGATCAATTCCTTCTGTGTTTTATTCATGTTTCTGAAACATATTCACAGTGCTTCATTTTTACTTTTTACTGAAATATTTCTTGACCCAAATAGCATCTGACTTTTTAGTAGGGATTACCAGTCCCACTACAGAGAATAATAATGATATGTAAGTGCTTACCATGTGCCAAGCACTGTACTAATCACTGGGGTAGATTCTAGATACTCAGGTTGAACACAGTCCCTGTCTCAGATGGGCCTCAGAGTCTAAGAATGAGGGACAACAGGTATGGAATCCCCATTTTACAGGTGAGGGAACTGAGTCACTGAGATGTGAAGTGACTTGCCCACGGTCACACAGAGAAGTGGCGGAGTTAGGATTAGATCCCAGGTCCCCTGACTCCCAGGTCCATGCTCTTTCCACCAGGTCATCATGCTTCCCAAGTACCAAATAGACTTGCTAGGAGAGGGTTAATCCCCAACATGGATAGAATCAGCCCTGGAAGATTGAGGCACATGGGAGACAAGCAGCAGGCACACCCACTGGGCATTTGACCACAGATCATGTGATTTAAGAGATGAAGTAGGGAAGGGGTTAGAGGTCTCACCAAGCCTTCGTACAGCACTAAGAATGACTCCTTGTTTCCATCTCAGTATTCATTTACTTGGACTACAGCAAGCCTAGTTCAGAAAACAAGCCCCGACCCCATCAACCCTGACCTCCCCCTAACAACAATCCTTTGTAAATAGTGAGGCCAGAAGCTAATGTATGGTAATGGTTACAAAGAACAGGCCATATTCTTGCCAGGAGTCCCAGGCATCCCCTGAATAGAGGGATTAGACCCATCACTAGCACTGACAGAAAGAGCTTGCTGTGCTGGAGCTCAGGTCTGAATTTCGGCAACCCAGCCTCTTCCCCTCCCTCACCACGATGACCTCTGTTACCTCCTGACTCATACATCAAATTCTTGAGGTGAAAATAGAGTGGAGAAGTGGGCTGGAGGGTGGGGATGTCACGAGAAAGATTCCCAGGTGTCCTTTGCTGGAACTGGAGAAAGAAGGGCATTGCCTGAGATTTCCCTGGAATACTGCTTTAGACCCCAGCTGGCTACTCAAGTCTGCTAAAAAAATCCACTTTGGAGGTGAATTATTCCATTGGGCTGAAACATGGGGATGAAATTAGCTGGGCACTGGGTAAATTATACTTCACTCCGAGTACAGGCATGGGCTCTCTTTCCTTCTTAATCTATTTTTCCCCCAATATAGGCTGGGTCTGCACTTCAAAATTATTCATATCATTGAGACCCCAAAATACTTTGCCCTCAATTATCTGGCTATTTCAAGCTCCAAAATGCATTTCTTTATTATCCTAATAATTTGAATTGAGAGATATTTGGTTCCCCACAGGATTTGGATATTCTAGTAGAGACCCACCCCTTAGAAACAGTAACCAATCAATGGTATTTATTGAGCACTTGCTATGCGTAAAGCAAGGTACCAAGCACTTGGGAAAATACAATATAGTTGCTAAACACTATCCTTGCCCACAAAGAGTTTACAATCTACAGGAGGAGACAGACATTAAAATAAATTACAGTTAGGGAAAATAGTAGACTGCGAGGATATGTACATTAGTGCTGTGAGGCTGGGGTGAATATCAAAGTGCTTAAGGGGAAGGGAGTCTAGAGAGAGATCCTTGTGCTTTGAAGACTGAGCTAGAATTTAGATCAAATATGAGCTGATGGAATGTCCCACCTGAAATAATAGATGGATCTCAGGCCTGAGGAAGAGGAAGACTTCAGGCCAGAGAACCTGCAAGAAAAGAGTGATTACGGTGATGGTGGTTTGCCTGGTACTATCTCACACAGTAAGTAGCCAGCTTCCTGCCAGCTGTGTTCTGCTGGGGCACGGAATGCAATGAGCAAGTGGGTGGGCAGGGGTGCAGTACACCGAGAAGTGCACCCAGAACAAAGTTGCAAGGGAGGATTCGGAGAGAGTGATGAGGGGGATTCAGACAGTGAGCCCCAAGTGGGACATGGCTGTGTCCAACCTGACTATCCTCTATCTACCTCATTGCTTAGTACAGTGCCAGGCAACCTAGTAAGTGCTTAACAAATACCATAAAAAGTGGAGGTTAAGCTAGGTGTGTGAGACCTCACTCCTACCTAGTTTCTGCTCAGGGCAGGACAGCAATCTTTAAACACCAAAGGGAGAGGATTTTTTTCCTTATAAATAAAGGAGGTGTAGGGTGTTGAATGAGGGGTAATCCAAACCTGTCAACTTTGAAGCTCAAGTCTGGCTATAGGAAGAGGAATGAAAGCTGAGACTTTTCAGTAAAGTTTCTCGAGATTAGAGGTGTGTGACTCTGAACAGCTAATTGGCAGTGGCAGCAGCAGGGCAGTTTTGAAAAGGACTCTTCCCTTGGGTAAATCTTCTAGACTAGGGGATCTCTCTCCACCATGGCAGCATTTATTGTGCCAAGCCTACCCTGGCAAGGGGTATATATTAAGTGGGGTTTTCTAATGGAAAATCCATTAATACCTGAACCTGAATAGGGGAAATATAATGTGGAATACCATGCCAACAGTGGTAAGGAGAGTTCTGGGACCACAGGGAAAATTACTTGAGGAAATTCTCCAGAGCCCGCTCTGGGTTTCCTTATATCAGAATATTCCTCATTGATAGGACAGCATTCCAGACTTTTCCAAACCCTACTGCTGCCCTCCCCCGACTTGCTGTCACCCAGAGTCCAGGGAGGCTGGCCCCAAGGTGAGGGAAGCAGCACAAAGTGCTCCTTGTCCTGCTGAGGAGCACCAGGACAGGTGGGAGATCCCTAGGAATCCTCCACCCCAAGGGTTCAAGATCCACAACTGCACAATCTTTACCTGATAGCGATCAGTCCAGTCCCTCTACCACATTGCCTGTATGTTGATCCCCTTTAGGACTGAGTCAAAAATAGGGTGAACTATTTAAGCTGCTAGTGCTTAGGTTTTGAAAAGTGGTTTTGCCACACCTTGTCCATTTTCTTAAATTTCTCCCAAGGAGCACAGGTGACCTGAGAAGTAATGAAGTATGCCTGGTAATTAACCTTCACTCCTTTAGACTGTGAGCTCGTTGTGAGCAGTGAACGTATCTACCAACTCTTGTACTGTACTCTCCCAATGGCTTAGTACAGTGCTCTGACCACAGTAAGGACTCAATGAATACCACTGATTAATTGATTAACGGGAAAGGGATTGCTTTGAGGAGGACATGAAATAAAGGATTCTGAAGAGGGGTTTCCAACTTGATTAGCCACACTATAGTCAGTACAAAGAGACATTTAAACAAGCAATGGAAAAGTTATGAACTTGGAAAATCCTGGGGTGTTATCTTCATGCACATATGGCAGGGTGAGAAAAGGAAAGTTTACGGATTCTACCTCTGTCTTTAAAGGAGAAGCAACTTGGCCTAGTGGAAAGAGCACGGGCCAGGGAGTGAGAAGACCTGAGTTCTAATCCCAACACTGCCATTTGCCTGCTGTGTGACCTTGGGCAAATGACTTAATTTCTCTGTGCCTCAATTACCTCACCTATAAAAGGCGGATTAAATGGTAATCCCTCCTACTTAGGCTGAGCCCTATATTAGACAGGGACTATTTCCAGCCTGATTAATTCATATCTATCCCAGTGCTTAGAGGAGTGCTTGGCATATAGTAAGTGCTTAATAAGTACCATAATTATTATTAGAGCTTGGAGGCAGGACCAGAGCTGAATGTTTCCCTGAGCAGGTCTTGTTTCACTGCAGTAGAGGATTATGATTTGTCACAACTACTGAATCTGCTTAAAAGTAGCAGTAATAGGATTTACTAAATGCTTGAATGTAAAGCACAGAAAAAAAGCACTGGGAGAGAATACATGGGTGGGAATTAGATACGGACCCTTTCCCTCAAGGAGCTCACAGTCCAAGAAGACTACTTATGGAAAAGCCCTGTGTTAGAGGGAAAGGTTTCTGGCTGGTGAAAGTTAAATGCGAATAGCACTCTCTCTCAAAAAGTGCCAGACCTTGTGGCATTTGAAACTACATAGTTCAAAGAAAAGCACAGCCAGGACTTCTGAGTGGGAGTGTACACATACCTGCTAGAATTATCTCACAAAAGGATTCTGATGATAGCTCTCTATAGGAAAATGGATCTGAATGATCCATGCAGGAATGTGCACCTTGCTATTGTTGTAATTTCCCAAGTGCTTAGTACAGTGCTTAGGAGTCAGTAGATGCTACAGAGTAAATACTAATGTCTGACCAAATGAGACTGTCCACACTCCCCAAAGAGCTGGTTCTAAACCAACTTGATAAGGGAGTCTTTAAAGAAAATCTTATGGAGGCTCCATATCACTCAAAATGATTTGGATTTCCCTAAATCCTCTTGAAACAATCCCAATCCCTAAAATCTATAGGTTCAAGAAATATCCGGATGTAAGATGTGATAAAAGAAATTGCTTCACCACTGTTACATAGTGACCTGGGATACCAAAAGAATTACTAAGGTATTTGAAGCCCAAAATAAGTCTCTTACCTTAATTACCTAAATATTCTAGAAGACCCAAGTATTTGTTTGCCCTGAATTATCCAGGGAACACCCTCCATCCTCCACTTAGCTAGTGAAAACCCAGATAGTTAGCTCCCAACAAATGACAAGTAACCATCAAAACCTTCCAAAGAAACAAATCCACTTTCATCAGGGCTGCCATAGGAGGATTACTTCTAGCTCTGGTACTGGATCTCCTTGGAACCCATTTACCATAAGAAGAGGAAGGGGTGTTTTAAGAAGCAAAGCCAGTATCATGGCTTAGGTTGCTTGAAAAACAGTGGTTGCCTTGGCCTGTAAGGTGGACTCGTGGTTTGTAAGTGAATGGGGTACAACGAGCTCCTTAAGTCATCGCATGCATAACTAGTTTCTCAGCCTAATGAATCCTGATGTGCTGTGCCTGATCTTTATTTGCCACCGAGAGAAGAAAAAAAGGAGTAAAAGAGCAGATGGGTCCAGAGGTCAGGGAACAGTGGAGTTTCTCTCCCCCACTCCCCCAGGGCCCTCTTCCTATAGATGGTGAGTCTCTGCCCCCACCCTGTGGGACTGTGTCTGACCTATCTTCTAATCAACCCAGCACTTAGTAAGGTGTTTGGCAACATAATAAGCACTTAAAAAGATACCACCATTATTATATTGCCTTCCACACTGCTTAGGCCCAGAAAGCAACTCTGAAGAGGGGACTTGTCTGATTCCTGAAAAGGCACAAGTGTCTCTACACTAGTCCTAAACACCCCATTTGGGCCTTTATCTCTTCCACTCCATGACCCGAGCCACCTGATGATTTGAAGAAGGAGATGCTCAAGAATTCTGGGTAAAAAAGTCTGTCAGAAATTGTGCTTCTTTGATGTTATGCAAATATTACATTTTCACAGCCCAGGTGGCAAAGATTTTTGAAGAAAAAAAAAACTTGTGGTGAAAGAATAGAGCCATTTTTCATTTTTTCTTCCCAAAGCACAAGTTTGCTATGAAAAACTGTTTTTTTAAAATGCTTCTAAAAAGTTAAATTACTCACTGGAGTGATTTACAGAAAGGAAATTTCTTTATTCTTGATTAGCTTGTATCGACCCCAGCACTTTGGACAGTGCCTGGCACATAGTAAGCACTTAAATACCATTAAAAATTCTCCATTTTTCAGAAGGTGACATGAAGAAGCAAAATATCCATTTAAATTAACCCAAACTTTCCATCAATTAGCTCACCTCATCCAATGTTCTCAAAGCTAAGCATCTATGAAAAGAAATTTAAGCATTCCATTCCACAGAAACATCCACTCCAGAGCTTTACCTGAAAGGCAAATCTGATGCAACATCATGGGCTAGATATCAGTCCCAGAAGAAGCTGAGCGCCATTACGGAGTCAATCTGATGAGCTTGAAAGATGACTTACCCTTAAAGAAAACTCTCATCCCAGGTCTAATGAGGAGGTTGGATGTTCCGAGAAAACTCCAGTTGTATTTCCACCCCGCGATGTAACTAAATCCACTGGCACAGCCCCGCCGACTTTGCTGGACGATGTTTGAAGTTTACAAGGACATCATGATGCGAGGCACATAACCTGTATCTTTGGCTTCACTCTGATGCAGGCTAAGTATAGGCTGAAGGCACAGGGTTACGCCTGGAATTAGGCAGCAGAAAGACAAACTTGCTAGACAACAATTGCTTAGCCAGGCAGCTCATAAAAATCATCAGACTGAACTGTGTCAGCTGCGACACATAAAGGTCTCCTGCGTAAGGCTCTGAGTCATGCTGTGATGTGTTAATTACACCTGCCCACACCAGGTTACACTAGTTGAAATTGCTGAAACCTTCATGGCTCATGAGGAAAGAGGGGAAAACTTCTGCTGATTCTGCAATCCCCTCTACTTACTGTCCCACCACTATGGATGGTTCCAAACACAAACCCAAGAAGACCAACACGTTCTCAGATTCCAACAGGAACCAGCAATATTTCCCCTGAAAAGCAGCCTGGACTGGGGAAGGAAGTTTTGGCCTTGTCTTTCCAATATTCAGGAAGTACACTCAATCATGGGTATTTATTACATCTTGTTGTGTACATGCAGTGTACTCAGCACTGGGGAGAGTACAATACAACAGAGTTTATACATACAATCCCTGCTCCCCAGGAGCTTACAGGCCCAAGAGGGAGAAAAATATAGGTTGGAAGAGCTTCTTGACTCTTTTTACTTATCCTCAGCATTTACCTTTATATGTTACTCAACAGTACATTCATTTACTTTGATTATATTTGTAAATATTTTTATGCCCGTCTCCCTCAGAGTGTGAACTCCTTGTGGGCAAGGAGCATGTCATTCTCTCTTTTGTACTTCTGAAATGCTTCATACAGTGCAATATTCCTGTTGGAAGGCTCCATGACCTAGTGGAAAGAGCACTGAACTGGGAATGGAGAGACCTGAGTTTGGGTCCCACCTCTACCTCCTGCAAATCACTTAGCCTCTCTGGGCCTTAGCTTCTTTCTCTGTAAAACAGGGATAAGCTAGACTGTGAATCAGGGACTTTGTCCCATTCCATGACATTGTACCTACCCCAGCGCTTAGCATATAGTAGGCACTTGCTAAATGCCATTACTGTCATGACTACTACTGTTTCAGATTCTGGCATGAATAATCAAGAGAACTTTGGGGGTTTCCCTCTCTGGAGAATAAGGCCAAACAACTTAATTGTACACTCCCTCAGGAGGACCATTTCTTATACTTGTATTTTCCTTTTACAAGCATTTAGTAGAATGCTCTTTTCTGCTGATATTGGTTCCAGGGGTGGTTTAGGTGAGTTGCTGCCTAGAGGCAAATCCTGAAGGAATCTTCTAGTGCTCTGATTCTTGACTTATGGGGAGAGTGTGGAAGTTACTGGAAGGACATATCATAATTTATGTATTTATAATGTTTGTTTCCCCCTCTAGACTTTAAGCCTGTTGTGGGCAAGGAATATGTCTGTTATAGTGTTCTCTCCCAATTGCCTAGTTCAGTGCTCTGCACAATGTAAGCGCTCAATAAATACGATTGAGTGGCCAAACCTCTCTACAAGGGCCTCCAGGGTGCAATGCCCTCTAGCTTTATCAGATTAAGGCCAGGGTTTCTGGGGGCTATGCTAAATCCATGTAGTTCCACGGGGGATGAAATTCCTCGACTTCCAGAGTTCTTAAAATGTTAGTCTGTGACTACATAAACAAAAATGAAGTTGAGAGTTGAAATGATTATCCACATAGTTCAGACTAAAAATTAGCTTTTTAATCACCACTAAACACAAATTTATTGATGGAACTGAGGTATTTCTGATATGAATTACACAGATTGGTTGGGTGTATGAATTAATTATCTTAATTATTCATGAGAAGCAGCATGGCCTAATAGAGTATGGACCTGGAAGTCAGAAAGACCTGGATTCTAATCCCAGTTCCACCACTTGTCTGCTGGGTGACCTTGGGCAAGACACAACTTTTCTCTGCCTGTTACCTCATCTGTAAAATGGAGATTAAGACTGTGAGTCAAATGGGATTCAGATAACATGTCCAACCTGATTAGCTTGTAACTATCCCAGCACTTGGTATAGTGTCTGGCACAAAGTAAGCGCTTAAACACTACTAATAAAAAATGGCACTCCATTTCAGCAAAGAAGATAGACTTTTAGAGTCCCTTTGCAGTTAGACTGGATGCTTCCAGAAAATTATCCAGACAATTCAAGTACAAAAGGTTGGTTTCATTTAGCCACGTATTCTGGTTCCCAAACCTCCCATTTCAAGTGGGAATATCTATATAGTTAATTGAGGCCAATGGTATCAAATGCTTGAATCATCTGGATAAAAGTGAGGCCCTTGTGGGAGGGGAATTGGGTCTGAACTGATTATCTTGTATTTACCCCAACTCTTAGCAGAGTGCTTGGCCCACAGGAAGGGCTTAATAATACCATAACTGATAGATCTGGATAAGCAAACTCAGTCTTAGTAGTTCTTCAGACAGTCACTCCTGCCTCCCTATTTTCCCTTTGTTTGATTTACAACTTCCTATTAGGAAACAGAAAACTCCTCCAAGATTTCCTCAAAAGAACACTTTGTCTCTCTCACCTGTGATTTGATAGGTTGGCACTGAGAAGTTTCAAAACCACAGCTCATCCCCTCAGAAGACATCACTTCCTTCACTACCTGACCCCACCATGGAACTAGAAGAAAGGCACTGACAGGCATTTAAAAAAACTTAACTTCTTAGTGCCTCAGTTACCTCATCTGTAAAATGGGGATTAAGGATCTGAGCCTCATGTGGGTCATATACTGCATCCAACCTTATTATCTACTCCAGCACTTAGTAAGTGCCTGGCACACAGTAAGCACTTAAATACCACTAAAAAACAACCAAAAACATTCCTTCAAATTGTGATTTTTTTTTCCTCTGGAGCCATACCTTCCTGTCCTATGTGGGCATTCACACTTGCTTTTAACTAGTTAGCAAAAAAAAAAGATGGTCTATCAATTTCCCAATATCACTTGATAGTTCATTCCCAGGACCTAGATGATACCAAGAACATTAACTCAGAAACAACATTTTTCTCCATCCATTGCACAACCTGCAACTGAAAATACCAGAGTTAGTTGTTCAAGGTTTGATTACTTTATATAAATTCACTTTCTTGACAATCTATAGAACACAGTAATATTGACAATCTGAATCAATGTGGCCTATATATAGCTTTACAAAATACAATAGATTCACTTATGTGAACGAAAGCCAATGCAGTGGAAAAGCTGCTCCCAGATGGTTCAGGTTAGAATTAGAAGTAATTAAGTAAAATGCTTAATGATTAAACTGAAAGGTAGTACTCGTGGATGTTGAATCAGAATGAAAGTACAGTCATCAATTTCCATTCAATTACTGCCACCATAAAATATCTTTTCAACCAGAGGGTGACCTCTGGTGGGGTAATATTATGACATTTTAAAGTGCATTTTAAAGAGAAAAATAAAAAAGTCTAAAGCAATTATCCTGTGATACATTTCAAGGAATGTCCAGGCAGTTCAGCATTTAGTTAAATGTATGCAATCTTCAGCCAAATTCACCTCTAAGACTAGGGGGTTGTGGATTGTATCATCAACTGTCCCTTCTGCAAAAAGATGGCACAAGGAAAGAGTAGGAGAAAGCCTCACTGGTCTGCGGCCTTGCAAACAGCAGGCTCCCAAGCTCCCTGTTAGCCCTTAAGAGTCTGCTCTCCATGTGGGCCCTCACCCCCTTGAAGCCTGTTTGCTTGTTTTGATGTCTGTCTCCCCCGCTTTTAGCCTGTAAGCCTGATGTGGGCAGGGACTGTCTCTCTTTGTGGTTGAATTGTACTTTCCAAGCACTTAGTAAATGCTCTGCACACAGTAAGCCCTCAAAAAATACTATTGAATGAATCAGTACTATTGAGAAACCATTTAATGCAACGTACTGTACTAGGCACTTGGGCAGCTATAATCAACTTGGCTGTCCCTGCCCTGGAGGAGTCAGACACAGGTAGTATATACCCAGTGGAAACAAGATGGAAAATATAGACATAACTGGTAACTAGAAAAAAAAAATAAAGGAATACATGGAATAAACCGATATATGGGATGACCTCAGTTGCCTGGTTTGCTTTTTCAATAAGTTCCTGAGAAACTCTTCACTGGGGAGCTGGGAAGGGTTTTCCTTTTCTTGGAAAGATTGTAACTGCCTGAGAGCAGGGAGCCTGCCTGTCCATCTGTCTAGCTCCAGGCAGTCCCACCTGTCAGAGCATCGGGGACATTTACTGAAAATCAAAGCTCTCCAATGACTCACCCAGGGGCCCAATACTATACCAATATTTGTTGGGGTGAAGAAAGCCATCACCCCAACACATGAAACAATGCTATCCTCCCTCAGCCTCTCTGGAGTTTTCACTGCCCAAAACAGAGGGCCCAGGATACTAGCAGGAAAATTGAAGGAAACATATACCTCCAAGAGAACAATGCATGAGAGGGTGGGATCTGGGGAGGGACCATGGCTGTTTCCACAGTTTCTCCCATCTCCACCCTTTCTCCTCACCTTGATCAAGTTTACAGGCTGGACACGTGCCCTGGTCAGGGGTAGTTCTCCCCTCCCCTGTGAAAAGCAAGCAAGTCAACCAAGCAGGATGTTAGTACTTCTCCACTTTTCTCTGCCCTAGGCTTATCCTTGCCACTTCTAACTTCGTGCCCTGCTCATCCATTCCTCCTACTCCCCACAGTGCCAAAGTTGATCCTATATCGTCACCACTAAAATAAAATACAGGCAGGTCTTATTTCCACTGCCCCAGGCATAATTTTGGGAAAGGAATTTTCTAAAGAGATGGAAAATCAGGGAGTAGGATGTCTGGATTCAATTTGGGAAGAGAGCTAAATATTTAGGCTCTTAGTAGCTTAGAGGTAGGGGCAGCCTTTTCCTTTTATCTCCTTTTTCTAATAGAAAATTATTTTGTGGTCCCCAGGAAAACCCTCATTTTAGTCCCAAACTTACGTGAGCAGGGATAAGTCCGCATATGAAGAATAATCTTTTGGAGGTGGATTTCACTAGTCCCACAACATTGCCTGTCTTAGGAACCATTGTGAACCTGACTGACAGCACTTGGAAGTTTTCCAGCCTTCACCTGGTTGGCCCCAGCCTGCTGCCTTTGCAGGGGAGATGCAGAGGATGAAAAACCCCAAATCCCTAGATCTAAGTGAGCAGGGCCACTGGCATCCCCAACAAGAAGCTGACATTTGAATTAGTTTCCAGACCAATCTCAGGCATGACGATGAAACCTCTTAGGCTAAGGCTTCCTACTGTCCAATCTCAGCTGGTGAGAAGTGTGATGAATATGAGCATCAAATCTCCCTAACATTAGAAGACCCACAAAGGTAGATTTGGGTCAGGGGCATTGAGCTGAATTCTACATAGTGTCTACATAGTGTTTTTAACCAGATGTTATGTTTGTCCCCTTCAGACCTGGCCACTGTATCACTTCTGTCTAGGGCTGGATCGGCCTACTGGGATCCCGGGAAAATGGTACCCTTTTGGTTAATCTGGTTCATGTCTGCAGCAGTGGGGGAGAATCAGGAGAGGAAACTGTTTACTCCTTATAGGCTATGGGTATACTGGGGCCTGTGAAGGGGCTTCAGCCTAGGGATTTTTCCCAGTGAGATTTTCAGAGCCTGACAGCCTGGCTTCTGACCCAGAATTTACAGTTGGAACAGTGAGTTCTGGCCTTCTTCCCTAGGCTTGATCAGGTAAATTATGGTCCAGAATAGTGACATGATCTTTGTTATCATTCTGAGGCAAGGAAGGATCTAGTTCGATTGATTTCACTGATCACGTTCACTATATAACTGCCCAAACTCCATTCCCTTTGCACTAGGCAGGGGTAGTCTGAAACATACCAATACAATGCCAGGTGACTTTATGGTCAAAGTGATTTTGCTTTGCCTACCATAACCGGTCACGGGGTCCCAAAGGTGAAAATAAAATAAAGGGATTCCCTGAAGCTCACACACCAGCTTTGAACACTTGGGGAACAACTGTTTAGCTGTAAATAAAAGTTCTAAAATAAAAGTTCTGGAGAGTCAGCTCTTAGCTCACGTGACCAGGCCACAGGAAACAAGCAAGATGGTCCGGGAGGATGCACTTGGAATATGGTCACTTGCCATGTCTGATCTAACATCAGGTGGGAGAAGTTCTTTCTGAAAGCAGGAGGAAGGGCTGAATGACCCCTTCCTGGCCTGGTGTTTCACTATTCTTACTTCTGCCGCTCTGTGGAGTCTTCCTGTTCATTGCAACAAACACAGGTAGCTGTTCCAACTTTCTATCCCTTGTCAGCATTCCTGGGGGCCGGGAGCCTTGGGTAGCAGGGAAAAGGGGAGGAGAGAAAGAGAGGCAATGTTGTTGAAGGGAAAATTTTGACCTGAGGCGGACAATGGTCAGTATAACAGAACATTGCTCTATGCTAGCGTTTCCATTCCCCAGAGTTCCTTCAATAAGAAACATGGTTTCATTTAACCTTTTGAATAGCCTCATTTTTAAAAGCCACAATTTTTTAAAAAAGCTTTGTTTTCCCAGTAGCATATGTTGGCTTTCTTTTCAGTCTGTAATGGATTGATTTACAAGTGCCTTTGCCATCTTTCAGATCGACGTGGACACACATTCGAATCTCTTTTCGTGCTGTTTGCCTACTGCCTGGAAGAGCTTCGGATGCCTCAAAAAAAAATGAGAGCAAAATAATCCCAGGTTTTTGAGAGACATTTTTTGATTACACTATGCTGGACACACCCCAATCCCTTGCAATTAGAAAAGGATTTTGAGTTTTTCTAGCTGACAGGGTACTGGTTCTTGTCACAACTTTGAGCTCTTGATTTTGAGTCAGATATTCTCCATGCTCATTTAACCATCACCACAGAGACAGCTAAGATCCTAGGGCCAAGTAAATATGTGTTTTTTTGTTTGCTCTTTGATTGCCTCTGATAGAAGCCACCTGCTTATTATTCCCCTCCTGTGATCAAAATGTCACTGGTGCCAAACCAAAGCACAACTGTGGTATACAATACGTCATCAAGTCTTTGTCAAAACAATTTTGGTATTTAATGGGCTCATATAGAATCAATCTTCCTCTTGCTCCCTACCACCTCCCAAACCTTTGTTTTAATAGATAAAGAAAGCTATAGAAACCCAAAGTGATAAATGAAAAATGAAAGAAAAAAAAACTTTTTTCCTTTTCCATATGAAAAGGCCCTCAGCAGAAAATCCATCAGAAGTAATGCAGCTTTTTTATTTACAAAAAGGAAAAGGTCTTGGAGCTGCCTCCTGTCAGGTCTAAGTCTAGCTGGATTCTGAGTTCAGGGGTAAGGTCAGCAAGATTTCACAATAATATTAAGCCCCAGAAACTGAAGCTATGAATAGCTGTTTGGTGTTAGAGTGCTTTAAAAACCTCCTTCCTCTTTCTCTTTCCTTACCAAAATATTTGTTCGCTGCTTTGGCTATCAATATTCATTCATTCAATAGTATTTATTGAGCGCTTACTATGTGCAGAGCACTGTACTAAGCGCTTGGGATGAACAGGTCGGCAACAGATAGAGACAGTCCCTGCCGTTTGACGGGCTTACAGTCTAATCGATATGCAATGGGTTTGGAGTTTTTTACACCTCCCTCCATCAAATAGGAATCCAGTGTACTTCTTCAGGAGAAGGAAAGATTGGGTCAGAAGAATTTATTGAGACTATACTGGTCCCGAGCGCTATACTAGCTATGGAGCATTACAAAAAAAGAACAGGACTTAATCCCTAGATCAAGCAGTTTGGGGGAAAGGACAGGTACTCCAATTTATAAACAGTTGAAATTGACCAAACCAGGAAAGCATACAAGGATACATTCGAGTGCTCATAACCCCTAGGAATATGTGCTCATGAACTTGAGAATTATGCAAAATATAAGAGGACAGTTGGAGGGATAAGTGGAGTTAATCAGTAAAGGTTTCTCAGAGGAGGAGGGGACCAGTGGCGCAGAGTGTATTCTGGGCTTGGTTTTATTTGTCTCTTTACCCAGACTACCTAAGAACCCCAGGGTTACTTAGAGAATATTCACTCATACCTATGAGTGGCCCATGATGCTCTCAGTTATTTCTCTTCACATAATAATTGTGGTATTTGTTAAGCATTTACTATGTGCCAGGCACTGTTCTATGCACTGGGGTACATTCAAGATAATCAGGTTGGACACAGTCCCTGTCCCAGTATTGAGCTAACAGTCTCAATCCTGATTTACAGATGAGGGAACAGAGGGCTGGAGAAGTGAAGTGACTTGCCCAGTGTCACACAGCAGACAACTGAAAGAGATGGGATTAGAACCAGATCCTTCTGACACTCAGGCTTATGCTCTATCCACTAGGCCACGCTGCTTCTCTATTAGAATCTACTGGACCCCCTGCAAGGGAGATAATCCTGATAGGAATCAGAACTCTCCTCTGCACCTTTCCACCAGCATTTCCTTCCCTTTCCTGTTAACTGCAGGAAATCTTGACGGGACAGGCAGTTAGTGCCGTGCTGACTATGACTCTGACCCAAAAAATGGGTGCAAATTGTACACCCAAGGCTGCCCTGATGAGTTGCCTTTAATCACCTTCTGCAAACAGCACTAGGCTCTCTTGGGTCCCAGCCCATGAAAATTACCTTCATTAGCGAATGATCACTGGGTACACCCAACCCTTCCCCCACTGGGTACATTGCTGACCTCTGACCAGCTCGATCCAGGTGGCATATGCAACACAGCTGTCTTGACAGATGGGTTTGAGGCAGTACCTGGACAAGACACCCATTTAGCACTGATGCTTGGACATACCAGTGGGAAGCTCAAGCCCAGGCTGAGGCCGTGCTGAATTAGGATTTCCTGTGTGTTGTGGAGGTATTCTGTGCACCTCCTCGGGCCCTCTTGCGCCAGAACAAGATTGGATCCTCCCTGTCCCCACACCTACCCAGAGACTCCTGGTATAGCCATGATGCTAACAGGATCCTTTGCCCTACACCTTTCCATCCTTCTGATCCCTCTGAAACTGACTTGAATGACCCTCTCTCACTTCTCATTCATTCATTCAATCGTATTTATTGAGCACTTACTATGTGCAGAGCATTGTACTAAGCGCTTAGAATGTACAATTTGGCAACAGAGATAATCCCTGACCAACAACGGGCTCACCGTCTAAACGGATTCTCCCTGATCCTTGCAAGACTATCCTTGAGGGGATTCTCCCAGCTCTGTGCTTCTAATCCTACCATTCTGTCAGAAACAAATATAATGGTGGTTACCACATAACACCCGTGTTGAGGTTTGTCAGGTAGTTGGGAAGGGGTGGGAATGTGGCCCTAGGAAAGTGTTTAGGAACCGTGTTTTCCAGGACACTCATCAGAAAGAAAAATACCCTAGTGGGTATCTGGACATTTCTTTATTTTTCCTATAGCAACATTCCTGGGCCAGAGCCTGTCTAGTGATTCACTGCTTAACTGGACCCTCTGGTTCAGCTTACTGAGCCTGGAGAATTAAATCATCTGTTTAGAGGACATGAGAAATTCCAATGCCCGCCCTTGGTTGTGACTGCTCTGGCAGGTCAGCTGGGCTCCAACCATCCAATGGAGAATGAGAGGGAGAGGGAACCTCCCACAGGAATGGGCTGTAGAGCCTTTCCTAAGCAGGCACTTATGACCCAGGACAACAGTGGGAACACAGGGCCTGGGAACAGGGGATGGAAAACCACTCCCATGTTCCCTTTCGCCCTGCAACTAACTGGGCTTGCTACATTATCGAATGGGACTTTACATGAAAGAAATAGGCTCCAGATTTGACCCCCGCACCCTCCCAACTCATGCCAGTCATTTCCCAGGCTGTTCATTCATGCCCATTTCCAACTAGGAAAAGCAGCATGACCTAGGGGAAAGAACACAGGCCTGGAAGTCCCAAGTTCTAATCCCAGTACTGCCACTTGCCTGCTCTGACCTTGGGCAAATCACTTCTCTGTGCCTCAGTTACCTCATCTGTAAAACAAGGATTAAGATAATGAGCCCCATGTGGGACATGGAATGTTTCCAACCTGATTAGCCTATATCTGCTCAATGCTTGGTACAAGGAAAGAGAAAGAGTTTAACAAATACCATAAAAAGAAAAAAAACTACTTAAGTGCTAGGTTTGAGCTTCTTTAAGAAAAGTCCCAGGGTTGGGGATCAGAAGATGATCAATATTCCTGACCCTTGGGCTCCTGCCTCAAATTTTGGGTTTTCCACTGTACCTCTATACTATTTTGACTCCCCTTCAACTATTCTCCAAACAAACCTGCTCCTTTGAAAGGGGAAGCTACTCTCCAAGATGGAGCTAGACAACTAAACATATCTGGTTTAGATATCTCACTCTGGAGGGACTTCCATTTTAACTTATGAGTTAGAACCCCTGGGGATCATGAGAATAACTGGATTAATCCCTTGCTTTGGTGATATAAGAGCCAATGCTGTTCCAACAATCTCCCTGATTATTCTGAGACTCTATGAAGGGCCAACCCATAATCTATGCCTACCAAGAAATGTGTTCATGAGAACATAATCTTGCTTTGTCTCCTCTGGATCTGTGCTTCCAATGCAGGTCACAGAGCTCTTTCAACAAAGAAGATTTAAATGCATTACTCCCTTCTGCTCAAAATGGACATATACAATACTGTGTTCTGATTTTGGCTCCCTCCTCTTGTGTTAAAATGCCCTAACTGGGAGTGGGGTGGAGGTGGTGGGGGGGGGGGGGTGAGAATGTTGGAGGGGGTTAAATTTATAACCACCCTTGGTGCTACAATTGTGTTATGTCAGGTACCCTGACTAGATGGGGAGCACAGGACTTTAAAGGTAATATTGAGCCCAGAGCAGACTTGCAGAATGAAGTTTTAGGGCTAGAGTACCTTGCATCTCTCCTAGATGAATATCAGAGAAGGGACCTGAGAAATCAAGAACTCATACCCATTGTTCTGACAGCTAGGATGGGAACAGCAGTGATTAGAACATTTCTCTGCCCACAGAGGACTTAATTCTTAAGTGGAAGATGCCAGGCTGAAGAGATGGAACTCCTATCCTCAACCCTGCCCTAGGCAACAACCCCCCACAAAATTATTTTTCCTTAGCCTTAAAAGGGCATGCAGAGAAGTTTTCTCACCTGGCCCCCACACCTCCTCAAGGTCATGTAGACAGGAATAGGTCAAGGAGGTCTGTTTATAGGGACTGCCAGCCAATCAGCCAATGGTATTTATGGAACACTTAGTGTATTGCAGAGGACTGCACCACACGCTTGGAGAGTATAGTATAATATAGTTGGTAGACCCAACCCTCTGCCCTCAAAAAGGTTACAGATTACTGAAGGAGTTTACGCTCTAATTCCAACTCTCACTCACTGAGAACAATCTGGATGCTTCAACTACTTTACAACATGACCATTGGTCTTATAAGCATAACAATCCACACTAAAGGATGAGCAGAGGCCCAGTGGGCATTAACTCACTGCAGGGGGAATATTCCTCACTTTGGAACTCCCCTTTTACATTAGAGATTATTTCTTTTAATGGTATTAAGCGTTTACTATGTGTCAAGCACTGTTCTAAGCCCTGGGGTAGATACAAGTTAATCATGTTGGACACAGTCCCTGTCCCACATGGGGCTTGCAGTCTGAATAAGAAGAGGGTGAACAGGTATTGAATCCCCATTTTACAGGTGAGGAAACTGCAACACAGAGAAGTTATGTGATTTGCCCAAGGTCACACAGCAGGCAGTTGGAAGAGATGCAATTAAAACCCAGTTCCTTTGACTCCCAGGCTTGTGCTCATTCCACTAGGTCATTCTGCTTCCCACAATTGCCTGTTCCGACAAAGTGCTGAATTCAAAATGCTCTGATCATAGGGTGGAAAGGGCCTGGCTTCGGCCTTTTTCTTTTTCTTGCATTCTTTGTCCTTCAGTTCCCTCACACCCCACATTTCTTTTGCCTCAATCTAATCAGTGAGCTCAGACTTAGATCCTATTTGTGTGCATGTTGGAGGCTGACAACAAACTGGACGCAAAAGGCAGAATCAAGCCTTCTGATCACCTCGTCATTCTAATCCGAGGGGTGGCATCAGATTTTCCTCCCCCGTCAACCTTTTTATACCAGTCAAGCCAGTCCTAAAAAGGACAAAAAAAGCAAAAATTTTTATTTTTGCCCAAATTATCCACATAATTTAGCAGAAGTGGTTTTTCAACTCCAAATGACCTAGGTAATAGGGATATAAAGATTCAGCTTCAGAAGTACTGATTTGTTTCCTTGCTTTTAGCTAAACTATGCCAAAAAAGTGCCTAGTTAATTCCAGCTCCAAATTCACTTTCTTTAGGTCTCCAACAGCACAGCTACCCAAACTGAAATGCTGCTCTGACACCATAATTTACACCTGGAGCAGTAACTTCTGGTCACTCCCACCCCACTGGATCCAATCAGGACCCAAACCTAGTTTATCTGGTGGTCCTGACCAAGAATCCTAGGGCTCTCAAAGTGCAGGACTGTTCCTTTACTCATTCAGCGGGGGAAGAAGATGAATAATAATAACAATGGTATTTGTAAGTATTTGCAATTGACTGTAAACTCCTTATGGGCAAGGAACGCATCTCCCAAATTTGTTATAATGTACTTTTACAAGCGTTTAGTACAGTGTTCTGTACACAGGATGTGCTCAATAAGTGTAATTGATTGATTGATTTGTTATGGGAGGGCAAATACTCGCTGGTGCAGGAGGTCAGCTCCAGGGTGTCTCACAGTGGCTGGATTGTCTACATCTCAGTAGTCCTGCCATTTGGGAGTAGAGGGCAGGGCCCATTAAACCTGACACCTTAAAATTGGTGGCCCCAAACAATTTCCTGATTCACCTGCTCCTAAATTAAGCTTTGCCAACAAGGTCAACAAGGTGGAATGGAGGGGGAAGTAAATGACCATAGTGGACTACTGAACTGTCAATTCAGTCTTAAAATAACTATGATCTGCTAAAACTGCCAGCACAGGCATAAGGAGGTCTCCCCTCACAAAGCCAAGGCAATTGTCTAGGTAATTCAGGCCCCGAACCCAGTCTCTTATAGAGGACAAAAAGGGTTGTGAACCAGACCCTCTATTCACTCGGAACAAAATCAATGGAGAGGTGTTTGAATACTTACTATGTGCCAGGTACTGTACTATTCCCTGGAGTAGATACAAGATAATCAGGTAAGACAATGTTTGTGTTCCACATGGGGCTCATAGCTTTAATCTCCATTTTACAGAAGAGGTAACTGAGGCACAGAGAAGTTAAATGACTTGCCCAACGTCACAAAGGAGGTATGTGGCAGAGCTGGGCTTAGTCAATCATTCAATTGTATTTATTGAGCACTTACTGTGTGATGAGAACTGTATTAAGCGCTGGGGTGAGCATAATATAACATATTCCCTGCCCACAACGAGCTTACAATCTAGAGGGGGAGACAAATTAATATAAGCAAATTAAACTACAGATACATACATAAATGCTGTGGCACTGGAAGGGGGATGAATAAAAAGAGCAAGTCAAGGTGGCACAGAAGGGAGTGGGAGAAGACAAAAGAAGGGCTTAGTCAGGGCAGGCTTCTTGGAGGAAATGTGCCTTCAGTAAGGCTTTGAATGTGGGGAGAGTGATTGTCAGATATGAAGGTGGAGGGCATTCCAGGTCAGAGGCAGGATGTGGGCGAGAGGTCGGTGGCGAGATAGATGAGATTGAGATACAGTGAGAAGTTTGACATTAGAAGAGCTAAGTGTGCAGGCTGGGTTATAATAGGAGAGTAGCGAGGTGAGGTAGGAGGGGGTAAGATGATGTAGTGCTTTAAAGCTGATGGTAAGGAGTTTCTTTTTGATGCGAAGATGGATAGGCAACCACTAGTGGTTCTTGAGGAATGGAGAGACATGGTCTGAAAGTTTCTGTAGAACCTCTGGCTCCCAGGCCCAGGCTCTTTCCACTAAGCCATGCTGCCTTTCCTTCCTCTCAGCTAAACTGTAAGCATGCTGTGGGCAGTAAACATGTCTGCCAACTCTGTTTTAGTACTCTCCCAAGCACTTAGTACAATAGTCTGCGTACAGTAAGTGCTCAATAAATACCACTGATTGATTCTCACCTGCCATTTCATCTGCCTGTATAAGGAGGTGCCAGCCCACCTGAAATGACTTCACTTAGTAAACCCATGCAAAAGGCTCATATTTTCCAATTCAGTGGCTAACACTTGAGAAATGCTAATAATATACAGCTCTGGTGAAATAATGACCTTGTTGAATTGTACTCTCACTAATAGAAGGTTTCTGTCCTTTGGACCCACCCAGTTAAAATGATGATTCTCATAAGGTCATGTCTTGCTTGCTTCCCCCACTCCCAGCTCTGCACTAATGGTTTTCTATTGCTGACTAACCACCTGTTAAAAGCCAAAGAACCCAAGCAGTTGGCTCTTCCTGGTCTGATGAATAAACTGATGCACAACTCACACCAGAATAAAGGGAGGCTGTTACAAAGCTGAACTCAGATCATCTGATGTTCAGCTGAGCCCAGAATCTCCCTCTGGTTTCAGGAAAAAGTCTTCTCCTAATGACTTTGGAGATTCAGATTAGGCTACATTACTAGTTTATCCAGATAACTGAGGAATGAAAAGGACAAATGGAATTCAAGTGCCCGGTTATTTCAATACAATATGACTTTTGCCTGAAACATCCAGCTAACTGAATCCCCAGTGGCTTTTGGGGCCTCAATTGTACAGATACTTTGCTAATAATAATAATTATGGTATTTGTTAAGCACTTACTATATGCCAAGCACTGTTTTATTCTCTAAGCCTTTATTGAGCTTGTTCTGGTGCCTGGGAAGACCAGGGGTTGGTGGAGTTGGAAGAAGCTGTTAAATGTGCATTGGCCTATAGGGGTATTTGTGCACCAACCCAGAACAGGAGAAGAATGGAGCAATTATTTTTAAGAATTTAGTCAATTTCAGATCAAAAATCTTTCCTTCCTTCACACTTAAGAGCAGATTTTTGGTCAAATTGTCAGAATAATTGCCCCAACACTCCACTTTGCCAAGGGAGATATAGCTTTACCAGGACTCACTTCCAGAACTCCTAAAAATTCTGGTTTCCTCAGAGATGGCATTAAACTTTAGACTAGATGAGACCCACCAGGGGTTCTGAGAACCCTCTGTGTTGTCTGAGAATAGACTGAGTTCATATCTGTTCATATCTGTTCTGACTGTGCAGAGCACTGTATTAAGCTCTTGGGAGAGTACAGTACAAGAGAGTTGGTAGATACATACCCTGCCCATAAGGAGTCTTCCCCAGCTTAACATTCCTTCTCCGTCTTTGTTTTGTCTGCATTATTTTATAATCTTTGGACTTGCTAGTTTCTTCCTTGGAGGTTTATCAGTCTGGGTATCACTGGGGTAAGTGAAGAAAGCTTGGGCAGGATCACATCTACAAACTCTGTCGCAGGGATTGGAAATCCCCAGAGGACAGAAGCAACATAATAATAACAATAATAATGTTGGTATTTGTTAAGCGCTTACTATGTGCCGAGCACTGTTCTAAGCGCTGGGGTAGACACAGGGGAATCAGGTTGTCCCACGTGGGGCTCACAGTCTTAATCCCCATTTTACAGATGAGGGAACTGAGGCACCGAGAAGTTAAGTGACTTGCCCAAAGTCACACAGCTGGCAAGTGGCAGAGCCGGGGTTTGAACCCATGACCTCTGACTCCAAAGCCCGTGCTCTTTCCAGTGAGCCACACTGCTTCTCTATGGCCTAGTGGATCAAGCACAGGCCTGGAAGTCAGAAGAATCTGGGTTCTAATCCTGGCTCCACCACATGTCTGTTGTGTGACCTTGGGCTAATCACTTAACTGCTCTATACCTTAGTTTCCTCAACTATAAAATGGGGATTCAATACCTGTTCATCCTCCTAGACTGTGAGTCTCATGGGGGACAGGGACTGTGTCTGTCCTTTTTTTTTTAAAAAAAAAATTATTTGTTAAATGATTTGTTACTATGTGCCAATCACTGTACTAAGCATGGAGGTGGGTACAAGCTAATCAGGTTGGACCCAGTCCACGTCCCACATGGACTCAACATTCTTAATCCCCATTTTACAGATTACAGATGTGATTGATTTATATCTATCCTAGTGCTTAGAATAGTGCTTGACACATTGTTAATGATTGATAAATCAAACACTTAAATAGCATAAAAAATCCTTATTATGCACCAGGCTCTGTACAAAGCAGTGGGGGTAGATATAAGCGAATCAGGTTGGACACAGGCTAAAATTCCTCCCCAGCCCCATGTGAACCTGGGATCATGTTTCTCTCTAGGTAGGACGTCAACAGTACTGTCCACTCCCTTCTCTATGGTAGCACTGATATCTTTCTTTGAAGCCCTGGCCAAACTACTGTAGTTGGCAGCTAGCAAGAATTAGGTAATAAGAAGGGAGTCTTACCAAACAACCCTGTTCTGTGGTTCAGGGGCAAATGAGGAAAAACACAACTAGTCACTGTTCCCAGGTGTTCTATCTTGGCTTCAAAGCCCTCTCTCCCTCCACCCACCCACCCATCCTGCCTTACTTGACCTCTTCGGTTTCCTGCTTCTTCACATCCCTTTTCTTATCTCTACTCAAACTAGGTTCCATCAGCTCCTGATTTTAAACCTATCCCATGCCGTTCCATAGAGCTGGAACTTCCAGTTGCATCTCATGCTTCACGACTGAGCTTATATCCTCATCTTCCTTGATTCACTGGAATACTTTGGGAAATGCCTTATAGAGAGATCTTACATAGACCACCTCACATTTAAAACCAAATCATCAAACCTTAAGAGCTACGTCCATGACTTGGCCTCTTCTTTCTTTACTATGGATGACTGAAGTGGATCTTCTAGATTGTCAACTCGATATGGGCAAGGAATATGTCTGTTAATGCTGTTGTAGTCTCCCAAATGCTTAGTACAGTCTTCTGTACATAATAAATGCTCAATAAATACCAGTGATTGATCGATGCTGCCTCTGTTGCTATTCCAAGACATGACAGATTTCATTTGGAGATTTTTTTTTTGGTAGGGCTTTTATTAAGCAGAAAGCAAAAATAACTTTCAAAATTAAATTCTCCCAGAATGCCCCCCCCCAACACTCACACTATCTGAATGGTTATCCCTAATAATAAGGATTGGTTTTGACTTTCTAAAGTACCCCCATTTTTTGATCTGAGAAATTTAGATCAAATTACATCTGGAACCTGAATTCGCTGGATAAGAGTATATAAACCCAATTCTTGTTACAAAGGGAAAAAAACCCAAAATCTGAGTTAGAGTTACAGGTATTTTTTAAAGTTGAGTGACTTTAATGGATTTTGATTAATATATCCATGTTGACATGGGGTTCTATGCCAATTCTCACTAAGGAGGAGCTCAGCAGGGCACTGTAGACCACAAGTGATGCAACCTGTCACCTGATAATGATGCAGACCCTTGGGGAGCAGGCTAGCCCAGTTTACAGCTCCTCCCAAGGAAGAATGCATCAAAATTTATGCCCATATTCTATTATTTCTACTTCCTTCCCTATCAATCTTTTCTCCTTTTAATTCCTCCCTGATTAAAAAAAAAAACTGACGACAAGTTACAACTGGAAGCTGAACTACTGATCCAGTTAGGATTATCAGTCAGACAAGTCCTGCCCCAATCAAGGCTTGCAGTAGCGAGGGGAGGGGTTGGGAATCACGCAATCAATCCTCCTCCACGTCCAGATAAGACTGCTGTTTCTGCCCATTCAGAGCTGTCACCCCTTGGACACTGTGGGCAGACGTCAACATGAGCAGATGTTCTGTGGCACACACCTCCAGGGTGGTCCAGTGACTGCAGTATTAGTCAATCCAATCAATTGAATTTACTGAGCGCTTACTGTGTTCATAGCACTGTACTAAGAGTTTGAGAGAGTACAATCTAATGCTATAGTCTCTAAAACTTATTAAAATGAATTCCCCCAATCGCGAAGGGACTGTGGCTCACTGAACATCACCTATGTTTCCCGGGCAACTCCAAACTAAGGGATATTTTGTCTACATGCTATCTAGTCCTGGCTGGGACCCTGTGGATACTGCAATATGGAAAAGGCAGAGCTCATTTTCTGTCTTGCCAATAGACTCAACCCAAAGACTACTTGTGCTGAGTTTAAAAAGTTTCCTAGTTTTACCTGAAACTTCTATGAGCTATTAAAAAAAAAATCCCTGATGTCAGAGGCAGTGTGAATGATGAAAAATGAGTGACTGATTAATGATTTGCTCACTGTAGATTTTAACATGGATCATTCATTCCTCTGCAACGAAATGTCCTAACTCTTTCCAGTTGGCTGGAGAGTCACAAGTCAGAACCATTTACTTGGAAATTGAAGGTTAATGGTCAAGTCCCTGTAAGTAACTGAGAAACCTCTGGTTCCTGTCTGTGACCCTGTCATCTTTCCTAGCCATAGACTCCAGAAATTCCAGTTTATTTCAGTCTCTCTACAGTATTCAGCGAGGGAATTTCACCACTGCCAGGCAAGGGAATGGGAGGGTGGAGAAAGAAGCTGGAGAACAGCTAACCTAGCATGTGTATCACTGGGGGTTGGAGAAAATTTGATAGAGATGAGCTTACCATTTTGAGGGTCATCGTGAGGCAATACTGACTTGACAGTAGGGTCAGCAGGGTGAGCAAACTGGAAAAGAGCAACCCATTGTTCAACCCTGAACAGGTCAATTTTTTTTCCCATTTTAACCTCAGTTGTTTCTCTTGCAAATTTCCCCAAACATCCAAGCTACAAGATTTGCTTTTCACGAGCAAGAACGTTTGAATGTAATGAATACGCCCACCTGAAGCATTGTCTCTTTTCTCCTTGCCAACAAGGGGGCGATACTACTTCGTTGGTTATGATCTTTTCTTTCAAAGCTTTTGGAAAACGTATTTAAAGGTTCAGAACAAAGTCCTCTAGAAATCAAAGGACTTGAGCTATTTACATGCCACGGAAGCCAACCCAAATTAGAATAGACTTTATCTTTAGGTGGAGGGGACAATTTCAGCATTTATATGCCCTTGCTTGTATTTATTTAAAATGCCCTACCTCCTTCTGACTTGTTCCTCCTAATGAGTCCTATGCTCAAAAATGATGCCCATTTTTCACAGGAAGCTAGGACTCTGCAGTGGGGGTGGGTTGGAGAGGACCAGGGGTGCTCCTTCCCAGAAAAGTGGTCTATGTTTTGTGGATTTCTGCAAAAGTCTCCATATGATGTTACACAGCACATAATGTACATCTGCTATTTCTGGGTTGGCAAAGAGCTGCCTGGTGCATTGGAGTGCCATCAGAGTCCATTTGAATTCAGGCTCTGGCCTTTCATGGCTGTGTGAGCCATACTGGAACCACTCTGACTGGGGAGGCAAGGGTCTTACAGCCCTTGCCTTGGGACCCCAAGCCCTCTCTGTTTTGGAACTCAAAGAGGCCCAGAAATTGCAGCTTTAGGTGCAGTGCAGGCTCAGGTGGACTTCCTGACTTAGTTCTAGATCTAATAGGTGAAGTCCCCAGGGCTGCCCAAGCCTCTGGGCCTAAATCATCCATAGAGACCTACCTAAGCCAAGAGCCCTCTTGGACTGGTTTTCAGGCCCTAATACTATATTGGGTTAATGGAGAGAGCAGTGGTTGCAAGGAGGCCAAGCACTCCTCACCAGCTTATCGGGAATGGCTCTAGACAGGGAAGTATCTAACTCCTCTCTGACTCTAAATGGGATACGGGACCTTGCTAGTCACAGACTCAGGAATTCCAGTTTACCTCAGCCATTCCGCAGCAGTAGGAGAGAGAATTTCACCTCAGCTCCTTGGGGGCAGGGAACACGAGAAGCAGCGTGGCTTAGTGGAAAGTGGAACGCGGGCTTGGGAGTCGGAGGTGGTGGGTTCAAATTCCTACTCCACCGCTTACCAGCATCTTACAGTGAGGCCCCCGAGTCCCTTGCCTGCCGCCTTACCCATTTTATAGTGCGATATCGCCACCTAGTGGTTATCACGCCACAGTACGGCCGGCTCCACTTGACAACCTCCTTGAATTTTCCTCCCGAGGTGAGTACATCATTGAGTTAGAAGTTAAAACCACTTCGCTGAAGGGCCATTAGAACAAACAAAAGTATTTTGAGCTCTCAACACAACTACTAAGAGACTCTTTACCTTGGTTAAAATGTAGTTGGGAAGTTTCTGTTGGCATAATTCCGCTGCCGCCGCTGCTCTCCCTTCCGGCCAGCCTTTCAAGTTCCACGGGAAGTCCTGATGGAGAAGGAACTGGGGGTTTCTGATTCTGGCAATGAGCTGATGAGGGACACATCTCGCAGTTACCCTTGGCGTGAGGGTGGGAGGGAACCAGACCACAGGACTTTAAGAATCACTGGACTAGTGTCAACTCAAATCTTCATTCCTCATTTCTGGTCAATTAGCGTGACTCACAGATTGGGAGGGGCCTCAGGAGAGCATTAACCCATCCTGTTTCCAGGAGGATTTACAGACAAAGCATCTAACTGATGGTGATCTCCCCTCGTTTTTAATACCGTCTGCCTCCGGGCAGTTTTCTCCTCCACCCTGTTGTTGGATGGGAGCCTGATTGTATCACTTTTTCCCCAGTTTGGACAGAACAACCCCAAAGAGGGCCTGAGGTCATTCAAGTCTTGAAGTCTCTAATGCTTTGACCATTTCCCTTCTCCAGCTTGGCTGAAAAGACTTCACTTTCGGGATCCATCTGGAATGGACTGATGACCCTTGGGACTCGGTGGGAAAGGCCAAGAAAGGGAGGAAATAGCTGCATGTCAGCTACTGTTGCTGACAAACCACAGCAGATACTGTAAAACAATATGCAGGCAGGCACACCCATCCAACCTCACCCTTCTCACCTCATCTCAGTAATTTGTAAACCAGGTGTGGCAGGGATTGCCTTTTAATTACTGAATTGTACTTTCCAAGCACTTAGTGCAGTGCTCTGCACACAGTAAGTACTCAATCGAAACGATTTAATGAATAAATGAATGATTTGGAATGACCTTGCTCATCCTTTCCAATTCAGTGGGGGATCTTAGTCCAAGAGTTTGGTCATGAGGGATTTAAAAAAAAATTAATATTAACAGCTGAATTTAACACAATGTACTAAACCAACAAAATTCTGGGTGTGGAAATTCAACAGAATGACATTAAATCTTGTCTTGGTTGGCATTGGTGCTGAAAACTCCAGCAGCAGAAGGAAGAAACCTAGGAATATAATCAAACCTAACTCACTTATTGCAGGGGCTTGGTGAGTGCTAGTCACTGGGATTATTTTGCCATAAATGACTGGTTCAGATTCATACATTCATTCATATTTATTAATGCCAAACTCACCCCTCAAAACAGCACCCAAGAGTACCAAATGTTCACCAAATGAACCCTTTCAGAATGTTTACATTCTTTAACTTACTTGAGAATTAGAGAAGGAAATATGTTTTGGTGGTGGGGGACAGTCTTTGTATTTCCATATGTGGTTGGGTGGTCACTTCCTTGGTCAGTGTTTTCATCCACCCTTGTGTTGACAAATTTCACTGACAGTGGTGCCATCTTTCTAAAATACAAGAGAAAATCCAAGCAAGCCCAAGCATTCACCACTATTCAAATCAGGATGCTTACTTAGAAAATTTTACTTTTTAATATTGAAGAAAAGCAGGTCTTTGCACTGTGATAGCCTGCCCCAGAGACCTAGAGTTAGAAACACTACAACAAATGCAAAGAGAGAGTGATAGTTTGGGGATTATTCTGAGTGAGCATTAAAGGCTCAGTAAAAGAGCACTAAAGGAGAAAATATCTTGGCCGGGGTCATTTAGAATGAAAATTCCTAACTAATGCGCAGTGAGAGGGTACACCTTAGTTAGTCTGAGGTTGGTTGGGCATTTAAGATTATTATCTGTAATTCTGAGCAACTGGCCAGGGCAGCTTTCAGAATCTGGAACTACCTCAGCTATAGAATTGTTGGGTGAGAGTACAAGCAAAAGGTTGCAGAAAATTTCCAGGCATAAACTCCAAAAGAGACTGAAAAACAAAGTGCCAACTGCCAAGATGAGAGTAGAGAGACAAACAATATTTTAAATTCCCTGAAATCTCTGTGGGTTCCAGCTAGACATTGTCTTTCCAATGCAATTTCTTTCCTTCTGAAGCTCAAACAAGGTGCTGTTATGTCAGGGAGCAAACTATATGAAGAACCTGAATCAAGAGTCCAGGGACACTTTCATAAATTTTTAACAATCTCAAGACCCCATAAAATAGAAAAGAACCTCAGCATCTTCTCTTATTTAGTGTCCATGGCAGTGAGGCCAAACAGCAATACCTGGGAGTTACCATAAAAAAAAGATAGGGCAACAGAGAAGAGAGAATCCTTGAGAGTAGAGGGAACTCAGAGACTCATCTTGCATTTATCAGAATAGGAGCCATAGTGGGCGAGTCTGAGAATAGCCTTTCTTATCCCAAGGGAATTTAGATTCCATAGCAGGAGCTAAAACAGGATCTAGGCTTTCCTTTGTTCCACTGTAGGCTTTTAAGCCCCCAACAGGGCCAACATGGACCCATGGTGGTGCTGCATATTAGCACTTTGATCCAGACATAGGAGGACACCTAGAATCTATACACAAAGACATGGGTAGGGTTAGAGACACGGATGCCTGAAGAAGATGTAAAAAAAAAAAAAAAGCAGCAGATCCTTGGCCCATACTGTGCCCTGGTAATCAAATGCTGAGAAAGATAGAATAACTTGAACCCCAACCCCTTGGTTGACTGGCAGGTGATAGAATCAGGGGGCAGGGGGGCTTAGCTGGAGTGGAGCACAAGAGCAAGTGGGGGCACCCCAATTCTCACTGCTGGCAAGAGAAGATGGGTTTAGGTACTTACTGATTCCTGGACCCATCACTCTGTGGACAGAGTCACCCCCTGAGCCGGTCGTACCTTCCTCTTTAAAGTTCTCTGCACTGAGTGAGCCAATGAAACCTTAAGAGTGCAACTAGGTCTTCAAAATCTCAGCGGCTGAAAATTGCTGGATTCCCTTGGCAAAGCTGGGACTCAGCTGATGGCTGTAATAATAATAATTATGGTACTTGTTAAGTGCTTACTATGTGCCAAGCACTGGGGTAGATACAAGTTAATCAGGTTGGATACAGTCTCTGTCCCACATGGGGTTCAGACTCTTAATCCCCATTTTACAGATGAGGTAACTGAGGCCCAGAGAAGTTAAGTAATTTGCCCAAGGTCATACAGCAGACATACGACAGAGCTGGGATTAGTACCCAGGTCCTTCTGCCTCCCAGACCTGTGTTCAATCCACTAAACCATGCTGCCTCTCTGGTAATCTAGGATAGGCATGGGAAGAACATGAGAGAAGGCCTAGGGTCTAAAGCTGGGTAACACCCTGGCCCAGAGCCCTACCTGAACCCGCTCCCATTCAATCTACAGCTAAATCCTGGCAGTTTTTTGCATTTTTAATGGAATTTATTAAGCCCTTACTATGTGCCACGTCCTGTACTAAGAGCTGGGGTAAATACAAGATAATCAGGTTGGATACAGTCCATGTCCCTCAAGGTGCTCACAGTATTAAACCCCATTTTAAGATGAGGTAACTGAGGCCCTGAGAAGTTAAGGGATTGAATGAATTTTGCTATATGCACAAAGACCTTGGCCTGCTGGCCCAATTAGTTCCTGAAAGCTGTGTCAAGTTAAAAAGATCGTTGGAACCAATTTTCCATAGGAATAATGCTATAAATGAAGGACCGGTGGCTGGAACAAGGTTGGTTACTCTGTTTTTACAAAACTGATGCAGAATTAGAGTGGAGTAATATCGATAGTGTTACATTTATATTGAGTTAAAGGGGTTTCACAATGGACTAGCTGGTGTTTACCTGATCAGAAGCAAAATGGAGCCTCTGACCAACTCTGGTGAGTCTACATGGCATTCAGGTAACCCAGCGCTTCCCATCCTCTTTAAATTTTCTCCTTCCTCTCTCCCACTCCAAACTTTCAAGGTTATTTCCCCATTTCCCCATCAGCTCCTCCTAGCCACCCACCCTTCTAGAGCTAATGTCACAAAGGAGGCTAGTATTGTAAAGTTGAAACCCATGTGATGTAAAGCTGAAATGGGGTGTAAATTTAGAAATGTTCCAAGTACTGTTCACCTGAACTCAAACCTTCTTAAATTAGATATTTCCTATACTCCAGGTTCTCAGTCACTTATATCCACACTAAAGTTCATTGTCTAAATATAGATGATAACCATATGTATATACTGGTACCGAAATGGCACTGGTTTACAAAGCAGCTTCTAATTGTAGGCATTCCTGGGTCATTTGGGTAGCTGAAGGACATATCAGGCTCTTCTTGCCATTTACATGTTTTTCCACTAAAGGAAAGAAATGCTTTATCTAATTCTGAGGTAGTTGGACATTTAGTTGGTGCTTATGTAACTCTGTTATATAATTCTGTTTTATTGTACTCTCTCGAGAGCTTAGTACAGTGCTCTTCACACAGTAAGAGCTCAATAAACATGACTACTTGATTGATGTATCTGAATAGACATTGCCATTAACTTTAAACAAAGTTACCTGGCTGGGACATGTGGCAGCTCAAGAGAAGACAAGGGAAAAAATGATATTTTGGGATGACTACAATAGGTAGCTTTAAAGTAATCAATATTTTCCTGAGAGGAAGCAAACCCAGAATATCCAATCATCTGCCACAAAAATTACTTGACAGCCACCTCCAGGCCTGACCTCATTCAAGCTTTGTAGGAAACACAGAGGGGTAAGGAATTTTCAGAGCTCTAGCGGAGTCCTGCTCCCTTGGCACTTTTATGAAGTTGTCTCAGTCCCGTGCTGTTATTTGGAAGCTGCAGAGGCTTTGAAGTGTCTAACATCCTCCTTAACTTTACTGAGGGCCTACCATGTACACAGCACTGTATTAAGCACTTGGAAGACCACAACAGAAGTAAACGTTTTGGCCCCTGCCCTCAAGGAGCTTTCAATCTAATGAATCCATCATATTTCTTGAGTAGTTCTTGAGTTGAGTAGCACTGTGCTGTGCACTTGGGAGAATACAGTATAATAGAATTGGTAGACATGTTTCCTGTCCACAAGTAGCTTGTAGTCTAGAGAGGAGAGAGGCAGACAGATTTAGAGGGGGCACGCAGAAGATTAAGATACAGCTGGGAATAGCCAGAGTATGTAGAGATGAGTAACTAAGTCAGTAAAGGAGGTGACAAATCATTATGTTCAGATATACTAAGGCTGGATGCATGTATATAAATATCATGGGTAGCTTTTGGGTTGACATTGTTTTGGGTGTACGTTAACCCGGGCAGCAGAGTGTAGGGTGAGCTGAAAAGGGGGAAGATGGAAGCAGAGAGATAGGTAAGGAAGTGGAAACCATACTATAATTAGTGGGTCCTCACAGCTCTAATGCTTGGAACATTTGGATGAAGGGTAAGGGGCAGAGTCATGAAATATCACAGAAGAAAAACTAGCAGATTTTGCCATAGATCAGATGTGACAGACACAAGACAATGAGTAGTCAAAGATGATACCAAAGTTGGGAGTTTTGGGGGCCTGGAAGATGGTCTTGTTGACTGAGATGGGAAAGCTGGGAGGAAGGGTTAAAGAGGGAAAATGAGGAATTCTGTTTTAGCCTGGATGAGTTTAAACTGGCAGCAGGACAAGAAGGAATGTGAAAATGTAGGGCGAGAGAGGGATCCAGGCTGGTGAAGTAGAATAGGAAAAAGCACTCAATCTCCTTGCCCCCACCTACCTTACCTCACAGCTGTTCTATAACACAACCCACACACTTCCCTCCTCTAATGCCAATTTATTCACTGTACCTCAATCTCGTCTATCTCAATGATGAACTCTCGCCCACATTCTGCCTCTGGCCTGGCACGCCCTCTTCTTCCTATGAGACAATTACTCTCCCCACCTTCAAAACTCTATTGAAGACCACATCTCCTCCAAGAGGCCTTCCCTGACTAAGCCCTCATTTATTCATTCATTCATTCCATTGTATTTATTGAGTGCTTACTATGTGCAAAGCACTGTACTAAGTGCTTGGGAAGGTACAATACAACAGTGAACAGATACATTCTCTAGAGGGGGTAGACAGACATCAGTACTAATTAATAAATTACAGATATGTACGTAAGTGCTGTGGGGCTGGAAGTGAGGAAGAGCAAAGGAAGCAAGTCAAGGTCACAGAGCAGACAAGTCGCAGAGGCTGGGACTAGAACCCAGATCTTTCTGACTCCCGGGCCCGTGCTCTATCCATTAGACAATGCTGCTTCCTGTCCCACTCTATCCCACTGATGGTGCCCAGCGAAATTCTGCTTGGTATCTTACTACTGTTCACTTGCTTGGGGCATTCAGCCACTTACATGACTTCAGCTACCCCCTCAGTGCTATTGACTTCCTATTCAGTCAATCAATCAATCAATCAATCATCTTTATTGCGTGTTTACTGTGTGCAGAGTACTATACTAAGAGCTTGAGATAACACAAAATAACAATGTTGGTAGACATGTTCCCTGTCCACAAAGAGCTTACAGTATAGACAGGGAGACAGTTGTTAATATAAATGAATAAATTATGGATATGTGCATAAATGCTCTGGGGCTGAAGGAGGGGTGAATAAAGGGAACAAATCCAAGCATGGCCTAGTGGAAAGACCATGGGCCTGGGAGGCAGAAGGATCTGGGTTCTAAACTCAGCTTCACCACTTGTCTACTGTGTGACCTTGGCAAGTGACTTAACTTCCTTGTGTTTCAGTTACCTCATCTGTAAAATGGGGATTAAGACTGAACTCTAGGCTTGCCAGGACTGTGTCCAGCCTGGCAACCTTGTATCTACCCTAGTGCTTAGTACAGGGCCTGGCACATAGTAAGTACTCAACAAATACTATTATTATTATTATTATTATTATTATCATAGTAGGTGGTGACCAAATGTCTGCTGAGTCTTGGAAGTCAAGGTTGGATCATGTTTCTAGGTGCAAAGAATAGTCACTTGTGTCAGAGGCAGCCAAGAGGTCAAGGAGAGCCACCTCACTAAAAGCCCACCCAAGTTGCTCATGACTTCGCCTGCATAGCAATGGAGGGGAGCTGGTTGACTCTAAACTCTCAGTAAGAGGTGCATCTCAATTGCTGGGATTGTCAGAGCCCAACAAGGACAATAGTAACATTAGGGAAGCAGCCAAGAACATCTCATATAGGCTCCACCATTTTTGGCCTGAAATTCTTCAAAGGACCAGAATCCTTGAAACTTGTCATTTCCCCACTCCACCACCTTGATATGCTTTTTAAAAGTCTGGGGGCTACAGATAATTTGTTCATAAATCACTGCCTTACAGAATTAAATGAGTTTTCCCCTGAGAGATCTTCCTAGAACACAGGAAAATACTAACATTCCCATCTTTGAGAGATGGAAACAAATAACTCATCTGCCTGATCTACCCATCTGACTGCTAGAACTATTGCAGGGAAAATCCCAGGCATCAGCCTACAGCCTCACCCACTCAGATTCCTGAATCCTTCTTAAATTTGACTGACTCAGCTTCTAAGAGCTCAGTGGCTGTTGAAAGGCAAGAAAGCCTTATTCAGCAGGGCATGGGAATTAAGTAATTGGACTTGATCTTAAATTGCTCATCCCAAACACCACAGAGCCAGGGTATCCCTAGATATTCCAAAAGGGCCAGTGGAATAGCCCAAACTCAGAGTTTAAGAGCCAAGAAACACTTCTTCGGTTCCCAACCATCTCTGCCTTATGAACAGCAAAATTAACTAACAGTAATAATAATTGTGGTATTTGTTAAGCACATACTATGTCCCAGGCACTGTACTAAGTGCTGGAGCAAATACAAGATAATTGGGTTGGATGCTAACCCTCTCCCATGTTTGGCTCACAGTCTTAATCCCCATTTTGCAGATGAGGTAACTGAGGCCCAGAGAAGTGAAGTGACTTGCCCAAGGTCACAGAGCAGACACATGGAGGAGCTGGAATTAGAACGCAGGTCCTACTGACTCCCAGGCCCGTACTCTATCCACTAGGCCACGTTGCTTCCCCTACACCAGGCTGCTTCCTCTAGGACACACCTCTTCTTTCTTTAAATTATATTTGATCAGAAAAGTTCATTAAATAATCAACAAAGATGCACCCATTTATTAACTCTGAAATGAAGTCAACAGGAATTGCTCTGTACTGGCACAGGCTGAGAGAAAGGTTGAGAGAAACATACCTTAATCAGCCTGGCTCCTTAGAGCACCTGCTTCTCCCTGTTAACCTGGCTTTCTCCTAATCCTCAGACATCATTCCCATCTCTTTCTACTGGGCATCCTTAAGCTTACCCAAATTCAAAGGAAAGCCTACCCCCTTTCTACACCAACAAAGATCTCTCTCCTCATCCTTACTATGCCCAGTGCTCCGTAACTCCCCTCAGGACAGTATTTAAGCCATCTCTGCAACTAATCCTACTTCACAGAAGGCACAGTATCACCTCCCACATGTAGCAAGCAGCTGGAGAGAGATCAATTAACACCAGAGCAAAGTAGGTTGCCCATAAATTGCCTGCATTTATACATTCTACCTCCTCCCAAACCTGGTCCTCCCACATTCTTATTTTCACTCTGTCCTGCCTCTGGTCACCAATGGTCTTCTTATATCATATCTGTTTCCCAGCACTGCTCACCATTTCTTCCTTAAGCCTTCACTGCATCTTCTTAAATACCCCAATTCCAATACAGATAGGCTTGCTTTCTTTACTATCCTATTTCTCTATATTTCTTGTACTGCTTCACACTCACCCTTTGAACCCAGAAGTAAATTTGAGATATCTTTCAAGCTTCTCTATTCTTGTTCCACATCCAATCTGACTGCAGACTTTCTGATTCTTCCTTCCAAACAACTCTCTTATCTGTTTGTTCCTGACCTCTCTTTGGACCAAATGGTAGTTATCACATAGAGGTAACTGGCTCATCAATAGTATTTACTAGGCACCAAATCAATCAGTGGTATTTACTGAATGTCTACTGTATGCAGAGCACTACAGTAAATATTGGGAGAGTAGAATACAATTGAGTTAGCAGACATGATCCCTAACCATAAGGACCTGAGCAGCACTGAAATGGACACTGAAGACTTGTACTAGAAATGCCTGCCACTTTTCCAACTGGTATTCTTCGGTCAAGCCTCTAATCTCAAATCAACCCTCCATTTTGACCAACCTCCACTCATTTTTTTATGGTATTTGTTAAGCACTTACTATGTGTCAAATGCTGCTTGAAGCAGTGAGGAAGGGCAATTAATTAGTCCCTTATTGACTAATGGGGCTCACATTCTAAGTAGGAGGGAGAGCAGGTATTGAATTCCCATTTTACAGATGAAAAAACTGAGGCACAGAGACGTTAGGTGACTTGCCCAAGGCTACACAGCAAGCAAATGGCAGAGCAGGGATTAGAACCCAGGTCCTCTGATGTCTAGGCCCATAGCTCTTTCTACTACGCCATCCAGCACTTAGAACAGTGCCCAGTGCTTAGAATAGTGCTTTGTACATAGTAAGCGCTTAAATACCATCATTATTGTCATGCTTCTAAAACCTTAATGGCTCACTTCTACCCACCTCATCAGTTCTGCACACAGCACTATGATTTCTTTATTCTGCCTTAAAAAACTCCCATTAAGGACAACTCCCATTAAGGACACTTTTATTCAACTCCCTTTACCCACTTCTTTCCTTTTCTCTCATCCCATATTTCCTTATAACTCATTTTCCCTGAGCCTTCGAAGACCTCTCCAGAATCTTTACCATTACTGCCAGTTGTGGGTTGGACACTAACCTCCACCAACTAAGTTCCTTTTATATCCTCACCTCCCCAACGCCTCCCCTTAAGAACCTTCTTAAGAAAGATGGGGAATACTACTTGGCCATTAAACACCTGCAGTCATTCACCTGTCTTTTTGTTTCTTTGAGCATCAGTTCGGAGAGACCACATAGAGCATGGCTTCTCTATGTTCCCCAAACTGCCCAGGTTGCTGCTATGCACAGGAGCCGTTTATTCAAGAATATTTAGCTTCAAATGTGCCACCTGGTTGAGATTTACAGTGCTGAAAACATGGCAAAGGTGTTTCCAAAGCATAGACTTTGGCTTAAAAGCTCAATGGCTGTGTGCTTCCCTTTGGGAAGGAGAAAGGGTATGTGTATGTAGGCACCAGATGAGAGGACCTCTCTCAAGGCCAGTTCCTGGCTGGGCTGGGTATGGGAAAAGCATGTTCTTCAGGTTTATCAAGGAGCTTAACATTCTGTTTAGTTACAATTTGTTGATATGTTGGACCAAATTCAAAAACAGTGAGATGGGTTTGGTGAAGTGAATGATTAGGAAAGCAACGCACCATGAAAACCTTCCTGGACCCTACAGCTGTTAATGTCAGCAATCCAGTGATCTCAAAAAAATGCCACATGTTGAAATCTCTGACACCTCTCAATTTGTGTCCCAACCATGAAGATGGAATAATTAGTTCCCAGGAGGGCTTGGTTGAACTTGGGAAGGATAAAGGAATCAGCTCACCCAAGCCAGAAGACCAAACATTAACAAATACTTGCCAAATACTTGGAATACTTGCCAAGCTGACATGCCTCATCAGGAAGCTATCTTCCATCAGGAAAGGACAATCGGTTGTTTCTTTGGCTATCAATGAGAAATGCTCCTTTCCCTATTTCTGCTGAGTATTTTCCAAGATGGAATACTCCCCTCTTGTTGAGGGCAGGGAACGTCTCCACCTACTCTATAATAATAATAATAATAATAATGGTGGTATTTGTTAAGTGCTTACTCTGTGCCAAGCACTGTTCTAAGCACAGGGGGAGATGCAAGTTATCAAATTGTCCCAGGTGGGGCTCACAGTGTTAATCCCCATTTTACAGATGAGGTAACAGAGGCACAGAGAAGTTAAGTGACTTGCCCAAAGTCACCCAGCTGACAAGTGCGGAGCCGGTATTAGAACCCATGACCTCTGACTCTGAAGCCCGTGATCTTTCCACTAAGCCACACTGCTTCTCTATTGTACTTTATTATATTGCACTCTCCCAAGCACTTCATACAGTGTTCTGCACACAGTAAGTGCTCAATATGTATGATTGATTTATACAGTTTTTCTGGTCACCTATGCCATGTCATTGACTGACCCACTTGAACACTTTGTCTCTCACAGCATTTCACCACATGTGTGCGTGTTTCACAAGCAGGGTAAAAGTGGCCCTAAGGGAGGGTGACTATTAGACCCTACATTTCCAGGGTAATTAACTTCATTTTTATCTCCCCACCCCTTCTCCCTATCTCTCACTCATATTCATTCTCTCTCTCTCTCTCTCTCTCTCTCTCACACACACACACACACAACACACTAAGTGCTTACATTGTGCACACTGCTGAACTAAGGATTTGGGCAATTACACTAAAGTCAGTTACTATCCCACAGTGGCTTTGCAATGTAGGAGGAACAGGACAGACACATATAATGATAAGGATACTATTCAATCATTCATAATAAGTTAAAATTAATCAATCAAAAATACAAACATGATTTGAAGGAGGCATTCATTCATTCATTCAATAGTATTTATTGAGCGCTTACTCTGTGCAGAGCACTGTACTAAGCTCTTGGAATGTACAAGTCGGCAACAGATACAGTCCCTGCCCTTTGATGGGCTTACGGTCTAATCGGGGGAGACAGGCAGACAAGAACAATGGCAATAAATAGAGTCAAGGGGAAGGACATCTCATAAAAACAATGGCAAATAAATAGAATCAGGGTGATGTACATCTCATTAAACAAAATAAACAAAATAAATAGGGTGATGAAGATATATACAGTTGAGAGGACGAGTACAGTGCTGAGGGGGTGGGCCGGGAGAGGGGGAGGAGGAGAGGGAAAGGGGGGAGAAAAAGGTTTATGATGATGATGATGATGTTGGTATTTGTTAAGCTCTTACTATGTGCCGAGCACTGTTCTAAGCGCTGGGGTAGACATAGGGGAATCAGGTTGTCCCACGTGGGGCTCACAGTCTTAATCCCCATTTTACAGATGAGGGAACTGAGGCACAGAGAAGTTAAGTGACTTGCCCACAGTGACACAGCCGACAAGTGGCAGAGCTGGGATTCGAACTCATGAGCCCTGACTCCAAAGCCCATGCCCTTTCCACTGAGCCAGAGGTGGGGGGGGGGTAGAGGGAACAGAGGGAAAAAGGGGGGAGCTCATTGTGGGAAGGCCTCTTGGAGGAGGTGAGCTTTAAGTAGGGATTTGAAGAGGGGAAGAGAATTAGATTGACGGAGGTGAGGAGGAAGGGCATTCCAGGACCGCGGGAGGACGTGGCCCAGGGGTCGACGGCAGTCTTCGGGTACCCTCCGTACAGGCCCAGAGTCCTCAGTGGGAAACCATCACCACTTTCCCTGTGTTCTAAATTTTGTAAATCATAATAGTAATTGCGGTATTTGTTAAGCACTTACTGTGTGCCAAGCATATTACTGAGATCTTGGGGAGGTATGAGATAATCTGTTTGTACACATTCCCTACCCACATAGAGATAACAATAATAATAATAATGGTATTTAAGTGCTTACTATGTGCCAGGTACCATATTAAATGCTGGGGCGGAAACAAGCAAATTGGGTTGTACACAGTCCTTATCGCACGTGGGGTTCACAGTCTCAACCCCCATTTTACAGATGACATACCTGAGGCACAGAAAAGTGAAGTGACTTGCCCAAGGTCACACAGCAGACAAGTGGCAGAGTAAGATTAGAACTCATGACCTTCTGACTCCCAGGCCCATGATCTTTTTTTTATCACATCTTACAGATGAGGAAACTGAAGCACAGAGAAGTCAAATGACTTGTTCAAGGAGATATAGTATGTAAGAGCCTTCTTCTGCCATCTACTCAAGGGGAACGTGAGACTTCCCTTCTAAGGTGTTGGGTGGGAAGAGGGAGGCTTCTCTGGCTACTGGTTGTCTCCCAATCCCCATGGACTCATTGGCATGGAAGCTGTAGCCCATCCACTCCTGTGGGGATGTGGCCACATTCCTGCAATGAGGGGAGGGAGAAGCTAGGCTGCTCTGGCCATTTGGTGTTCCCCCGCCCACCCCCGACAGACCGTGGACCTCTGAGGGTGAGACGGCTGATTGCAGTAGGCAAGGCCAGAACCTTGGCTTTATCCTCGACTCATCTCTTTCATTCAACCCCCGTATTCAACCTGTGACCAAATCCTGTCGGTTCTACCTTCATAACATCACTAAAACCTGTCCTTTCTTCTCCATCCGAACTGCTACTATGTTAATCCAAGCACTCATCCTAACTTGCCTTGATGACCACATCAGCTTCCTTGCTGACATCCTGCCTCTCCAAACTCCAGTCCTTACTTCACTCTGCTGCCCAGAGTATTTCTCTAAAAAAAGTTCAGTCCACAACTCCCCATTCTTTAAGAACGGCCAGTGGTTGCCTATCCATTTCTGCCTCAAACAGAAACTCCTTATATTGGCTTTAAATCACTCAATTAGTTTGCCCCCTCTTATCTTGCTGATTTCCTACTACACCTAGTCTTCACACTTCGCTCCTCCAACACAAACTTACTCACTCTACCTCAGTCTAGTCTATCTGGCCCCCAGCCTCTTAATGACACCCCCCTTCTGGCCTGGAACTCCCTCTTCCTCCATATATGGCTGTTCACTTGATCTCCTTATCTTCAGAGCTTTATTCAAATCGCATCTCCAAGAGGCCTTCCCAGATTAGGTTCACTTTTCCCTTACTTTCTTTCCCTTTTGTGTCACCTTTGGATTTGGATATGAACCCTTTTAGCACTTGATATTCACCCTACTTTCAGCCCCAGAGCACTTATGTATTATTCGTAATTTATTTATGTTAATGTCTCCCTCCTCTAGATCACAATTCCCTTGTGGGTGGGGAATGTGTCCATCAACTCTGTTGTACTGTACTCTCCTAAATGCTTGGAACTGTGCTCTGCACAGAGTAAGTGTTCCATAAATACCACCGATTGATTGACAAATTGATTGAAATCAGTAAACAATGAGTATTTGGATCAGTAACCATCTGGATGAAGAGGAAAGGGTGGATTCTAATGGTAATGTGAAGCTGGAATCTACAGGATTTTGTGACAGACTGAATGTGTAGATTGAGAGAGGTGAGTCGAGGATAATGACAAAGTTCCAGGCTTGTGAAACAGGGAGGTTGGTGGTGTTGCCTATAGTGAAAGGAAAGTCAGAGGAAGGACATAATTTCGGTGGGAAGATGAGTCCTATTTTAGTAGTCTTTCAGTGGCTTGAGTCATTTTCATCGTACCAATCTTGAGAGACGCCATACCCATTGTCTTGATATCTGTCTGGTAAATAGTAAAGTGGAGAGATGTCCATTCACTGTTTACTTTGGAGCTTGAAGACAGATTTATGTATTTTAGCCAGGTTGATGTAATGTCGCTATGAAGCTCCTTGCCCACTTCACTCATCGGGTCTGACGTTAATACTCGTGAGTTGAGTCTTTCCAAATCTTTGTCAATGTGGCCTTGCATGGCATAGTGGATAGAGCAAGGGCCTGGAAATCAGAAGGTCGCGGGTTCTAATACTGGCTCTGTCACGTGTCTGCTGTATGACCTTGGGTAAGTCATTTCATTTAATTTGTGCCTCAGTTACCTTATCTGTAAAATGGGGATTGAAACTGTGAGCCAGGTGTGGGGCAGGGACTGTGTCCAATCTGATTTTCTTGTATCCACCCCAGCCTTAGTACAGTGGCTGGAACACAGTAAGTGCCTAATAAATACCACAATTATTATTTATTGGAGGTCTCACTGTGGGATCTAACTTATAGCTCGAAGTCAAAAATCGAGGCTTTTCATCGAGTGGACAAAGAATGCTGGAATTCTTCAGGCACAAAACCTGCATAGAGGTGAGAACAGCCTTCCTATCCAGCATCAATTGTTCACAAATATGAACATTTTGTGAAGGCTTGATACTATTTCTCTGTCTTTAGAGAAAGAAGTGTGGTGCTCAATGAATACACTGATTGATTGAATTTAAATTTTTTTGTTTGATTATACATCATTAGCAAGCCCATAGATAGAGTCCCTCCTGGTGAAGAGGAGGCTAAGTTAGGAGTTAAGGTCTCAGTGAGGGACAGTGGTGAAACTCACAATCTCCAGCCCAAAGAACCAGATGTTAACTCATTTCCAGGGGTTGAGTACACAGAAAAATGCCGTTAAAGGAGGTCGTGGAAAATGCACTTAGTACATGGGCCCTGTGCCCTGCACTCCTACCTTGCTTCTGGCCTGAAGATGGCCTACTGGCAAGAGCACGGGCTTGGGAGTCAGCGGACATGGGTTCTAATCCTGGATCTGCCACTTGGCTGTTGTGATTGTGGGCAAATCATTTAACTCCTCTGTGCCTCAGTTACCTCACTCATAAAATGGGGATTAAGACTTTAAACTCCATGTGGGATAGGGACTGTGTCCAACCTAATTACCTTGTATCTACCCTGGAGTTTCGGACAGTGCATGGCCCATAGTAAGTGCTTAACCAGTACCATTATTATTCTTATTATCCAGAAGAAGGAGCCACAAGATGATTAGAGGTTGTGGGGAATGACCCAGAGATAAACAGCACAATTAGATGTGCATTTCCTGGGTGACAGTGTGAAAGCTCATGGGGAACCCAGCTCTGCCATGTGTCTGCTGTGTGATCTTGGGCAAGTCCCTTAATTTCTCTGTGTCTCAGTTTCCTCATCTGTAAAATGGGGATTAAATCCTACTCTTTCCTACTAAGACTGTCAATCCCACGTGGAACAGAGATTGTGTCCAAACTCATTTACTTGTAGTTACCCCAGCACTTAGGCCAGTGCTTGGCAAATTGTAAGCACTTAACAAGTACCATAATTAATTATTAAGCTTAATAACTTGGGGCTCACAGTTTTAATCCCCATTTTACAGATGAGGGAACTGAGGCACAGAGAAGTTAAGTGACTTGCCCACAGTCACACAGCCGACAAGTGGCAGAGCTGGGATTCCCTCCTCGACTCTGCCGACCTCCTCCTCCACCATACTGCGCCCACTCACCGACTCGGTCACACCCTCGATCTCGTCATCTCCTACCGCTGCACTATCTCCTCCCTCACCAACTCTGAAATCCCTCTCTCTGACCATAACCTTCTCACCTGCCTCATCTCTCACACTCCCTCCCCCTGCAAATCTTCGCTACTGCCCCACAGAGACCTCCGCTCTCTCGATCCCATCCGTCTTTCCAATAGCATCTCTCCTCACCTTGCCGCCCTGTCCTCTCTTCCCACTCTCGATGATCGGGTCTCCGCTCTCAACTCCACCCTCTCTACTCATCTCGACTCTCTCGCCCCCCCTTTCCCTCCGCCGCTCTCGCTCCACTAACCCACAGCCCTGGATCACCTCCTCCGTCCACCTCTTACGCTCCTATATTCGAGCTGCTGAGCGCTGCTGGCGAAAGTCCAAGCACCAAGCCGACCTCACACACTTCAAATTTATCCTTTCCTGCCTTAACTCTGCCCTCTCCTCCGCCAGGCAAAGCTTCTTCTCCTCCCTCATCGACACCCATGCCCGTCACCCCCGCCGATTGTTCCGGACCTTTAACTCTCTCCTTAGGCCCCCTGTTCCTCCCCCTCCCCCATCTCTCACCCCCAATGATCTGCCCACCTATTTCCTCACGAAAATCAACACAATCAGGTCTGAGCTCCCCAAAGTCACCCCTCCGCCCCACCAACCCCCTCCCCTACTTTCCCATCCTTCCCTGCAGTATCCTCAGAGGAGATGTCCTCCCTTCTCGCAAGTGCCACCCCCTCCACCTGCGCCTCGGACCCCATTCCCTCTCACCTTCTTAAAACCATCGCCCCTGCCCTCCTACCTTCCTTAACTTCTATTTTTAACCACTCAATCTCCAATGGCTCCTTCCCCTCTGCCTTCAAACATGCCCACGTCTCCCCCATCCTAAAAAAACCCGCTCTTGACCCCACTTCCCCCTCCAGTTATCGCCCTATCTCCCCACTACCCTTCCTTTCCAAAATCCTAGAACGAGTCGTCTACAATCGATGCTTAGAATTCCTTAACTCCCATTCTCTCCTAGACCCCCTCCAATCTGGCTTCCGTCCCCTCCACTCTACCGAGACTGCTCTCTCTAAGGTCACCCATGACCTCCTTCTTGCCAAATCCAATGGCTCCTACTCCATTCTAATCCTCCTTGACCTCTCTGCTGCCTTTGACACTGTCGACCATCCCCTCCTCCTCCATACCTTATCTCACCTTGGCTTCACGGACTCCTGGTTCTCCTCTTACCTCTCTGGCCGGTCATTCTCGGTCTCCTTTGCTGGAGCCTCCTCCCCCTCCCATCCTTTAACTGTTGGAGTTCCTCAAGGGTCAGTTCTTGGCCCTCTTCTGTTTTCCATTTACACTCACTCCCTCGGTGAACTCATTCGCTCTCACGGCTTTGACTACCATCTCTACGCAGATGACATGCAGATCTACATCTCCGCCCCTGTGCTCTCCCCCTCCCTTCAGGCTCGCATCTCCTCCTGCCTCCAGGACGTCTCCACCTGGATGTTGGCCCGCCACCTAAAACTCAACATGAGCAAGACTGAGCTCCTCATCTTCCCTCCCAAACCCGGTCCTCTCCCAGACTTCTCTATCACCGTGGATGGCACGACCATCCTTCCCGTCCCGCAGGCCCGCAATCTCGGTGTCATCCTTGACTCGTCTCTCTCGTTCACCCCACACATCCTATCCGTTACCAAGACCTGCCGGTTTCACCTCTACAATATCGCCAAGATCCGCCCTTTCCTCTCCACCCAAACGGCTACCTTACTGTTACGGGCTCTCGTTATATCCCAGCTAGACTACTGTGTCAGCCTTCTCTCTGACCTCCCTTCCTCCTCTCTCGCCCCGCTCCGGTCTATTCTTCACTCTGCTGCCCGGCTCATCTTCCTGCAGAAACGATCTGGGCATGTCACTCCCCTTCTTAAACAACTCCAGTGGTTGCCTATCAACCTCCGCTCCAAACAAAAACTCCTCACTCTAGGCTTCAAGGCTCTCTATCACCTTGCCCCTTCCTACCTCTCCTCCCTTCTCTCTTTCTACCACCCACCCCGCACGCTCCGCTCCTCCGCCGCCCACCTCCTCACCGTCCCTCGGTCTCGCCTATCCCGCCGTCGACCCCTGGGTCACGTCCTCCCGCGGTCCTGGAACGCCCTCCCTCCTCACCTCTGCCAAACTGATTCTCTTTCCCTCTTCAAAACCCTACTTAAAACTCACCTCCTCCAAGAGGCCTTCCCAGACTGAGCTCCTCTTCTCCCTCTACTCCCTCTGCCACCCCCCCTTTACCTCTCCGCAGCTAAACCCTCTTTTTCCCCTTTTCCCTCTGCTCCTCCACCTCTCCCTTCCCATCCCCACAGCACTGTACTCGTCCACTCAACTGTATATATTTTCATTACCCTATTTATTTTGTTAATGAATTGTACATCGCCTCGATTCTATTTAGTTGCCATTGTTTTTACGAAATGTTCTTCCCCTTGACTCTATTTACTGCCATTGTTCTTGTCTGTCCATTTCCCCCGATTAGACTGTAAGCCCGTCAAATGGCAGGGACTGTCTCTATCTGTTGCCGACTTGTTCATCCCAAGCGCTTAGTACAGTGCTCTGCACATAGTAAGCGCTCAATAAATACTATTGAATGAATGAATGAACTCATGAGCCCTGACTCCAAAGGCCGTGCTCTTTCCACTGAGCCACGCTGCTTCTCCTCTTAGGTGTGTCCTGAGTAAACTGAGCAGGGTGGGCTTTAGTATAAATTGTCCCTGAAAGTGGAGCAAGGTTACTGAGGACACTTTGCTGACTGTGTAAATTTCTGGGGAGTGGGGATGGGTTGGGGAGAGGAGTTCCCTAAAGTAGGTCATTCTGCATCTAAATAATTCCTTGGCCATTAAACTGCAATAAATGAAACCCTAACACTGATTAAATAGGAACAAAATACTGAACAGTCATCCTATTCCTCTTATAAGCCTTTCCACTGCATCATTGACAGGGACCAGTGAAGAATATAGATTATTTAATAATGATGGTATTTGTTAAGTGCTTACTATGTGCCAAGCACTGTTCTAAGTGCTCGGATAGATACAAGGTAAACAGGTTGTCCCACGTGGGTTTCTGTCTTAATCCCCATTTTACAGATGAGGGCACAGAGGCACAGAGAAGTTAATTGATTTGCCCAAAGTCACACAGCTGATAAGTGGTGGAGTTGGGATTAGAACCCATGACCTCTGACTCCCAAGCCCATACTCTTGTTATTTGAGGGTTGAAATGAATCAATATCCAAGTCCTGTGAGCCTCTTTTTTATTCTGTCTGGATTTTTATTTTTTCTCACTTTGAGAAGTTAGAAGGCCCAAAGAGGTATTTCCTGGGCAATAGGGTCACGGAGGTTTATTAGAGAGAAAAGTTAGGGATAGTAGAAAGCTAAAGAGTTGTGTATTGCTAAGGACAAGGAGAGCCTCCTTCCCACTTCTCCCTCCAAGAATTCTGATGATGTTGTAGAGGCAGTGTACTGGACTGGATGGACTATAGGTTTGACCCAGTCATTGTGGCTCTGCTTATGTTCTTTGGAATCTGTTTGGTTTTTGCATCAAGATGATACTTAAAAATTTCTTTGAAACTGATTTGGAAATCTGTTCTTCCTTCCTTTCTTCCTACTTCCCAATAAAGAGCTTCTGTAATAAGTTGTCCTTTTTAGATCCATTTAAAGTGAGCTCACTGTGGGCAGGGAATGCATCTGTTTGTTGTCGTACTCTCCCAAGAGTTTAGTACAGTGCTTTGCATTCATTCATTCATTCAATAATATTCATTGATCTCTTACTATGTGCAGAGCACTGTACTAAGCGCTTGGAATGTACAAATCGGCAACAGATAGAGCACTCAATAAATATGACTGAATAATGTTTTAAGTGTCCCATAGCCTTTCATCAGGAGTTCTTCCTAATATCTAGTCTATAAACTCATCCTCTAGACTGTAAACTCATTATGGGCCGGGAATGTGTCTGCTAATTCTGTTGTACTCTCCCAAGTACTTTAGTGCTCTGCACAGAGCAAGTGCTCAATAAGTATGAGTGATCCATTGATTGATAATTTCAGGTCTGTGGCAGCACAAGTTCATTCCCTCCAGTCCAGCCTTCACTGGAGAGTTTCACTGCTCTCAACCTACAACAGAGTGAATTTGCCTGTCCATCAGCTGGCAGATATACTTTGAGACCCCATAGAGGATATAAGTACTGTAACACGTGTTTTAAATATGGGCTCTGGCCCTTGTGAAGGATACAATGTGATAGGTGAGACAAACCATAAATACTCATAATATTCTGTCACCCTACATATGCTCACGGTGAGGCAGTATTTGATTTCTGCCACCCAAGACGCCGTCACTGCCCATCAGTGTTAGATTTACTGTCACTCTAAATCCAGTACATCTCCAGAATCCGCCCCTTTCCATTAAGGCTGCTACCATGCTGATCCAAGCACTTGTTGTATCCTGCCACGACTACTGCATCTATCTCCCTGTTGATTTCCCTGCCTCTATCTCCCCCCCAGCCCGTCCAGTCTATACTTCAGTGAGCTACCATGATCCTCTTTCTAAAAAAAAAAAATTCAATCCATGTCTCTTCACTCCTTGAAAACCTCCAGTGATTGCTCATCCACATCCACATCAAACAGAAACTCCTTACTATCAGTTTAAAAGCTCACAATCAACTCTCCTCTTCCAGCCTCACCTCACTGATCTCCTATTACACCTCTGCATGTAGGCTTCACTCCTCTAATGCCAAACTTCTCATTGTAACCCAGCTCATCTGTCTCACCCCTGACCCCTTGCTCACATCCTCCCTCTTGCCAACTCCTATTCCCTTCATCTGTGACAGACCACCACTCTCCCCACTTTCCAAGACCTACTACAATCACACCTCCTCCCAAAGGCCTTCCCTAAACCCTCATTTTCCCTATTTGCCTATGCCTTTGGATCTGTATTCCTATAACACTTGATATTCACCCTACCCCCAGCCCCACAGCACTTTTGTATGTTACCATTTGGTCTTTCTCAAAATTATTTTATTGCCTGTTTCCCCCCAGATGGTAAGATCCATGTGGACAGGGATTATATCTTTTACCTCTATTGCAGTGAACTCTCCCAAGCACCAAATACAGTGCTCAGCAGACAGTAAGTGCTCAGTAAATACCATCAATCAATTGGTGAAAAGAACACCTCATGTTTACTTATGTATATGCAGAGTAGGTATTTTCTGTCTTGCAAGCAAGAAATTGAGAAGGGATGAGAAGAAAAACGCTGAGAGACTCATTTGGGATCAAAACATTCTCTCCTTATAGTTGGGCCTAATTTGTAGCTGGGGAGGTTCTGGGGCCTCTCTCATCACTGTTTTGCTTAATTCCCAACTCTCTCTGCCACTGAATTGCTCATCTCCTGGCTGGAGCACCTGTGGGAAGAGAGTAGATGGGGAGAGGCAGGTTTGAGAAGCAAATATTCTTCAACTTCTATAACTGAATGCTACAGGCAGTGCTGGGATTAGTGAAGCTGTCTGGGTGTACCACTGTAGCCCAGCCAGTCCTCTGAAGGTGCCGCTAAAGGTGCCAGGGTTCCAGCACTCATTCTGAGTTCCAGAAAGCCCAGGTACGAATTCAGCCCTGCTTCTTTTCCACCTCATTGATTAAGCCTGTGGAATTCCATCCAGCTCCATGCAAGTGTGGTAGGCAGGGCCACTTTAGACTTCCTATGGAGAACAAATATTTCTCTAACTGGGTTAGTTCCTCTTTCAATTCATGGCACACCTGGATCAAACCAAGGTAGGTTTCATATGGGCATCCTGTGAAGGGATTAGGAAAACACACAAGGTCCCTTACACTTCCGACATTCAGTTTCTCCTCCTGAGAGCTCTGAAAATTCATCAGCCAGTCATTCTTTGTAAGTTTTCCTTTCTTGAACAAGGCCAAGTTGAACCTCATATTTCCTAATGTTTTAAAATTGGTTATTTTTGATGGCATTTGTTTAGTGCTTACTATGTGCCAGGCACTATACTAAGGGTAGTTACAAGCTAATCAGGATGGTCACGGTTCATTTCTCACACAAGGCTCACAATCTCAATCCCCATTTTACAGATGAGGAAACTGAGGCACAGAGAAGTGAAGTGACTTCCCCAAGGTGACACAGCAGACTAGTGGCAGAGCCAGGATTAGAACCCAGATTCTTCTGACTCCCGGGCCCAGGCTCTATCCCCTAGTCCGTGCTGCTTCTCTGGTTCTGTTGATATCATTTCTATGATTTTGAAGGTCAGGATTATGGGACCACATGGAGTACAGCCCCTCGATGCAGATAAACTACATGAGTTGAGGATTAGGAGGGTAGGGAACCACACAGCTGTGGTTCTGTTGCAAATTAATCCCAGTCTGGAAGTGCTCTATTAGGCAGAGGGAGGAAAGAATAGGGCTCAATAACTCCATCAATTTCCCTCACACCAATCCAAAACATAATCCCCTCTCTTCCCACAACTCCGGTAATTGCTTTTAAACATATTGATGTTATGTCTTGTATCACCAATTAGGTTGCAAGTTCTTTGATGACAGGACATTAACTGTTTTTTAACCGTGTTTTTCAAGCACCTGGCACAATTAGTGCCTCAAGCCCTGTGGACATTCAATAAAAAAGGTGGAGGACATAACTAGCAAGTGATTTGCATTTGTTTGCTCCATGACACTGACTCAGGGATCTTTGGGGGTTATTCAGCCCCTCTCACCAACTCTGAGTTTACATTTTGATCTTTACAACCTATTGTGGAGATGCAAGGTGAAATGGTCTTCATCTCCCTCTCTCTTCTGCCTCAACTTTGCACTTAGATTTGCTCCCTTTATTCACCACCCCCCCAGTCCTATAGCATTATGTCCAAATCCATATTTAATAATGTCTGTCTCCCCCTTTAGACTGTAAGCTTGTGGGGCAGGGGACCTACCAACTCTGTTATATGGTACTCTCCCAGGAGGTTAGTGCGGTGTTCTGCACACAGTAATTGCTCAATAAATACCACTGATTGATGGATCTCCTTTGATTGTATTCTACTTTGGAAGTGCATAGGGAAGTCAGGCTGTCAACATTAATTGTGTAGTCCCTGACTGCCAGTGACTATCCCAGTGACTGAGTTTGTGTTTCTCCTGAACTGGCAGTGCTGAGATTGAGCAAAGGCACCATCCCTGGAAAAAGATCCTGACTCAGAAAAGGCTGCCCTTCTCCCTAGGGGTATCAGGACAGTCAGTTACACTGCCACTCCTGGAGTCTGGAATTTTATTCCTCTATTAGTGACAATTTATGACCCTATCTTCTTGACTCATAGGCTTTCCTCCTAGCTCCTATTCAAATTCAAGTCCAGCCCCTTCTGCTCCTGAGGGCCAATACCCAGTGGTCGTTTACCATAGTGAGGAGTTTAAAGGCTGCAGTACCCAGCCTTCTCACATTCCCCAGTTTGATCAGCAAGGCTGGCTCAGGTGGAGTATCTTGATCTCTGTTTGGTGAGTATGGGAGTGGTGGAGTTGGCCCTGCAAGTGGGAAAAAACGGGTTTGTACATTTGTTTCCTCAACTGCTACCTTCTGGCACTTGTCTATGGTTAGGAACAGCCCATGGCTGACGCATGGAGCGAGTGGAGTCTTGTGCCTTTTATTAACCACTGAAACAAAAACTAAGTTGACAACAAAAAGAAGTCGACTGGGGACTTTAAACCCCATTGCTCTCCACCTAGAGCTTTTCCTTGAAGTCCACAGGGGGCATCAGGCGATGATAACCAAACTGTTCAGCAGTGACTCAGGTGAGTGAAGTAATTCCTAGTTTTTCTCTTGGGGAGCAGGCTGAGGCCTCAAATTCTGTTGTCAGCTTCATGACATTTCATTTTAGAAAACGAAGCCAGAAGCCTAGGCTATTTTGATGGTGAAATCTGAAGTGGAATCCTTCACTCAATGCTATTTATCAAGCGCCTATAAAGCACAAGACTGACAGTAATTGCTTATGAACAGTGGGAATCAAGACAGAACAAGGATCTAGCAGGTAATAGTATGATCAGATCAGGATAAAGAATATAAATAAATGGATATATAATTGTTTATACACAGTATATTTACCTCTACATTCTAAGCTTCTTCTGGGCAGAGAACGTGTCTAACAACTCTATTGTATTGTACTCTCCCAAGCACTTAGTACAGTGCTCTGCACATAGGAAGTGCTCAATAAATGATTGAATATAGTATGTGTGTGTATACTTTTAAGCATGTTAATGGGTTAATGGGATTTGAAGGCTTCTTGAAGGAGGTTGGATTTTTAAGGGGGTATTGAAAATAGGGAGCATTGTATCCAGCAGATTAGGTTGAGGGGAGAGTTCCAGCCTTGGGGAAGAATGTAGACAAGGGGTTGGAGGCAGGAGAATTGGGGAAAAGATATAGTTAGAAGATGAGCTTGGGAAGAAAGCCAATATGTAAAATGAAGAGCTATTGGATAGCCTTGGAGCTAGTTGTAAAAAGGCTTTCCTGGATCAATCAGTTGTATTTACGGAGCCCTTTCTGGATACAGAGCACTGGACTAAATACTTGGAAATGTACAATACAATGGACTTGGTAGACGTGATCTCTGTCCACAAGGAGCCTGATGTAGGTGAGAGATGGGTACCCATAGGAGGTTTTTGAGGAGTGGAAAGATATGTGCCAAGCAATATTTCCATTAGATGCCATGTATGTTTTACCCTAAACCCCAGAAAGAGGACAGACAGTAAATTTCTTGTAAGGAAACTGGGCATCATCTCAGCCCAGGGATCCAAGCTGTCCAGCTCTCAGTGACTGGTTAGTTTTGGAGGACCTATTTACTGGCTTCACTATGAGACTGTCCCCTGATTTGTTTTTTCTCCTCTGACATCCGTAAGAGCCTCAATATAGGAGTTTCTGAATTTATCTCTGTTCATTTTCCCCAGCTCAGCAATGAGTAGCAAGACACCAGCCAGGCAGGAGCCAAGGTAAGTTGTTCTGCTCTCATGCAGATGCCAGTTGTTAATGCCCTTCTCAGGATCCTCTTCAAGTTGTTTTTGTTTTTTTCCCCTAGAGCAATTGTTAAGAGAGAATGGAAGGGATTTACTCTAGGAGTAACATGAGGAAATTGTGTCTTTGCTAAACCAGGAAAGGCCAAAATGGGTGGTCCTCAGGCAACTTTCTTTGTTCATTTTCCCCAGCTCAGCAATGAGTAGCAAGACACCAGCCAGGCAGGAGCCAAGGTAAGTTGTTCTGCTCTCATGCAGATGCCAGTTGTTAATGCCCTTCTCAGGATCCTCTTCAAGTTGTTTTTGTTTTTTTCCCCTAGAGCAATTGTTAAGAGAGAATGGAAGGGATTTACTCTAGGAGTAACATGAGGAAATTGTGTCTTTGCTAAACCAGGAAAGGCCAAAATGGGTGGTCCTCAGGCAACTTTCTTTGTATTCCACCAGTTGAAAGGATCGCTTTATGACACACTCTCTGGCTGGACAACCATCAGAAGCTTCACTTTTCTCAGCCTCAATTACTTCATTTGTAAAATAGGGATTAATACTGGGAACCCCATGTGGGACATAGATTGGATTTAACCTGATTAGCTTGTATCTCCCCCAGCACTTAGTACAGTGCCTGGCACATAGTAAGCACTTAACAAATACCATAAAAGAAAAAATAAAGATCTCCAGAACGAGAGCATGCTATGGTGAGCCTGGCTCTGCAGGCCTTGCCCCAGGCACTGTGGCCAAGTCTTCCCAATAATACTAATTGTGGTGTTTGTTAAGCACTTACTATGTGCCAGTTACTGTGCTAAGATCTGGGGTGAATACAAGCAATTTGGGTTGGACACAGTTCCAACTTTAGGCTCACAGTCCCACTTTAGGCTCACAGTCTTTACACCCATTTTACAGACGAGGTAACTGAGGCACAGGGAAGTTAAGTGACTTGCCCAAGGCCACAAAGCAGAGAAGTGGAGGAGCTGGGATTAGAATCTAGGTCCTTCTGACTCCCAGGCTCCTACTCTATCAACTACACCATGCTGCTTCTCAAAGATATTATCCTTGCATCATCAACATCACCATCAACCATTTTGATTTAGGGTCATTTTTGTGCAGGGCATTCTGCTAAATATCTGCTCTCCTTACCCCTTATACCAGGAGCCCTATATGGGATAGACACTCTTCCCAGTCTTATTTTCTTATATCTTTCCCAGCACATAGCACAGGACTTGATACAGAGTAAGCACTTAACAAATCACATAGTCATTATTGCTGTAGGCAGTTATTTCACGTCCCTGGCAATTTTCATCAAAGTGAAAACTAGGTCTGGAACACTGACCTAACTCTGAGTTTGCTGCTGTCACTACTAAGAGACCCCCTAATTCCTGTTCTGAACAAATTAGACAAGTCACCTAAAACCAATACCAGGAGCAAAAAGGGAACAAACACTTCCTTCGGTCTTCCTTTCTCCGGCACCTCTCATCCCTCTATTTCCTCCTTGATCTGCTCTTTCTTGTCTCCGCCTCCCCAAAATCTCTACTCACCCCATCACCCCAGAAACCCTGAGTCTGAGCCCCTCCCTAGAATCCCATTTTAGAAGTCCCAGGCCCCTACAGTGTCTTCTTCTCCTTGGAGAACATAAAGCAGAGATCATCAAGCCCTGACTCATGAGCTAGGGGCTGACATGCCAAGTCAGAGTCACTAAATCAGATGCTTGGATGGCAGGGGAGGGTCTCCAGAGCTCCAGCTGCAATTTGTCTAGAAGTGTCAGGGACAGCCTATGAGAGCCTAGCAAACGCTCTGACAGCTTCCCTGAAGTCTTTCCTTTTACCTCTGCAGTTGGGCAAGGCCCTGATCTTTGGTTGGGCTCGCCAACCTAGATCGAGCTAAGGCTCTCTTTTTCTGATAAAATGCTGGCTGCAGCTCAAGGCTCTGCTTCTGTCCCCGCTTCTTCCCTTCCTCTTCCTATCCTCCACTTACTCCAGTAGTGAACTCCACTGCAGCCCTAGCTCACACTGGGCATTCTACGTGGTCAGGGGCAATTTTCATTTCAAGGCAGAAAATGTTGGACTTGGAGGACTGAGTTTCCAGGCTATGCACTGAGAAGAGTTCTTCCTTCTTTCTTCTCTTCCCACTCTGGTCTCCAATTCCCAATTCCTGTCTCCCTCGCCACTGGTAGGACCACTATCCCAGACATTTTTTTAAATTAATAGTATTTGTTAAGTACTTACTAGGTGGCAGGCACTGTACTAAGCACTGAGGTAGATACAAACTAATCAGGTTGGCCACAAACGTTATCCCAAGTGGGGCTCACCATTTTAATCCCCATTTTACAGATGAGGTAACTGAGACACAGTGAGTCTCAGTTACTTGCCCAAGTTCACACAGCAGACGCGTGGCAGTACTGAGATTAGAACCCAGGTCCTCTGACTCCCAGGCTCGTGCTCTTTCCACTAAGCCAAGCTGCTTCTTCCCCTCAGTCCATCACTCCCATTCTTTGGCTATTGCTCTGAAGGATGCTGTATGCATTTAATCATTTCTCCCTGAAGGAGCTTCAGCTGGCATCATCTATGTTCGTTTGTCCTTAAAGTGTGAGACCGCTATGGGCCAGGGACTCCGAATTATCTTGTACCTGCCCCAGGCCTTAGCCCAGTGCTTGATATGGAGTAAGTGCCTAATAAGTGTAAGCCCGTCAAACGGCAGGGACTGTCTCTATCTGTTGCCGACTTGTTCATACCAAGCGCTTAGTACAGTGCTCTCTGCACATAGTAAGCGCTCAAATACTATTGAATGAATGAATAAGTACCCATACCTAACTATTTAAATGTCTTTTATTCAGTTCACGAGAAGAGGATCCTAGTTCTTCAGCCCAGGAGGAACCTCTTTTAGAAAAAGAGAGGGATGATTTCGCCATCCACACCAAAATGGGGTGAGGATCTGGACCTAGGTTTTGATGTGTAATGCAATGGAAGAGTGCAGATGAGCTCTTGGGAGAACCCTGATGGAGGGCAGCTCTCCTGACTATAGCCCCACATTGGTCAATCCTTCCATGTTTAACATTTCCTCCGTAGATTCAGTTTTGTTCATCCCCAGTCTGCTGGGCCACAACCTCGAATTCCAGATGGATCACTATGTCCCTCATGCCACAAATAGGTGAGATCGTGTTCCAGCAGGATCCACACTCGATGCCCGATCCCTTAATCGCAAATCTCATTTTCAGTATGAATTGGGGTGGCCTTGGTCAAGTCCCTGACCTTCTTTGGTTTTATTCTTTCCAATCTGGAAACTGTGAAAAGAGGCACCAGGTACTGAGTTCACACCTTGAGAACAATAAGTGGTTCCAGCTCTGGAGTCCTGGGATGAAAGAGGCTTAATTTTATTCCTCACAGATGTAGTCGTGGATTCTGTCCTGGGATGGAAATGGGGAGAAGGAGAATTGGAAGGAAAACTTGATTTTTTTTTTTTCATCTGGAGACATGGATAAAGCCATCTAGAGAGAGAGGGTCACAGAGGTGAACATTCTGCAATTCCAGTTCTGAGTGGAATATTGAATAAATGTAATCTTTTCACCTGCAGTGAAAAATGCCCTCAATTGATTGTTCTGCTCATTCTGTTCAAACCCCAACAGCCTGGAAGACCATAGACAAATTCAGAATGAGAATGTTTGCCATTTTTCTGCCAATTGCCTGCAGTGTGGCCTTGGGCAAGTCACTTACCTTCTCCATGCCTCAGTATCCTCACCTGTAAAATACTAATTGTGGTATTTTAGATGCTTACTATGTGCCAAGCACTGGGGTAGATAGAAGGTAATCATGTCAGACACAGTCCCTGCCCCTCATGATGCTCACAGTTTAAGTATGAGGATGAACAGGATAGACTCCCATTTTGTAGATGTTGAAACTGAGGCTGAGTGAAGTGACTTGCCTGAGGTCACACAGGAGGCAAGTGGCAGAGCAGGGATTAGAACCCAGATCTTTTGACACCCAGGCCTGTGTTCTTTCCACTAGGCCACACTACTACTCTAAATGGAATTAAGTATCTGAGCCTTTTCTGGCGTGTTCTCTGCCTTTGTGATTGCACTGAAGACAAGGAGTTTGTGAGATAAGGGCTGAATTGGTGGCATGGTCAAACGATACTACCCTACTGCCATTAGTTAGGGGACAAATATTGTCTCCTTCTGTCCAGAAACCTGATGATCTTTTAGACTCTGTATACCTGTCCTGTATCTTCTCTGTGGATCAGGTGGGGCAGAATATCAATTATTCCATCTATAGGCTCAAGGAGGATGTGGATATAGTTACATTTTTCATAAATCCCATGTGTAGTGTCATGGTCAAGACTTGACAGCATTGTCTTCAAACCCTGTAAGCTCATTATAGGCAAGGAATGTGTCTGTTATATTATTGTGTTGTACTCTCCCAAGCACTTAGTACAGTGCTCTGCACATAGAAAGTACTCAATAAATACCACTGATTAATATGATGGATATTAAGGAGGGCATCCATCACACAGTTCCTCCAGGAATCTTGTATCCACAGTTGAAGATGAAATATTCATTTGGATGGACAGTTAGTCTAATCTAACATGGTATTGCTTGTGGATTTACATTCTTATGACACAAGCAGCACAGGATGGAGATAATCATACCCATGATTCCTTGTTAGTTGCTTTTTCTAAGCCAGTATCTGTATATCTTCCTCTGTTTGATTCTTAGCACAGTGTCATTCATGAATTGGGACTTAAATGCAACTGATGATGATGCCAACATCATGCACCAGAAATTCTGACCCTACTACTCCCATTCAAGATTAAATGCCTTCTTCCTGGAACCCAAAAATATTATTTGAGGTCCACGAATCACTTTTCACACACATCCACTTGTATTACTATTACCATTGCTGAAGTAGAAATCTTTGTGTCACTAACTATGAAGGATGATTATTTGGACAGGCATTTAATCTACAGAGGAAAAGTTGAAGGGGGATACTTAATAGCTGCCTTTAGAACACATGAAAGTGACCAGCAGACTTCCTCTCCATTGAGGTCAGTGTGGAGGAAATGGGCTTAGGTTGTCCAGTTTAACACCTTCTCTCCAGTTCACAGTAGGGGAAATTCTGGTTCTAGGCTCATCACAAATAACCATGAGTCCACTAGGAATCATCAAACGAGTTGTCCCATTGTTACATGAGGAGAGGCTTCTTACTTTGTTTCTTCATCTATAATGTCATCCAGGAAATGAAATGGGGTTCCATTTCCTGGCCTTTCTGGGCCTCATCCTCTCCACCTGATGATATCATTGCCATCTGTCTTTCATAAGATCTTGCCCTTGGTCATGATTTCCTCATTCAAACATCTTTTGTCTAGGGCTCAAGAGATCGACTTCCATTACCCAGGACTACTACAGAAGGAGGAGACACATGAATCCTCCCTTCAGGCAGAATCTGGGTGAGGAGACTCTCCTGCTGCACTGAGATTGGTCACACTGATCATTTCCCATGGCTTTTTAGTTTTGATATGACAAGTGTGTCCTTGGCCAGCATTTCAGCTGCTCTGTCTTCAATGGCAAGGATGCAGGGGATTAATCACATGGCCTTGTGAAGTCCTGTAATGCTCCATGATTTCATCATTCTGGAACCTGGAATCTGTCTAGAGGCGATTTTCACACTCCCCAAGTCTATGGGTTCATCAACCTGAAGGTCAGAGAGAGGCAGGCCAGACAGAGGAGAGGGAAAGATAAACTTCAGAAAGGGAAAGATCCCAGTCAGATGCAGACAGGAGATGTAGCAGGGAAAGGAACATAGGTGTATTTTGGTATGTGTTGAGGTTGAAATAGCCCAATGAGATGAAGCTGTAACCTAAATCTTGTCGTTGGTTTAAACGAAAATCTCTTTCCATAGCAGCCTTGTTAGGGGCTACAGAATACATCTAAGAGCCTCATCTGGATGAAATCCATTCATTGGGTCCATCCTGATGGTGTTAATGCAATGTCTGCCTTGGCCTCACTCTAAGGTATTTTTAATCGATCAATCGTATTTATTGAGCATTTACTGTGGGCAGGGTGCTGTACTAAGCACTTGGGAGAGTTCAACACAATATAACAGACACATTCCCTGCCCACAGTAAATTTACAGTCCAGAGGAAGAGACAGTCATTTAATAATAATAATAATATCAATTGTGGTGTTACGTGCTTACTCCGTGCCAAGCTCTGTTCTAAGTGCTGCGGTAGATACAAGATAATCAGGTTAGACATAGTCCCTGTCCTAAATGGGGCTCACAGCCTTAATCCCCATTTTACAGATGAGGTAAATGAGGTCCAGAGAAGTGAAGTGATTTGCTCAAGGTCAAAAAGGAGACATGTGGCAGAGACTGGATTAGAACCCATCTTCTCTGACTCCTAGACCCGTGCTCTTTCCACTAGACCATGTTGCTTCCCTAGATAATATAAATTAATTACAGGCATGTACATAAGTGCTATGGGGCTGGAGGCGGGGGTGATGAATGAAAGGAGCAAGTCAGGTTGACTCAGAAGAGAGTGGGGACAGAGGAAATGAAGGCTTAGTCAGGGAAGGCTTCTTGGAGGAGATGAGCCTTCATTAAGGCTTTGAGGGTGGGGAGAGTACTTGTCCATCACATATGAAAAGGAAGGGCATTCCAGGCCAGATATAGGACATGGGCATGAGGTCAGCAGCAGGCGAGATAGAGGAGATCAAGGTACAGTGAATGGGTTGTTGCGAGAGAAGCAAAATGTTTGGGCTGGTTATAGTAGGAGAGTAACAAGGTGAGAAAGGAGGGGGCAAGGTGATTGAGTGCTTTAAAGCCAATGGTAAGGAGTTTCTGTTTGATGTAGAGGTGAATGGGTAACCACTGGAGTTTCTAGAAGAGCGAGGAAACATGGACTGAACATTTTTGTAGAAAAATGATCTGGACAGCAGAGTGAAGTATAGAATGAGTAGTCCTGTGAAATCTTAAAGCTGGTTTGGGCCAGTCTTGAGGTAGTTGGGGTGGTTTCTGTCTTGTACCATCCAGCCTGACTGGCCTATTGCCTAGGAATTGTCCACTCTGGTGCCCTATAGATCTAGTCTATTACAAGGAAATGTGGCTTCACTTAGGTCAGAGTCACCTCAGGTTAGTAGTAGTTCCTGAGTTCACAGAAGAACCGCCTTGGGATTATGTTTTCTCCAAAAAAAAAAATTTAAGATGTTTTCTTTTTCCTCCACAGCATAACAGCACTTGGTATTTTGCAACACCTGCAGTTGTTTGTGTTCAACCAGAGGTACAGTGTGAGTTTCACAGTGACATTTGGGTGGTGTGGGAAGGTGTAGCCAGGATAAATTCCATTCAGGAAGCTCTAGCTTGATCCATCCCCATACTTGGGGCTGTAGAAAGGTCAGACTACCCTGATCAAAGAATGGAAAAGTATTCAGATGTGGATGCAGTTCAGCATCTTGTGGGTGAGGGTCATGTCTACCAACTCTAATATATTGTGTTTTCCCAAGCACTTTGAACCATGCTCTGCACACAATATGTGCTCAATAAATCCCATTGATTCATATGGTAAGGGAGGAAGGAGGGGAAGAGCATCAGGGACTAGGCTAACCTAGTCTTCTAGACTGTAGGCTCATTTTGGGTAGGGAATGTATCTGTTATATTGTTGTATGGTATTCTCCCAAGTGCTTAATACAGTGCTCTGCACACAGTGAGTGCTCAATAAATCTGACTACACCAAAGGAAAATCAGCTATTAATCCTTCTCTGCAATTGAAAATTTTGCTTTATTTCTTTTCCCCCAGAGAACCCCCTGAAAATAATCAAGAGCCAACTAATGAACAGGCCATAATGGAGTAAGTAATGACTAATTCAATAGAAATGAATGATTTCATGTAATAAAAAAACTTTTGTTCTAAGAACACATGAGTATTTACACACTTTCTCAACACTCCTGTAATGGAGATGATAGAACAGGGGAATAAAGTAACTTTCCCAAGGTGATCCAGCAGTTGGAGTTGAACAAGGGGCTCCTGGTCCTTTGTCCAATGGTCTTTCTTCCCAACCCAGAGAAGCAGTGTTGCAGAGTGGAGAGAGCAGGAGCCTGCGAGTCAGACCTGGATTCTAATCCTGGCTCTGCCACTTGTCTGCTGTGGGACCTTGGGCAAGTCGGTTAACTTCTCTGGGCCTCAGTAACCTCCTCTGTGAAGTGGGGATTAAGACTGTAAACCCTATGTGGGACATGGACTGTGTCCAAACTGATTAGCTTGTATCTACCTTAATGCTTAGTGGAGTGTTTGAAACATAGTAAGTGCTTAACAAATCCCACTAAAATCCTGCATAAGACTGTGTCCTTAAAGAAGCCCACAAGTGGTGAATGATGCTCTTTATTGAGGAGTGTTTACTCCAAGATGTTAACATAAGAGCACTTATCTTCCCTTCACAATCAGGAGGGCCAAACAAGTCTCCGTCCCAAGCGTGAGGAGAAAGCCCTCTCCATCTATCCCTGGGGATTCTTCCCTGGAGCTGGCAGTCAATATGACTTTTTTTTGTCACTGGAAATGATGGAAGAATCCATCAATCAATATTTACTGAGGACTTATTATTAATAATATTTAATATAATAACAATGGTATTTTTGGGCACTTATTGTGTGCCAAGTGCTGTACTCAGTACTAGGGTGGATACAAGCAAATTCAGCTGGTCACAGTCCACATCCCACACATTCTTCATGCTCATTTTGCAGATGAGGTAACTGAGACACAGAAAAGTGAAGAGGATTGCCCAAGGCCCCACGGCAGATAGGTTGTGGAGATGGGATTAGAACCCATGACCTTTTTACTCCCAGGCCCATGTTTTATCCATTATGCCATGATTTAAATGCTGAGCACTGTACTAAGTGCTTGGGAGAGTGAAATCAATTGAGTTGGTAGAAGCAATCCCTGTCCACGAGCCACTGACAGTCTAGAAGTGTTGTGGCCATGCTCCAAGACTACTTGGCTGATTGTATCTCCCACACTGCTGTCCCCATCATCCCATACTCCCTTGTGGGGTTATGAGACTAAATCTGCACCCAGAATAGTAAGGCTGTGACAGCTGCCACTCCTTCCTCCACTTCCCCAGCTCTCTTCCCCTGTCCATACACCTCTTCTCCCAACTGGCTTCCTTCCAGTTTTTTAACAACCCATTCTGACCTCCTTTATGGCGGAATGACGAACTAGACTCAGTGTTTGTTTCTGTTGACATGACAAGATTTATAATCTTCCTTCATCTGACAGTGCATACTATCAACTTCTGGACCGTTTACAGAACCAGCCAACACAGATAAGGACAGATGAACCCAGGTATTACATGTTCTATCTCAACCATAGCATGTAGGTTTTACTTTTAGTTACCCAGGCCACTTCATAAATTATTTCAACTGTTTTCTCTTCAGAGAAGAATGTGCTAATCTTGAAGAGATTCTTGGAAACTGTACAATATATCTCAGAGACCATAATGACAGGTATGTTGCTTACACTCCAGTGAGAATTCCCTTGTGAATCCCTCTCTAAGGAGCCTGTCCATCAGTAGTATGTAACTCAGGGGAGCTTGGTACAGAATTTCAAGATCTTAGTAGCAATAGGAGAACCTCAGAGGCTGATTCAATTGTTCTCCCAAATAGAACCAATTAGATTAGGGTCTTGGCTTGCTTAACAAATTAAGACTGATTATTTTGATTTCCTTTCACCTTAGTATGGACATTGGGATAGTGAGAGATAATATCAAAATCAACGCCTCATGTTTCATTTAGGAAATACATTGACACTAGAAAGGACAAACCACAGAGACACTGTCAGCCACTCATTCCATTTCTTTCAGCCATACCTGAGTTCACAGATAAAGTTAATCAGTAGAAGCATCTTCAATTTAAATTCAGCTGTAGATGTACCACAGTATAGATAGAATGAGAAAGACAATAAATGTCCAAGCTGGCTAAACTCAGATGTAAACAGAGACCTAAAGGAGAAGTGGGGCACGTAGTGCAGTTATGAGTAGGTGGGGCAGGAGGGACATGGACCTGACGGTGGAGGGGGTGGAGGTCAGAATCAAAGTGGTCCATAAGGCATGGAGGCTTCTGCCTACAGCATGTGACCCTGGGGGCCCCTTTTTGCATTAAAGACTTGGTCTGGGACTGTGCTTCAGCCTGGCCCCTTCATTCCCAGCCATTGCTGAGAGTAAAGATGGGGATGATGACTCTTCTGTGAAAGAAGCAAATAAACAATTTGAGCTAAATCATTCCTGTTGATTAGGCCAGATGAAGTCAGGTCTGAAGAATTTCACTGTGGGCAGAGAATGTGTCTGTTGTTGTACTGTACTCTTCCAAGTGCTTAGTTCAGTGCTTTGCACTCAGTAAGCGCTCAGTAAATGATTGAATGAATGAAGGATTTGAGGGGCAGAGGTCTGCTGGAATGTTCTGATTTGTAGTGTTTTCTGCCTCAAGCAGACCCACGGAACTGCCTGATACTCTCTATTCACAAGGAAAATGATCTCAGTATGCCTTTTCTAGGTGGACCAGGAACTGATTGCACATAACTAAGATTTAGAACTCAAGCTCTCTCCTGATCTATCCCTAGGTTCACCACGGAGTTCTTTAATTTCATTTATTGGGGAGACAAATCTTCAGTGAAATTTCTGCTGGAGGAAATCCAGGAGAGTGGCCTAGAGCTCACAGACCCTTTCTTAACAGGTAATGTGCCTGTCTCATTCCGGACAGTGGGTTCAAATTCAGGCCAGCCCTCAGCCTTAGAGACTTCACTCCAGACTTGAGCACTTGAGCAAGAAGTGATGATTCACATGGGCTGTTCCCAAACCTGAGAGAGCTGTGACCACCAATTGAGTTTAATCTCCAGTCAAGGCTGGGTTGGAAATCCATGGGAAGTGGTCTGGACTCCCCAGGTAGGAGGGTTGCTTTAGTTCTATGATAGATCTATAGGATGAATGTTTACTGAAATCCCAGTGAGAACCAACTGGTGCTTATCCTCCAAACTCCAGAGTCAGAGGGTGGTCTGTTGTGCAGGATGACATCGTGAGAAGGAGCATGGCCTAGCAGAAAGCGCACAGAACTGGAGTCAGAGGACATGGGTCCTAATCCTGGCTCTGCCACTTGTTTGTGGTTGACAATGAGCAAGTCACTTCACTTCTCTGTACCTCATTTTACCCATCTTTAAAATGGGATTCAACACCTCTTTTATCTCCCACTTACAGTGTGAACCCCATATGGGCATACATATATAAACTTATATATGTATCCCAGTGCTTAGTACAGTGCTTGGAACATAGCAAGCGCTTACCAAACGTCACAATTATGCCTGCTAGTATATACAAGAATGGCAGGAACAGCTGCCCGAAATAAGGTCAGTGAAAGAACCAATATATGATGAACTTCAGAAACTTGGATGAGCAAAAAAATTTCAGAAAAAAGTAAATGACAGGTTGGCTACCCACTTGATCAAAGTTGCAGATAAAATTGAATTGAGTGGAATTGCTAACACTTAGGAAGACAACCAAAAAAATCTAGTGACTGTAATGAACTGAAAAACTGGCCTTTTAAAAACTGGTAGGGATGAGGTAGCATATGAACATAGAAAAATACCACAAAAAGTGTTAGGGAATGATGGGCTAGGTTTGAGTAGAGTGGAAAAATAATTGGGATAGGGTGGGGGAAAGTAGCCATCTGGAATCAAGGGGTTGGACCAGATGACTGCAATCACTCTGATTTTAGGATCCTTAAGGAAAAGAGTGGGAAATGTCAATTTACACCTTGCAGTTAACATCTTGGAGTCAGTGAGATGCAAACAAAGAAATTGTGGACCTGGTTGTCTTGAAGTTGGTGAGCTAGAGTGTAAGCTTTTACAATGCGGGGTGTGAATACTTCATTCTGGAATATCATTCCCATAGTGATTAATAGGATCTGGTAGCAGAAGGAAATTGTAGGGAAAAAATGCTAACTACCAATTCCCCTTTTATTGGATTAAAATTAGTTTGTGACCATAAGGCTATTGAAGAGCAGGCACTGACTGTGTGGTGAAATGGGAGGAGTACTAGTACAGGGGTTAGGGGTCAGGAAACCTGCATCTAATCCCAGCTCTGCAAATAGCCTGCTGTATGATCTTGGGGAAGTCACTCAACCTCTTTGGGCCTTTGTTTCCTTTCATTCATTCAATAGTATTTATTGAGCGCTTACTATGTGCAGAGCACTGTACTAAGCGCTTGGGATGAACAAGTCGGCAACAGATAGACACAGTCCCTGCCGTTTGACGGGCTTACAGTATAATCAGGGGAGATGGACAGACAAGAACAATGGCAATAAACAGAGTCAAGGGGAAGAACATCTCGTAAAAACAATGGCAACTAAATAGAATCGAGGCGATGTACAATTCATTAACAAAATAAATAGGGTAACGAAAATATATACAGTTGAGCGGACGAGTACAGTGCTGTGGGGATGGGAAGGGAGAGGGGGAGGAGCAGAGGGAAAAGGGGAAAATGAGGCTTTAGCTGCGGAGAGGTAAAGGGGGGATGGCAGAGGGAGTAGAGGGGGAAGAGGAGCTCAGTCTGGGAACGCCTCTTGAAGGAGGTGATTTTTAAGTAGGGTTTTGAAGAGGGAAAGAGAATCAGTTTAGCAGAGGTGAGGAGGGAGGGCGTTCCAGGACCGCGGGAGGACGTGACCCAGGGGTCGACGGCGGGATAGGCGAGACCGAGGGACGGCGAGGAGGTGGGCGGCAGAGGAGCGGAGCGTGCGGGGTGGGCGGTAGAAAGAGAGAAGGGAGGAGAGGTAGGAAGGGGCAAGGTGATGGAGAGCCTTGAAGCCGGAACATGGGGATAAGATAGAGTGTGAGCCTTGGGTTGAACAGGGACTGAGTTCAGTATGATAGCTTTGTATCTACCTGAGAGTTTAGCACATAGTAGGTGCTTAATAAATCCAATGATACCTTTCATTTTATTACGCTCCCACACAATTTGCCTTCTATCGCCCCCTACAGGTACGAAATGCTGTATTTAGGAGAGAGCAGTTGTCGAAACAAAACAAAAAATCACTTACATGAAATGAGCTGGTGATTTATAATGTCATAAAAATGGTAAAGTAACTTAAAAGTATATCTAAGCCAGGTTTTTGAAGATGAAAAAAATGGACCATGATCCTGGACACATATCTGGACTTTCCAATACCAACCAGCTTTCCAATACCAACCAGCCTTGGGTTGTGTGAAACTGGCAGATGAATTTGATTTCTCTTTTTTTCCTAAAGAAAAAGACACTGGGAAGACCTGCCTGATGAAAGCACTACTGAAGCCTGGCGGTAATACTGAAGATATAGTAATTCTACTGCTCCACTATGCTGAAGAGAATGGCGGTTTGGCAGAGTTGCTAAATGCTGTCTACACTGATGAGTGCTACAGAGGTTAAGTAGAGAAAACAAAATAACAATCATAGCTGTAATGATTGGGGTATTTGGTAAGTGCTTACTCTGTGTCAAGCACTGTACTAAGTGTTGGGGTGGATATAAGATAATCAGACTGAGGGCTCCAATATGGGGCAAGGATTGGGTCTGACCTAAGTAGGAGGGAGAACAGGAACTGAATCCCCATTTTACAGATAAGGAAACTGAGGCACCAAGAAGTTAAGTGACTTGCCCAAAGTCACATAGGAGGTGAGTGACAGAGCTGGAATAAGAAGCCAGGTCCTCTGACTCCCAGGCCCGTGCAAAGGGGAGAATACTAACCTTGCCCTAAAATAGAAAGTTTCCACCTCAGACTTTTCAGCACATGTTGTCATTTCCCTGAGATGTGGTCTTAGGAGCTGCACTGTGAACTTTCAGTGTTAAGGGCTGAAATGTCTCCTCAATCCTATAAATCTCCAAAATTCAAGAGTGGAGAAAGAATTGGCTGGAAGTTTGTAATGCCGAGAGCCTGGTCTGGTTACTAAATCTCATCCAGCAGATTTTTGCACTTGTGGTCGAGAAGCAGAGCAGCTGAGTGGAGGGAGAAGGAAGAGCCTCCCATCTAGATAAGAAAAGTTGGAATCCTTAAAACAGGAGGGATCAGGGGTCTGAGTTTTGTTTTTTGTTTTTTTAATGCCCAAATTTCTCTGACAAGCTGAAAGGAGAAGGGACTGGGAAAATAAACCTATTGTCTCAGGACTGAGGGATCTGGTACCTTGTGTTTTTTTTCCCATGGGTGCCCTGGGAACTTCCTATCCTCAACATGAGATACTGTGATTTCCATCTTACTGGATCTCAATTTCCCCTGTGCTTCTCTGCAGCCATCCTGTCCCTCTTGAGTTCCCCTCTCTCTGGCTACCTCTTCAACTCTGGGACAGCAAGGCTCAGCCCTGGAGCATGAAGAGAACCAAGATTCTGGCCCCCCGGCTCCTTCTCCCTATCTCCACTCAGACACGGGATTTTGAATGCTTTCTGACTAGCTAATACACCAGTGAAAAACAGATATGAGCCTGGGTTCTCCTCCACTGGCTCTCCAGGTGTCTCCACAGCCCCTGGGGAGTTTGGCACTCTGGGCTCTGTCATTGCCCATCCACATTCCTCCACCCATCCTCAACACAACTCTCTTACACTCTCTCCCAGGAGTTAAAAACAGGACTCACCTAGTCCGTGTAGGACAGGGACTATATCTGACATGTTAATTTCTAGACTGTAAGATCATTGTGGGAAGGGAATGTGTCTTTTTATTATTATATTGTACTTTTCCAAGCCCCCAGTACAATTCTCTGCGCACAGTAAGTGCTCAATAAATGCAATCGAATGATGGAATGTATCTACCCTAGTGCTTAACACCATACTTGACACATATTAGGCACTTAAGGTTACCAGAAATATTATTTTTAGAACAACAGTGAGCAGGGCATCCCAAAGCAAAAAGTGTCAGAGCCAGTGACTGAGACAAAATAAATTGTCAACTTTTCCCTTTGAAAGCATGATTGCCCCCTGCAGCTTTCTCCATAGTCTTTATCTAACTCAACTATCAATCAGTGTGGTATTTATTGAATGCTTACGGTGTGCAGAGCACTGTTCTAAGCACTTGAGAGAGGACACTAGAAAAGTTAGTAGACATGTTCCCTGTCCACAACAAGCTTACAGCCTATCATTCAGGTATTAGCTAAAGGAAATGAGATTAGTTATGAATCTTTCCCCCTGCCCTTAGGCTAATGTCTCTGCTCTGTTTTTTCCTCTCTAGGGCAGTCAGCACTGCATATCGCGATAGAGAAGGGCCTGGAGAGGATCGCCCAGATCCTTGTGGATAAAGGAGCTGATGTTCACCAAAGGGCAACAGGATTGTTCTTCCAGTTAAAAAAAGCCAAAGAAGATGGCTTCTATTTTGGTAAATTTCCTGCTCAGGCTAACTGTTCAGACATCCACGTGGGCAGGATCTGACAGACAGCAGGTCAGCCACCTCCCTAGATGAACATGAGAAGTGGAGACTCAACAAATGACTGGGGGTGATGGTTTGAGAACCTTCCTCCAGCTAAAACAGAATCTTCCAAACCTTCATCACCCAACACTTTTAGAGTCCCTTCTTCCCATGTACACCTAAGGAAACTGGCCTGAGGACCGTGAGATCTGCTTAGGGTGTTTTGAAATACAACTCACTGGGTTTGCTGACTGGTTCTGCCCTTTGCCTGAATTTGCAACCCTAAGACTATTTAGGATCAGGCAGTGTCTTTATGTGTTGATGTGAGAGGCATAGAGGACAGAGGACCAGGAGAACTGGGTCTAATCCTGGGAAAGTCACTCGACTTCTCTGTGCCTCAGTTTTCTTATCTGCAAAAGGAGATTAAAATACCTTCCCCTGAGGCTGTGAGCCCCATGTGTGTCAGGGACTGTGTACGATCTGATTATCCTGTATCCACCCAACACTTAATACAGTGCATGACACGCAGTACCCATTAATAAATACAATCATCATCATTATTATTATTACCACAAATATTATTAACTCATTTGACAGTTGAACTGGAGTGTACAGTTGTTGATATCCTTGCCCACAGTAGGGGACGACAGCCCTGTTTCTGATTTTTGAAGAAATTTCAATAACCACAGTGCTTTCCACAGGGGAGTATCCTCTCTCTCTTGCTGCCTGCACCAACCAACCCAACTTGGTAAGATTCCTCTTGGAACACAAACACAATCCCTGCAGTCCCGAACGGCAGGACTCCCTGGGAAACACCGTGCTCCATGCCCTAGCGATTGTCGCTGACGACGATAAGGAAAGCATGAAGTTTGTGCCGGAGATGTACGATTTGATCCTGATAAAGAGCGAAGAGAGGAGGATGAAAGTCAAACAGTTTTCTTTGGTCAACCTGGAGAAGATCCACAACAAGGAAGGTCTAACCCCACTTCAGCTGACTGCCAAAGAAGGGAAGCTGCAGGTACGGCCGGCCCAGCGGAGGTCTTGGGTGAGGAGAAAAGGAACAGAGCATGTTTGGCAGCCAGCACTGGGCTTGAATAGGATATCTGTGCCAAAGGGAAGAGTCTTCACTCATCTTTTCTGAGTGACTGGCCCACAACTCAGTCTACAGGCTAAGATGGCCACTGCCATTTACTGAGGCCTGTGGAACAGGGAGTACTTTTCCAGAGGGGAGTGAGCACCAGCTTGCTGTCCACAGTTCCCTATCTCTCCCACACAGGGATAACACCAATTCCAAAAAAGCATACCCCTTTGATCTCAGAGTAAGGCATTCTGGGAAATTACCCAAAGGGATGGGAGGAGATAGACCAAATTCTGACTCTCCTGTCACTTTGGACACTTGTCCATCTAACCCAGAAATGGTGGGGATAGTGAGTGGAATTTGAGTGTCTCCAAGTACAAGTCAGGAAGGGCAGGAGGTTTGGATGGAAGCCGTGGAACACAGCTCTGCTCCTCTTGAAGCGGCTTGGGCCTTGGGATGGCCAGTGAGGGAAGGGTCCCGGGCTGTGGAATGGGGAGGTGGCCCTGGCCATGGGTGAGCAAGCCCCTCTCTTCTGCAAGGCTGAGGCATACAGTGCCCACTCCTGCCACTCCAGCTGCGGCAAGAGTCTGAAACAGTGATGCGTGACCCAAGGTGGCAGGCCGAGAACCAAATTTCCCCCTTTATGAGGATATAATCTGAGTTCAGGGCTCTACCGAGGCACAGCCTAGACTGAACACATGGCATGAAGTTCAGAGGTGCCCAATTCCTTTAGTCTTACTGCAGCCTGTGTGCCTAAGCCATGATTCATGCCAGTGTGGGAGAAGAAAACTTGAGGCCTCTCCACTGGCTGGGGGGAGCAGGGGAAAGACTTCAGGGAATGACAGTCTCCTCTGTTCCCTGCCAAAAAGCTCTTTCAGCGCATCTTAGTCAGAGAATTTCCCAGGGAGGACCCAATGTACCACCTCTCCAGGAGGTTTGTTGAATGGACCTATGGGCCCATCTGCTCGTCTCTGTACGATCTGGATGAAGTGGACACAACAGACCCGCACTCTGCCCTGAAGATTGTGGTGTACAACACCAACCAAGAGGTGAGTGCTGGCAGGACAGTGGGATGTGATCATGTGGATCTGTGAACTTCTCCCTCCCACCTCCATTCTCTTTCCCCACATTTCTCCTCCCTTTAGGGTCAGTCGCCAATTGCTACCAGTACGCTCTCCCACCACGGCTTTGGGGGCCTCCCCACTTAAGCATCTACAGTTTCCCCTTGACAGAAGCAAGGGAGGGACCCTCCTTTAATTTGATAGTGTCCTACTGTCACACTGTCATGATCGCATTCACCTATTAAGTGCTTAAACTGGGGAAATTATGTGGTCATTGGGAATTGGAAATTGATTACCCTGGCCCACAGGACCTTCACTATCTTAGAGCTGGAAAGTATCAACAACAATAAAATACAGCAGTTCATTATGGTTTGTAGGGGATGGGCCTTGGGCATCTCATTTTAGGCCAGAATAGAGTAGAAAATTCTCCTCTCTCACCCAGAAATACAGTGAACTGCTGGATGTGGAACCGCTAAAGGAGCTGTTAAAGATCAAATGGGAAACATTTGCAGCAGCCATGTTTGGGATCTGTACCACCTTCTACCTGATCTACATCATCCTATTCACTGTGATCACAGCTCTGCAGCTCCACATAGATCAGGTGAACCCTTGCTCCCTGGGCTCTTCTCTCTCCATCCCCTACAATTTCTCTTGTAACCCACTGCGGGCTGTTCTTTAACCCCTCTTGAACCTTCTGATGTTTCCAACCTCCACAATTTCCCTGGCTAGCGAACTCCACCTACATCCTCGGAAGTAACTACCTTCAATTTTCAACATCTTCTCCCTTGTGTTGTGATGGGATTTGTTAAACAACGGTGAGCCGCACATAGTACGGGAACTGTGTCCAAACCTGATTTAATTTAATTATGGTTTTTGTTAAGCACTTATTATATGCCAAGCACTGAGGTAGATACAAGATAACCAGGTCCCAAATGGGGGTCAGTCTAAGTAGAAGGGAGAACAAGTATTGAATCCCCATTTTGCAGATTAGGAAATTGAGGCCCAGAAAGGTTAAGTGATTTTCTCAAGGTCACACAGCAGGCAAGTGGCAGGACCAGACTTAGAACTTGGTCCATCCACTAAGTCACACTGCTTCTCTACAACCTGATTAACTTGAATCTACACCAGCACTTAGAACAGTGCTTGATGCATAGTAAGCACTTAACCAATTCCACAATAAAAATAATTGGACAAATGTGTCCACACTCTTTAGCGTTTAGTTGATTTTGTTCACTTCCCCTGCCAGACTTTGCCTTTTAGCCTACCTCAGGAAAGGCTCTCCACCCTCTGTTCTACCTCAGCCATATATCTGGTTTCACTGATACTTCTCTTGGTAGATACTGCTTTCTCAGAGTCACTTTTTCCTTTCTCCTTTCTTGTCCCAGGTACTGACTGTGGTTTTCTTCTCTTTTTACAGGAGCCCGGCTCAGAGTTTGGAAGCAGCAGCAACACCTGGCTCACCGCAGGACAGATTTTCATTTTTATAGTCGCTGGGTGCTACCTGCTGAAGACTGTAAGTGCCAGAGTTTACCAAGAGGTGATTTACTAGAATTAGAAGCACACATCTGATTTGGTTCCTTATTTTCCTCAAAGCCCAGTATTCCTAGGTTTTCCTTGAGTAAATCTGTCCACAACTCTGTTGTCTTGAATTTTTCCAATAAGTTCTGCACCCAGTAAGCACTCAGTAAATACCATTGATTGATAACTCTGCTCCCATAGACCTGTGAATATGAGGGAGGAGTTTTTCTATGCGGCTTCCACACAGAGCTGGTGGTTACTGAGGAGCCCAAATCTGCTCCTCCCATTCTGGAGAAATGAGTGGTAGCAAAAAATTTATCTTAGATTGGGAGTCTGATGTGGGACAGGAGCGAATGCATCTGTCCTGATTAGCTTGTTCTTACATCAGTGCTCAGTACAAAGGAAGAGCTTAACATGTATTACAATTATTATTGCAGTGCTCTGTATTTAGTAAGTGGTCAGTAAACACCACTGGTCAATCAACCAAGGGCTATTACAGGGAAAAGCAGTGTAGCTTAATGGAAAGTATACAAGCCGGGGAGTCGGAAGACCTGGGTTCTAATCCTGTCTCCACCATTTGTCTGCTGTGGGCAAATCGCTTAAGTTATCTGTGCTTGTTACCTCACTTGTAAAATAGGGATTAAGACTATGAGCCCCAAGTGGGACATGGACTGTGTCCCAACCCAATTTGTGTATATCCACCTCAGCTCTTAGTACAGTGTCTGGCACATAGTAAGTGCTTCACAAACACTGCAATTATTATTAACAAATATCATTAAAAATACCCCAAAAGGGGGGGCATATAGCTCCCTCTGCCCAGGGCTCCCTCCTCCTGCTTGAAATTTCCAGGAGTGGAGCAAGAATCAATCAATCAATCAGTGATATTTGAGTGCTGACTGTGTGCATCATCATCAATAAGTGGAATTTATTGAGCACATATTGTGTGCAGAGCTCTGTACTAAGTCCTTGGGAGAGTACAGCAGAGTTGGTAATAATAATAATAATGTTGGTATTTGTTAAGCGCTTACTATGTGCAGAGCGCTGGGATAGATACAGGGTAATCAGGTTGTCCCACATGAGGCTCATGGTTAATCCCCATTTTACAGATGAGGTAACTGAGGCACAGAGAAGTTAAGTGACTTGCCCACAGTCACACAGCTGACAAGTGGCAGAGCGGGATTCGAAGTGTAGAGGGGGAGTGGGAGTGGAATAGGGAGTGGGAGAGGAATTGAAGTGCCCTACAAACTCAGCTCCCAGCTCCCTACAAACCTCTCCCAGGATGTTAATCACAGGGGGCCATTGTTCTGCACCAGAACTGGCTTAGTTTGGGCTAGAGCACTGAACGCCAATCTGTGGTCTGTGTTACATGCTCCCTAACACTTCTGCTGTTTTATAACAGATTTATATGCTTTTCTGTTTCAGGGCTTTGACATCATTTCGATGTGGCCAATTGAGTATCTTTCTTTTTTTGAGAACAACTATTTCCATGTCCTTTTGTAAGTTTACTTTGGGCTCTGTCACAGCCTTTCATAATATTTTGTTTATTAAAGAGAGGGAATTTTCTGACTGTAACTTGGTTTCTGTCAGTCTCCTTCAGACCTCTCTGGTGATGTGTTCCCTTTTCCTGTACTGGGACCGAGTGAAAGAGTATGTGATTATGCAGGCGCTGGCCTTGGTATTAGGCTGGTTTGATCTTCTCTATTACTCCCGAGGCTTCAAGTTCACCGGCATTTTCACCATTATTATCCAGAGGGTAAGGTCAGGGCTCTCAGCTGGGCCTTACTGTCTTCCAACTGTTTATAAGCCTTCCAATCATGTGGCCAGGACCTATCTGATTCTAACTGGCTTTAGATGAATGTCCATGGAGTGCAGGCTTGCCATTTTGTCTCCACCAGCCAACCCCAACATAGTCTCAACTGAGCTACTGATGGCTGTTGGCAGCTGACTCTGTTCCTAAGGAGCCCCTTGGCAGGGGGTGGCCATGATCCCTCTATCAGCTGTCATTATCACAGATGGTCATAGTTGATTAACCCACTACCCTTGTAGAAGATCCACTAATAAGCTTCTCTCTCTCTTCCAGATAATCGTTAGAGATATTTCCAGATTCATCTGTGTGTATATGGTTCTCATTCTAGGCTTTTCAACAGGTAAGCTCACTGTTGGCAGAGAAAATGCATAGCAACTCTGTTATATTGTATCTCCTAAGTGCTTAGTACAGTGCTCTGCATACAGTAGTCGCTCAATAAACAATTGACTGATAAATGTATTTCCTCTAGTGGAAATACAGCGCTAATTTAGGTGAGTGGTTTGCAAGGGAATGTTAGAGGGAAGAGTTACGGATGCTAGCTAGTGCTTGTTTTCTTGTCTGATTCCTCCCTTAGCACATTGTTGGGTAGAAATTGTCTCTATCTGTTGCCAAATTCTTTCCAAGCACTTAGTATAGTGATCTGCACACAGTAAGCACACAATGAATACGACTGACTGAACAAATGAATAGTGGGGGGATCTAGCATCCTATCCTATCCTAACCTTGAAATTGGGTATTGACAAGGGCCACCATCCTACTGTCCTCCCCAGCACCTTTTGGGGCTCCAGTTGGAGACAGAATACTGGGCTGCATGGAGCCTGGTTGGTATACAGTAAGCTCATTGTGGACAGGGAACGAGTTTACCAACTCTGTGGTATTCTCCCAAGCAGTTAGTACAGTGCTCTGCACACAGTAAGCATTCAGTGAATACCACTGATGATGCTGACCACTGATTACACCCGTTATGGCATTGTGTATTTTCTTATATCCCTAAAGCCACCATCCCAGTGCCTGAATGGCTGTGCTCTTCTCTTGCAGCTTTATTTTCCCTGACGAACAAGTGTCCCAGTGAATCCTGCCCCTATGAAAGCATAGGCGGCGCTTTATGGGAACTTTACAAACTCTCCTTCGATATCGGAGACATGACAGGCTTTGAGAATTCTACATATCCTGCCTTATTCCGGATTCTCCTCATCATCTACATGCTCTTCATCTATGTTCTCCTCTTAAACTTGTTGATTGCTCTGATGGGTTACACAATAAATGCGATATCAGAGAAAAATGAAAAAATATGGAGAATGCAGGTGAGAAGTTGTTTAATATTACTATAAAAAAACTCTCTTTGTGTCAATAATTTAGGGGTAAGTGCTAATTCCATTTAATTTCTCATTTTGCTCTCTAGGTACACCATATGCCCTCAGTTTTTGCACCATTCCATCTCAGTGCCCCAAGACCTTCCTTCTGTCTGGAGTTTTTGCTAATGGGATTTAGACCAGTCTCAGTCCCAGCCTGACTCCTTCAGGCACCTGTCCAAGGAGGCTGTCTCACCTTTCAGATTCTCCCCGTTATATAGGAAACTCAGACCTTGAGCATCAAGATTCCCAGCTAGTCTCTGATGGGAAGATTACAGGTTTACAGCCCTGCTGTCTCTCTAACACATCACTCTGCCTGTTCTGGGTTGCCCAGAATCCCCACTAGGCTCTGGTTGGTTTGGGGTTGTGGTTTTCTCACCATCTTTTCAGGAGTGGAGGCTCAGCAATGCAGAAACTCTCTCTGCCAGCCACAGGGCCCAACAAGTCTGCAGGAAGACATCCAGAGTACAATAGGGCCAGGCTACCCTTGGGCCCTGTCCTGCAAGTCACACTCAGTGGGCCTCTTTTCCGCTGGCAGTCAAAGTTCAGCTGCTGCTCAGTTTCAGAAAGCTTTATAGTAAAGAGAGAAAATGAAATTTCTCCCACTCACTACTTGGCCCTCCTGCTGCTTTATAGAGTGTCCTGAGCAGCTCTTAAAAGAAGCAGCTGACAAACTAATTTCGTGCTTGCTGGATTATGCTAGATGTGCCACAGGCTACCGCCATTTTGGTACGTGGCATAAGGGACCATCCATATCCCACCTCACAGCCAAAGCAGTACATCAGGCCTATGGGTGCCCTGACCCAAGCCCCCAATTTGCCCCAGAGTTCTGAAGCTGGGGTTCTGGGGTTCCCCACATCCAAGCTACTTCTGGGATCCCTATGGTTTGGGATCCGCTTTGAATTCTGCTGGATGGAACTAGACCCCTGGGTAACAGTCAGCCCAAAGCAGTTTACACACAGGGCTGATTTGTTCCAGATTGTCACTCCTAATAAGGTAGTCCATGGGGTTGCCCAGTACATGCCACCTGCTTGGTGGCTGGCAGTGGGGGAAGTGGTGGATTATTTTTTTTATGCCAGATGCAATTGCCTCCTGAGACTTTACCCGAACGAGCATAGAAATGGATGACAGTCTTGGGCCTGTGCCTGATTAGTTGTATGTGATCTTGGGCCAGGTCCCCAACTCTAACCCCTTGCATCTACTCAGGGTTGAGGAGCATAAGAAAAAGTTGAGGTCTCTGGCACTAGATGCTATCTCAGCCCGAGGGATTGCTCTTATTATACAGAAAATTTCCTCTGTCCCTGCTATCACAGTCTTCGCTAGAATCCCACCTCCAAAGGTCTTTGCTCATGCTGAATTTGGGTGCTTTGTTTCTTTGGACCTAGAGAGCCATTACCATCCTGGATCTAGAAAGGTTTTTGCCAAAGTGCTGCCAACACCGGTGTCAAAAAAACAAAATTTACCAGTGTCTGGATGTCGGATTGAACCCTGGCAATAAGAAAGATCTGAGAACATGTTTATGGTAAGAGAAGGGGGCCCCCGCAGGTCTCATACCTCTACACTGGGGGTTGGGATGGACTCATTCTGTGTCTTAGGTAGTTTCCCTGCCTGCCACTCCCCCGTCCCTAGGTAGCCCTATAGTGGGGAGGGGCGAGAAAGAGAGGAGTGTAGGACAGAGAGATGACGGAGAAGTAGAAATGGAGGAAGACAGAGAAAAGAGGAGAAATGTCAAGGGAGAGAAGTGGAAACAGAAGAGGGGAAAGGGAGAGCAGAAATGAAGGAAAGAGTAAAAATGGCTATAGGGAGACAGTAGGAAAGAGAAGGAAAAAGGAGTGACAGGGAGGATAGGGCCATAAAGGTGTTTACTTACCTCCTCCCCGTCCCTCTCCATCCTCTACTGGATACCAACGCCCAATCCCAGCAGTTCTGCCAGGGCTGAGTGTGAAGATAAGAGGCTACTTCCTATTATCAGCACTTTTACCCCCGTGCCAGGTGGAAAGAGACTAGCAGCAACTGAATGGCTTCCAAGCCACACCCAAACAGGCCTTTTGGACCGATGAAGGAGATGATGGTTTTCACCTTGCAGGAAACACCCATCCCCAGGCACTCCTTTTTCTTCAACAGCAGCAAGAAAAGCCACCATCAAATTGCTACCCCAGCCTAAAACCAGACAACTCACGTACCCATCATTAGGCCTTTTGGGTGGCAGGACAAAACTCCAAAAACACCAGTCTTTTTTTTTTTTCCTAATCTGTCACTATTTATTATTAAGTAACAAATAACCTCCTCGGAGTTTCTGTCTTGGGCTCCGAGTGTTGGTTCTTCCTAGCCCAAGTAAAGGGTTGAAAACCCACCTCCCTGGGCTGATGATTCCTGTTCCTCCTTATTCCTTCATTTCCTTTGCTGGTGTAGACCTGTCTTCTTCCAGTCTGAATCATGGCACAGACAGTATTTTAGCAACTGTCCCTCTTTCCTGTTTTACATTCTCCTGGGCAAACACGGACCCTTCCTGATGCCTGCTTCGTGTTGTGTCTCTTGTGCAGGGTGAATGAAATATGCCAAGAGAGCAAGCCAAATAAGGGAAACCGATTAGTGGGAATTAATGAGGATCCCACCCCTTCATCTAAGAGAGCGATCCAAGGTAATGGGGACCCTTTGGGGGAAGATTAACCAGTAGCTCAGCTAAAAGGGCTGAGGCAGGGTTCCCTTCAGGACACAACTCACAAAATGGACCTTATATTAAACAAATTCTGCTTTAGGTGAAGCAGCTGGCTTATATTTTAGATTCCATCCCTTTTTTTTTAAACCCTACCAAAATAAGCTATCATGGAAAAGATCCTTTATAAAAAAAAATTAAATCACAAACTTGTTTTACATCTTCTCCTCTCCTACAACATTAGGATATTCATGATTTTCCCAGAAACAAATCCCAAAATCTGAAACAACCATCCGGTTACTGGCTGCCTTTGACCCCAGTCTTCCCTGAGTTTAGCTGAGAGTCCTTGGTCAGGAACGTTAACCTCGCCTACTCCTCGAGAGCCTTCAGACTTTTTGGGAGAATTAATTCCCTTTCTCCAGCTTCAGAAATCCACTTGCAAAGCCCTCTGCTCTGTGAAGCCCCTGTGGACATAGTAGATTTTTTTGTTTTTCAGATCGAAGACCTGTTGTGGAAAGTAAAAGGAAAGATGTACGGACCTCCTTTGTGTGAAAGGGAATGGTCAGAAGGTTTCCTTTGTTTCTGGTGGTTTCTTCACTAGGTGGTAAGCTCTTTGAGGGCAGAGATTCTATCAACTCCACTGTATTATGTTCTCCCAAGTAAGCTCTGGACACATTAAGCACTCAATAAATACCATTGATTGACTGATTAGGTCACAGGATGTAATGACAGAATATACTGGTCATTTCAGCCTGGTCCTAGTTTATGAGAAAGGTTCTGTCTAATTTTGCTTTTTTCTTCAAGCTGCTCCCAGTATACAGCCTGACTTCTAGTGCCAGTTTCCCATTTTTTAAGCAGCGGGTAAAGAAGGACCTCAGACTTGGGGCAGTACCTTTAGGGACAGTGCTTTGGGGGGAGTGACTTCCAAATAATGAAATCAGAATATAGCTATCAATAAGTGACTGTAAAAATTTTAAAAAGACATAATGTTAATAAAGATAAAGTGGGTAAAAGACATCTACCCATGTAGAAAGAGCATGGGTCTGGGAGTTAGAGTACCTAGGTTCTAATTCTGGTTCTACCAATTGCCTGCTATGAAACTCTGATCAAATTACTTAATTTTTCTGTGCCTCAGTCACCTCATCTGTAAAATGGGGATTAAAGCTTCTTCCCTCCATTTTAGAAAGTGAGCCCCATGTGCCAGTGGGACTCTGTCCAACCTGGCAAACTTGTCCCTAAAGTAGCATTTAGAACATTGCTTGAAACATAGTAAGCACTTAACAAATACAATAAAAAAAAAGGCTTAGGTAATGGATGTATAGTGTTAGGGACATGATCTTATGGTTTGTATAGAATTGGTCATTTGAGGGGGACCTGAAAGGGAAGGGGAGGCAAGAGTGGGGAGGAGAAATGGGTAAGGGAGAGGGAAGAGCACTAAGAAGAAATGAGAAAGGGAGAGAGAAGAAGGAAAAGAGATGGGGGCGAGGAAAGGGAGGGAGACAGGGATGGAGGGAGAAATATCAAAACATATTCTTCCTTCGATGCTGTTCTCCACCAACCTCTGCTTCCTGCCCTCAGTACTTTTCTGCAGCCAGGCTGCTCCTGTCCTCCTCCACACAAGTGGGTGGTTGCAAGGAGGGGATGGAAAAGGGCACCAGGGACCTACTCCTCTAATGCCAACCCGTACCTCGATCTCGTCCATCACATCCTTGACCTCTCGCCCACATCCTGCCTCTGACCTGGAACGCCCTCTCTCTTCATGGGAAGCAACATGGCTCAGCGGAAAGAGCCTGGGCTTCAGAGTCAGAGGTCATGGGTTCGACTCCCGGCTCTGCCACTTGTCAGCTGTGTGACTGTGGGCAAGTCACTTAACTTCTCTGTGCCTCAGTTACCTCATCTGTAAAATGGGAATTAACTGTGAGCCTCACGTGGGACAACCTGATTACCCTGTATCTCCCCCAGTGCTTAGAACAGTGCCCTGCACATAGTAAGCGCTTAACAAATACCAGCATTATTAACATTATTATTCACATCTAACAGATGATCACTTCCCACCTTCAAAGACTTATTGAAGGCACATTTCCTCCAAGAGGCCTTCCCCTACTAGGCCCTCATTTCCTCTTCTTCCATTCCCTTCAGTGTCACCTTTTATTTGTCCCCTTTATTCATCTTTCCCTCAGCCCCACAGCACTTATGTACATATCCATAGTTTATATTAATGCCTTTTCCCCTCTCTAGCCCATTTGCTTGTTGTGGGCAGAAAACTGGTCTACCTACGCTGTTATATTGAACTCTCCCAAGCACTTAGTACAGTGCTCTGCACACAGTAAGTACTTAATAAATACACTGGATTGACCTTCCAGGCTGTCTTGGCTCAGAGTATCTGGAAGAGTCTCCTGTCTCCCCACACTCTTCGTATCACTGAAAACACTTGGGGGTTGTTTTGGTTGGCTGTTACCTGAGGCATCCTGTAGTTCCAAGTGATTACTATTCAGTGCAACCTTTTGAGTTAGTGACAAACTATTTTACATCTCCCAGTAAAATTTTGATTTCAGTCTTGAAACTGGAATGGCGACCACTGAGAGGACTATCTATTCAAACATTTATGCAATTGGTCTCAACCTGTAAATGTGTGAGATTATTTTGAACTCTATTCCTATCTCCTTAGTCTTTACTAGACTCTTTTTGGGACCAGGGAAGCAGAGTGGTCTAGTGGAAAGAGAGTAAGTCTGGGAGTCAGAAGGCTGGGGTTCTAAACCTGGCTCTGCCACTTGTCTGCTCTTTGATCTTGGTTGAATCACTTAACTTCTCTGTGTCTCCATTTCCTCTTCTTTAAAATGGGGATTTAATCCTATTACCTCTATTTAGATTTTGAGTCACCTTGTGAAGCAGGGACTGTGTTCAATCTGTCTTGAATTTACACCAGTGTTTAGTACAGTACTTGAAAAATAATAATAAGCTCTTAACTCAGTGTGGCTTAATGGAAAGAGAATGGGTTTGGGAGTCAGGGGACATGGGTTCTAATCCTGCCTCCACCACTTGTGTGCTATGTGGACATGGGCAAGCCACTTAACTTCTCTGTGCCTCAGTTACCTCATCTGTAAAATGGGGATTAAGACTGTGAGCCCCACTTGGTGCAACCTGATTATCTTGTATCTACCCCAGCACTTAGAACAGTGCTTGGCACATAGTGCTTAATAAATTCCATCTTTATTAATACCATAATTATTATAATTATTCAATTATTATTCAATTATTCAATTCAATTCAATTTCAATTCAAGAAATTGAATTCAAGAATTCAAGAATTCAATTCTTGAATTTCAATTCAAGAAATATTATTCTTCAATTATTATCTTTCCCTCCTCCTCCATACCTTATCTCACCTTGGCTTCACAGACTCTGTCCTCTCCTGGTTCTCCTCTTACCTCTCTGGCCGGTCATTCTCGGTCTCCTTTGCTGGAGCCTCCTCCCCCTCCCATCCTTTAACTGTTGGAGTTCCTCAAGGGTCAGTTCTTGGCCCTCTTCTGTTTTCCATTTACACTCACTCCCTCGGTGAACTCATTCGCTCTCACGGCTTTGACTACCATCTCTACGCAGATGACATGCAGATCTACATCTCCGCCCCTGTCCTCTCCCCCTCCCTTCAGGCTCACATCTCCTCCTGCCTCCGGGACGTCTCCACCTGGATGTCGGCCCGCCACCTAAAACTCAACATGAGCAAGACTGAGCTCCTCATCTTCCCTCCCAAACCCGGTCCTCTCCCAGACTTCTCTATCACCGTGGATGGCATGACCATCCTTCCCGTCTCTCAGGCCCGCAATCTCGGTGTCATCCTTGACTCGTCCCTCTCGTTCACCCCACACATCCTATCCGTTACCAAGACCTGCCGGTTTCACCTCTACAATATCGCCAAGATCCGCCCTTTCCTCTCCACCCAAACGGCTACCTTACTATTACGGGCTCTCGTTATATCCCGGCTAGACTACTGTGGCAGCCTTCTCTCTGACCTCCCTTCCTCCTCTCTCGCCCCGCTCCGGTCTATTCTTCACTCCGCTGCCCGGCTCATCTTCCTGCAGAAACAATCTGGGCCTGTCACTCCCCTTCTTAAACAACTCCAGTGGTTGCCTATCGACCTCCGCTCCAAACAAAAACTCCTCACTCTAGGCTTCAAGGTTCTCCATCACCTTGCCCCTTCCTACCTCTCCTCCCTCCTCTCTTTCTACCGCCCACCCCGCACGCTCCGCTCCTCTGCCGCCCACCTCCTCACCGTCCCTCGGTCTCGCCTATCCCGCCGTCGACCCCTGGGTCACGTCCTCCCGCAGTCCTGGAACGCCCTCCCTCCTCACCTCCGCCAAACTGATTCTCTTTCCCTCTTCAAAACCCTACTTAAAAATCACCTCCTCCAAGAGGCGTTCCCATACTGAGCTCCTCTTCCCCCTCTACTCCCTCTGCCATCCCCCCTTTACCTCTCCGCAGCTAAACCCTCATTTTCCCCTTTTCCCTCTGCTCCTCCACCTCTCCCTTCCCATCCCCACAGCACTGTACTCGTCCGCTCAACTGTATATATTTTCCTTACCCTATTTATTTTGTTAATGAATTGTACATCGCCTTGATTCTATTTAGTTGCCATTGTTTTTACGAGATGTTCTTCCCCTTGACGCTGTTTATTGCCATTGTTCTCGTCTGGCGGTCTCCCCCGATTAGACTGTAAGCCCGTCAAACGGCGGGGACCGTCTCTATCTGTTGCCGACTTGTTCATCCCAAGCGCTTAGTACAGTGCTCTGCACATAGTAAGCGCTCAATAAATACTATTGAATGAATGAATGAATATTATAATTATTTTGCATAGCTTAATCAAGAGCTTACCATTCTCTTTCCAGCCATCCCCAATCATTAAAATTTCCCTCATATAATATTGATTGGAGGATTCGCCAATACAGGAAATGGATGACTACTCAGTTCTGGCCTCACCCATCTCCAATGGCTTGCTCTGCTCGGAGTGTCTCTGATCACCACGGTAGCTCTGGAGCTGGGTTTTAATCCTAGCTCTGCCACTTGCCTGCTGGGCAAGCCACTTCACTGTGCCTCATTTACTTCATCTGTAAAATGGAGATTAAGACTCTGAGCCTTATGTGGGAAATAGATTGTGTTCAACCTAATTATCGTGTAAATACCCTAGTGATTAGTACAGTGCCTAGAACATAGCAAGCACTTAACAAACATCATTAAAAGTAATAGAAGGGGGGGGGAGAGAGAGATCAGTCCCTCATTCCTAAAAAGACAACACTGCTGATCCTTACCAGTGTCACTGAAGCTCTGCCACTTCTACACTATATTACCCAACGTAAAGCAGAGAATATTTCCAGCTCTTCACCCAATTGGGTTGAACATCGCTGGGCTGCACAGACCCCCAAAGATGCTTCTGGGTGGACCTTCTTGTTTTGTTAGTACCGGGCTTACAAATAGGATGTTAAGTGAGGATTGGGAGTTTGAAGAAGGGTATTTATGCTTGTCCATAAAACATTGGCTTTGGCCATTTGTTGGGTACACTAAACACCCTTAGAACCACCCCATATCATCCCTGAGATGCTGTTCGGGACCCTTGGGTTGATGAGCTACCTAATTATTATTGTCATGGTATTTAAGTGTTTACTATGTGCCAAGCACTATACTAGCTGTCAGGGGAAATACAAAATAATCTGGTCAGATTGAAGTAATGGAATATAAAGACATATATGTAATGAGTTCTTTAAGGGTAGTGAGTACTTGAGTGATATATAAAGGCTGAAAGTGGTAGTTGGGGATATAAAAAGTTGCAGGATTTGAAAGTAATCACGGAAAGCCTCTCAGAAGAGATGTATTTTTTTTAACGCCCCAGTCTGTCACTCATGGTGGCAGGTGGAAAGTTGTCTTTCTCCAAGATGTCAAACATGATGGCAAACAGTGCTCTACTAACTGTCAATAGAGAGGTTATGGCTTCAAATCCTGGATCTGCCACTTGTCAGCGGTGTGACTGTGGGCAAGTCACTTCCCTTCTCTGTGCCTCAGTTACCTCATCTGTAAAATGGGGATTAACTGTGAGCCTCACGTGGGACAACCTGATTACCCTGTATCTACCCCAGCGCTTAGAACAGTGCTCTGCACATAGTAAGCACTTAACAGATGCCAGCATTATTATTATTATTATCCCTGAGCCCTCTTCTTCAAACCCAAGGCATGGCTCAGTGGAAAGAGCGCAGGCTTAGGAGTCAGAAGTCATGGTTCGAATCCCGGTTCTGCCACCTGTCAGCTATGTGACTATGGGCAAGTCACTTCACTTCTCTGTGCCTCGGTTTCCTCATCTGTAAAATGGGGATTAAAACTGTGAGCCCCACGTGGGACAACCTGATCACCTTGTATCCCCCAGCGCTTAGAACAGTGCTTTGCACATAGTAAACGTTTAATAAATACTATGTTTCCTTGCTAAGAATCTCTGAGATGGTAACGTGTAGTGGCATTAAATTGTCACACGGGGGCAGCAGAGAGTAGAGAAGGGTACCACACGGCCCGGGTTTTGAAGGCTTTTGCAGTCAAACATTTTAAAGATTAATTTGATGACTTGTTTCAATTTGGAAGGCTCCTGGGACAAAAGCTGAAATTTGATCATTGGCTTCATTTTCCCAATCATTTATTGAGCTCTTACCGGGTGCAGAGCACTGTATTAAGAGCTTAGGCAGGAACGATATAACCCTGCCCACAACGAGTTTACAAATGTGTTCAGACGGTGTTACAATTTAGGGCAGTGGTTCTCTCTGTTATACACTGTCATGCCTACTGATTAGAAGAGCACATTGTCCAGACAGTGTTTTCTGCCTCTATTGTGCTATTCCAAGGATTTAGCAGCGAGCGCTGCACATAGCAGTTGATCAATAAATTCAGCTACTTGATTATTACTGTTGCTTAATTTACTCCACGTTTTATTTCCCTATCTCTGTCTACTCCCTGCCTCCTAGGGAGTGAAATTCTGTGGGCTAGAGAGTGCCTGAATCTATATCCTTCCATCTTTCACCAGAGTAAGGAACCCTGAATATTATAGGCACTTACCAAAATCCACTAATACAGACGATTCTACTACATCTTAGTTGCATTCCTACCAATCCCTGTGTTGTCCAAAAACTGTGTTGTGTCCACTGTTGTTTCATCAGGAATTAGGGGAGCCAGAGGGAAGATGGTTAAATTAAAATATCAGTACATTCACAATGATATCTCGTTAATCCTTGTGCTTCCCCTGCTCCCCCCTTTTCTACATAATTTTGTCTATCTCTTCTATTTAACTGTATGATACTTGATGACAGAAAAAAGTATATTTTGCTTCTGTTGTGTTATTCGAAGTGCTTAGAATAATGCTGTGCATCCAGATGCTCAACAAGCAGTATGGTCTAGTGGAAAGACCACAGGCCTAGGAGACAGAGGATCTGGGTTTAAATACTAGCTGCTCCATTTGCCTGTTGGGTGACCTTGGGCAAGTCACTTAACTTCTCTGTGCCTCAGTTTCATCAACTATAAAATAGGGATTCAATATTTGTTCTCTCCCGTACTTAGATCGTGAGCCCCCTGTGAGGCAGGTACTATGTCCAACTAACTTGTGCCTACCCTACCACTTGGAACAGTACTTGATGAATAGTAGAGTATTACCAAGCACCATAAAATAAATAAATGAATGAATGAATAAATGCCATTGGTTGTCAGCCTACTCAGTGGTCTCGTAGCCTCTGTGCTCTCCCTTCTTCTGATGCCTGGGCCATTTTTCTAAAACATCATTCTGAACACATCACTTGGCATCACAAAAATTCCCATCAAATAATCTCCTGACTTCTGATTTCACGGCTCTCCACCAGTATTTTCCTTCTTACACATGTCTCTCTTCACCTGTTATTCACTAGATTACGTCTTTCCTCCTGTTGCTTGCTCTTGGCTGGTCCATTGCTCATACCCTTCCCCCTGCCAGAAACTCTCTTCTTCCTCAAATCTGTCAGACTATGTCCCAACCATTTTCCAAGACTTTATAGAAACCCAGGCCTATTACCTATCTACCCACGTTTTTCATTCCTTTACCACACACCTACCAATTTCTAACTCCTATTTAGACTGGGGAAGGGCATACCAGTGTCTGCTGCTGAAGAAGGCACAAGAGATATTCTATTCCATGGCCATTACCACTTCTACATAGATTGCTCCCAAAGATACCTCCCCAGCCCTGATTTCTCACCTGCCTTACAATCTTGCATATCTTCTTGCTTCCAGGACCTCTCCAGATGTCTAGCACTGAACTCTTCATCTTTCCTCTTGAACCCATTCTTCCCCCTAACCATCCTCTTTGTCTCATAAATTCTGCCACCTTGACATCACCATTAACTCCTCCGTCTTCATCCTCTTACAACCAGCCTGTCACTAAATCATGTTGATTTTTCCTCCTCAACTTATCCTGGATCCTTTCCTTCATCTCTCCAAATGGTCACTATCCTGGTTTAAGTTCTTGTCATCTCCCAACTCAACTACTGTACTGCATCTGTCTCTGGTTTCTGCTTTCAACCTCTCCCTGCCTCAGTTTCACTCTTCTCATTCTCTTACCAAACCCTGAAAGCTTCAGAGCAGAGTTAAAAAGACCAAAAATCTGGCCTTCTACATGATGCAGTAGGTAGTATCAGGTAGCCTCCTGAATACTTCTTGCCACTCCCAAGATCTAGCAAGTTAGCTTCTTTCCTCATATAAACCCTCCCACATTTTCACCCATACAGTCAAAACAAAAAACTGACAGATGAATTAATCAGTGGAAATTTTGGGGCACTTACTGTGCCCAGAACTCTGTACTAAGTGCTTGGGAAAGTATAAGACATCAGAGTTCATAGAAATGTTCCCTGTCCACAAGGAACTTACAGACTATATGGGGAGACAGACATTAAAAGAAGAGGCAGATGGGAGAGGATTGGGGCTAGGTAATGAAACGAAATATTTTCTGTGTCCCGGGAACTACCCCAAACTGGACTGTCCTGCAAAAATCAGGACAAGCCCTTATATCCCCACCTGGCCAGAACAGAAGATAAATGTCCAAAAGACCACTGGGGGAATGCCCATCTGGAGTGTGATTGACACTGGGTGTCAATCCAGCTAAACAGAAAGATCTGATGAGATTCTGTCCAGCTGAACTCATTTCTAGTCCAGAGCACTGGGCATCGACTGTTACACGGATTCCCAGTGGTTCACATGGTTCACAGTGAGGCAGACATTTGGGCTCCTCTTTCTCCCATCATGATCTCCCACCTCTCCCATCTTCTCGAGGGCTACCATCTGAGTCAAGGGCAAAGTTCCCTGGAGGTGGCACCACCTCACTCCGAAGGAGTACCTTACTAGGCCCTTCTGGCCTCAATTCAGCAGACAGGACTCCAGACAAACTTTCATGGCCCTTTTGCTAAAAGTGAAGTGTTTAGATCATTTATTCAAAACTGAAAAACGATTGCCACATACCACAATCCTGGGGAGAACAGAAATATCAGACCTCAACTTCCCACCTTCCTTGCCAGTTGTGCAATCATTAAGGATTTCATAAACATTAGATCTGCCTCACTATAGGTATCAGTTTAGCGGTAGCTGTTTAGCTGGGCGGAGCAGACTGTCTCCTTCACAGGATGATTTTTCACCCTCCAAGTATACAGATTTTACTCTGATTTACAGGGAAGTCTCAGCCCTAGGGAGCTATGTTGGAGGGAAAAAGGAGGACAGAAGGGTAAAGAGAAACAGCCCAGCCCAATGGAAAGAACACTGGACTGGGAGTCAGAGGTCCTGCAGGGTTTTAAAACCAGTTCTGCCACTTACCTGCTGTGTGACTTTGGACAAATCACTAACTTCTCTGAACCTCAGTTTCCTCATCTATACAATGAAGATTCAATGCCTGTTTTCCCTCCTACTAAGGCTGTGGGCTCCAAGTGGGGCAGGAATTGTGTCTGAACTGATTACCTTGTATCTACTCCAGTGCTTAGTACAGAGCTTGACACATAATAAGCGCTTAAACAATACCATTACTAAGAGATGAACAAACATCCTGGTTAAGTCTGCTCTTTGCTCAGTGAAACAGCTCACCCTATCCACCTGTTCTAATACTATGATCCAATCTTTACAACCTCTATGAAACAGGGAGGCTATTTTAGTTTCATTTTCCAAAGTACTTACATTTCAACTCAGAACTTGGCTTCCAGAAAGCTTGCTTGGTTGCGGACACACACACCCAGGGACTTACTCTTCAGTCCCTGACTCAGGGAAGTCAAAATTGTGCCAAGCACAAGGGAGCAGGACTTTGGATTTTGGAGTAGCGAAGGTGTCACTTCTGGATCCAAGATTTTTTCCTTCTCTAAATGCCATTTTAGGACGCTGCCTCTTCTTAGCTCACCATCTCTCCTTTCTGCCTGGCAGATTTTGCTGTCTGCTCCCCACGGGGAGGAGTTTGAAGTGGCAGTGCCCAGCCTGTTCATGTCAGCGTCCAGCCTGGCAGGGATCGCCTTGAGTCTCTGGTGAGTGAGTGTGGGGAGAAGGGGCTGGTGGTGGTGGGATGGGCCAAGAAAGAGGGAAGGAGACACATGGAGTGGGAATGGCAACATTTTTCCCTTCATCATCTACTGTGTCAGCCTCCACCAGTTAGGAAAATGAGCCTTTGGAAGGAATGCTGGGGGGAGCTGGGAGCTTGGGGACAATCCCAATTAGACTGTAAGCCCATCATTGGGCTGGGATTGTCTCTATCTGTTGCTGAATTTTATATTTCAAGTGCTTAGTACAGTGCTCTGCACATAGTAAGTGCTCAATAAATACGATTGAATGAATGAATCCCTTTGTAAGCCACAAAATCTATTTGAAAAGCAAGTAGATCTAAAATGCTAATCAATCAGTCAATCAAAAAGTGGTATTTACTGAGTGCTTACTGTGTACAGAGCACTGTACTAAGCACTTGGGTGAGTACAATACATCAGAGTTAATAGACATATTCCCTGCCCACAGTGAGTTTACAATTTACAGGGGAAGACAGACATTACTGTAAATAATCTCCTCTCACACCTTCCTGCTTTCTGAACATCTAGATTCCTGTTGAATCTCTGGAAGTGTAAACGAAGCTGCCCAGTGACCACTCAGGTGAGGTTCTTCATCTTGGATCACCCTCTCTTTGATATTTTTTTATTTTCCAGGTGTTTGTTAAGTGTTCATTATGTGCCAAACCCTGTTCTAAAAGCTGGGATAGATACAAGGTTATCAGGTTGGACATAATCTTTGTCCAGCAAGGGGCTGACAGTCTAGTTTAGGAGGAAGTAGGATTTAATACCATTTTACTACTGAGGGAACTGAGGCATGGAGAAGATAAGTGACTTGCCCAAGGTCATATAGCAGATAAGTGGCAGAGCCGGGATTAGAACCCAGGTCCTCTGATTCCCAGGCTTGTGCTCTTTCCCCTAGGCCTCACTGATTCTCTGGGCCTCAGCTTCTCCTGTCTTTAGGTCCCGGTGCTGCTCTGAAACATGGCCATGGTAGAAAATGGCCATTTTAGAAGGAGAAATGAGGGACCTGAGTTGTTCCCTGTGGGCCAGTCTGGAAACACCTTCTCTTTTAACCCAGAGTGAGAACAGGCAGCAGGATTCTCCAACCAAACTGAGACAGGAGTCCTGCACTGTCCAGTTGTCACTGACTGGTCACTCTTGCTGGTTGCTCCTTGAGAATGTTCTGCCTATGTTGTATCTAATCTATGGCAGTAAGAAATGCCAAGGGAATGGAGAAAATAGGAAGAAGTCATATTATATTTGCTAGCCCCTCTTCTCCCATATCTGGACAAGCCCCACGGTAGGAGTTTCTGAGTTTGTCTCTGTTCAATTGTCCAGGTCCAGCAATGAGCAGTCAGAACCCAGATGGACAGGAGCCAAGTGGAGGGTAAGTTGTTTCGCTGTTCAACACCAGACTGCTGTTTATTGGTGTCTCTTCTTTGCTCCTCCACAGGCATTGTTTCAGGGTTTGCTCTGTGGCAAGTGGAAGGGGAGATGAAAATTATTTACCCCAGGAGCCCTGAGTGAATCACCATTCACCCGAGTGCACACTGGTTGGGGGGAGGTGGGGTCTTATGTTGGACTTGCACATTTCAACCTTTCTCCACAATGCCTCCATCCCCCCATAACTCCAGAGCTCCTGCCCTCAGCCTCTGGATTAAGATACCTGAAGGAGTTCTAACTATTCATGCGGTGTCCAGATTACAGTTGGCAACATCATCATCAATGGTATTTACTGAGTGCTTACTGTGCATAGCACCATGCTAAGCACTTGGGAGACTGCAATACAACAGAGATGTTATGAGTTCAATCAATTAGTGGCATTTACTGAGTGCTTATGTGCAAAGCTCTGTATTAAACTCTTGGGAGAGTACAGTAGAGGTGGGAGATAACCTCAGTCTTAGACCGAAAAGTCGAGAGCAGGGTCTAGGGGGAGGCCAGTGCAGGTGAGCCATTGGTGAGGCCAATCCTCTTCTCTGACAGAGGGGAGGATATGATCAGAAAAACCCCTCCGGCAGTCAGAGCAAGCTTACATGAGGTACAGAATGGTTTCCCCACCAGGACCACAGATTGAACCCAATATTATTTGAAGAGGATGATGATGTTGTGACCTGGCACATCTGTTCTTGCTTCTCCCTGAAAAACCTGTCCCGAGCCAAGCTTTTGTTCATTTGATCATCTTCTCTGCAGATTACAAGATGACTTCGAACCGTCGGGCCAACAGAAACCCTCTCCAGAGGAGACAGATGCTTCTGATCTGCATGGAGAGTGTGTGACTTATGTTAACGAGGGGTGACCGGGGGAATCCTGGCTGAACACGTGTGTGCCAGAGCTGCATTTGGTGAAACCCAGGATTGACAGTTTCTTGCTGCATTCTGATGCAATCCTAGGCTGCTAGAGGGGTGGTGTTGGGACAGACCGGAGTGGAGCCTTGCTTAGTCTGAGGATAAAGGAGGCACAAGGGACCTAAGGGAGGAGTTGGGTGATCCCCTTCTACATGGCCCCACCCTGTAGCTTCCCCAAGTCTAGTCTTCTTCTCTCCTTCTACAACCGAGGCCCACTGGACTCTGAGGGTAGTAGGTTCTAAACAGCAAAAGGAAACGGGTTTTCCACCAGTTGGGATAGGCCTATGGAATTGGTTACCAGAGGAAGTTGTGCAACCAGTTTTACCAGTTGGCCCTGAGAGCAAGGAAGGGAAGACGATAGATTAGACTATTGTTTTCCTAGTGGCTTCAAGAATGGATACCAGGAAGGGGAGGACTCGGAGATGTAAACTGCAACTTCAGTCCTGGTTCTCTTTGGGTGTCAGTGTGAGTCAGCCCCTCTAGGTCACTGGGTTTGAAGAATGTGAGAAAATAGATGAAATGTGTTATGTATTATTCCAATCAGAGCAATAAGAAGGTGGAATGGTTTGTCCACAGACATGGATCTAGCCTTGAAGTTAGGGGAATGGTTTGATGTACACCCAAGAGAACAGGAATGGCATCCTGCCTGTGTATGTGTTCTCCCATAATTAAAAAAAAATCCTAAACTCTGGCTTCAAGACTGTGCATCTGCAATCTGCCTCTTACCTTTCTACCCTCTCCTCCAGTTAAAACCCAGCTTGACCTCTTCACTCCTGCCATATCAACTTCCTAACTGTCCTTGCAACTCTCCTGTTTATTTCTTTCCCACTGGGTGCAATTTCCTCCCAACTCCAATCTGCCTGGCCATATTCCTCCTCATCTTCAAAATCCTCCTAAAAAGCCATCTCGTCCATAAGGTACTCCATAATTTCCATCTTCCTGGCCATCTGGCCCCTTAGAACTCACATATATCTGTTTATTTGCTAAGTTTTTAAATCAATTGCTTACTTTTGTCTTTATGTGTTTTGACTTTATGCTCATTCTTATTTGCCTGTTGTAAATGTGCCAATTAGTGTCTACTTGTCTACCCCACTAAATTGTTAGCTATTCAAGGTGAGGTAACTTTTTAAAAAAATTATCTTGTGTCTAGTTTATAATTCAGTGCTCTGCACCCGATATATGCTCAGGAATCGCCATTTTTAAAAATTATCTCAACTTCTTTAAAGACAAATACCCTGCTCTGGTGTTCACTTCACCCCAAGAAGCTGTTGGGAGACACAGTTGAATTCTCATGTACCTTCTAACTCACCCAGGTAATTAGAATCCTATTTGAACCACCCTTACTGCTTTATTCCTTTCCCAAAGAATCTCATTTCTAATACGGCCTTGATCAAATTCCTGTCTCTCATGCATCTCATTCCCTTTCTTGTGGAAACTGGGAGATGGTGCCCAAACTCCTGGCTGAAGCCACAGAATCAAGGACCTGTGGTTCCTGCTGTGAGGGTCTGAGCTTATAGGGGAAGTGGTCTGCATTTTCCATGGAAAGGGGCAATCATATTTTCCTGGTCCAAGAGGCATAGAAGGCAGGCTGAAGGATGATGGTAAGAGGTGGTTTAAACTTGCTGTAACTCTAAACCACATCTTGTGGGCAGGAAACATGTCTAATAATAATAATAATAATAATAATTTTGGTTCTTTATTAAGTGCTTACTTTGCCAGGCACTGTACTAAGCACCAGGATGGATACAAGCAAATCGGGTTGGACACAATCCCGGTCCCACTTGGGGCTCTCAGTCTCAATCCCCACTTTACAGATGAGGTAAATGAGGCAGAGAGAAGTGAAGTGACTTGCCTAAGGTCACACTACCATTTCAGTTGTATTGTATTCTTCCAAGTGCTTAGAACAGCTCTCTATTCACAGAGCACTCAACAAATACCATTAATTGACTGAAAACGGAAACAGAGGCCACCAGAGAAAACATAAATAACAAATTCTCCATCCTATAAGCATGTCCACTGGGTTAAATGTTTTCTCCTTCTTCTCAGCTTCGAGTTGGACTGCACAGACTCTGCAGTGCTGTTTACTTCCTCAAATATGGCTCAGATGGCACAGGAAAGTGACGGTTCAACTTATGGGTGAGTTTGGGATCTTGGAGATCACTTATCAATCAACTCAATTCCCTACTGCAGGTTCAGATAATATCTCACCTTTCCGATAATATCTCACCTTTCCCTTTGCTCTAAACAAACCTTTCAGGGCTAAATGACCCACTGTATTCACTTGTCCTAGCTGTCCAGCTCCACAAAAGTGGGGTGGTGTAGGGGTGGTGCCCACCACCACACAATGTAGAGCTGACCAAGAGACTGGTCAGCCTGGCATCAAGAGGGACCCACTGGACAGGCTCATACAGCCCTCTCAACTCAAGACCCCCCAGGCGGCGTCATTTCGCTCCCCACCTTTGAGGAGGCTGTGGGGGCTGCACCTCAGTTGCTGGGACGCTGCCTCTTATGTGGTAGTTCCCCACCCATAAAGATAATTTCTGCACTTCTAAGACTACAGCCCGACAGCCCAAGAGCCTCTGCTTGTGTGCTTACCGAGGTGGTACCTTGAGTTTGGCTTCCCTACAAGAAACATTGCAGACTGTCCATCTAAGCAAATTTTTTTTAAGGTAGGTATCTATCTATCCTGGCTGTCTTAGAGGTCTGCCCATCTAGATCAAGTGATCAGTTCAGGGCTCCTTCAGCTCTAGGCCTCGAGGGATCGGAAAACTGACATCCTGCCGGAAGTGGTCAGCATTTCCCAGCTCTTCATTCAGCCAACCTGAGCGTCCATAAGAGGCAGAGCATTCCAAGCAAGGGAAAGGAACATTCAAGAAGTAGGAAAGTGCTAAGGCCAAGTGAAGTAATAATAAGTATGTATTTGTTGTGCTCACTATCTGTCAAGCACTGTTCTAAGCGCTGGGGTTGATACAAGTAAGTCAGGTCAGATACAGTCCCTGACCCACATGGAGCTTGCAATCTAAGTGGAAGGGATATCAGATACTGAATCCCCATTTTTCATATGAGGAAACTGACACACAGAGAAGTGAAGTGAGTTGCCCAAGGTCACACAGCAGACACGTGGTGAAGCTAGGATTAGAACCCAAGTCCTCTGACTCCCAAGCCTGTGCTCTATCCACTAGGCCATGCTGCTCCCTGGGATGTCCCTGAGGAATCCAGTTGGGCCCCAAAGCCACTTCAGAAACATGGAGACAAAGGAGGAGAGGGAAAGAAGGGACAGATGGTGAAAAGTTTTGGACATGGGGAACTCAAGGGCCCCTCAAGAGAACAAGGGAAGTAAGGAACATGCATATTTCACTGAGAGTAAGATTTAGTACTGACAACCCTAAGGGTGTAACTGCCCACGAAACTCCAGTTGTTCTCTGCACTTTGCTCTCTGCTCTCTACTGAAGAGATTCAGCAGGAAATGTGGTTTTCAGTGGTCAGGGAGTGCCCTGGGGAAGTTATTATTATTATTATCATTATGGTAGTTATTAAGCTCTTACTATGTGCTAAGTGCCAATCTGAGCCTGGGGTAGATATAAAATAATCAGATGGGACTCAGTCCCTGTCCCACACAGGACTCACAGTCTAAGTAAGAGGGAATAGGACTTAATCCCCACTTAGCAGGTGAGAGAACTGAGGCATAGAGAAGTTAAGTGACTTGCCCAACGTCACATAGCAAACAAGTGGCATAGCTGGGATTGGACCCAGATCCTCTGATTCCTAGGCTTGTGCTCTTTCCACTAGGCCATGCTGCTTGCCTAGGGACAGATTCCCAAATGTTCCTATCATTCTGGGTTCCCAGAACCAAATTTGGGTTCTCTAATTAATACAAGAAAGTCCTTTCAAAAGGTATTTAGTTAGTGGTACTGTCCAACAATTATAATTATTTTAATTCAACCAAAGCACTGTGGTAGCAGGTGCTGCTGTTGTGGGGTGGGAGGAGGGCTGTGGAGGGACTAAGTGACACTCAGATTTAATAAAAAGCTTTCAATCTGTCCCATGACCACTTGTGGGAGTTTTTTAGAGCTGGTCACAAATCTATATGAAGCATTCAAATCCTTTCATAACCATTGGCAAGTGAAAATCCTAGATTGAAGATATATATGGATCTGTAGCTTATGAAACTTAAATATTCCAGGCATTTTCCAAGTGGATCAGAGTCCTACATGGCAGGTGGATACTGCCGGTGTCCAGACCAGGAGGACAATTCAGAAAGCAAGGGTGCTCAAGCTATTATGAGGTAATATCTCCTGAGTAGGGTCCACTCTTTGTACTTAGGAAGGGTGAGTCATTTAAACTAAGAGATTGCAGGATACAAAGGTGATGACACCTTTATTGATCTAGTTTATGACACCTTTGACCACCTCGCTCTGTACACCTAAAGGTCCAAAACAGGGAGTACCAAGATCAGTGGTAAATTAATGCTGTAATATCTGTGTTTTCTTAACTGGCAAATCTAAACTCTTCTTTCCTGTGAGTCTGCATAACCAAAGATTTCTGGACAATTACAGCAAATTTACCAGGATCCTAGCAACCAGAGGGCACAATGCAGCCAGGTTGCCATCTGGGGATGGAGAAAGTAGCAGTGAGACACAGATTTAATCATATTTAAACAGCCTTTGCATCCCTGCTGTCTCTGCTCCAGGACCTAATGACTCATGAGAAAAGACATTTGGGGCTCTGCCCTGTAGTGGAACGTGTTTAAAGTAGAAAGAAGGCATAGCTTCAGGCCAAAATGGTGACAGAGAAGGCTCCAGTTCCCCCAACCATATCTGCAACTTAGGTACAGTCCTCAGACAAACTCCAGGCTCTGTGCCACGTAACATGTGACTGAAATGTGAGCACTGAAACTGAGTGCTTAGCACTGTACTAAGTTCTTGGGAGAGCATAATACAGTAGAGTTAGTAGACAGGCATTAAAATTATTTACAGATATGAATATAAGAGCTGAGGGGCTAAAGATGGGTGACTATCAAGCACTTAAAGGGTACAGACCCAAGCGCTTAGGTGATACAGCAGGGAAAGGGGATGGGATAAATGATGGCTTAGTCCGGGAAGGCCTCTTGGAGGAGATGTCATTTTAGTAGGGCTTTGAAGGTGGGGAGATTGATGGTCTGTGGGGTAAAGTTAGTAATCTCTGACTCTGCAATCTGGCAGGCAGATTGAAAACACCAGACACAGGGTGAGATGTGGCTGGAGCAACCCTGGCTTTTTAAATGACACTACACTTGAGCTTCCTGATTTACAATCTCTTCTTCATTCCCAGGCTCCCCAATAACTTAATTAAAAGCGTATGCAACGGAGACGTTACTCAACTGAAAGAACAGCTGCAAAACCTTCAGAGAAATGGGAAAAATATCCTGCATGAGCGAGGTACTGTTATTCTTACTCGGGGAAATGAAGGTTGGGAACAAGGAACTCCAACTTTGGGGAGAAGTTCAGGATCAGGACTGAAGAAGCAAAGCCATTCCTTGTGCCCTTATTAGTAAGTGGTATTTATTGAGCCCTTACCCGGTGCAGAGCACTGTACTAAGTGCTTGGGAGAGTAAAATACTACAGAGTTGGTAGACCCCATTCCCTGCCCATAAAGAGCTTACAATCTAGAGGCTACTGAGGCTCTGCCACTGCTGAATAAGTCCACCTTGGCCTCTTTTGGAAACAGAGGCTCGAGTCCATCTTGCCCCACCACCCAAGAAAGAAACCCACATCCATCTCTGCCTTTCACTGTCCTTGTTTTTCTGTCTCTAATTCTTCATTAAGCTATCTCTTTCTTGCTCCCTCATCTCTCTTCTCATCTCTCTTACTCTGCCCTCTGAGTCTAACTCTGCCTGGGTTATCTGATTCTGGCTGTGGTCACTGCCTCTAGATACCTCACTGAATGGTAGCTTGGCATCCCCTCTGGTTCCTGGTGGCATCTCTAGCTGAACTTCTGGATCTTTGGCAATATCTTTGAGGTCTGTCTGGGTTTCTTTTCTATCTTTTTCTCCCCTTCAGTCTTCCCCGTATTAAAGAGAAGAATTGGTGTATAGTGTATTAGTGCATAGGCCAAGAAAGGACCCATGCATTGCTAAAACTTTATAGAACCCATTTTCATGCTGTGTTGGTATTGGTACCATGAATGGAGCACCCCAAATGATCCTCAGCATCTCCCTTTTTCAGTTCATACTTCCCTCTACTACACAGATTATTATTACTATCATTATTATTATGTTATTTGTTAAGCACTTAATATATATCAAGCACTGTTAGATATATATCAAGCACTGTTCTAAGCACTGAGGTAGATTCAAATTAATCAGGTTGGACACAGTCCCCTTCCTAAACGGGACTCACCATCTAAGTTGGAGGGAGAACAGGGGATTAAGTACCTGTTGAGGAAACTGAGGCAAAAAAGAGGTAAATGGCTTTCCCAAAGTCATTCAGCAAACAGCAGAGCTGGGCAGAGCACTGCCCTCTCCATCTTCCAAACCCTTCTGAAGCCATTTGGGTTATAACAGCTAGTAAGAGCAATTAGTGTCTCTGTAGAGTAGGAAGGAAGTAGTCCTGGGGATGCTAGTAGCACCTCTCTGCAGAGGAGGGAGGAGGACCAAGGAACTGAAAAGTATGCCTTCCCTTCCCTGAGATGGTGACCTTGGGTTTTTCCCAGGGTTGGTTCATTAGACTCTTTGAATCAGCTGCAGCATCCAGTTAGATGGACCACAGAGTTCATATCGTCTCACTGATTTTTTTTTAACAGAGGGAGACGCTAAAAAGACCTGCCTGATGAAAGCACTTCTTCAAGCCTGTGATAAGACTGAAGACATAGTGATGCTATTGATACACCATGCTAAGGAGTGTGGGGATTTGAAAAACCTGTTGAATGCCACCTACGAGGATTGTTGTTATCAAGGTGAATGTGTCTTGCCCCTGTCCTCTTTGGTTGTCTCAGTATTTGTTGCCAGTTTACCATATCTTGGGGGCTGAGTTGTAAAACCATCAATACCCAGGTTGGAAGCAGCTCTACAGCATCTCTGGCTGTCTCAGTCCTCCCTGTCTTCCAAGCCCCAAAGAGAAGGGAGGAGGAAGTTGTAACATCAGTGATCCTGACCCGTTACTAGCCTTATCCACAGATGAGGCCAGGGAAGAAGATCCCTCTGAATTTTGCTCCCCAAAGAGGAGATTTGGGTCTCAGATCAGGTCTCAGCTCCACAACTTCCATCATTAAAGGCTGCTTCTTTGGTGGCGTCCGGATCCAGCATAACTCAGGAAGGAGCTTCCCTATAATGTTCAGGAGGGGGGCAGTCTATTTGGGGTTTATGCTGATGTGAGTCCAGAGAGGGAATTGAGCAGCCTCCTCCCCAAATGTAATATCAGTAGGAAATATTTTACTGAGATATTAAGTTCCACCCCATTCCCAAGTACCCATATAAGGTTATTCCTTCCCAAATAAAATTTTAACACCCAAAAGAAATGCAGGCATGAGCCTCTCTCTGCTCTGTACTACCAGGTCTCATCTGACCTCCTAGACTTGTTTCCTCCTGGGTATCATGACCCCAGGTCAGATTCAGGCAGAGACACTGAATCTCCCAAATCCCTAACTCCTACACTCTTTCCCCTGGCACAAGGCTAGTAAACTTCCATTTTTTCTTGTTGACTCCTGTTCACCCACCCAGTAGTCTCATAAATATTATACCCACTCCAAACCCAGGCAGGGAGAGCTCAGTTCTCTGTCCAAGGCTTCTGAGCTTACAGCAGAGATACAAAGAAAGGAGTAAGTTCCCTCTGAAGCTCCCTGATTCTTGGAAGCAATATTGTGCCTGCCTCAGAGTGTCATGACATTGGTGAGCTGCTGTTCCCTGCTCCTCTCCCAAATCAGGTGTTTGGTATGCACTGTTAGAGACCCAGAAATGCCAAATGGCAGTTGCTGCCCTGACTGCAGAATGACCTTAATGCCTTTCTCACCTGCCTCCCCTTCACCTCTGGACCCTCCCCAAACACATTGCACATCCTCACCCCTCAGTGTGATTCCACTCCCATTATGCTCACTGGGGAGCATTGGCAGAAACACATCTATTACATGTATTGTAACCTCTTTCCCCATTGAGCTAAACCACTTAGCCACCTCTCAAAAACTGGTCTTTTTCTAGTCTTCATTAGCAATGCAGGATGCAGTCTGGGACTTGTCACCCCACATCCCTCTTAGTGAGAGGAAAATAAATGGGGAAATGTAGCTCAGCAACCTCAGAGATTTGGAGCCATCAGAGTCCTGGAAGATCCCATTCTAAAGACAGACACCTGTGCCTCTCAATTACTGACTCACCTACAGCCCGTCTGGACTCTGCCCTTCACTGTGCTGCTTCTTCAGTTGTGGGCTCTACGCAGTGATGCAGGGAAGGCAGTGATTGGCTGCTTGTCAAATGGCCATTCAGGAGCTTGAACAGAAAAGTAAAGGGAATCCAATCCTCTTTACTCCCTTGCTATTACTAGGGATATCTTCTCATTCCCCCTCTCTTACCCGCCCAAAAGCCAGCCCACCCACCTTCCTGAGGGCTGTTACTTCAAGCCTTTATGTCCCTCACCTCTAATCCCACACCTTTCTTTGTTCTCCTCCTCTTCCTCCTCCAACCCAGGGGTAAAACTCTCACCCAGTACTGTCTCTCACCCACAGGACTTGCTTATTCATTCAGTTGTCTTTATTGAGCATTTACTGTGTACAGAGCACTGTATTAAGTGCTTGGGAGAGAGTATAATACAAAAATAAATAGACACATTCCCTGCCCACAATGAGTTCAAAGTCTAGAAGACTGAAGCTATCTAAGGTAGTTACTGGGAGAAGATCTGCCCAAGGTCTGAGCAGCCTGGAGCCTTCCCAGATCAGGGAGGAGAATGTAAGCCTGAATGTGCCAGGTTCCCTTTGAGCTGCTAGGCCTCTCAGTAGGTACACCACAGCCCTTCCCACTTTCTTCCTCTTTAACAATTGCCTAACTCGTATGTGGTTCCGGTGACAGAAAGATGAAAAGAGATTAGTGGGGAATCTTACCTCTCTCTCCCTCCTAAATCTAATGCCTCTGATCTTCCCCTTTCTTCTCCAGGGCAGACAGCACTGCACATCGCGATAGAAAAAGGGCTGAAGGACATAGTCAAAATCCTTGTGGAAAATGGAGCAGATGTTCAGATTCCGGCAACTGGATCGTTCTTTCAGTTAAACAGAAACAGAGAGGACTGCTTCTACTTTGGTAAGTTACTCCAATAGATGTATTGCCCAATTTCTTTTCTGGGCAACATCACTCAGGTCGATTTCATGGAAATGGGAAGAGTGATGAGGCCCTGGTATTGTCTAAGCAGAGAGGGAAGACTTGTGAGGTTTTATACTGCCTTTCTTTGAGTGATTTCTTCTACTGATTACCTCATTACCTGATTATGATGGCTATAGCTATCAACTTCTGCAATTTCTTTGCCATTGATATGGTCAGAGCATTTTAGGTTAATCAATTGTATTTTTTGAGGGCTCTTTCCAGCTGCTTTTCACACTTCCCTGCTGTCTGACAGTGAGCAATTCACTTCTCTGTGCTTCAGTTTCTTCACCTGTAAAATGGGAATTCAATGCCTGTTTTCTCTCCTACTTAGTCAGTAAGCCCCATGTGGGACAGACACCTGATTGTTTTGTGCCTACCCCAGTGCTTAGTAGAGTGCTTGGCACATAGTAAGTGCTTAACAAATATCATTTTTATAATTATTATTATTACAGGTTCTCCAGGTTTCAAGGACTTCCGTAACAATGAAATTAATGTCATTTTTCAAGAGTAATTAGTATTTTTGTTAAATCAAATACAAGATAATCTGGATTGAAAGTAACTAAAATAATTTTTGCACCCAGTATTATATATATTTATCATATCTAATGTTGACTTAGAATATTGGTCTTAATTCTCACAAATCTTTTCATACTTTTCCCAGAGTGACTAAAGCTGCAGAATTCTTAACTCCATTTCTCCCATAAGCCTTCAGTCCTATCTACCATTGTTTTGTCAATCATGGAATAACTCTGAGTTTGGCAAAGGAAAACTTAATGATCCAGTTAGAGCCAGGGAAATTCCATGCAGACACTGCTTGAGCAGTGAATGTTGGGGAGAGCCAGTTCGGGAATTTCTTTTTTAACCCAGAGTGGTTACTTTTCAAAATTGTTTTCCTAATGCTTCTGAATTCACTATGTGTACCTAAATCCAAGGAGCGTCAGAGAGACAACACTCTGGGTTTGGTCTATGAAAGAAGTTTAAATGAGAATTTAGGACAACTGGAGTGGTTGGGGTAATGACCTACCATGCAATAGGTGGCGCTCCAGCATGGGGACCGATCGATCAATCAATGGTACATATTGAATGCTTAATGTGTGCAGAGCAATGTAGTAAGTGCTTATTGGAGTACAGTGTAGCAGAGTTGATAGACATACTCCCTGCCCACAAGGATTCTACAGTCTAGGTAATCTCCCCCCCACCCCCCGGTTTCCTCTAATAACCACAGTGTTTCCTGCAGGACAGTATCCTCTCTCCCTGGCCGCCTGCCTCAACCAAACTGAAATCGTGGAATTTCTCTTGGACCGAGAACACAAACCCTCCAATCCAGATGCTCGGGATTATCTGGGGAACACTGTGCTCCATGCGCTAGTGATGGTGGCTGATGACACGGAGAAAACACACTTTGTGACTGATATGTATGACCTCATTCTGAAGAAGAGTGAAGAGAAGATTATAGAGAAAAAGGAGTTTTCTAAGGTCAACCTGGAGAAACTTCGCAACAATGAGGGGCTGACCCCCCTGCAGTTAGCAGCCAAAGAAGGAAAACTTCAGGTACAAGAGTCTGGGCAAGAGACCAGTGAGAGGAGAGAAGGAGCAGGGTGATGTATCAGTCAGCCCCAACCTTGACCTTTAGCTGTGTAACCCAAAAGGGGATTCTGATTGATCTGTCCAGAGCTCAGTCCCCAAGATGAGGGATGGGCGAGTTTCCTGAAGTGTGGGAGAAATTCCATGCAAAGCACTGAAAAAACCATGTATCCAACTCTAGAGACGGGTTTTCCCAGGGGCACTTGGGGATATATATGCCCTGGGGCCGAAAACCATACTTTCTAGATTGAGAAGGGAACAGTAATGGCCAGTCAGTAAACTCTAGTGGTGCCCTCCTCCTTACTTTCCATACCCACCAGGGAGGGCAGATTGGAAGTCTCCAGTCTCAGAAGCTTGCTTCATGGTGAATCACACTGAAAATTTTACCCAGAGGCATAGTATTATGGGAGTTTCCCAACCAGCTGGGTGGAGAGAGCCTGACTGTCTAACCCATGGTCCTGACCTCTGCCTGGCCAAGCCAGCAATGAGGACCATTAGTGGCACTTAAGTTTTGAGTGTCCAGAAGCATAGGCCAGAATGAGCGAGAGGCATGAGGGAAGTGAACAGTAGTATATGACTCTGCTCTTCCTCAGGCAACAGGATTTATTGAACATTTATTCCGTACTATACTGAGCACAACTGAGTTAGTATGATCCCTGTCCTCAAAGATCCACTGGAATAAACTTCAGGAAGGAAGAAACAATAATGGCAATAAGCCTGAAACTGACCTTGAGGCTGGGGATGTCCTAAAAGGGAAGAGCCCTGGAGTCTGGGGTTGGCTAGTGGTCCTGGCTGGTCCTGGCAACAGGTGAGTCTTGTTTGCAGGCTAAGGTGTTCACTGCTGTTACTCCTGGGACTAGAGGAGCCTGATTCAGGGAGCCATGGAGGCAGAAAGAGACCTGACCTTCCCCCTGCATGAGGACATGCTCTGTGGTCCCCCCATGGTCCTGCTCAGGCAGGCTGTACGGCACAAAATCCAAAGCAGTCTTAGTTCACTTAGCTTGGCCTCAGCTTGTATGTTAGGGCCCAGCTTCCTGCTGAAGAGGGAAAGGGAAGGGAAATGGATGGAGCACCATGATCACTCTCCCTGTGGAGGGGAGAGTTCAGGGAATGACATTCTCCATTTCTTTCTGAAAAGCTCTTTCGGCACATCTTAAGCAGAGAGTTTCCCATCAACGACCGAATGCACCACCTCTCCAGGAGATTTGTTGAATGGACCTATGGGCCCATTTGCACCTCTCTGTACGATCTGGATGAAGTGGACACGACAGACCAGCAGTCTGCCCTGAAGATTGTGGTGTACAGCAACAAACAAGATGTGAGTGCCGGCAGAGGGGAAGTTGGGTCACCACAGTGGGATGGGGTTGTGTTCATCTGTGTGTAGGGCTGACCCACAGAGGTTTTTCCACCATGCCACAGTCCACCACTGTCTCCTAAAATCATATTCTCCTCCAAGAGGTCTTCCCTGACTGAGCCCTCATTTCTATTATCCGCCCTCCCCTCACCATCAACTATGCCTTTGGCTGTGTACTCCCTTAAGCAATTTAATACTCGCCCCAGCCCCATAGTTCTTATGTAAATCTCCTTATACTCTACTATTTCCCCATCTGAAATTTTAGTGTCTGTCTCACCCAGTAGCCTGTAAGCTCCTTGTGGGCAGGGATCGAGTTTAACAAAGTAATTATATTGTACGTTCCCAAACGCTTAATACAGGGCTCTGCACACAGGAAGCACTCAAATGCAGTTGCTTAACTGAGTGGCCCCACAGTTCCCATCTGCTACAATGAATAAACAGTGAATAAATAGGAGAGTGAATAAACAAAGCCAGGAAAACCAGTCTTGATTACTCCAGGCTAGAAGAGAGTTTAAAATTTCCCTTTCTCTCTCAGAAATACTGTAACCTGCTGGATGTGGAGCCCCTGAAGGAACTGATAGAGGTCAAATGGAAGATGTTCGCTGCACTCATGTTTGGGGTCAGCACAGCCTGGTATCTCCACTACATCATCCTGTTCACCCTGATCACGGCCCTGCAGCCCCACGTAACTAAGGTGAATCCTCACCCCCTTCAAGCCTTGCCCACTTCTGTACCTCACTAGAAAGCCAGCCCCAAGGCCAGGTCTCCCCTCTCCTCCTCTTCATCGAGTTTATTCACCCTTCCCTATTTCAAGTGCTGCTTGGTGCCCTGCATAAAACTAAGAGAAATGTCCTGCCCATAAAGAGCTGGAGAGGGGATTTCAATATGAAACTATCAACCCTCTGAGTAGAAATGAGCCCAGACCCTGGAGGTCCTTAACCAATGGGATGTGGGGAGGGTATGGGTGAGTTGTGGGACTGGGTAGACCCTGCCCCAAGAGTCAAAACAGATTTTCCCTTTGGTCCTTCCTTGGTTTCCTTTTTATTCACATCCCTCCTGGGCCACTAACTAATGTTTCTCCTCTCTGTCCAAAAATTTTCCCCAAAGTCAGAAAGCAGCTTTTGGCTCACCTTTGGGAAGATTTACATTTTCATTGTGGCCTTAGGCATCCTGGTGAAGACGGTAAGTATAAGAAGGATTTTCTGGAAAGAATCGTGGGGGTGCTAGAATTTGCTCAGAGGTGACTCTCTATAATAATAATAATGTTGGTATTTGTTAAGCACTTACTATGTGCCGAGCACTGTTCTAAGCGCTGGGGTAGACACAGGGGAATCAGGTTGTCCCACATGGGGCTCACAGTCTTAATCCCCATTTTACAGATGAGGTAACTGAGGCACCGAGAAGTTAAGTGACTTGCCCACAGTCACACAGCTGACAAGTGGCCGAGCTGGGATTTGAACCCATGACCTCTGACTCCAAAGCCCGTGCTCTTTCCACTGAGCCACGCTGCTTCTCTATGACTAGGAATGCATGTTATCCATGATTCCCCAGTTGTTTTTTCCTTTATAAGAAGCAAATTCACCCAGAGCCAAATTTCAGGTTTTCCGGGAGTGGTTACTCTGCTCGGATCAACCAGAGCAGTTTCATCATCCAGGCTCCCACATAGCTTCCATGGAATCTTCCATTCTTAAAGGAGCCTGATTCTTCCCACCCTCCCCCAGGCAAAGGTGGACTAGGAGAAGCAGAGGGATACCCTCTGCACAGCTGGCTAGTCCCAGAAGCTTTAGAGTCGTGGGGCTGAGGGGAGGAGGCAGAGTCAGTCAGGGTATCCCTTCAGTGCTTCCAAAACTTCCCAGACTCATCACCCTCCCAGGGAACTCCTGGCTGTAGTGCCATGGGAGCCGGAAAATGAGGGAAAGAGGTGAGTGGAGCCTCATCCCTGTCCTAGCCCACGGGAAGCCGATAACTAGCCCATCCCAAGATAAAAGGGAAAAATCAAATCCATAGCTCTGAGGCATCTGAGATGTTGACTGTAAGCTCCTTGTGGGCAGGGACTGTGTCTACAAACTCTATTGTATTTATATTCCCCAAGCACATAGTACTGTGTTCAGCACACAGCCAGCACTCAGTAAATATCATTGATCGAAAAACTAACCTGGTTTGGGCTGGCCTGAACAGTTTTGTGTGGGGGTGGGCTGGGATGGTGGGGTCCTAGGTCTAAGAAGGGTGTGTTCAGGGTCTGATATTCACACTACTGCAGAGAGGTCACTTTTCTCTCAAATGCTCTGAAATCTGAATTAAATGTTTCCGATGTTTGCAGATGTGTGTATACATATGCATATGCTTCTTTGTTTTTAGGCCTTTGACACCATAGTGATGTGGCCTTTTCAGTTATACTCCTTCCTTAAGAACAGCTATTTCCATATCCTTTTGTAAGTTCACTTAAGTCTCTAATGCAACCTTTCATGACATTGGCATTTCTAAAAGAGAGGAAATTTCCTGACTGCAATTTGGTTTTTCTCAGTGTCTTTCAGAGCTGCCTGGTGGTGGGCTCACTTCTCCAGTACTGGGATGGAAATGAGAACTTTGTGGTCATGCAGGCGATGGGTCTAATGATAGGCTGGTTTAATCTTCTCTATTTCTCCAGAGGATTTAAGTTCACCGGCATTTACACTGTCTTTATCCAGCGGGTAAGCTCAGCGGCCTTGCTGCACTTGGGATATTTACCCAAACCCTTTAGTCAAATACAACCAGACCACAGACCTCCCCCTCATCCACCCTTAATTAGACATTCATATGCTGGTGGGGAAGTTGGATCTCCCAGAATTCGTGCTTTCCATCAGCCACACACAGGGTGTTCACCAAGCTCTGTCATCTGACTCAGCTCCCCTGAGGAAGCTCCACCTACCTTGAGAACGGGCAGTGGTACTCCTTGAACCAGCCAAAATCTCCCCAGCCAATCACTGTTGGTCATCCCTGCTCTCCTGTCTGATACTATCACATTTCACTTTACAGAGGTTCTTTTTATACCAAGTCACGTTTGTTTATTTTGAAGAGGAAGGAAGGTCTCCGGAACCAAAGTCTCCTTTTCTTATAAATAATTGAATTTCCTACGCAGATCTGTGTTTCATCAGAATGTATCCTCCATCCCAGTTGTAAATGTATCCTGAACTCAAAAGAACTTTATAAACCTCATCCTTGGAGAGAGAAGAGGAAAGCAGTTGGAGGAGTAAGGGGGCAGATGAGGCTCGGCTTTCTCACTTGTAAATGCTTGGGATCCTGATTTTTGCTTTTGTAAAAGATTCATATTACCCAAACTTTGTTCTTTTAGAACATACCAGCTTTCCTATAACATGGAGTTACTTTCTTGAAAAACTTGGTGTTAGGAGAACTTGTCTCCTAACTTGTCTCCTGAAGCCAAGCATATGCACACAAATCATTTCTTCGGACACTGCGGCATGCTGTATCCACACTCACATTGTAGTGCGAGTACATTATAGGATTCACATTCTCGAATTCCCTTGCAATGTTCTAGATAAAGCATATAATCAAAATACTTGTTACAGTTGAACTGAGTAGAGACTACAGTGTAAAAATGGGCTGTTTAATGGGCTTTCTCTCCCTCTTTCAGATAATTCTCAGAGATGTCTCCCGGTTCCTTTGTGTGTACCTAATGTTTCTCTTGGGGTTTGCAGCAGGTAAATACAACTCATCTAGTGGGAACACAGTCTTAAAACTCTCATCCTGATTTCTATGGGATCCTGGTGTATGAGAGAACTGTACTCTTCCCTTGCAGCTCTTTCCTCTTTGAGCGACAAGTGTTCTGCAGAAAAATCATGCTTCTACCATGGCTTAGGCAGAGCAGCAGCAGAACTTTTCAAACTCACCCTCGGTCTCGGAGACCTGGCGGACCCTGAGTCTTCCAGCTATCCTGATCTTTTCCGGCTTCTCCTGATCGCCTACGTGACCCTGTCCTGCATCCTTCTCTTAAACTTGCTGATCGCACTAATGACACAGACAATCAACAGTGTGTCTGAGGAAAATGAGAAAATATGGAAAATGCAGGTGAGTCTGTGGATTCAGGCCTAGTCGGCAATGTAATCAGTCTGCTGGTAACAAGATAAGTGATGTTTGTTTCATTTTCCTTGTCTCCTTGCCATGTATTTAAGTGCACCTATCCCTGCCTACCCCCCAGGGAAGCAGTATGGGCTAATGGATAGAGCCCAGCCCTAGGAGACAGAAAACCTGGGTTCTAATCCCAACTCCACCAGTTTTCTGCTGGGTGACCTTGGGCAAGTCTCTTAATTTCTCTGTGCCTCAGTTACTTCATCTGTAAAATGGGGATTAAGACTGTGAGCTCCTTGTGAAGTGACTATGTCCAACCTAATTAGCTTATGTCTATCTCAGCGCTTAGAGCAGTGCTTGACACATAAATAATCACTTAACAGATACTGTTATTATTAGGCCCACAAACCCTTAGGCATCAGGCCAGACTTGTCTTGACAGACTGAAGGTTGGGTCCAGTTCCTCCAACCCAGGAAAATTTTCTCCTGACTGGAACTTCCACTGGCTTCCTCAAGGACATTACATCCATTTTAGGCACAGGCTGGCCCCCTAAAACAGCTTTCCAAGGAGATTGTCACAGCAAACAGTTGTCACAATATCCCATTCTAGGGAGAAACTGAGAACTCGAGGGTCAGGACTCAATCAATCATCAGTATTTACCGAACACCTCCTGTGAACCAGAGCACTTGTACTACATACTTGGGAAAACACCTGTGTCCTCAAAGAGCTTATGATATTCTCAGGGGGACACAAGTGGTAAACTGCTGATATATAACTGTTACAAGGGAGAGAATAGCTAGAATGCCACTGATGCCAGCACTTAGTACTCTACCTAGCACATAGTAAGCACTTAATAAGTAACATTTAGAAAAAAATAACATAAAATAATAAATGGGAAGACTCTGGGACTCTGACCAAAGCTGGCCCAGGCCCAATCAGGTTGGCTTGATTTTAGCCTGACCAGCTATAAGGATTTTGTTCTTGCAGAATCTGTAGGCCAGTTGGGTCCTTGAGATTTGGAGCTGAGGCTTTTACACCATCTTTTCAAGAGCAGCAATTGCACAATGAGCAAAGCGTCATTCATTCACTCATTCGTATTTACTGAGTTCTTACTGTGTGTGAAGCACTGTACTAAGAACGTGGGAGAATTCAATGTAACAATAAACCGACACATTCCCTGCCCACAGTGAGCTATGCTCCACTGAGAACCAGGGTGCAGCCAAGACTGGGCAGAAATTCTGCAGGGCAAGATGTGGCCTGACTACCTGTGACCCCTATACAAGGGATACTCAGTCCCCTTTTCCCTGGGAACCAGGACCCAGAAACTTGCACAGTAAGCACACAAAAAATACCATTGATTCATCAGGTATTCCCATCCCCTGCAATATTCCACTCCTGCTACTGGGTGCCACTGTTCTTCCTAGATCGGACAGTTACACAAGAAAAATGCCTTAGCAATCAATTGATTGTATTTTTTGAGCGCTTACTGTTCGCAGACCACTGAACTAAGCGCTAGGCAGGGTACAATAGGATGGAGTTGATAGATACATTCCCTGCCCACAATGAGCTTACAGTCTAGATGGGGAGACAGACATTAATATAATTAAATTACAGATATTATAATAATAACGTTGGTATTTAAGTGCTTACTATGTGCAGAGCACTGATCTAAGTGCTGGAGTAGATACAGGGTAATCAGGTTGTTCCATGTGAGGCTCACAGTCTTAATCCCCATTTTACAGATGAGGTAACTGAGGCTCAGAGAAGTTAAGTGATTTGCCCACAGTCACACAGCTGACAAGTGGCAGAGCCGGGATTCAAACCCATGAACTCGGACTCCCAAGCCCGTGCTCTTTCCACTGAGCCACCCTGCTTCTCTATGTACATGAGTACATAGACATAGTATGTACATGAGTGCTGTGAGGCTGAGGGAGGGGTGAATGAAGGGAGCAAATCAGGGCCTCGCAGAAGGAAATGGAAGAAAAGGAAATGAGGACTTAATCAGGGAAGGCCTCTTGGAGGATATGTGCCTTTTCATTATTTTCTCATTCTCAGAGAGCCACCACCATCCTGGATCTAGAAAGGTGTTTGCCAAGATCCTGGCTGCGTAGTTTTCAAAGAACAAGAATTCAATCCAATATGTTTGTTGGATGGAGCCGTTCTAATAAGGAAGATCGAAGAACCTGTTTACGGTAGGTTAGTGGGTCTTCGAAAAGAAATGCTTCTTCCCACATCTCTTTCTAGCGGAATTCCTTCACTGTCTCCGGCTCTTGCCTGCAGATGGGAGAGGGCAAGACAGCAGAGAAGTGGAGGGAAGAAAGGGCCCAGAAAGGAGGCCTTCACTTGGGCCCCATGTGGGCACAGAATGGCTGTCCAGGAGCACAGCTGCAACCCTCCAGCTGGAGAGTTTCCCTAGGGTTGGCTGTGGGACCAGCCTCCTTGAATCTGAATCAGACTTTCCTGTTAGAGGAATGGTGATATTTTAACCTGGTAACTCCAACAGGTTCACTCTCCATCCCTCTCACCAGAAAAATCTTCCCAACATCGGAGCCTCAGCTGGTTCCAGTTTATAATTCAAATTCACACCACAAGCAAGAGCCCCACTCCAGAGTCCCAAACAGGGAGAATCCTCGGGCCCCTTTTGTTTGTTTCCTTCTTGGACATGAGAATTTGCAGGATGGATGTCCAGAAATGCAATTGGCCATCCCGGCATATTTTGGCTCCACCCTCAGGTTCAGAGCCAGTTAGAAAGTGCAGCCACTTCCAAGCCACTTGATGAGCCAGAGGGAAACTCCTTGCCTATGTGTTGGCCACCGCTAGTATAGACCCCTTTTTTACACGCAGGCAGTGACAGACTGTCCCTGTTTCCTGTGTTACATCCGCCATGGCTCTCATGGTTCTTCCCCATTTCCCCTTTGTGTCTGACATTTGCAGGGTGAATGAAGTGGGGCAACAGAACAACTGGACAAGAAAGGTCAAGGGGATTATTGAGGATCTCATCCCAGCACCTACAGAAGCACCAGGTAATAAGGCTCGGGGCCGGATTCAGGGTACTGGGAGCCTGAAGCAGGGGCAGATTGGGATCCTTTAGGACTAGAATCACGAGCAGAGGGGCTGGATTTGATGAACAGAAGTTCCTTTCCAGGCGAACCCCAGATTTCCCCTGTTCCGCTGTGTACATTTCCTTTAAACTGTGTCATGGGGATTTCTATGGCTTCAGCTTTCTCAGAAACAAGCCCCAGCCTGGCCCAGCCCTCTGGTGACTGGCTCCCTTTGACCCCTTATGCCCTGGGGGTTGGCCAGAGGCTTACCCATTTGACCAGTAAAACCAGACGCTCTCAAGCTCTCAGAACCCCCGAGCCAAGGTGTCTTCTTTCTCAAATTCCAGCAATGCACCTGCAGAGACCCTGAGAACATACAAGGGGGATTTTTTTTTTTCCAGATGCAAGCACAGGTGTGGAGGATAAAGACAAACTGGACAAAATCACCTCCCTCCTATGAAAGAGAAAGGCCGGAAGGTTCCTGCTTGCTGATGGCCTCAGGCCCCAGAGACATCTGTTATTTCTGCCTGGGCCTCAAGTTTTCTGGGAAAGGTTCGGCCACCAGTGGCCTCATTCTTCTTTTCTCATTCAAATAATACAATATAAACCAGGCCTTGGGAAGGTGGACCCCGTGAATATTTACCCAGATCAGGCTCCTGTCTTGTATTTGTACTCTCTATTGACTTACTCAACTGAACTTGGCATACGTGGGGTTGTGCATGCTTTTGTTGCTCAGGATTCATTGTCAGTGACCTAGGGCACCGTAAAAGAATAATCAATGGTAAGATGAGGAAATGCCAGAGAGGGAGTCATTGCTTCGTAACACAATTTTTTTTAAAATCCCAATAAATTGTAATTGTTTATTTTCCCAACTTGCAGCTTTTAATGCAATGGTACATCAACTTTTGGTGGCTGTTCTGGCAGTGTTGCAGTCAGGAAGGGAGGACTGGTGATTCCAGAACTACCTGCCAGCACACCTGGTCTTCTCATTGGCCCAGGAAGTGGTGGGAGGGCTCTAAGTGTCTATGGGAGGGCCCATCACCTGCCTGACCTACTCCTCCCCTTGGTTCACAAAGTTTATGGTACCCTGGAAGTAAGAGGGAGGAGGCATATAGTTAGAAGTTGAAGAAAGGTAACCTATGTCCTCAGTCATAAGCATTGATTTCTTGTTGCCAAGAGGACATGGCACTGGGATCAACAGCAATCAAACAATCACATTTATTAAGTGCATACTATGTGCAGAGCACTGCACTAAGCATGTGGGAGAGTACAACATAACAGAATTAGCAGGCACATTCCCTGCCCATAATGGGTTTACAATCTAGAGGAAGAGAGAGCCATTAATATGGATGAATAAGACATTTATAATATAAATTTCATTTCAATCAATCATTACAATTTATTGATTGTTTAGCATGGGCCAAGCACTTGACTAAGCACTTGGGAGAGTACAGTACAATAGAGTTGGTAGACATGTTCTGTGCTCACAAGGAGCTTACAGTCTAGAGGGGAAAAGACATCACAATAAATTACAGATAGAAGAAATGGGAGAGTATTAAGAATACGTATATAAGTGTTGTGGGTCTGGAGGTTAGAGTGAATATTAAGAGCTTATAAGATCCAAGTGCATAGATGATGCAGAAGGGAGGGCAAACAGGAGAAATGAGAAAAGAGGGAAGACCTCTTGGAGGAGAGTGATTTTAGTGGGGTTTAAAGGTAGGGAAAGGGTGGTTGATCAAATATCAGGGCGGTTCTAGGTCTGCCAGAACTTGCAAATTAGGTGGCTGTGTCACTTCTGGGTATGGCAGAAAATGGGACTGAACAATCTGTTTTTCTACTAAGTATTTAGATGTCTTCACAAGCAAAGTAAGAAGTTTTCATTATCCAGTGAATTTAATTAGTGTAGACAGCCAGTCTGGATCACTCAGGCCAAAAGAACCTTGTTCTCTTCAATTGCAGATCTTGGGGGGCTGAATTAGAGAATTGCCTCCATTTTCCACTTCAGTTTTCACAAAGCTAGTAAGTGAGCTAAACACATAGCAAAATAACTACATTACAGCTAAAAAACTGATAGTGCATTCTATAGATATATTTGCACTGTACATGTCTCTAAAATGTTCCCTTTTTCCCTGTTATTCTTGTTGTTCAAAAGACCTTCAGCTATGCTGAAACTTCAGTCGGATTTTGTACCTTCTAACCCACACACCCTAGAAATGGCCAAATTTCCTTGTCAGAAAGTACCAGAAGCTTCTTGCCTGAAAGAAGAGGAGCATTTGGAGAGAGTCAGTACTCACCTTTGAACTTGAGACTGCTCCCTGCTTCATGGGCTCAGACCAGAACCAGGAGGGACATCTCAGACAGCTGGACTCAACCAGTCTCTGCCATCAAAGGGTGGGTTGTAGGGCGGAAGGGAGCCAAGCCTCTGTGTGCTGAGGGGGCCAGAGGCCAGGACTTGATAGCCGGGGAGCCAGGTTTTCAGCCTATCCTAACTCCTGGGAAGCAGTGTGGCCTAGTGGATAGAGCATGGCTCAGGGAGTCAGAAGGACCTGGTTCTAATCCCAGCTCTACCAAGTCTGCTATGTGACCTTAGAAAAGTCATTTCACTTCTCTGTGCCTCAGTTTCCTCATTTGTAAAATGGGGATTAAGACTACGAGCCCCATGTGGAACAGGGACTGTTTCCAACCCAATTTACTTGTATCCACCTCAGTGCTTGGTACAGTTCCTGACACATGGCTTGCAGGGCTTGCAACCAGGCTGGCTTGCTTAAGGTCTTGCTCTGGGTGGGATCGGGCTGGGAAGGTGATATTTTGGCTAATTCTTTTTAGAAGCTTCACTTTACCCTTTTTTCTAGGCTGAATGCTAATGGTTGAGAGACTGGGGCGAGCACCCACTCCAACCTCTCAAGACTAAATAGATCGAGCCCAGGGATTTTTTTCCTAACTAGACTCATTGTATTTGTTGTTGAATTGTACTTTCCAAGTGCTTAGTACAGTGCTCTGCACACAGTAAGTGCTCACTAAATGTGATTGAATGAATGAATGAATGTGAATGAATTCTAGCTTCCACTGAAGGCAGGGAGAGAAGATTGGACTTTTCAGGAGAGGTCCAACCCTGGGCAAAATCTGATATGATGATCCAGGCCAGAAATGTTTGCCAACTCCTTTCCAATAGTCTACCTTGCTCAGATCCTTGTCTGGAGAGAGCTCACCGTGGGCAAGTTAGCTTTGCTTAATGAAGCCAACCTCAAGATACCAACCTTGGGCACACCTATCAGGGTCAAGAACTCCTAAGAGGGCAAATGAGATCCTGGAGACTTGAAACTTTTCCTTTGGACCTTCATTTCACCTAAATAGGTAGGTGTGTGTAAATACATAAATGATATGTGCTTGTGTACATATAGGTGTATATAGATATATATTGTATGTATAAGCTATCATTATGCCCTCCCAACTAATGATAGAAAGTCACTTTCTCTTGGAGGAAAAATATTGATTTTTGGTCCTAAGGCCAGAGTAAATATGCCTTTACTGAGATATTTAGGGCAGAGCTGGCCTTGGAGCTTGGGGCCTTATCCCAACTCATGATTACCTAGCTAGACCCAGGGAAGTTGGGTCTTAATTTGGCACAGTATCCTTCACACCTCTGAATATCATTCTTCTAAAATAAGTGACTCCTTCTGCACTTCAGCATCTTCTGGCTTAAGTGAGCCTGAAAAAGGCCTTAGCCTGACTTCTTCGGGACGGGGAGTTGGCCTTTCTCGAGTGCTTCCGTCTCTTAAAAGTGGAACCAGAGGAAAGGTCTTCCAGTTTTTCCCTGAAACTTACATGGAAAGTGGAATTAATGATTCTGGAAAAAGAAAAACAAAGAAACCATTGTGTTCAGCTTTAAGTACCACTAAGAGCTAAGGAAGTAGCTGGAGGGACTCCCATGTTATGTCAATCTCCTCCTTGGCAGCAGCAGAACATCTCTCATCTGTCTGCTGATTAATCTCTCCAGGCTCCTTCAAATCTACTGACTCCCTGCGAGCTCATGGAAAAGTCACTCAGTCTCCATGAATCTCCATGGATCTACATTTCTCTCTATAAAACTGCTCTTCCTGGCCTTCCAAGGATGCTGTGAATGGAAAGGGAATACATCCATATGGGGAAATGCTCTGATCCCTCATGAGAGGTGTCACAGCATGGCCTGGTGAAAAAAGCAAAGATCGGGAGTCAGAGGACTTGGGTTTGAAACCCTGCTCTGCAAGTTCCCTGCTGTGAGACCTGGAGCAAGTCGATTTCTCTGGGCCTAAATTTCCTCATCTGTAAAATGGGGATGCAATGCCTGTTCTCCCTCCCACTTAGACTGTGAGGCATCTGGGATAGGGCTTAGAACAGGGCTTGACAAGTAAGTGCTTAAGAAATCCCATAATAATAATAATAATTTTTAATGACTTTCTTCACCCATCTGTCTCACACTGGGAAAACAGTACCCTTTCCCCCCTTTCACTGAATCTTCTCTCTCACCTTCAATTCTTTTCCCCAGTCTCTTCCTTCCCACCCAGTTAAAGTGGTTGATGATAAATGTGGGGAAGGCAAAGAAAACATTTATTCAACCAGAACCATAAATGTCCTTATATGATTCTCAATTACAAGAAAATTCTGGGCTTCAGTGGTCAGTTGCATGGGTCTTGAAAACATTTAGCTTCAATCTGTGTAAATTATACAAAATATGTAAGCGAATAAGATATTTAAGCATAAAATGAGTTAAAATAATCAGCCAGAAGTGTTCTTGCGATAAATATCCACATTTTGAAAACAGTACTTAGAACAAACAGGATCAACAGCTCTGCCTTAGTCCCTTCTTGCTCTCTCAGGCCTGCTACAGTCTGATAAAACAAGCTGTTTGTTGAGCTGCCGCAGAGAACATGATAATTTCTAGTCTTGTTGAAGTATTCCAGCCACATATATTTAAATCTGTGACATGGCATTAAACCCTACTGAATTTGACCATCTTTTCTACTCATTAGAAATCCCAGACTTCAGCATCCAGAAAGTGAATAGCATGCCAGTAGGCCACTTTGTCCCCCCAGGACTGGGAGACTCGGACTTTGGGTGACAGGTAACTCGGAAGGGCAGAGGCAACTTTCCAGGGGAATTTCAGACAATCTAAAGTTACTTCTTGGGGATTTTCCCTCACAGGTCTACTACCCCCAAAGCATTCCTAAAAGCAACTTCATATTTGCCCTAAAATGTGGAAAGTTCTGTATTTCCCTTCTGGCATTTGCCTCTAACTGGGATGACAGAACATTGGCCCCCAGGCAATGAATTGTCATGGCCCTGCAGGGCCTTGCTCTATATGGGACAAATGACCCTCACCCCAATTGTCTTCACTCTTGTGTGTCTCAAAGCAAGTCAGTCAGGTTAAGGAAAAGCCTGGGGTCCCTCTTACAGCCCAATCTTTGTTTCCTGGGCAGTGTGGAAACTCTTGTAAATAAGATAAATGAATTGGGTTCTAATGGGTCACCATGTTTATTAGTAATAGTATTTATTAAATTCTTAATGTGTGCAGAACACTGTACTACGTGCTGCAAAAGAGTATACAAGTGGGAATTAGACACAGACTCCATGTCTCTCCAGAGGCTCACAATATTTTAGAGCTGACCTGAGTTACAAAAAGTCAGTAAGCCTCAAGTTTAGCTCATAGAATGAAGGATTCAGAGTGGAGTCTCCTCCCCCTTTTGAGAGGGCAGCAGGATCCTATTGGTCATCTCATTACATGAAGCTGGGTTGTGAGCAGAACAAGGAAGGCCATTTTACAGTAGACCAAATTCTTTCCAGCCCGGAGGGTAAACGGACAAAACTCAAAGGTGCTTAGAACATTCTCAGGAGAGGCCCTCTACAGACCTTGACTGCAGGGAATCATCTCTTTTGCAGGAGGAGCTCATGCCTGCTCAATTAACTTCACTTTTCAGCAGAGGAGTGCCATCCCTAGCCTTCTCCCTTCCTCTGAGTTCCCTTGGCTTCAGTACACTTGGTGGAATGTTCTCTTCTCCTCCCTAATCATTGTGCTTATGTAGAAAAGCTGGGACATCCCTCCTGACAGGAGCGATACATATTGCATTTGGATTTAGGGGTAAGATATACAGTTAGTGGAATCAATGATTTGTGTTGTAAAACAGAGATTCGGTTTCCAGCTCCAAGCCCACCTAGGAGACCAGTGGCCGCAGAGACAATTGAGAGGTTCCAGAACACTTTTTGGAGACAGGAGGTTCTTAAAAAAAGCCTCTTTCCTTTCCTTTGTTTTGGCCTAGATGCTCTCTTCAATCAGTGGTATATGAGTGCTCTACTGTGTGCAGAGCACTGTATTAAACCCTTGCTGAACTGTTAATGTTTATTTAGCACCTATGGTTTGTTTTTCACCTCCCCCATTGACAGAGGAAAGGGAACCCTGTTCCCCATGTTCCTACAGAAAAAGAAAGCCCTTCTGCAGCTCAAGGGTTTGGGACCTTAAAAAGGCCTTTGGCTTTAGCAAGGACAAGAGGCTTCAAACCTCAGCAATGTAAAAGGTACAACTTGAAGACACAGATCAACTATTCTACATGTGTCTATTGGTGAGTAAAATGGCACTGTAGCAATATCTAAGCTCAACAAGGTCCATTCCTACTGCAGTTCCAAGGCTTGGGACCTTTAAGACATATGGTTTTATAAAGGACAGAAGGTTACAGACCACTGCTATATGAAGTGGGCATCAACTGAGACACAGATCAAATATTCTACATGTTTTGTTTGGCTAGGGGGTAGGCTCCTCCTGGATCCTGGAATGGGGATTTGGGGACAAATAATAATCCTGCTTTCCTTTCTAGGTCACTGGAAGCAGTGTGTACTAGTGGAAAAAGCATGGGGCTGGGAGTCAGAGGACCTGGGTTCTAATCTCAGCTCTGCCTCCTTTGTGACCTTGGGCAAGTCACTTCTCTGGGCCTCAGTTTCTCTCATCTTCCAAATGGGGATTCCATACCTGTTTTCCCTCTTCCTTAGACTGTGATCCCCACGTGGGACCCAATTATTTTGTATCTATCCCAGCGCTTAGTACAATGATTGGCATATAGCAAGCACTTATATACCACTATTATTATTATTACTGGATGGGGGCAGACAATACTTTTGGGACTGCTAGACTGGAAAATCTCTTCTATGTAGAGATATCAGTGCTTGGCACAGAATAAGCACTTAACAAGTACCATTATTATCATTATTATTATTATTATGTCACCTATTGAGGTAAATGTTTGTAGTGTAGGATGACCAAAGGATGTAGGGAAGGGAAGACTGGGACTAGTTGGATGGGCGTTGTTCTTTGGACCTGATGATTATCAGTATAATATTCCTTGGTGGGGCTAACTCTACCTTCCCAAACCTAAGCCTTTGGTTCAAATTCAGACATGAAAATAATGGGGATGTTCCACTCTGATGGACTATGGCAAGAACCAGGCTATTTTGTGGTCCTGGGGTTCTCACCTCGGCCAGACCTCAAAGAAAAACTCAAGGTGCGTTTAATCCCTTCACTGTTCCCCGGATCCTCATTGATGATGCCCAGATTGGTGTTCCAATGGGTCCAGTTTACTTCGTCGACTCTATAGAGAGAATTGCAAGAATGAAATCCCACAGGGAGCCTGATAAGTCAGAAGAGTGATCAAAAGAAATTCAGTGAGTCCAAAAAGAAACTGGGTGATGAAAGAGTAAGATTTTTATGTGGAAAATGAGTCCCTCCATACTGGAACTCAATTTCTTCTGGCCCCTGAGGTAATCACCCTTCAGGTGGGGTATTATTTGGTTTCACCCATATCTGAGAAACCCTCTGAATATTATGTAGATTTTTGCAACAGGTAGATTAAGACTAATGGAATAATTTTGATAGAGAAACTCTCCTAAGGTGGTCTAAGTGGCAATGACCTGTCTTGTTCTCTGGTATTACAGTAGCAGAGCATTTGGTTGTTGCAAAATGGTGCTGTGGAATGCTAATTTAGATTTCTCTGGGTTCTCACATTCTTAGAAAATCTCCAGGAGGATGGGCCTATAGAATCTTCTGCCTTCAGTTACTATACTAATAGTGATACAGAGTTTTTATCTACCCAAATTAAGATTGAGGACCCAGAAGTCTGGCTGGAATAGAGTCTCTTACATTGTGAAAAATTGGCTGTAGATGCAAAAAGAAATATAAATATTTCAATTGCAATACAGGAATTGTATCCTCCTCTCATCAGCCATTCAACCATTTCACTATGATTTTTCACTTTAACTTCCCTAAACTAAGGGGGATGTGGGGATGGGGGGTGGGAGGGAGAAAAAGCTTCAGATGTAATGCACAGTTGTTACAGAAAGTGGCAACCATTGAAAATTTGAAAGCACCCTGCCTCCCTCAGTCTGGGTTGGAAATAATGCTTGTGTGAATAGACAGCTGGGAGGGAAATGCACTGGTTCTGAATGAGGAAGGTCAGGGATTCCCTCTAGAAAAATACTCCAGGTTTGGCTGGACTTCTGTATGATGTCTTTACATTATGCTGTGTACCCAGCCTAATGGAAGGGGGCCAAATATTCTTCCCTCACTTCAGGGCAGCTAAAAGTCTCAGGCTGGCCTGGGATGGGAACCCCAATCCAGCCTCCATATTGCCAAACTGTAGGGGACTGCCAATGTTTGCCTTGCAGCAACTGGGGAGCCCTGACTTTTCCCCACCTTGTTGGGCTCTCTGACTGTCCAAGAGTAGGGCTGGGATGCCCAGAGAGTTGTGGATAACGAATGGCACAGGAAAGGGGGTTTACCTAAAGCACCATCGGTAATCGTCCTTTCCATCAGGCGTGTAGCCCACCTGGACCAGCTTTCCCGAGCGGAATGCTTTCCTCATGCAGTTCAGGAAGCTCTTTTCAATGTCCAGGATGGTGATGGCTCTCTACAAAGGAAAATGCAGAAGATAGAGAAGGTGCTCTATCTACAAAAACTCCTCTCTCTGCCTCCGAGGACACAAGATCCTGTGGGATCTGGCCGGACTGGAACAGTCCCACCGTTGTTTTCTAGGAGGAGTGACCATTAGCAGGCTGGGTTTGGGGTGCAGGGAGAATTGGGGCAGCAGAATTAATGAGACAGGGAACAAGACTCAATGTTGGGGGACAAAGTACCAGGAAAAATCAACAAGTTCCCAACCTGTCTTCAGTGATTTCATCTCCAGGGTAAGGAGAGGGCACATATGATTAGGGGTTCAGAGTTGGGAGGCTGGATTTTCTGCTTTTCCTCTTACGTATGTATACACACACACACACACACACACATATGCACACACACACACACACACAAACCTGCACAAAAACCGACAGAAGGGAAAACAGAAAAGTAACCTGGCACCTAGACTAGAAAATGCTACTTAAGCTAGACTCTGTCTGCTTGTCAACTTGGGACTTGAGTTCCCTGCCTATCCTAAAGCCCACTGGCGTTTTTCTACCATGAGAACAAACTTTCCATTTCTCCTCTGGTTACAGCTTCTCGCTCTCCTCTAAAGGCCTTTCCGCTGGTTTTGAGTGCTCATTTGCTCTTAATTCTGTTAGTGACTAATCATGCAATATCCACTTAATTCAGTTTTGCATACCCTGAAAGCAATTAATGGAGCACCAAGCTCAGACTGGGCCTGATCAACCATCAGGGAAAGACATTTAGTGTCAGCCTCAACCAAAGAGCTCTGTTAATATCAGGAAGATGGGAAAGCGCCAACAGACCTGGAGTTTCCATATGTTCTTGCTTTCTTGCGAGACCTTGTTCACTGTCTCCCCCATCAGGGCGATGAGCATGTTTAGCAGCAGGATATATGTCAGAATCACATAGGAGAGCAAAAGAATGATGAAGACAAATTTGAAATCGTAGTTATCGGTGAACTCTAGATCTCCCATGCCAATAGTGAACTTGAAGAGCTCCAGGCAAGTAGAGTACAGGCTGTTATAGGAAGGGGAAGAAGGCTTACAGGTGTTGCCTCGTTTCCCCTGCCACAGACAGGTACATTCCGTGCTGTTTTTTCCATCTTCAATCAGGGATACCACCGCTAGAGCCAACGGGAAAGCAACACAGATGGAAGGTTGTAAGCTCTTGGAGGACAGAGACCGCGGCTTCTACTTTGACTGTACCCTTCCAGTCAAACCACTTCGTAGTATAGTGTTCTGGGTACAGGTGTCAAAAAATTCCAATTAGGTAAGAACCCACATCAAGTTCCAAAAGAGACATGGGTCAACTAGTTGGGCCCTCACCTCCCATTTCCTGATCCCAGGCTCTGAGACTGCCATTCATCCAACTCTAGGGGCTGCCATACCCTACCCAGGATATAGGAAATGGAAAGCTATGAGCACCACAGGGATGATTCCTCTCCAGTTTTCAGCTCTTTCAGGCCCTGGAATTCGGGAAGTAGGAACAATTCCCTCTCCAAGGCTTTGACGCTACCCTGAAGAGCCTCATCTCTAACCACATAGCTCTCCCTCAATGCCACCTCCAGCAGGGGTGAAAATATTCCACCTCTGTGGCTTGTCACATTCGACACAATGAGTTGCCATTTATAGAGGGAGGAAATACCAGTTGAATCTTATCTGTTTAGCCAATGGGAATATTGCCAGAGAACAGACAGGTGGGGCCCCATCTACCTGGAGCCTGAAGAACGAGCAGGAAAGCTGAAGATTACCTGTGGAGAATCCAAGCAGAAACACACTGTAGACAAACATGAAGCGACATAGGTCTCTCAGGATCATCTGCAAGAAAGACAGTTCTGCTCTCTCCGACAACCCAGCCCCCAAGGCACCCCAGAATACGCATGGGTAAGGCAGAGTTGTCACGAGATACATAGTTTGAACCCTGACCCAAACTGAAATGAGACGCCACCCTCAAAGCCTGTATTTACAAAGAAGGAAGGGCAACAGATATACTCTCAGGGTATTTAAGGGAATCCAGATTGAATTTAATCAGAGGACAAGGAGATATCTAGTCAGGATCTCTCTCTCTCTGGGGACAAGAAGGAGAGGGTTCCTTTGGCCTCTCAGGGGGCTCTATCTGGGGGTACTGTAGGAGGACTGTGCCCCATTCCATATTTTTCCAGCTCAACCTAGGGGGTGGGAGGTAATAGATTGAGTCATTTTATCCCCATTTCCAGAGCTGTTGGACAGCCCATCTGGGACCAAGGCTGGGAAAAGATCTAAGGGGCCCTTACTTCCTGACTGACCTTTTCAATCATGACAGCATAAATGCCCATCTGCTGGAAGCCACGGGTGTAGTACAGCATGTTTGTCCAGCCCATGGCCAGAGACAACACCATGAAAGCCACATACATCTTCTGGCCACTGAAGTAGAGCCCCACTGAGATCAGGAGGAGCAGAGACTGGATAAAGCTGAAAGAGACAAACATCCACTGACAGAGGAAAGAGACAGAAAGGGGTGGAAAGAGCTGGAATGGTCCTGACCCTGAACACTGTGTTTGTCCCATGCAGGAAAGCTGGGAATCAGAAGGTCATGGATTCTAATCCTGGCTCCACCACTTGCCTGCTGTGTGACGTTGGGCAAATCACTTCGCTTCTTTGGGCCTCAGTTACCTCATCTGTAAAATGGGGATTGAGACTATGAGCCCCAGGTGGGACAGGGACTGTGTCCAACCCGATTTGCTTGTATTCAGCCCAGTGCTTAGTACAGTGCCTGGCACATAGTGAACACTTAAATACCATAATTATTATTAGTAGTAGTACCTAGAGTATGGATTCACTTGGTGGACACTGTCTACACTTCCAGAGCCACAGGCTTCCCCTGGAATTTTCCAAGTGGATGCCTCAGCTCGACAGTCAGCAGGACACTCAGCATGACCTCAGAAGGCAGCAATTTGAAACTGGGATTCTGCCCAAAAAGGAACTGACTGTCCCCCAAAGTAAAATTTTCTGATCTGTTCATGGTTTCCCTAAATCTTGTGTGTCATGTGGCTCGGGGAAACAAAATCACTAATGCAAATGAGACCTACTGGTTTGTAGTAGCAGTTGAAGAAATCACACTCCTGCCTATTAGTCCTTCTGGCTGGAACAGTTCCATTCCACCCTCGCAGCCAGTGTGAGGGAGTTAGTGGGGAGAAGGCTCAGTAGATCAATCCTCCCTGGGCATTCTGGGTCATTGAAGCCAGGTTGCCCGGAGGGGTTCTGGCCTGAAGCAGGCCCTGTGCTTGGCCCCTCGCCACCTCCCAGCCCCTCATCTAATCTCAGTCCTTCTATTAATTTCAATATTAATCATTAACTACTTTCTAGAATAGCCTCATTAAGTTAGTGTTTCTAAAGAGGCCTTAAACAGATTACATGATTCTTGAAAATATACCTTGCTTTTTCTTGTTCTATACTCACAACCCCTAATGCCTAGTACAGCTCTATGCCACCCAGTGCCAGCTTCATGAATATTAGCTGAAATGGTTCGAGTGAGATTGACTAGGGGCCGGAGAGCAGGAAGAGACCAGGTCAGCGCAGGAGTGGCATCGACTTAGTTCACAAACTCTGTGAACGTAAGAAAGGGGGCCTTCTCTAATTGTTGTTAAATCCCCAGGTTCCTTTAACAGAGCGCCCACCTCAGTAACTATATGCAGGGGATGCTGCTGAGATGGAGAGATTCAAACTGGATATGTCCCTAATCAGAAATGAACCTTGCAAGTATCTCTAGGAGGGAAAGAGACCCAGCGAAGCCCAGATTTAGCCTTATCTTAGCAGTTCTTGTGTTTAAAATAGAAATGGGAGTGGAACGTACAAAAGCACCTCACTGTAGCTGTCGACGAACAAAGTCTTCAAGGACGGTTGCCTCTGCAGGAAATACTGTATCTGCAAGGAAGCCAGAATAGACAGTTGCACTCAGAGAAGCAGCATGGCCTAGTGGAAAGAGCAGGGGCCTGGAAGTCAGAGGATCTGAGTTCTAATCCCAACTCCACCACTTTTTTATTGTGTGACCTTGGGCAAGTCATTTAACTCCTCTGTACCTCAGTTACCTCATCTATAAAATGGGGATTAAGGCCATGCGTCCCATGTGACCAACCTGATTATCTTGTATCTACCCCAGCACTTGGTAGAGTGTCTAGCACATAGCACTTAATAAATACCATTAAAAAAAAACCTCAGAGGGAAGAGATTAGGGGCTGCCACTCGCTTTGGCCACTGAGATTCCATTTTTGGGCCCTCTTCCCTTTGCCATGCTTCAGTGGTCAAGCAATGAAATGGGGCCCCTTCTAATTATGGGATTTGGGTGTCCACCTTCTGGTACCAGTAATGAGTTTGGCCCCGGACAGACATGCTGGGACAACATTATCAAGTGACAGGAGAAAGTCTAAAGCACTTACCCCTCTGATAAAGAAATAGATCCCTCCCAGCAGAGTCAAAAATTCTCCAAACACTTGTAAATACTGCAAGGCGGTGTTCCCGAGAGCATAAGGAGGCTGCAAGACCCAGAGAAGAAGGTCACCAGGTGTATGTCTCATGAGGGAAAGTTTCTCTCAGAGAAGAAACTCACAAAGAAGTTCAGCACAGCTCAGGGAGAGACTTGGGGGCAACTAGAGACTAAATCTGAGCAGGCCTAACACTGTCTTGATCGTGAAACATAGACTGATTCCACTCCCTTCTGAGCGTGGAATCAAGTGGAAATGGGGAGTGGGAGCACCACAGGAATTTCTCCAGAGATTTAGGGAACCATGAAGACATACAACCTTTTGGTTTAAATCCACAGGCCTGTAGCAAGCAACGAGAGTGAAGGTGATGATGTACAGGATGTAAATGAAGAAGTTGAAGTAAAATATGCGTTTGACAAATCTGTCCCACTTATCTTGCAGGAGCCTATTCAGGGGCTCAACCAAGAGCATGTCATGGCGGTTCTAAAGGAAGCAATGAAGACAAGAGATAGTCAGTTCCCCAGAATGGATAACGTCATTTCCTGGGGATGGTGCCATTGTTCAATTGGCTCGCCACCCTCAGCTCCTAGAATACAGTCCTCTAGTCCATAAGCACTTTGAGTGCAGGGAATATGTCTACCAACTCTGTTACTCACCTAAGCACTTGGTATAATGCTCTTCCCAAAGTAGGTGCTCAATAAATACGACTGATTGATTGATGATGGACTTAACCCCGTATAACACTTTACCCACTTGGTATGGCTCAAAACAGCCTCAAAAAAGAGATGCACAAACCGGAGGAGACCTCAAGTGTCTTCTAATCTCTCTCCTACTGGAAGGGAAATTCCTACACTTTCTGGGACAGTGATCTCTGTTGTTTTTCAAAATCTCCAGGGATAAATATCCCATAAATTCCTTTGGCACACCTTTGAGAACTGCTGGAAATGAAAAAAAAAAATGGTGCCCCAACTAACCAGAAGTGTGAGTTTGCCTTTGGGTTTAAGTACATCAAACCTTTAACAAGACATATTCTCTACCACAAGCCTCCCTGCCTCTTTTTCCTGACAATCTGATACTCACAGGGGTTTCACTGCTGTAAGCAATAACCTCGAGGACTGAGTTCTTCTCACATGTGTCAATGCAGGAGAGATCATAAAGAGAGGAGTGCACTGGTCCATAAGCCCACTCTGTGAATTTTCTGGACAGGTGCCTGCATTCGGGTTCTTGAATTTCTCTCCTGAGGATGTATGCCAGGACCTGAATCAAGAAAGCAAGGGGCGACCAAGTGAGGAAAAAAAAAATGGTTAGTGCCCATCATTCCTATAGACTGTATCAATTAATCAACGGTATTAATTGACTACTTTCTTTGTGATGAGTACTTTTTTATTAAGCACTCATTACAGTTGGTGCACACAGTATGCCTTATTACAGACTAACACAGGAGGCATACATTAAAGTAAATTACGGGTAAGGGAAGCAACTGAATATAAAAATAGAAACATCAGTGCTGTGTGGATGGAGGGTAGTAGCTAATTGTGTGACTAAGTGCACGAGAGAGGTAGCAGGGATCAGGTTATGGCTGAAGGTTATATAAATGATGATGGCATTTGTAAAGTGCTTACTATGTGCCAAGCACTGTTCTAAGCGCTGGATGGGATGAGGGACATCCTCCAGAGTCAAAGTCGCAACCCTTGTTTTTTGATGCCTCTCTGGGTTCATGGACAAAATGGGGTAGAGTCAGGTTGGAGCTAAAAACCCACTGTCACCTCTCAACACCACACACCGCAACATGATTCATAGTGAGGGAAAACATCGGGCCTTAGGAAATTCTTTTTATGGTATTTGTTATGTGCTCACTGTACTAAGCACTAGAGTAGATACATGCTAATCAGATTGGGCACAGTCCACGTCCCACAGAGGGCTCAGTCTTAATCCCCATTTCACAGATGAGGTAATTGAGGCACAGAGAAGTGAAGTGACTTGCCCAAAGTCACACAGCAGACAAGTGGCAGAGCCAGATCCAGAACCCAAATCCTTCTGACTCCAAGGCCAGTGCTCTAACCACCAGGCCACGCTGTTTCTCTTAGCTGGTATGACAAAACATTGCCTCTGGATGACAAGTACTACATGAGATTAATCTCCCTATTGACCCCCACCTCGATGGAATCCATCTGGGGGCCCACTTACCCCAATCTTCCCACTCTTGGCAGCTAGGGCTAATGGAGTCAACCCCTTCTTATTTGTGAGCTCTTCCAGATTCAAGGTAGGGTGAATCTTGGCCCCCAGGATCAGGATCTCATTGTACATGTTGGTCACAAACTTAGTATTCTCCGGGGTGTTGTCAGCCACCTCTACCAGGGCGTGCAAGACCGTGTTACCTATAGAGTCCCTGGCATCGATGTCAGCTGAATGGTAGGGGTTCTGCAGCAGGAACTTCACAATGCCCAGCTGGTTGGTGCAGGCAGCGAGGGAGAGTGGAAGTTCACCTGAGGCCAAACACAAATTTGAGATCATCTTGCCTAACAAAGAAACAGACCTGATTGTCGGGGGGCTACTGTAGTCTGAGCCTGTCTGCTGGTGTGAGTGACTCAGTTCCAATTAGGCCAACTCCCACCCACTACCAGTTTGCCCAGGTCACATAATAATAATAATAGCATTTGTTAAGTGCTTATCATGTGCCAAGCACTATTCTAGGCACTGGAGCACTGTTCTAAGCACCTGCACTGAATTGAGGGGAGCACTCTCCCCAAAAGGGAGCCAGGCAGAGGAAGTGGGAAGGTTTGAAACATGGGGTGAGTGGTTATTGTTGTCCTTTGACTTCCCCCCAAAAAGTGTTTTATCTTTTTCATTTTATTTTCCAAAAAAACTCACTGTGCAGAAAATAGCACACAGCAGAGCAAGTGCTGTTGGGTAAGAAATGGACTTCCTGTCTCTGTGAGCCATCAGCAGGGCTGGGGTCTAACACTTGGGTTATCTGAGAACCACTGATACCCTGGAGTCAGAGAAAAACCAAATAGATCACTCTCTAAGCTAAACCTCTCTCTAATAATAATTATGGTATTTGTTAAGTACGTACTATGTGCCAGGCACTGTACTAAGCGCTGAGGTATTTATAAGCAACTCGGGTTGGACACAGTCCTTGTCCCACATGGGACCCTCTGTCTCAATCCCCATTTTACAGATGAGATAACAGAGGCACAGAGAAGTGAAGTGACTTGCCCAAGGTCACACAGCAGAGGCGTGGCAGAGCCGGGATTAGAACCCATGACCTTCTGACTCCCAGGTGGGTGCTCTATCCACTACACCATGCTGCTTCTTTAGCCAATATGAGTAGTAGATGGTAGAGTAGCATACCCAAGTGGAAAGAATACAGGCAAGGGAATCAGAGGACTTGGGTTCTAATCCTGCCTCATCCACTTCTCGGCTGTGTGACTCTGGGCGAGCCGCTTAACTTGTCCATACCTCAGTCTCCTCACCTGTAAAATGGGAGGTTCACACTTGTCCTCCCTCCTATTTGGACAGTGTCTGACCTGATTCACTTGTATCTACCCCAGCGCTGAGAACGGTGCTTGATAAGTAGTAAGCGCTAACAAATACCATAATTATAATTATTATGAAATGTCAACTTTGGTGTCAGCCTACCAAAATAAAAGCCCGGCCGGCCTTTGGTTTTCTTAAAGAAGTCACCATGGGCTGCAGCATGGACATCGGCTCCGTTCTGCACCAGCATGGTCACCAAGTACATGTTCCGCCTCTCAATGGCAATGTGGAGAGCAGTCTGACCTGGAAAGACACCGACACGTCCACCCACTCGGAAAGCATATACCATGGCCACTGGTGGCCATCAACAGGGACAGCCTGGACAAAGGCAAAACCAAGATTCCAACAACTATTTTGACCCTCTGCCAAGGGACTCCACTTTGAAGACAACAGAGGTCAGTAGTTGGTGGCACCTGCGTAAAAACTGAAACAAAGGGCCTAGATTGGCACACACCAGTGAAACGGTCAGGATCAATCAATGGTATCTATTGAGCACTAAGTGTGTGCAGAGCCCTTGGGCGGGTGCAAAACAACAGAGTTGGTAGACACATACCCTGCCCACGAGGCTATTCTCACGGCAATAACATGTCAATCAACCCATTAATGGTATTTACTGGGCACTTGATGTATTCGGAGCATTGTACTAAGCCCTTGGGAGTATGCGACACAAAAGAGTTGGCAGGCACTTTTCCTGCCCAGCAGGAGTCCACGATTTAGATGCTCTCTGGGATATTACAACACTGGGGAGCACCTCTGGCCTTTACCATCTGATTGGCCTGAGACCTACATTCCTTGACCACAAGTGACGGTGGCCAAGATCAACTTTTAAATTCCCCTTCCAAAACAAGAGGGCATCTCCCAGCCATGAATGGCAGAACACCTTTGGCATCTGCCGAGGAATTCAAGCCTATCTTCTTGGCAGGTCAGGGCACACAGGGTACTGCCCCTCCGTTCCTTACCCCTGTAGTAGCTATCGGTGTAGCCGGCATTCACAAACTCTTTCAGGTTGTCGGTCTGTCCTGCGATCTCCAGCAGTAAGGGGATGGTCTCATTCTTCCCACTTTGCAAATTCAGCATAGCTTTCAGCAGGCAAGTTTTTCCCGTTTCTGGATCTGAAACACAGAGTCAGGGCTGAAGCTGTTTGTTCTGAGGTTTCGTAGAGAGGGAGACCCCGAGTTTGAGAAAACAGCTTCTCCTCCCTTGATACCTTTGAATTCTACGTCCGTAAGCTGCTTCGTGCTCTTGAGGAGATAGACCAACAGGTCTTCCAGTTCCCTACAGTTGCCTTGGGCCACGGCATCAAAGATCCTTCGGCGATCATAGAGTTTGAAGGCTTTCTCTGACCCGATGGAAATGGAATCCACAGACAGCTGCCTGAGAAAGATTAGCGTGGGAGAAGGTCTTTAAATCAACAGACCTGGAAAAAAGCCAACGTCCTCCTTCCCAACATGCCCCTTCATTGGCTCTAGCCCCTTGAGTGCTTTCACTCTCCTGCCTGGCATGACTGATAATAAAAGGCCCATCAAACCCTAATGCCCTCGCTGAATTGAGTGGAGAGTAGCCATTTAATCTCTTTTTTCACGATTTTTCAAACTTAGTGCAATTAAAAAGAGACAGCCAAACACACAATTTTGTGTCTCATGTGCATGTTTGGTTTCTAACAGCCTCGTTTAAAATATTGAAGCCCAGCAGCAATAAGCTCAGGCTGGTTTACTCGGCTGAAGATCTTACTTCTGACATCTGCCCTTTGGGGAGAAAGGCTTAAATGCTTTTGCCCTGAAAAAAGGAGAAAATTGCAGTGAGAGCAACCTGGAAGCTCAATCAGTGGCATCTATTGAGTGTTTACTATGTGCAGAGCACTGTACTAAGTGCTTGGGAGAGTACAATACAACAGAATCAGTGGACACATTCCCTGCCCATAATGAGCTTGAGATCTAAAGGGGAAGAAAGACATTTATATAAACTCACTTGACAAATTGACGGTTACATCTTCTTCTATCAACCATGGGGCTGAACTTGATGATGGGGCATGAGGCTGGTTCCATCTCCTCATAGGAGGAGTCCATTGGGGCAGATTCCTCTGAATCCCCCTTAGTGAAGAGCCTGTGTCGGCTCCTAGCTGTGGAGAAGATGTGATGTTTGGGAGGCGGAGGCTTAGAGCCTGGGATGCCATCAGGGGTGCCCTGGTTGGAATTCTCACCGGGGTTGTCATCCAGAGGCTCCTTTGTCACTTCCAACTCCGCCAAATCGGAGCTGCCCAACTTCTTCATTCTTGTCGGGGTCTCCCTGGGGTCCCACAGGGCAACCTGCTGGGAAACCAAGGAAATAAGAATGGGCTCCTGAGAGAGTGCTAGTCCCTCTGTCCTCTAGATCAAGTGCCCTGCAATGTAATAATAATAATAATTGTTATTGTTATTATTATTACTGTGGTATTTGCTAAGCACTTACCATGTGCCAAGCACTGGGGTAGATACAAAGTAATCAGTTTGGACACAGTCCTTGTCCCTCATGGGGTTCACAAAGAGCACGGGCTTTGGAGTCAGAAGTCATGGGTTCGAATCCCGGCTCGGCCACTTGTCAGCTGTGTGACTTTGGGCAAGTCACTTAACTTCTCGGTGCCTCTGTTACCTCATCTGTAAAATGGGGATTAAGACTGTGAGCCCCACGTGGGACAACCTGATTCCCCTGTGTCTACCCCAGTGCTTAGAACAGTGCTCGGCACATAGTAAGCGCTTAACAAATACCAACATTATTATTATTATTATTATTGATCCCCATTTTACAGTTGAGGTAACCGAGGCATAGAGAAGTTGTGACTTGCCCAAGGCCACACAGCAGACAGGTGGTAGATCCGGATTAGAACTCACAACATCTGATTCCCAGGCCCATGCTCTTTCCACTAGGCCATGCTGCTTCTCTGGTATTTGTTAAGCATTTGCCAGGTTCTACACAAGCAAATCAGGTTGGACATAGTTCCTGTCCCACGTGGGCCGCAGAGTCTCAATCTCCATTTTACAGATGAGGAAACTGAGGCACAGAGAAGTTAAGTGACTTGCCCAAGGTCACACAGCAGACAAATGGTGGACCTGAGATTACAACCCACAATCATCAATCCTGTTCACCCTCTTACTTAGACTGTAAGCCCCACGTGGTACCTGATGATCTTGTACCTACCCCAGCACTTAGAACAATGCTTGGCACATAGTATGTGCTTAATAAACAGCACAGTTATTATTATCAATCTCTAGAGCCTCCTACCCTTCTACCTTTTCTCTACGGTATTCCTTTTTTAGCTGGTTTCAAAAGCATAGACAACACCTGAAAAATGAATTGTCCCAAGATCACCCAAAGAGTCAGAGCGCGAGAACAACTTAGGTCCCAGAAGCTCTTGCATGGACAGCACTCCTTCTCTACCCCCTCTCAAACTCTTCCCCCAACTCATCGCTGTCCCTACCATCAAGATAGTGCCAGCGGTCAACAGAGATGTCCTTTCCAGTCCCCCACAAATGATCAATACATCTGTGTTTGGTTCAGACTTTTTTCTGTTGCGGGGTGAAACCTTTTTAGTTTCTTAGTTTGGTACTGTGCTCAACTGCTTTGAGGTAATTTATTAAATGAATGTAGGTTAAGCACTCAAGGTATAATTACAGCATATTCAATGATCACGGACCAGCCACGATCCTCTCTGTCTCAGTTTCCTCTTCTGGCAAATGGGTAGGTAATATGATACTCACTCATAACACAGGTTTGGTGCCAAGAATTACTAATAGATGTGACTCCAGGGCCCTACCGATAATAACACCACCATCTTAAATTTGTGTAGTTCTTTCATAATAATGATCTCATTTTGTCTAGAGTAGAACAACAACAGTAACAATGGTTCCGTTCAAACTCTGACTTTTAATGGTTCCAGGCTACTTCACTACAGAATGAACCGTGGGGCTGCAGTGAACATTAGGAAGTGCATTACTGATTTTTCCCAGTTGATGCCGAAGTCCAACTGGGTGAGGCTCTGATAGAATGGGGATTTTTATGGCTACACGCATCCGCTGCTCCTATGGGTGGGGTCTGTCAGTGGAGTGTCTCTGGTGGCTTGAGGGTCCTACAGCTTTCAATGGTGAGAACAAGACATGCATTTCCTCCGATGATGCTATTATTTTATGGAATTAGCATTATAAGTCTTAGGACTTTAGAAGCTTCTAGAGTGCCCCACCAGCTTCTGGATGAATTAGGTCAGAAATAGCCTAATTTCTTATGACATGCAGAACTCTGCACTCTGCAGGAGTTCAACAAATATGGATGCAATTATTTCTAATATCCTATTTGTTATTATGGGTCCTTAGCAGGTTCTCCCTTCATGCCTGGTACTCAACCCAGGACCTGGTACTCAGCCCACTAGAAGCCCTCAGAGAAGAATTATTCATGGCTTCGTAATTAATGTTGATGATATTAATATTGCAAAGGTATTTCTTCTGGGGACCTATTCCGTCAGAAACTTCAAGTGACTATGAAGCTCTCTAGGGAAAGGCTAAGCTATTCATCCTCTGTATTTATTGAGTACTTACTATTTGCCAAGCACTGTGGTAGGCACTTGAAAACATACACTAGAAATAGAAGACTTATTCCTAGGCTTCAAGGAGTTTGCAGTTTAACAAGGAAACTAAGTCAAAGGGAAAAGGGAAGATTTAGCTTGGTTTTAGAAATAGTTACTCTTGAGAAATGATGAGAATTAAATATTTTGGTAATGTTTAATAATTCCCTCATTGAGCATGACTCACTTCTTTTAAAATAGGGGCGTTGGGAGGGAAAGACTGCAAAATGCTTTACTTTTAGAATGCCATCTAAAGGTTGCAGTGAAGGATTCAGATATAAGCTAAAACATGTGAAAAGGCACCTGAAATCCTCATCTTCACCATACCACAAACTCTTTTAGCAGGAACTAAATTCCACATTCACCCAAACCTCTTCTCCATACAACTCTTCTTGCCCCCCATTTCTGTTTCCGCTTCCAAAGATTCTTCCTGTCCTCAAGCTTAGTTCAAAATTCAGTGGGGAAGCTTGCTATCCTAAAGGAGGGGAATGGAGGGTGAGAGAGGAGGAGAGCGGGTGAAAAGGACAACAGGTTAAACCCAGATCCCTAACATATAAGCCTGGAGGCTGATAAGAGGACTTACCCATTCTGTAGTCCAGGAACTGTGCTCTATTACTGGTTTCACTACCCAAGATCCTTACTTCCTATGGCTAGTTTCCCAGTTACATCCTTCCACTACCAAGTAAAGCTGCAAAAGATACAGGCGAATAGAGTGGTCACTGATGTTACCCAAGAATACTGGGTACTCCTTTCCCTCCTCCCTCTCTCCTCAACAGCGCGCGCACGCACACACACACACACACACACACACACAAATTCACACAGTAGTGGACAGGAGCAGATCAGGTAAACACTGGACCCATCCAGTATAAAATTGGATGAATAATCACACATGTCAAGCCACACCTGAATGATATCTGAACTAGATGATTCTATTTAACACAAATATTCTTCAGGGATCCATTTCAGGCCCAGTAAATGGGACTGTGTTTGTAGATACCGACATTAATCCCACAAGATTTGAATTTGGGTTAAAATATTTGGAATAAAGGAAAGTGGTAACAGGGACAATGGGCTGGTTTAATCAAGCAACTTTGCATGGGATTTTTCATTCTAAGCAATTTAATGCTGTGAAAAATGCTAGAACAGTTGCTGCTCTCTTCTCACTTACCCTTTGGGGATACCCAGAGAAGTGGCACAACTTGGCTGGTGTGTCCTGTGCTAATTAGGGCTCAAAGAAAGCTACTTACTTTTAAAGAGTTAGATGAAAGACCCTTGGAAAACTTTCTCCATCTTACTTTTCGTTTGTAACCTGTTAAGTAACCCTCACCTTCCTTACTGAAAATTCAGCAGTGAACAATTTCACCCCTCTCCATCAAATTTTTTTGATAGATTAGCTAGAGCATTTCCTAACCTCAGAACCCATTAAATAGAGAAACCCAGTTCCACACATGCATACACCTCGAGGTGGTTGCCACTGTACCTGTGGGAAAGATAATTTGTCTTAGGAGTCTTACACTACAGTTAACTCGCAATTAGCAATGAATGATGAACAGCAATTTTAAAGACCTTCTGAGTCAGCTATCAATCTCAAAACTGAGACTTACCGGCAACACTAGGTGAGTACTGAATGCTGCTTTCTTCTACGAAACAGTAAGCCGGTTGCTATTTAGCCCAAAAGTTGAATGGGTTTAGGGAAATTCACTTGCTTCTTCGCTGGTCATTATCCTCTATCCTCATCCACTTCATCTGTCAGCTGTTTGTTCCAACCTCAGCGGGGTTTTGTTGATCAGGAGATGGTGGGGAAGAGCAAGGATTTAAGCAACTCAATAACGAAGAAAGATATTGTGAGAGTAATAGCAGCAGCGGCTGCTGCTTCCTGTTCCCATGGGCATTTAAAAGCTTTTTACAATCATTTTGCTATTTTTCAGTAACTACATTTAGGCACTGCCCCTCCTTTTGCGATTTTGACTGCATGATACACTTAAACCACAGCTATCACACAACTCTGAAAGTCTATCCTTACCGTTTTCTTAGACCAGAGCAAAGAGAGAGTTCAGAGGCCGAAAATACATGACAGAAAATACAGAAAAGTCAAAGCAAGCTTTGTGTCATCATATTATTGCCTTTTTAAATTGCAGTTTTAAAACTTACTTTTCTTTTTACAATTTAGACTGTATCCTCGTTGTGGGCAGTGAATGTTTCTACCAACTATGTTGTATTGTACTCTCCCAAGTGTTCAGTATAGTGCTCTGCACACAGTAAGAGCTCAACAGATACCACTGATTGATTACAAAATATCATAGCCTGAGGCCCAATTCTACACTGCTGATATGAAAACTGAAAACTGGAAGGAAAGTTATCAAAAGCCCATCCTCCTTATGTGTCTTTCACCAATTCCTTCTCCCTGAGGGACAGGGAGCCATTTCTAATTTTCACTTATGAATTCTGTCCCAGTGCTTAGCACAGTGCTCTGCACAGAGTAAGCACTTAATAAATACTATTACTACTAATTGGAAATAACTCCAGGCTTAGTTTTCCAAGACTATGCTGCCATGCACACTTGTAATTTACCACCTGCACATTCATACAGATGTACACCCACAATATGATCCAAAATTGCCTGTATATATGGTTTGCTGAGGCAGCGTAGAAACTATCTAGACTCTTGATGACCTGGTCCCCTTTACCACTGGTCTTATTGGATCCTGAACTCTGTCTTTGTATTTACATTATTTCATCTTTCTAAAACCCCTTCCCCACAATTTGTAGGTTGTGAGCATCTGAAGATCCATGTCTCACTCTCAGCTGCGTTTTCTTTTTTTTTTTTTTCCAGCATTAAGTACAGTGCTCTGGGCACGGAAGGCACTTAATAAATACTATTGCATGGAAGGCAGTAATAGTAATTAATAATAATTACGCATTTAGTGTGTGCATAGCACTGTACTTAACATTGGGAAAGAGCACCAAAGGTGGGGATTAGACACTGTTTCTTGAGGGAAATCTATCAGCAGAGTTAATTCCAGATTAAATGATTCCAAATATATTTGAACTCCTTGAATTTGGGCTAAGAGATGGTTCTAGTAACATTTGTTTCCCTCCACTCCATACGACCGAACCAAACCAAAATCTCATTGTGCCTTTCAGTATTAGGAAAACATTATGCTAGTCACGGCAGCAGAGACATTTAGCGAATCGTATTTTATTCATAAAGAAGCAATCAGTCACAACATAACGGGCTAATTTCCATACACAGGACAACATTCAGCAAACAACATTAAATTGGAATGCTTTGCTCTGGGAACCTGAGCCTGAATTTCAGAAATGGATGGAAAGAGGATTAAGTGCTCTACAGAAAATCATCTGTTTCTTCTTCCTCCAATTAACTTCACTGTTGACTCTTACATCTTCCCCAATGCCAACATTAGAGCTCACTCTAGCTCATGTGACATTCCCGGCACTATTTCTTTGTAGCATTTACACCTGCATTTCTTAAAAGCTGTTTGTGATGCTTGTGGGGCAGAGGGGGGAAATCATTCCTCAGCAAACAGTTCATGATAGAGTGCACTGAACTTGGAAGAAGAAATGGGCCGACGCTCCCCAAGGCTACCCACACCTGGCCATCCTTCCTACAACTTCATACTCTTCCTTGTCTCCCCTCTCCACTCACCTCTCTTCCACCCAGGCCACGACCCTCACCCTTGCACCCCATTCCATCCCACTGTTCACAAATCAACCAGTCAAGAGTATTTATTGAACACCCACCGTGTGCTGAGCACTGTACCAAGCCATGGGGTGAGCACAATAGAAGACAATCCTACCTACAGGGAATATACAATAATAATTGTGGCATGTGTTAAGCACTTACTATGTGCCAGGCACAGTACAAGCGGTTGGGTGGATTCAAGCAAATCGGGTTGGACAGAGTCCCTGTCCCATAAGGGGCTCACAGTCTTAATCCCTATTTTCAGATGAGGTAACTGAGGCCCAGAGAAGGGAAGTGACTTGACCAAGACCACACAGCAGACAAATGGCAGAGCTGGGATTACAACCCAGGTCCTCTGCCTCCCAGGCCCTTGCTCTATCCACTAGCCATGCTGATTTTAACCTCACGAACAATCCCACAAACTGTGTTAAACCTGTTGGATTGTTGGGGAGGATGGGAAGCAAAATGTATGACTTGTAGGATCTGCTTAGTCTAGAAGTGAATTTTTTGGAGGTAGTCCAGAAGCTCTGAACAGCACCACCTGACTGACTCCTGCCCAGGCTATCAGAGTTAATCCCCTAGAGTGCAAATCTACAAGACTGCACCATGTTCTTAAATGAAAGTAACTGATACTGACACATATTTGTCTGAGCTGTCTGAGAAATGAAGCAACTCACCCGAGGTCACATAGCAAAGTGGTGGAACTGGTATTAGAACCTTGGTCGTAATTTAGAAATGCCTGCCTTCTTTGGTTTCTTATAACCCTTTGTAGGTTCTGAGAGGTTTAAAACAAGATGGTAAAATAAACATAAAACTAATATGCCTTCTGTCTCTTCCACTTGTTTTCAGGGCATGAATAATGACAACCACAGCTCCTTTTGCTACTGTTTCTTACTCCTCTAGCCTTTTGATTAACTTAATCAGAATGAATAGGCAACTGAGGTTAATGTGAAGTGGGACTGACTAATATATTGATGTCCCTTATGAGCTGAGTACATGTTGTAACTGTACTATCAACGGCACACTTTTTCCAATGCTGATAAGTGAGACGATGGTCACACGACAGGGTGTAGAAGTTGGTCCTGTCCCCAAGAAAGAGGCTTTGGCCCTGCCCATTTATAAAAACTGACAATATTGCGCACTTTCCAAAATTTACTGTTATAGGAATCAAACCTGGAAATAAATGTTGGTATTTGTTAAGCGCTTACTATGTGCAGAGCACTGTTCTAAGCGCTGGGGTAGACACAGGGTAATCAGGTTGTCCCATGTGAGGCTCACAGTCTTGGTCCCCATTTTACAGATGAGGGAACTGGGGCACAGAGAAGTGAAGTGACTTGTCCACAGTCACACAGCTGACAAGCGGCGGAGCTGGGATTCGAACCCATGATCTATGAGTCCCAAGCCCAGGCTCTTTCCACTGAGCCATGCTACTTCTCAAGAAGAAAGGAGCAGTTCAGAAAATTACAAAATAACATTTCCCAAATGATAAAACTGCATCCTTTCACAATTCATGATTGCAGTAGCTCAACCCTTCACTCAGTCTTGATTCAGAGCATTAGTTCACTTATTTTCTGATTTAATGAAGAATCCAGGGAAGGGAAGTAATTTGCTCCCACAGGCTTCCCCATTAGCTTTCAAAAAAAAAGTTGGACATTTCCTTGATTCTCTAAAATACAGAAAGCTGAAATTTGATTTTACTGTAAAGTTATTCTGTATTGGAGTTGTGGAATGAATACAAAGAGGGTCTTTATGGCTGAAAAAAAATGAAGTTGGTAAATCTACAACTGGTCAGTCTATTTAGTACAACATCCAGAATTCCCAATATAATGGTCAATCTAATTCACTGGTCACAGTAAGAAACCTAAACTACTACCTGCCAGGGGAAGAAAGGAACAAATAACACTCTTGGAGAATTCTTTCAGAGGCAAATGGTCACTCTTCTATAAGTGAAGATTCTTGGCCAAGAAGCATCTGTACATTACTGGCCCCGGTCCTGTGCCAACTGCTTAGTACAGTGCTCTGCACCAAGTGCTCTATAAATTCAATTGATTGAGTGATTGGTGCCATGGACCCTAAAATTACCCAGTAAACAGAGAAAGCCATGTGGCCCAGTGGAAACAGTATGGGCCTGGGAGCCAAGAGGCCTGGGTCCTAATCTTGAATCCTTCTTATGTCTGTTTTGTGACCTAGGGCAAGTTACTCCACTTTTATGTGCTTCAGTATCCTCATCTGCAAAATGAGGATTAAATACCCATCCTCACCCCTTAGACTGTGAATCCCAGGTGGGGCAACGACTGTATCTCACCTGGTGATCCTGCATCTACCTCAATGCCTGGCACACAGTAAGCATTTTAACAAATGCCACAACTATTATTTTTAGCTGATGATGACAATGAGGGATAATAATAACGGTATTTGTTAAACGCTATATGCCAGACACCATACTAAGCACTGGGGTGGATGCAAGCAAATAAAGTTGGACATGGTCCCTATCCTATGAGGGGGTCACAGTCTCAATCCCCTATTTACAGATGAGGTAACTGAGGCCCAGAGAACTGAAGTGATTTGCCCAAGGTCACACAGCAGAGAAGTGGTAGAGCCAAGATTAGAAGCCATGACCTCCTGACTCCCAGGATCGTGCTCTATCCACTACGTCATGGAAGTCAACTGGTTGTTTATTTTTCTTGTCCGCTGCTAATTGATGGTCTGCAGACATGCTGACTGTAAGGACCTTGGTGAGTGATGTTGAGGATAGTTTGCAAGCAGAATTGAATATTTTTTGCAGGAGATGAATGGGATGGTGGTAGCAGCTATGAGGAAGGCAAAAAAGTATTGCTTTTGGGTAGAATTTAATTCCAGTTTGGAATCAATGCTATTTTTTCCAGGAGATGAATGGGACGGTGGTAGCAGCTATGAAGGAAGGCAAAAAAGTATTTCTTTTGGGTAGAATTTAATTCCAGTTTGGAACTCAATGCTTCCAGACTCTTTGATGCTACCAAATAATGGCCTGGCTTTTAAATATTATTTCCTTGCCAATTTGTGAATCCCTAGGCCGTGAGTCACTAAGAGCACTCTCAACCCATTTATTATTTTCCGTTCGGTGTTATCGTTGAGGATTTCTGATGGCAAATGTGGTTTGTCCAAAATGAATGCATGATAATAATAATGACTGTGTGATTTGTTAAGCACTTGCTATGTGCCAAGCACTGTTCTTAGCACTGTGGTAGACACAAGATGATCAGGTCCCACATGGAGCTCATAGTCTAAGTAGTGGAGAGAACAGGTATTCAATCCCTGTTTTGTAAATGAGGGAACTGAGGCACAGGGAAGTTAAGTGACTTACCCCAAGTCACCCAGAACCAGGATTAGAACTCAGGTCCTCTTACTCCCAGGCCTGTGCTCTTTCCACAAGGCCACCCTGCTTCCACAAAATCTGAGAGCACTGTGTCAATTAGTAAAACTCTCTAGAATCTATAAGGCCTCCAACTAACTTAAAATTATTTTGGGGTATTATTTAGGTACCCTTATAAGGTCTGTAACATGCATAGGTGAAAAAGCTTTTCCAAAAACCCTTCAGAAGCCCTTCAGTATGAATAACTCAGCCTTTGCTCTAGGCCGAAGTATAATGACTCCAGGTGCTGTTAAATTTAACAAGTCATAGAACTAACATACTTTTTGCTGTGGAAATATTGGCATCAGGACACGAGAGACATTTAAGGTGTATAGGATGATTAAAGTGAGGACAGCTGTGAGAATTAGGATAATGGAGTGAAGGCAACTGTGGGAACATTTGTGAGGGAGCCGGACTTCGGATTCCTTTCTGAAAGATAAATATTGTATATGCAGTTAACTGTCTTACTTAAAAAAGACATCACTGATGGTGAAATTCACCAAAGAGTGTGTGTGGGACTGAAATGGAAAGCTGAGTAGAGGTTAGCGTCCTGTTTTTAGTTTAGTTTCTCTTGAAGCATGACAAGAGCAGCACCTAGGGCTGCGTCCACATCCCGGCCAAAGAATACAGGGACCGGAAAAGCTTTCTCCACTTCCTGCCTCAGTACCTCATTCCGGGAGAGCGCACTGCCACTCCCAACCACTCGCTCCACGCCCCACTCTCTCAGCTGCTGAAATGGAAGCATGGTCTGAAGGTTGTGAATGATGCCCTGGCACAGGGCTCTGGTCACATGACCGAGGGAAAGGTTTGAGGCAGCAATACCAGTCGCTGAAGCCAGTTGATCCGGCACATGTCTCTCTCCGGATATGGTCGGGGTGATGGTGAGGGTGGTGTCCATCTGGGTTAAGGCTGCTTGGATCATTTGTGAATACACAGAGGATTCCAAAACTTCCAACCCTGCCAAAAACAAATCAGCATAATGTAAATCTGTTCTCCACCTTCCTGAACCCTCTCTTGTTGTGATTCGCCATGGGACGAAGATTTCACAGAAGGAGTTACTAGCCTATTGTTAATTGCTTTTTAAATTCTTGTTCTTTACTTTTTGCCACCAATTGGTCAGCCGGGGAGATAGAGCCTTCATTCATCCTGCTCTGATCCAAGGACACTTCTGGAGTTTTGACACCACCAATTCTAGTAATTGCCCAGCTCTCTGGGAAAATCCAGGCTGTGTTTACTAAAAAGGAGACAAGCCAAGGAAAAGCTCTAAACATTTGGAACTTGAACTTGCCAATGACTTAGTTAGGATATGCTGCTGGCTGCACCACTTATGACTAAGTCAGCAGGTGAAGTTTTTTATTTTTGGTTTTTTGTTTTATTGTATTTTTTAAGCATTTACTATGTGCCAGGCACTGTATTAAGCACTGGGGTAGATACAAGCTAAGCAAGTTGGACAAGGTCCAAGTGCCTCATAGGGCTCACTGTCTTCATCCCCATTTTACAGAAGAGGTTACTGAGGCACATATAATCTAAGTGACTTACCCAAGGTCACACAGAACTCAAGTGGAGGAGCCGGAATTAGAATCTAGGTCCTTCTGACTCCCAGGCTCATGATCTAATAATAATAATGTTGGTATTTGTTAAGCGCTTACTATGTGCAGAGCAATGTTCTAAGTGCTGGGGGAGATACAGGGTCATCAGGTTGTCCTACGTGAGACTCACAGTTAATCCCCATTTTACAGACGAGGTAACTGAGGCACAGAGAAGTTAAGTGACTTGCCCAGAGTCACACAGCTGACAAGTGGCAGAGCCAGGAGTTGAACCCATGACCTCTGACTCCCAAGCCCAGCCTCCTTCTACTAAGCCACGCTGCTTCTACCTGCTAGGCCACAATGCTTCCCCACGGAAGTTTGCTGTGTGACGCAGACATTCAAGGGCTGAAAGGAGGAAGAATAACAGAATGTCCTACCCAACTGGAGAGCTCTGAAGGAAGACCACCAAGCAATTATGCCCAGATAGATCACTGTGTCATAAACCTACCCTAAATCCACACCAATCCATAAGATTCCCAAAAATAGAACACAGACTATAATACAAAGTTCCAGAATTAATGCATTGTCTCTAATTTGAGACCCAAATAGTCTCCAAAGTGCTGACCCACTGCACAAGCTGACCTGCTTTTTCCATCCAATAGGCCTTTCTGGAAAGATGGGCGGAAGAAAGGTTTCATCCATTTCCTTTTACATTTGAAACTCAATCCAACTTCTCCTGAGACTGGCTGAATACACATGCCCATTAATGTTTCTACACCCTAACTTGGGCCCAACTATTCCTGCCCCCGGTGGCAGGAAAATAGATGGAGCCCAAAGACATGGCCAACCTAGAAATCACCAATTCTTCATGAGCTACGAGACTTGTGGGTTTTAGCAATCTCAGCCCTTGCCCTTTTCAAATTGATTCCGCCCAGAATCTCAGATCCAAGTGCTCCGCTAGAGTTATACACTTTTGGGGAAATGTGTTTCTGCAATTACAAGGTCTGGAATATAAAGATGATAATAGAGCCGTGCAAGTACATAATGACCTCTAACTTTCAGTCGAAGCACCAGTTAGGGAGTAAAGTCAGCCCTGAGGAACTGCAAGAAACACAGAATTGTAGAGTGGGCAGAACCCAGGGCTGCAGAAGAGGGGACTAAAGCACCGTTCCCACCTCAGCCATTTGACTTATGTGGCCTTGGTGTCCTGCTTCCACAATTTGAGGTTAGTTTTCCCAGGAGAGATTAAAATCTCTCTACCTTAACAGAATATTGTGAGGATCAACTGACCTCAAAACTGCTCTGGATCTGAACAGTTGCTATGATCTGACATGCATGGGTAATACTACATCTGCTACCCAGCCCTGTGAATGCCTTTTTTCCAGCTTCTATGGTGCGATGGAGAGCAGAAGGAGTTCTCTTAGCAGTGGGGCACAGGTGTCTATCATAGTCCTCACCCCTCTTTGCCCTGCTCACACTGACTTGGCTAACTGATGTGCTCAAAAAGTGAAAACAAAAAAGAGAGCCCACGAATGAGAAAAAGTCCATTAAAAAGTCACATATTATGGGAAAGGTGGCAGGTGCTTTTTAACATCACAAATTATCTCCTTCTCCAGGTGCTAATATACCACTCTCCAACCTAGGGCTAAAAATAACACAGACTCACTTTGTGTTTTCAAATTTCAACCTAAGGAGCCCGGAGCCAGGAAGTTTTGGGCTTAGACATTAACTGCATATATTTCCTTTAGATGAGGAAAGGCCCAGCTCCACAAGGAGTGCTCCTCTGGGAAGAATGACAAGCACAATCACTCTCCGACGCCCACACACAGCCTCCCTGCTAAACTCTGCTGGGAAATCTGGATCCTTTGGGAAATACTTTACCTAGCTCTGCCGTCCACTGCAACAGCATGCTGACAAACGTCGCCAGCACATTGCCTCCGTTGAGAGATGCTGCCACGCCCAAGTAGCTCCCACCGAAGTAGGGAAAGTAGGCAATCGGTGCTGAGGGGTCTGGGGTCTGGGTGGGCTGGAATCCAGACGGCATGGCGGCTGACAGCTGAGCAGAGGTGCTGATGTTGAGAACTAAGTCCGAGAAGTAAGAAGAGATTAGATTCTTATAACAGCAGCAGGAAAAAAAAAAGAAAAAAAGTGTTGGGTCCCAGAGCCTTGTCTGGCTAAAATCCAAGCACAACGCTCACATAGGGAGCCCCAGAATACCTACTGGTGATCAAATCAATCAATCAGTGGTATTTGTCAAACACTGTGGTCAGGGAATGTGTCTGTTATATTGGTATATCGCACTCTCCCAACCACTTACTACAGTGTTCTGTATACAGTAAGCGCTCAATAAATATGACTGACTGTTTTATATGGTATTTGTTAAGCACTTACTATGTGCCAAGCGCTGAACTAAGTGCTAAGGTAGATACTGGATAATCAGGGTGGACACAGTCCCTGATCCATATGGGGATCACAGTCTAAGTAAGAGATGGAGAGAGTACTATTCAGGATCTGTTAGGGGAGTTTGAATACAAAACTTTTGGTGTGTTTTTTAAGTATTAGATTGATCTGGAACAGATGAAGTGTTTTTCCCAAGATTGGCTTGGGACAACTGGCAACTCTATTTCACCCGTCCCTTCCACCACACTGCTTGCTCTTCTGAACTCTGGGGATGGCCTTACTGCCCCAGAAAGCAGCAGCAGGGTGCGGTGGACAAGCTCTCACCGGGATAGCCTCAGCAGACTGAAAAATGGACCAAGGCTACATAGTGCCTGCCTGCAAGGGTCATCCCTGTTAACATTCACTTACACTTGGCATTGATTTGACCTGGGAAGAGTGAGGAAAAAAAAGTTTTCTCTAGGAAAAATATCTTCCAATATCATCTCCCGGTAAAGGTGCTAATGAGCAGGAAATGAGGGGAGGAAGGAGAGGAAGCAGCAAAGAAGCTGGATAATTTTTAAAATTGGATCACTGTCCTCAGGATCAACAAAAATTGGTTGTATTCCAAACCTGGTTTGAGAGCAGAGACTAATTCAATTAAAAACAAATACCCATTCCTAAGGGAGAAGCAACTCTGGGGAATTTCTTCACCCACATCCTCTTTCAAGAGGACAACTGGAAAGCAGACCACCAGGAAAGAGAGATCTTCAAAGAGCCCCAGAGCAGTGAGACCTGGGTTCTAAATCTCTCTGTCCACTGACCCCTTTCCGAGCCCTGCAGCATTACCTGCATCCGTCCTCTGGGTCATACAGGAATAGACCGAGCACTGGAAATCCCCCAGAGCCACTCCCACTTCGGTTCCTTTTGGGATCCCACACCAGTCTTGAGATGTTCGACCTGCCACACTGCCAGGTGCTGCGAGGTCAGGGAGCAGGTGCACGGGAAAGCCAGAGCGGCTCAAACTGGAATGCAACAATGGACACTCATAAGAGTTTGGGTTGGGCCAGCAGGAGCAGCCATGTGGGAAGAGGTAGGGGATTGAGCTATGAGATAACCTCTGCTTAGGGGTGTATAAAAATCTATCTCCAACTCACCTTCTGCCTTAGTCTTCTTCCAAACAATTAGACAAGTCACAGGTTTGAAAAATACCCCCATTTTGGCAGGAGAGGAAGCAGATTTATTTCCTAGGAGGAGATGGACAGAACCAATGTTCGCTCCCTGAGTAAAGGAGGCTTAGGAGCTGGGCAGAAGCAATTAGACTGATGGCCTCACATGACTAACCCGAATGGCCATTTTTCTGAGGGTAGCTATTTTAAGTTACAGTGCCCAAGGAGTCGTTAGCAAGTCAATACCCAAGAAGGAACGATTTCAAAGCCATTACTTTTTTTTTGAAGCAAACAGCAAACACATCAAGGTTAGTGAAAATGGCACAACAACTCAAAATTGCTTTCTCCGTTTTATGGCATGCTTAGAAGGTCCTTTACCTTCCCTGCCTGGAGGTCTTTAAGAGCTCAGTGTCTTGGCCCTGAAGGAAGGAAGAGGATTTTATAGGATTCTAGACCTTGCTCCAGAAACGGTATCCTTAAAGAGCATCCCTCAAGTCTAATACTTCCCTTGCTTAGTTGTACTGAAAAAGAAAATGTGTACTTCATTATTATCAGACCAAATTCCGTGCCAGGTGCTGTGAAGAACTTAGGAGTAAACAACTCCTTCTTAAGCTTAGGTAAAAGCAAGGTGCTCCCCTGGCAGTTCTAGGAACTGGTATCCTCTAAGGACAGTGGCAGGGGTGAGCTCTGAAGGGCTGGATCCCAAGGTGAGAGATCTAGCAATTTAGCTGTTCAGCTGCCCCAGTTTTTCCTCTCCCCCGACCCATGGCTCACTGCCATCTCTGGGCCAACCCACTTAAATTAGTTAAGAGGGTTTTGGGATCCTAAACACCTGCCCTACTGGGATGGGGAAAAGTGGCCCCCCCACCCCCACCCCTCAATCACTTTAATAGCTAGGGAACAGATCCCAGTTGTCGGAACAGACTTCAATACATGAATTACCCATGACAGAGCTCAGCCTATTATGACTTCACTCACATTTCTGAATTCCATGTCCTACTTCTGGTACTGAAATAACCCCAGCTCGCGGCATTCTGGTCAGACATCAGGGGTTTCTTCAGGCCACACAACATCGCCACCACGTAGTCATGGATGGTCCCAGCCGCGCTGTAGGACGTCAGAAACTCTGGGCTGTTTCACATAACCCCCACAAAAAACAAAAACAAAAAAACTCCAATGAGGTCAAATATCTTCCTGAAAAATTGTACTGTCTTTCATTGGTAATGAAGTTGTGGAATTCCTGGAGGGGAGTGGGGACTGGCTAGAAGGATAGGCATAGCAGCCATAACTAGTCTGCTCTCAGCGGCTGGTCCAGTGCTGGCTGCCACAGGGATTTGCTCCCAGCCATCTGGAGCAGAGTTTCTGGGAGCAAACTGGCTGGGGAAGGGAGTGGTTGGCAATTCCAGTCGGAGCCAGGGCGGTTTGGTGATTCTTCTGGGGGTGGGAATCTGGGGGAAAAGAAGGAGCTGACTTTCCATTCCCAGTCACACAGTAGGCCCAATCTTGCTCAGCCGCCTGCTCTCTCAGAAATTGGAAAGTGGAGGGAGACCAGTGCAAGATGACCTAAGTCCTTCAATCCCCATCTCTAGCCATGGGCTCTGGGAAGCTGGAAGAGAGGATTTAGGTCAGGCCCTTGGGGTGAGAAGCCAGTTACTGCCTCCAATTCTCACTGCCTCCAGCAATTGGCACCCACAGAACAGAATGCCAGTCCAACAAATTAACTAAGCCAGCTGGTGATGTATTTTATCATTCAACTTCCTTTGCAGGAGCTCAAAACACTTTACTTCTTCTCATGGCAGGCCTGAATGGAAGGACTGACCAAGTGTGACTCCCCTGACAGGGAATATTATACTCTCCCCTTTCAGAGTGAGGATTAAATTCCAGGTCACTATGAATCATTCGATGGTATTTATTGTGCGCTTACTGCCCGCAGAATACTCTGGGCAGAATAAGTGTCAGTCAAACATATTGAGCACTTACTGTGTACAGAGCACTGTACTTGGGAGTACTTGGGAGAATACAATAAGATTCTGTTGACACGCTCCCTGCCCACAACGAATTTCCGCTCTTCATCTCACATTGAACTGCAAAATTCAGCAAATGTTCACTAAATCTGCTAAAATAATAAGTGAAAAGACACAGAGCAGCAGGAGACGTAGGAAGAGAACCAGGAGAGAACTGTTTTGGGGCACCAAAGTCAGATGGTGTCTCCAGGAGAAGTGAGTAGATCCAGCCTCTAAAGCAGGAGAGAGGCCAAGGATGGTTTAGATAGTCTCCTAGATTTGGCAAGGAGGAAGTCCTTGATGACCTTGGAGAATGCAGTTTCAGTGAAATGAAGGGGATGGAAATCAGATAATAGAGGGTAATGGATGATTCTAGGAACCAGACACGTGACCAGCAGCAACTGAACAAATGCCATGTGAGGACTTGCTTTAGGCCCTCGGAGAATTCACGAGATGAATTAAGGGAGTGGCCTGGCCTGGAGTCCTCCACCAACAGGAAAAAACAAGACTTGAAAGGGAAAGGACAATGCTCTCCCAGCAGTCTAAAGCAGTTCCTTTACCTCATTTAAATAAATTACATCTATAGGGTTAATGGAGTAGTCCTGGATCCAAAATGGGAACACCACCTACTGAACAAATGCCACCAGAAGAGCTGCTTTAATAAAATTCACTACAGGAATTTAGAGAATGGCCAGTCTTATCTCTATATCTCTCTGCCTCCAGGGCTGGGTTTGTTAGAAATAACTGCTGGTAGACCTTGACTTTTCACTTGTCCTGACCAAGTTATATTTACTGAGCCCTGCTGAACCGGCCTTTAAAGAATTCAGAAGGAAGAGCAGAGTAATCTTGCAATCTGAGCCACAGATTGGAGGACAGTAGCTCTGAATTCATTTCTAGGACTTGCCGCAGACTCCACAACAACTCCCAGGAAACTCCATGACTCTGACTAGAGTTCAGCAGCTTGTACCTGTTCCTCAGATGCCAGTATATTGTTGCACACCCAAATCCAGTGGCCACGCTGAGATGAGACTGAGGTGGTGGAAGGGAAGCCAGGAAACTGCTGCTACAGCGGCCATCTTGCCATGTGATCAGATGACTGACTTCTTTGGGCTCAAATACACAACTAGCTCCACTTCCTTTCCACTCGCACCCTGCAAGGAATGGTAGTTTGGAGAAAAAAAGAGAGTCACGGTGGTTTGGCATTACTCAATCCTAAAATATGACTCATTTAATTAAGCACTAAATCTCATAAACTAACAGTCCCACGATTTTTTAAAGTTAGACTTTATTACAGATAACCTAACGAGATACACTTTCTGGCTTGAAATGAACTTTCCCACAGATTATTTCTAGGATAAAGTAAATCCTGTCCAAGAATAAGAATAAGGGTCCAATAAGGCTTTCTCCCAGCCCCCCAAATGAGAATAGTTCATATCTGAGGCAAGTCTAAAAGAGACAAAATCATCAAGGTTCAGACTTCCATAAAAATTGCTTTGGTTTTCCCCTACTTTATAGTTACTTGATATAGAAATCTCCTCTTCAGCCCCACTCTTAATCTATCACCTTCCCTCAAGCCTAAGAATGGAACTCTGGATTTGGCGTCTGACCTGAGCCTCAAACCCAGCAAAGCTAAACAAAATACTTTGCCAGTGTTTGTGGTGCATTTTATCTTTCTCTCCCTTCCTCAACCATTGCAGTAAGAGTTCTCTTCTATCCCATTTATTCCAGACAAGAATAATGTCTGGAAACCAAATTAACCACAAGGTCAACTCTAAACACACTAAAGGCTGTCATTAAAGTTGTCATTATTATTGAGTCGTTTCCGATTCAAAGCGACCCTGTGGATCTATTTTCTCCAGAACGTCCTGTCTTCTGCCATAATCTGTAACCTAATGATTCTTTCATTATCGTTGTTATGGTCTCCATCTATCTAGTTGCTGGTCTGCCTCTTCCATGTTTTCCCTGGATTTTTCCTAGCATAGGGTCTTCTCCAGAGAATTAGTCCTCCTGATTATGTGTCCAAAATACACTAATCTAAATCGAGTCATTTGGCCTTCCAAAGGTCACTTTGGATTAATTTGCTCCAAAATCCACTTGTTTGTTTTTCAGGCAGTCTATGGTATTTGCAAAAGCCCTCCAACACCACCTTTCAAAAGAATCGATGTTCTTTTTATCCTGTTTTTTCACCGTTCAGATTTCGGATCCATAAACTGTCACTGGAAACATCAAAGGATTGACAATTTGTATTTTTTGTGGCATTTTTACATCAGCATATTTCATGACTTTTTCCAAAGTCTCACTGCAAGTCTTCCTAAAGTTGTCAAGGCATTGTATGAAATGTGGTTGCACCTAAGTCTGCTAAGCAGACACAAGAGGAAAGGAACACTTCTTATTGTCCAGAAGCATGAAAACAAAACAAGTAGATATGTGACTGCCTCAAAAAACATTAAGCAGCTCTCTGTAAAAGCATATCCAGTACATGCCATGGTTTGTATGGCTTGCTTGCATCGCTCCTGGGACAGGTGGAAAGTAAAGTACATTGTATGTACTAGACTCACAAATCATTCAAACTGGGCTGTCTGTCTTCTGGTAATTCAGTTCTGCAATATTTTCAAAGAAGACACCTTTGACAGTGAAGTCTCCCATAAATGTGTGTGTGGCTGAAAAGGCCACCGTGGGATCCACAGTGCCGGCCACAGTGGGCACACAAAAAAGCTGTTAGTTTGTCGTGTGAACGTACTGAATATCTGTAGCACCTGGCACTGTTTTCTCTTTTGCCTCCTTGTCTCTCTTTCCATTTGAAGATTTTGCTCAGAGAAAGCTATTCCCATCTTGAGAGCAGTCACTATCCAGGTCTAGCTCCTAGTTTTCAGCTGGGCTTCAGCACTGTCTTAGGCTTTCTTTTACCTTGTCTTTAAAATGCTCCTTCTGACCTTCTTTGCTTTGGATTTCCTAATTTCAGCAGTTGCTGGTTAACCTGCTATGACTCAGAAGCAGCATGGCCTAGTGGATAGAGCATGTACGTGGGAGTCAGAAGGACTTGGGTTCTAATCCCAGCTCTGCCACTTGTCTGCTGTGTTATCTTGGGCCTCAGTTCTCCTTTTTACCCTCCTATTTAGACTGAGGAACAGGGACTGTCTCCAACCTGATTATCCTATAATTACCCTAGTGTTGATAACAGTGCCTGGCACTTCGTAAGCACTTAACAAATACCATTAACAACAACAAGAAATCATTCTCCTCACCCATCCCACCCGGCATAGCTGTATTAAGGTCTGATGCTAGGTCCCAACTACATTCCAGAACTTCATTGTTTTGCCATAACATGTGTTTTCACTATGCGTTTTGGTTAGAATGTTGATAGGGGACTTAGGGGGCATGTGTCTCATAAGGAGGGGCCAATTGGATATAGCGCACTTCTGTGTCAGAAGAAATCACTTAAGCACCTATGTGTGGTGTCAGAATGGGTGAGTACTACTGCCTGTGTTTTCCATTACATGGGATTTTGTGAGAACGTGCGCTCTGCCTTACAGGAAAACTGGTTGTGTTCAAAGAAAATTAATCTTCCTGAAGATTTCAAAAGGGATTTATTGGCCTCTGGACTACTTTTAAGAAAGGCTTGCTGGATCTTTCTGGGCTTATTATTCCATTCATTCTCTGGCACCCCCAAATAGGATGAGTTACAGAGACCCCAACTGCCCCCTGTACTCCCCACCTTTACCTCCCAACAATCCAACCAAGCCATGGTCTGGGCCTGCACAGCTTTAGTAAAGTGGAGGGCTGAGCAATCAGTCTACTGATCTACTCCATGTAGACAGTCCAAGAGATTATTTCCAACCCAAAATAGCAGTGTGGCCTAGTGGAAAGAGCATGAGCCTGCCAGTCAGAGGATCTGAGTGATAATCCTGGCTCTGCCACTTGCTGCTGGGTGACCTAGGGCAAGTCACTTCACTTGTCTGGCCCTCAGTTTCCTTATCTGTAAAATGGGGATTTAATAACTGTTTCTCCCTCCTACTTGGATTGTGAGCCCCGTGTGATGCGGGGACTGTGTCCGACCTGATTAACTGGATCTATCCCAGTATGTGGAACAGTACATGACACACTGAAAGCGCTTAACAAGTACATAATAATGGTAATAATAATATAGGGGGTTTTGGCTTAAACAACCTGGTAAACCCATCCACATAGAGCAAGTCAACTGAACAACTGCTCAGTCCTCCTTCTGAATAGAGAGGACTGACCTAGGCAATTTGTGTCTGTGTTTAACCTAATAATAATAATAATAATAATGTTGGTATTTGTTAAGCACTTACTATGTGCCGAGCACTGTTCTTAGTGCTGGGGTAGATACAGGGTAATCAGGTTGTCCCACGTGAGGCTCACAGTTAATCCCCATTTTACAGATGAAGTAACTGAGGCACAGAGAAGTGAAGTGACTTGCCCACAGTCACACAGCTGACAAGTGGCAGAGCTGGGATTCGAACTCATGACCTATGACTCCCAAGCCCGTGCGCTTTCCACTGAACCACGCTACTTCTCGGGCTTATCCTGTTTATTTTGCCTCTACCAAAGTACTTGGAACATGGTAAGCATTTAACAAACACCATAATTAGTATGGCTTGTCCTCTTGCCAATTTGCTTTCTTGTAAAACAATGTTCCCGAACATTGCCATCAGCCTGCACTGCTAAGAAATGGGGTAACAGACAAGGTGTCCATCGAGAAGTAAAAATTATATACTTTTGCCTCAAAGATCAAGAGAAGCAGCATGGCCTAGTAGAAAGAGCATGGACCTGGGTTCTAATGCCAGCTCCATCGCTTCTTTGCTATGTGACCTTGGGAGAGTCTCATCACTTCTCCATGCCTCAATTACATCATCTGTAAAATGGGGATTAAGACTGTGAACTTTATGTAGGATATGGCCTGTGCCCACCCTGATTAGCGTGTATCTGCCCCCAGCGCTTCATTTAGTGACTGGCACAGTGTTAGCACTTAACAAATACCTTAAAAACCAGTACAAATGATCAAACAATAAAGGGAAAATCTATTTTTCACTTGCATCCCTTAGTATTTTCCTCCAACCATCAAACTTGTTGCATATATTTAAACACAAAACCTAAGAAGATTTGAAATGTATAACTGCTGGATTCCTCTGCAACGTTTCTCCATCACTGCCTACATGGCTACACATCACAACAGTCCCTTCGCCAGGTGCTACCTTGATTGGTTTTCCAAAACATCACTCCATGCATCTGTCCTGAAATCCCAATGCAACAAACCCTCTGGAGTTGCTGTATCGGGAGAGCAGAGAGACATTCATTCAATGCTTGGATGACCTTCTGCACATCCTGCTCTCTTCCCTGCAAACAAAAATTTAGAAATCAGTTCCCAGGGGCCAGACATGAGGGTCTGGGGCTGACTGGAAGTACTGACTGCTTGATTGATCCAAAGACCTCAAGTTGGTCGACGCAGATACGACTTCATATTGCTCAACTGATGAACCCTCAGCTCCATCAATGGACAGAGAGGTGCAGAGAGACCTGGTCAAGAAGAAGAAGCAAGTAGGAAGGGGTTTTGTTTTTGTTTTTAGTATTTGTACGGTGCTTATTTTATACCAAGCACTATACTATATGCTGGGGTAGATACAAGATCATCAGATTAGACCTAGCCCCTGCACTGCATGGGGCTCACAGTCTAAAGGGGAGGAAAGAACAGGTATTGAATTTCCATTATAGATGAGGAAACTGAGGCCCAGAGAAGTGAAGTGACTTGCCCATGGTCACACAGCAGACAAGTGGCAGGGCTGGGTTTAAGACCCAGGTCCTCTGACTCCCAGGCCTGTGCTCTTTCCACTAGGCCACGCTGCTTCCCTGGATATACTTTCCTCCCCCCACTGCCTAATGGAAAAGAAATGAGGAGTAGGCTTGCTCAGTGTGAATGGGAAACATGTATACAAACTCTGTTGTAGTGTACTCTCCCAAGAGCTTTGTACATACCGTAAGTATTCAATAAATATCAACAATGGACTGATTTAAATCCAGTCCCATCCCGCTGAATCCAACCACAGGGCTGCCCACCCTGGCAAGGGATGAGAGAGCAGAAGCAGAAGGCACACAGTAAGCGCTTAACAGTCCTCTAGACCTTTAAGCTCGTCCTCTAGACTGAAAATTTGTTGTGGGCAGGGAATGTGTTGGTTTACTGTTACCCTGTACTCTCCCAAGCACTTAGTACAGTGCTCTGCACACAGTAAGTGCTCAATTTATATGGTTGACTGATTGATAAATATCATTTAAAAAAAAAAGGCATCCCACTCCTCTGACCTCTCCCGGATCCTTGGACAGCACTAGGAGCTGCCCCAGCCTCAAGGAGAACAGAAGGGCAGTGGTGGCTCTTGTCCTTCAAGTGTGCTAATGAAGTCTGGGTCACATCCCCAGTCTCTGAGCGGGTCATCGTCCTCCCTGTCCCGGGGACTCCAGCAGGGACCATCCAATTCCAGAGGCAGAATGGCTCAGCTAATAGTGGTAAGACACAAGACAGATGCCTGGCTAGACCCCTCCCACCGCTGCTTTCTACATAGAAAGAGACCTATCCGATCAGCAGCGATGCGGCCAATCAACCGTCAAACCCAGACACATAATACAGTCCCGTCCTGTTGAATCCAACTACAAGACTGCCCACTGGCTGACAGACATGAACCCTTTGAGAATCTCAGTGCTACCCAAAATGGCTTGTTTTGGGAGAAAAAATTATCAGTATGGAATTTTACAATTCAAAAAAGTTCCGGCTGGCATGTTTCTAGCAAGCCCAGATAATAATAATGATCATAACTGTGGTATTTGTTCAGTGCTTATTCATGTCTGTCTCCCCCACTCCCAGACTGTAAGCTCACATGGACAGGGAATGTATCTGTTTATTGTTGTATTGTATTCTCCCAAGCTCTTGGTACAGTGCTGGGCAAGCAGTAAGTGCTCAATAAATACGATTGAAAGAATGACTGTGCCAGGCACTGTTCTTAGCACTGGGGTAGATACAAATTTGGCAGGTTGGACACAGTCCCTGTCCCTCATGGTCTTAATCCCCATTTTAGAGAGGCACAGAGAAGTGAAGCGACTTATCCAAAGAAACACAGCAGGCAAGTGACAGAGGCTGCATTAGAACTCACTTCGTTTGTGTCCTAGGCCCATGCTCTTTCCTCTGGGCCACTTTGCTTCTCTGGGGTTGTTTTCCTTACAGTATTGTTCACCTATGGCTTATGCTTATGTCTTTGCCTACATCACAATTTACAGAGAATTTCCAGCACTCAACCTTTGTGGGCACTGCTCAAACACCTAGAGATAAACTCTGCTACTCATTTACTGCTGGGCTTGGGTCAGTCACCAACTCTATGCCTCCATATCCTCTTCTGTAAAATGGGATAACAATAGTAGCTCACCTCACAGGGTAAGGCCTCACTAACCTAAACAACACATAGGATTCTACAAAGAGAAAACAGTACTTGTGAAATGGCTCTTAGGAAAAGATGATGAATATTATGGGATTGAAGCAGTATGGCCTTTGGGAAAGAGCACGGGCCTGAGAATCAGAAGACCTGGGTTCTAATACCAGCTCTACCACTTGCCTCCTGAGTGACCTTGGCCAAATCACTTCACTTCTCTGTGCCTCAGTTTCTTCAACTGCAAAATGGGGATGAAATACCGGACTGTGAGCTCCATGTGTGTTCGACCTACTCATATCTACCTCAGTGCTTGACAAATAATATAATTTTTGGAACAAATGAAGTCCAGAGCCTGGACCTCTGCTAGGGAAATAGTAGTGGTAAAGTAGCGATGGGATTCGTGTATTCTCCCCCAAGCTGAACTTCAAGGACTCTGACACTCTAGGAACAATGGCCCTCATCTTAGGAGAGTGAAGTAATCATCATGTTCCCACTTAGCAGCTTCTGATGCAAATGGGCCAGAGAAGTAAGAATTTCTTGTCATGAAGCCCAAGTTGAGGAACATCTGATCCTCAGATTGTCATAAGCAGCGAGATACATTGCAGGTGGTGTCGAGCAAAGCTGCTGGCGCACAGATTTTTCTGCAGTTCAGCAGGAGACCCATCATTTCCTTACTTTTCAAGCCAATACATTTAAATAACTGCCATCCTGTCTTCTGCTTCACACTCCAACTGGACTGAAGTATAAAGTTATTCACTGTGCAGAAAATGGCATTAAGCATCATGAGGTTCCTTGCCCTAGTTATTCCTGCTTCTCCCGAGCCAGGCTTCCAGATGCAAGGAGTATAGGTCACCAGGCTGTTCTGGGCATTTTACTTCTACTTTTGCTTCTGGCTGACCTGACCTAGCCCCTTTCGGGGCACCCCAAGGACTATAATATCACCCAGATGCTACTAAGAATTATAAGGCTGTCCACTTTCCATCTGGCCAGTGCCAAAATAAGGTATACCCACTTTCTCACCTTTGGCCCAACAGCCGGGCTTGCCACCTCAGCCTGGGACCCCCTGGTACAGCTGGCGGTCACCCGGGGCTTCTGCTCAGCTCCCCCTGCCACTTCCACCAGGGTGGCCTTGACCGATGTGGTGCCCAGGTCGATGCCCAGAAGCAGGGAGGGGGCAGCCATGGCACTAGAAGCCCAAGGAAGGCCTACTCACTTCAGGGCCAAAGCCCAGGCCTCGGCTGTCACCTGCAGTCTTGAGCAAAGTCCAGAAAGGGGCTTGACTGAGGGCGGGGAGGAGGAGGAGGGAGGCGATGAGGTCCCTCCCACTTGGTTAAAAGAGACTCTCGGGGCGGGCCCCCGCCGCACCCTCCATGACAGCACGGGGAGCCCGACCATCGCCATCCCATTGGGCGAAGAGGGCGGGACTTAGTCGATCACATCCGGCCAGCTGAAGTAGCCAGGAGGGGAGGGGACAAGTCCCACCGAGCCCCAGTGGTCAGACAGTCCCTACTCTCCGCGCTAGGTGAGTTCCCCGTTCCCCAGACCCCGGAGCCTTCTGGATTCCGCCACCCTTCCTTCCCTAGCGACCATTCGTTCGGAAACTACAATTCCCAGCGGGCTCCGCGCCGCCCGCTGCCTTGGTCCCCGTGGCGGAGCGGGCGCGCTGCCTGCCGGGAAATGTAGTCCGCTCCAAGACCACCCCGGGCTCTGTGACTTCCCGGTGCCGGAGCCCCGGAGTTCGGGTGGGGGGTCCCGTTGCCCCGCCGGCCGGAGTGGGACCCCAATAAGTTCCCCTTGGTGTAGAGGCTTCCCTTTCGTTAGGCTTCGATCGCAAGGGTTGCAGCGGATAAAAATCTCTGGGCGGGAGGCCACCGGACGCCCCAACGTGCTGCCCGGGGATAAGAGTTTTCAGGGCTTTGGCTCTGGAAAACCGGGGGCTGGAGAACGATTTGGGGGGGCACCCCCTGCGACCCCCTCCCTCTGCCCCCCAACCCCCGAGCTCGGCGGAGCCGAAACTCCGAGAAGCTTGGAGAAGCAGCGTGGCTCAGTGGCAAAAGCCCGGGCTTGGGAGTCAGAGGTCATGGGTTCTAATCCCGACTCTGCCACTTGTCAGCTGTGGGACCTTGGGCAAGTCACTCACCTCTCTGTGCCTCAGTTACCTCATCTGTAAGATGGGGATTAAGACTGTGAGCCCCACGTGGGACAAACTGATCACCTTGTATCCCCCCCAGCGCTTAGAACAATGCTTTGCAGCTAGTAAGCGCTCAACAGATGCCATTATTATTGTTGTTATTAAACTTTTTTCCAGCCAGCGGCTTCTCCCCAGCTCTGTTGCAGAGCACTCTCCCAAGCGCTTTCTACAGAGCTATGCATAAAGTAATAATAGTAATGGTATTTGTTAAGCGCTTACTACGTGCTAAGCACTCTTCTAAGCACTGGCGTAGAGATGAGATCGTCAGGTTGCCCCACGTGGGGCTCACGGTCTTCATCCTCGTTTTACAGATGAGGTCCCGGAGGCCCAGAGAAGTTAAGCGACTTGCCCGAAGTCACACAGCCGACAAGGGGCGGAGCCGGGTTTAGAACCCACGACCTCCGACCCCCAAGCCCGGACTCTTTCCACTAAGCCATCGTTACTTCTCGTACAGTAAGCGGCTCAATAAGTAGGATTTGATTGATTGATGGATTCCCTTCCCCCGGAGGGAGGAAGCGTAAACTCTTGCCCCGCCTCGGAGGGGGTGAAAAGGGGATGTGGTCGTTGGCCTGGGAGGAAGCCCACCTGTGGGTCACCTGTGCTGCTCTGCTGCGGCTTGGTCGCCAAACAGCTGTTGGAGCCCCGGGCTACTTGCCCCTCCCTCCTTCCTTCCCGATCCAGGGTCCGGGCATTTCCAGGGGAATGTGCCCCGGAGGGAGGTGGTCAGGTAAACGCAGCCGCCCCGACATACACAAACACAAAATTGGGGCTGGAGAGATCAATCGATCAAGAGTATTTTTTTTAAGCATTTACTATGTGCAGAGCACTGTACTGAGCGCTTGGGAGAGTAGAGAAGCAGCGTGGCTTAGTGGAAAAAACACGGGCTTGGGCGTCAGAGGTCACGGGTTCTAATCCCAGCTCTGCTGCTTATCAGCTGTGTAACCTCGAGCAAGTCTCTTAACTAATCTGTGCCTCAGTTACCTCATCTATAAAATGGGGATGGAGACTGTGAGTCCTACGTGGGACAACCTGATGACCTTGTATCTACCCCAGCACTTAAAACAGTGTGTGGCACACAGTAAGCGCTTAACAAATACCAACATTATTATTATTATTATTATTACAGGGCAACAGAGTTAGATGATACTTTCCCGCCCCACCGCGAGTTTACCTGTTAGGGTATTTTTGCAGAACCTGAAGGGAAGGGAATTGAAGCACCCCAAGTTCACACCTGCCCCCCCCCCCCCCCCCCCCCCCCCCCCCCGGTAAAGCCTCCTTTGGGTTTGGGTTTGAGGCACCAGGATGGTCAGAGGCGAAATGGAGAGGGGCCGGTGTGCCCTTCTGCGTGTTTGGGGTGGATCCTTATGAGCAGGGAATGTCTGTTAACTGTTATTGTACTCTACCAAGTGCCGTACAGGGCTCTGCAAAGAGTTACCATTGATTGATTTGATTTCCCATTTAAAAATGAATAGGGGCCCTTTCCAAAATATCTCCTAGCTTTCTGGGTCAGCATGTAATCTGAATCCCAGAATGGCCTTAAATAATTAATCCTTTGCATCCTTCTGGGGACACCCACCTTTGGAGAAAACCGGATCAAATCCAGAGGGCCCCTGTGAAATGGGGATCCCATGGGGTTTGTGCCGAGTTGATGAGCCAGAAAGGCAGCCCAGGAAGTCAGTGTGAGGTTAGGGCAGTTGTTAGTGGAGTGGGGCAGGTGTTGCCTGGGGCAGTGCCCAGTCCTCAACTTCCAAGTATGTGGTGGAACTAGAGCAACAGGGATTCAGGTTTGAAGGAACGTGGCCCAGTAGAAAGAGCATAGGCCTGGGAGGCAGGACTGGGTTCTAATCCCAGCCCTGCCACCCATCTGCTGTGTGACTGACCTTGGATGTGTCACTTAACTTCTCTGTGCCTCAGTTTCCTCATCTGTAAAATGGGGATGAGATCCTACTCCCTCCCCCCAATTTAGATTATGAGTCCTAGGTGGGAGAGGGACTGTATCTAACCTGATTATCTTGTACCTACCCCAGTGCTTAGCCCATAGTAAGCATGGAACATATTTTATAATTATTATTGTACTCTCCTAACTGCTTAGTACAGTGCTCTGCCCATAAGTGCTCAGGAAATACCATTGATTGATTGAAGGATGAGAGATCATATGTCAGACCACTGGGACTTCTTGGAGCTCATACCAATAGATAATGTGGGTGGAAGGGGTGGGACAGAGATCATGCAGGGCTTAGAGGTCACAAAGATAAGTAATTTACCTTTTCTTTACTGATGAGGAGAGTTGCTTGCATGAGGTTCTGTTCAAAACAAGGTAAGAATGGCTGAAGAAGTATTCAGACCTTTATACCTTTATACACCGTCAGCTGACTTGTTTTTGGAATTTCTCTTTTGTACTTTTTTTTCTAGTTGTCTGAAGTTCAAGATGGTGAAAAGATGGACACTTCTCTTTATGGTCTGTCTTTCACTCAAGTGGCAAGAACAGTGTGGTAAGTTTGGAACTGGGAAGTTAAGGTTAGATCAGATATGATTGTAAGGGCAAAAAAAAAAAAATGGTAACAGACTTGAGGAATATTTGTGGTTAAAATTTCAAGTCAAATGTTTCCCAATATAGAGCTATATGAAACAGTCAATAGAATTTGTTCTTCATAGATCTTATCATTTTAATCAATATTTATTGAGCACCTTTTTGCAGAAAAGCCTCACTAATGTATTTAAACACTATTATCAAGTACCACCCTTATATCTGACCATTTTGATAAGACAGAAGTTGTTTTTTCAGATCCCCTGAGCAGATATGCAGACTAGAACTCCTTTTTTAGGTTTGAGTTCTTTACCAAGTTAAATAATGGGGGTCTTGATGCCCCAATATATTAGGAAAATAGGTTTTCCAGATCTGCAAGTAAAATGCTCACCAAGATGATATATTAAGACGGTTTGGACACCACACCTTTAATTCTGAGTCAGGCTTTGTGTTTTCAAGAATCACTTGGAAAAAACACCAGTGATCAGTAGAATTGAAAACTTCAGAGAACCACTTTCCCGGAATCCAGATTGAACTCGCATGAGTGAAATGAATATTAAAGTTGATTGCCAATATGTACATTCAGAGATTATTTTCCAGCAAAGTTAAGTATGAATGCTGTTCTTACACTGCTTCTCCTTTTTCCCTTTGGCCTTATTTCATTTGCCCAGTGACAAAGGCCATTTGGGATCATTAATAAGGTGCTTCAAGGTTCTGTTTGTCTCCAGCTTTCTTTGGGTAATTATCTTTGAGTCCAGTTATCTTTGAGATTTATGAAATGTAAACAATTTGGCTCTTCTACCCCAGTTGTAGGGAATGGCTAAAGTCAGCCCACTCACACCATGGAGCAGAGTTGCAAATTGTAACTTCCTTTAGGAAGTCATGTGCTACTGTTCAGTTCCCGCTTAGTCCCGGGCAGTGTGAACAGCCAGCTTCTCCAGAGCCCTGGGCCAGAGAAATCAATGGTTCACCTGACCTACAGCACACGTGTTTCATGACCCTGAAGGGATTAAAAATTTTCACTAACCTGTAGCAACCTGGTGAACCTGTTTTTCTAACTGTGTCCCTGGTTAAAATGTTCCAGAGAGGAAATAGGCTTAAAGGATAGTGTGAAAGATTTAGCTTAGGCATTAGGGACAATTTCCTGACAGTGATTATTGTTAAATATTGAAAAGGGTACCAGAGAGAAGTTGTGAAATTGATTAAGCAGGCCTCATAAGTCAGAATGGAAACAAGTTTGTGGAGATCACCCACTTGGGCTGTTACTTCACATGTGTAAATCCTGTCCCCCCAAAACTAATTTTACAGACCTCTCTGCTAAAAAGTCCCATTGTGCTGCAGGCCATCTGGAAGGTAAAACTGAGAGTCAAGCTTATATTCCAGAGTAAAGGTAGCAGGAACTGAAGGAGAGGAACTTAGTAAAATCTTGGTTGGGAGGCACCTGCATTCTGACAGTCAGGTGACAGAAGGGTGTATGGAAGCACTGTCTTAGAAGTTTGAATTGAGCCTGTGATTTCACAAGCTTCTGGCTTTGGATATTAAAGCAACTATAACCATTAGCAGTTCACATTTCCAAGCTGGTAGCCTATTGAATTGAACCACACTGTGGCCTCCAAAGCTGTAGCTAGCCTCATTGGTTTAGCACCTTTGCATGGGTAGAGAGGGATAGAAGGTAATACAACAGGCTGAGGATAGAAAGAAGCAACTCTTCTCTGATCCCTTCTTCCCCACAAAAGTCCTACCCCACTCTTGGTTCTCAAGCAACTTAGATGGGGGCCCTAGGGACTGGAGTTTTGCTCAGAAAAGACAAACTGGGGTTGGGTCTGTTCTGGCCCATCCACCTCTGTGTCCTGCCTCCTCAGCATGGTGATCTCTGGCTTGTCCGAGCACTGTTCCTATTCATATACTGAAACCCCAGTGTATATGCAGAGACCGCACACCTCAGTAATACATAATGCATGTTCAAAGAATCACACGTGTTACTCCCTCCCCCGACCCCCTTTTCCTCACTTCTTTCCCCTACAGAAATCATGTCAAGACCAAGTAGTCCTGATTAAAGAAAAGAGCTGGGCTAAGTGTGTGCCCTACCCTGTCAGATTTGAAGCAGGCAAGAGATTTTTCTCTCAGACACTCATGGATGCTATAGCACCACCAGAATTGTCTGATTCAAACTGCAAGACAACTCTGCTATTATATACCAGGCTGTAGTGGTCCCCACACCCAATATTAATTCAAGCTCTGATTCTCCTGCCTGTGAGATCACAGCTTGGGACATCTGCTTTATGCCATTATACAGTTTTCTGATTATTATCTCCATTATTTTGACAAATCAAACTCTGCTGGTGTTTGCAGTTATTTGTTTGTCTTTAGAATGAGTTACATCCTGTTGTCCTTACAGATGCTGCTGTCCATCTCACATTACCTCCAGTGGTGACTCTAGAAAATGGCAGCTCAACGAACGTCAGCATACAGCTCAGGTAAAGTTTTCTGGCCCCAACATTGCCCCCATCCTCCCAGGAGATAGAAGTGGGCAAGGCTCATAAACACCTCACTGGATTTTCAAATAACCTAAGTGTATGGGTTCAAAGGGGCTCTTTTCCCACTAACTGGCAAGTACATCTGAATAGGATGATATTTTCTTAGAAACGTGTAGAGAGAGATGATCTCCAGGGTCTTAGCTCCATAGTGAAACCCAAAAGTTTCTGCAGAGAAAGGTAAATTACAGCCAAGAAATGAGGCATCCTCATTTCACTTGGTTTGCTTGAGTTGGGAAAATGGGTTAGAGAGCAAGGCAGATAACTGATATCTGGCTCGGTTGGGAGCTTTGAACAGTACATATCTTGAATTAAGCAAAGGGTATCGACTACAAGCTTCCAGTGGGGAACTTTATTGGTCATGTTGGCCATGTTTATAAGATGTGCAGTTTAGTTCACATGTCTGGATTCAGTGGCAGTATTTCCTAGGAGTAGAAGTAGGTATTTATTGAGTGCCTACTGAAGACAATCAAATGCACTAAACACTGGGAAAGAAACAACAGAAGCACAAGACATGTTCTTGTCCACTAGGACTTAAATGCTTCACAAGGGAGACAGATGTAAAACTATTTGCAAACAGTGAAATTAAAATGTGTATATATGTACACACATAAGTGCTGAGGGCAGAAATAGGTAGATCTATAAGAAGCAGTTGTTGAGTTATATCACTTGGGATTTGGAGTAAGGAATTGAGGAAGGTTTCTTGGAAGAGATGGGTGTTTTTTTTTAAGATGGCTTTGAAGATGAGGGAGGGTTGAGGTTTGGTGGATTTGGTTGGGGACGAAGTTACAGGGTAGAAGCTCAGCGTGTGCTAGGGGCTAGAAGTAGGTAATGTCACTCCAGCATCAGGTTTGGATTTTATGGCACTTAAGATTTACCCAAAATCAGTTGCACTGGCTTAATAGTTAAGGAACATACTAGTGTTTCTACAAGCAAATCACAATTTTACCGATTCATTTTTTTCTACTAGCATATGCTTCTTTAACACACTTCTTCACACATAAACCTCTACACCTGGACACATGCAAGCATGCACATATATACCTCCTCTTACCCGTAGTTGGCCAAGGTTAAGGGCCAGATTTTGATCGGAAGCAGGGAAACCACCGTACATGGGACATCAGGCAATGAAGTGGTTCCAAAGATCTCACTCCTTATGCATTCTTTATGTACCATACTGATCTATAAGTGTTCGGGATGCTTATGCTCTAGACTGTAAGCTCACTGTGGGCAGGGAGTGTGTCTGTTTATAATATTGTATTCTTCCAAGTGCTTTGTACAGTGCTCTGCACATAGTAAGTGCTCAATAATTATAATTGTCTTATCCCATATTTTTCTGGAACCAACTGGAACAGTTTCTCCTGGCCTTCAGATATTGCCAACTACTCTGAGTGTATTAAAATATCAGGGGATATTACCCAGGCCATTCTGTTATCTAATCTTCTCTTCTGGAGGGTATATCTAGAAATATTTCATAACACTATGTAAAAATCTGTTGGTTGGCCATATCAGTGGGTTTCTTTATAGATTTCACTGTAGTCTTCTACCCGTTTTTAGTCATAACCCAAACCATCTTCTTCCACAATTTCTCTCTCTCACACACACACACACACGCAGACACCCACGCACACACCCACGCCCCTCCCCCCCTTTTGAAATTCATGACAGTGAAACCAGAGTGGGGTAGAGTTAGGAGGTGGTATTGGTAAGAATGTTTCAGCATCTGACTACAAAGCACAGAGTCAGAGACATTTTAAAAAGCTGATGTGAAGTCAGAGAACTTCTGGGAAGGAACCCAGGCCATTGGGAACAGTGGCTTCATCAATCTCTGAAAGTAATCAGACTTTTATCTTTCACAGTGGCCCATTAGATACAGCGCTGGTGATTACATTTAACATGACGTTCTCTTCAAAAAATAGAACCATAATTGAACTCCCTAATGAAGTAAGTAACTATTATAGCTTAAGTATAGGGTAGCAAATAATGCATAGTTCTGGGTGGAAAAATTTTCCCTAATAGTATTCATCTGCAGTTCTACAGAGGTACTTTGGCATTCTTCATACAGAAGATTAATTTATTCTCTCAGGATGTGATACAACCCTAAAATCCCAAAGAAGATCCAAATTATTTACCTGTCTATACATTGATTTTATGCCCAATTTATATCTGGAGGATTGGATAAAAATCTTAGAGGAAAAAGGAGTGCTGGAAAGATATTTTAAAAGTGATTTTTCTTGGGTATATTCTAGCTTGCTCTATCTGGAGAATATTATTGTCAAACTGGTTGTTTTTTTTCTTATCATTTGGGTTGAGTTCAGGCATCCTCAGCCCACTCTCCTGTTTTAGATGCTGGTGAGCGGGACTGCGGTGCAGCGGGCTGAGGAGCTGCCCAACTGAAAGGAAGTCTGAGGCCTATCTAGAAGTGATCCAAACTTTATTTCTAGGGGGTGAGCCACACACAGGTCTGGCAATCCTAAAAGCTACTAAGATTACAATTCCCAGGAGCACTGGAGGTAATTGCTCCTGCCCAGCACTTCAGAATATAGACCCTCACTGAAGTGTCCTCTCCACAGCAGAGAAGTAAGGAAGCAATGGGGAGAGACTGAGGTGGGACCCAAGGGTTGAAGCAGTAGAGTCAGAAACAGAATTTGGAGTAGAGATAATAGTTTTTTCCACTACCTTTTGCCTTTTTTCCACTACCTGATATGTGGGTTTTTAACATCTCTGTATTAGGTGGCGGTACCTGCAGCCCAGACAGAATCCTCTTTTGTCGTGAAATCTAAAGCTGTTGGACAGGTTACTATATACCTGCAGAGTAATAATTCTAACCAAACTGGGTGAGTTGGCTAAACTAGTTTAACCTGTCATGCAGCGAAAATATGGCTCACTGAGGGAGGAAGCTGGATGAGCCCTGGGGGACACCAGATTTCACTCTCCTGAATCCCCAACTTTTCTTCCAGGCCAAGAATCCGCTTCCTAGTGATTCACAGTAACTTCGTTGGGATAATCAACCAGTTGATTGGTTGGATTTACTTCGTGGCCTGGTCTGTCTCCTTCTACCCTCAAGTGTATGAGAATTGGCGGCGGAAGAGGTAAAAAACTGAATGAGTTAAGTGTGTGGGTGGCCAAGCAGACCAGCACCATAGAATTGCTGTTTGCTTAACCCTGCTTCCTAGGAGACAGTTTACCATTTTCCTTTCTTACTCTTTCGTTACTGGTTCCAGCTTGAAAACCTCACTAAGGTATCCGAAGAGGCTTTCGTCTTCCGATATGAGCAACTCTAGATTGTAAGCTCCTTGAGGGAAGGGAATGAGAGCCTAACTTCTGTTGAAGTCTCCCAAGTACTCAGTATGGTGCTTCACACTCAATATATTTCATCATATATTCAATTGAGCAATTGGTCAAGAGAAAACTGGCTTAATTAACAGCAAGAGTTCATTTAGACTTAGGTTTTACTTAATAATAATGTTGGTATTTGTTAAGCGCTTACTATGTGCCGAGCACTGTTCTAAGTGCTGGGGTAGACACAGGGGAATCAGGTTGTCCCATGTGGGGCTCACAGTCTTAATCCCCATTTTACAGATCAGGTAACTGAGGCACCGAGAAGTTAAGTGACTCGCCCAAAGTCACACAGCTGACAAGTGGCAGAGCCGGGGTTTGAACCCATGACCTCTGACTCCAAAGCTCATGCTCTTTCCAGTGAGCCACGCTGCTTCTCTGACTTAAGGGAGGTCAAACAGTGAAGATTGGAGATACTGTGGATTTTTTTTTTAAAGACAAGAAATCAGGTTGTAGAATAGTGGCATTAACTCCTAAAGACAGGAGGCTGGACCAAATATCAGCTCAAAGTCACTTCTGCCTTTGAGAGTTTTATGATTTTAAAGATCTCATAGACACAGTCCAGCCTGGGCTTGATATTTTTCCATTTGAGCATTGCTGTTGTGAGTTCCCTGTAAAATGATTAAACAGGATTTCCCTAATAAAATAAAACCTCAAAACGGTAATCGCAGGCTCAAGGGGAGATGAGGAGCTCTTTTTCTTTTCTTTTACGTATCTCTCCTCTTCACAGTGGAACTCTTGTTTCTAGCATCTTGGGGCTGAGCTATCAATCAATTGTATTTATTGAGCACTTACTGTGGGCAGAGCAGTCTACTAAGCACTTGGAAGAGTACAATACAATAGAATTGGTAGACACATTGCCTGCCCACAATGAGAGCTATAAAAGTAATTAATCATATTTTTGAACATTTATCGTATGCAGAGCACTGTACTAAAGTCTTGGAAGAGTACAGTATAACAATATAACAGAAACATTCCCTACCCAAAATGAACTTATAGCTTAGAAGTTGAACAAAAGTCTCCCACAGACTCAAATTTCTGGTGACTTTTCATGATGGAATTAAGAGAGAGCCAAAGGCAAACCATGTAACAAATCCTCAAACGCCAAGTGTCTAAAGGTCAATTAATGACAAAACAATGGTCCAATGTTCAGATACCAGGCAAACCCGGGGGGAAACATTGAAGGAATTAGTTGTTTGGCCTAGAGCAAAGGCTAAGCTGTGCCTTAACAATCATTAGTTACATAAAAGTTTTCTTGTCGAGGGGATGGTGACTGGTGATTTTTCATGTCTACTGGAGACCAACAAGAGTAATAATAATAATAATAAAGGTACTTGTTTGCTTGCTATGTGTTAAGCACTGTACTAAGCACTGGGGCATATCAATTTGTCCACATGTCCAGAATGGGGCTCACAGTCTAAGTAGGAGGGTGTAGGATTTTATCCCCAGTTTATAGATGACGAAAGTGAAGAACAGAAACGTTAAGTGGTTTGCCCAGACAAGTGGTGGAGCTGGGATTAATATCCAGGTACTCTGATTCCAGACCCATGCTCTATCCACTAGGACATGCTGCTTCTTAGAGTAAGAGAGATAGAAGAAAGACACTGAACTAGGAGGTGATGGGCTTTCTAACCCTGGAGTTATTTCAGAGAATACTTAATGAGAAGCAGCATGGTCTAGTGGTTAAAGTCTGGTCCTGGGAGATAGAGAACCTGGGTTCTAATTCTGGCTCTGCCACTTGTCTCCTGTGTAACCTTGGGCAAGTCACTTAACTTCACTGTGCCTCAGTTATCTCAGCTGTAAAATGGGAATTAAGATTGAGACCCTTTTGGGACAGACTGGTCCAATCTGAGTAGCTTGTACTTACCCCAGCATTTAGTTCAGTGCCTAGCCTATTGTAAATGCTTAACAAATGCCATTAAAAAAGAGAAAAAGGACTGGACAGCTTTCCTACTCTGCTTTAATTGTTCATCTGTCTTGAAGCTGGTGATCTCTTGAGCTCTAGGATTCTGTGATTCTATGAAGCTCTTCATAAACGCAGCTCTAATTCAGATTTTTCCCTTAAAAAGTTGCTGACTGACAGACTTCAAGTTTTGGAACATGTCAGTGATTAGACTTCTGGTGTTCAAGCAGTCTGGCACGCCTTCTCCACGGCCCCCCACTACCCCTCTATCTTGACTGTGACCAACTGCTTCCAATGAGGTTTGCCTGCCGAAATGAAGCGGGCCTAATTATGGAGTAGACTCAGCCAGAGTTCTACCACATTGCAGGAGCTCTGTACAGCTGGGTTTGGGATCGAAGACTGAACAAATTAACAAGGTTTGGGTGAGGCCGCCTGTGGTCAGGACCAAATGTCACAAAACTCTGATCTGGGGCATGGCTTTCTGCTGCAGTCTACCCTCTCTTGTCTGTTCTGTCAAGTCGAAGTATTGTGCAGATGAGATTGAATACAGTGAGCAGGCTTCTGAAGCGGCACATCTACTTCATGACCAACTTTCCACCTGCATTTCTTCCTCTTGTATGTAAGCTGTGCTAGTGTAAAAGCACTGAAGATAAAGGTGGACTACAGAGCCATCTAACTGCCTACCCTCCTTTCCCAAGCATGACCCTCCAAAGGAATTGGAGCATTCATTCAATCCCCATGGAAAGGGGAGAAGAGGTGGAACACCACATGACCAAATTCTGGGAAGGGCTGCTTTGTCCTAAAGGAAGAAGGGTCTTCTAAAAATCATTCGAGCTCCCCCTCCCAGGCCCCAATGATCCAAAAGGGAAAGGGCCATGATTTTAACACCCTGTAAATGAATGAGTAATGAGTGAGAAGATAGGGTTTCTCTCTGACCTTGCTGTTCCTCAGCTGGAACTGTGTCTTTGGGCTTCTCCCTTGGGACCCTGGTGCCTTGCTTGAGCAGGTAACACTGACGGGAGGGAAAGGCCCTTTCTCCTGAAGACAAAGCAGCCTGAATATCTGAACCTTAATCTCTCCCCCGCGAGCAGAGAATGTGGGAGTAAAAAATCTATGGAATCCAGTTTGGGGAGGAAGCTATTGAGCTGTTGTAGAACAGAGGCCCTGAAAACTGGCATGTTTCTCTCCCAGAAACTCCTCAGTAACTGGTCTTGAGCTAATTATTGGGGAGCCATTTCAAATTTTTTTTTAAAAGGTTTTGTTTTTCCTTTTCCAGTGTCGTCGGACTGAGTTTTGACTTCATTGCCCTGAATCTCACCGGCTTTATAGCATACAGTGTGTTCAATATTGGGCTCTTCTGGGTCGCCTATGTTAAGGTATGTAAGGGGGCTTAAGCTAATCCCTTCACTGGTCAGGTGTCACTTGAATAAGTAAGTTGTTGCCTAACTGGCAATGCTGTTTTCCTTTTCTCAGGAGCAGTTTCTGCACCAACACCCCAATGGTGTTAATCCTGTGGACAGTAATGATGTCTTCTTCAGTCTTCATGCGGTTGCCCTAACCCTTGTGGTCATCGTGCAATGCTTTCTCTATGAGGTGAGTGAAGAAGCTTTCTGATGGCCATTGCAAAATACCCAGCTTCTCCTCTGGCTCCTCCCTGAGGGGTTATAACTCTCCCAAGTAACTCAAGATCTCAGTTGAAGTAGATTTTGTACATTACACTGGTTATTATACTCTCCCGAGCATTTAGTATAGTGCTCTGCCCACAGTAAGCACTCAATAAATACCATTGATTGATATTTAACTTGCTGGGACCTTCTGTCTCAACTAAACTGGGGGCTTGAAAGCATGGAAAGTTTTTATTGTTTGGGGGGTTTGGGATATTTTTTTCCCCATTGCTTAAAGTGAATTTTTTTCTGCCTTAGTCTTAAAATGGGAAGGATATTATGAGACAGATCTCTCCTATTCTCCCTTTGAGGTCACTTCATATATTCAGATCTGGAGCAGTATAGCTGAGAGCTTCAGAGAATCAATCAAGCAGTGGTATGAGCACAGTACTAAAAGCTTGGAAAAATACAATACAATATCGCTGATAGATATGTTCCCTACCCACAGTGATTTTATAGTCTAGAGGGTAAAACAGACATTAATATAAATAAATTACTGCTGCGAACACTAGTGCGGTGGGGCGAATATCAAGTGCAGAGAATCCATTTTGGGTATTAAAGTGTTTATCATGTGCCAAGCACTGTGCTAGATACAGTATAATCAGATTTGATATGATCCCTGTCCCACATTGTGCTCACAGCGTGGGGTTGTGGAGCAAATACTTAATCCCCATTTTACAAAAGAGGAAACAGGCACAAAGAAGTGAGGTGAGTTGCCCAAGGTCACACAGTAGACAAGTGGTGTAATCAGAATTAGAACCTGGGTCTCCTGCCTTATAAATATTTGCCTTTTCCACAGGGCCATGCTGCTTCTCCATCATCCCATAATTTTGTTCTCCCCCTTTGACAGCATAATGAGAACACTGCACAACTGTGAACATTTGTAGGCAGAAGACATTCAGCAGTCACACTGTGGGTCTTGATTTTGGTTCCAGGCCTAGCACAGTACTCACCTCTGATGGACCCTCAATAGCCTTTTTTGTTTGTTTTATTTTAGAGTCCTTAGGCCCAGCCTAATTTGGCTGGCTGGCTGGCTGGCTGTAGATTCCTGAGAGTCTGGCCAGAAACACTCCAGAGTCTTGAAAGGCAACAGTGATCTCAAGATGAGGTTATTGTTACCCAAAATGTGCCCAGACTGACCTCGTCTGATCGATTTGTGTAGTTTGAAGGGAAAAACCTGTGATGTGGTCCCTAAACAAACCAAGAGAAGGAAGCAGCATCACTCAGCGGGTGGGATTTGGAATTGGTTGCCACAGGAAGTTATGCAGGCGGGAAAAATCAGTACTTTCAGGTGGACTTTGAATAAATGCATAGGGAAGTGGTAAATATTATTAGATTACTAGTGGGAAAGTTAGGGGTGTTAGGTGGGACATCCCTAATATTGGGATGGATGTCAAGAAGGGTAACCAATCCATGGTTGTTTTGAGTGGTGTGGAGTTATCTACCTCAATGCTTAATTCAAAGTAGGCACACAGTGAGCACTTAGCAAATACCACAGTAATGATTATTATGGCTTCTGCAAGCATCCTGCAGCCCCTATTAGAAATGTAATACAGGTGTTACCCCTCGATACAACCAGGTAACCTGTGCCACCATTGTATGGGGCTGGGTGGACCAATAATGACCCTTCCAGGGTAGGACAGGAGAACACGAAGGTACTTCTGGGTGGCTGAAATGGGGAAAGCAAGGGTGAATTCAGCTGATGATAATGATATTTCTTAAGCTCTTACTATGTGCCAGGCACTGTACTAAATGCTGGGGTGGATAAAAGCAAATCTAGTGGGACACAGTCTCTGTCCCATGTGGGACTCACAATCTCAATCCCCATTTTACAGATGAGGTAACTGAGGCACAGAGAAGTGAAGTGACTTGCCCAAGGTCACACAGCAGACAAGTGGTTCAGTTGGGCTGAGGACCCATGACCTTCTGACTCCTAGGCCCCTGCTCTATCCACTATACCATACTGCTTCTCGCGTAGCCACTGATGTAACCACTGAAGTTTTTTCCCTAACCAGTAGTCTCATTTTGGTCTTTTCAGAGAGGAGATCAGAAAGTGTCACCCCTCGCAATTGGTTTCTTGGTGCTTTCCTGGACCTTTGTCTTCATCGTTCTGGGCGTGGCGGCTGCCGGAGTCATCACCTGGCTGCAGTTCCTCTTCTGCTTCTCCTATGTAAAGCTGGCAGTCACCTTGGTCAAGTATTTTCCCCAGGTACCACCGGATCCTTCTTCCCTTCTCTCCTAAACACTGTCTTTCTTCAAGTGGAAATTGGATGAGGGTGAGGAGAAAAAGGGGAGAAATGTATTGGCAGACTAGGAATTTCTGCTCTGCAAAGACCTGCCTCTCACTGCCTCATGTCCGTGTGTCCGTCTGGCAGGCGTACATGAATTTCCGCCGCAAGAGCACAGAAGGTTGGAGCATCGGAAATGTGTTGCTCGACTTCACTGGGGGCAGTTTTAGCCTCCTCCAGATGTTTCTCCAATCATTCAACAACGGTTAGTGTCAACATTAGGAGGGTGGGGGAAGGAGAGAGGTGGGGAGCCATCTCCTGGAATAATGGTAGTCTGGAGCGGGGGTCGGCAGGGGTCCTTCCCAGCTCCAGGACTGTGGGTGGGGTCCCTCCCAAGCATGGGCAGTAACCCATAAGGAATCCTTCTAGCCCCAAGAGGGGAACTGAATTCTGGTGGCTGTACTGTTGATCTGGGGTGTGACCCTTAAGGAATTTTGCTGTGCTTAATTTCCTCCATCTAAGTGAAGAGGTTACACTTCATTTCCACAGGGAGCTAGATGAGAATTACCCCACAATTGCAGAGTTTTGACAATAGAGGCACTCCTGCCAGAGTGGAATATTTTAAAGTGATTTTTGGGGGGGAACGGGGGGAGACGGGGTGTAGGTTAGAACTCCATGGAAGAATAGGAAAGCAGCTGGGACCTGGCTTGAACCAGAGATGATTCTGTGCTTTTTAAAACTTGCTTTTGACAGGATCACAGGATTGTGTAGGATTGCTGTATTAGTAGTTTCTTAGCATTGCACTGGAAAGCAATTCACAATTATTTTAAGTTGACACCATTATTTACTGGAAATAGTAAAGGCAAAAAGATCAAATTGACTAGCTGTGTGGTACCATTGAACTTCAGATAGTCAGACTTATACCCTGCTTGAAAAAGACTTCTATAGTCTTCTTTTCACCCAGTGTGACAGAAACCAGGGACTATTTGAATTGTTTTCAAGTATTGATTTAGTAGAGTAGCTGGCATAGAATAAGTGCTTACAAAATACCATTTAAAAAATTTCCCACAAAACTGTTGATGCAACCTGATTTTTTGATAACATGATATTTACAGGAGTTCAACTAATATTAAAAGCATATTATTATGACACTTGTGTCTAGCACTGTACTAAGCCCTGGGGTAGATACAAGATAATCAGGTTGGACAGTCTCTTTTGCATGGGGATCACAGTCTCAGTAGGAGGGAGTAGGATTTAATCATCATTTTACAGATGAGGAAACTGAAGCACAGAATTCAAATGACATGCCCATTGTTATACAGAAGACAAGTGGTGGAGTCAGGATTCGACCAGGTCCTCTGACTACATATGCGTTCTTTCCACTAGACCACCTTGCTTCCCTACTGTACAACTGTACAACTACTCTAAGAGGAATGTCCTTATCTATATGTAATTGTACTCTCCCAAGTGCTTAGTACAGTGCTTTGCACATAGTAAGCACTCAATAAATACCATTTAATTGATGAAATGATTGTTCCTTACCTTATTCATTGACACCTACAACCCAACCGGTCACTGCCAACTTACAATGGCAACCCAGCAGTGGAATTCCGTATGTCCCCTATCCAGTGAGGTGGTGTAAACCCCCCATCCTCTTATGGATTTCTCCTATCCAGAGTGCAGTGGCACCAGGAATGAGCGAAGCCAAGGTGCAGGTTGTTTGGGAGGAAGCTCTTGTCTGCCAGCTTCACTTACCCCAACCCTGCAGCCTCCAAGAGTATGATGATCAGTCGTATATCTGCTTAACTAAAGGTCAATGGGATGTTGGTCCCCAGACCAATTCAGAAGTCATGGGGAATTTCAAACAGGTGGGGGGAATCCAGAAAGACCCTGAGCAAATTCCCTGCTGTGCCCTTCCTGGCTTTTCTCCCTGTCGGACTCCCCCCCACAGCTCCATCCCTGCCTCTTTGTTCATCCTCCCTCTCAAGCAATCAATAGTATTTATTGAGCACTCTAGTAAGCACTCAGGAGAGTACAATATGGTTGGTAAATACAATCTCTGCCCTCAAGAAGCTAGAGTCTTACATCTGCAAACCATTTGAGGGCACCTCAGAAGAAACTTCAGTCATGGAAAAGACCCTGAAGGGAGCCAAGCAATGTCCCCTTGAAGGCTGTGATCTAAGAACAACTGGCCTCTGTGCAGGGTACTTTGGAATTGGCAATCGTGTCTCAGCTGGTCTGGGAGGGCCTCTTCTATCACTTGTTCTCTTGTCATTCACAGATCAGTGGACGCTGATATTTGGAGACCCGACAAAGTTTGGCCTGGGATTGTTCTCCATCTTCTTTGACATTGTTTTCATCACCCAGCACTACTGTTTATATAGGCGGAAATCAGGGTATGAGCAGGTCAACTAGCACCTAAGGATGCAGACTAAACAATCACTGTGGGCTCTCCTGCAGCCTTCAGCAGATCGGGGGCACGTTCCCCAGTCCCCGTCCGATAATCTGAAGAGACTAGTCCTAGAATCATGTTTGTTTGGTCTGGTGTGCGGACGATATTGAATCTCTTCCTCAGTGCCAAATGCCTTAAACGAGAACGATCCCACCGCTTCCAGCTGGAAAAGCTTCTGCTCCGGTCACTGAGGTCCGGGATAGTAAACAAACTCCACTCTGAGACTAAACCATGAGTATCTCCCGGCTCCATCCGGCAGGCTCCGGAACCGTGGAGCTACGACAGGGATATGGACTTCTTAGGGTGGGGGTGGGGGAGGATGAGTTTTCCCATCTGCCTAATGCCGCAGTTTGTCTTAATCTCTTAAACCCAAGAGACCGGCGTCTGCCTGGGCACCAGGCTGCAGGCACCAGCTCTGGCTGCCCGTACCAAGCATGTGCCCAGGTCAGTAAAGGGGCTGGGGGAAAAGCTGGGTAATCTTGCTGCTGATGGTGTCTGAGCTTTCCCAGTTGGCCCACTGGGTGAAGGAAGATTGCATCTGTACAGTTAAAATCTCTTTCTTTTTAAGGCGTCAGCTATCCCTCAGGTTGTGATGTCCAAGAAGGGGCAGTAGCTGAGGATGAAGGAGAGATCACTTTCACCTTGGAGCCTGCAGTCTTCCACCAGCTGGGGTCCTTCCAAGGGACTCTACCCCCACTGGCCTCTCCCATGCAGCCGGTGGCTCTAGAGTACTGTCTGGGCATCTAGGAACACACTCCCCCCACTTAAGGAAAATGACAGCAGAAGTGTCTGCTTCTGTTCAGGAACAGACTGAACTAGGAAACGGGCTGCGGGGGATTTCCTTTCAGAAATTGCTCCTTTCCAACCATGCCCATAAGTGCCCCCAGCCCCAACTACTCTTCTCCCCCACATGCCCACCTTCTCAAAGACAGTAGCCACCACTCCTTGTCAATGATGTTGATTAAGGAAAACAGTATTGTGTATCCCTTACAGTATTGTCAAACGAGCCCAAGACACAGAATGTACTTTTAAAATATTGATGCGCAGTTGAGATATCAACCTGAAAGGGGTCACCACGGTTCTTAGGTACCAGGATCCTAGAGGGACAGGTCCTTAGTACTGCTTTCCTAGCCCTGAGTTGGGAAGAGATCCTTCTGGCCCTGGACCAATGCTGCCTTTTCTCATACTGCCACTTAGCATGGTTACTAAATGGCAGGTTCCCATCCACTCCCTGCTTTGCACAGACATGGGCACTTGTGCCCAAGAGAAGGGAGGAGGCCCTTTTGGGAGCACTACTCAGGTCAAGATGGTCCATGTCTGTGTTCCCACGGTCCCTGTTTGGCTAACAAAATGAAACTTACCCTTCGGAACTGCCAGGAAACTCTTGGGTTTTTTTTTCTTTTTAATTCAGAAATAGAGGCAATAATACTAAAGAAAACTGTACTGGTGGGACTCACTAAGTTAAAAGGTGCTTGGGTGACTTTTCAGCTGAGCTTCCTTCCACAGTGTTCCCTGAAGCTCACCCATCCCAACAAGCTGCTGCAGCTGTCACCTTGTATCTTCCCTCTCTCCCCGGCGTGCCTATGCTAACTTCTTGCTGATCACTTGGAAATATTTTGTAAGGCTTTTCACTATTGTGATTTGAATTGAGAGCAATAATAGAGCCTGAATTTTTAATTAAAGCTTCACAAGATGGATTTTTTTCTTCAGTTTGCTAACTTTCCTATGCAGCTATTAGCCTCCATAAAAGCCTCTGATAAGAATGGGAAAACAGCTCTCCTGGGTGGCAGTTTAGCCAGGAAGCACTTTTCTTCCCTTATGTAAAACTGGGGTCTGTTTTTGGTCATGCATCTTTTTCTGCAATAATATTTAACTTTTCCAGGAGCAGAGTTAGACTAGCAAAACTGGGAAGTGTCTTAGTGCTGCAACATATTCTAGCTCTTGAGGGAAACTACTTTGTGGTGTCTTTCTTAAGTTAAACACGTGGACTGTACTGTCTGTTCTAGAGGTACTAGTTTTTAAACTAGAGTGTGTTCACTGGAAAGAGCAGTTTTGGACTTGGTTTTTTTGTTTGTTTCTGGGCTTCTTGGGTTTTTTTTTTAGATAAACAGGGCTGAAAAGTTTCAGAAGGGGTTTTGTTGTAGGCAAAAAAAAAAAGAATTTGTTCTAAGTTTAAAATGAAGTGGCTTGAGGGCTGAAACTACTTTATGATTTTCCATCCTTGCCTTGGGAGCCAACTCTGCATTTTAAACATTTAAATACACAGGTGAGGCTAGGTAGAGAAGACTGGGCTGGAAAAACACCAACTCACAGAGAAATGTTTTTAGTCCCTCACCCTCTTTCCCTTCTGCTACTTCCTCACTGCCCTCTAGTATCAAGGAGAAACATGGCCAGCAGACAGTGGCTGGATTGCAGCCAAATCCTGCTTAGACACTGCCAGGTCCTTTTTAGGGCCTTGGAGGTTTCAGCCTCTTAAAGGCTGCTTGTTGGGGTGAGACTGCATGAAGAAGAGTAGAACAAAAAGTTCTCCTGGGGCAGAGATTGCACCTTCCTCCACTCCTGGCTGCAGTCCAAGTACCTGGTATTGTGCCCCACCTGTCCTGTGCACTCACAAATGGGCAGAGAACAAATCTAACCCTTCCCATTTCCTAGAACCAGCAGTCCAGAGTCATAGCTTTCATGTAGTGGTGGGCATTCTACATGTCAATGCTTTTCTGCAAGAGGATAACAGGAGTGTGAGTAAGCCAAATATTAATAAAATTAGCAGAAACAGTGATGAAATGATCATCAAGTCTTAAATATCCTCTTAACCCTAGTTCAAAACATTACTATTAGGAATGCTTCTAGGCAGTACATTTCCTCTGAGTCCCTATTTAACATCTATGGAAGAAAAACGACCTTGTGAAATCCAGCTTCATTTATTATTGAGTAAGAAATAGAGAAAATATTAGACTGTATACTTCTCCCCACATTCTACAGTAACAAAAATAAGGCCTAGGTGTAAAATCGTTACCACATGATTTGTATTAATGACAACTCCATAAACAGCAGCACTCGCCATTGGTATTGTCGGGTATAAAATGTAAGGCGTATAAAATGCTGATAGGAAAAATACAAAAGAGAACAGAACAGCTTGTCCATCAAGATTAAGAGCAATGTGGGATCAGAACCAAACTAATGGCACCATCCTGAAATAAGTTAGCCTATAACTGCTTCAGTGTTTTCCTATTTACAAAGAGGGTGAGAGCAATGACAACTGTTGGGGGAGACACTAGGGGCAGCTGAAATGATTCAGTAATGAAACCAGAGGGGGTAATATTCCAATTAAAACAATCTCTGGGAAAGACAACAGAGCTCTCGGAGTTGGGTAAGAAAAGCAGCAATGTCGGCGGGGGAGCAGCCTACTGCAGTATAAAACTTCGTATGCATCTCAGCACCAATCCTCCAGAAGTGTTAGGAAACTATTTCTGAACAGCCATCTGGGCAGTGCCTGCACAAAAAAACTTGTATTGCATAAATGCAGGCAGTTCCAATCCAGGATTCATAAGTGTTTAACAAGCCTGTTCTCAACAGACAGAAGGAGCTACAGGAGAGAAGGAGTCTTTGGCCTGAATGCTTTTGCTAAGCAAGATGCAGGAGGAATTTTTTTTACAAACATGAAAGTCCCCTGCATTCAGAGGAAGCAAAGACTGCTAGCAAAATGTCTGCTGCCTGATTCTGCTGTCCTGGAAGTATTTAGGGCAAGAATGAAAGAGGACAGGCTTCAGCTTCCCGCACCTGGAGGACAGATGGTAGCTCAGCTTAACCTAGTTCTACATGGTCTTGACTCATTCCTTGTTCCTCATCTAAAAAGTGAACCAAAAAAAACTTGAAAATCATGGGAGGGAGTTTCTGTAGCATTTCAGCCCCTCTACAGAGGAGATATTCTGAATTATCTAGGAAGGACACTCCTCTCTCTGGTCTTGCAGGGAATTTCAATTTGTTGTGACTCAGAACGCACTTCCCATTTTTGGTCAGGGAGTGGGGGGCTGATCACAGTTGTTAAAATGCAGGCTGGTCCATGAGGAGCCTACAGCTTAAGGATAGATTTGATTATTTAACTCGGACCCTGCGGGCAAAGGGAAAATAGAATCTGACTTACTGGTTTCAGGGCTTTCATTTCACAAATGCCCTCATTTGTAAGCCGAAGGCATCCTGAGGGCACAAGAGCTCTTTTCCAACACCATCATATTGCAGGAAGCTCTCAACAAGAAAATCACCTAGCCTCAGTAAACTACATGGCACTCAGGCCTTCTCAGATCCTTTTCTTAAGGAAAAAAAATCTACCTCATTCTTACCTACTGTTTAAAAAAAAGACACTCTTGTTCTCCAAGTGCTGAAGTGTTGGCTTTCGGTCTGGCTCTCGGGCTATATTCCTTTACTCCTCATTCTTTGATTTCCTGGGAATCGACTTCATTTAGAACCTTCCGATCATGTAAAATGGGTGGGAATGTCACTTTCCGATTGGGAAGGGAGACAGAGAGAGGGAGAGAGAGACAGAAAATCTGCATTGTCCAAACTTTAAAAAAAAAATAATAGAACATTCCTGGTCTAATACATTTACAATGGTGTCTGCAGAGAAGGTGACCCCAGGGTGATCCCGTTTGGTTAAGAAGTGTCTCCCCGCGGGCAGCACTATGACAGCATTGACTGTTGCACGGCCTTCTGCAGGGCCTGCCGTGTCACCAGGAGCCGAACCACTTCCTCATTCCGCTTTGTGAGTCTTTTCCTCGCTTGGTCGTGCGTCACCATAGTCATATCCCAGCCGTTCACCTATGAAGACAAGTGTCCCCGCCCCCACCGCCCCATTTGGTGAAATCTCATTCCCAGCTTCTCTGCTCGAGTCACTGGCCACTTCCCTGGCGGCCCAGAAAACCCCAGTGGCCCAGCCATTCAAAACAGCCAGAACACCACTCTACCTGGCTTCAAAGATTTCCAGAAATCCCACCTCCTCCAGGAAGCATTCGCAGATTAGATCCGATCCTCTTAGGTTGTGTCATTTCTAGGCACTGCCTCAGCACTCTTATATAGGTCAATCTCTGCACTCTATTCATCTATCCATCATTCCTTACTCTTGCTCTTACCAGTTTTGTATCTCCTCCTGTTCCTACTAATCGTAAATTAATTATGGCTGCCTCTCTCCCCCATTAGCTCATGTGTTACTGGAGAATAGGAACTGTGCTTTCACCTCAGTCTTACTTTCCCTAATTGTTGAGTTCAGGGCTCTGCATCCAGTAGGTGCTCACTAGATGACTGTCTGGAGCCCCAGTGGCTTGAGACCATAAAATTTCTCCCTGCTTCGACACTGCTGCCACATGTAGAAACGAAGGGAAACATTACGTGAAGAGCCGCTTGGGAGATCTCCATTGCAACCATTGGTTCTCCAAGGTTCACCCCAACCCAGCGGAGAACATTCCAGAAAAGAAAGTGCTGGATGTGGCAGCTATCCAATTGCATTTTGGGACTTTAGACCAACGTCCAATTCAAACTCATTCTTAGTTTATCGGATTAGAATGCTCTGGGCCAAAAACAATTCAAATGCTATTATCATATGAAACATTAAGCCAGTGTGCTGTTTTCTGACATCAAGGAGAAATGGCTCAGAGCCATTAAATGCACCCTCCTGACAGGACTCAAGCCTCAAGTGGGCATTCATCAACCCCAAATATAGCCGGAAGGCAGAGTCTCTGGCCAACATCCACAGCCAGCCAGTGTGATGAGATGCCCGGAAGGGCTTCTCACAGGCACTCACCGTAGCACTGTATAGGCTGATTCCCCTTTTGCCTCTTTCAGGATGGGCGGTTTTGCATCAGTTTACCTGCATTATCTTGTCTCCGATCTGAAGTCCTGCAACCTCGGCTGGTCCTCCTTCTGACACTCTGGTTACATAAATGCCCTGTAAAAGACAACGGCTTTATTCCGGCAATGAAGACTCTCCCACCAAGAACCGATCAGCGAGTTCTTGAACCTAACTGTTTCCTAGGTGATCCCTCTTTGCAACACCAAGAATGTACCAGCCAGACCAGATGCATTTGATCTTCTGGAGCTTCAGATGTTTTCTGCAGCAACCAGAGAAAATCCCAACCATAACCCACAGAGCAAGTAAACTAGCACATGCCCTGGGTTCGTGAATTCAGACGGTGGGTTTCATTAGTTAAACTGCCACACTTTTCTCATTCTTTAAGGTTAGGCTTTCCAGGGAACCTCTATTTGGAAATGAACTGAGGACACCTAGCAAAAGGCAAATACTGTTCATCATGCCTAGAAGTCTGGAATAAATAGTAGGGGAAGAAGGAAAACACCAGTTAAGCACCGGGCTACTGAACATCGGTCAATTAATGGTACTTGCTGAGCACTCTACTAAACGTTTGGGAAAGTGCAATATAAAAGAGTTGGTAGGTACGATCCTAGCACTTAAGTTTTGAGTGCCCAAGTTGTGTATGTCTTCAGATAAGACCTTCCAGAAAATGGTTTGTTCCTCCAAACTATCTATGGTTCAGAATGTCTCATATTCTGTAACACTGCCTTAGTTCTCAAGAGGTAAAAGGTTCGCAATTCCTTCTCAGACTGGCTCGCATCTACACACAGGATTATACAGTTCTGGGACTCCCTGGGACACAGTTCCGTTGTCAGGCCAAAAGTGCTCAGGCCCCAAACTAGGGAAGCAACATGGCTTTGAGGAGTCAAATGGATCTGGATTCTAATCCCAGCTCCACCACTTGTCTGCTGTGTGACCCTGGGCAAGTCACTTCACTCCTCTGTGCCTCAGTTCTCCCATTCACCCTCCTATTTAGACTGTGAGCCCAATATGGAATAGGGAATGTGTCCAACCCGATTACTTTGTATCTACCCCAGTGTTTCAAACAGTGCTTGGCACACAGTAAGCACTTAACAAATACCACAATTAATGGGGACTGAGATGAAACAAACAGAAGGAGGGTTTAAAACCAATCACAAAAAGCCAACTGCAACTTCACAGGTGGGTTCAAGAAATGCTTTGTTTCCTTCTGGGACAACGTCAATCAATCAGTGGTATTTGTTGAGCACTTACTGCGTGCCGAGCATTGTACAATATAACAGAATTGGTAGCCAAATTGGCAACTTGGCTGAGCTAACCCCCATCTCACCTTGTCAGTCTTATCCTCGGAGAAGGGATTCTGAGCCGGATCCTGGTCAATTCCTCCTCCAATGCTGAATCCGAGAATCAGGTTTTCACCCTGGCGCAATTTATGAATTTCCACTCTTTGCTGAGGAAAGCAGAGAGAGAAAGACACTTGAAGAGCCAGCTGACTTGATCAGACTGTTAAGAGTGGCAGACCGCCGCCTGGAAGACAACTGAGTCCACAGTAATGAAGTTTTCCATCGGTTTTCACGTGGCCTTTAAACCCCTGCCACACACAAGTGGCATGACGGCAGATTTACTCTGATCGAAGACCAAAGACTGGAGAAAAGCATCTCCAAAAAAAGGAGTAGAGAGGAAGAATTTTACTCCTTTTTCAGGCTTTTTACTTAACTATAGTGTGGGGGTGAGGGGTAGGAGGGGGAGTTTTCATTCAGGTGAATTGGTTTCAGGTACAGGGTAAACTCCTATTTTGGTCTGGGGAAATTTTCCCAGGCTAAAGCTTTGCTTTGCAAGAACTAGTTCTCCCCTGCCCTCTGGTGGTAAGAGCGCTGTATTACCGAAGCAGTCATTAACAGGCTACTGATCAATCAAATCAAAAATTGGTATAATAATAATAATAATGGTATTTCTTAAGCGCTTACTATGTGTAAAACACCGTTCAAAGCGCTGGGGAGGATACAAGGTGATCACACTTACTTCATCCAGCACACTGTACTAAACACAGCCCCTATCTTCAAGGAGCTTACAGTCTAGAGGGGAAAACAGACATTACAATAAATTCCAGATTGCGGAAACGGCAGCACAATAGGACATGGTACATAAGGGCTGTGGATGCGGTGAATATCAAGTGCCTATGAAGTACAGATCCAAGTGCCTAAGCAAGGCAAAGGGAAGGTTATGAACATAACTGTGGTCAATTACTGTGTGCAGAGCACCGTACTAAGCGCTTGGGAGAGCTGGTAGACAAGATCCCTGCCCTTAAGGATCTTAGAATCCAGAGACAGGTGAGTGATTAAAAAAGAGTAGACAAGTATGCAATATCCACTGCACCTCTTTGATCCGAAGCCCAGTTGATGTAAATCAATATATTCAACAGGTGATAGTCAATGCAGAAGTGCTGAAGTGAGAGTTGGAAGGATTAAGATCTGAAGAGAAGAAAAATGAATCATGGAAAGTCTCCTCAAGGAGGTGGGATTTCAGAAAGGCCACGAAGGGAGAGATTTTTTAGTGTTTTAAAGCAATGTCGGGAATTTTTACTTTAGGTGGTGAGGAACAAGCCACATTTGGAGGTTTCTGAGGAGTGAAGAGATGTGTGCAGAAAGATGGTCCAGGCTGCAGAATGAAGGATGGAGAGGAGGCAGGAAGAGATTGAAAACTAGAAGAACAGTAAGGAGGTTGACGTAGTAGTCAAGCTGAGATATGATGAACTCCTGGGTCAGTGTGATGGTTCTTTGGATAGAAAGGAAAATATAGTTACCTGAAGCTGGATAAGAGCAACCTGTGCTTTAACTGGATGGGAATGGGAAGTAAGACAATGAGCTCTTTTTCCCAAAAGTAACCGAGAGATGGAACATGATTTGAGATGTCAAAGACCAGAGCTTCTCTTACAATCAGTCAGATGTATTCAGCACTGTGTGCAGAGGACTGTACTAAGTGCGTCAGAGAGTACAATATAATAGAGCTGGTTGACACATTCCCTGTCCACAATGAGCTTAGAGTCTACAGATGACTGAAGGAGGGCTTCACGCCCGCCTCATGTCAAAGGAACAGTCCAGTCAACCAGCTTCCTGCCCAGGGAAAGGGCAGAGGGAAGATCAGAGGGCTTTGTGACAGTAATAATAATAATGGTATTTGTTGAGTACTTACTACATGTCAAGCACTGTTCTAACCTACACCGAGCAGGTACAAGCTAAATCAGGTTAGATGCAGTCCCTGACCCACAGTAAGAGGGAGAACAGTATTGATTAGATCCCCATTTTATACAGATGAGGAGAGTGAGGCACAGAGAGTGAGAGTGAAGTTATTGACTTGCCCAAGAGCACAGAGCAGATAAGCCGCAGAGACAGAATTAGAACCCAAGTCCTCAGATTCCCAGGCCGGTGCTGCTTCCGTTAGGCTGTGTTCCTTCTAAATGAAAACGTAAAGGAGGGCTGTTGTTCTTAAATCTGAGATTCACCTTCTGAAACATACACGTCTCACATCCCAACATGGGTTGGCCATGTAAATTATAACTGCCCCCAGAAATCCCTCCCTTGGGATCTTCCCTCCCACCCCCCAACCCACCAAACCACCACATGCATCCAGGCCAGGGCTCTGCACATCATGTGCCTTTTTGCAGGAAATACCTGTTGGCAAGTTAGCAATGACAGAAGAGGAGAAGACAAATTGCTGCTCCACTTGCCAACTGAAAAGTCCATGTCCAAGGCAGAGAAGGGGACACTGTATCTCTCAGCTGCTCAGACTCCCGAAAGCCAATGTTCTTTCCCTCAAATACAGCTATGGTTGGGCTAGGGTGGCCCTGGGGATTCGGACCAGCAACACGGACGATGCCTATGACCGAATGCATTCTTTTTCAGATCATTATTTCTATCCTCAGAGTCAATTTACAGCTAACATCTGTTTCCCATTCTACTTTTGCTGAAAATAAATATGGGAACTGTTAGGAGCAAAACCCAGAGGATGCTGTAAACAGCTGTCTCTGTTTATCTTTCAGGCGGGCTTTGGTGGTGTGGCATTTGACATTTTCTGCCTGGAAATTGTTCGGTTCCCTTGGCACCCCGCTGGTCCAAGCAGCTCCTTGAGATTTCTCTTGAAAACCGAAGCATCTTTGCTCTTTAGAAGGCTCTTCGGCTGTGACTGTGGTATTTGTCGGTAGATCTGAAAGCATTCCTCTCCCCGCCGGACCTGTCACCTCCTACGGGGCAGCCGCTGGCTCGTCAGCCCTAGGAGCGAAGCTGGTTCTGACCTTTTCTATCTGCCCTGACCGCCCTCGGGGCCTGCCTCCCAGTCAAGCTCTTTGGTGGTCATTTCCTCTGACTCACCCTTCCTCCCGAGAAAGGGAGGACGGGGGACCCGCACGGTCACATTCCCTCAAAACAGGCCAGGACACCAAAGGTTGCTGACATCTTGGACTTTTCTGTCCAAGTGATTACAAAAACACAGCCCAGAAAGAGCAGGTGTGGGTCTGGTGAAAGCCAGGACAGACAAGGATGGGATGGAATCAGGAATGCACCATAGACCTGCTAGAGGAGATATGTTTACAGGGAGAGTTCGACTCTTGGCCCCAAACCTAAAGATACAGAAACTTGATTAAAGATACCTGCTCTAATCTAGAAGCCCCAGTGCCAATGTCACGGGGGTGAGGATAGGTTCTCTGCTGTGAGGATGCAGTCCTTATTTTCACCCCCTCTGCTTTTTTGCCCTGGACTTCCTGGCTCACCCCAGCTCTCCGGCAAGGCCCGAGAGCTTCCGAGCAGGGCCGAAAAGACCTCAAAATAGGGCCTTTCTAACCCGCTGGCTTTCGGAAACTTGCCTGCCACGCCCAAGCCTCTTCCTGCTCCCCTTGCGTCCTAGCTCCTATGTCAGAGAAATAGGAATAAAGCCAGAACAGAACACATCAGCTGAACAAACACCAGACAGGAACAATTACTGGGAGCGACCTATTGCTCTGTAGGCCCAGCAGAATGCACAGTGTCCATCTCCCAAGTCAGAGCCTGGAATTGGCTATCCCAATCCCCTCCCCCGTTTCCTCCAAAAAAAAAAAAAAAAGACAGCAATAGTGCAAACAGAAGAACAGCATTAAAAATAATTAAAATAGGGGTTAAACACATGGACTTCTCCTAGGCACCAGCTAGCATTGTGCTCAACATGGGATTGTATGTTTTGAAACTGCTTTTCCTAAGAGCAGGAGTATTTACTGGAAACAAGTAGAGTTGGAAAGGCAAAAGAACAGTTGTTAAAGTTCTGTCCTTTCCCTCACTGAATGCTACAAGCTGCTATCATTAAAATACCTGGCCTGCGTTCAAGGTCTTCAACTTATATGGAACTAACAAGTTATTATCGACATGAAATCTTGCAACCAACTGACAAGGTATCTACCAGGAATTCAATGCTCTGGGATTTTTTCCTAAGCCTTTCCCTCAATTCTGTCCTTAAAATTTGAAAAGAAGAGGGAAATTGAAGAAGAGAAAAAACCACATGCAGTAAATGAGCCTGTCTCTCCCAAATATTTGTTCCTCGGCTAAGGCTCTGTATAACAAGTTTCGGCCTGGAGCAAATTTTTATGGCTTAATAATGAACCACTGAAAATGAAGGAAAATAAAAATGGAAACGATGACTAAATCTTAGTTGCAATGGCAAAGCTTTTTTTCCACCCCCATTTCTAACCCCGGGCAATTCAAGTTCTGCCTTGAAGACTGCTTTCCTTGCCAATCAGTTATTCCCTAACTAAAAAATAATTCCATGCCAAAAGAGCAGGCTATCTAGAACTCCCACCAATCAAATGTCCGGGTGAGTATCTGAGAAGAACCACACCCCCAGGGAAGATGAGGGTGACCGTTTGGTCCGGGTGAGTATCTGAGAAGAACCACACCCCCAGGGAAGATGAGGGTGACCGTTTACCAACCATAACTCTTTGAATTTAGGTTCTTCACAATTCTTATCATTCTCGCTCTACTCTTCACTTTTGATACCAACAACCCTTAAAGATTAACTCTCAGGAGGTAAGGGGATTCTTTCTTGGGAGGTATGGGAATTCTTGTGGAAGACTTATTAATGGGATAAACAAAACCCCTTTGATATAAGGAAGTGGCTTGAAACTGCTTTCCTTCTTCCTTTTCCTGCTGGGAGGGATTGGGGAGGGAAGGATAATAGCTGGCATTGAAGAAAGGGCTGGATAATAAAACAGGAGAGTTGGGGTTAAGTCTGGAAGGGTGCGTATGTCTGCGTGGGTGTGGCTTCTTTTAGGTGCTCAATAAATATTTGTTGATAAAGGTGAGGGTGATGTTAAAGAATGTCTGATCCTATACCTTATTTCTTTAGGCTGGAGGTCAGTGGGCCTGGGAAGACTTAGCTGGGAAACTGTTCTCTTCCGGGCACTGAGGGGAAGGGATGCTTTGCACTTGATTTTAAACATTAAAGAGTCTTGATTACTTGTGTTCAAAACCTGCCTTAGCTACTGTTCTCCATTTCCCAGCTTCACTGCAGGAGCTACTGCAGTAGCCCCAAGGCTTAGAAGAAGCAGAGCAGGGACGAGGGAAAGATTGGAAGATCGGCAGAGCACTGAATACAATCCAGGAGCTGAACCGGCCAAAGACGGTGGTAAGGGCAGGCACGGAGAGGAGGAGAGGTCACTGCAACAAAATCACTGGCTCGATCATCAGACTCTCCCAAGGACTGATCTCCATCACAGGGATGTTGGGACTTGCCCCAGCACATGGTGAAATCAAGCAAAGTGGAGAGAGCAGGCAAGTGTTCAGGCACTCCTGGCTCAGTCCCTCTCACTCATCCACTCCCTTCTTCCACTACACCCCAACTCGCACTCTTTGTTCCCCTCAAGCCAACCTGTTCATGGTCCCTCAGTCTCATTTCCAATCCTCCGCACCCGACCCCTTGCTCGTGCCCTTCCTCCTACCTGGAGCCCCCTCTCCCCTTCAAATCTGCCTGTCCACTGCTCTCCCCATCTTCAAGGTCTTTTTGCAGCCGTAACTCCTCCAGGAAGCTTTCGCCAGTTAAATTTCTTCCACCCAGTTAATTCCCTCCCTAATACTATTACTTCAGCACTCATGGGCCGACAGCTCCACCCTCCCAGTCACAACTTTTCTCCACCACTTGTCTCCTGTGTGACCTTGGGCAAGCCACTTAACTTCCCTGTGCCTCAATTACCTCATCTGTAAAAGGGGGATTAAAACCGTGAGCCCCACGTGGGACAACCTGATTACTCTGGATCTACCCCAGTATTTAGAACAGTGCTTGGCACATAGTAAGCACTTAACAATTACTACCATCATCATCAACAACTTTTGTTTATATCAACTCATGTAAGCTATTAAGTCCTCAGCCACACATTTACTTCTCCATTCCTTTTTCTCCTCTCTGTAAATGATTTTGTGTTTATCGCCTCCACTGAATTGTAAGCTCCTGGAGTTAGTTATAAGAATTTTTCAAGTGCCCTCTTAGGGCAGGGCAGTGCAGTTAACGGGGCAGTTCAAAATCAAGTGAGACCATTTCCTGCCCACAGAGAGCTTACCTTTATAGGAGGAGAACTTTATGGAAGGCATTGTGTCTTCGACTCTGCTGTCCTCTCCCATAAGCTTAGTACAGTGCTAGGCACGGAGCAGGCACTCAATAAATACTACTGGTTGATTGAGTGAGGAGAAGGGGAAAGGACTGAAAGAAAATTTAAGTGATTTTTCTCTTTTACCTTTTAGATTTTCATATTCTGAATGAAAACTGCATGTCAAGACAGATGGAAAAGGACTGCCCTGGAGTAAATGCTGCCTTATGTGACGAACTAAAGCATATTTCTTGAGATGTGTTTGGGCCACAAATGCGGATTAGATAATCAGCTGCTTTCTGATAGCAAAGCACAAAAAGAGGGCAAGAATGTGAACAACAACAAAAGAAACCCTCACAAAACATCCTTTGAGAAGAGCTATAAGAGTTCTCAGAATAAATTTTCAGTTTTTTGTTCCTATATATGTTTTCAAGGGTCCAGCCTGTTCACATAACAGTAAGGCAAAATGGGATAGTGGTAAACAAGCTGTCTTTTATATTCTAGTCATACAGAGAAGGGGTTTATGAGCTCATGGAAATACTGATTATGTTCATGCAGATCACTAGAATCAGAGAAAGATGAGGGTCAGTGAACAGACTCTGGGCTTGTTTCCAATTGAAGGGCAGCAGCTTTGATTGTTTTCTTTTTTTGTTTCATCTTTCACATGGAAAGGGTCTGGAAGAATGTTGTCGATAAGTGTCCACCCAGTAATAGGCATTCACATGGTGTTTTTATCAGACACATTTTTATGACATTCTTAGATGACAGGCCCTTCTCTACACTGCCAATTCCATCCACCACGTGCAACTATTTAGTCCGGCGAATTCTTCTGCCCTTGCTCACTTCGGGCAAAGAAGAAGGAAAAATTGGACACTATAGATATCCATCAAGTTGCTCACACCCACTTGGGGTCGCACCTGGAGAGTTTCCAATACTCTACCAGTCTCGACTCTGGGAGGGAAAGTCAAGCGGAGATACACCCATTCTATTCCTAGCTTGGCCAGAGAAGCAGCATGGCTCAGTGGAAAGAGCACGGGCTTTGGAGTCAGAGGTCATGAGTTCGAATCCCAGCTCTGCCACTTGTCAGCTGTGTGACTGTGGGCAAGTCACTTCACTTCTCTGTGCCTCAGTGACCTCATCTGTAAAATGGGGATTAAGACTGTGAGCCCCACGTGGGACAACCTGATTCCCCTGTGTCTACCCCAGTGCTTAGAACAGTCCTCGGCACATAGTAAGCGCTTAACAAATACCAACATTATTATTATTATTAGTGAGCGGAAGAAAATCTGCTACAAGTCAAGGCTCTCCTGTGCTGGGCAGCAGCGGTAGGGGAGAGAATCAAGGGCGGAGACTCAGGATGACTGCACGGAAGGAGGCAATGGTAAACCACTTCTGTATTTTAAACAAGAAAACTCTACAGATACACTACCGGAACAACTGCAGTTGGAGGTGGGGAGTTCTAGGAGAGATGCCAGAGACATGGGTCAGAGATGACTCAATAGAGGAAGACAAGTTGCTCATAAAAACCAACAATATGGGTGGGTATCCGATTACTTCAAACAAATCTATCTGTGGAATGCGTACTAAGCCTTTCAGAGTCTGCATCCTGTAACACTGAGTTAGAAATAAGATAGTGATCAGGATATATCAATCAGTAGTATTTACTGAGTGCTCACTGTAGGCAAAGCACTGTACTAAGAATTTGGGAATGTACAGTAACAACAGATTTGGTAGACTACATCTCTGCCTACAAGGAGATTAGAGTCTACCCTGGGAGGCAGGCATTAAAATAAAATGCAGATATGGGAAATAGAATATAAGGATATGTACATAAGTTCTGTGGGGCTGGGGTGAGTATCAAAGTACTTAAAGGTACACAGCCAAGAAAAGGATAGATAGTAAGTAATCATATATAATCAAAACAGTTGAAGTTCTCCAATATGAGCAAATACAATCTGCTTTTGTACTCACTTTAAAAATATGCTCCTATCTGTGTAATTCAAAAGTTCAAACTGAGCATTGCACAAGACTCTAAGCTCCTTCGGGACAGAAATCATGTATACCAAATCTATCTTATTGTACTTTTCCAAATACTTAGTACCTGGCTCTGCATACAGCAAGCATGCAATCAATTCTTTTTGCTTTCCCCATTCTACTGATTTCTTTCCTTTGGGGAAGCTTCGTGGACTGAAAATAAATCAATCACTATTCTCACTGTAGACAGGAAATTTTTCTACAAACTCTGCTGTACTCTTCTCTTCCAAGTGCTTAGGAGAGTGCTCTACACACAGAAAGTGCTCAATAAATACCATTGTTAGAATGATATAATGTAGTTGGGTCAGTATAGGTGTATCTCATGTTTGAAGATGTTACTTCTGATGTCATGTCTATCCATGAGTGTAGCTCAGGCTTAAAGGACCTCTGTGCAAACAGTACGCTACATGCTGTCAATCAATAGCACACAAAGATCACAAATGTAAAATACATGTCAAGTTTGTCTTTTGCTGTTTGTTAATCATTTGACGGCTTATCTAGTTTTATTTATATCTACGTTCTAACTTGCATATTTTAGTGTTCTGTATCCACTTGCCTCCCCACATTAGATTGTAAACTCCTTCAGAAATCATGTCTTTTACTCTTCAAAAGTTTAGTACTGTGTCTGCCTGCAGTGGGTGTTCAAAAAATGATGATTATAATGATGGAACTGGCTCTTGGAGCGCCTGTCGCTGATTTCTTATGTCTGCCTCCTACACTCTGCCAAGCACTCAATAAATACCATTTATTGATTTATTGCTCTGACATGTTTATTGAGAGAACACGCCCTTTCCTGCTTCCCATAAGGCCCAGCTTGTCTGTCAGCTGTAGTCTCCCAGGAGTGGGCTGCTGTTTCATCCTGTTTCAGTGGGTTGCACTAGGTTGAAAATGTTTTTGCTCCCCCTGCCCCCCGCCTCCCATTTTGAATGACCTTATTTCAGTTCACCGGCTTAGTGATTCTGCTATATTACCTCCCATTCTCTCACCGCCTCTTCTTTGTCTAACCTGGTCATCTCCAAACCAACTGATAAAAGGCTCTTCTGAAGGTTCCACCAAAAAAAAGCAATGTGTAAAAATCAGAGTCAGCCGAAAAACTCTCCTATACCTGGGATTCCTCCCATTCTGGGGCCAAGCAGGCAAGCCAGAGGCAATCGAACTGGGCTGGGGCCAAGACAGGCGACAGTATCTATCACATGGCAATTTAGTGACGTATTGCGTGCCTTGTTCTGAACAGTGCCAGATAAGAGGGAATCACATCCTCTCCTCCCCCAGCTCGAACCCCTGTAATATGATAGTTTTTTCCTTCAACTTGCCCAACTTTGAAAAATTGTTCCATAGTAAGCCAAGGTGGCCATGCATCTTCCACTTCAGCAATTTCTCTTGACAGTGGGAAATAAGTTTGATTTTTCCCCACTGTTCTTAGACAGCCAGTTTTGAGATGTGGAAGGAAAAACACCTTTCTGTCCCTCACGGGGGTTCCATAGCTTATTCCAGTTTCGTGTTCTAATGAAACAGAACCTGTACCCGGCTTCACAAATGCTTTGTGGGGGAGAAAGGGATGGGTTTTCTACTCTGCTCATCCTCATCCATATTATTTATCACCCTATTTATTTTGTTAATGATGTGTATATCTCTATGATTCTATTTTTCTTGATGATGATGTTTTGTTTTGTTGTTTTCCTTTGCAGTCTGTCTCCCTCGTTTAGACTGTGTGCCCGTTATTGGGCAGGGATTGTCTCTATCTGTTGCCGAACTGTACATTGCAATCGCTTAGTGCACTGCTTTGCACATAATAATAATGTTGGTATTTGTTAAGCGCTTACTATGTGCCGAGCACTGTTCTAAGCGCTGGGGTAGACATAGGGGGATTAGGTTGTCCCACGTGGGGCTCACAGTCTTAATCCCCATTTTACAGATGAGGGAACTGAGGCACAGAGAAGTGAAGTGACTTGCCCACAGTCACACAGCCGACAAGTGGCAGAGCTGGGATTCGAACTCATGAGCCCTGACTCCAAAGCCCATGCTCTTTCCACTGAGCCACGCTCACTCAATAAATACTATTGAATGAATAATCACAAACTTCACCAACCTGCAGCCCAACCCTTCTCCAGCAAGGAAGGAATCACGGAAGGTGGGCAGGGCTGAAGAGGAAAGAGGGAAGACCCCGGGGGTATCATCCGGGATCCAAGGGAGGGGGAGAGGGCAGGGGGGCAGAGATCAAGTTGGGTAGTTGGAGGGGGCACCCCCTCTAGACAGTAAGCTCGTGTGTGGGCAGGGAATGGGTCTGTTTATTGTTATACTGTACCCTCCCAAGTGCTTAGTACAGTGCTCTGCACACATTGAGCGCTCAATATACGACTGAATGAATGGGGCAAAGATCAAGTGTGGGGGAGGGCAGAGATCAAGTGGGGGGGAGGAGATCAAGTGGGATCAAGGGGGGAGATAAAGTCGGCGGGCAGAGACCAAGTGGGGGGCAGAGATCAAGCAGAGCGGGCAGAGATCAATGGGGGGGCAGAGATCAAGTGGGGTCAAGGGGGGAGATAAAGTCGGTGGGCAGAGATCAAGTGGGGCGGGGAGAGATCAAGTTGGGGGACAGATATCAAGTCGCGGGGAGAGATCAAGTTGGGGGACAGATATCAAGTCGCGGGGGCAGATATCAAGTGGGGGGACAGATATCAAGTGGGGGGACAGATATCAAGTCGGGGGGGGGGCAGAGATCAAGTCGGAGAGGGCAGAGATCAAGTCGGAGGGGGCAGAGATCAAGTCGGAGGGGGCAGAGATCAAGTCGGGGGGGCAGAGATCAACTGGGGAGGGGACAGATAGCAAGTGGGGGGGGACAGATAGCAAGCGGGGGGGACAGATAGCAAGCGGGGGGGACAGATAGCAAGTGGGGGGGACAGATAGCAAGTAGGGGACGACAGACAGCAAGTGGGGGGACAGATAGCAAGTGGGGGGGAGCAGAGATCAAATTGGGGAGGGAGCAGAGCGCAGGGCGGGGGGCCAAAGGAAGGGCCGAGGATGGGAGAGGTTACACCGCTGACCCAAAGACAACCTCTCTCCCGTCGCCCCTCCGGAAACCCCCTCCGCCCTCTCTCGGGCCCGGGGGTGGCTAATGAGGGCTCCGGGTGTCGGGGGAGACACCGACGGCCCGCTGCCCCGCGAGGACCCCTCTCTTCCCCCTCCTCTTCCTCCGTCCCAGAGAAAGGCTCCCGAGCCGGTGGGCTCCGGCTGGTCCCGCAGCCCCCGTGAGGAGGAGGAGGAGGAGGAGGAGGAGGAGAAGGACGACGACGACGGCCCGCAGCCCCGGGCGGAGGAGGACCGGACCGGACCGGACCGGACCGGACCGGACCGGGGCCCGACCCGCACTCACCACCACGGCGGTGACCGGCTGGCCCGGGACGTAAGACATCGCGGCTCGGGGCTCCTCGGCGAAGGCTGAGGCGGCCCCTCCCTCCCTCCCGGCCAGATAACAAAGGACGCCCGGCCCGCCCGCCTCCCTCATGAATTATTAATCCCTCCCATTAATGACCTCCGCCCCTCAGCCAACCGCCGCGGGAAGCCCCGGCGGCTCAGCCGCCGCCCAGAGCGCCTGCGCCGAAGCCGGCGCAGGCGCAGAAGGGAAGTGGGAGGACGCGGCGGGGCCGGCAAAAGAGAGGCCGCTGGGGTCACGCATGCGCAGGAGGGCGCCCTCCTCCTTCTCCCGGCCGCCGGTCGTTCAAGATGGCGCCGTCGTGGGGCTGCCGTTCGCTCCTTTAAAGCCGCTCCGGTCGGGCCGGGGCCGTCTCCGGCACCGCGTCCGTCTCCGGCCCCGATTTCAGGTAAGCAGGCGGGGCCCGAAGCAGGGTTAGGGCTCGCTGGGGGTCCTCGCGGGTCAAGGACTTAGGGCCCCCTGGGGGAGATGGGGGCGACCCGAGGGGGTCAGCGGGACCAGGGCCAGACCGGCCTTCCCCTCCTCCCCTCTTTTCTTCCAGGGGCCCCGGACTGCTCACCCCGAGCCTTCCTAAGGCCCCTCACATGGACCCCTCCATCTTCCCTGCCCCCCGTCCCCTCTTTGGCTGCTCAGTCACTTCTTCAGACCCGGTTATTCAACCCCGCCTCATCGTCCCGCAAACCCCCCACTGATCCTTCTCCGTTCGATTATTCCCCCAAAGGCTTGCCACAGTGTCCTGCACACGGTAGGCGCCCAGTAAATGCTGTCGGTTTTGTGCGGGGGTGGGTGTTCCAAAAGGAGTGGCCACTTACGGCCCCCGCCATCCCCATCGGGAGCCACATATGATGGGGTGAGTTTCCCTCTTGTTGCCGGGACCTCTTAAAGTCTGTGATATGAATACTCCACCAAACGGGACTCTCTGCCACACCTGATGTGTTATTTGTGGTTATTCGAGGCTCACTCTTGGTGAGGTCAAATTAATGCTTTCGGCCTGTTCAGTAGTTGGTCAGAAAAATCTTAAATGTTGTTGCAGAGTGTTGAGTTTTGACAAGTTGCAGGAAGTCTAACTTTCCGGATTCCGAGAACCTAAGCACTGGCAGGCACCAAGCAAGACCATCCGGGCCATCGCATGCCTCCAGATCTGACGATAGCCTCAATCAGGCAGGGCAGGAATACTGAAAGCTCTCATTCTAGTTTAGCCAAGTTTTCATTTTCTCACTAGCGTTTGGAAAGTGGATTACAATATGTTCCTGATCTTTAAGGAGATTCACTGGGGTATTTGGAGTTATATAAAGCTCGTTATATTCAATCAGTGCTTACTATGTGCAGCACATTGTACTAAGCACTTGGGAGAAGCAGCAAGGCCTAACGGATAGAGGCCGGGCCTAGGAGTGTCAAAAGGACCTGGGTTCTTATTCTGGCTCTGCCACTTGTCTGCTGTGCTGCAGTGTGACCTCAGGCAAGTCAGTTAACTTTTCTGTGCCTTTTATTTATAAAATGGGTATTAAAGACTGTGAGCCTTTTGTAGGACAGGGACTGTGGTCAACCTAATTAGCTTGTTGGTACCCCAGTGCTTAGTACAGTGTCTGGTACATAAGTGTTTAACAAATATCACAAAAAATAACAATGGAATTAACAGAGCAGGTCCCTGCCCATAACGAGCTTACAGTCTAGAGAGGTAGATCTTTTATTTTGATATCCCTGTATGTAAATATTCATGTGTCTCATTTTCCCCCACTAGTGTTTAAGCTCCTTGTGGACAGAGACCGTGCCACTCGCTTGTTTCATATAACCCAAGCTTGTAGGAGAGAGCACCGTGCTCAGTGGCTGCTCAGTAAATGCATCTGCTACTCAAGTCATTTTTTTCTTCGCTCTCTTCAGTTCAGGTGGCCCGGCGGAACCAAGTCCCTAATTCCCTGAAGGAGCAATGGCCACCATGGTGGCCAAACGAGACGGACCGCCATTCATTAGTGAAGCCGCGGTCCGGGGGAATGCAGCCGTTTTGGATTATTGTCGGACATCCGTGTCTGCCCTTTCCGGAGCAACAGCAGGGATCCTTGGCCTCACTGGCTTGTATGGTTTCATCTTCTATTTTTTGGCTTCAATCCTCCTCTCTGTGCTTTTGGTACTAAAAGCCGGAAGGCGGTGGAACAAGTACTTTAAGTCCCGTAGACCTCTCTTTACTGGGGGCCTCATTGGAGGCCTCTTCACTTATGTCCTGTTCTGGACTTTCCTGTATGGCATGGTGCATGTCTATTAAAAGTGATGGGGTTGCTGTGAGCTGAAATGGTTTCGATCAAATTGGAGAACTGTTGCCGGAAATTAATTTAATCAACAAGATATAGATCTGCTTAGTTTTTAAATTGTTGAACTCACCGCTTATGCTGTTGACATTATTGGTAACTTATGTTGAAGATGAATCTTCCTTTAATATTCCTTTAATTAAATCTAATGTGAACTATTTTGTGGGTTTCCTTCTCTACCTAATGCAAATTACTAAGGAAAGATTGTTTTGTTTTTGTTAATCGTCTGAACCTGGAAAAACCAGCCTGGATTCTGAAATCTTCAGGATGATCCCCTTAAAGGGGGTGTCCTCTGACAAGGAAGATTGTTTCAGATCTCTGGGAGGAAAATCTAGAAAAAGATGACTTCATCTGCAAGGTAATACCTTAAATTTAGCTAGAAGGATTTAGTAGCGAAGTTAGGCCAACTCTTCCCTATCCCATTATATATATTTTATTGAAAGAATTACCCCCTAATGACCTATCTCCTCGGTAGCTATTTATACAATCTCCATCTCTTTATATGGATGTAATTAACTTTGTTTTGAAGTGGTTGTGGTGGTGCCATTGAAAGACACCTACAAGGCTGACCTCAGAAATTGCACGGTTTGGGTTTGAATTGAGTCTGCTTGATGTAATGGCAATGAACTGTTGTAACCTGCTGCTGTTTCCTTCCCAACAAAGAAGATATGCTATAACCAAATTGAGTTATATCACGTCCTTACCTTAGTCGTTCTTACCATGCTGCATGTAGGGTTTTTTTGTGGGTTTTTTTTTGGTTGGATGCACTCTAAAGAGGCAGATCTCCATTCCACAAGGGCTGAACTGCAATGATTGTAGCTGCAGGCACATTTACTGACCTGAGGGTCCATGATTGGTGCTTATGTTTGACCATTTAATATGTATCCTTTAGTCTTGCTGGCAAAAGGAGCGTACAAGTTGATTGTGATATCTAAGGCAGATCAGTGTGTCTGTTAATCAGACTTTTAGATTGGTCATGAGCCATGGTCATCGAAACTAGGGTCTCGCATACCCCCCAAAAAAGGTATTTAGATGATATCTCTCTATAAGAGTTCACTGTCCAATTCCACCAGCCCCCAGTGAAAGCAGGGAGATTCTGCTCTTCACAAAGCGGTGGGCTATTCTAATCCAGGGGTTGATGCCATTTGTGGGTGTGACTGCCTTTTACTCTTCCAAAAGACACCCTGGTGTACTAAAATATTCTTTGAGTATCATATCTATCAGTGCTTCCTTAAACTTCTGTCTCCCTCTGAACTTCCTTTTGAGTCTTCCTTGCCTGTTTTCTGCTACTCTTTTGCATCTCCCAGTGGCCCTTTTTTTAAATGGTATTTGTTAAGCACTTACTATGGGCCAGGCACTGTATAAAGTGCTGGGGTAGATACAAGTTACTCAGGTTGGACATAGTCCATGTCCCAGATGGGGCTCAAGTCTTAATCCCCATTTTACAGATGAGGTAACTGAGGCACAGAGCTGTAAAGTGACCTACCTAAGGTCACACAGCAGATAAGTAGCAGAGCCAGGATTAGAACCCAGGTCCTCTTGACTTCCAGGCCTGTGCTCTATCCACTACTCCACGCAGCTATCGACCGAACTGAGTCCTCACCTGTTTGCATGTTCGGCCTGGCTTTTCAATACCCACTGATTTGCGTCCTGCCCTCTTGTTAAGGCCTCCGAGTCAGCAGATTGCACCGTGGGCTGGGTCCGTGGCCTCCAGGGAAAGGATAAATGAGTTCTCTGTATTGGGAAGGAAGTTTCAAACTGACTAACAGGGATAGGCTAGCAGGGACCTATTGGACAAAGCAAGGGACCAAGCAGGAGAGGCTGGGATGGCTCTAGACACTGTATGTTGGTTGGTGAGACCCCTCTGAGGGGGGCAACACTTTGCTTGGGGGATTGGGGACTAAACCCTGAGGACTGACCAGGGATCCTTGGGATCTGCACCCTGTGGTGGAGAATTCCTGCACCTGTGGCACTGAGCTGCCACCACCTAAAGATGAAGACCTGCGCTTGGGACTCATCATCATCACCATCATCATCAATGGTATTTGCTGAGCGTTTGGTATGTGCAGATCACCGTGCTAAGCGCTTGGGAGAGTACAATACCACAGAGTTGACAGACACGCTCCCTGCCCGCAACGAGCGACTGCTGCCACCGCTGTGGAGACCAACAGAGGACCTGTGCCCCCGGCCAGGAATCCAGCCCACCAGGCCATCGGCGGAGGGGATGAGAACTGCTGGGACGGTGCTTTGGAAAAATAAGTACTCTGCAGATTGAAGGCATCGATAAAAGCACAGTGGCCCCGGGTCCTGGGCAAAGACTTGGGGAGTGGCATGTGGTTGTGGTATTTTGGAATTGCCTGAGACACCAGGGTGGGGGGGGCTTTACTGTTCCAATAAACCATCCTGATTTCACGTTGGAGTGGACTTGTCTTTTGAGGATGCCCAGCTCCCATCAGTGTCCCAGAGTCAGAAGCTGGTCCGTCTCAGTCATGTCCCGGCCCTTCCTGCCTAAGAGGGTAGCAGAACAAGGGCTCCGTTTCCCTTCTCCTTACCTCCTGCCTCACTTCCATGCTCTTTTCCTCTTCTTATGTTCCTCCAGGCCCTTGCTCCTCTCTCCTCCAGACTGAATAGGAAGGATATTGGGTCAGAAAGAAATTTTGAAAAAAAATGAATCAAACTTTTAAAAAAATAATTTTATTAAGTCTCAATGGATGAGGAGATTACAGTCCCAGGCAGACCTAGGGAAAAGTCATGCTACTGTAGAAGAAATCTTGGGCAGAGTGACAGTTCATAAACATCGAGGGCGGGGGGGAAGGGGACGTCACTCTGGAGCTTTGTGGCGCTCGGAGCAGAACTGGTTTCGTATCTCCATGTGACAGCCTTTTTGAGCAGTTACGATGGTGGCATGTCAACACCGTTTTGAAAAGAGGCTGAAAGCTGTCCTAAGATAGTGAATTGGTTTGCCTACAGCACCATGTGTGAAGGACCCACAAGAATTTAATGAAAGGTGGCACGTGCCTGAGCTGAAGCAGCAGAGATTGGTTCCCCCCTGTAAATCCACGGTGGTTGATAGAAGGCTGGAAAATGAAACACTTGTTGGCATTGTTGAATTGACCCTCGATCCCAACCCTTTCTTACGGAGGCCTGGCATTAGCCTCGCTGATCTTGGCCAAATGCACAGGACCATTAGCTACTGTGAGCGATCATCACAAAGATGTGTTAAATATTCACAAAAAAATTAGATTATCTTAAAAGATACCTTGCTTTGTCATTTCCATCCTCTTAATTTTCCTGTTGTCTGTTTTGGGCAAGAGATAAATTTGGGACAAATAAACCTTTTAGCACAATATAAGGATGACAGGAATCCAGTACTTGTGGTTTTGGTCCAATCAGTTTGGATTAGCATTCCCACAAGTTCGGAAGAAAGCTAACTGTGGTCTAAAACAGTAGAAGGAGTGGGGGAAAAATTTTTTTCCAAAGACAGAAGTTACATTAATTTGGAGTTTGTCCCAAAACAAACACTAAGGACATTTTGTTAAGCTATTGAGAACCTGGCACAGAGGCGATATCAGCACCTTAACTTTAAAGCAGTTTTTGACAGCAAAACCTGTTCTTTTCACTGGTCAGGAAGTAGCATTCAGCAGGTATGCTGAACTTGTCCTTTTGAATAGGAAGGCAGTTTGTTGAAAATGTTCATCACACAGTTGAGTTTCCTTTGGCTTTATCATTGGTAAGGTGAGTTGGCGGAACGGTTTAGTGCTGCAGGCTCTTCTCTCACTGACATCATATTTTGTTGAACAATTTCCAGTGGAGGGTTGATTAACTCTCCTCCCTGAATTGTAAATGTGGCTGAATATGTAAAACCACCCGCAGAGAACACAGAGGTAATCATACAGGCTTACATGTACATGCACACACACATTGTAGAACATGACCTGAGTGCTCATTCTTGCACACCATAAGGAAGCCTTGTACCATTAAAGCAGAACCCAGGCTATTCAGTTCTCCAGCTCGGGGGAAGAACTGAGAATGTGAGGGGTGGGAGGTAGCAATCAGGGTCATCTGGTTCATCCCCCTGCCTCCATGCAGGGTTCACCTAAATGGTTCCAAATAGACTGTTCTAGTTGCCTGCCCATTTTTAAGGCATTTTAAGGCAGATCATATGCTGCACCTCCCTAAGCCTCCTGCTCAAGGAAGTCGAAGCCCCATCCTCCCTCAGTTTCCAAGAGAGGAAAATGCCAGAACCCTCCAACTGCTGCTGACCTTGAGAACTGATTCCTCCCCACTGACAGGTGATCGGGTCCCAAGGAGCTTCTCTTCCTGGCCTCTAGACTTGTAAACTTATTGTAGGCAGGGACCATGTCTATCAAATCTGTTATACTGTACTCTCCCAACTGCTTTGCACACAGTAAGCGCTCAGTAAATACAATTGATTGAAGAACTGGAATTAAATCCACTGACTTAAGCAGCAAATGCCTCAGTTCTAGCCCACAGGGAGCTACAGAGAAAAGTTTGATAACTGTACAGAAGGTTAGAGATCTCCCCTTCCCCCCAGCAACCTAATCTTCTCCCCATCCCAACCCTCCCCACTTCAGAATACTCCAGGATCTTACAATGTTCCTCACATCCCTCCAACTAGTCCCACACTGCCAGGAAGCCTGCAACATGGCTTCTCAAATCCATTTGCAAGCTTTCCTTCATTTGATGAACAACTTGCAGTGATTAAAAAAAAACCCAACAAAACCAAAGCAACATTTACCTCTCAGGACCCTAGGGAAGGTCTCAGACCAAGGGGTGAGAGGATGTTAGCTGAAAGTGCTCTCCAAAGAGCTTGAAAAGGTCCCCTTTGTCTTGGCCAAATGGGGCAACCAGCCCAATACTGGGAGGCTCTGCCTCCAGGTCCTGTTGCTGGGGGGCAACAGTCCTTTCTTTCCTTCGTCTTGCCTTGGGTTAGGTCTCCACAGTCTGCAGCTGTCTCAGTTGCTCCCCTATGGGTAGAGGGTTGGAATTCTGTTCATTTGCCGAACGGACTGTCAAGGATTTCTTGGAGTTGGACCTGGGGAGTGGAGAGAGGGGAAAAAAGAGCAGAGGGGCCATCATTCTGCAGCAGATAAGGTGGCTTCCAGACAGACAAGTGGGAGAGCCAATGGGGAATGCAAATAAGGCATTTTGCAGCATATTTGGGGATGCCAAGCGGTGCCCAGGGTTCTGGTTCTTCAGCAGGGCAGCAATGGTTAGTAAGGATCATCTCAAAGGGTTAATGTTTTCAGCAGGTCCAGACAAGCAGAGCTTCCACTGACTCCCAACAGTGTGGAGGTCTTAGCCCATTAATTCAGCTCATCAAAGTTCATGCCTAACCCTTCTTGCCAGATTGGACTTTGTGTCTTTAGGACACTTATGCCTCACACAAGTCCCCCTCACTCAACTTCTAAGTCACATGACCGTGGGGGTCTCAAGGCCCCCTTTCACCCTCTCACCTGAGCTAGCTATCGAGTGGGGACCCGGGCCCTCTGGGAAGACGGGAGAGCCAGGGTCCTGTGATCTGTGGAATGCTGCCTCCCTGCAGAGGGAATCCAATCCAGGGGTGTCCCCTTGGGCTTTCTGAGTGCCTCTGGAACTGGCCTAGCAGCTGAGGCCTTAATGGGCCAATCCCAGGCAATGACAGGCAGAACACTGCTCCACAGGTCCCTATCTCCATATTTCCTAGGATCCTGGAAAGCCCCCATAGTTGGTATTTTGCCTTTGACTGTGCCTGGCAGGATCAATGCCCCCTTGGAGCATTGCCTCTTGAGATCATCCTAAGAACAGAACCATAAGCAGAGAGGAACAGACCTGAGGATCCCTGCTGGCGTGACCACTGCCCTCTCAAGCCCCCTAAGACACTCATCCCTCTTGGCCCCCAGCCCTGGGTCTAATTCCTTCCCATTCAACATGGGCAAAAGTGGAAGAAGAGCAACAAGGGCAAACGGGTGAGACGTCACCCACTCCAGATGGCCCGCCTTTCCTCAGACCCCAGGGCCATGCCCGATTGAGGTCTCAGGATTGGAGACTAACTTCTCAGCTCCAAGAAATTACCTTGGTTGGCATGAGCCTAGGGGCTCGGGCGACTCCCCTTGCTTGACCAGTCCCGCTTACCCCATGGCATAGCTGTCCCCCTTCCTGCCCACGCTGCTGTCAGGGACCATGCTCGACATGCTGCTTGCTTTCCAACACATTCTCTCACGCTCCCTTTGGTCCTGTGGATCCAGCTGTGACTCTTGCTCCTCGGTCCGGTCCGCATAATTGTTCCGTTTCCTGGGCAACGGTACCAACTTGGGTGGACCCTCTGTCCCCAAGCCTCTGGGAACCCCCATCTCACGATCCATCTCAGCCTCCAAGGCAGCCAGGTCCTTGGTCTCCCCATTGCTTCCGAGTACAGACGGGGGCTGGCTGCAGGTCACGGAGGACGACTGGTTCTCCAGCTCGACATTGGCTTCTCTCCCTCTGGGCAGGGATGGGTTCACCCTATTAGGCTTCTGTTCCACAGGCTCAGGCCAAAGAACTGCTCCTCCAGGGCAACCTAGAGTCAACCCACAGCTTGCCCCGCCTCTGAGTGTGTCACAACCTGCTCACTCCTTTCCTTCCCAGGTGTCACTGTGTTCAGTGCCTGACCCGGCCAATACGCAGCCCCACAGGAAAAGGACCACCCTGAGGCCCCAATGTCTCTGGTTATTTGGGATGAGGGTTGGGGCATAACCAATCACCAGTCACTCATGGCACACCCAGTGCTGTTAGGGCCACCGACCCCTCTGAATCAGTGATGTTTTCATAGGAAATTGGGCCAGTTGATAGGGAGGGAAGGACTCCCGATACCTTTAATGTAAGCAGACCCTTGTGCCCTCTTAGCCCCGTGAGCTGGAGTAGTTGGGCATGCCTTGGGTGGGGAGGACTGCAGCTCTCGCAGGCTAGTCAAGATGACTGTGGGCCTGAGGACATTTTACCCCTATCTGCAAGAGTGGCTTATGTGTTCAGTGCTGAGAAGGAAACACTACTTACTTCACGGTCTCGTACTTCTTCCCCCGGTAAAAATGGCTTTTTTTGATTAGGTAGATCAGTACCAGATCACAGAAAAATGCCCCCTGAAAAACAAGCAAAGAACACTGTTTTCCGCCCTACACACTGGGTCATTCTAGGCTGCTCAGTTCTGTTGTCTGCATAGGTGTGGTCCTCTCTCCTCTGGCCCTGCCGACCCACCCCCAGACCCTTCAGCCCAGACCTGCCAGCCTCTGACTCACTCTTGTCAATAATAACGTGTCAGGGGCTGAAAACCTTAAGCTACTAGTTTCTCTTTAAATAAGGAAGGCGAGCCTTTCGCTTTCCTCCCCCAGGCACCTCCACTCTTCAACTATTCAAGACAGCAGCAACTTCATGAACCGTTTCCGGGTAGAACAGAAGCCTGACGATAGTGGCTAAAATGGCAGCAACAAGGTGGTCTCCCAGTGCTTAAAATGAAATACAGAAGGAAGTGGATGATTTATCCATTGTTCCAGTTGGAGAAATAAGGAAGCAAGATGGTTTATCTCTGGGCCCAGATTTGATTGAGCAGTAATAGAAAGCTGATTTCCAGAAAAGTGGGACCACACCCTGCTGCCTCTTGCCCCTCTTCACACACTGCTACAGCCTCATTCCAGTCTTTCTCTGGTCCCCCAGTGATCTCATATTCCAGCCTGCCCAGGAAATCAACCAAATGGATGGCCTCCCTGGTTTCCTGAGCCCTAGCCTATTTCCTCCACTGTGGCCACTAGCCTGGGAAAGCCCAGTGGTCTGCAAAGTTGTCTCGGTTGAAAAACGTGACAAGGGTAATTGTGGCATTTGTTGTACTTAATAAGAGACAAGCCCTGGACTTAATAAAAAATTGCTGAGGTCCATGCCTGCCTGCAGACCAATGCAAAGATCTGTAAGGTTGAAAAGTACAGGGCATCAGGTGGGGAATGTAGTGGAGAAATGGAGCTGAAATACAGTGGTCACTCAGCCTAGGGGGGCAAAACCAGCTGAAGAGGAATGGGATGTGTGCCAGGAGTCATGACAATTGGCAAAGGCAGCTTCTGAGCCTGACCCCTTCACCTACCGGTGTTAAAATCCCTTGGGTTGGGCAGGGAACATATTTACCAACTCTGCTACATTGTTATATTTTACTCTCCCAAGTGCTTAATACAGTGCTCTGCACACAATAAGCCTTCAGTAAATATGATTTTTTGACTGGGTTGCATGGAAGGTGTTCAATCCAGTTACCCTCCAGGTCCAACCAACTTCTGCGGGGCTATGGCCCCAGCCGTAGAGGCCCAGCTGGTTCTGGCTGAGCCCTGGGGAGTGGGTGGGCTGCCCAAGAGTTAGGGTGAGGCAAGCGGACAGGTTTCCAGTTCATCAATAACAATAATTGTGATATTTGTTAAGCACTCACTATGTGCCAGGCACTGTATTAAGTGCTGAGGTGAATACAAGCAAATCAGGTTGGGCACCGTCCCTGCCCTCATGGGGCTCACAATCTTATCCCCATTTTATAGATGAGGTAATAGGCACAGAGAAGCGAAGTGATTTGCCCAAGGTCACACAGCAGACAAGTGGCAGAGCTGAGATTAGAACCCAGGTGTTTCTGACTTCCAGCCTGCGCTCTAACCATTACGCCACACTGCTTCTCATACTTACCGCCCCCATGAGAGCCACTCCTGAGGCCAAGTTGATGACTGTGGGGATGATGTTAAACTTTCCTGCCTGAAAGAAACACAGCATTGCTGAGGCCAGGGTGGGAGCCCTGAGTGGGAGCCCTAAGGAGGAACTCAGTCCAGAGAGAGAGCCGTATTGCATGGAGCATAATAATAATTATTATTATAAAATGCCATCAAGTCGTTTCTGATTCATAGCGACTCTGGATATATTTTCTACAGAACGTCCAATTTTCTGCCATAATCCACAACCTTGGTAAAAGTTGTCTATCCATCTAGCTACTGGTCTGCCTCTTCCATGTTTTCCCTGGACATTTCCTAGCATTAGTGTCTTCTCCAGAGAATAAGTCCTCCTGATGATGTGTCCAAAGTATGCTAATTTAAGTCGAGTCTACATTGCTTAATTTGGTAAATAATAATAACAATAACTGGTTTCTTAAGCATTTACTATGAGCCAAACACTGTCCTAAGTGCTGGGGTAAATACTAGATAATCAGGCCATTGACAGTCCCTGTGCCACTTGAGGTTCACAGTCTAAATGGGGGGGGGGGGAACCAGGTAGTTAATCCCCATTTTACAGATGAGGAAACTGAGACCCAAATAAATTAAGTGACTTGGACAAGGTCATCCAGCAGGTAAGTAGCAGAGCCCGGAACCCAGGGCCTCTGACTTGGTGTATTCCTTGGGAACCCAAGCCCCAGTTTATGCTTGATTTTCTTACATAGATTAACTTGATTAATTTACATTGTACATATCTAACTATAATAATAATAATGGTACTGGTTTAGCACTTACTATGTGCCAAGTACTGTTCTAAATGCTATGAAGCTACAACTTAATCAGGTTGGACACAGTCCCTGTCCCACATAATAATAATAATAATGTTGGTATTTGTTAAGCGCTTACTATGTTCAGAGCACTGTTCTAAGAGCTGGGGGAGACACAGGGGAATCAGGTTGTCCCACGTGGGGCCCACAGTCTTAATCCCCATTTTACAGATGAGGTAACTGAGGCACAGAGAAGTTAAGTGACTTGCCCACAGTCACACAGTTGACAAGTGGCAGAGCCGGGATTCAAACCATGACCTCTGACTCCAAAGCCCGTGCTCTTTCCACTGAGCCACGCTGCTTCTACACTCTTATTCCCATTTTACAGATGAGGCAACTAAGGCATAGAGAATCTAAGAGACTTGCTCAAGACCACACACCAGACTTGAGGTGGAGCCGGGATTAGAACCCAGGTCCTTCTGACTCCCAGGCCTGGCTCTATCCATTAAGCCATGCTGTGAATTATGTTAATGTCTGCCTCCCCCTCTAGACTGTGAAGGTGTTGTGGGCAGGGAACATTTCTACAACTCTGTTGTACTGTACTCACTCAAGCAGTAGGTACAGTGTTCTGAATACATAAGCATTCAATAAATATCACTGATTCATTGATTTTTCTCCAGGAAAGAGAGGACCTGATGAACTGTGTACTCAGTGGTTAGTCCCTGGCTCCAGCCCAGCCCTTGCCTTGATGGTGAGCTCCCTGGAGGCCGTGGACCCCATGTGAATCAGCGGACAGTGCTTAGGACAGTGCTGTTTGCATTGTGTAATCAATGCAATTGACCAGCCCCTGGGATACTCTGAACCAGCTATTCTGCCTGCATTTTGAATTCTGTGGGCAAAAACCACTCTCCCCTTCCTCTCCTCATTCTCCCTCCTGCCACTTAATCTCTCCTGCCTCCCTTCCACCCACCTTCAATCCCAAGCCCCAGGGGTGGGCTCACCCACCTTGCCATTCACCATTATGTCAAAGCGGATCCCGTAGGCCTTAATCAGGGTGCGGAACTCCACCCCTCTGTCGTCCCGGTAGTATTTGGCATACCTGAAAAACAGGTGGAAATCAATACAGAAGAGTCAGGTCTCAGTCATCTGCTGTGTGCAGCAAGTGTGGCCAAGACCACGGGCTGAATACCCACTAATTTGCTTGACAGGGGGAGAGGAAAGAGCCACTCTTCCTTGCCTATCCCTCTCCCTTCCCACGGGGGGAGGATCCTTGAGAAGCCACTCAGCCCCCAGGCTGCTCCTGGGAACCTCAGCTCCTCCCTCCTGCCCCCTCCAGTCACCTGAAGTTGTATCCAGAGGAGATGGACTTCTCTGCAAACTTGTTGTCCAGGCGGCTAAATGAATAGTGAGGGTTGCACTCTGAGGATGCTTTATCCAGGTCACAGTCCCACTCAATCTGAACGCCTATCACACCACCCTTAATGAGAGAGAGAGAGGTTCAGAGGATTTGACATCACATTGGCTCCCCGACCGGGCAGGGTTGGGGGGAGGTGAGGGAAAAAGGAGCCTTGCCAAGGGATGGAGCCCAGTACCGAGCTCAGGCCCCTTGTGGGCCATCACCACCCCAGGCCCTGGAAGACCGCTAAGGCTCTGCCCCTACAGTAGGCCACCATGCTCCAGGCCCCACACCACCTGCCTCATAGTCAACATTAGCAGCAGCATCATGAGTCACTGCATCTTTGTGGGCCATGACCACCGCAGAGGCCACCGGTGTACCCGCCAGGTGCTGTGAGGGACCCAGGCCTAACACACATCTTAGCAAACTCTGCAAATTTGACTCTCTGGATCAGAAACAGCTTCAACTCACCCATGAGCCCTCAGCCCAGTGGCATGCAAAGGTGGGGGCAGTGGCAGTTTCTAATCCCTGGAGTCCTTGTAACTCCCAAATATTCTCTGATAGACAAGAATCCTCCCTACCCCAGGACACCTATTCCCACTCCAATTTGGGCAAGTTGATTGGGAACGGAAGATGCCCGCTAAGTGCTAGTCATGAAGTCCCTAAATAGTTCTTCTCCAAGAGGCTGGGAGACATTGGAAAAGGCTGTCAGAGAGGCACATGGAATTTCCTTCTTTCTTAGAGGCATTAAAGGCTATAATTCTGTCCCACATGTTGTTCTAGACCAGGGTTAGATGACGTCCCTGAGCAGAGGCAGGGGGGAACCCAAATGACCTATAGGAGACCTCCAAGCTCTCTCTAAATCTATAATCTTTCTCAAAACAAATGACCCGTCACTGATTTCCATGACTTGGACTCTGCTGACCCTTGAACGAAAACAACCCCATGCATTCAGATGGACCCACAGTAGCAAAGCAGTCCTTGGGGGCTATTTGCAGGGATGAGCTTTGGAAGCATGGTTAGCAGGTTTCCCAGAGCAATTTTTCGAACAGGGCAGTCAGCTTGGTCCTTGTTGGTCCCTTAGCCTAGCCCCTGCAGACCCCATCCTCCCCACAGTGTCCTCAGCCTCGAGCTCTGCCACGGTACCCCCAGCCAGAGAGCTACCAGGAAACTTGTGAAATGAGGCCTGCCAAGCAAAACAAACTAGAAAATCCAATGTGCTGGCTCCTTACCTCCAGGGCCATTTGCTGGAAATTGTTCCCGGACCAACTGACCAGTGACCCCAACCGGAATATCGGACAGTATTGATTCCCTGGCCCAAAATGACATGATTTCAGGTACGAACCACTCTTTGTGTTCAGCAAGTTGGTCCTGCAGGGAGAATATTTGGAACTGAGCTAACTAGATGAATCTGCCTTGTCTCCTCGGTCATGCTGTTCTCCCAGCTTGGAACTCCCTCCCTTCCCAAATCTGACATACCATAGCACTCCTCATATTCAAAGCCTCCCAAAAAATCAATCTATCAGTGCTATTTCTTGAGTGTGTACTATGTGCAGTGTGCTCTTCCAAGCACCTGGGAGAGTATAATAGAATAGGTAGACAAAATCCTTACCCTCAAGGAACTGTCCATCTAAAATCCCTCTTCTAGACTCCCACCGATCTAATCTTGCATATCATGATATAAGGGCAAGACAGGAGAGGGCAGAGTTCAATCATTCAGAAGGAAGGTGCAGACATGCTCAGAGGGAGGGAGAAGTTTATCAAGAGGCGGTCCTGGTGTTTCCTTCTGTAGTCTTCCAAAGGCTTAGTGTTAGGCTTTGCACTCAGTAGGCAGTAAATACACACTACTGATTGATTGGTTAATGGCTGATTAATGACCTCTCATGTCATGCTTACCCAGTCATGCATACTATTTCCCTGTAAACTCAGGCCTCCGAGAAGGCCCTTTCTTCCCTCTCCCCAGGTGTGGGCACATCTGTGCGCTCTGCACACAGGAAGCGCTCAATAAATACGATTGAATGAATAAATCTGAGGCCTGATCAGAGTTGAGGCTCTTGCTAAAATCAATCAAATTTACTGAGGACTTACTGTGTGCAGAGCACTATATTAAGCACTTGGAAGAGTACAAAGCACCCACAACCAGCTTACAGTCTAGAGGGTCCGGCCTTTTATTTCCTCTTCATTTTTTTGAAAATTCAAAATCTGCAATCAAGGAGGCTGAGTTTTGTTTATAGGTTTCCTTCTGTGTCGGTCAATAACTCCTCCCTGCCCTAACTCTTAGAAAGTGAGCACCTCGGAGGCCAAGGATCATGTCACCATCTCTTCTGTGCTCTTCTTTCCCAGCAGAATCCTAGTAAGTATTATTATTACTACTACTAGAGAGTTGAGGGGTCTCTCTCATCAGAGAGATTTCTTGGTTCACAAAAACTCAGGGATTAACTTCATCTTGAGCAGGACGGGGTTGGGAAAGCCAAGGGAAAACTGCTCTGCCAACTTCTCCACTGCAAGGAGTTAGCGGGAGCAAGTTGCAAGATTTCCCATTTGATTCCTCACTTGTTCATCAACTAGAATTGCTGGAGCCAATCCCAAATCACAATATAAAACAGCCAGAAAGCTAAAATCAGACTTTCTCTTGCTATTTCCCTCATGAAGTAGTGTGTGCATTGTCTATGGATAAAATTATTATAGTGATTGTTGCTAGCGTATGCTGCTTCCTTACACAAACACACACACACACACAAAAAATGGTCAATGTTCCAGAAGGACACTGACCACTGGCCAGTTAACCAACGCCAAATCAGAGAATGGGAAGGAAGGTACTTACTTGGAGAAGTTAAATTTGGGGAATTTGATTGAGTTCTTTATGTAAACAGTAAAGTTGGCAGCCTTTCCCAAAAGCGGTTCCCTGAAATCAAAATCCAGCCTCAGTTTCAACCTGGACTCTTCCCCATTCTCAGGCTTCCATGTCACTCGCCCAGATCTGCCTTTGTTGGCCCTGTCATGTATAGCTTTCCTAGCTGGGGGAGGGGAGAGGCGGAGAGTAGGGAGAAAGGGGAGGTGAAGGGTGGGGGCACAAGAATGGCACTTTGCCCGGGATGGGTGGAGAGAACTGTGGAGAGGTGTGACCTGGCAGCCACTGACAGACATTGGCAGCTGGAGGAAAAGGGAAAAGCCTAGCACTGAAAAACCCATCCCCTGGGGTTGTGCCTGGGCCTGGGATCTAAATGTCTAGGTGGAACTCTGTGAGAACAAAGCTTCAGTGGGGCCACAGCACTAAACTGGCTTGGATTTCAAGAAAGTAGGGAGGCCTCTTTTGCCGGTCCCGCCATGCCTCTTTAATGTCTATGAGGAAATGATGGCCTACTTCCCAAACCCACTTTCACCCCCCTTCATTGTTTTGCAAATGAATAGTGGTGCTGGTAGCAATACATGGTGAGAGTTGGGGGTTCAGGGAGAGGGAGGGCAATGACTTGTGAGTTTCCCCACCAACCCCACAACAAACTGCAACCAACCCCCTGCCTCTCACTCACACCCCCACCCCAACAGAATGGATGGGACCTCTGGGGTCCCACCCTAAGGGGCCCTAAGCTTGGTTGTGCCTTTGTGAATCCAAGCCCAGTCTTCTTAGAGCCTCCTCCTGGCCCAGGGAGCCTAAAACACGAGGCACATACTTCGGTCTGGATTTCTTCTCCACTGGACACCAGGCGATAATCTCACATGTGCCCTTACTGTTCTCGTCAAGTTTCAGGCAGCGGCCAGTCTTCACCCCTAGGAACAGACAAGAGCTGGTCAAAGCTTGGATCCTGGAATTTCCCTTGTGCCTTAAGGCCCCTCTGGGGCTCAGCATTGGCAAGCCAAACAGACTCAATAAGCCCCATTGGGAAGGGGCCAATCAAAGCGTAAAGAGCAGAGAGCTTGCTCCAATCCAACAAAGGTGCTACAGAGAGAGAGGTCCAGGATGGCAAGGGACATCTGGGACCTCACCCTCTCAGCGTCAGCCATGACGTCAGTCGAGGTAGGGTTGGACTGGGTTGGGACTTCTGGGGTCTGGATGGGGAACCACCTGAATTTGGAAAGCCCAGACATGTTCACCAAAACAGGGATTGAAGCTATAGAAACCATCATCTCAGGGATTTGGACACCCGTGGGCCTGAGGCCTGGTGCTGGCGAGAGCAGAGGATGAGAGGGTGCCAAAGCAGTCCTCTGCTCAACCTCAGACCTTCCGGGTAGAGAGGTTTTAAAGCCTAAGCCTAATCCCCATCCTCCCTCCCTCCTCACCAGCTGGGGAGCGGCCCATAGCAGGACCTGTACACTCTTTCTCCTCACTGGCAGCACGGGAACAGCTGCCTCGGCAATAGCCACAGTCTCGGCTGGCCCAGTCCTCCTGGAAACACTCATGGACACCCCCTTTCCCGGGCCGGGACCCTGTCCCTCCTCACCATTCCCAGCAACCACTGCTTTGCCTGGGACACAGTCACTGTTCTCCTGGCAGACGGCATCAGGGATGTCCACTCTCTGAAAGACAGGAGGGAACACCACTGACGTTGCCCACACCCCAGGTTCTGCTCAACCATGCAGCAAACCTGACCACTCCCCGCCTCCTGCAGCTGGGGACACGGACAGCTACTCTCTGACTCCTTCCCAGGACAGTCAAGGGTCTCGGGGACACATTTTGGAGAGCCCAATTATCTGCTAAGCATATCACCCTGCTCAGTCCATAGATTGTAAGCTCCTTGAGGGCAGGGAAAGTGTGCCTTGCTTCTGCTGTACTCTCCCAAGTGCCTGGCACTCAGTTGTCAAATATCACTGAACCTCCAGCTCTGGTGGCCACCTGTTTGAGGCTGAAATCAGAGCCGAAAGCCCTGTCCGGATGATTGAATGAATAAATACTACTACTAGACTGTGAGCCCGTTGTGGGCAGGGATTGTCTCAATTTGTTGCTGAATTGTACATTCCAAGCACTTAGTACAGTGCTCTGCACACAGTAAGCACTCAATAAATACTATTGAATGAATACTGCTACTAGCATTATTGCTTCTGCTATTAACTGGGCTGGGACTGTGGCCCATCCAGGAGTATATCCTTCCTTACCTCATAATTATGGTATTTGTTAAGCACTTACACTTTGTGGCAAGCACTGTTCTATGCACTGGGCTAGATACAAGTTAAGCGGGTCAAACACGGTCTCTGTTTAAACTCCCTGGTGGACACCAGAGGGCAGACGTGGCCTAAAACTCTTGGATTTGTTCTCTAAAAGGTCCTTAATCATCATTACCATGGTAGCGCTTAGAACAGTGCTTGGCACATTCACTTAACAAATGCCATCATTATTATTATTACTATGTGCTTAGGGAACATACAGTTGAAGTAAAAGACCCAGTCACTGTCATTGAGGAGTTAACATTTTAAAGGAGAAGACAATGGGACATGCCCTAGTGGAAAGAGCACGGGTCTGGAAGTCAAAGGACCTGGATTCTAATCCAGACTCTGCTACTTGCCTTCTGTGTGACCTCGGACAAGTCACTTAAGTTCCCTGGGCCTCAGTTCCTCATCAGTAAAATGGGTATTTAATACCTGCCCTCCCTCCTACTTGTGTACGGCAGAGACCCAATGCCCGATCTATCTTAGTATTGGGCTTGACACAGAGTACGCCCTTTACAAATACCACCAGGCGCATCTCAGCCAGAAAGTTTTCCCCATTAACCCTACCCATTCTCTGTTTTGCCAGTTCCATCAGGCCCCTGCTCCCCACAATGCCTAATCTCATCCTTGTGATGAATCTAGACTGTAGCCTCCTTGAGGTCTGGGCCAGGTTTCCTGTTTAAAGAAGATCGCAAGTGCCTGATCCAGGGCTAATCCCTGTACCACTCAATATTCACTCATTCAATCATATTTATTGAGAATTTACTATGTGCAGAGCACTGTACTAAGCACGTGGGAGAATATAATACAACAATAAACACATTCCCTGCCCACACTGAGTTTACAGTCACTTATTGGTAGGAGGTGTGATGCCATGCTCTGCCTCCACCATCGTGCCATGCTTCCAATGTCTCCCACACAGCCCTGTGGTGACTGGGATGCTGAGGGGCTCCCCAGGGAGGCAGAGAGATGCTGTAAGCATGTTTGAGGCCCACACTGCCCAGCCCTCTAGACTGTTAGCTCCTTGTGGGCAGGGAATGTGTCTGTTTATTGTTGTATTGTAGTCTCCCAAGGGCTTGGTACAGCGCTCTGAACACAGTAAGTGCACAAGACGATTGACTGATCGACCCTAGAGGAGCCGGTCCTACCTCTGCACAAGTGGACTGCCGCTGATTGGGGGTCACGATCAGGTTAGTTATCACGAAGAAGACATTCTCACCCTGAAAAAATTGAGTAAATAAGATTATAGTCCCTACTTCTCCTCCCATGTCCCCATCCCTCTCTGCCAGAGGTTCCCTGAGCCATGGGGAGGCTGAGTGTGAGCTCAACTTCTGGGTTGTGATGATCTTGACTCCTGTGGCCATAGCCCTCCCTACTCCCCCAGTCCCTTCCAGCATCTGACTGGACACCAGGCCACAGAGCTAGAAGTCTAGCTTGGAGGCGGGGGGAGGTGGATGAGTCAATCTGGGCTGGCGGTCCAGTGCCTATAGCCTAAGTGGCACCAGAAGGAAAGAGATTCAGGGTCAGTGCTGGGATTTAGGGGAAGAACAGAGTTTACTATGGGCTGGAATTTGGGTTCTGAGCCAGCTCCCTCAACTTGGCCTCTCCCGCAGCTCCCCAGCTTTGCCTCCCCACACCACACACACACACACACACAAACACACACACACCCAACTCCCCCTCGCCTCATCTCTCGCTAGCTGAGCCAAGCCAAAGGCTTCAGGGCAGAGGCTGTGAGTGTCCTTGGGCTAATTTACTCCTGATGTCCCAGGCAAGACTCTGACCAGGCACTAATCCAGGTTTGACAACAGCCACCCGCTCATTCTCCTGGAGTGTGCTGCATTAATTCCCGGGGAGCGGCAGAGGTGGGTCTTGATTAACTCTTTGAACTGGGTATGTAGATGGGGAAGGGCAGGCTTGTAAGACATTTTGAAGCTGACCATTATTGGCAAGGCTGAGATCAAGTGGCTCAAATAGCCAAAGATGCAGGTCCTTCTAGAGGTGGTCCAGCCAACATCAATCTCTTGGAGAGGGTTGGGAAACACCTGCAACACCTGCAGGGCCTCCACCTACACTGATGCTCAGAGCAACAACACTCGTGAGCAGAACAGGATGGAGGATGAAGTGGGCGTGGAGAAGGGTCGGTTGGGCAGACCTGCGGGGGGATGACATAATCGACGACGTCCCAGAGGCGCTCCCCCAGCTCTGAGGTGTTGGTCCAGGCCACGCCCTTCACCTTGGTGATGACTGAGCTCTGGAGAGAGGTGTCAATGTCCTGGTAGCCCTTCTTCACTAGGAACACCCACCTGGAAATGACACAGAGGTCAGATGGGACTCTGAGCAAGAGGCTGACATAAGGAGGAGGAGGGGGAGGTGGTGATGGAGGCAGGGTAGGAAGGGTGAGACCTCAGGGACTGCTATCTGCCCCCCAACTCTGCAGGGAGAGGAAACTGCCCTTCCTTAGGCACCCACTAACAGCTTCCTTCCATCCCATGCAACTGCACCTCAAAACAAACACAGACACACAGACATACACCTTCACACAAACTCCTACTCTACGGACACTTCTCCTGGGGAGGTTTCAACAAAAAAAATGTTTACCAATTAAGAGGTTGTGAACAAAAAAAAAAATACCTGTCTTTGTGTCTCCTAAGTCAAGGTTTTACTAGGAAAATTATCTCAAATTGCCCTAAGAATAGTTAACACTCTGCCCACAGTTCTGTTTGCTTTGCCCTTTTCTGGAATTTTGGGGTGCTCTCTCTTGAGTGCTAAAGCATCAGCACTTCTGCCTCCTATCTGCTTATGACTCTGCCTACCACCTTTCAGACTGTAAGCTCTTTGAAAACAGAAATCGAGACTTCTTTGACCCCTTAACCTCTATTGTACTTTTCTGAGAGCTTAGTACAGCACTCTGCATACAGTAGGTGTTCAGTAAGTAGAAAATAATAATGAAAGGAAACAGGAAACCAGTCAGGCTGTTGCTTTCGCCTCCCATGTAAGAACTCTAGCACCATGCTGGAGCTATGAAATTAGGCAACAGGAGCTATGGTCGAGGGAGTTGTGGTGTGGAGAATTTCTACTAGCACAAAAGACTCCCACCAGACTAAAGAAACAACACGAGTCTCACCCTCTTTAATGGTTTATGAATTGGATAAGGGCTCAGGGGAAATCTGCTGCTAAAATGGATCTCCCAGAGATATCCTGTGCCATGCCCACATGCCACCTTTTACCCTGGTCAGCCATTTTGCAATGGGTGCTCCTAGCTTCATGGGAATTAGATGAGAGAAGGTGGGTGATTCAAGATCACTCAATCACTTCTGCTGCACAGCAGCTCAAAAATGTATCCAGTTGGCATCTGGCCATGCTTTCTCCCCAATTCCCCAAAGTTTACACTAGGCCTTAAAGTGGTACCTTCAGCATCATTATTGTTTCTGAGCAGCCCTGCTATGGGAGGCAATACACTCCCAAGTCAATCAGTCAATCGTATTTATTGAGCCCTTACTGTGTGCAGAGCACTGTACTAAGCGTTTGGGAGAGTACAACAACCAACAGACGCATTCCCTGCCCAGAAAAAGCTTATAGTCTAGAGGGGTTCAGGGCTAGAAAGTGGTTTATTTTGGTGTGCCAAAATGGTCTTTTAGTCACACACACACAGATGGGGTTTCATTGTCAGCAGGATCATCTTGAAAAAACAAAGGTCAGCTATACATATACACATTTACTCCCACACACTCACTTCCCACTTCACCCTTCCCCCTCGCTCTCTAACATTTTCTGACTAGAATTAGACACCACCTCCACCCCTGGACCCTGCTGTTAATGCAAATTCTCATGATACCATGTCATTAAGATTTTCAGGACAGGAATTCAAGGGGTGGGTTTTCTGGGAACTGGTAGGGCTGTTGCTTTCCCTTCCCAAGTATGTAAGAACTGGGGCTTAGAGCTAGAGCCTTGGAATTCGGCAACAAGAGCCATGGTGGAGGGAGATGTGACCCAAAGAATTAAAAAACTGGACATAGAGGCATCCAGTTCCATACTGGTTGTGGTCAGGTGAAACAAGGACCACCTCTACTGATGACTGGTGGGCATGAGAGACCCCCCTGGGGAGGCTCAGGCAGGCTTGGCTTTTGGAGGGGCTCAAATGGCCACTAAGGGGCCCAGAACTCTGATATTTCCTGGGAAGAGTCGGTTCCAATTCATATTGCTAGAGTCCAGAAAAAACACCTCGGAGATACATGGCCTGGTGGAGAGAGCATGGGCCTGGGAGTCAGAAGGACCTGGCTCTAATCCTGGCTCCACCACTTGTCTGTTGTGTGACCTTGGGCAAGTCACAACTTCTCTTTGCCTCACTTCCCTTATCTGTAGAATGGGGATGAAGACTGTGAGCCTTCTGTGGGACAGGGACTGTGGCCAACCCGATTACCTTGTATCTACCCCAGCGCTTAGAACGGTGCCTGGCACGTAGTAGGTGCTTAACAAATACAATATTATTACTACTACTATTTTTATTAATAACTCCTTGACTAACCAGCCTTACCACACTCATGCTTACAGGCAACCACCACACAGGCGTCCACACACAAACACATACACACTTTATCAGTAATTAGTGCCCATGTCTATGAACAAGGAGCAGCTGGGCAGTCAACCAACCACATGTATCCAACCAAACACTGTACCAGTTACAAAGGGTGATGATCCTCCATAGGGTCAAAGGAGAACAGAGCACTGAACAGCTATTAGGTGGCAGCCCAGCTCATTAAAACAAGCTCCTCAACCTCTCATTTTTTCTTAGATTGGTCCCCTGCCCACCCCTCCCCCTCATCCTCCAATAGTACTTCCTTCTCTACCTGCCCTTCCTTATAAACTTCTCTCCAAGAAAAAGTAAAGGAACACCATCCCTTTGCTGTCCCTTTCTTTATAATATGGCAGCCTTGCCCCTTTTTAAATGGAGGTGCTAGAGGGCAGGGGAGAGGTTGGATATAAAAATGAGGAAGTTTGAGAACCACCCACGTGACAGGAGTTTATTGGCTGGTGGAGGATCCAGATGGGCCCCTTTCTTTCCTCCGCTCTCCAGTCTGTTTTCAGGCAAGAATGTCATTCAGGGACAGAGAGATGGCAAATCCTCTGCTAGGGTCTCCCCTGCCCCTCCAAGAGCTGTAGTCTCAAGCAACTGGAAAGGGAGTTGGATGGGGGGGGGGGGGAGATGGGGTCAGGATGGAAAATTCTACGAAGTAGGGGAGGAAGGTTATCAGGGTGAGGAGCCTGAGGTCTCAGAACCAAGCTTCAGGAGCCAGTAGGCAACTGCCTGTCCTGGGAGACCTAATGGAAAACCCCAACATAATTGAATGATGTCCACTGTCCAGCAGTGAAACAGAATGGCCTAGTGGATAGAGCTCATGCCTGGGAGTCAGAAGGACCTGGGTTCTAATTCTGACTCCACCACTTGTCTATGTGACCTTGGGCAAGTCACTTCACTTCTCTGTGCCTCAGTTACCTCATCTGTAAAATGGGGAGTAAGACTGTGAGCCCCATGTGGGGTCATGGAACCTGGTGTCTAACCTGATTAGCTTTTATCTACTCCAGTGCTTAGTACAGTGCCTGGCACACAGTACGTGCTTAACAAATACTATATAAATATAAAGAAGACATTTTAGGGTCTACCTCCTCCCTCCCCCCCCCAAAAAAAATTGTGGGCAAGAATCCTGTCTACTAACTCCATTATACACTCCCAAGCGCCCTTGGTACCAAACCGGAATTTAGAAGCCCTGGGCCCCAAAACACTAAATCTGATCTTTGCCCGTGTTATGATTAGAACCCCTGCTTTAACTAAATTGGTAAACATAATCATGTATCATTCTGCCAACCATCTCCTCCAGCTCTGCCCAGCTCAGCTCCCCTGGGTAGAGGCAGGATTCCCCGCTCACAACCTGGGGGTCCCGTTGCTCTCCGCGGGGAGGGCGATTAGGCCGGTCAGCGCTCCGGCCTTGGAGAGGGGTGACCTCCCCCCCAACCGAGGAAGCGGCCAAGCCAGGAGCCCGCGGGGGACCCCCGGCCTCCCCCTCCAGGGGCCGCCCACCCTCCCGGCCCAGCCGGCGGGCACACTCATGCCAAGCCGCTGAGGGTCCCGGCTGTCCGGCTCGGCACGTCCCTTCCCCGCAGCCCCGGGCGGCCGCCTATAAATAACCCGGGCGGCGGGCCACTATTACCGTCTGACTCAATGTCACCCCGGCCGGAGAAAGCCCCTGAAATCCAAGCCGGCCACCGCTCCACCAGGACGAGGGGCTCGGTCCGGCCGCGATCCCTCCGCTCGGTCGCCGGCGGGTCGGAGTGGCCCCGGCCGAGCCTCCCCGCCACCCCCTCCCCGCTGGGGCATCCCGGCCAGACCCGGCGCCCTCCGGCCAGTCCTGAGAATGGCCGGCCCGGCCGAAAAGTCCGCAGGAGGCCTGGTGCGGGAAAAGGGGGCGGCTTGCGGGAGCCCGGAGGACCAGCCCGGCCCCGACGGCCCAACCCCCGCCCCGCGGCCTCGGCGGCGTCCTCACCCCACCAGGTAACTCAGGATGGACAGCTGCACCAGCCGGTAGAGGATGCCCACTTTCTTGTTCTTGGCGATGACATATTTCTCGGTCTTGTAGTCGAACAGGGACAGGCACTGCTCCCTGCAGCTCACCTGCCCCATCGCCCTCGCCCAGCGCCGCCGGCTCCCTCGGGGCTGGGGGTGGGCGGGCACACGTGCTCTGCATCGAAACCCGCCCCGCCCCCGGCCCTCCAGCCCCCCTCCCCCACTCCGTGCTCAGCGGGGGTCGGGGCGAGCACTGCAGCAGGAGCAGCAACCGGCAACCCGAGGCACCGAACCCCAGCGAGCTCCCACCGCCCCCCGATCTGGATGCGGAACACGGTCAGAGCGATGCTGATGAATTCCCTCATTAGCCAGCCTAATTACAGGATGTAGTCATCGGGCACTAGCATCAGAATGCCGGACCTTTTCCCCGACTCCCACCCACGGCTTGACGCCTATCGATGGTATTTATTGAGTGCTTGCTGGGTGCAGAACACTGTACTAAGCTCTTGGGAGAATATACTATGACACAATTAGCAGGCCCGTTCCCTACCCATAAGGAGTTTATGGCCTAGAAACACCGAATTGAGATGCCCGGGACGGGATGTCAGATCTTCCCTTTTCCTAAATAAAGGGTGTTGGCCACCAGGTACCAACCTGGCTGAAGGAAAAGTTTAGGGTCACCACGGCCCGGCCTCTTCAACCTCACGGGCGCGGTTATAGGACATGGTGAAATTCGGTTTTAGTCTGATCATTTCTACTCCGAACTCATTTCTGCTATGTTCATTCATTCATTCATTCAATAGTATTTTTTGAGCGCTTACTATGTGCAGAGCACTGTACTAAGCGCTTGGGATGAATATGTTCCTGGCCCACAGGGCCCAAGCGGATCAGCTCACTCCAGGGACTGCAGTGGACCCTAAGCACCCTCTAGGCTGTAAGCTTGTTATGGGCAGGGTACATTTCTGTAACTCTGTAACTAGTAAGGGCTCAATAAATACCACGGATTGCTTTTTCACAGTCACAGAACCCCCGGACCCTGCTCCTGAAAGAGGAGAGCATTTAAAAGTGTGGGAGTGCGTGTGAGGGATGAAGGGGGCAGAGGACCATAGTCAGGACCCCTTTCAATCTGAATTACAGTGGCCATTTGCTTTAAGCATGAAAGGCAGCAGGGATTGGGATGAGGCCAGGGACCCTGGAGGGAGAACCCGCCCCAGGCACCCAAAAAGCAGCATGGCCTAGTGGAAAGAGCCCGAAGCTGGGAATCAGAGGACCAGCATTCTAATTTCAACTCAGCCATGTGCCTGCCGTGTAACCATGGGTAAATCACTTAATTTCTCACTGCCTCAGTTACCTCAACTGCAAAGTATGAATTCAATTCTCCTTCCTCCAACTCAGACTGTGAGTCCTATGTGAGAAAGGGACTGTGTTAGACCTGATTACACTGGTACCTACCCCAGCGCAGCATTGCCTAGTGGGTAGAGCACTGATCTTGGAATGAGAAGGACCTGGGTTCATTCATTCATTCAGTCGTATTTATTGAGTGCTTACTGTGGGCAGAGCTCTGTACTAAGCACTTGAAAAATACAATATAGCAATAAACACAGACAGTCCCTGTGGTACTTAGAGAAGCAGTGTGGCTCAGTGGAAAGAGCATGGGCTTTGGAGTCAGAGATCATGGGTTCGAATCCCAGATCTGCCACTTGTCAGCTGTGTGACTGTGGGCAAGTCACTTAACTTCTCTGTGCCTCAGTTACCTCATCTGTAAAATGGGGATTAAGACTGTGAGCCCCACCTGGGACAACTTGATTCCCCTGTGTCTACCCCAGTGCTTAGAACGGTGCTCTGCACATAGTAAGCGCTTAACAAATATCAACATTATTATTATTGTTAAGCACTTATGTCTCTTAAGTGCTGGGATAGATACAGGGTAATGAGGTTGGAAACAGTCCATTGTCCTACATGGGGCTCACAATCTTAACCCCCATTTTACAGATGAGGTAACTGAGGCACAGAGAAGTAAAGTGACTTGCCCACAGTCACACAGTAGACAAGTGGCAGAGCTGGGGGTAGAACCCAGGTCCTTCTGACTCCCAGGCCTGTGCTCTATCCACTAGGCCACACTGCTTTTCTGACCTTAGTAGTTCAGGAAGGATCCTGAAGAACTGTAATATATACAGCTGTGGCCCAATGGGTAGAGAGCCCCGAGATTAGCCTTCGCACTTAGTACAGTGCTTTGCACACAGGCGCTCAATAAATATGACTGAATGAATTAACTTCAGATGCAAGCTAAGGGCCTTTATCAGTAGGAGACTGTGATTTGAGGAGGCGAGCAGATGGGAAAGGAACAGAAAACCACAGATTGATGAGGTGTTTGAGCTGCATGTGGTTGCTCGAATGACTGTGCAGTTCCCTGGATAAACCTGCAACAATGACTGTACACTCAGGCCCGGGGAGACCAGAAACCAGGCCAAAGGGAAAAAGGGTAAGAGGTTGAAAAAAACTGATTTGAGCATTTTACTTATGATGGAGGCAAATCCTCTGCTCTAGAAATCAGATATAATCCACACAGAAATCAGATAAAATCCACACAGAACTGAAGAAAGTATAGCAGTGATGCAATTCATGTAAAAGGGAAACTATCTCTGGTGAATTTTCCTAGCCAGAAGGGGTGGGGATGGGTGAAGACATTCCTAAATATATATGAAAGTGAAAACATTTGTAGGCCCCAAAGCACTCTGACAATTCAGCAAGGCTATATTAATACAAAATCTACAAGTAGTCAGTTGGTATTACTGACAGGACAAATGAACTTTCCAACTAGTAGTCTCTCTCTCTCTTGCTTTTCTCCCCCTTCCCCTCAGCTTCTCTTCTGTTCCACCCTGATCCCTTTAGACCCTTCCATGGATTCCTCCTTCACCTAATCCTGTGATCAGCTTGCTTGCTTGGAATATAATCTATTGCCACAGAGAGAAGGCCCAAAAGGGAAGGCCCACAGTTCTATATCGAGATGGTTCGACTTCTCTTGTGCTATTGCTGGAGTATCGGATCAGGGCGAAGACTAAACCATCATACGCTGCAAAGCTGCTGCCACTGCGCTTAGCACAGGGCTCTGCACACAGTAAGCACTCAAATAAGATTGACTGACAAAATGGGTTCTCCACACTAAAAACTGAAATACACTTTCTAATTAAGTGTCTTAATCACCACCACCCATTCCTTGTGTTGATCTGCCAAAATGCTTCCCGGCCCCTCCAAAGAGCTGGTATGTCTTCCCCATAGCACCTCACTTTATTTTTAGCTTCGATTATAATACATGCCAGCTGCTAAAGGAATTAACAAGTACCTCAGGGAGCAGTGAATGACCAGCTTCCATATGGTTGAAGTCCACACTTTATTGAGCCTAGACGAGAGGGTCAGTGCGTGGGCCAATGGGTAAATAAAAAAAAATCACAGTGGGCAGAATCTATTCAATTATCTGGTATTTGTTACCGAGACTCCCTGATTATCAAGCTCAATAAGGGCTTCATTGTGTCTTGTGGCCAGTCCCTTCCTCCTGGGACTAGAGCGGCCACTGGGAAAAACCAGAGATACACCTCCAACTCGTGGGGAACTGGATTCTCAGAAACTCAGGATCCAAAAGAGAGAAGTATCCAGCTCGAACTTGAGAAAGGAAGGAGATGGAAAGCAAAATGCTATGGACAAGAGAAAGTGGATAAGGCAAACAACACACGCAGAGCAGAGAGGGAAGGAGTGTGAGTGGGTGGGAAATGAGTCCCCCAGGAGCGGTTTCCTAAGGTACAACCCAAGCCAGGGCCCTGTATTAACATCGCCACCCAGTTTGCCAGCTCAGCCGTATCTTCTCCTCAGCCAGCTACATTAAGGAGCCCATGATAAACCAACTCCCTAAACTCATCAGCTTTCTTTGGCATTGCTAATGCATTATTGATCCAATTTAAAAATAGCACAAGAAAGAAAACCACTCTTCCCTGCGGGAAGCATCGAAGAAACATGTTCAACATCTCCTTTGGAGAATTGCAGTTGGATACCTCTTCCTCTCTTCATCTCCTCCCACCCACTCACAGGGTGAGGTAGCACCACTGAGTATGGCTGGAAGGGAAATGCCTGCTGATGCTGTGGGAAATTTTCTGTTTGTCAGATTCCGGAAAAATAATCTGCTGTTTCCTAACCATTCCCACACTGTTCATCTCAAGTTTTCTAGTTCAGTTAGGCTAGCAACTGTAAGTGTTTCTCACATGTTTTTAAAAAACAGTCCAATAACTTCTTATTCCACTTCAAAAGTTACTTGGGGCTGGCAAGAAGCAGCTTTGGACTACTAGCCTTCTCACTCCTCAGGCAGGTGACTAGAAATGGCTAAATTAGTAAGAAAACAAAATCAGCTGTAGGGCTTTGGAGCCAGACAGGAAGGGGAGAAAGACCAGCATTTTGAAAGAACTGAGGAGAAGGATGTGTATCCCAGCCCCACAACACATATGTACATATTCATAAATTATTCATTTATACTAATGTCTGTTCCCCGCTCCAGACTCTAAGCTCGGTCATGGGCAGGGAATGTGTCTGTTATACTATACTCTCCCAAGAGTTTACTACAGTGCTCTGCACACAGTAAGTGCTCAAAAAATATGATTGTATAAACCAACAGGTGTGTGCTCTAGCTCTGAAACCACAGACACAAAACTATCTGGGCCTGTTAACCCCTTGCTTGACTGTGAGCCTCACGTGGGACAACCTGATCACCCTGTATCACCCTGCACATAGTAAGCGCTTAACAAATACCAACATTATGTTTACCCATCAATCAGTGGTATTTATTGAGCTTTAGAGTATGCAGAACATTGTACTAGGGGCTTTGGGAGAGTACAGTTCAACAGAGTTGGCAAACACTATCCCTGTTTCCAAAAGCTCACAGTCTAGAGGGATGTTCATCACAAAGAGGGCTGGCGGGACATAAGGTTAGCTCCACCCCTCAGTTCAGGTTTAAAAAAATTATCAGATCAACTCTCCTTGAAGCTCACTACTGTACTAGGTCAGGACCTCCACCAGTGATTTTTGCTCAGTGTATGTCCAAAATCAAATACATAATGAGAGAAGCCAGACTGGATGAAGATGAATGGGGAGTATAGATTGGAGGAAGGAATATAAACAACCTTCATTATGCTAATGATACTACCCAACTAGCAGAAAGTGAAGATTTGAAGGGCTTATTATTAAAATTTATTATTAACACATTTGTAGTGAATGGAAAGAAGATTGAAACAGTTGACAATTTTTCTCTCCAGGGATCAATAATCAATAATAAAAGAACTAGTAGTCAAGAAATAAGCCAAAGCCAATGTTAGGAAGGCTTGCTATGAAGAGCCTGGAAAACGTTATGAAACGTGCTGATGTAACAATTGCCACAAAAATACAACTTGTCAATTCTAAGGTGTTTCCTGTGGGTGTATGGATCCGAAAGCTAGACAGTGAAAGAACAGGATAGAAACAGCATCGATTCTTTTCAAATGTGGTGTTGGAGAAGGCTTTTGCAAATACCATGGATTGCCTGAAATACAAACAAATGGATTTTGGAGCAAATTAAGCATGCCAAAGTGGTCTTTGGAAGGCCGAATGCCTCGACTTAGATTAGCATATTTTGTACACATAATCAGAAAAACTAATTCTCTGGAGAAGATACTAATGCTAGAAAAAGTCCAGGGAAAACATGGAAGAGGCAGACCAGTAGCTAAATAGATAGAAAACATAACAGTAATGGAAGAACCATTAGGAAGGTTACAGATTATGGCAGAAGACAGGATGTTCTGTAGAAAATATAACCACAGAGTCACTATGAATGGGAAATGACTCGGTGACACTTGATAATATATATTAATAATGTCCAAAATAAATCATGAAAGCTATTCAACATCAATGAAGGAGCCTGGAGACTCCAGTTTCATGCCACTTTGGCCAGATCACAGTCAACCCAGAAATGGATGTATTTTCACCTCTCCCTGACAGTTTCTGGACATTCATCAATTAATCCAACCATTCATTCAGTGATTCAAAGGTATTTATTAAGCATCTACTGTGTACAAAGGACTGGAAAAAAAAATACTTGCATGAGATTTAGACACATGCCTGGGTCACAAGGAGCACACAATCTAAGACTCCCAGGACTGGAGGTGTTGGAAAAACACATAAGATGAAACAATAGAGAATAAAAGACACTGATAATGATAAATACAATAAGGGCAACAACAGAGCATTGTGGCTTAAAGAGCAGAATTTCTAGCTCCTGACAGCTCAGGAAGGTTTGGAGTCCAACAGTCATTGCAGCCACAGCCTTAGCGATGTTCTAAAATTTCTGCTTTAGTTCCCCTAGCCAGAGCAGGCCCTGGACAGTCTCTCTCTTCGGGGGCAGGTTAATGGGGCTCACGGTGGCGCTTCATCGTCACCCTAGCTGGGTAAAGCAGGGTTTGATGGAATCTCAGGTGGCATGGGGCTGAGCAGTTTTACTCTCCTGGGTAGCAGGCTGATGGGAAAGGAGTGGCTAGGGTCTCAGACTTCTTTCTGCCTGAATGGTGTGGGGATTAGGTGGTTGCTTTCCCAGGCAGTAGATAAGTGCTTTGTTTTCAGGGTCTGCCAGTCTGTTTTCATCATAGTAATAACTTTGGTATTTGTAAAGTGCTTACTTTGTATCAAGCACTGTTCTAAATCCTGGGATAGATAGATTAATCAGGTTGGACACATTCTCCATTCCACAAGGGATTCGCAGCCTAAGGAGGGAGACCAGGTATCACATTCTAAATTTGCACATGAAGGAACTGAGGCAAAGAGAAGTTGAGTGATTTACCCAAGGTCACACAGCAGCTAAGTGGTAGAGCCTGAATTAGAATCCAGGGCTTCTGACAACCCCCAACCCCCAGATCCACGCTCTTTCCTCTAGGCCACGCTGCTTCCAAAACATTATAAGAAACAGATCGTGCTGGGCCAACCACCCCATCTCCCAAGAGCTAACAAATGCCTATGGGACATGAAGCCACAGGGGCAGGGTGGTCTAGTGGAAAGAGCTTGGGACTGGGAGGCAGAGGACCAGGTTTTAATCCCAGTTGTTGCCTTCTTCCTGATTTCTCTTCCACTTAGATCCAATAATCTTACATCTACCCCAATATTTTGCACAGTCCTTGACACACAGGAAACACTCAGTTGCCATCACCATCATTATTAGTCCATCTGTATTGAAGTGAGTTAATAGTATTATTACAATGCTCTGCTTGAAGTAAATGTTAAAAACGTACCACTGATTGATTACCATATGGCATACTGAAGAACGCAGGAAAAGCAGGCAAAGGAACTGGTCAATCTATTTCTGAACCCCTGAGAGCTGGCTCAAAACCAGGGCAATAGTTCAGCTTGGTCCCCTGACATCACTGGCACCATGGCATAGTGAGTAGGGCAAGGGCCTGGATGTCACAAGGTCATGGGTTCTAATCCCAGCTCCATCGCTTGCCTGCTGTGTGACCTTGGTCAAGCTACTTCACTTCTCTGTGCCTCAGTTACCTCATCTGTAAAATGAGGATTGAGAATGTGAGCCCCACTTGGGACAGGGACTGTATCTAACCCTATTTGCTATCCACCCATGAGCTTTAGTATAGTGTCTGGCACATAGTAAGCACTTAACAAATACCAGTTATTATTATTATTGGAGTTGCTGCGATCTATTTTGGCCATGAAGGGAGGGACCAACAGGGGCCTGGAGGGTTTTCCAAAAATAGTTCAGAATAGCATGGGATTTACTTGTTCTTTTAAAGATATAGGAAATGATATTACTCATTCAGATCAATAGTCCATCCTAGCCTGTATTTTTTCTCTGTAGGCAAAAGATAGGTTGGAAGAAGAGTGTGATGGTTGCCATCTTTGACAAGCATCCTAATGGTAATGGAAATTATTCCTAATTATCTCTCTCTTTCCAATATAGTACAGACCCACTACACAGATACGTAGGTCTCTACTTCGTGGAGACGATGGATGCCACAGACTCCGAACCTTGGAAGCAACACTCTTAGTAAAATCCAGAGCTTTCTGGGCAGGAAGAATAGCTGTAGCTAGCCTACTCTGCACACTGGAGCCAAAAGTGGGCCCCAAATGTCAGGTCCATTCCTTGCCTACCGAGGACAGAAAAGGGCTCCCTGACCGGGGACCTATTAGATTTCCTTTGTGAAGCAATAGATGAGACATGGTCAAGTGTTCTCTTACTTTCCCTCTTCCTTCCCACCCCTTTTCCTTTCTTCCTAAGCACTAAGCACCCCCTCTTCTACTTTTCTCTATTCCCCCTTTTCCCTGTTACTCCTTTTGCTTTCCCCATTTTGCCTCCTTAAAGTTTCACACCTTCAAAGCTGCCCTTGCACAAAATGAAAAAAGCAGGCACCTCTGCATCTATAAGTAAGGAGTGGGGGAAAATGCCTCAATTCTACTGATTTTACATCTACATCTTTTTGCTCTTGTTGCCTTTTCTGTGGCGTGCCTTGGGTAAGAAAAGATGGGAAAATCCCATAGCATAGAGAAAAAGGGTCTCAAGTTGATGCAGTGAAGAGCCTGGTGTTAGTCCTCCTCTTTAACCAGACTTTCAAAATTCTCTTGTTCATCTGCTCCTTGGGATTTCACTTGATATTTTCTTTTAAAAAAGCCACACTAAAACAAAAAAAAAGGAAATTCCATTTTACTCAGAGAATTTACAAAACCAGATGGGCCACAACACTAAGGGCCCTGACTTCCACACAAATCGTAAACAGGTGTAAATGCCTTTTTTTTTTTTTAATGGACACCCACAGGTGAATGGCACACTCTCTAGATGTGAATAAGGCCCTTGGCATTTCTCTTGGGACACTGATGATGGATGAGCCTCAGGTCTGACACTTCAGAACCAAGAAACTGCATAAAAGAATTAATTCCAGGGCTGGTAATCTGTGCGGTGTCATTCGCACTTTCTCCTCCCTGCCAGCTGTGGAGGGGTACTAGAGGAAGCCCTAAAGAGTGAGAGCAGTTCCCAAACAACCTGCATCATGAGCATGGGCCAGATAATAACCAAGACCAGTAAAATGAAATGCCAAAACAAATAGGATGTGTAGTCAAAAAAATTCTTATGGATTGAGATTTAAAACACAACTAAATCAGATTTTGTGGTTAAAAAAAAAATTTATGTCACTGCAGGATTTATTTTTTAAATCAATGAACCAATTTTCCCAGCAGCAACTCTTTTTCAATAAAAGGGATTCCAAATGATCTGGGTCAATGACCAAAGACGGGCTCTATTCTGTGCTCAAACACATCCAAAGCAAATAGAATCTTACACAGAGCCAATGTGACCATCACACCGAGAATATTACGAGAATAATTTACCTTAATAAGGAAAATTAGGATGAAAATCAGAACCAAAATCCCACCAATGCTGCTTGGTAGAATGACACTCAAAAAATTAAAATCCTTGATTTTCAGCAGAATTAGAGTGACCTACAGAAGACAAGCAAATACAGAGTGAATGAATTCTGTTAGGTGAATGCAGACAACAACAAAAAAACATGGCTTCAAGATATGCTCTATGCATCAATCATATTATTACTATTATTTAGCATGACGGGAAATGAATTCTGCTTTCCGCAAGTCAGTCTTGCCCAGGAAAGGCCTTTAAACTATGTCTCTTGGGCTGGACTGCAAAGGAGCCATCACCAACAGGGAGAAGGAGTTCGTGGATTTAGTTGAACCCTGGCTGTATTAGTAGTGATTCAGTTCCTGGCAATCCAGTCCCACCACCAGCCCCCAGAAGGAAATCTGTTTGCTAGTTGGATTAGCAGAACACATGGCCCTTGATGCTAACTTACCCTGCTGCCTAAGAGAACCCTCCCAAGACTCTCTGGGGAGAACTTATGTAGAATTCTAGAGGAAATCAGACAGTAGGATTCTGTTGCCCCTGGAGAAAGCTGGCGTATATGTCCTTATTATAAGCCCTCTTTTCTGGGTTGAGGTTCTCAATTGGCCTTGATGTCCTTGCAATGGAGAAATCAGAAACGTCAGCTTCAACCAATCTGGCACAGGAGGATTGCCTAGTGGACAGAGCATGGGCCTGAGGGTCAGAGGGAAATGGGTTCGAATCCCAACTCTCCCACTTCTCTGATGTGTGGCATTGGGCAAGTCACTTCACTTAACTTCTCTGTGCCTCTGTTCTCTCATCTATAAAATAGTGATTAAGACTTTGAACCCTATGTAGGACGGGGACTGTGTCCAATCTTACTTTTATCTAACCCAGCGCTTAGTACAGGGTGTAGCATAGTAAGAAATATCATTTTTAAAAAAGGGAATCAGGTGTACCTTCCAAATTTCAAAGACTTTGAAGAAAGGAAAAAAGAAGAATCTACAGAATTGAATTCTTCAAGAGGTGCCCATCTCTGTTCAGTTTTCTTGGTCACTAGCCCCATTACGCTTTTTTAATTGTTCTTGCATACTTTACCTCAGCTTTGTGGTTCTCTGCTTTCAGGGGCTGGTACAGGTTTTCATTGAAGGTGATTTTACCACGGATTCGCAATTCATTTATGAATTTGGTTAACTATTGCAAAGGGAAAATAATATTTTAGTTCAGACATGCCCCTCCACTTGCCTCTCCTTTGTCTCCCCAGCTTTCTCCCTTTGGCTCTTTAGTGATCCCTAAACCCTACATTTATTGTTCTGCTGCTTGTAAACTGCATGCTGTAAGTCAGTTTGGTTACCAACTTGAAGAAAGATAGTCATCCCATTACAGATCTCTTTTTTCAGAATTCTCTTGCTTAATGCTCTCATTTTATATGACAATGAAATATTATTATGCATTCATTTTCATGTACCGCTATGTTGGCTAGCGCTAATTGGTGCCATGCCAATTTAGAGTGCTAACAGATATGGCAGTACATAAAATTGTTTGTATAATAACCTTACATTCCAGCTTACATTTCTGCTCTTGATCTACTCTTGCCTAGCCTGTGCTCTTTGATCTTCCCAAATTAACCTTCTTTATTGATGATGTTAACAATGATGATAAAGAATTACTGGGACCTGTTTTTCCTACTATCTAGTTTCTCAGGGAAGGAAGCAGAATTTCCATAATTTTCCCAATTTACGCCCCTGCAACCCGCAACTGAGACGCCGTCTGTACCTCCTTAGAGTTCCTGAAAGACAGTTCTGCCTCCACAGTCACCATCATTGTCATGGTGCCTTTGCTTGCAAGAATATTGCAGCTCACGAACTGATACTCCTGAAAAAAGAACAAAACTGGGGGCTTTCACAGCAGAAACACGGAGGAAGTCCCTGGTGCCCTGGAAAATAGGGAAGTTAAGGGACCGGAGTGAGTCTGTTTTACCCTGCACAAGAGAAGCAGCACGGACTAGTGGACATGGAAGGGGCTTGGGAGTCAAGGGGCCTAGGTTCTAATCCTAGCTCCTTTGCTTGTCTGCTGTGACCTTAGGCACTTCTCTGTGCCTCCAGCGTGAAGCGGAATGGCTTAGTGGCAGGAGCACAAGCTTGGAAGTCTGAGGATGTGGGTTCTAATCCTGACTCCACTTGTCTGCTGTGTGACCTTGGGCAAGCCACTTAACTTCTCTGTGCCTCGTTATCTCTAAAATGGGGACTAAAACTGTGAGCCCCACATGGGACGACCTGACTACCCTGTAACTATCCCAGCGCTTAGACCAGTGCTTGGCACTTAGTAAGCGCTTAACAAATAGCATGATTATTATTATGAAATGGGGATTAATATTGCCTCAGGTGGGACATGGACTGTATTCAACCTGATTAGCTTGTGTCTACCCCAGCTCTTAGTACAGTGCCTGGCACACAGTAAGCACTTTGATACCATTAAAAAAAACCAAAACATGGTAGTCAAAGGGGCAAAAACACAAGACTCCAGAGAGGAGGCTAAAACCAGTTTTGATCAGTGTCGAATGTGGGTTTATTTTCTTAAAATCTAAGAAAGCAGCGTGGCTCAGTGGAAAGAGCCCGGGCTTGGGAGTCATGGGTCGTGGGTTCTAATCCTGATTCTGCCACTTGTCAGCTGGGTGACTTTGGGCAAGTCACTTCACTAGGCCTCAGTTCCCTCATCCATAAAATGGGGGTGAAGTCCATGGGCCCTGCATGGGTCACCCCGATTACTTTGTACTACCCCAGTGCTTAGAACAGTGCCAAGTTGTACATTCCAAGCGCTTACCACAGTGCTCGGCACATAATAAGCGCTCAACAAATACTACTGAGTAACAATACTATAGAGTAGCAGTAAAAGTACCATCATCACCACCGTTATTATTATTGTTAGAAGCAGGCAAGTCCACACTTCCCCCGGGCGACCAGGCCCTCACCTGCCCTGGGGCTTCATGGCAATGGTGGTTGACTCCCAGCTGGCATTCGGTGCCGTTCTGAAACGAGAAACACATGGGGGTTTCGGTTGGGGCCGGGGGCCTTTCGGTGTGGGGAGGCCGAGGGCTCCGCCAAACTAATTCTCTTCCCCTCTTCAAAACCCTACTTAGAGCTCACCTCCTCCAAGAGGCCTTCCCAGACTGAGCTCCCCCTTTTCCTTCTGCTCCTCCTCTACCCCCCCTTCACCTCCCCTCAGCTAAACCCTCTTTTCCCCCCTCTCTCTGCTCCTCCCCCTCTCCCTTCCCCTCCCCTCAGCACTGTACTCATCCGCTCAACTGTATATATTTTCATTACCCTATTTATTTTCCTGATTCTATTTATTTGCCATTGTTTTTATGAGATGTTCTTCCCCTTGACTCTATTTATTGCCATTGTTCTTGTCTGCCTTTCTCCCCCGATTAGACTGTAAGCCCGTCAAAGGGCAGGGACTGCCTCTATCTGTTGCCAATTTGCACATTCCAAGCGCTTAGTACAGTGCTCTGCACATAGTAGGTGCTCAACAAATACTATTGAATTTTGTTAATGAGATGTACATCCCCTTGATTCTATTTATTAGCAATTGTTTTAATGAGATGTTCCTCCCCTTGGTTCTATTTATTGCTATTGTTTTTGTCTGTCTCCCCCGATTAGACTGTAAGCCCGTCAAAGGGCAGGGACTGTCTCTATCTGTTACCGATCTGTACATCCCAAGCGCTTAGTACAGTGCCCTGCACATAGTAAGCACTCAATACATCCTATTGAATGAATAGGGGAGGTTGTTCGGTCCTGCTGCCGACTTGTTCATTCCAAGCGCTTAGGACAGTGCTCTGCACATAGTAAGCGCTCAATAAATACTGTTGAATTTTTTTTTTTACGAGATGTTCTTCCCCTTGACTCTATTTATTGCCATTGTTCTTGTCTGTCCGTCTCCCCCGATTAGACTGTAAGCCCGTCAAACGGCAGGGACTGTATCTGTTGCCGACTTGTGCATTCCAAGCGCTTAGTACAGTGCTCTGCATATAGTAAGCGCTCAATAAATACGAATGAATGAATGAATGAATGAATGAATGAATCCTGAGGGAACACGACGCCGCCGCCGACAAAAGGCGGGAAAAAAGAGGCGCGAGGCGACCGGCCAGGCGCGCATGCGCATCGACACACCCCCTTTCCCCCCCCCCGCCCGCTGAGGCGGTGTTCTCGCCGCCTCAGATCTCGCGATGTTTGAGTTTGAAAGCCGGGCGGGTGCGTCCGCCGCCATGGCGCTGCGCCGTCCGGGGCCGGGCTGCCGCACGCTCCGAACCTACGGGGGTCAGGGAGCCCAGCGCGGCGCCTTGCGCCGGGTGCAGCTGATCAGCGACTGGTTCTCGCCCCAGGATCGGAAACGCTTCTTCAGCAGCAGCAGCAGCAGCGGCGGCGGCGGCGGCAGCAGCAGCAGGAGCAGCGCCGCCACCCCCGACTCGCCGAGTCCCGACCTCGAAGCCTCCGACGAGTCAGACTCCGACTTCCAGCCCAGCCGCCCCCGGAAGCGCCAACTCCCGTCGTCGTCGCCGCCGGCCCGGAGACCGAGGCGAAGGGGAAGGGAGGAGGAAGAGCGGGGGGCGCAGGAGGCCAAGGAGAATCAGCCCCTCGCCTCGTCCTCGCGGGTTCGGAGGAACGTCACCCTGCGGCCGCCCCCTGCCGGCAGGGGGCCGCGCGGCAGGGGGCTGCCGTTGCTAAGCAGCACCCCGAGCGCCGCGCCCCGCTCGCCTTCCCCGCCCCGGGCCGCCCCCGCCGACAGCGGCTCCCCTGAGGAAAGGGGCGGGGAGAGGGGGTCCTGCAGACCGTCCCCGCCGGCCACCCCGGCCCGCTGCCCCTCGGGGGCCCGCCTGGCCCGGACCATCCTCTGCGAGCTGAGCCCGGTGGTCAGCCTGCCCCCTAGCGGCGACCCCGCGCTCCCCTCCCCGTCGCCCCGGCCGAGCGGCTGCCACCGAGACGCCGAAGGAACCAGCGCTTCCCTCCTCGACCCCCTGTGCGACCCCCTCGACGACTCGCCCTGCGCCCCCCAGCCCGGGGGTCCCTCGGAGCTGGCCCCCGCCAAGGGAGGCCGACGCCGGAGGGCCACCCGCGGCCCCTTCCTCGCCCAGATCAGCCCCCGCACTTCTCCCCGGGGGGCCAGGAGAGCCAGCCCGTTGGGGTCGAGAACCGCGGGGGATGTGCACGGTGGATCGGAGCCAAGGGACCCCGGGAAGAGCCTGGGAAGAGGACCGAGGAACAAGTGCCACAACCTCAGGGCCAGCCCAAGCGAGGAGCTCTTTCACCCCTCCTTGTTGTTGGACTTACCCGAGGCCAGCAAAACTAAGACAGCCGATGCCTCTTGGCCCGAGGGGAGGGCCCGCAGGCCGCCTTCCTCCCCGGGACTGACCGGATGCCCAAAGAAGGGCCGCGGCAGGGCTTTCCCGAAGGAGGAAGAAGGGGGGACCACTAGGAAAGCCTGTATCAGTGGAATTAGTTCCACCCGGTGGCAAAAGGCAAGACCCCGCAGAGCTGGGCCCAAGAGGAAAATCAATCAGCGACGACCCCAGGCCTTGGATGAGTCCTCCCTCCTCCACGATCACCTCTTAAAGAAGAAAAAGCAGGCGTCGGTGCCATCTTTCCTCTCCCAGGACAAGTCTTTCCTCAAGAATCCCCTGGGTTGGGCCAGAACCAAAGCCTCTCACTCGTTACACAAAAAGAAGAAAGTGACAGCCTCAGTGAACGGCGGCGGCGGCTGCTGTAGCAGCTGCTCTCTAAGTATTCCGGTTTGTGAGACTGATGTTTCGGGGTCTTCCACTCACAAAATCAGTGGCTATTATTCCTCCTGGCAGGCCTCTTCCATGACAATATTGACTCCCGGGAGTTCCCTCACCTTCGCAGACTTAATGGCGACCGATGAGGAGAAGGTGTATGGAGAATGCCAACAGGACGGTCCCATCTCCTTTGGTCAGTGCATCCCGCCGGACAAAATGAAGAAGTGTGAAAAAATCGGGGAAGGAGTGTTTGGCGAAGTCTTTCGGACAGTGGGTAACAAGAGGCCCGTTGCCTTAAAGATCATTCCTATTGAGGGCACAGAGAGAGTCAATGGCGAAGTCCAGAAGACATTTGGTGAAGTCCTTCCAGAGATCATCATCTCGAAGGAGCTGAGTCTCTTGTCCCAGGGAGGAACAAACAGGACAGAGGGTTTCATTGGGTTGCATTCCGTACACTGCGTGAAAGGAGCCTACCCCAAGCACCTTCTCTGTGCCTGGGACCAATATGACAAACTCAAGGGGTCTGAAAACAACCGGCCTGACTTCTTTGGGGACCAGCAGCTCTTTGTGGTGCTGGAATTTGAGTTTGGCGGCAGTGACCTGGAGAACATGAAGAAGCAGCTGAGCTCGGTGGCGACTGCCAAAAGCATCTTGCACCAGGTCACCGCTTCCCTGGCCGTGGCTGAGGCGGCCCTTGGGTTCGAGCACAGAGACCTGCACTGGGGCAACGTGCTGGTGAGGAGGACCAACCTGAAGAAGCTCCAATACACGCTCAACGGGAAGACGTGCACGATTGCCACCCACGGAGTCCACGCCAACATCATAGACTACACGCTGTCCCGCCTGGAGAAAGAGGGGTTAACTGTCTTCTGCGACATCTCGACGGATGAGGAGTTGTTTCGAGGCCAAGGGGACTTGCAGTTTGAGGTGTATAGGAAAATGAAGGAGGAGAACTCCAACAATTGGGCCCAATTCCACCCTTATAGCAATGTGCTGTGGCTGCATTACTTGGCGGACAAGTTTCTGACGGCGGTGTCCTACAAGAGGAAGCCCTCCAGCTCTGCCATGAAGGCAGTGCAGCAGCAACTCAGGCAGTTTCTCAAGACAGTTCTGAACTTTAGCTCTGCCACTGAGGTGCTTCATGGGCACTGCCTGTTTCAGTAAGCAAATGGTACCTCAAGGTGCAAGACTGAGGAGGAGATGAGTTTTCCTGAGCTTTTCCTTCCATTCCGGGTGGAGCATTTAGGTTTTTTTTGGTCCCACCTGCTTCTGTTTAAATGAGATTTTCTATCTGCACTTGTTTACAAATAATTCATTTTTGTAATTCAGTAGTGTTGGGCACTTGAAAATAAACTGGTATATAAGAAAAGCAGTTTTCACAAGTTATAAGTGCTCTTTGAAAAAGCTTTTTTTTTCCTCATGAGCTTTTTGGTTTTATTGTGCCAATTGAAAACAGAGCCTGTTTTCAAAAAATGGCTCTTCCCCTCTCAACCAACTCTATGGCTGACAGGAGGTGAGGTAGGCTTAAATTCCACATGAAAGAGAAATACCATTTTCTCTCATGACAAAAAGCCACCTGCCAGTGGCACTGTTGTTTTGTATTGGGGTGAGGGTAAAGAGAGTGAAGAATAGCATACCATCCCCTGCCCCCATAAGGAAGTGATCGGGGTGAAAAAGTGGGAGGCAGAGCAAAAAGGGAGATGTCAAAGGGCAAAAAACAGGCCAACGACTGACCTGACACCAAAAATTGGCAAATACCCTTTGCGATTTTAGTAAATGAACTCTACCCAAATGGAAAAGCAGAATTTATATTTCAAAAGGGAAACTCTGCAGTTCCTGGGCAACTTCATTTACCTTGGGACATTTGCTTACCACTCAGCAAAGGGCAAAAAGGAACAGAAATATTCTTGAATTTCTTAAAGGACCGAAGGTTTTGTGATACTCTCCATTTGTCCCTAATACATGTTCTAAAGACTCATGTATATCAGGCCACATAAGCCTGAATGGAAACACCATGCTGCAAGGAATGGTTTGTGTGAACGCACCAGGCATCAGAACGTCTGAACACTACAGCACACATTTTCTTTAATGCTGGGGTTTGCAAGAAAGCAACCCATGCATCATGGGAGAACTAGGTGAATTCAATTTGTTTTTATTCCTTTTTGCTTCAGTTTAAAAACTACATGAAAAGTTTTAAAAGTTTAGTGGGACTAAAATTATATATTTAAATTGCCTGCTCAGGCTTTTACCCAGTCCCTAATGTAAAGAGTAATTTAAAAAAAAATCTGTTTTGGTTAGTTTACCATTTGAATTCCTTACTAATATCCAAGTGTCTTTTGATAACTTTCTCTTTGTAATTGTGTGCACTCTTGCTTTTTTTTTAATGTTTTCAATGCCCTACTCAGAAGCAGCATGCCATAGTGGATAGAGCACGACCCTGGGGGTTAGAAGGACCTGGCTTCTAATCCCAGCTCCGCCATTTGTCTGCTTGACCTTGGGCAAGTCACCTCACTTCTGTGTTTCTCAGTTACCTCATCTGTAAAATGGGGACTAAGACTGTGAGCCCCATGCAGGACAGCAACTCTGTCCAACATGATAACTTTGTATTTACCCCACTGTTCAGTACAATGCCTGGCACATAGTGCTTAACAAATACCATTAAAAAAAATTTGCTTTTTAGTGTCACCCCTTTCCTGAAAGTCAAGTTACAAAGAGAACCAACTGTGAGTAAGTAAAGAATGTCAAAATTACCTGTGTTGATGTGATGTCCTTCACCTGTACTATTTCATGACCTTGTATTTTGACAGGCACACAGATCTGTAATTGAAATTCAACTTCAAAGAAGTTTTCCCCATGAATCTGAAAAAGAATCAGAAAGTGAAAACTCGGAGCTTTGTGTTTCTCTTTCCTCAACTGGTACATATCTAGTTGTTTTATGCCCACCTTAAACACAAATTCTTTGTGCTCTGAAAGTCTTTGGCTGATATTCATGTACAGAACTGGTTGCCTGCAGTGGAGAAGAGAGATCAGCTGAAATGATAGACTTAATTTTCCTGAAATACCAATTCTGGGAGTAGCCCTTGCTGGAGTTGGTACTAGGAAATAGACTAAATGCAATACTCATGGGCAGTCCCAGCTGTAATGTTGAAACATTACATTAGGGAAGAAGTGTGGCCTAGTGGTTAATGCATAGGCCCGGGAGGCAGAAGACCTGGGTTCTAAGCCCAGCTCTACCACTTGGCCTGCTGTTTGACCTTGGGTGAGTTACTTCACTTCTCTGTGCCCTGGCTGCCTCAACTGCAGTATGGGGATTCAATACCTGTTCTCCCTTCCTACTTAGACTATGAACCCCATGTGGGCAAGGAATGTGTTTGACCCGATTAACTTACATCTACCCCAGCAATTAAAAACCATGGAAAAAAAATACTTCTGTACAGTTGAGATTGGCAGGAATATAGTGGGCTCATCTCCAGCCTCTTCTCCCAAAAACAGCCATCTCCTTTTAGTGGCTTTCTGAAAATCTCTCCTCAGTGTTTTTCTCTCTTCTCTAACTGGGGGAGATAAAAGCCCCCAGCAACCAAGGATGACACCTTCATCCAGGGTTGCAATACACAGGTCCAATACTGGCAGGGAGAACTTGGATTACATACAGACAGTATACAGTAGAGGTGGGATGGCTTTGGGGAAAACACAGATCGGGGTTCTAGTCCTGGTTCCGTCATTTGATGGCTGCATAACCTTGAGCAAGTCACTTAACCTCTCTGGGGTTCAGGTTCCTCAACTGTAAACTAGGGATGATATGCCTAGATATGCCCACTTGTCAGCTGTGTGACTTCGGGCAAGTCACTTAACTTCTCGGTGCCTCAGTTACCTCATCTGTAAAATGGGGATTAAGACTGTGAGCCCCACCTGGGACAACCTGAATCCCCTCTGTCTACCCCAGCGCTTAGAACAGTGCTCGGCACATAGTAAGCGCTTAACAAATACCAACATTATTATGCCTGTCTGTTCTCCTGCCCTCTTAGACTATGAGTTCTGTCCATTATAAATGCCATCCTTAGTTTTGATTGTTACACCCAATTGCTGAAAAATTACCAGACTGACTATTCAGGCAAGGGAGAGCTAGGTGACAATGAGCATTTTCAGATGAAATGTCCAGTTTACTTTTAAAAAGAAAATTGGATCACAGGCTCAACTAATAAAAATAATAAAAACTAGTATTTAGCACTTACTATGTGCCAAGCATTGGTACTAGGGTAGATTTTAGGCATACTCTTCAAAGTCTTGGGCAGTAACAAAGCATCTGGAAGCGCTTACTTGATAAGAACTGCAGTGAAGGCATGCTGGAAATGAAGAAGGTGGGAATTCTCCACGACTCTCTGATCTTCATTATTACTGAGGAACACAAGAGAGCCTGTGAACTAGGTTCCCAATTTTCACTTTTCTCATGAATGTGCTAGAGGTAAATACCTATAAAGCAAAACTATTATATTCATCTCTGCCTCTGAGCAGACAATTGAATCATCTCTAGGGCCTCATCTGCTGTCAGTTATATTGGACTTGTCCAACTTTTTACACAGCTGAGGGGGATCGCTCCCCAAAGAACAAGATTGAGCAAGGGCCAGAATGGCTACGATGGAGGAATGGTCTCTTGCCTGTGGGTCTATATGAGAAGATCAGTCAATCAATCAGTGGTATCTACTGAGCACTCACTGTGTGCAAAACACCATATGAAGAGCTTGGGACAGAGTTGGTAGTCATGATCCCTGTCCACAAGGAGTTTACAATCTAGAGGGGAAGGTAGGTTTTAAAATACTCTCTCTAGAGCCGGGATTATGACTCCTCCCTCTGTCGTTCTCCCAATGCCCTGCAGAGTTTATGGGGTACATGGGGGCCTGAGACAAACTATTTCCTAAAAATTAAAGGGGTCTTTGTGGGGGAAAATTGAAAGGGCTGATCCCAGGGCGTTTCTAACACACCCAAAATAAAATCACCCATTAAGATTGCCCTCACCAAGGTACTCTAACCTACCCCATCCATGGGTGAAGAATGGAACAGGGCTTTTCTTTTTCCAAGGTCACTGAGACTAATTCACTTATCAAAACTTTGGGCTTGGTAATCTAAACAGGTTGTGGTCATCTGTTAATATTAAGGGAGACAGTGCCGCAGGTGGGGAGTTGGTTGCTAAATATCCTCAAGGTAAAAAGACTCCAAACTCCTTATGGGCTGGGAACATATTTGCTAATTATTTTGTATTGTACTCTCCCAAGGGTTTATTATAGTCCTCTGCACAGAGTAAGCCCTTAATCAATAGCACTGATCGATTAACAAGAGAAGGAAAAGAACTGTACACCATAATACTGTTCGAGCCCCTTCAAGCTCACTGATGTCGCAGACTAATTTAAGAGAATGACTTTAGATCCAACAGGATCTAAATAGTAAGGTTCCAGTAAAGCATCAGTGGCACAGGATCTCTTATTACACCTATGATACTATTAAATAGAAAGGCTTCTGGAATGGGCAGCCCATATCATGTTCGACAACTTACTTGATGACATTCACAGTAATTTCTGCTGTCCTGTTTGGAAACTTGCTTTTGTCGACCTGCCAGGTTACCAAAAACCTTTTCTATTCCAAGGGGAAGAACAGAGTGTTAGTCTTTAAAGAAAAAAACATTTCACTGCACTGTGATCAATTTAGGGATGGGAATCCCCGGTCTCTTGTGGCCTGAAAATGGGGGAAATCGTCCCATTCCCCTGCTATTAGCTTCCAGAGGTGGCAAGCAGGGTCAGATCAACTTTTGGTTTGACAGAGACGCGTGAGCCACAGCATTGATGATGAAGTCTCCCATCTTGAACGATGAACGAGCCTCCATCCCAAGACTTCACGACTAAGAATGTGCACAGAGGAATTGATTCTAGTGGTAGTGGCTTACCAGGGTAACACCAGCATGCAGTCAAACCTGTCACTCATGTTTCTGCTGGAGCGCAGAATGCAACAAGCAAGTAGGCAAGCAGGGATGCAGCACGTTGTAAAGCGTGTGGTTTTGTTCCACGTTAGTTACGGGCAGAACCAAAATTAGAATCCAGGTCTCCCAATTCCCAGAGGAATGCTCTTTCCACTGGACCAACAGCAGAGATGCCAGCGCAGTAAACTGGGGAGAAAGGCTTCATTAGTGGTAAACTGGGAAGCAGCCACTTGTGTTTGATCCATGTCCTTCACTCCCTCACATCAGGCTCGCAGCCTAGGGTCAGGGGTAGCGTAAGTCGAAGCAGTGGGAACAGCATAAGAGGTAGCCAGTCCGTTCCCTCAGCCACCGACAACATGGTGGTCCTGGAATATTGGCTGGTATATGGCTTGTGTAAAAGAGGATCAGAATTGGGGCGTCAAGATATACAAAGCAGAGACGCTAAGCCAAGCAACCAAATGAAAATGAAACAACAATAAAACGAACTTACTGATGAATTCCTGAATCTGGGATGACTGATCTTACAGGTAATGGCCAGGAGAGAAGTGACTTGTTTAGGATCACTGCATTGGACGCTTTGAGTGGGAAAGCTAAGCTGCCAACACAGAAGAGATGATTTGGGGTTGCTGGATCAATCATCAACCATATTTACTGAGTTCTTACTTTGTGCAGAGCACTGTACCAAGCACTTGGGAGAGTACAATAAATAGAGTTGGTAGACGCATACCCTGTCCACAATGAGGTTACAGGGGAAAGTACAGTTTGATCAAAGTTTCGCTAACACCTAACTTCATTCTCCTGTGCAAAATAGGTTTATGTAGCCAAGATAGCTCTCTATTCAGGTCTCCCCTCCTGATCTACTGAGACACTCTGGGAAGTTTCTAATTGAAGTTTCTTCTGATACATCCAGCCTTACAATATTTAATAAATCTCTAGGGATCAGAAATGCCACTTAAAAGAAGCACAGTACCTAAAGGAATCAAACGAGGCATTTTTGTTCATTCCCCCTATCTAATGTGACATATGCTTATTATTTGTGAGAAAACCTCAGATATTGTGTTACCTCTTGGATCTTTTTAAATAATAGATTTCTGGGATAACTCAAAATCAAATTTGTCCTGAAAGAGTCTTCTCCAGAGTTGGTTAGATTAATAGTCATGTTCAAGTTTTCAGTGTGACCCACCACCACATTATACCTATAGAGAAGAATGAGATATTGAAAAGTTAAATCACAATTTCCCAAGTGTACTTTATTCTGAGGAAAGTCAAGGAAGAAAAGGTATTCTGTTCCACTTGACAAGTTTTGTCTGAGGAATTTGGAGGCTTAACATTGAGAACACTTTGTGGAGACTTGATTCTGAGAAAAGTGAAGGAAGAAAAAATGTCTATTTTGTTCCAATTCATACGTTTTGTCCTAAGCATTTGAAAGCTTCATATTGAGAATATTTTCTTAGAGGAGATGGACACTTAGCAGTGCCAGGAACAAGTGGCTTCTGGGTGCCCACAGAAGTATGTTAAACTGTTCAAACTTCAGGAGCAAGAACCTGAAGGGTCCAATAATAATTATTGGGATTCTAGACTCCAGAGATCCAATCAGTTCCCTTACAGAGGAGATTTTCCAACTGTGCACTGGGGCATCTACAAGATAAGATCAGACACAGTCCCTACCCCAAAAGGTAAGAGTAGATGTTGGGGGTGATGTTGGTATCTTTACCTTGAAATCAGTGTTCTAAATAAAAAGAGCCATTTGAACCTAGGAGCCAAGTTTCAGCCACCCTAGATCCAGAGTAGACGAGAAAGTTTTAGAGAGAAATCCAGGTTACATGCGTTTCAGTCAAGTAGGAAAAGCATAGAAAAAGTTTGAAACTTACGTGGACAGATTCGTTGACAAACTTAATTCGGGAATACAGTTGAGCTTGTCCTTACAGTCCTTTTCATATGGCAGCTGGAATTAGGGAGGAATAGATTTTAATCCTCAAAGGAGAGAGGGTCAGTATTAACAGTACTGTATTTCCCATCGTGTTGTTTCTCAGAGGGAGGAGCCTGAACCTTTCTTCTTTTCCTTCTCCCTCTACTTGCTGATCGGTATACAGACTTGAAGTGGGAGGGAGAAATCAGAACAGAAAGAACCAGTTTCGGAAGGTTTTTCGGGGTTGACTTTGGGCAGAATTAAAAACTCCGCCAACCTGCGTTTTGGCGCCCTCTGGCGGACATAGCGAGTATGAGCAGCATGAACTCAGGCTTCACCACAGCCTGGTGGAAAGAACACGGGGCCCGTTAAGTCGAAAGACCTTAGTTCTAATTCCACTCTAACTACTGCTGCTGTGTGACCTTAGACAAGTCACTTAACTCCTCTGGGCCTCGGATTCCTCAACTGTGAAATGTGGATTAAATACCTCTTCTCCCTTCTACTCAGACTGCGAGCCCCAAGTAGGACAGGGATTGTGTCCATCCTGATTAACTTGTATCTACCCCAGCACTTTCGAACAGTAATTGAAGCACAGTAAGTGCTTAACAAATATGATAATAATAATAATGGTAATAAGGTGCTTCCGTGCAAGTTTCTAAATAATAACAATAATGATAATGGTATTTGTTAAATGCTGACTGTTCCAAGCCCTCTACTGAGCACTGGGGTAGATAGAGGAAAATTGGGTTAGACACAGTCCCTGTCGCATATGGGGCTCACAGTCTAAGTAAGAGGGAGAGAGAACCGATCCAAGCATTTAGCCTACCCCACCATTCTATTTATTTGCTACTGTTTTAATGAGATATTCATCCCCTAGATTCTATTTATTTGTTCTTGTCTGTCCGTCTCCCCCGATTAGACTGTAAGCCCATCAAAGGGCAGGGACTGTCTCTATCTGTTACTGATTTGTACATTCCAAGAGCTTAGTACAGTGCTCTGCACATAGTAAGCACTCAATAAATACTATTGAATGAATGAATGAATGAACAAATGCATCAGAATTCTTGCTGACCTCCCCAACTCCTGTCTCTCCCCATTCCAGTCCACATTTCACTCTGCTGCCCAGATAATTTTTCTTAAAAAGGTTTAGTTCATATTTCCCCACTCATGAATCTCCAGTCATTGTCCAGCCACCTCTGCATCAAACAGAAACTCCTTACCATTTTACAGATGAGGAAACTGGGGCACAAAGAAGTTAAGTGACTTGTCCAAGGTCACATAGCAGACAAGTAGCAGGACTGGGATTGGATCCCAAGTCTGCTGAACCCCAGGTCTGTGCTCCTTCCACCACACCAGCTGCTTCTCTTAAGATTAGGGTTTTGGTGTGCTGGAGGCAGAAAATTCCTGGTGGACCCCCCCTCCCCCCGACTTAGGTAAAATGGGGATTAATTCCCTGTTCTCCCCATGTGGCTCGGGGACAGTGTTTGACCTGATTATCTTGGGCCTAGCCTGAGGCTTAGTACAGTGCTTGGCACATAGAAAGTGCTTAACAAATATCACAGTTATTATGTGCATGTGGTTAGTACCTAATGTTAGTAATGACAGTAACAAGAAATAAACAGGTAAGGGTATAAGAGGAAAGGCAATATGGCTTAATGGGAAAAACATGAGATGGGGAGTCAAGAGTCCTGCATTTGAGTCACAGCTCTACCACTAGTCTACTATGTGTCCTTGGGGAAGTCATTTAATCTCTCTGAGCTGTTTCCTCATTTGTAAAATGGAGTTGAGGTAGATCAGACAGAGACAGTGTCTGATCTTATCTCCAGCAGTTAGCATATTGGAAGAGTTTACAAAGTGCTATAATTAAACTACTATAAGAGCCCTGAGTTGCCTGATGGAATTAGAGAGTGCTTCCTGGAGGAGGAGGCTTTTTAGAAAGGCTCTGAGGCGAGGAAGGATGTGGGTTGGCAAAACTGAAGGGGGAAATCAGACATATCATCTATGTTTCAAGCTTTAGGGTCATAGTATAAAGCAGACTAGTATATGCTGCGTGTTGTAGCTTTGGCTTAAGCCACAATACCCCTAAACACTATTTCCTCTGACTGGTCTTTGACTTTAAGTCCCAGAATACGGTACTTCTCCTTTTTTGGCAATAACAGCTTCATTTCTCAGACATCAAAACGGAACTGGGGTCTTGAATTTATCACTCTGGTTCCAAACTCTAGCCTTTGACTAGGCCATATCATGAAACAAGCTTGAAAGACTTCACTACATGGATATTCAGGGCAACACCGGTGTCCCCAAAATACCCTAGATGTAGATAGAGTCTCCTTTTACATGCTGCATGCATTTTGAATGCGTATTTATGATGATACTTTGGTTTTGTACTAGAGAGCACCAATGGAAAATTGCTCAGGGAGAGAATAGGTAAGAAATGCTCCCGACGGAGTCATGCAGGGGGCTTTGAAAAGGGAAATTTGGCACCAGGCAAACTACAATGTCTCCCTCTTTGTGAAAAGTCCTGAGAGGGCATGGAGTTCAGGCAATCAAACAAGCAATCAATCAGTGATATGAAAGAGCACCTACTGAAAGATAGGTACTGTACTAAATGCCTAGAAAGGTACAACAGAAGCAAGACCCCCAATCTCTGCCCTCAAGGGCCTTATCATCCAATTATTATAATGGTGCTTTGTTAAACACTTATTATGTCAAGGCACTGTTTCTAATGATGGGAAAGATACAAGTGAATCAGGTTGGACAGAAGTTCCCATCCCACATGGGGTTCACAGTCTAAGTAGGAGGGAGAACGGGCACTGAGTCCCCAGTTTCCTGATGAGGAAACTGAGGCACAGGAGAGGTGACTCACTCAAGGTCACAGGGCAGACAAGTGCCAGAGAGAGATTAGAAAGCCAGGTCCTCTAACTCCCAGTCTCGTGCTCTAGCCACTAGGCAATGCTGCTTACAATGGGAGGGAGAGACAGGCAAAAGTTAATGACAAAGAGAGGGAGTAAGAATCACCTGGAAATAAGCTGTAGGTCTGTGGTATCGATCGAGGATCGGGCCATAATCGGGCCTGCTGAGCTGATAGCTGACATTGATACCATGTTGGAGAAGCAATGATAGTTGCAGGGCTGGAACAAAATGGAAATGAATGGTTACCAGTTGCATCAAGCTCAGGTTTAGATAGGATCCTGAGCCAACCTCCAACCCAACATCTTCCTCACCTACCAGCACAAACAGTTGCAAGTCCTCACACACTGGTGTCAGTCCTTTCCAATCTTTCGTCAAATTCAACTTGGTATCTTGTCCTTAAATTTAATTCTTTTCTCCTCCTTCTTCACATCCAGTTCGATCGTGATACTCAGAGAATTCCCCAACTCTAGAAAAACAGAGCAGAATGTCCCTTAGGGTCAGGAAGAGTCTGAGGGAGCCCCGAGTGTAAAATGGATCGAAATAGCTGAGTGAGACCCAGCTCTCTGGTCTGAATTTGCTCTCTCGATCATCTGAAACAGCCAGCGAGTCTCAGATTACTGTTGGAGATTCCAAATCTAACCATTTCATTAGAGACTTTCTGTAGATTTATTTCAAAACTGGGAGGTGATTTTTCTCCTTTAAAAGACATTCTGCCCGACCCTGAAACCCAGGGCACGCACACTGCATGAACAAATAATAGCTAATGGAAAAAGCTTGGACCTGGGAGATAGGAAACCTGAGTTCTAATCCTGGCTCCACCACTTGTCTGCTGTGTGACCTTGAACAAGTCACTTAATTTCTCTGTGCCTCTCCTTTCTCATCTGTAAAATGGGATTTAAATGCTTCGTTTTCCTTCCTCTCTAGACTGTGAGCCCCATGAGACTGTGTCTGACCTGATTACTTCATATCTACCCCTGACACAGTCTCCTCCCCACCCTCATTCTGCTTCTCATTCTTTTCACCCAATATACCAACCCTTGATGTCTGCTTAGGACTAGGCTACATCAGTCAATCAGTGGTACTTATTGAGCACTTGCTACGTGCAGAGCCTGTACTAAGCCCTTGGGAGAGTGCAATACAACAGAATTAGCAGACACATTTCCTGCCATGACAAGCTTACATCTCAATATACCCACCCCTGACCTCTCTCCTTTATCCTTCTCAAACTTTAAGCCTGGGCCCAAGCTCCAATTCAGGGGGCAGAAACATCTCATGGTGGTTCCCTACATGGCAGCCGAGAAGCTGTAGCAGATTAGGTCAGTTCATTCATTCAATCGTATTTATTGAGCGCTTACTGTGTGCAGAGCACTATACTGAGGTCAATCCAGAGGTAGCAGTAGTAATAATCATCGTCATCCCTCTAGACTCTAAGATCACTGTGGACAGGGATTGTGAATACCAACTCTGTTATTTTATACTCTCCTAAGCACTTAGTTCAGTTCCCTGCACACAGAAAGAAAATGCTCAATAAATACTATTGACTGACCGATTGATAGTACTAGTAGTTGAGTAGTTATAGTAGCAGCAGCAATGGGATTGACTGAGCACCCAATAATAATAATAATGTTGGTATTTGTTAAGCACTTACTATGTGCCAGGCACTGTTCTAAGCGCTGGGGTAGATACAGAGTAATCAGGTTGCCCCACGTGAGGCTCACAATTTTAATAATTTTACAGATGAGGTAACTGAGGCACCGAGAAGTTAAGTGACTTGCCCAAAGTCACACAGCTGACAGGTGGCGGAGCGGGGATTAGAACCCATGACCCCTGACTCCTAAGCCCCAGCTCTTTCCACTGAGCCACGCTGCCCTCGCAATGTAAGCAGTGCACTGTACTACTCTCATATCTTAGTGCTCCTTTCCCTCCCATAGGCAAATCGGTTCCTGTCTGAACTGAGGCTTGCCCAGTACCTACAGCCATTTCTTAGAGAAAGAATATGCAGTCCCAGAAATCATTGCTGACCAGAGCTGGTCCGGGGCAGCAGAACGGCAGGCTTCGGCTCCTCAGATGCAGTGCAGATATCTATAGACAGTATCCTCAGTCCCCCTACAATCAGGCTATCACTTAGAAAACCAACTACCACAAAATTCTACGGTTGTTACCTTGCCAACGTGCTGGAAGAGTTGAGTTATTCTCAAAGCACAGAACTGCCTCTACGGTACTGTTGTAATCAATGGGTAATGCAGCCGGGTAAAGGTCATTGGAAACAATCATATGGACAACTGGTCTGGAGCTAGAGAGACAGTTAGTCACAGTTAACAGGGAACTGGAAATGACTGAAACAAGAAAAGATGGGTTTTCAGGAGTCGTGTTTTACCAGTGAGACGGGGCCCTCTGGGATGTGTGTCAGAAGTCAGGCAGCCCCTGACTGCTTTCAGAGCATTTCTCAGTATCACGGTGCCCAGTGACGTCTCGTTCCAGTAGGTGTCCATCATCCCTCTGCCACCCTCTGCTTCCCTCTCCCAAAGCCATTGGCTTCAAAGCTTGGATGACCATCATTTCAAGAACAGACATTCGGAAGTATAATTTAATTCTCAATCTTATTTCTTTAGGCTAAGTGCCCCACTTGGGACTTGAGACTGTCTCAGCCTGATTACTGAATAACGACCCTGGCGTTCAGTACAGTGCTTGGCACATATGAGCGCTTAACCCAATACCTCTACCATTAGTACTTGCAGTTCTAAGTTAGTTTCTCAACACTTGCACCTCTGGACCAGCAGGGGTTTGGGGGTAGAGAGTCTTGTCTGCCTGGTTGTATAATACTTGATTATTTCCAAGGAATGATGAAACTTTCTTAGGAGAAGCCATTCTGGGTGCCCCAGGGAGCCCCAAGTGGGGGTCCCCATATTAGACTCAGGGACCAAGGTCTGCACTACCCACTGCCCCCAAAGACTAAGCCTTTTCCCACCTACCGGAGTACAGTAGCATTATTTAAAGACAGCACAGCGATATCCACCAGGCCATCCGCAGTGAGATCCAATCCCCCATCAATGGACATCCCAAAATATTGAAGGCCTGAAGAAATTTTAAGTGCCTCAATCCGCTGGGAATAAAGAAATCAGCTTTAGACCTTTATCTCCCCAAAGACAACCACACCACTTCCCTCAGGATGGGGTTTGATCATGCCAAAGTTAGGTCACCTGGGGCAGAGTATAGCTAAGGGTCTTTCCTCAGTCACCAAGCAGTATGGGAAGCAGCATGGCACAGTGGATAGAGCACAAGCCTGGGAGTCAGCAAGTCATGGGTTCTAATCCTGGCTCTACCACTTGTCTGCTGTGTGACCTTGGGCAAATCACTTCACTTCTGTGTGCCTCAGTTACCTCATCTGTAAAATGGGGATTGAGACTGTGAGCCCCACATGGGACAAGGACTGTGCCCAACTCAATTTGCTTGTAATAATAATGTTAATAATGTTGGTATTTGTTAAGCGCTTACTATGTGCCGAGCACTGTTCTAAGCGCTGGGGTAGACATAGGGGAATCAGGTTGTCCCTTAATCCCCATTTTACAGATGAGGGAACTGAGGCACAGAGAAGTTAAGTGACTTGCCCACAGTCACACAGCTGACAAGTGGCAGAGCTGGGATTCGAACTCATGAGCCCTGACTCCAAAGCCCGTGCTCTTTCCACTGCGCCACGCTGCTTCTCTATCCACTCCAGTGCTTAGGACAGTGCCTGTCACATAGTAAGCACTTAAAAATACCAACAACAACCAAGCAAGACTGGAGTAGAGCACAAATGAGAATTTTGGAGTTCAAGACACACACATATGCACACATGCAGTCTTACACAAGGGAGAACTGGGCTTTTTGTGTGTGTGTGTGTGTGTGTGTATTTCAGCTCTCAGTCTATCATGCCAGCCCCTGAATCTCACCCTCCTATGAGGGTTTTTCTATAACACCACCCACCAGAGACCCCCATACCTGAGAGGGGTTGTCCAAGATCCCACCCTCGTAACCATTGTAAATGTAAACGCTTCCAAAACTCGTTTCTTCTCCCAAAAAGCCCTCAAGAGGAGCGCCAACTGCCACATCGGTGAATCCATCTTGATTAACATCTCCTATCCCAGCCACCGCAAATCCAAACCGGGCCAAAGAAACTGTGGCTGCTTGTTTAAGGTTGCCGACAAGGGTAAAGTTGTCCTCCTGAAAAGCAGTTGAGGGTCAGATTTACACCCAAAAACTTTTCATTTAAGAAGGCAGAGGAACAGGGGAAGCAGTATGCCTAGTGGATAGAGCACAAGTCTGGGAGTCAGAGGACTCAGTGTTCTAACCTTCAACTGGGCAAGTCACTTAACTTCTCTGTGCCCTCATTACCTCATCTGTTAAAATGGGGATTAAGACCGTGAGCCTCACACAGGACATGGACTGTGTCCAACCTGATAATCTTGTATCTACTCCATGCTTAGTACCGAGGCTGACATATAATAGAATACCATTAAAACAAACAAAAAAGCCAGGCATAGCTTCATCATTGTTTACCTCAAAACACAAGGTTAGGAGAGACATAATGAATAATTACTAAGTAGTCAAACACCAATTATATTTCACTTCGTTTGCCAAAAAAGAGTGGTCATTTGTTTGGTTCTATACTGGTTTGTCTTCTGTCCAATACAGGTTCAATCATTTCATTTTAATCACCCATTCTCATTTTGCCTCTGCTCCTGCAGCTGAATTCTGCAGCTCAGATCTGATTGACTGACTCATAGGGGGTGCTCCTGATCACAAGAACCTGAGAGGGGAATACAAGGGCTCTGGAGAAATGTTGAGGATCGGGTCTCCTGGAAAAATGCTCTAGGTTTAGACGACCTCAGGAGGACTTCCACAAAATGGGTGCCTATGATGACATCATGTTATGCTGTGTGGCTCTGCCAACTTGGAAATTACATCTCCCAGCATTGCCATCCACCTCCTAGCACTTAATTCATCCTTCCATCCTCTCTGCCAGCCCTTTGTTGAGTAGGAGGTCAAAGAGGAAGGTGTAGGGGCACTAAGGTTGCTGGGAAATGAAATTTTCAGCTGTCTGTTTCCCCCTCTAGACTGTAAGCTTAATGTGGGCAGGGAATGTATCTGCTTATTGTTCTACTGTACTCTCCCAAGCAGTTAGTACAGAGCTCTGCACAAGGTAAGTGCTCAATAAATACAATTGAATGAATGAATAAATGAATGAAGGACCTGAAATATTATGCCTCTGCACTGGGTGGTTCTGCAGAGGTTTGGAAAGCTTCAGAAAGACCCCATGTCTGATTTAGCAATATTTGAGCAGAGACTGCAAGCTCTTTGTATACACAGGTCACGTCTTCTACCTCTATTATTATCTTCCAAACACTTAGTATAGGGTTCTGCTCACGGTAGGTGCTCAACTGATAGAATAATTTGTCTGCCGCTTGTCTGCTGTATGATCTTGGGCAAGTCACTTCACTTCAGGCCTGAAACCCTGGCCTTCTGACTCTCAGGCCCTACTCTTTCCACTAGGTCATGCTGCCTTCCTATTGATTGATTTCCAGTTGAACTTTCTTGGGAAGGTTCACGGCAGTCCTGCCTAGAGGCTGGGGAATTGACCCATTCACCTCACTAGGTCCCTCCTAGCCTTAGGATCCTAAGATTTCCTCTAGACTGTAAGCTCACTGTGGGCTGGGAATGTATCTACCAACTCTGTTGTATTGTATTCTCCTAAATGCTTAGTACAGTGGTCTGCACACAGTAAGCACTCAATAAATACCAATGATGATTGGTGACTTCTCCTTACCTTTTTGTAAAACGATACACGTAAACTCTTCCTTCTTCCCCTGAATGTGATAAAATGGAGCTCCTACAAGCAGGTAGTCAGTCTTTCCATCCTGCTGTAGGTCCAGGGGGCAAAGTTGTAGAGCCAAAATAGGATCCCATCTATGACACAGAAAGAAACATCTGGCTTTGGCAACATATGACCTTGAAAATGGAGTTGTTCTTTTGTTTTCTTTCTTTCTTTGTTGTTCTTTGTACTTCAGGAACTTTCCAGAATTGCAAACTATTCATTTGGAAGGGATCCCACCCCTTTAGAGCCAACTATCCTGCCGGAGGAGAGCCCATGGCAGGCCGTCTTAATGAAATCAGCAATTTCCCACCATTTCAGGATGCCCACTGAAGGAGGAAGCCCCTCTACCTTCCACCAAGAATGTAATTTAGGCAGGAAATAAGCAGCCTTTAAACTGACTTTTGTCCGGAGTCCTTTGCTACTTATGCTACCAATAATTGTCCAGTGGGTCACATTTTTAGAGATCGCATCTTCAGCCAGACATCTGCAAGCCAGCAAAGGAAATTACTGAGACAGGAGATTGGGAAGGCTCAGGGAAAAAACAGAATCACAACAAGAGTCTGAAGCAGCGTGAAGCTGGGAGGTAGCACGGCCTAGGGGATAGAGCACGGGGCCTGGGAGTCAGAAGGATGTGGTTTCTAATCCCAGCTTCTGCCACTTGTCTGCTGTGTGTCCTTGGTCAAGTCATTTCAACTTCTCTGTGCTTCCATTACCTCATCTGTAAAATGGGAATTAAGACAGTGAGCCCCATGTGGGACAGGGACTGTGTCCAAACTGATTAGCTTGTATCTACCCCAGCACTTAGAACAGTACTTGATACATAGTAAGCACTTAACAAATGCCATTATTATTATTACAGGGAAAGGAAAACAAGGTTATGAGTTAAAAGAATGGCTATAAATAAACACCCAGCCTCCCTTCTCCTCGGCTTCTGCAGCCAAGTTCCGCAGCCCTGAAAACAGGGTCCCTTATTTGCCACTAGTCAGGAACAGGTAGGTACCTGTTCTCCTTTCAGAACTGGCCATAGGTTTGTCGAACTGCCACTTCGGAGGGCTAGCACCTTCCCTGTGTGGCTGTGTCTGGGAGCTCCAACAATATATAAGTTTCCGGAACTCTTCCGCATCACCGCCACTGAGTACCCTGTGGGGGGAATGCAGTCAGAAAGCAAAGATACATTCAGGTTGCATCCTCCCATTCTATAAGCGTTGTGCTATTATCGTTTTACCCTTCACTTGGGTGCACATTTTCAAAAGCACCTCGCTTATCTCAAAGGAGTGAGTCATTTCATGCACCTTCAAGGGAGAAAGTGTGGCTTAGTGGAAAGAATAGGGGGTTGAGAGTCAGGAGGCCTGGGTTCTAGCTCCAAGCTTGGTCATTGCCTGTTTAATCACTGTGGGCAGGTCACTTAATATCACTTTGCTTGTCACCTCATCTGTGAAATGGCCATAGCATTTGAGGAAAGTATTGCCTCTCCCTCCCTCAAGGGGATGTTGTGAGCATAAAATGAGATAATTAATGAGAGAGTGGCTTGGGAAAGTGCTTTGGAAAAGTGCCTTATAAGTATGGGATGAGGTAATATTAACCCTACTTGTGCTGGAGAGTCTCCACCAGCAGGATGGTTCTTGAATTCAGAAGGCATCCCTTACAGGCTGGCTAGCTCAGTTGTTACCATGTTTTGTCAGCCTGTGACCTCCCTAGATCCCCTTCCCATTTCCTCCCCCCCTTAGTCCCCTCCCCAAAAAGGCCCCAGCTCAGCTTGAAGGTTGAGACCGTCTCTTTACAGGAGGGGAGGGGAAGGGAAGGAACAGAGGGGTCAGGCCAAACCCACCCGAGGCACCTTGGAAGAACTGTGCTGAGAGAGTTCTCAAGACACAAGCCAACCAGACCTCTGCAAACCCACAGGGACACTCCCATGAATCACGTGGGGTCAGGTTCCCCTGGTTGGAGCCCCACTGAGCTAGACTGGAGAGTGGCATAGCTGATTACCTAATGAGTCTTGCTGAGGCTGAGGAGAAGAAAAGTTAAGGGGAATTTGCAGGCACCCACATAAGTATGACCTAGTGGAAAGATAGTGGGCCTGAAGGTCAGTGGACCAGGGTTCTAATCCCAGGTCTATCACTTGTCTGCTATGTGACCTTGGGCAAGTCATTTCAATTCTCTGTTTCTCAGTTTCTTCATCTGTAAAATAGGAATTCAATACCTCCAATCTCTCCATTTAGACTGTGTCCCATATGGAGAAGAACTGTGTTTGATCTGCTTACATTGAATCTACCCCAGCACTAGTAATAATAATAATTATAGTAATTATGGTGCTTGCTGAGCATTTAATATGTACTAAGCACTGTTTCTAAGCACTGGGCTAGAAACAAGTTAGTTAGGTTGACACAGTCCCTGCCCACATAGGACTCACAATCTTAACCCCATTTTACAGATGAGGGTAACTGAGGCCCAGAGAAGTGAAGTGACTTGCCCAAGGTCACATAGCAGACATGTGGTGAAGCCAGGAATTAAAACTAATAATAATAATAATGTGGTATTTGTTAAGTGCCTTACTATGTGCCAGGCACTGTACTAAGCACTGGCGTGGTTACAAAGTAAATCAGATGGGACCACAGTTCATGTCCCACCCTGGGGCTCACAGTCTCAATCCCCATTCTACAGATGAGGTTACTGAGGCACAGAGTAGTTAAGCGGCATGCCCAAGGTCACATAGTAGGCAAGTGGCAGAGCCAGGATTAGAACCCATGACCTTTTGACTTCCAGGCCCTTGTTTTATCTACTATGCCACACTAAGCGCTTAACTAATACCAATTACTATTATTTTATAGCAGGGATTGTATGACGGGGATGGCAAGAAGGACAAGAACCCGATCTTTTAAAATAGTGAAATAACCAGGTCAGATTTGTTATGTGCTAAGTAAAAACAAAGGGATGAAACTAAATTCCTTGTAGGCAGGGATCACATGTATTAACCCTACTATATTGTACTTTGAACAGTGCTGTGCAAACAATAAGTGCTCAGTAAATGGCACCGACTGACTGATTGAGAATGAGGGATCCTGGAAAGACAAACTGCCGGAGAGGAAAAGCAATGAGATGCTAATTAATCAGGCAATGGTAATTATGGAACGCTTACTGTGTGCAGAGTGCTGAATTAAGTGCCTCAGAAAGTACAATACAACATAGTTGGTAGGAATAATCCCTGCTGACAAAGAGTTTACAGTCTACATCAGAGAAGTGATGTTTGTCTTGTGGGTCAAAAAGATTCTTGCTACAGCCGCTGGAATGTATGAGAAAGGGGTGGCATTGATCACATGTTCCTGAAATTTCACCTTGGGGTAGACCCCATGATTTCTTCCTTTTAGATGTAACAGATGCAGTAGTTAGATGGCGGGGTTCCATAATCCAGGAGATTGGGGTTACCTCCTTACCTAGGTAGCTGTATTGCGCAGTCTTTGCCTCATTTTTAGATTCATTCATGAAATTCCATTTCTTGCTTTCCACGTTGTACAGCAGGACCCCACCTGACCAATCAAAGGCCCCAACGGCCCCAAGCAAGATGAGTTTCTGTGGTGTCACAGAAGGTCATGTTAAAGGACAGGAGTCAGGAGGCCTGAGAGAAAGTCATACTGGAGAAGAGCAAAACACATGACATTTGGGGACAGCAGGAGGTCACCCTTAGCCCCACTTGAGAGGAACCTGCAGTCCTGATGCCAGGCGGGAAAGAAACATCTAAGACTTTGGAGTCCTGACGAAGTAGAGTCTAAAACCAGAGCCAGCCGCAACCAACTCACAGTCCCAATGACAGCAAGACAGTAGGCCAAGACTGTGGGAAGGAAATGCCTTGCTCTCTCCCCCACTGCAAACTCTGCAAAAAGAAGCTCCCATTTCTTGCAGAAGGAGGGAGCCAGAAGTAGGCAGGATTCCAGGATGCAGGCAGCTCATGAATGAATATGTTCCAGGGCCCAATAAAGGCTTGACTGGGCTCTTGGACAGGGGACCAAAGGGTCCTCCCTTCCTCCTTCCCTCTCTAGAACCTACGCACGTCTAGCTCCATGAGCACACTTCCTTTCTGATCTCATCTCCCCTCCCACTGCCAGAGCCATTTTTTAGGTGGGGCAAGTGGCACTGGAGGAGGGGAATCAAGAACATGCAGTGAGTCTACCCCTGTGGGTCTTTGGACTGCTGTGGAGGCCCCTACTGGCAGTGAGGCCCTGAAAAAGGGCCATTTTGATCATTTGATACATCAGCCCTCAGTCCCATTTCCTTGCTGGCTGGGGGACAATGGAGTGGCTGATCAACACAGAGATTTATGAGGGGCGCAGCCTCTGAGTGGGCTACAGAGCTTAATTGGAAGAACCCAATTTAGGAAAGGGGAGAAAGGGAAGGGCGCCTGGGTTTGAGAGAAGACACTGGGATTCTGACTCTTCTGGGAAAATGAACCACGGATTCCAAAAGCGAAACAGTTCTAATAAAGGCAGGGTGTGGAAATTCCTTCTCTGGAGACCTTTCAGAACTGTGGAGACCACTAATTCCTTAGGTTTAGGTGCCATTACAGAGGCAGGGCCAGGCTTGTGGTCCTTTAAACAGTTGGATTTTCTGATCATGAAGTTGCCCAAGCCCCCGCACTGACCTGGTCCAGTATCTGAGCACTGAAGCCGATCTGGGCGAGCTCAAACTGCAAGTCTGTTTCCCCTGAGGTGCCTGCAAGCCAAACAAGGATATGGTGAAAAGCTGCTTTTTACTCTCCTGATGTTGAATCTCCAGTTCAACAAAAGATAAAAGTAAAGCCCAACATATACCCAGAGGCACAGCACAGCTTCTTGGGAATCCAATGGAAGGCACCGGAAGTTGGAGCCCTGCATGAGCTGAGCACTGCAATCTGGCCTGAAGCAAACAAGCCTGCCAAGTCCTAAAGGTCGGGTCGGAACAAGGGCTAGGGAATCCTCGCAAACCAAAAATAGACATGCCAATAGACCATCTGATGTGAAGGGTAGAGATTCCCAGAAGCTGAAGTATAGCTGACACTCTAGGATGCCTCCAGCTGTGCAAAATGAGTGCTTAGAAGTGCTCCTTACAGGTGGCTTAAGATTGCTCAGCCCAAAGAGGAGGAGGCCCCAACTGAGCCTGAGCCCAGCCCTCTTTTCTACATCCTGTCCCAAGCAGAGTTCTGCCAGAACATTATTTTGCAAAGAAAGTATTTCCCCAGGATCCCAACCTAGCTCCAGTCCTGGACTTCAGACTCTGGTCCCGGCTCTGCCACTTGCCTGCTGTGTGAACTTGGGCAGGTCGCTTGACTTCTCTGTGCCTCAGTTTCCTTATCTGCAAAATGGGGATTCAATACCTGTCTTCCCTCCTACTTAGACTCTGAGTCCCATGTGGGACAGGGACTGTATATTGCCTGATTAACTTGCATCTATGCCAACACTCAAAATATAATAAGTGCTTAACAAACTCCATTAAAAGACAATAAACCCATTCTGCAGGGCCTTCATTACACCAGTCATTCCTCTCCAGAGCCACAGTGAAATGGATACTGACATTTCCTCATAGAAATAAGGAATCAAACTTCTTGAGATAATTGTTACCTCCTGATGTCATGTACAAGCCTACAACCCTTTCAAACTTGCTTCAGGTTATATCTGAACAGTCTCATGTTATTAGAATGACACTCTCTAATTCCCTCACAATTTTTAAGCTCATAATACAAAATAAAAACCATATCATGGGAGAAATTAGTATATGTGATTTCATCAAGTTGTTTCACTCCCTTAATTCTTTTAGCTTCCCTTTTCTCCCAAGTCCTTTCCAAAATGTGGAAACCAGAATTCCTTTCAGTATTTTTTTATATCTTTCTGATTTGAAAGAGCTGGAGAAGGGGGAGAAGAGGGAGGGTATGAATATGAACATTGATAACCAAAGTAAAATTATGGTTGGGATATGCTGGCCTAGTGAGTATCGATGTGACTTTGGACATTTGCCAACCTGAGGAGGGGAAAAATTCACCATCTCCTCTTGTCCCATAGGATACCATCATGTTATACTGCAAGCATATGCAACTTTCTAAATGATATCACTATATGCACTGTTTACATATGCAGTATAATAAAATGGCACCATGTAGAAGCCCATTGGAATACCTCCAGAGGATTTCTGACCTGTCTCATTGTTCCAAAACTTACTACTTTTTTGTCAGAGTTTTCCATTCAGGAGGCAAGCTTTTAAATTTTTAACCACTGCTCCCCATGTCCCACACTCTCAGATGCTGCCCCTTGAGGCTCCCAGGCAGGCAAGGAGTATGGGAAAGAGAAGTAGATGGGGGTAGAGTTGACTTGGGGGGGTGGCATTGAGAAAAGAGTGAGGGGAACAAATCCAGATGCTTATTTAACTTTGAGAATGACTAGCATACAATTGCCCGGGGGAGGGGAAAGGTCATTTTCAGTATATCTTTACCTTCTATGGTGATGATTTTCTGTTCCAACCCTCTCAAAAGTCCATCCAAACCTGAAAATTTTTCCACTCGAAATTTATGAGAATGGTGGGGTTCAGAGGCAATCAATTCCAATGTTTTTTTGGATGCACTAAATTCATTTCCAACCTGAGAAGAGGATCAAGAATCAGGGCAACTTCCAGACAACATCATCCACCCTTACCAGGAGGCCTGTTCCAAAGCTTTCTTACAAATCTTTACCCTGCGATGCTCCCTACAGTTGACTGTGTATTTGGTGGAATAAAATGGCCAACAAATCTGCTAGGATGAGAAATCATTAACCCCTTTCTCTTCATAAGTCAATCATATTTATTGCCTACTGTATGCAGGACACTGTACTAGGCGCTTGAAAGAGTACAGTATAGTAGAGTTGATAGACACATTCCCTGACCATAATGAGCTTACATTCTAGAGAGACCTTTTCATTTACTGTCTTCCAGCCATACATAGAACTTTTAACTGCAATAAATATAATAAAAACCAAGGTTCATAGGAAGGGAAACCATTCAATTCATAGAGGTCTTTCAGGTCCTAGTTAATAATGGGTCCCTATAATTATTTACACTTCTTTTCTTTTAATCCAGGAAAGCACTCTTTAAAAATCAATCTGATCTGAGCAGCCTGCTTGCCAGGGGTAGGGTTGAACTAAAGCGACTATATTTTCAGGGGCACAAAGTGAAACGGGGGATGCGGCCATAAAGCAGATAATGCAAACAGCCAGACAGATGGGAGGGGAAGGAAGAGAAAAAGAAAGAGGGGGAGATAGCACAAGAGGTAAGACAGGCAGAGGTGAAGAGAGACAGAGTTCAGAGAGGAAGGAGCCAAAGGGAAGAAGAGGAGTGGGAAGGACAAAGTGAGGAAGCTGAAAAGGACAGGTGACAAAGAAAAGAAAGGACAGGCGGTGTAACAAAGAGAAATAATAGAAGGGGCATTCACCTACATCGACATATTTACACAGACCCACAAATATGTAAACAGACACAAAAACACAGACAACACTGTCCAGCTATTTTGCTCCCTCATGGTCCTGTCTCTTGATACAATCACAGCTGGGGGTCTGGGCTGCCTGAGCGGCAATTATGGGGTCCAAATGCCTGAGTCATGACAACATGCTGGAGTCATAGCTATGGGGTCTGCGCTGGGCCTGGAGAGCCACAGACCACAAGACTGTAAGCTTCTTGAGAGCAGAGAGCATGCCTGCAGGGAGCAATCCTCTCCTCTCCTTCCCTGTTGTATTCTCCCAAGCACTTAACACAGTGCTCATCGATTGATTGCTTAATTACAGGAGGTTTCTAGTGCAACTGGAAATGATTCAGTGATTGATCCCAAAGTGGCACCCCCACTTTGCCACAGATGTTTTTATCTCCTCTGCTGGTCACCCAGCTGAAAGAGGGACTTCAAGCAGTTCCATAATCATTGTGGAGGCAGCAAGCTAGGACTCTGGAATTTGGAAGTGTCACACTCAATGCAGGATGTTTGGTTACTTTAGTTTGAACCTTCTCTGTTGGATAACCCTGGCCCTGAAAGCCACATTGGAAGAGTAGGAATAGACTTAGCCTTCATCTCAGACCTACTGCCTTCTAACCCTTTAAACTCCTCCTATTCAAGTCTCATATTCTAGTTGATGTCACATAAAGAAGAGAAAACCCACTCTGAACAGGTAAAAATTTTTCTGCAAGTTTTTTTATAATTTAATTAGGCAATTGAGATTCTAATACTATCTTTAATAGAGGCCAAACCTGCAAATGGAACATATTGTTGATTTTAACAGCTCTAGGCTGGCCCATTCCTGGGATCCTGGGCTGTTGTGATAAGAAGCTGAATGGCTTAGTGGAAAGAGCACAGGCTTGGGAATCAGAGGATGTGGGTTCTAATCCCGGCTCTGCCACTTATCTGCTGTGTGACTTTGGACAAGCCACTTAACTTCTCTGTGCTTCAGTTACCTCATTTGTAAAATTGAGCCCCACATGGGACAACCTGATTATCTTGTATCTACCCAAGTCCTTAGAACGGTGCTTGGCACAGAGTAAGTGCTTAACAAATACCATAATTATTATTAGTACTTTTAGTTTGGGGAATCTGTAAGTGGGCTAGCCTGGGGGAGTGTAGCTCAGTGAGAGATGTTCAGGAGAAAACAAAATACCGTAGGAGCTTGTTTCTGTATCATGTTATGAGTACAGCTGCTTGCAAAAATGACCAAATTGTAAACTCTTGAGGGCAGGGATCATGAGCTACACAAATTACTATCATTCTAATCAGTTTCTTCATGACAGTTCTCAATCGACAAGAGACTTCACTATTCCAAGTACTGAGTACAAGGCTCTACACAGAGTAGACGGTAAATATTGAGGTTGATGTGTGAAGATCATGAAATTGCTCACAGCATATTCTGGTTTCCTAAAATTCAAATATGAACATTAAAATATAAGATTCTTAATCTTTCTATCAGCTTCATCTTATATTTTATTTTCTCCCATCTGTCCAAGCCACTGAATCTAGATTCTGATGTAGGATAAAATAGGGTTCTGATACATTTTTGAGTTTGACCAAGTTATTTTTCATTAAACAATGATTCACAGTAAAGGATTCCATTTGAAGGAACTTTTGTTTCCCTTTACCCCGGGCTGTGTCAAGCAAATGATGATTTTGCAAATACAGAGACTGAAAGTACAATCCATAGAACTTACCCCAATGGCAAATCGCTCAATTCCCTTCATTTCAGGTAAGTTCATAACAGTGGCTAGATTCTTAGGATCTTGAAATACATCCCCATCGGTCAGCACAATTATAATCTTGGAATTCTGCCTCCTAGAACCTTTCTCTACATTGAAGATTTCTTTACTGATGAAATTTGTTTGAAAGAAAGAAAAGGAAAAAAAGGCTTAGGAGGTTTTGATTATGACCTTTTTCAAATCTTAGACTGAAAAATTGGGCCTTTGACTATGGAAAACCACATTCATTTCCTTTGTTGTTTGCTTGAACCATAAACAGTGTGAAAAAATTCAAGGGGTACATTGGCAAGACTACACTTGATGACTGAAAAATATCTTACTGGCAGTTCTAGTGATCTCCTGAGATAATCGCAGACCTAAGCTATAACTGGCCCTCAATAGAAGGACAAAACTCAGCCCCCCTCTGGGTCTGGCAGGGAGTGAGGAATCCCATGCAGAAATGGGGAAGGGGGTGATTAGGATTCAATTGCAGAAAGAAATCTAATCTGAACATTCTTGCTGTTGTGATGTAGGTACTTTCTTAGAGTACTTGCTTCCGTGGTTTTACATTACTGAGAGGTCCACTGTGTTACTTACAGGACATGGTAGATCGCAGATGCTGTTTTGGTCACATTTCCGACTTGTTTTATGTTCTTAACTTTTTGAAGGGAACTATTAGCATCCCTGCTGGCTAACAGATCAAATTCTGTTTGAATGACAGAACCATACTGCACCACGGCAAACTCACACTGGGGGGAAAAAAATAAAAATAAAGGAAGCATCCATTATTCCCAAGAGCAGTTCAGGGCAAATAAGACATTAACAAGGAACAGGAAATGCTGCAGTTGCTCTTTAGGAAGTTTTTGCAATTCTAGCTGGGCTGAAGGGAACTTTAGATTTGTGCAACAACCTTTCCCATTGTATTTCCATAGTAAATTTCAGACAGAGGGTCCTCTCTCCTGGATGATTCCCAATCCGCTCTGTGTGGGAGGCAGAGAGTTTCAGAGCAACCTCCTTTTAACCCAGCACAATGACTCAAGGAATTTCACACTTGCCAGACTCCTTTCCCCATCCACCTTCCTCTTTCCTCCCCATTGCTTCATTTCAGTTCCTTATGACTCTTTTCTTGAGTTCACACTCCTTACAAACAGACGAAGCTCAACCTGGCCATCCCAGCACCTGTAATCAGCCCCACCCTTTGGCTGCCCCTGCCCTTCATAGCTGAATGTTTGTTTTTTTCCAGCTTGCACTGTCATGGACCCCTGAACAATAATAATAATTGTGGTATTTGTTAAGGGTTTACCATGTGCCAGGCACTGTTTAAGTGCTGGGGTAGAGACAATATATTTGGGTTGGACACAGTCCCTGTCCCACATAGGACTCACAGTCTTAATCCCCATTTTACAGATGAGGGAACTGAGGTACAGAGAAGTTAAGTGATTTGTCCAAGACACAGCAGACAAGTGGCAGAGTCAGGCTTAGAATCCAGGACCTTCCAAGTTATAGGCCCATGCCTTATCCAACATGGAACCAGGTGAGGGAAGGGGCCTGAGAAGATTTTGCTGTTGCCCTAGAACTCTGAAGTCCTTGCAGGCTGGCACAAACTGGAAGGGGCAGGTGAGGACATGGCAGAACAAAGTTAAAGCAAAAATGTCAGATGGTTAGCAGGGTGAGGGGAGCAGAGTTCTGCTTTGGGGTGCAGGGTGGAGAACCAATAAGATGGAGATTTAAAAGAGGTTCAGGAAAGGGCTGGCAAATTAGGTCAAGGGTTGTTGGAGGAGGAGAAGGTGGGAGGGGATAGGAGAAGAGTGGAATGAGTAAAGAAAAGAAAAAGGCTTTAACTGGGCAACAGGCTGGACTTCGTAAAAAAAAATGACTTTTTCCAATATAGTTTCAAAAATCATTTTTATAGTCAGTTCTCTCACAATAAGTATTTTTCCAATGCATTATAACTATATCAGAATTAAGGGGGGGATTTCCACAACATATGTCTGTCTGCGGGGTGTGCAATGTAACGACGGAAAAAATTATTGCATCAGTCAAGGAATGCATGCTAAAATTGTGAGTTTTCCTTAACACTGGAGTCTACAAGGACATAGCCCCCCACACTATCAGAGAACTGATTGCCTTAAATTCAAAATCATCAAAGGCCTGAAAAATTTGTTTTTGGAAGCATCTATCCTTTATAAAATTGTTAGTCTTGTGTGGTCTCTGTAGTGTTAGGTAAATAATGGGCAAGTAAACAAAAGGCAAGAAACGATTACCTCAAAGCACTTTTTATAGAACCGGGTCATTATGTTGAAAATGAAATCCTTGGCCTTTTCAAAGTCTTCAGGGTTAATGCTTCCTGATCCATCCAGGACAATTGCAATCTCAGTCCCTGCAGTTCACAAACACACATACACACAAATAAACAAACAAACAAAAGACCAGGAGATTGGGAAAAGGATTTGGAAGTCCAGGACTCTCAGCAAGGATGAATATCCACTAGCATGGAACCCAGAAAGTCTAACTACATGTTAGGAAAAAGATCAGTGAGATCACTGGAAGTGTTCCTAGCTTGCCTGGCCCAGTCCACCTAAGGGTAGGTGGTTTGGGCTAACCAATCAATCATTCAGTGGTATTTGAGTACTTACTCTGTGTGTGTGTGTGTGTGTGTGCAGAGAACTGTACCAAATGCTAACGATTCTACCAAATTCATTGTAGTGTACTTTCCCAGATGCTTTAGGCAGATGCTCTGCCTAAAGTAAGTGTTCAACAGATACCACTGACTGATTGGGAGAGTACAATATAATACAATAGAGTTTAGCTGGAACCTACTGTTCACAAGGATAACTTCAGTACCTGAGAAATGGCTTTCAATTCCTAGATATAAGCCTTAGCGTCCCCAGATAGGTCTTGGCTTAATGATAACTCCACTCTTTTGCTTTTACTAATCCTACTAATATTTTGATGTCAGTCAAGCTTTCCATCTGATCGTCTGTAAATACCAAATAAGGCATTTCAGTGTTCCACCGAATGGTTACCTCTCAAAACAGAATCCAGGCCAGTTGAATGGAAATGAATTCCACAGCCATGATCCATTGAATAATGTCTGCAAACCCCTTGGTGGAATTCTGGAATTCCAAGATTTACCAAGAATTTATGCCCACCAGTCATGATCTTTCTGCAAAAGATGAACCTATAGCAAGTATATCTCTAGAGGAGCTCTTGGAACTCAGCTGGAACAGAAGCCATTTCTTGGAGAACAGAAGATGACTAATTTTCAACAGCAGGGCCGCCTACCCAAGAACTGTTGTGCTTACCTGTGTCTTCATCCATCTCTTGTTCAAAACCATTATTGTTGTTGTTTTTGTTGTTGTTGTTGTTGCTGTTGCTGTGGTTATGACTTTCACCTTGAGTTTCCTGAACTAGATTATCTTTTTTCAAAAATGAAAGAAGAGAAAACTTTAACAAAGCCAACAATAGGCTCTGTTTATTTGTCAATTGATTTTATAGATCAGAAAGGAGCAATCTCAACTCTAGGCTTAAATCCAATAAGCCAGAGGTGCCTTCCCCTGCCTATTAATTTTCTAATGCCAAACACTGAGGAATATAAAAATTGGAACCTGGAACATCCAAAGGAGTGGAGGAAACTTAGGGGATATCAAACCATGTCACGCTGCTACTCTTAGAGAAGCAGCGTGGCTCAGTGGAAAGAGCTTGGGCTTCGGAGTCAGAGGTCATGGGTTCGAATCCCGGCTCTGCCACTTGTCAGCTGTGTGACTGTGGGCGAGTCACTTCACTTCTCTGTGCCTCAGTTCCCTCATCTGGAAAATGGGGATTAACTGTGAGCCTCACGTGGGACAACCTGATTACCCTGTATCTACCCCAGTGCTTAGAACAGTGCTCTGCACATAGTAAGTGCTTAACAAATACCAACATTATTATTATTTCTTCCCTGGGGTGGAATTTCTGGGGATTGGATTTCTATGGATGACGAGGAAGAGACTTCTAGGTATTGGTGAGGGACAGTGAGGGAGGAGTGCAGCAACCTCTTGCCTCTTCCAGACAGATGGAGGTTACTCTAAATGTCACGGGGCAAATGTCCTTATGCTCTCTGGGATAGTCCAACCCTGTCCTGTTCTAAGTCCTTAATGTTGCCCATCCTATACCGATACTGGAGAAATTGAAGCTGGCCTTCTCCTGTAAGTCTGCGGTGTACAGGATACAGTTGCCATTCAGCTCTTGGGTGAGACTTCTAGGTTTGCGCCATTTTAGCTGGGAACAAAGCTAAGGGAAAGAGGAGGGGAGAGAAATGATAAGCTACAAATCTGGAACTCAGAAACTATTCAGTCAGCAGGAGCCTCCCATGGGGCAAAGAGACCCTGGTTGGGATACTGAACATGGAAAAGGGGAGCTTGGAATGCATTCCTGGTGTTTGTATGAGTTGGCCATCCCTTTGTTTGGCATGTGACTGAGATGTGAAGCCTGCCATGGGTTCCTACTAGCCATTTGTCATTTAAGACAACTGCCTGCTGAGGTTGAGTGTTGAGGAATTGGTATCCCAAAAAGATCCTGCCAGACTGGGGAGATTATTCCTGATACTGGGAATTCCCATTGACTACACAGTACAGATTGGAGGAAGATTGGCAAGTAGCTCCTTCATTCAGGTTGAATAATTCAGGCCCGAAAGTAGATTTTTTTGTTGTTGTTGAGTGTGTGTTCGGGGGGAGAGGGTGGTGAGGGGTTGAATTAAGAGTAACAGTAGAAATAGTAATAGCAGTAGCAGGATTTATTGAGCACCTACTTGGTGCAGTTTATTGTACTAGGTCCTTGGTAAATACAAAATGACAAAGAGACAAATTCCCTTCCCACCAGGAGCTTAGACTCTATCAAGAATTAGCCAGTTTCCCAGAGACATCTTATTATAACCCAACTTTTCCATTATTCCAGAGTAGGACCTTAGCCACCTCTGTCTCTTCTCAGTCCCAGAAATATCTGTTCAGTTTGGCTCCAGTTTCTAGAAGGAATTGGGTGAATTCATGGAGGAGAAGTTCATAATGGAATGTTAGAAGGAAAAGTTAAGGAACTTGGATCCTCTTCCCTCAGTCATGGTGATGAATGTCAAAAAGAACCCCCATCCCACTGTTCTGTCTGTTGCCCCTGCTGGAGATAGATGACTGTATGACTGAATCACTGATCTGATTCAGAATGGCATATCCTATGTTTTCATATTCTTAGATTCCTTTTAATACACAAATGTGGAAAATATGTACATCAATGCATTAAGTATGGTTTCTTCTGCCAAACAAAAGTAAGAATTCTCCTAGGTTATCTGAAATTCCCATTTTGCTTTTTTACAAGTCCTACCCCTTCGAGCTTCTCAGCCAACATCTTAGTCCACCAAAACACTTACCAAGATCTGTTCGGAATTTCGAGCTAAGGTGAGTCCACTCCCTTGAAGACTTCCATCATGGACACGTGCTGAAATGGTGAAAGCTAAATCAATAAGTGGGAAAGGGTGGTTGTCCTGTTGTCTTCCACTTTCTGTGTTCCCTGCAACCAGCTCCCAGCACTTGTTTATTTATTCATTAATTCAGTCAGTCGTATTTATTGAGGGCTTACTGTATGCAGAGCACTGTACTAGCACTTGGGAAAGTATAATAGAGTCATTCTCCTCAATACCTAGAACAGTGCTCTTGAGGCAGGAAGCCTTCAGTAAATGACTGTGGCTGAACATCTGCTGTGTGACCTTGGGTAAGTCATTTAACTTCTTTGGGCCTCCAGTTACCTCATCTATAAAATGGAGATTAAGACTGTGAGCCCTATGTGGTATAGGGGGTGGATCCAATCTGATAATCTTGTATCAATCAATCAATTGTATTTATCAATCAATTGCAGAGCACTGTACTAAGCACTTGTAAGAGTACAATGTAGCAGTATAACAGAAACATTCCTTGCCCACACAAGCTTACAGTCTAGAGGTAGTAGAGGGAATATCTATCACAGTGCTTAGTACAGTGCCTAGCACAGAGTAAGCACTTAACAAATCTCCTTTAAAGAACTTAATTGCCTTGCCCCCTCCAACCTCACCTCGCTACTCGCCTATGGAAACCCAGCCCACACACTTCGTTCCTCTAATGCTAACCTCACAATCTCATCTATCTCACCGACGATACAGTGGCTCAGGCACTGTATTAAGTGCTGGGGTAGATACAAGGTAATCAGGTTGGACTCAGTCCCTATCCCACTTGGGACTTCCAGTCTTAATCCTCATTTTACAAATGAGATTACTGAGACACAGGGAAGTTAAATGATTTGCCCCAGGTCACACAGAAGACAAGAGGCAGAGCCAGGATTAGAACCCAGGTCCTTCTGACGCCAAGGCCCGTGCTCTATCAACTATGCCATTCTATTTGTCTTGATATTGTCTTGCTTTGTTAACTCTGTTGCCAGTTGTTATTTTTAATCTATTGTTACCTTTGTTTTCATCTAATAATAATAACTGTGGAATTTGTTAAGGGCTTGCTATGTGCCAGACATGGATACAAGTAAATCAGGTTGGGCACAGTCCCTGTCTGACATTAGACTTAAATTCTCAATTCCCATTTTACAGATGAAGTAACTGAGGCACAAATAACTAAAAAATGACTTGCCCAAGGTCACATAGCAGATAAATGGCAGAGCCAGGATTAGAACCCAGGTCCTTCTGACTCCCAGGACTGTGCTCTATCCACTAGACCACAGTGTTATCCCCGACTAGTTTGTGAACCCCAAGGGAATTTCATCTGATCTGTTCTTAGCACAGTGCATGTTTAGCACAATGTTTGGCACATAGTAAGCACTTAATAAATGCCATAATTAATTACTTTTCAGGGCCTAATTAGTCAAACACTGCCTTGTTTTCTATATTTTCTCTCCCACCCTGGGACAGAGATCTACTTACAAACAGAGTCACAGATGATCTTATCCCGGATGATAGAACATTTGAAGAGTCTCCCAACTTTGTTTCTTGGAGAACTGGTTATAAGGAGACTAGCAATGAAAAATATAAAAATAAACTGAGTTAGAGATGGCAAACTAAGTCAGATCTCATCTCGCCCCCAGAGAACAGGTTCTTCTCTGTTTCTGGTTTTCAAGGGTCATTGCTACACCCCCAAATGGACCCCAGACCTAAGAGATGATAATTGCTATCCTATTTGGGTTCTCGAACCTATGGAGCGGGAGAAACTGGATGTGGAGGCAAAGAAGAACATGAAACAGTTCACTGGGGAAATGGGTTGACTAACTACTCCTGTAATTAAAATATGTCCATGGTAAAGACTGTGAGATCTTGTTTGGGTGTTGCGGTTACCTAGGTAGATGGTATCTTTGATTGCCAGGGTCACATTCCTGGATGGAAATCCTCTAAAGGAAGTGAGCAAAGGGTTGGGAAAACTGGGAGAAGCAACGCTCAAGCAGAACCACTGTTGCTGTCTGCTGTGCATGAGGGAACCTCTGTTCCTGCTAGCAACCAAGCAGGTCATTTCTATGACAACTGTCTCCCGACCTCTTCCTCTACCACCCACTCTTTCTTCCTCTTCCCCAACTCGGCCGCGCACTCAATTTTGACTAAGTGTCTGTGGGGTTGCACAGCCCCAATTGGGTGCCATAGAGATTATGAAGTTTTGTTTCCATGTGGAGTTTACAATCTAAGTGGAGGGGTACAGGGCTGGATTAAGGCTCCGAAAGGCCCAGGGCAGAGTTCGGGTGGGTCCTCCAAAGCCAAATTTCATCTCCTTCTGTCCTCCCTGAAAACCTGCCTCCTATTCATTCATTCAATTGTACTTATCTAGAATTTACTGTGTGCAGAGCACTGTACTAAGCTCTTGAGAGAGTACAATACAACAATCAACCGACACATTTACTGCCCACAACAAGCTTACAGTCTAGAGGCTGAGATTTCAGTCTAGAGTTTACAGTCCTAGTGTGTGTTTCCCTCTCCCTTGGTTCCACAGCTAATATTCAGCACCTTGGAGGACCCAGCAAAGTTGAGGGTGGAGAGGAGGATATTACAGTCTAGGCGCTGGGGATACTTGGTAGGGATGTGAGCCTCCCTGGCTGTTATGGGGGAACCTCTGGGGACTGTGAGTTCAAGGCAGATGTCTCTTCTGGCCAATGGTAAGAGAGTCCTTGTCCACCGGGGTTGGCAGGACCAAACTTCAAGTGGAGGCAGAGCTAAACAACTGAAAAGAACAGTGCCCAACCTTGGGAGAGTCAGGTAACACCTTTAAAGGTAACCAATTTGTTACACTTCAGCCATCTGGCAAAGCCTTAACTTCTTCAGAACTAAAACTCGAAGAAGGAACAAAAGAATATGTTGATGAGGCAGGGGGATCAACAATAATAACAATAATAATAATAATAATTAATTATGAAGAACTGTGAAATGACTTGCACAGGCATGGTTTAAACTAAATGAGGTGGGCCTGAAAGGGAATAAAAGTAATGTAAATTTGAAATCTGCTCAGTAACACGGACAAGTAGTCTGCCAGGCCTCATCTAGACTCTAACAGTACTCTTCTAGAGTCAGCTGTGCCAGGTTGGCTACCAACAGCCCTCGCAGATGCCAAACACAGACACACACAGCATAGAAAAATGACATCCTATGCAACTCTTTGCGGAAGCCCATCTGCCCCTGACTCACACTGGAGTCGTCACACTCCCCTTTCAGGGCCCCTTAAAAGTGTGAGCCACTTCCGAGCCCCGGAAGTGCTTGGTAAAAATACCATCTCTCTCAAGTCCACAGCCCTCAGAGGTTCTCCCATCACAGCCAGGAAAGCTAGCATCCCTCCCAAGTATCCACAGGGCCTAAATTGTAATATCCTCCTCTCCAGCCTCAACTTTGCTGGGGGCCCCAGGGGGCTGACACCTCAAATGAACAAGGGACAGATTAGTGGAAAACTGGACTGCTCTGCATTAAAATGGACAAAGGGCCACATTAGATTTCTGGGCTTGGGCCAGTTCCACAGCACTTACCAGGCCTCTTGGCTTTTTTCAGAATGCATAAGGACTTCAGACACAAAGTGAGTGGAAGAGGTGATCCACTTTTTGTTGATGTCAATATTGAAACTCCTCAGGGAAATGATTGCTGTAAAAAATGGCAACATTGTTTTTCTGTAAATTAAATATCTGCAAATAGAATATCGAGAAGACATGCATCTTCTGAATTTGAACACCTTCTCATGATCTTTCCATTATCTTCTTTCAGACTTCTATAATTTGGGGATTGTGCTAATATAGTGGTTATATTTCTAATAGGGGAAAAAGAGTGATTTCATCATCATCATAATAATGGTATTTGTTAAGCTTATATTATGTGCCGGCACTATATTAAGAGCTGGGGTGGATACAAGCAAATCAAATAGGATAAAGTCCCAATCCCCATTTTACAGATAAGGTAACTGAGGCACAGAGAAGTGAAATGACTTGCCAAAGGTCACACAGCAGACAAGAGGCAGAGCGGAGATTAGAACCCATGACCTTCTGACTCCTAGACCTGTGCTTTACCCACTACATCTCGCATGCTAAGCTAAACCTAGATTGGGAAAACTGCTTTTTAATGTCCACTTCCATAGGAACCAGGAGTAAATAAAGGGACTTTCCAGTTAGGCTTCTTGACTCGTTTCATGAAAACAGAGTGTTTTAGCAGAAGAGAGCTTCATGACATAGAATTTCCCACAGAAAATATGTTATGTGCATCCCTGCATTCTGAAGTTCCAAAAATAACCAAAGCAATAAACACACATCTTAAAAAGCAATAAAAACAAAAATAATTCCAAGGCCAGGTAGCAATGTAAATATGATCCAATAATAAAAACTTACAAACTGGGTTTTATAATATATACACAAGTAAGCATTTCATTTTCTAAGCATTGCCATGCTCATCTTACTCTTCAAGAAGACACCTGGTACTAACACACTAAAGACCTATCATTAATCTCTTGCCAGTTGGAGAAAAACCAGCTGTAGAATTGGGCTTTTAATTTTTCTATTTGAGGCTGTCAAAGTACTTCAAAGGTTGAGGATGTGGGAAAGGAGCTAGAGTCTGAAAGAGGAAGGTGTCTGGGCCAAATTTTGCACACACTGTCTAGTGCCTCAGTTTCCTCAACTGCAAAATGGAGAATCAATACTTGTTCTCCCTCCTACTTAAACTGTGGGTCTCATTTGGGACAGGAACTGTGTCTGATTTGATTAACCTGTATCTACCTCATTCTTAGAACAGTGCTTGACACATAGAAAGTGCTTAATAATTCATTTTTTAAAAAAGTGCTAAATGAAGAGCATCATAGTGGAGTGGAGTGTAAATATATTTTGGAAACGATAGTGTAATCCTGAATACCCCAGATAATCTGATAGTTGTTCCCATTCTCAAGGTGGGCAAGTGGCTTGTTGTGCACCAGCACAACTCCCTAGAGCATGAGAGGCAGTGTGATCTAGTGGAAAGAATACAGGCCTGGGAATCAAAGAACCTGGGTTCTAGTCCTGGATCCATCACTTGTCTGCTGTGTGACATTGGGCAAATTGCTTTACTTCTCTGTACCTCAGTTACCTCATTTGAAAAATGGATATTGAGACTGTGAGGTTCATATGGGACAGGGATTGGGTCCAACACAATTTGCTTGTATCCACCCCAGTGCTTAGTACAGTGCCTGGCACCTAACAGATACCACAACTATTATTATTATTTTCTGTGCATCACGTATCCTCATCTGTGAAATGGGGATTAACACTGGGAGCCCTATTTGGAACAGGGATTGTGTCCAACTCGATTATGGTGTATCTAACCCAGTACTTAGTACAATGTCTAGCACATAGCGCTTAACAAATACCATAAAAAATAAAGGAGTAGTCAGAGAGACAGGAGGAGAATCAGGAGAGGAAAATGTGAGTGGAGCCAGTGTTAGATAAAATTTCAAGGAGAAGAATGTCGAACGCAGCTGAAAGAATAAGGAGGATTAGGATGGAGTCAAGGCCATTGGATTTGGCAAGAAGAACATCATTAGAATATCAATAGTCATTTTAGAAAGGACAGTTTCCATGGAGTGAAGGGGGCAAAAACCAGATTGGAGGAGCTCAGGGAGAGAATTGGAGGAGTGGAAATGGAAGTAGAGGGTGTAGATAACTTGCTTCAAGGAGTTTGGAGAAAGCAAACCAGACAAAAATTAGCTAAAATGAAAGTGGGCATGTCATAGGCACCACTGGCTCATATGCTGGACATTTGTCTGGTTTTATCCAGGGCAATCTTGTTTCCAGCTGATCTATCATCCCCTATTTAAAACAGCTATGGCCCTAGATGACTTTTTTGTCCAAGATTTTTATTTTTAGTGCTTGGCCACTACACTTGTGATGCTCACTTCTAGATCACAGACCTGGAAGTGAACACAGAAAATCTAGAACAAGGGAGTCATCAGGGGACCCCTTGGAGAAATGATCTAGGTTCAAGTGGACTTCCATTAATATATTTCGCATGACGTCATTATGTTGTGCAAACTGCTTCGCATGTCATCACAGGGGCCTGGGTGTTCAGTCTCCACTGATGTCTTCGTGGTCACCCTAATTGTCCCACTTGCAAGTTGATGCTGCCTCCCTTTCCATTCTGACCGGTTGAATGATTTGTTTATGGCTTGGCAGGAGACAAGGTGGTGTTTGGTGAAGCCTGGTTGCACTTATCTGTACTCCAAAGTCATTTGTCAGGTGACTAGAAGTGAAATGGCAGATAGTCACCAGCAAGAGGTGGACAGGCTTCTTCATACCTCCTGTAGCTTGGCTAGAGAAGCAGCGTGGCTTAGTGAAAAGAGCATGGGTTTGGAAGTCGGAGGTCGTGGGTTCTAATCCCATCTCTGCCATATGTCACCTGTGTGACTTTGGGCAAGTCACTTAACTTCTCTGTGCCTCAGTTACTTCATCTGTAAAATGGAGATTAAGACTGGGAGCCCCATGTGGGACAGCCTGATAATCTTGTATCTACCCCAGTGCTTATAAAAGTGCTTGGCACATAGTAAGCACTTAACGAATACTATTATTATTATTATTACTAAAACTCACTAGGATTTAGGGATGCAGGCAGATGAAGGAGAGGGAAGAGAAGAGAAAGTTCAACGTTAAACATCGGTGTTTAACCGATGAAACAGCAAGGAAATTCATCCAGAGAAATGGGCTGAGGATCAAGCCCAAGGTGAAGGGTGCACAGGAAACACACTCCCTCAAGAAGAGGAACATGAAATCTTTGGAGTCAGTGATCGTGGGGTTGAAGAAGGAGGGCTCTCTGAGCTCTTTCTAAACAACAAGGCAGCATATGAGAGAAAGAGGTAAAGAGAAGAGTCTGTGGTTGCATGTGACAGACTTGAATACTGCAACACCTGTTTCCTCAAGAAAACCACCCCTCTGATATCATGACTGACTGTATGTGAGTTCCTAGAGCAGGGCTGAAGTTTCTAAGCAATCATTGGATTTATTGAACACTTACTTTGTGCAGTACCCGAGGCTAAAAGTTGTGGAAAGTTCATGTTCTATACACTAAAGGCAGCCTGAGTGAACTTAAGTGGCTTCCAATTGTTCCCTGAACCTCCACAAGCACCCTCCCAGTGACTGGGAGTCAGAAGGACCTGGATTCTAATCCCAGCTTTGCCACTTGCCTGCTGTAGTTACCTTGGGCAAATTACTACACTTCTCTGTGCCTCAGTTATCTCATCTGTAAAATGGGGATTGAGACTATGAACCCCAGGTGGGACAGGGATTGTAACCAACCTAATTAGTTTGTGTCTACCCCAGCTCTTAGAACAGTGCTTGACATAGTAAGTGCTTAACAAATACCATTATCATCATCATATTCCTCAGGATGTACATAATATGGGGGAGATGGCGGCTCTTTCCTGAGATCCTGCTAGCCCTTAAACCACCTTTCACCGCCTCACACTCTGCCCCTTCCTGCCCAAATGTGGGGCCGTTGGTGGCCTCCCAACTTCCTGTCACTGCTTGTGGGGGGCACCCAGAGGGTGTACTTTTTCCAGGCCAATCAATCAATCAATTAATCATATTTACTGAGGGATTACTGTGTGCAGAGCACTGTACTAAGCACTTGGGAGAGTACAAAATAACAATATACGGACACATTCCCTTCTCACAGCGAGCTTACAGTCCAGGTGGTTACTTATTTAGCCTGCTTTTCATCTTTTACTAAGGTTTCCTGTGGCTCCAGACCTTGACTTCTGGGAGCTCATTGTAGACAGAGGCCAAAATGTGGGACAGCAAGAAAGAGTCTATTAAATGGAAATTGTCTGGCACATTTTGCTAAGTATGAAAACAAAGTCTGTCTGCAGGCATGGGTTCTCTCTCCAGTGCCATTTGTTGATAAGTAGGACAGCTCTCCAGTCAATTCCACTACTTAATGGCTAATTGGAGAAAACACTGTTGAGGTGGAATTTTAGAATTCTTTAATCAATCAATTGTATTTACTGAGTACCAGTGGAAAGAGCATGGGCTTTGGAGTCAGAGGTCATGAGTTCAAATCCCAGCTCTGCCACTTGTCAGCTGTGTGACTGTGGGCAAGTCACTTAACTTCTCTGTGCCTCAGTTCCTTCATCTGTAAAATGGGGATGAAGACTGTGAGCCCCACGTGGGACAACCTGATTCCCCTGTGTCTACCCCAGCGTTTAGAACAGTGCTCTGCACATAGTAAGCGCTTAACAAATACCAACATTATTACTTACTAAGTGCAGAACACTATACTATGCAAATACAACAGAATTAGCAGACACGTTACCTGCCTGTAACTGGCTTAGAGTCTAGAGGGCTGTAATATGTAATATATAATATGGATAATATAATATTTAATGTTATTGCAGCATAATAATATTATATATACTGTTGTATGAATACATAATATATAATAATATTTAAAGGTGGAGGTGCCCCAAGTGCCTCTGACAAATAACTCTAGCCTTGCACTTGGTCAAGATGACTTAGGCAGCCATTTTCAAGGGTCGGTATAATTACCAGCTTTTTTGTGGAGAGAATCAAAGAAGCAATTTTTTAACAGACTCCACTGATACAGGAAACTAACGGTGGGCATGGCTGATAGGTTATCCCCAGATAGTCCTCACAGTACCATGTAAAGGATAAGCACGTGACAAAATGTGTGCTCTGACCAGCATGAAGCATAATAAATGATGTCATAGCCGCCATATTGCAGAAGCCCATCTGAGGCCATCTGATTCTAGAACATTGTTCCAGGGAGAACCCTGTCCCCCCACTTATCCACAGCCTTTGCCTTTCCCTTCCAAGCCCCTCTGAATGTTGGAACCACTGCCATGCCACGAAACTCAGCAGAAGGTGCTGAGGTGTCGGAAGGAAGGACTATGAAAATTACTTGTTTACTTGTTTTGCTGTCTGTCTCCACCCTTCTAGACTGTAAGCCCATTGTGGGCAGGGATGGTCTCTCTTTATTGCTGAATTGTACTTTCCAAGCACTTAGTACAGTGCTCTGCACACAGTAAGCGCTCGATAAATATGATTGAATGAATGAATGAAAATACCAACCTATAGGTATCTGGTGCCCTATTTGTTCTGTCAGGGGATTGACCAACTAAAAACTGGATGTCAGATCACTCTTCTGACAAGTGACTGAGAAAAATGGCTAATGTCAGGCAAGGAGCTGCTCTTCATGAAGATGGAGGGCTCTGGAAATAATCCTACATTCATCCCTGCAAGGCAAGGTTTGGGCAGGAAACCTGTCGTCAAATTCTGTTATGTTGTACTCTCCCAAGTGCTTAGAAAAGTGTAGTAAGCACTCGATAAATATGATCGATCGATTAACGATTGAGAACTATACTAGTAGGATCTATACACACAGACCTGACCTAATGAGCTATCAGACCTGAATTCTTGGAGAACCACGAACCGAGGACACAAGAGAAGAGGGTCAGTGGCACCCACCATGCTGGAGATTCCATCGCTTCAGAGGTAGCATGTTAAATCCAACAGACACCATGAGTCATTTTTGCCACAAAAACCACACGTCTAAAGAGAATGTAAAAATGCTCACAACTACGGAGCCCTTGAATAAATTTGGTGACACCTGAAAGCAACGAATGTCAGGCTGGGTGGCCTCCTGCAGCCGCCAACATTACGAACCGCTCAAACCGCAGCCCCTCTTCACTGCCAAGGCAAGGCAGGGGGAAACAGACGTCTCCTCACCTACACAAACCCACTGGGTGCAGCTCTACAAAGTGCGGCTCCAGCTCGCTAAATCTTCCGAGCCCTCAAACACCCTACAAGTGGAAAGCAATCCCAATCATTAAGGGTAGTAATGGTATTTACTGAACATCTACTGTATGCAACACAGCACGCTAATCGCTTAGGAAAGTTTGAAAGAAGCAAGATATATTCTCCCTGACTTCAAGTCACTTACGGGCAGACTTTCTTAGGGAGGCTGGAGGAGGAAAGTACTGCTAGAATCTTGCGCCTGGAATCAGGTGTCTTGGGATCTGGGAGAAGGTGTTGGGTTTTGTCCTCTCAACTATTGTAAAGGCTATCACTTACCTATTTTTTACTTGCTTAATCAATCAATCAATGGTGTTTGTTGAGTGCTTGCTATGTACAGAGCACTGTACTAAGCACTTGGGAGAGAACAATGTAACAGAGTATGGCCTAGTGGGTAGAGCATGGGTCTGGAAATCAGAAGGACCTGGACTATAATCCCTGATCGGCCAGTTGTCTGCTGTGTGACCTTGGGCAAGTCACTGTGCCTCTATGCCTCAGTTACCTCATCTGTAAAATAGGGATTAAGACTGTGAGCCCCATGTGGGAAGGATTGTGTCCAACCTGATTAGCCTGTATCTACCCCAGTGTATAGACCAGTGCCTGGCACATACTAAGCACTTAACAAATACCATTAAAAAAACAGAGTTGGTAGACACGTTTCCTGCTCACAATGAACTTACAGTCTCACAATCCCCTCCGTGGATGGCAAAAGTCCAGTGGGCCTTGGACCAGTGGGGGCAGGAGAGGGAAAGGGAGGCCACTAGAGAAGACTTTTCCTCTCAGGGAAAGACACCTAGGAATCTGTAGGGTCCCCTTTCAGCATTTAGAAGATGTAGTTTAGGGAACTCATCTCATCAACCCATCTGCCTATTCCAGTGCAGTAACAAGGCTAGAGTTCTGGGTTCTACCTCAGAAAAACCAAAACCAAATCTAGGCTTGAAAACCAATGCTTGACTATCCCCTATGTCAGGGGCAACTCTTGTATTTAGGTGGGGTGGATTTGCGCATAGTGCTCTTTTGCTGATTGGTGGATGGGCTGCAGAGGAGTCAAGTGCAGTGGGTCTCCTCACCAGCACTGACCACTGTCTTGCAGGCCAGGGACCACCACAAGTCCCATCAGCATATTTAGACCAGGCTACTTGAGAAGCAGGGTGGTCTAGTGGAAAGAACACAAGCCTGGGAACCAGAGGACCTGGATTTGAATCCTTGTTCTACAACCCTGGGCAAATCACTTTATTTCTCTAAGCCTCAGTTTCCTCATCTGTAAGTGGGGACTCATTATCTTTTCTCCCATCTACTTAGATTGAAAACCCCATGTGGGAGAGGGACTGTGCCCAACAAGGTTCTCTTGTACCTTCCCCAGTGCTTACTACAGAGCTCGGCATCTAGAAATCACTTAACAATACCACAATTATGGTATTATTATTCATTCAATCAGTCATATTTATTGAGCACTTACTGTGTGTAAAGCATTGACTGACCCAATTTGCTTGTATCCACCCCAGTGCTTAGTACAATGCCTGGCACATAGTAAGCACTTAACAAATACTACAGTTATTTTTACTAAGCACCTGGGAGAGTACAATATAACAATAAACAGACACATTGCCTGCCCATATTGAGCTTACAGTCTAGAGGAGGAGACAGACCTTAATATAAACAAAAAAAATATAAACAAAAAAAATCACAAGTGCTGTGAGGCTGGGCTGGGCTGGGGTAGTGAATAAAAGGAGCAAGTCAGAGCAATGAAGAAGGGAGTGGGAAAAGAGGAAATGAGAGCTTAATCTGGGAAGGCCTCTTGGAGGAGATGTGCCTTCAGTAAGGCTTTGAAGGTGGGAAGAGTTATTATCTCTCGGTTATGAGAAGGGAGGGCATTCCAGGACAGAAGCAGGACGTGGTTGAGTGGTCGGTGGCAAGGTAGACGAGATTGAGGTACAGTGAGTAGCTTGGCATTAGAAGAGTGAAGTGTGCGGGCTGGGTTATAGTAGGAGAGTAACGATGTGAGGGAAGAGGAGGGAAGGTGATGGAGTGTTTTTACGTGCTCTTCTTCCTCTTTGAAGTCTTCTCAGGTATGTCTAGTCTTTCTCTGATCACTTCAATTCCTTTAGCCACTTTTTAGCACTTTCATCTATCTGGCTGCCATTTTTGTTTCTATGCTTCTGTTGATAGTGCTCTGATTTGATATATTTTTTGTTTCTGTTTATTGCATATGTTCATTTGTATACCTGTCCTATTTCCCCCATTAGACTGTAGGTTTCTTTGAGGACAACTCCTTAACTTGCTCACTTTTGTAACCATATGCATACAGTTCCATTAGCTGACCTGGGCACCACTGACCTTATAAAAAAACTCTCAAAAGCTTCATTTCCCTCAGAAGGGAGGCTGGGCTCAAGGCTCTGACTTGTAGGTCCAGTTTGAGACTGGGTCCACTAGTCTTTAGAATTCTTCAGCTGGTTTCCATCATTCTTAGGTTCAGTTCTAGGTCAACTTCTCCATCTACCTCCACTCCATTGGCAAACTCATTCACTCTCCCACTTCAACTACCATCTTTAAATGGATGATTCCCAAATCTCCTTCTCCAGCACTGACCTCGCTCCTTCTCTACAGCCTCTCATTTCCTCCTGACTTTAGGACATCTCTACTTGATTGTCCCACCGACGCCTCCAATTTAACATGTCCAAAACCTAACTACTCATCTTCCCACTCAAATCCTGTCCTCTCCATGACTTTCCCATCACTGTAGATAGCACCATCATTCTCCCTATCTCACAAACCCATAACCTTGGCATTATCCTCATCTCATCTCTCTCATTCAACTCGCACATTCAATCTCTCACAAAATCCTGTAAGATATGCAGTCATAAAATCTCTAGAATCCACCCAAACTGCTGCCATGCTGACTCAAGCACTTATCCTATCCTGCCTTGACTATTGCATCAGCCTCCTCACTGACCTTACTGCCTCTGTGTCTCCCCACTCCAGTCCATACTACATTCTGCTGCCTGGATCTTTTGTTTTAAAAAACTTTCATCCATATCTCCCCAAATCCTCCAGTGGTTGCCCATCCATCTCTGCACTGAAGAAATCCTCCTTGCCACCAGCTTTAAAGTACTCAATCAGCTCTCCCCCACCTACTTTACCTCACTGATCTCCTATTACAACGCAACCCTCACACTCCGCTCCTCTCACACCAACCTACTCACTATACATCAGTGTCATCTGTCTCACCACCAACCCCTTGCCCAAGCTCTCCCTCTGGCCTGGAGCTCCCTCCCACTTTATATCCAACAGACCACCATTCTCCCCACCATCAAAGCCCTAGTGAAATCACATCTCCTACAAAAGACCTTCCCTGCCTAAGCTCTCAGTCCTCCTATTGGACCTCCCATCTCTCTCTCCTAGGCACTTGCATCAGTATCCCTTAGACACTTAATATTCACTCCATACTACCCCACAGCACGAGAAGCAGCGTGGCTTAGTGGAAAGAGCACGGGCTTGGGAGTCAGAGGTCGTGGGTTCTAATCCTGGCTCTGCCACTTGTCTGCTGTGTAACCTTGGGCAAGTCACTTAACTTCTCTGGGCCTCAATTCCCTCATCTGTAAAATGGGAATTAAGACTGTGACCCCCATGTGAGACAACCTGATTACCTTGTATCTACCCCAGCGTTTTGAACAATGCTTGGCACATAGTAAGTGCTTAACAAATGTCACCATTATTATTATTATATACATCTCCTTAAACACTACCATTTCCCCACTTGTAATTTATTTTATTGTCTATCTCCACCTCTACAATGTAAACTCCTTGTGTGCAGGAAACAAGTCTACTAACTCTCTTGTATTATACTCTCCCAAGTGTTCAGTATTGTACTCTGCACACAGTAAGTGTTCAATAACTATCACTGATTGATTTTTTTATGGTATTTGTTAAGTGCCAGGCATGTATAAAGTGCTGGGGTAGATACAAGGTAATCTGGTTGAACACAGTCCATGTCCCACCGTGAAGTTCACCATATTAATCCCAATTTTGCAGTTGAGGTTACTGAAGCACAGAGAAGTTAAATGATTTGACAAAAGTCGCACAGCAGACAAGTGGCAGAACCACTCCCCCACCTCTCTCCCACCTTCTTAAAGGGCACAGAGATTCCACCTTGCTTAATTTACTCGATGCCTAATAAGGGTACTGTACAGCTTACATTCAATTCAAACTCCTAGCTGCCTCTGTCATCCCAAGGCATCAAGAAAGAGGTGGTAGTTCACTCCCTCCGACTAAAATTCACTCTCCAGTCATCTCTCTATCATCACCAGAAGTCAAACTAATACACACCAGAGTGAAAGAAATGGAGAGAAAGGGAAGTAGTTGACCGTTTCTTCCCCCAGTAACTTCCTGGACTCATAGGGGCAGTGTCCCTCTGGCCAAAATTTAAGGAGGTTCTTGAATAAATTGCATTAAAACCTCATTAAGCAAATCTCTGTGTGTTTTCTCTTTCAGAAAAGCAAGCAGGTGGAAGCCGAGAAGCAGCATGACCTAGTGGCAAGAGCAAGGGCTTGGAAGTCAGAGTAGGTGAGTTCTAAACCCGGCTCTGACACTTGTCTGCTGAGTGACCTTGGTCCAGTCACTTCACTTCTCTATGCCTCAATTACCTCATCTGTAAAATAGGGATTAAGACTGTGAGCCCCATATGGGACAAGGACTGTGACCAACCTGATTACCTTGAATCTACTCTAATGGTTAGAACAGTGCTTGGCACGTAGTAAGCACTTTATAAATACCACAATTAATTAATAGCTACTCCTCAGGTGCCTGATGGTTCTTTTAAAAAGAACAAGGAATCACTGGAACCTTGATTGCTCGAATGCTTTTTTTTGGTCCTTGGTACTTTGAGTTATCCAGAATTTGTTGCATTTCACAGTCTTTTCATGGTTGGATGGCACCGTGAAACTCTTTTCATGTCTGCAAGGTCGTGAGGGAAAGAGAGGAGAGCTGAGGACCTTTAACCAGGTCTCTTACTTGTCACCAGATTTACACTAAGCAGGTCAATCTTAATTTTTCACTGAAGCACATTATACAACTATGACTTTAAAATGTGATTTTACTGTGTTGTAGCTCTTATAATAAAATCTAACCGAGCTCCCAAAACCAACTTGCCTGCTGTCTTTGATTCTCTGCAGCTTCCTGATCCCTTCATTTCAAAGCAAGTTCTCTGGGTTCTTTCTCAGGTTATTTTGCCTTTGCAAGTGACAGACGCTAAGGACATCTGACTAAGTCACTTCATTTTGCTGGGGATCTCAGCACAGTCAATTCTCAAAAGAGAATTGTCTGATTTAGGAGATTAAGAAAAAACAAATTTAAGAGAAATAAATGAAGACAGATTAAATCATCGGACAGATTTGCTTTAAGGAAATAGAGTCTCAAAGGTTATCCCAAGAATTACTCACTCATCCTCAAAAGATTTGGAACCTTAAATGATTTCTGAAGTGATGCAAAGCCTATGAATCATGTAAACAAGGAAACTTTCCTGCAAAATTGCATCTCGGTGAAAATAGGGATACTGTAGAAATGGTACCCGTTAAGTGTCCACTGTGTTCAATGCACTGTACTAAGTGCTTAGGAAAGTACAACAGAAATAAACAGACATGTTTCCTGCCCATCAAGGAGCTCTGACATGCATATCGTCGTGGGTTCCCATAGCTCCTTTTTTCTAAGACGATTAAAATGATTCACTGTTTTCCAAAAACCTTCAACCCAGCAAAAGTAACTGCAGAATAAATACTCAGCGGCAGTATTTATGTAATATGTGATACACATACAGAGGAAATTATTGTAATTTAGAAGGTAAGACTTTAGTAACGGATAACACAAGGTATTTGTGTTTTGAAGCAAAAGGTCCTCAGTTCTAGGTCTGGAGACTATATCCCCACCATTTCCCTTTTCCCCATTTTTCTTTCTCCGCCTTTCCCCTCTTCCACTGCCCCTCCTACCCCTCATTCCTCATTTCCCCTTTCTTTCTCCCCCTTTCCTTCCCTCTCCTTTCTCTCTTCTGCCCACATTTCCTACCCTTTGAAGGAGGGCAGTCCTCTAGACTGTAAGTTCACTGTGGGTAGGGAACGCGTCCACCGACTCAGTTGTATTATACTCTACCAAGCACTTAATACAGTGCTCTGCACACAGTAAGCATTCAACAAATACAATTGATTGATAGAGTCTCACTTACTTGTTAGGTAGAGAAGACACTGGAACAGTCCCTGGGGCTTCATCCCAGCACCCAGTTTTGCTGTGTCTGACGCAGCTGTGGAGGAAGCCCTCAACTGCCAGCAGGGGACTCTTTCTCTGACCTACTTAGCTTCGGTGAGGAGCAGCAGCTTACTGGAAAAAAATGGATAGAATCCTCGTTCTGATACTTCTCTGTTGTGTGACTTTGGGGAAATCATTTAACCTTTCTGTGCCTCAGTTACCTCATCTGTAAAATGGTGATTAAAACTGTGGGACATGAGCTGTGTCCAATCTGATTGGTTTGTATCTATCCTTGTGCTTAGTACCGTGCCTGGCACATAGTAAGCCCTCAATAAATACAAGTGATTTAGTGATTGATCAGACTAACTGAACTGCCCTGTGCCCTGGGAATAGATCTAAGGGATGGGGTGGGAAGAGCATGGCAGCTCTAATCAATGTGTAAACTCTAAGGTTCAATCCATTAATGAAGGTTCTGCATCTATGCATCTTCTTATTTTTTAAGGATTTAATCACCTTGCAACATCCTACCTCACCTTGCTACTCTCCTACTAAAACCCAGCCCACACACTTTGCTCCTCTAATGCCATTGTACCTCGATCTCACCTATCTCACTGCCGACATCTCACCCACATCCTTCCTCTGGCCTGGAACGCCCTCCCTCTTCATATCTAACGGGCAATTACTCTCCTCTCCTTCAAAGCCTTATTGAAAGCCTTCCTTAAGTCCTCCCTTCTTCTTCTCCCCCTGCCTTCTGCATCATCTTGACTTGCTCCCTTTATTCATCCCTTTCCCAGCTCCACAGAACTTATGTACATACCTGTAATTTTATTTATTTATATTATCTGTCTCTCCCTCTAGACTGGAAGCTTTTTGTGGGCTGGGAATGTGTCTGTTATAATGTTATATTGTACTCTCCCCAGCGCTTACTACAGTGCTTTGCACACAGTAAGCGCTCAATAAATGATTGAGTGACCCTTCCCCACTTAACAATGCAGTAGCTATGATGTGTTATGTGGCAAGGGATAGCGGGAGTCTGAAGCCACTCTGAATACTGGAGGAGGTTATTGTTTATTTTGGTATTCAATTTGGGGGGGGGGGGTTTAGGCCTGATTTCTGTCTTCGCCTGATTTTTTTTAAGGCTCTGGGAACTAGTAAATAATAATACTAGTAAAGTACTTACTATATGCTAAGAACTGTCCTCAGCATTTGGTTAGATAGATACAAGACAATCAGAGCACCCCAATTTCCATCCCACATGTGACTGACAGTCTAAGTGGGAGGGAGAACAGGTATTGAGGGGATGATGTGTCTGCTTATTGGCCATCTTGTTGATGGTGAGAGCTCCTATGGTGAATGAACCCTATCTGGAAAGTTTATTTAGAAATCACAAAATCAAAAGTCACCTGAAGGGCTCAGTTTATTTTAATACTTTCCCATCTATGAAACAGGATGTCTTTGCACTTGAATTGCTAATTCTGTAAAGCGCCAGCTTCTCCAGTCCTGGTCTTCCTCTTTTTCTGGCCCTTGAGTCAGACTTTAAACAATGCTAAATTGAAATATATATGAATAATCAGCCTACACTAAGGAAGAATTTTGATGGTATTAATCAAAAGATAAACACTTTTGCCTGAAATTTCTGGATAATTTTGACCAACCTGTATTTTTTAAATATAGATTATCGGGATGATCTGTTGGATCAGATCTGATACTAATATGAGGATGATGAAATATGAAATATCCAAATATGAAAAATCATGGAAAACAATCAAGATGCCTCCGAAAGTCAAATTTCCATCATTAACTACTGTCTTTTGTAGAAGTCTTGGTAACATTCTGCAAACCTCCAGGGTCCCCTGACACAAGATTTGGAGAATCCTGACTTGAAGGAGTAGCTCCTTCTGCCCAGAGGCAGGGGCTTGGATCGGATGGTCCTGAGCTTTCTTCCGGCCAACAGGTCAGTGATCCTTTGGTGACTTCCCCTGAGGATTTGTTTCAACAAAATCATGTCTTCAGGGTCTTTCAGGGAAATTTGATTAGGACACGGCTTTCTGAGTGGTTGCCAAGGCTCTTAAAATGCCACAAGATCTATGGACATATTTCACAGGGGCCCATGACATAGTCTTGACAGTCATTGACCTTTTCTCCCTCTTCGCCTATTCCTTCAGAAGCTTCCCTACTGGAGACCCCACAGCAAAGTGGCACGTATCAGTCCTCTGCTACCTGCTGGAAATAGTTTTATGTTTGCCTCCCCACCCCATTAGAGTGTAAGCCCCTTGTAGACAGGGACCTTGTCACTTCTTTATTCTGCACTTCTCAAACTGCACCAAGTGGGCTCTCATTAAATTCTACTACTACTATCGCACTCCAAGAGTCTGTTTTGCCTCAGTCTAAGGTAATCTGAGACCAACAGTAGAAGACACATGAACACAAAACTACCTCTTCAAGACAGGCTGATTGACAGACTTTGGTATTTATTCAACCTTCTAGGGGACCCGAGGTTTCCCTGGCACAAGGAAGACAGGTCACAGGATGAGAAGTCCAAAGATGAATTAAGGATAGTGTTGTTAAAGGGTTTGAAGTTTATGTTAAGACACAAGCAGCAAAAGATGAAGATGCTAATAACCAAAGAACCAAATAAAGAATGCCTTCTCCTTTTTCAGAAAATGGTTTCATTTTCACTAAAGAATGAACTTAATTGTAAAATGGGCTTTACCGCACAGGTGGCAGAGTGACCTAGCGGAAAGAACATGGGACCAGGAATCCGGAGACCAGGGTTCTAGTCCCAACTTTGCCACTAACCTGCTGGATGATCTTGAGCAAGTCACTTAGGCACTCTGGGTCTCAGTTTCCTCATCTGCAAATTGGGGATAAGATAGATAGTGAATCTTATGTGGTATAGCAGTGTTGCCTAGTGGATAGAGCCTGGGCCCGGGAGTTAGAAGGACCTGGGTTCTAATCCCAGCTACACCACTTGCCTACTTTGTGATCTTTGGGCAAGTCACTTAACTTCTCTGTGCCTCAGTTCCTTCATCTGTATAATAATAATGGTATTTGTTAACCACTTATTATATGCCAAGCACTGTTCTTGCCCCTTATTGGCTTCACAGGATAGCAGGGTGACTCACACAACATCTCAAATGGGTACAGAAAAGTGGCCAGCTCCTCCAACTCATTTCCCCAATCTGGTGTGACTCAATCTAATTTTATCTCCATGTACTACCAGGTTGCTGTGTTCTAAAAATAGTACCTCAAATGCCCTAGAAGTCGGGTGTGGGCTTGGGTGATAGGCTGGCCTTGTCAGGAGCAGGGGACTACCCTCTTGAGGCGAGGGGACCCAAAGTCACTAGAAGTGGAGTAGGACTGCTTCAGAGGGGATGACTCCAGGAGATGCAGCTCCTGTGGTGGTGGTAGATCAGCAGCCATGAGTCTGCCTGGGCCTTAACCCATCCTGAGAACATGTGGACCTATTCAGAAGGTCAGAGTATTCTGATGGTGTCAGCAGCAGATGCCTCTGCTACTAATGGAACAAGGTTTGAGCCGACCTAGAGCATCAGAAGTTCCGCTTCTGGGCTCCAGACCTCATGTCCGGATTGTGTAGACAGAGCCTACTTCCTCCTTCAAGAAGTCCCAGGGCCCTGGAGAGGTTAATGCAGAGTGGGAAGTTTCCTCCCTGGCTTTGTAGGCCTGGGTTATTTGAATAATTTGTTTGGGGAAGCCTGACCACAGAAATCTAGAAGGATACTGTGCAGTCATGACCCCTTGAACCCCAGCAGTGTGGAAACAGTGAAGTAGGGGTGGAAGAAAGTCCTAAAAGGGACTGGGGTGAGAATCGGTGGAGCCAAAGGAGAGGAATCTTATCTTGTCAAAGCTGCCCAGGGCAACAGACAAGGTGGAAGTGGTTCTGGAGGTAGCCGGGGACTTGGGAAGTTTCATGTGGTTTGGAGAACAGCACGGATCTGGGTATTTCCTGGAAAAGTACAATGACTCTCTGATGTGGTGATTAGAGACTCGTGCAATTTGCTCCATCAGCCAAGTAGATTCTGGCTCAGGAGACCTTCTGGCCAACATCTTGTATTTGGTTGTGATTTCACTGGGGAAAAGCCCAGCAGCCAATGCATGCTTCCTGGGGGTAAAATGATGTTGGTCCCATCCCTTTGCAGAAGTGTGCCCCTCCCACTCTGTCTACAACTTGACCACAACACTTCCGATGGCTCCAAGTTGACATTTTCACCACTGCCGCTGCCTCTCTGTTCCTAGATTCTGAGCAGACTGATGGTGAAATGCAGCTGAGAGAAACAAGGCAAACAAACAGCACCTTCTCACCCTACCCTGCCCCACCTCAAGTGACCAACAACTGGGTCTCATCTGTCAGTCAAGTATAATACATTTTTAAGAGGTCTTCCCCAACAAATCTCTCATTTCCTTAACTTGCTCTCTCTGCTGGGTCACCTATGCACTTAGGGCCTATACCCAATAAGGACTTGATTTTCATCCCACAGTACTTATATACATACCTTTTTTAAAAAACAATGGTATTTGTTAAGCGCTCACTGCAATTTGCCCTGGGGTAGATACAAGCAGATCAGGTTGGACACAGTCCACGTCCCACGGGAGGCTCACAGTCTTAATTTCCATTTTACAGATGAGAGAACTGAGGCACAGAGAAGCAAAGTGACTTGTCCAAGGCCACACAGCAGACAACTGACAGAGTTGGGATTACAACCAAGGTCCTTCTGATTTACAGTCTTATGCTCTATCCACTAGGTCATGCTACTTCCCCTGTATTTATTTTAATGTCTGACTCCCTGTCTAGACTGTGAGTTCCTTGTGGACAGGGAAGTGGGGGATGGGAGGGGGAGGGTGTGTGTGCTTGTGTTTGTATTTGTGTGTACAAGCGTGTGTGTTTTAAATGGTACTTGTAAAGCATTTACTATATGCCAGGCACTGTACTAAGCATCGGAGTAGATACAGGATTATCAGGTTGGACACAGTCCATGCCTCACATGGGGTTCACAATCTCAATCCCCATTTTACGGATTAGGTTACTGAGGCACAGAGACGCTAAGTGACTTACCCAAGGTCACTCAGCAGGCAATGGCAGAGCCAGGATTAGAACCCATGTCTTCTGACTTCTAGGCCCATGCTCTTTCCAATAGGCCCTGCTGTTTCCCACTCTGTTTCATTACAGTCTTCAACAATCTTATTACAGTGCTCTGCACACAGCAAGCGCTCAATAAATACTATTAATTATTCTAGTCAATCTAGAAGAAACAAGGAGCAAGCACTGTTCTAAGCACTGTGCTAAACGCTAAGGTAAAAAAATAACCAGATCAGACACAGGCCCCACTTTACACGTGATTCACAATCTACAATGTATGAAGAGCATCTTATCCCTGTTTCATAAATAAGAAGACTGAGGCCTGGCAAAGTTAAGAGACTGGTCCAAATTCAGTGGCCAACAGCCCTGTGAAAGAGATAGAATTAGAACCCAGGATTCCTAACTCCTAGACTATGTTCTGCCTACTAGGCCACTTTGCCTCCTAGCATCTCCACAGAGCTTAAACAAACAGAAAGGCTTGTGGATAAAGCTAGAGCCTGATGAATGAGACCAAGGGCTCTTCCATAAGGTGGTAAAGCTACAAAAGAAGCCGTGAGCAGTTATGTTGTTAAGAGGTAGGTAAGATCTGGCTAGATGTTGGCTGAAGCTTCAGGGGTTCTGTGGAAAGCACATACCAGTACTCTAAATGACTTGGCCTTCAGCAAGCAGGGGACTCTCCCAAGCACTTAGTACAGTTCTCTGCACACAGTAAGCACTCAATAAATACAAGAGATTGACCAAAATATTGCTAGAGTTCTGGCATATGCAATCCCAGTCCTGGAAATCAGCACACACACACAAACATTCTTTTCTCTCTCTCTCTCTCCCCTCCCACTCCAACCCCCATCCTCCGATCATCCCAGTGACCCTTGATAAGCATGTGAATCTCTGTACAAACCATCTGTATGTTTATTTCCAACAGAGGTACCACATATATATCAAGTGGTTTTCCAAGGATTACCCCTCAGGCTATCTTTTTTCATGAATATCTTTTCTGATGATGTAGACAAAGGAGTCAAGGTCAGGCATACCAGACGTGTAGGTGATATTGAACTGGGCATGGTGTCAACACCCTGGAATGCAAAAATACAATTTAAAGTGACTCAGACAAAAAGATAAAAAAAGTGCCCTTTAAGACTTAGGACCTCAGTAGGAACAGGTACAAGGGAGCCTCCTAGAAACTGAAAAAATAAACTGCACAGATTCAAGAGGAGGATGGCTGACTAGACAGAAGTAGTGTAGAAAAAAAATCCTAAGGTCATAGTTGATCAACAACTCTATATAAGTCAGCAATACAGTGCCATCATTCACTCTGTAGGCCTATAAGAAAATTGGGACAAGTTAGGGCTACTGTTCTTTAAAACACATGTCAAAAGTGATTAAAGGGCTAGAAAATGGACCTTGTGAAGAAAGGAAAAAGGAACTAGGCTGTTTGGTCTGGAAAACAGAAGTGCATGTTCAATCGTTTGAAGAATTTTAAAAGGTGGTCACTGACTAATTCCCTCTCCTCAGATGGGTGTAAATGGGCTTCATTTAAGCAGGATAGATTTAGGTAAGATGTGAGGACAAATAACTAGACAATCGGGATGCTAAATCCTTTATCAAGCTAGCAAGAAAGGTTGGAAAATCTGCATCCCTAAAGAACATTCAGGAAGACAGCCACCCATCTCAGACTAAGAAACCTTTGGGGACCAGGGACCATGTCTACATCTCATCTGTAGACTTTTCTCCCAGTGCTAGAGTACAATGCTTTGCACAGAGGAAGTGCTTAGTAATTACTATTACTACTTTCTAGATGGTTTCCTCATTTACCTGGCTGCAGATAGGAGACTGAATTCCATAATCCTAACATTTGTACTTTGCTTCAATCAATAGCATTCAGTGAGCATTTATTAAGTGCAGAGTACTGTCCAAAGTGTTGGGGAGTATTGTCCAAAGTGTTAGAAGGCATTTTGTACAGCTATTGTTTCTTCCTGGGAACAGGGATGATTGTCCCTCCCATAGATTTTGAGCCCCATAGGGCAAGGCCCATGACTTACCCTTCTTCTGTAACCTTCCCAGGACCCACTAGAGCTCTCTGAGAAATGTTTGACTGCAACACACACCAATGCACTACATCACAGGAAGAATTGATCATGAGTAATTTTCCTTCAGAGAAAAAGATTTAACAGTCTGCCCTGGAATAAGACGCCCAGGCCATGGAGGTGAGAGTGGGTAAAATTTCTCTTTTACAGGACCTGGGTCAATACTGGTAAACTTCCACTGGGCCCAACCATCGCTTGAAGGTACCAGAACTGAACATGTTGCCTGCTCTATCCTGGGCTAGAGAGGCAGACGGTCAAGGTCTCAAGGGCTGGTCCTCCTCTGGTGTTGAGTCTTCTGGCCTCTGCGTCGATAACAATCTTTTCCAGGCTTTGCCTGTAACAGAAGACAGAGATTGCTCATAAACTGACAGAATTGGGCCAGTTCATTTCTGGAGAGAATTATCTGGCTGAAGAGATAATCATTATCATCAACAGTGGTTTTTGAGCATCTATTGTGGCAAATGGACTGAACTAAGTGTATGTGAACATATAACAGAAATGAAGAGGCAACATGAGTGGTCTCTATGTAGAACAAAAAAAAAAGTGCTTTCTTAATACTGGAGCGAGGAACCCAGACATCACTTAGTCTCCCTGATTGAAGAAGGCATCTCAGCATATGTCAAGTGGCAGCAGCTTTCTGCTGGGAGGAATTGTCAGCCAACTGGAATCAGCACCCGAAAATGAGAAGCAGTTGATGGCCTCATTGAAAGAGCAGGAGAATGGGAGTCAGGGGACCTGGCTTCAGATCCCAGCTCCATCACTTGCCTGCTATGTGACCTTGAGCAAGTCATTTAAACTCCTCTTTTTTCTGTTTCCTCAACTATAAAATGGGGATTAAATAACTCTTCTCCCTCCCCCTTAGATTGAGCATCGCATGTGGGATAGGGGCTATGTCTGAACTAAAGATATCTATTGCAGCCCTGACTATAGACCTTGACACATTGAAATTGCTTATACTCCACAATTATTATGCCATGGCAATCCTGTCTGGCCTGTTCTATGCAACTTAACTTATTCTGTCCTTCCACACTCCACTGCTACCCCTGACTTGCTTCTAGTTAAGGTCAAATTTGTTCCAGGAACAAGCAGGGCCATGAAGTTTTGTTTAGCTTTTTGATCAGCTCGCCTAGTGCAGAAGCATGCCTGGCAATACAAAATGCACACATTTTGTGTGACTTGCAAAATGTTTCAGTTGAGCATTTCTTTATGGGTAAGGAGTGAGCTTTGAGAAACTGCAGTGGAGACATGGCAAGGAGTTCGAGTTACCAGATCCACTTGGCAACAACATCTATCAATTGTTTTGAGCATTTATTATATGCAGAGAATTGTACTAAGTGCTTAGGAAAGACAATATAATGGTAGATATGTTCCCCACCCACAATGAGCCATAACACTGCCACCTAAGTGCCGGCCAAACTTAGTGGGGTAAAAAAGGATTCCACAATATTCACCATGGCCATTCACAGTGGTTATCAAGGTCAGTCGAGTGGAAAGGGTATAAATCGAGAGTGCTTGTCTATACTGGGCTAGTAGCCACCTGGTATAGGCCTTGACCATCCCTCTCTTCACTTTTCCAGGTCTTGGTTGAGTAGGGCATGAGAGTCTGCTTCCAGTGTGGGAACCTGGGCCCACAAGAGTGAATGAGTGAGAAGGAATGGAGAAGAGAAAAATTGGAAGAACTCAAATATTTAGTGTGAAAACTGACTGAGAATCACACTGAGAATCACTGGAGTATGTGAATATGCCTATAATTTCACTATTTCAAATGCCTGGATTGACCCTGAGAATATAGGAACTGAGATACAGCCAGTGGAGAAAGCCATTCTAGTGACCTTTGTCACCACGATTTTTCCATAATGGGCTTCGCTCTGCCAATGTGGAAGAGCTCACAAGGATCCTGGAAGCTTGGTCTGCAGAGAATTGGAGGAGACACAAAATGTCTGGTCAGATCAGCTAGCTGTTTGTTACCTGTGGGATTTTTCACCAGGTCACGGCAATCCCCAGGATCCTCTTTCAAGGCCTGCAGTTCCCTCTCCCACATGGCCCAGTTAACCTCCTCCACCCTAGAAACATGAATAGAAGTCAGTATCCCTCAAGAAGACACCCAGGCACACAGATTCAGACACTGTGACTCCACTAGGCAAATGTTTCTTGCCAACACTAAACTGAGATTGACTGAGGCATTCGGTAAAATATAAATGCATTTTCAATATTCATCCCACTGAAAGCCTAAAGAGTGTGTGTGTGGTGGGGGCAGAAAACTTAAGGAAGTATTACTATTCCATTTATTAACAAGGATTCATTTTTCAGAGGTAGAATCAATCAGTAGTGTTCACTGAGGAGAGCACTATCCTAAACTCTTGAGAGAATACTTTACGATTAGGATATATGAGCCCTGCCCTCAAAGGGCTTACGGTCCTACTGGGGTAGACAGGCAATAAATTTAAAAATATGTATATAGGTGCTATAGTTGGGGTGAGGAGACAGTGATACCCATGTACTTAAGTGACCTGGAAGTGCTTAGTACAATGCTTTGCACACACTTAGCGCTCAAAGTGGGAATGGGAGGGGACAGGGAGGAGAGAGAAGATTAATCAAGGAGGGACCCTTGGAGGAGTGATCCAGGCACATCTGGGCTGTATAGGAGACTATTGGCAGAGAAATCAGTGAGAAGGCTGGTGCAGTAGTCAAGCCAAGATGCTGTAAGAGCTTGGACCAATATGGTTGCCATTTGATTGGAGAAGAGGGGGCAGAATCTATAAATGTTGCAATGGAAGAATCAACAGGATTTAATTACAGAATGAATTTGGCTGTTGAAAGAGATGGAGGAGTCAAGGACAGTGCCCTTCATATGTCACTAGTGTAGCAAAAGAGGGGTCAGGGACGGGACTCAGACTGGGAATTTCTATAAGCAGTCCCCTGGACTATATCTGCCTTTAATTGTCAAGAGAGGAGGAGGAAGGGAGCAGGAGGAGGAAGAGGAAGACAGGAGGAGGAGACATTGTTAAAGAAATAGCAGGTCATTTCCCATCCAGATTCACAAGCTTTGTCCTAATTGAGGCAGGACCCCTGACTGGACCTAGCCTTCACTCATTAACTAGGTTATGCTTAACCTAATGGATAGAGCACGGGCCTGAGAATCATAATGGCCTGGGTTCTAATCCATTTGTCGGCTGTGTGATCTTATAAGTCCCTTAACTTCTCTGTGCCTCTGTTACCTCACACATTAAGACTGTTAGCTCCTTGTGGGATAGACTGTGTCCAACCCAATTTCTATCTATCCCAGTGTTTAGTAGTGCCTATTACGTAGTAAGCACTTAAATACCATAACCCCCCCCACCACTTCTAAAATAAAACCAGCTCTGGACCACTATTACAGCATTAATATTGAAGATACAGTGGCTGGTCATGTATTGGAAGCAGCATGGCTCAGTGGAAAGAGCACGGGCTTTGGAGTCAGAGGTCATGGATTCGAATCCTGGCTTGGCCACTTGTCAGCTGTGTGACTGTGGGCAAGTCACTTCACTTCTCGGTGCGTCAGTTACCTCATCTGTAAAATGGGGATTAAGACTGTGAGCCCCACGTGGGACAACCTGACTCCCCTGTGTCTACCCCAACGCTTAGAACAGTGCCCGGCACATAGTAAGCGCTTAACAAATACCAATATTATTATTATTACCCCAGCGCTTAGAACAATGTTCTGCTCAGAGTAAGCCCTTAACAAATGCTGTTATCATTATTATTATTATTATTGGAGTGTGGAAGCTGTGTGTGCTGCCACCTGGTGGCTGAAGGATGTGTGGAAGGCGAACTGGATCATTCTCTGGTCCTGAGTTACCAACAGCTCTTTTCATTTCTTTTATGGTATTTATTAAGTGCTTACTATGTGCCAAGCACTGTTCTAAGCGCTGGGATAATACAAACTAATCAGGTTGGACACAGCCATGTTCCCACGTAGGGCTTATAGTCTTAATCCCCCTTTTACAGATGAGGGAATTGAGGCTCAGAGAAATGAAGTGTCTTCCCCAAGGTTACACAGCTGACAGGTGGTGGAGCTGGGATTAGAACCCAGGTCCTTCTGATTCCCAGGCCCATGCTCTACCCACTAGGCCATGCTACCAGGTTTCCCTTTTAAAATCAGACTTTTCAGGCTGATGGGCTCTTTTCCTCCTCAGGAGCCCACAAAGCAGAGTCTTTTGAAGGATCCTGCCAGCTGGGCAGAAGCAAGAGAAAATAATCAGTCATCAGCCCTAAGTGTCAGTTCTGAAAGATTCCAAAGATCCAGAGTCTGCAGGAGAATAGAGCAGGTCTTCAGCAACCTACAAGTCTGCTCTAAGCCAGTTTCCAAGGACACAGACTCTGTCAGGTGATCAGAGATCTGAAGGCAGAAACCCATTCCATTCAGGAATCTGGGAAGCTGAAGTCCTGTGTGTCCCAACTGACTTTGTTCTTGACATCTTGTTCCTGTTTGCTCATAAAAGGTGGAACCCCAAAAAGGAAGAGACTTCATCTGTTCTAATCCTTTCCTATGGTGCAGGTTTAATGCTGGGCACTAAGGATTGGGCAGTGATTGGAAGAGCATTGTGACCTAATAAAAAGAGCACAGGCCTGGGAGTCAGGGGATCTGGGTTCTAATCTCAACTCTGTTACTTTCCTTCTATGTGACTTTTGGCAAGTTGTTGAAGTTTTCTCTGGGCTTCAGGTTTCTCATCTGAAAAAATGGTAATTAAATACCTGTTCTCCCTTGTAGACTGTGAGTCCCATGCTTGGCACATAATAAGCCCTTAATATTACTATTAATATTATTATTACTACTTCTATTATTGTCAGTGTGAGGGACCAAACTTGAGCATGGCCAAGTGGAAGGAGTATGGGACTGAAAGCCAGGGGACTTGGATGCTAGTCCCAACTCTGGCACTGGCCTACTATATGACCTAAGTCACTTAACCTCTCTGGGCCTCAGTTTCCTCATCTGTGAAATGGCGATAAGATAAATTCAGAGTCTCATCTGGGATAGGGACTGTGTCTGACTGCATGACCTTGTACCTTCTGTAAGCACACAGTGAATGCTTAAATAAATAACAGTTTAATTGAGTGTGAGCCCCAGAGGGCCAAATGTATGCTGCCTGCACTATCCCACCCCACCTACTGATAGCAAGCAGAGCATATATATTCTTTGCCCACCTCAGGAGCCCAGAATTCCCACCCAGCTTCCAGCTTACCTAAAGCACCATCGCTCATCCGTCTTCTGGTCTGGGGTCACGCCCACAGTCAGGAAGGTGCCCGACCGCTTCTTCTTCCGCCGGCACCACCAGTAGCCCATCTCCATCTCCAGGACAGCAATGGCTCTCTGGGATGGGAGACTCAGATTAGAGTTCATGGACCAGAGTGTGTTTTAGGCTGCAGCGTGGAATGGATTCTGGGGAGGGGTTCTTGACCCTGGCTAGGTAAATCCTAAACTTGAATTCCCCCAATCGCAGCCCCTCTCTCCAACCCTTTCCATGCCCTCCAGGGAGGGAGAACAGCAGTCATTAGGTCACTAGGACCAGGGTCTGGGCCTGCTTGAGTAATTTTTTTAGCCCTATACCTCACTAACTTTGTTCCCACCAAGCCAGTGAATGTGCTAAGCCACCAGTAGACCCTCTCTTCCATTTCATGCTCTAGTCAGGAAATGAACAGGTCAGAAACCACTTCTCTTACCCCCATCCTCTTCCTCAGGCATAGTCTTTTTTCCTTTCCACCTACCCTCACTAAGCTCCTTTGAATATGGAAGACTCAGTGACTTTCAAAATGGGTGAGGGCACAGTGATATCTGCTGCTATTGAGTTCTAGGTGATATTCAGGTCTGTGCCCACAAACTCCTCGTTGTCTCTGCCAGCGTTTCACAATGTCTCACAGGAAGACACAGCATGGTCTAATGGATACAGCATGGGCCTGGGAGTCAGAGGACTTGACTTGGATGGGTTCTAATCCTGGCTCTACCACTTTTCCACTGTGTGGCCTTGGGCAACTTACTTAACTTCTCTGTGCCTCAGGTACCTCATCTACAAAATGGGGATTAAGACTGTAAATCCCACGTGAGAAATGGACTGTGTCCAATTTGATTATCTTGCATCTACTCCAGGGCCTAGTACAGTGCCTGTCACAAGTAAGTGCTTAATACCATAAAAATAAAGCATAAAAAAAACACGTTTTGACAGTGCAAACCACAGTGGTTTTTCTCCAGCCTCACCAGAGACCAACCTGCAACTTCCAGATGCTCTTGCTGTCAGTGGAGACACTGTTGACCGTCTCGCTCATCAGCGCAATGAGCATGTTGAGCAGGAGGATGTAGGTGAGGAGCACGTAGACCAGCAGCAGAAACATGACAAAGCCCTTGAATCTCAGGTGCTCCTGGAACTCGAGCTCGCCCATGCCAATGGTGAACTTGAAGAGCTCCAGAGAAGCGGCAAACATGCTGCTATAGCTGGTTTTGCCATCATCGTCGTTGCCGCCACCCACCTCGGGATGGGTCAGGGATGTGTTGAGGGGTGGGAGTGGCAGGGCTTCTCTGGTAAGGCTGACCAAAGCTGCAAAAACAACATCAGCCACCGCCTATGAAGCCTCCTGAGGGGAGATGTACTGGGAGTTTGGGGGTGGGGTGGAGGGAGGCAAGTGAAAAAATCTTTACCTACTGCAAAGCCAAACAGGAAGACAAAGTAGATGAGGAGGAAGCGGAGCAGATCTCTCAGGATGACCTGGAATAAGCACAAACGGATGATATACCTTCAGAAGACTCAGAACACACAGCTGCTGGGAAGTGTGGGGAAGGCCCTCTCATTGCCTTGAGGCTGGTGGGTTCTGCCAGGGTCCCGAGACTGCCTCCCCATCACCAAACCCTAACCATAACATACTGCCTACTTACCCAACCCAAATGCCCATTCACAAACTCATGCCCACACCTGGACATCCATAAGCGCACCTAAACTAAGCTATCCAAACACAAATGCATATAATTCTCCTACAATGGGGGTTTGTGTTCTTGCCAAACCCCAAGTTAAGGAAAGAACATCTATAGCCCTCATCTTTCCAACACTGTGGACTTGCGCCCAAGCGGTTCCTTCCAACACTACAGCATGCTGTATTCAGGCAGTCGGTCAGTTGTATTTGTTGAGCGCTTACTGTGGGCAGAGCACTGTACTAACCCCTTGGAAGAGTAGAATAAACAAATAAATGGGCACATTCCCTGCCCACCACGTCTTGTGTGTTCAGACAAGGCCATTCCCTAATTCCCTAACAATGTTTCAGCCAAAATGTATAAAGAAAACATGTTATGGAAGAAACATTGGTACACGCATGCATGGGGGAGCGCGGTCATGCACATGCACACACACATTGACAAGCATCCATCCATTTACACAGGGCCACCCCTGGGGGGACAGAAAGCTTTGGCCTTACAAGATGTAGCAGAGTGCAGGGGTCAGAGGGTTGTGCTTACAGAGCATAGTTTTGGCCTTCACATCTCTCCCATCGAGGCATGAAGCCTGAGGACTAAGCAAGGCCACTGTGCTCCTCCTCACTGGGCCCCAAGCCCCAAGGGTGCCTCTGTGCCACGGGGCTGACCTTCCGGCTGGCTCTCTTCCCACAGGGCTGGTCTTGGCTCACCTTTTGTATCATCACACTGTAGATGCCAGTTGGCTCAAAGCCACGGGTGTAGTAGAGCGTGTTCACCCAGCCCACCACCAAGGAGAATACCAGCACGGGTAGGTACCACTCAAGTTCCATGAAACACAACACTTGGGCTACCACGGTGGTGAGTGACTGGACCAGGCTAGAAAGCAGGAGAAATATCTGTTGAAATCCTGATAACCCACCCAGCATCGCCAACCTCGCCCGGAGAATAATATATCTCCATCTATCTATCTATCTATCTATCTATCTATCTATCTATCTATCTATCTATCTAGATATCTATCTATCTATCTCTATATAGATATCTATCTTTATCTATCTAGATAGATATAGATATAAATATCTATATCTAGATAGATATGTAGATATAGATATAGATACATACACACATATATCTCTCTATCCATTTACTCACACACACACAAACACACACACATCTAAACTGGCATAAGTCCTATCCACATGGGCCCACATCAACCTCTTTCAGCCTCGGTCACATCTCTCCCTGCTCCAGCTCCGTTTCCTCAGGCTAAGAGCCCCCCAAAATCCAATGTTACAAAACTTCATTGTTCAGCTACCTATTCATATACACAGCTACAAAATGAAAGCCAAAGAAGGAAGAGGCAGGTTTTATTGAATCCATTTCAGACCCATTGCTGGACGCTGAATTCCAGTGCTCAGAACAGTGCCCAGCGTTTCGAACAGTTCCTGGCATATAGGAGGCATTAAATACCATAAAAACATTAGATAAAAATAAAATTTAAAAATGTTAGCCACTGAGGTGGGTACTTAGTCTGAGGACTCTGGTGACTGGAAGCTTCTTGAAGGTTGGGACTGTGTCTGCCAATTCGATTGTATTCTCCCAAATATTTAGTACAGTGCTCAGCACCCGGTAAGCGCTCAATAAATACTATTGATAGGATTGGGCATCCTCCCAGAGATTGGAAGGCATTCAGTGAGTGAGAATGGGGGATGATTCATCTTCAGGCTCAAAGGGAGTCTATAAAAGGAAGTGGGGTGGTTGTAGGCCTCTGGAAAACAGGTGGGAGCCGTCATTACTCACCCCCAACCACTTCAAGCCCAGGAGCTCTGATACCTACATGAGAATCTCAAAGTAGCTGTCGACAAACGTGATCCAAAGGAACCGGTGTCTCTTCCAGAAGTAACGAAGCTGCCGGAGAAATCAGCAAGTTGGTTAAGTAAAACATAACTGGGTTGGCATTTTCAGTGTGAAATGGCTGTTTTTTCTAACTGAAAGGCAGATTGGCTGGACCCAGTGGCAAGGGTTTGGGGCTGGGTGCTGGGAGATCCAGGTTCTTGTCCCAGATCTACCACTTGTCTGCTGTGGGTTCTGGAGAAGCGGTATGGCCTAGTGGGTAGAGCATGGGCCTGGAAGTCAGAAGGGCCTGGGTTCTAATCCAAGTTCTGCCACTTGTCTGCTGTGTGACCTCGGGCAAGTAACTTTTCTGTCTCGGTAACCTCATCTGTGAAATGGGGACTGAGACTCTGCGCCCCACGTGGGATTCAGAACTACATCCAACCTGATTAGCTTGTATCTTCCCCAGCGCTCAGTACAGTGCCTGGAACATAGTAAGCATTTAAATACAAAAACAAACAAAAAGAGTCAACCTCTCTGTGCCTCAGTTTCCTCAAATATAAAAAAGAGATAAAATACCTGTCAGACTATGAGCCTCATCTGATCACACTGCACTAAGCCCAAAGCTTTGGTAGATAAATGGCTAATACCATCATGATTGTGAGCTCCCCTCTAGACTGCCTGCTTGTTGTGGGCAAGGAACCTACCTTGCAACTCTGTTGTATTATATACTCCCAAACGCTTAGTAAAGTGCTCTGCACACTCAGTAATTGCTCAAGAAATATCAATGATGGTTAATCGAAACTGCCACATCTGTTTGGACCACCTCCCTACCTATAGAATGGTGAATGTCTAAATCCCCAAGGGTGGCTATTCTTTTCTTAAAGATCCCCAGGGCTGGGGATTCCATGTCCAGAGTATGTACTGAACACCTACTATGCACAGAGCAGCAGCACGAAAGAGTGTGGCCTAATGAAAAGAACATGGGCCTGGGAGTCAGAGGGCCTGGGTTCTAATTCTGGCTCTGCCACCTGCCTGTTACGTGATCTTTGGCAAGACACAACTTCTCTGTGCCTCAGTTTCCTCATTTTTATGGTATTTGTTAAGCACTTACTATGAGTCAGGCACTGTACTAAATGCTGGGGTAGATTCAAGGTTGGAGACAGTCCATGTCCACGTGAGGTTCACAGTCTTAATTCCCATTTTACAGATGAGGTAACTGAGGTACAGAGAAGTTAAGTAACTTGCTCAAGATCACTCACCAGGCAAGTGGCAGAGTCAGGATTAGAACCCAGGTCCATCTGACTCCATGAGCTACGATTTCTCTGTTCACCAGGCCATGCTACTTCTCATTCATATAATGGGGATTTAATTCCTGTTCTCTCTCCTAGATTGTGAGCCCTAAGTGGGACAGGGATTGTGTCCAACTTGATTAGCTTGTATCCAAGCACCTAATACCATTATTATTATTATTGTTGTTATTACTAGGATATGGTCAATAAAAATGAAAGACAAAGCATCTCAAGGAGCTTAAAATCAAATGGAGGAAACAGGTACACCAATGATCTATAAGGAGCAAGAGAAAAAATAAACAGGGAAACCACTGGTAATACCAAAAGCATGGAAAGTGGGAGGAGATATATCTAAGTGCTAAGAATAGCCTTTTGGATGACATGACTAGGATGATAGAAATTGACTGGGTAAGTCCTCCTAAAGGAGGTGGGAAGGCAGGGAGCATTGTGGAAACACCTCATGGCATCACAGAAGTAAAGTCTTGTGGAATTCTTAATGGAAAACATATTTGTGAAGCCTTGGTCCATTTTCGAGGAACAGAGAAAGTACCTAGGGGAATGACCACTGCAGCCTGGGGAGAAATGAAAGCCAGGCTGAGTAACAGTAGTTAATAACTGGTCAGTCAGGAGTGGGAAATGAATGTGCAGGCCTGAGCTAAGCACTGGGGCAGTTATAAAGGAACAAATAGACATGGCCTCAGCCCTCAAAGATACATTTAATGGAGGTGGAGAGATAGGAGAGGCACAAAGGGCTGTCCTTTATACTCAAAGAAGACATACCGATGGGGAGAGTCAACCAAGTAAATGTATAGCTGAAGAGGTTAATGCAGGACCCACAGACCCAACCACAATGTGCACACACAAAAACAGCCCTTTGTTGTACAATCGTATCTGTCATTTGCAGAACGTGACAATGTTTCTGCCTTTGCCATTTGCCTCACTAAGCTCTTGGAGCTTCTGCTTCAAAAAACCCAATTCACTCCTTTCTTATTAATAATCCAACCACAGAGCAGTGTGTGAAAGGTGAAAGAAGAATGTATGCAGTTTACATATCAAGAGAAATGCATGTTTGGTTAGTCCATGTGTGTTGGAGAAACTGAAATGTGAGAGACATAAAAGAACATGAAGGATAGAAACCTAAAATTGACAGGACCCTTGACTTCTTCCCCCACCAAACTATAAGCTCCTTAAGGGTAGGGATCATGCCCAGTAGCCTTTCCGAAGTGCTTAGTATGGTGCTCTGCCCATAGTAAGTGTTTAGTAAATACTACTGACTAATCAACAGCCCCAGGCACAGAGAAGTTAAGCGACTTGCCCAGGGTCACACAGCTGACAAGTGGTAGAGCTGGATTAGAGCCCATACCTTTCTGACTCCCAGGCCTAGTGCTCTATCCATCAGGCCAAAGTGTTTACTACAGTGCCATGCAAACTGTAGGCCCATAATAAATATTACTGACTGATGGATGGTTAAGGGCTCACCGACTCAGAAGCAGGGGATCAGTTTGAGGTATTCCTGCAATTCTCAAATCCTCTGATTTACCAATGTCAGGATGACCTGTCGTTTGGCTGTCAGTAAGCTGAAGACTTGGAGTTATCATTGAGATGGACATATGTTTCTCATGCATTCAAATCCTTATTTGTTCATTCAATCATATTTACTGAGCACTTACTCTGTGCAGAGCACTGTACTAAGCACTTGGGAGAGTACAGTATAATAAACAGATACATTCCTTACCCACAATGAACTCTCAGTCTAAAGGCCGAGTTTACAGTCTAGACGTCCAGTTTACACTACCTGCAGTCTCATTTCCTTTAGATCTGTGCTAATCTGCATGATGACAACTTGCTGATATTATATCCTTTGGTAATGAGGTTGAAGGCAGGGCTTTTTACCTGGCCAAAGAAGAGGTAGAAGCCACCAAACAGGATAAGGATATGTCCCATTAACAGCATGGAGTTCCCAGCCGTTGCTTTCAGGGGTAGAAAGGTCTGTAAAATAAGAGCAGCGCAGGGTTCAGGGTCCAGGCTGATGGATAAAGATGATGAAAAGCCTCTCCCTTTCCCGGAACATTCAGGCTTCCCCTCTCCTGCCCTCTTCTGCTTCCTCTCCCAGGGTTGGATGCCCTCATACCTTCCCCAGGACAGGCTGGTGATAGGCCACCGCCGTGAAGATCATCATGTATATCACATAGCAAGCAAAATTGAAGTAAAACCGGATAGCAAGGGACTCCCATTTCTCCTGCAGCAGTTTGTTCAGTGGCTCCAGAACCACCATTTTGTGCCGGTTCTGAGGTGGAAGGCAAGGCAGGGGAGAGAAAGGAGAGAACAACAAAGAGTTACCAAGCAAGTCCAGTCCTCCAGACTCTTTCTTAGTTGAGGTCTAGGAAGTCACCCTCAGTGTCTCCAGCTCATCCTTTCAAACCTTACACACTGTGAGCATTTCCAGGGACAAGGACGGTTGAGACTTTGGGAAAGGTTCTCAATTCTCTCAACGGGCCAGCCGAAGGTCAAGCATTAAGCTCTACCTGTCTTTCAGATTGGTCATCTGGAGAGAGAAGGACTATCGGATAAGGAAGCAGCATGGCCTAGTGGGATAGAGCATGGGCCTGGGAGTCAGAAAGACCTGGGTTCTAATTCCGACTTTATCACTTGTCTTCTGTAAGACCTTGGGCAACTCACTTCATTTCTCTGTGCTTGTTTCCTCATCTGCAAAATGGAGATTAAGGGTGTGAGCCCCATGTGGGACATGGACCGTGTTCAAACTGATTTACTTGTATCTACTGCAGCATTTAGTGCAGTGCCTGGCCCATAGTAACTGCTTAACAAATACGACAATTATTTTTTATGACAGAAGACCTCAAAGTAATAAGTCTCAACTACCTTGTTCACCCCCTCTCCAGTCAAGGGAGGTGAGAGAGTGCAGATTTCTTGTTCCTTAAATGCATATGAAATCTGCACTGGCCAGTCCTGCTATAGATGGGGACTTGTGGCAGTGACTTTCGGTTGTCCTCCTGTACCCAGTGAGACTATGCCAGTGCAGATCATAGCACCCAGGAAAGGTGAGCCAGCTTTGCTTGCGGCCCTGCTCACCGGTGCTCTGCAGCCAAACACAATGATGTCCAGCACGGAGTTGTCCTCACTGCTGTCCACAGATGACAGGTCGTACAGAGCTGCTTGGACTGGCCCATAGCTCCACTCGGTGAACCTGCGGGAGAGGTGCTGGTATTCCCCACTCATCTCCCTCTGCAGGATGTGCTTGAAGATCTGAAAAGGAGGCAAGGGGCCCAAGCATGAGGGGGGCTGCTCAGGATTCACTAATCCACAGGACCAGAACTCAGTAGTGCTTTAGACACAGTAAGCACACGTGATGACCACTGATAGATTGAGTGATCAACTGTCAGACCCGTGGGCAAGGACAATGGAGAGGCTGCAATTGCCAAAGAGGAATTTCCTACTCAACACAGCTCCCACCTGTTCAAGCCAATATGAGGATTTAAAATACTTCTTCCATAGGCCAAGCTATTGTGTACAAACTTCACATTTCCAAGACCAGCTTCAGAGCAGCCCACAGCCCTCCACACTTTCCCAGGACATACACACTGCTATATAAACATGCACGAATCCGGGGCAGATTCCTCTATATGCACACACACTCCATCTACACACCCACAAATATATTACCTGATCAATTGGTCAACAAATATTTACTGAGCACTCACAAGGTGCCCAATACTATATGCTGCAGGGAATCATAGTAAAAAGCCAACAGCTTCCACCCTCAAGGAATTTACAAACTTAATGGGAAAGATAAGATCAAAAAACACTGAAGCAATTTAACTATAAACATATATACTGCAATTATGAGTTGGAAAAGAAAATTTGATTAAGGAATGCATTTGTCATTTGGAGAACTGGGTTAATCATGGAAAACTTCTTGGAGGAGTAAAGCCTTTAAGCTGCAGAGGGGACTTACATAAGTGGATAACCAGAGATACACCCATGCATTTAAATGAAATGTGGGACAGGACTGTCTAGTGGAAACAGCATTGCTGTGGGACTTCGGGTAAATCATTTTATCTCTGTGCCAGTTTCCTCCCTTTAAAAAGGTGGAGATAATTCTACTGTTCCTCCCAGGGTTGTTGGGAGGACAAAAATGCAATCTAATATGAAATGTTTTGGAAAAAGAGAATGTTGTGTAATTGCAAGATAGCATGGAAACTCAGCACTAGATAAGGACTCTCTTGGTTGTTTATTCACTATAAGTCCTCTTAGATTCATCCTTCACATCCCCCACATTGCACAGACAGGACCAGGATGCCCTCCTGCTTGCGAGCCTCACTCACTTCTATCTTGCCCTCCTTGGCTGCCAGCTTCAGAGGCGTCAGGCCTTGGTTGTTTGGGATGTCCTCCAACTTCATGGAGGGGCAGATCCTGGCTCCGGCCCTGAGGATGTCGTCGTACATGGCGCTCACTAGCGAAGTGTTCTCCTTGGAGTTATCGGCGATCATAACCAAGGCGTGGAGCACTGTGTTGCCTTGGGAGTCGCCCTCCTCGAGACGGGCTGGCTGATGCGGGTTCTCCAGCAGGAATTCCACCACATCCCATTGCTTGGTACAGGCAGCCAGTGAGAGAGGGAGCTCACCTGGAGATGGGGAAATGGGTATTGAACATTAAGTTTTATTATTATTATTATCAGCATCATCAAGGTATGTATTAAATGTTCACTACATTTAGTAAACCAAGGCAACATTCCCTTGGGCTCACTTTAAAGCTAGGCAGTAACCGAGTTCCTTGATTTCCCAAGGCGACTGGCCCTTTCCCTGAGGGGAGTCACAGGGCCCAGACCCTCAGGGCACTCTGATCAAGGAAGTGAATCTTCTTCCACTAAGAAGAATGGTGTGGGGGTCAAGCCCAGCTGGGGGAGACCCTAGGATACTGGTTTATGGCCAATCCAGGGTGGTCTTGTAGATCTCACTCCAAACCTGCAGACTTAACCAACTTCCGGAGGCAAAGAGGAGGATGACACAACACTAGTTTTTCCTCACTGCAGTCACTATGTGGCATGAGTGGCTAGTGCTTTAGGGATCTTGGTCTGATGGTATTTGCTCAGAAAGAACCACTAGTCTTTTGGGGTAGGAGACTCCAGCGTTTATGATGGGAAGGAAGAAAGCTGGAGCCAGGGATGCTCCAATGTCCACTCACCAAAATAGAAGCAAATTCCTTTGCTCTTTTGGAAGAACTGCCCATCAGCCTTCGCATGGACATTTGCTCCATTCTCCACCAGGACTTTCACCCAAGTCAGGCTCCTCTTCTCTATGGCGATATGCAGGGCACTGTGCCCTAAGGAGACAAAGGGAGAGGCCGAGCCCAGGGTTATTATGATTATTAGTTAATATGTATCAAGAGTTGGCTAGTACCAAGGACTGTGCTTACCACTGGGGAATATACATAATAATAAAACCAAACATACCCCTTTTCCACATTGGGCTCTCACTCTAAAAGGAAAGGAGATCAGTTTCCTGTTTTACGGTTAAGGAAACCAAGGCACAAAGACATCAGGTGACTAGACCAAGGTCTCGCTGCAGACAAGTGGCAGAGCTGGGATGAGCACCTCAATCACCTGACTCCCAAGCCCTAGCTCCTAGGCCCTATTAGCTCCTGGGGTAAGAATGACTATCCCCCACACCCACCTTAAGCAGGTCCCTTCCACTTGGTTTCTTGGGAACATGCTATGTATGCTTTTGTCACATGAGTGGGAGAGAACATGATGGAAGAATTAAAAAACATTCTTCCCATAACACTAGTCTGTTCTAACACATTCCATAAATTGGCACAGGTAGATTACTTACACTAATTTGTGTTTCTATGTGATTTTGCGACTGTACAGTATTTAATATAGTAACCGTGTTGGACAAGCAGGTAAAGTATTCTCCTAGTGGAGAACACAATAAGGGAATTCATATCAAAAAAATGTTGATCATGCTGGTGTCTCTGAACTACCTTTGTCCTAACCTATAATTCCCATGAATTCAATAGTTAATAATAATAATAATAATAATGTTGGTATTTGTTAAGCACTTACTATGTGCTGAGCACTGTTCTAAGCGCTGGGGTAGATACAAGGTAATCAGTTGTTCCACGTGAGGCTCACAGTCTTAATCCCCATTTTACAGATGAGGTAACTGAGGCACCTAGAAATTAAGTGACTTGCCCAAAGTCACACAGCTGACATGTGGCAGAGCCGGCATTTGAACCCATGACCTCTGACTCTTAAGCCCCTGCTCTTTCCACTGAGCCACACTGCTTCTGATTTTCCAGTCACATGAGATTCTTCAAGGACATATTCCGTTGGCATTAGGAAAACTCCCTCTACCAAAGAAGAAACCATGATAAAATAAACATGATCCTTTACAAGAACCACACTTCAGAGAGAACAAAGGCATTACTGTACTATAATATGTGGTTACTTTTCTTTGATCTTTGCTAGTGTCCCCACTTCCCTTCTTAGACGATGGGCCTCCTCCTGAGGGTCAGGAATGTATCTATACTTCCTTGGTGCTTAGTACAATGCTTGGTACAAAGGAAGCACATAACAGATGCAATAATAAACAGTTTTTTGAATCTTATGAACACACTGGAGCTAGATTTCATCTGAGTTCATATTCCAGGCCCTTCCCTCGCTGCCGAATTGTACATTCCAAGCGCTTAGTACAATGCTCTGCACATAGTAAGCGCTCGATAAATACTACTGAATGAATGAATGCTTGTGTGTCTCCAGCACCCTTTGAGGAGGAGGACCACCTGTTTCCTTCCCCAAGACCCTCCCATATTTTCCCCTGCAGTCCCAGGTCCAGCTCCCCTCCCAGCAGTAATCACCTCGGTAATTCTCATCATAGCACGTGGCGTTGACCAGTGGCAACGGGTTGCCCAACTCTCTGTCGATCTGCAACAGCGGCAGGATGGTGGCATTCTCCCCGGCCTTGAGGTTCAGCAAGGCTTTCATGAGGCAGGTCTTTCCCGTGTTTGCCTCTGGCCAGGAGAGAAACATTCAGGAGGGTTGTGGGAGTTTGAATCCAACTGTGAGCAGGGTGGGCAGTCAGCCTAGCACTGCTGCCCCTGAGCAAGCACCCGGAGCAGAGGTCTGAGTTTCAAATTGGGACCCCACTGGTTTAGGGCAGGGTGGAGCCTGAATACCAGTGTCTTCACCCTCACCCCCCCCCACCCCTAAACATTATGAGGATAATAATAATAGTATTTTTAAGCACTTACTATGTGTCGAGAGAGAGATACAAGATGATTCGTTTTTTTTGTTTTGCTTTGTTTTTTAATGGTACTTGTTAAGAGCTTACAATGTGCCAGGCACTGTACTAAGTGCTGGGGTAGATACAAGCTAATTAGGTTGGACACAGTCCATGTCCCATGTGGGGCTCACAGTCTTAATCCCCATTTTACAGATGAGATAACTGTGACACAGAGAAGTGAAGTGACTTGCCCCAGGTCACACAACAGACAAATGGCAGAGCCAGGATTAGCACCCATGTCCTTCTGACTCCTAGGTCTGTGGTTGATCCACTAGTGAAAAAGGGGGGAAGCACCTGGAAGGAACAGGATACAGGGGCAGAAACCCAGATGGCTAATTGTGAGTCCCTGAGTCCTTTGGGGGCTGCTTGAGGGGACTCTACCCCGACTCCAGCTTGTAATTGGCGATTTGGAGCTTTGATTTCAGGGGACCCTTTAGCCCCTCTGCCTAGAAGCCAGGCCAGGAAGTGAAAATGGCTTCTAAAGGTTAAGGGGGGATAAGAAGGGTCGTGGCCAGTTGGCCCCAGAAAAAGGAAGTTTCTAACAGGCCAGCTCCAGGAATACAGGCCAAAGGGGCAGGCAGGGCAACTAGTCAATTCAAAGAGTATGTACAGAGACCTTGAGGGAATCTCTCTTGCTTCTCTCCCCAAACAGGTGTTTGGAGGTTCAGAGTGACCTAGTGGGAAGGGCACAGGACTAGGAGGCAGGAGACTTGGGCTCTAATCCCGACTCCCCCACTTGTCTTCTGGGTAAACTTGGGCAAGTCACTTAACATCTCTGTGCCTCAACTGTAAAATGAGGATTTTACAATTTTGCAAATTGTAAGTGGGGATTCAATAGCTGTTCTCTCTTCCCCTTAGGACTCTAAACTCCACGTGGATAGAGACTGTGTCCAAGAACTTGGCCCAGTGTTTACCACAAGAATGATTACCATGGCAAACAAGTTGCTTGTTGGTGGGTTGAAAGAGTGAAACTTCTTGCCGGTGCAGAAATTACATTCCCTGGACCCCTTAAACAATCCTGTCCCATCTCCTCCTGCTCTTGGTCCAGGAGAAGATGGGGTGAGGAGCAGATAACTTAGCCCCAGGATGTCAGCTTGCCCCAGGCCTAGGAGGCAGTCTCCACCAAAGAGCAGGTGAGCTCTCCCAGCCCAATTCTATCCTGCTCCCTCCTCCAGTTAGAAAGGGGCAGTCCAGCTCTCAAGCCTAGCCGGGACTTTGGGGCTGCCATACCTTTATATTCAGAATTGGTGAGGAATTTTCCGGTCCGTTGCAGATACTCCTTCAGACCTTCCAGCTCCTCTGGATCTCCCCTGGCAACAGCTCCAAAGAGCCGATCTCTGTCGAAGCGGTTTGGGTCCTGCTGGTTGCTGGAGAAAGTTGCAGGGTTACCACCTTATCAGTAAAAATAATAATATAATGGTATTTAAGGACTTTCTGTGCCCCACGAACTTTATTAGGCACTAAGCTAAGTCTAAGAGGAAGAGAGACCAGGTACTGTACCCTACTTTACAGAGGAGGAAGCTGGGGCACAGAGAAAGTTTAGTGTTTTGCACAAGGTCACACAGCATGTAAATGTCAGAGTCAGCACTGACTCTCAGTCCTGGATTTATTTCACTAGCCCCAGAGAGAGTTCCCAATTCCCTAGGAGCTCTTCTCCCCAAAGGAAGGAACCATCCTGAGGCAGAAGCATCAGTCTGGACCTGGATTAGCACTGGGGATCACAGCTCAGTCCAGTCAGAGAACCCCACCAACCCACAATGAATTCCCAAAGGTTTAAGAGGAAGTGCTGCTGTTCCACTGGGGTTGTCCCTATGGGCTTCTGGGCTTTGTAGTTCTAGTATTCCTCAGTACTGTGCTCATTTGTATATATTATTTATTATCCTATTTATTTTGTTAATGAGGTATACATCCCCTTGATTCTATTTATCGTGATAATGTTGTCTTGCTTTTGTCTCGTTCTGTTTTGCTCTGCCGTCTGTCTTCCCCGATTAGACTGTGAACCTGTCATTGCGCAGGGATGGTCTCTATGTATTGCCAAATTGCACATTCCAAGCGCTTAGCACAGTGCTGTGCACATAGTAAGGGCTCAATAAATACTACTGAATGAATGAACACCAAAGGTGGTAACTTAACAGGGGCATCCAGAGGGACATTACCCACTGTGGATTTCCACCTGTGGAGAGAAATATATCCTCTCATCCTCCCAACAATTCAAGCAGGACTTCCAGCCTCCCTCTGTCACTATCAGTTTAATGGGGGACACACAGATGATATAATACAAGTAAGCGAAGGATATGAGTATAAGGCTATGTACACAAAGATGATACAATACTGTTAAGGGAAAGATATGATTACAAGGATATTTACCTAATTGCTGTGGGGTGAATACTTTTAGTGCTTAGTGGGTGAGCCTAAGTGAGTGCATGAGCTGGAAAGGAAAAAAGTTTTTTGTTTGTTTGTGTGTGTGTGTCAGTCAATGTGTCCATCCTCTTCTCCCAGAGAAGAAACCCTTCTGTGACTGCTGGTGACTTCTGGCAATGTATGGCTAAGTGATCAATAGCGTCCATCAGGGTATCTACCCCATTCCTCTCTGAGAAGATATATGTTTCATTTTATTTATTTGTGTTGATGTCTATCTCCCCCCTGCCCCCAAGACTGTGAGCTCCTTGTAGGCAGAGAATGTCACTGTTTATTGTTGCATTGCACTTTCCCAAGCGCTTAATACAATGCTCTGCACACAGTAAGTACTTAAAAATTATGACTGAATGACGTCCTAAGAGCATTCTAACAGGACAGATAGGACTCAGCTCTTTAAAGCCTGCTTGCCTCTACTGAGTCCCACACAGTCCATGCCCCCGTGCTAAATACGAAGAGTTGACACTTATGATGACCACCTAATAATAATAATAATAATAATGTTGGTATTTGTTAAGCGCTTACTATGTGCAGAGCACTGTTCTAAGCGCTGGGGTAAACACAGGGGAATCAGGTTGTCCCACATGGGGCTCACAGTCTTAATCCCCATTTTACAGATGAGGGAACTGAGGCACAGAGAAGTTAAGTGACTTGCCCACAGTCACACAGCTGGACAAGTGGCAGAGCTGGGATTCGAACTCATGAGCCCTGACTCCAAAGCCCGTGCTCTTTCCACTGTGCCACGCTGCACCTAGATACCAACTGTCACACATTTCTTTTTTAATGGTATTTGATAAGCGCTTGCTATGTGCCAGGCACTGTTCTAAGCTCTGGGGTAGATGCAAAGTAATCAGGTTTGACACAGCCCATATCCCCAGTAGGGCTCACAGTCTTAATCTCCATTTCACATTCATTCATTCATTCAATAGTATTTATTGAGCGCTTACTATGTGCAAAGCGCTGTACTAAGCACTTAGAGTGTACAATTTGCCAACAGATAGAGACTATTCCTGCCCAATAACGGGCTCACAGTCTAAACGGGGGAGACAGACGGTAAAGTAAAACAGAACGAAACGAAACTAGCAGTCTAGCTTAGACATGAAGATAAATAGAATCATAGAGATATACATACACATCATTAACAAAATAAATAGGGTAATAAATACTATATACAAATATGCACAGTGCTGATGGGAGGGGAACGGGGAAGAGCAGAGGGCGGGAGAGGGGAGAATGGGGAGGGGAGGAAGAGCAGAGGGAAAGGGGGGGCTCAGAATAGGAAGGCCTCCTGGAGGAGGTGAGCTCTCAGATAAGGGAACTGAGGCACAGAGAAGTGAAGCGACTTGCCCAATGTCACACAGCAGACAAGTGGCATAGCCAGGATTAGAACCCAGGTCCTTCACACTCCCAGGCCCGGTCTCTGCTAGCCCATGCCAGCATCCAGCTCCCATTTCCCATACCCAAAATGGAGGGCTGAGGGGAAGGAGCTTCCAAACCCAATTAGGTCCAGCTTTATGTGGGTCTGACCTGACTCCACGGCCTTAGGACCAGTAGAACCTGCAGGCCGAACCCAGCCTGTGCAAAAGGGCTCTGCCCTGAGCTACCATGAGGACTAAGGTCAGGAGTCAGAAATAGGCCATGTTGCCCAGAGACAATGGAAGGCCTCTCCTGCTCTCTTCTATCTCCCACCTTCAAGTTCTGCCCCAGACTCAGCCTTGATTGTGAAACACAGCAAGCCTCCCTGCTGTAGCTGGCTATCCCACCTCTCTCCCCTGAGCCTCACTTAACTTATCTGCAAATTGGGGATCAAGAGTGTGAGCTCCACATGGGACAAGGACTGTGTCCAACCTGATTAACTAGTATCTAAACCCAGCGCTTAGAACAATGTTCCCTTTATGCTCTAGTTGACTCTAAGCAGGATCCTCGTTTATTCTTTAATTCCAGGTGCTGAGTGACGGACAAGCAGCCTACCTTGGGTGGTAATTCACATTGACCCGGATACTAGGAGTAAAATCGCTGTTCTCCTTCTGGAAGGCAGACTCCATAGGCGGTAGTTCATTCTTTCTGCCCTTCCCTTCTGGTCGGGCACTGGCGTTGGCCCTCTCCTCTGGACTGCTGTCCGTCGTCTCCAGCATAAATACCGTCGGGCGAGCTGGTTCGGGCATCTTGGCTGGGGGTTGCTACCCTGTCCCTCCTGGCAGGCTTTCCAGGACCCTAGGACAGAAGCTGGGTTTGGGTCAGGAGCCAGAAATAGGTCGCCTTCTCCAAAGACCAGGGAGATACTCATCTTCCCACTTCAAACCTTCATTTGGGCTTTCCCTTGTAGAAGTAGTAGTGATGGCATTTACTGAGTGCCTACTGGGTACAATATACTATACTAAACACTTGGAAAAATACAACAGAAGCACAATAAAGAAAAAGCCAGCCTCCTTGCGAGGATTACTTCATCTACTTCCTTGAAGGGCTGGCAGCAGAAGCAACCTGCCCCCGAATTTGGACCTCAATTCATTGAGTTGCAAGCCCCAGGGGGCCCACAGGGCATCCTCTTGATACCATTACCCCTGAGCTAAGATTCGCCAGCTCCCACTAATTCCTGAGAAACCCACTGGTGGTTAGACCTGACCTTCTGGGTGTGGCCAGGGGAGCGATGTTCAAATCTCGGTTCAAGACCAGGAAAGGATGATGTTTAACAGCAGAGAAATGACTCAGGCTAGGGCCCAACAAGTGGTCCAGAAAGGCAGCCTCTCTCTCCTAAACTGTTTCATCTTGCTGACCCTCCCGCCATCCCAGGTTGACCTCCCAAGCCATCATTCCTGCTGAAAGTCCTCACTCTAGAGCCAGGCCTAGCCCTTTCCTCCAAGTATACTGCCCTGCTCTGAACAGTTAGAGGAGAGGGAACCCTGATCTCAGGCCACCCTATGGCAACCCTGAGCTGTAGGCCAGGCCGTTCTAGCCTGACACACAGTAAGCACTTAACAAAGACCAAAAAAAGAAAAATAAACAGAAAAAGGGGTGTTTCCTCTGTAGCACAATCCCCTCCTCACAGGAAGACAGAAACCACAAGGACCATGAGACCCAACAGCTAAATGCAAGGAGAGCAGAGCGGTGAAGCTGCAGCAGAGAGCCCTCTGATGGCCTCTGCCTTGGGCGGGGGCACAGACGGTGGAGGCGGGTGGGAGGAAGTCCCCCCCTTTCCACTTCCTGACCCCAAGAATGAATAAAACTGGGGGAGACCACTGTCTCTCCTAGTGGCTATCCTATTGAGATTCCTTCTTGGGTCCCTGCAATCTGGATGGAGCATTATTCACTCAGTTTCTTTCTCACAAGTCACATTAGAATCCATACGGCCAGAGACCCTGCCTCCATGTTTTTTAGTCGATCATATCTCCCGGTGTTCAGCCTAAAGCTGCTGCCCTTCAGCAAACCCTGACCCCTCACCCACTCACCTTCCCTCCCACCTTACTTGCTCGGACAACCGAACATCACCATGGTCTCTGATATAACTGGCCAGAGAGTCCGTGGTCACTGCATAATGTCTCCCATCCCTGGACTGTTTATAACTGGCTTCTGCTCTCAGAATTCCTTCCCCGCTGGTAATTCCCAGGGCTTCTGGACTCTACACAAGGAATGCACTGCCCGCTTTTTCAAGGCAACATTCCTGTTCCCTTCCAAAGCCGGCTTTGGTGGGGAGAGTGGGCTTGCCCCAGGAGGCAGTGGGGTTCTGCCCAGCCCTTCTTCCTCTCTAACTAGAGGAACAGGAAGACACTTGAAGTTTCCTCCAGCTCCACAGTCAGGGTGAAGTTACCAAACCCCGCTTGCTAACGCTACTGAACTCCCAACTACACTACAGGCGGGGGGTGTGGGCAGCCCCACATACTTACCGTGGAGCCGAGCAAACGTCTGAATGGACGATCCCAGACCCAAAGTGAGGGTGGGGGGGTGAGGGAGAGAGGGTGGGTCCTGGACCCCAAGTCGCAGCCCCCCGGGTGCCTCAGAGAAGCCACGGCCACTCCCTGCCTGGAAAACTTCCCTGACAGCTGACTCAGGGAGAGCCAGGGCTGGGAAGAGATGCTATCGACTCCGAAGGGGCCATCCAAGAGAGAGAGTGCAGGATGAGGGGGAGTGCTGAGGAGGGAGAAGCCCACGGAGAAGCGGCTTTGGGTTGTGCCTCGCCAAGCCCCACCCGGCTAAGCGGAGTCACGTTATGAATGATGGAAGTTAACTCTTGCCTGCCCAGGAAAAAGGAGGCTGGGCAGGGTGCTTTGGGGCTGATGAGCAGCGCACCCAGGAGAGGCCCATACACAACTCTACTGGGCGGGGGGGCGGGAGTGGGGAAGGGTAGCTCAAACAACTGGAAACATCTGGCCCAGCCCCATCCTTATCTGGGCAGCCCTCCTCTGCTTGTGCATAGTTCCACCTTCCAGCTCTGGCGGGAGACGGGGTCGAAGACCCAACCGCAACCAGTAACAGAGCCCCGGACCTTCAGCCCAACCTTGCCAAGCTGAGGAACCTCAGACACACTCTGCTGCTTGTGGTGGGGCCCCAGGGTGGGGTGATGACTCAGTTCCTCTCTGCTCCTCAACCCTGCCGCCCACAGGCTCCCCCTGAGTCTCTCCCCTCCTCCCACCCTTGAAGAGGAAGGCCTGGAGAGCTCACATTTTATTGACTGGGGGAGAGGTCCCACTGGGTGGACAGGGCAACACAGAGGAGTATAGGCGAGGCAGTCCCAGGGAATGGATTAGGCAACAATGACCTAATTGAAGAAACACAGGCATAGGAGTCGGTGGACCTCAGTTCCACTCCTGACCCAGCCATTTGCCTACTGTGATCTTGAGCAAGTCACTTAACCGCTCTGTGCCTCAGTTTCCTCACCTGTAGAGTTGGGGTTCAATATCCATTCTCCCAGTCACTTCTCTGTGCCTCAGTTACCTCATCTGTAAAATGTGGATTGAGACTGTGAGCCCCCACACTGGACAGGGACTGTGTTCAACCCTATTTGCTTGTATCTATCCTAGTGCTTAGTACAATGTCTGGCACATAGTAAGTGCTTAAATACCACAATTATTTTTATTATGAATCCCAGGGACCATATCTGACATGATTATCCTGTATCTACTCCAGGACTTAGAACGGGGCTTGACATATAGCATGCACTTAAACACCAGTGATTATTATCATCCAGGTCGGGATGAAAGGGTATGGAGAGCTGTGGTCTGGAACTTTGAGCAACCCCTGAGAGAGGAGAAGATCCGTTTAGACTAGGAGTGACCAATTACTTGGCCAGAGGGTCACCTGGTGCGGCCATGGAAGGAAGCGGCCGGTGTTCAAACCTGACCCGTGAGCTGGATCCAACTGATAGATGAGCCAGATCTGGCCTGTGGACCTGATGTGGCCCTTCCCAGTCTAGACCTTCTCTACTTCCTTCCTCTCCCCTTACTTCTGCTCCTCAGCTTCATCTGGCTGACTGAGTCAACCAACCACCCCCGGGTCCAAAGCGTCAAGTCTCAGAACCAGCACCTTCCAGAAGTGAAACTAGGGTTTTCAGACACTTGTTGACAGATACCCATCCCACCAGACCTGTGGGTTTGGTCGGAACCCAGGGAAGAGAAACCCCATTACTTAGATGTTAGTAACATCCGTTACTTAGGAGACATGGTGGGAGGAGTGGCACACAAGGGCACAGAGAAGCCAGTGCCTCTCCTGCTCTGGGAACGACAGAGCCCAGGCAACACCAAGACCATTAAGAAGAGGTCCAGTGGCCTGTGGGACAGTTTCCACCTCCGAGTTTCCATCCACCTAGGAAGCCCCCAATAAGAGCCTCAGTGAAAACCCGCCCAACTCAGCTACGCTCCCCAGGGGCTGAGCCCTGTGGGGCTTCTGGGACACAGGGTTTTGAGTGATCACTTAAGGCCCTTCCATGTACCATACACCCATACACCATTCATTGGACGAGGAGTGCCTGTGAATAACAATAATAATAATTGTGGTATTTGCTAAGTGCTTACTATGTGCCAAGCACTGTACTAAGTGCTGGGGTGGATACATGTAAATTGGGTTGGACAGTCCCTGTCCCTCATGGGGCTCACACACTTAGTCCTCATTTTACAAGTAACCGAGAGAAAGAGAAATGAAGTGACTTGCCCAAGCTCACACAGCAGACAAGTTGTAGAGCTGGAATTAGAACCCAGGTCCTTGTGACTCTCAGTCCAGTGGTCTACCCACTAGGGCACAGTTCTTCTCTAGGCCATGGATGCAATGTAATGTGATGTCAAGGGTGGCATTTTCTGGAAGGATGTTAATTTCCCTTGATCCTAGGATATTTTTCCAGAGACTTTGCATTTCCCTTCCAAGTCAGTATGAAGCCTGGGCAGCATCACTGACTTGGAACTGAAAGTTTGAAATGGACAAAAAAGCATCTGGTTTGTACTGGAAAAGGTCAGAGGAAAACTGACCAATCTAGCTCTGGAGGCCAGAGGAAGAGACCTAATAAAAGTCACCTTCCTCACAGACAAGCCTAGACAGAGTGAGTGAAGCCCTTGTCCAGTGAACTTACTTTTTAATGGAGATGGTCAAAACTGCCCAAAATGGAGAGAGGATCAGCCAGAAATCACACCGTAGGAACAGAAGAGGAACAAGTAGAAAACGTTTTAGTGACCAGCATCTACACCAAGAATGGAGGTTGGCCATTCTGAGAGGCAGAAGAAAACTCTAGTCTTGCGACAGAAATTTCAAAAGAGGGAGAAGTTGGGGGAAGCATGTCAGTCCTGCAAAATCTGGGGAAAAGTCGGACATTGTCCATTCCACAGGGCAGGTATTTCCATTGATATGCAAGGGAGTCCGCTGCTGAGAAGCAAGGTCAAGAGCCTGAAAGCCCAGGCCTGCTGTCTGGTTCTGGTTAAAATCAGACTGCAGGGACTCGAACACAGCTCGGGGGCCTGCAGCCCCCAGGGACAGGAAGGGAGGAAGGGAGGGAGGGAGGGAAGAATCGGACTGAAAAAACAGCTTGCTTTGACCCTGCTGTTCTCTGAGTCCCAAAATAGCCTCTCCAGGCCAAGATGGGGGAGGAGGATAAGCACACTTCAGAGTTGACTGTGGGGCCTGTAGTCCTCTAGATGGCTTCCCAGGCTGAAGCTCCCCCTCCCTTCATCCTCTTTCAATGCCCTCTCCTCTCCCCCGCCCCCCCGGCCTGCATAACCACAACTTCTGAGCTGCTCTGCAAAGAGAGTCACTGTCCACCATCTGGCTTTAATAATGTCCATGGTTAGTGAGGGGGCCAAGAAAGGGGGAAAAATGCAATTGTTCACTGCGAGACTAGGATTGAGCTGTGGGCACTGAGCCCTAGAGACAGCTGGGAAAGGACTAGAGTTCAGAAAATTTCAGCACCAACAGTTAATTTCCTAACTAACCAAATGGTAACTCCCTAAATCACCATTGGCAACATGGATTCCAGATCAGCTCCATTCCATTTAGACTTATCTGGTATCCACAGGGCACTGTGCTGAATGGTAGGGGGTGGATAAAGAATAAGAAGAGCTGTAATCCCTGCCCTCGAGAACTTTAAAAATCAGACAGATTCTCAGAAAGTTCAGATATCTTAAAGGCAATTTAGAGGCTTTAGTACCTCACAGAGAGATGTTCTATAAATTTATATTGTCCACCTACCCCTCTAATAATAATAATTATGGTACTTGTTAAGTGTTTACTATGTGCCAAGTACTGTTCTAAGCACTGGGGTAGATACAAGTTAATCAGGTTGGACATAGTCCCTCCCCCACATGAGGCTCACATTCTTAATCCCCAATTTGCAGATGAGGTAACTGAAGCCCAGAGTGGTTAGGTGACTTGCCCAAGATCACCCAGCAGACATGTGGAAGAGCAGGATTATAACAACTCGGGTCCTTCTGACTCCCAGGCCCGTGCTCTAACCACTTAGCCATGCTGCTTCCTAGACTGTAGACTATAAGCTCACTGTGGGCATGGAATGTGTCGACCAACACTGCTGTATTGTACTCTCCCAAGTGGTTAATACAGTGCTTGCACATAGTAAAAGCTCAGTAAATACCATTGATGATGGTGATGATGATTTGTAGGGAAACTATGCAGTACAGATCGCACAGAGAGAGTATAAAGTTCCCTACTACCCAACTGGGGGGAAGCTTTTTGCTGGGGGAAAAAAGTCCAGTTAATGAAGGTAGGAACTTTTCAGATTTTTGCTGGGAACTAGTCAGTGAATTGGATCTCATTTCCTCAAGTAGGAAACGTTGGCAAAGCCACCTCCAGAATTCCCCTGTCCCCTGTCCCTCCTCCAGAAAGTCTCCACATCCCTTAGCTTCAACCACAGATATATGTTCTTATGCCTCAGTACCACCTCCAGAAAGACTCCCTTATCCCTCAGCTCCATTTCCAGGAAAATTCCCCTCCTCAGCCCCTCCTCTAGGGAAATTCCCCTAAATTTCAGCCCCAACTCCAAGAAAACTCCCCTGTTCCCTCATGCTATCTGCATAAAGCCTCCTGAGTACTCTCCAATGGGCAAAACATTTGTCCCTCAATCCTTCCATAGCTGACTGAATTTGATACAGGTCAGAGAGTTGATGGCAGTGGGTCTGCATGACTCACTAGCTTACACAGGGTTCCCAGCACCTTCCCTCATTCCCAACCCAGTAGCAGCAAGGGGGCACTCCATGAAGGCATGCCAAGTCTTTTAAGTTGGAGCTTGCAGGAGTTGTAGGTGTGAGGAAATTGTCACCTGGACAGAAAATAGCAGGCCTGGATGTGTCCACCCCCAAATTCATATCACTTGTTATCGGAGCTTCAAACAAGACATATTTTCTACTGATTCACTGATTTAAAAGAAAGGGTGGGGGAATCCTCAAACCCTGAAAGAGGTTGTAGAGCCAACAAAGGCTGTAATGTAGCAAATCCACTCCCCCAGGCAAGTGGGGAAAGATCACAGGATGAAAAGTCTACGTTAAAGTGCCACTTTGTTCTGTGGAGGCAGAGGGTGGCCATGTGACTGGCACATCAGAGGCTAGTCTCCCAGGCCTGGAAGTCAGGCGGACTTGAGTCCTCATTTCGGCTCTGCCACTGTCTGCTGTGTGACCTTGGGTAAACCATTTAACTTCATTGTGCCTCAGTTACCTCATCTGTAAAATAAGGGTTAAGACTAAGCCCCATGATAGACATGGACTGTGTCCAAACTGATTAGCTTGTATGTACCACAGTGTTTAGTACAGTGCCTGGCACCTAGTAAGTGCTCAACAAATATCTCCCCCCGCAAAAAAAAGGTGCACCCTGACATTGCTGCTACAGGTCATCACTGGGGGTTGGACCACCCCGGAGAGCATTCGGGAGTAGGCTTCTGGTACAGCCACCACTTTTCTGGGGAAGAAGCAGGTCAGTCTCCCCTCCTCAGCATCCCTTCCCATGGATACTTGAGAGTCCTACCCCTGGAAGCTCTACCCAGTAACATGACATCATGTACATGAGTCCAGTCTATTGGGCAGAGATTCTCTAACCCTGAGTCCTTCCCTGATTGGGTTCCACTTCCAAGGATAATGGCATTTCTCAAATTGGGAAAAGGAAAAGGAAATTAAATAGAAAAAGGAAAATGCAAGATCAATGAAAACCTCAACCAAACGATCTGAAGAAGTCCCCTCCATTTTTCCTCTTTTCCAAGGATCCTGAGCTCCTTTAGACTCTTCCCTGCATGCCCTCCTCTTCTTTCCTGGAGTTTCCGAGCTGATGTTCTTTCCAGAGTAACCGCCCTGAGCTTCAAGATGGGAGGAACTAGTCTTGCCTTTCAAACCCACATGCTCAGCATGGTCAAGTCCTCAGCTAATCCTTCTGCTCTGGTTGTTACTCACCTACCTTCACATGCCCTGAGTGGTGATACAGGGGGTTCAACCTTGACCATGCTAGACTGCAAGTGTGGGGTGCTCTTCAGGCCTCAGAGGAATGCCAGTTGCCAGCAGGGTTATTCCAGACATTGTTTTTTGACTGCAAAATGTGGGGAGAGGAATTTGTTAAAACTGAAGGCAATAAATTATTTAAAGAGCGTGGAACTCACATAAAAGCATTCCTCATTTAGAAGAAACTGACTGCCATTAGTGTGCCCATGACAGGCCTGAGGCTTTCACCAAAACAGTCCTGGGCTTCTGTGGTTTCGCAAAGAGGAAAAGAAGAGACTGAGAAGGCAGATCAGAAAAAAGCTGGAACGGGAACAAGGATTGCTGAACTTGAGACCAAAAAGGTGGAAAAAGGTAAGTAACTAAGTCATTCTTGGGGGTGGCTTATCTAAGTCTTTCAGGGTATCCCCTCATAATGGCTCTGCCTCACACCCCATAATTACTGGGGCCCTCCACTTTCTGGTGAGTGGCAGGGAGAGATTCCCCAATAATTCCCTCTCTATTCTGGGGGAATGGGGAGGACCTGTGGCCTTACCAGTTCTCGAAGCACCCCTTCATACCACCTCCAGAGAAAGCCTGCAAAACTCCCCAGTACTTTTATAATGCTCTGCACAAAGTAAGAATTTAATTACATAACTCCTTCTACTGATACCAGCTTCCTCTACAGAAAATCTGAGTTGACCTGTTCCAATCTATTATCACCTCTTCAGGGACATTACAGGCAAGAGAGAGCAAATGCAGCTTCAAAACTCAGAGGGAACTCCTGGAAGAACAGTATTAGGCTCTAAGCATCTCAAGGGAAGGGACCAATTTTTTTACTTTGTATGCCCCCAAGCAGCTAGTACCAGGCTTGAGAGCACTGTAAGCTTTCAGATAGATGCTGATGGTTAGAACATAGAGAGAGATCAGACTCTTCTCCTCTGGGGGCATATATTAGTATCTAATACCACACCTTGAATCTGTACACCTTTCTTCCCTAGAACATTAAATGACATCTATCCTAGAACACTGTTTAGCACCCAGCGAGTGCACAGTTCTATATTGGTGACTGGAGAGTTACAGAAGGAAAATCAGAGTGTTTACTAGGTCATTTTTAATGCCTCTTTTAAAGAACTCTAACTCAAAATATATTTCATTATTTTTTCCATCGCTAATTACTAGAAGGGTTAAGGCTGTGAGGGTACTATAATTTTTTCTAAATTTTTCTTTCACTTGTCTTCATTTGGTGACTATTCAACAGAAAGCTAAGATTTTCAGGACAGGCCGCACAAGCTGTGATTTTAGCAAAATGATCAGAGTGAGGATCTTGTAGAATTGCAGGAACCAGACTGTCTGCCAATCATAGTCCACCTCACACATACACTACTCCATGAGAAGCAGCATAGCCTAGTGGATAGAGCATGGGCCTGGGAGTCAGAAGGACCTGGGTTCTAATCTTGCGTCCACCATTTGTCTTCTGTGTGAACTTGGGCAAATGACTTCACTTCTCTGTGGCTCCGTTACTTTATCTGTAAAATGGGGGTTAAGACTGTGAGCCCTATGTGGGACAGGGACTGTGTCCAACCCGATTTGCTTGTATCTTCCCCAGAGCTTAGTTCAGTGCCTGGTACATATTATTATCATTATTATTAATAATAATAATCGTATTTATTGAGCACTTACTGTGTGCAAAGCACTGTACTAAGCACTTCGGAGAGTACAACATGACATCAAACATAGTAAGCGGTTAAATACTATAATAATTATCTAACTCACTCACCTCCAAATAGTTTTTCAAGAGCCTGGTGCTAGTCAAGAAGCTGGAGGATTAACTGTGATCTATAAAATCTAGGAACTCAACATTTACGGGTAAGAGACAGAGAAAAATGTAACCAGCTTTTAAGAGGGAGCAATCTAACCAGAGATGATAGCAAAAGCCCCCATTCAATCAGGAAAGGGATGAATTTCACAGGCGCCTCAGCCAGAGCCAGTCCAGTCCAGTCCTCACCAAGTTCTTCTATTCAGCCTCAGGGCAGGGCCTCTCTCTTTTTGCAACACTTTCTGCCTACAAACAAGACTATTGAAGCTCCTGGACTCTCCCTGGCCAAGAGAGAACTCAGGAAAAATGGGATTCTATATAGGTGGCTCCCATGATTATGGAGAAGCTTCCATTTGTGGAACTCCTGAAAGGCTTAGGATGCTTCCATCTAGAAAGATGAAAGTTGAGAGGGGCTGAAATTAAGGTTTACAAAATTTTGAAGGGTGAGGACAGGATAACTCAGAATCACTCACCAAATCCTACGAGACGGGGGACACCCAAGGAAGATTGAAGTTGGCAGGTTCCAAACAAATAAAAGAGTCACTAAATACAGTGGGCGGTAAACATTTGCATCCATGTGATGGTTTCCAATGGTGAGGGATGTATCATCCAACATCCCTAGCTTTTCTTTCCACATCCCTAATTTCTCCTCTAGAAACTGATTATAGATTTCTCCCCCATTAATGTATCCACTCCAAATCAAGCACAAAGATAATTTTAGTCTACACATCTTCAAGCCGTAACCAATTCCATAAATCAAGAATGTCAGGTATTTCCTTTTGTTAGTTCTGAACCTATCACTGAATTGCATTGGATCCCTTGTTTTGTTGAGAAGTTTGCTTTCCTCATAGGAAGCTTATTGGCTGATTATTTCTGTCACCACCTTCCACATACCTTCCGCAGCTCTATAATATCCTTGGTAAAGAACAGCAACCTGACTTGCACATCAAATGCCAGATGCCGGTAACCCTGGAATTATATAATGGCAAAACTAGGATTTATGTTCTATTTCCATTTTTCTTAATAATGTCTAACATTGCGCTGGCTTATCTGCTTGCTGCTTTACATTAAGCCAATGATTTGAAGGAACAGTCAACAGTGCCTGGGAGGCCTCTTAGCTGGATTTCACCGGTAACAGACAGCTCAGACTTACCGTAAGTTTCCCTCAAATGTCGCTCCTCACATCTTCCGCTCCTCTCCATTTGCAGCTTTCAGGATAAGAATCAGCTTCTTTAAGTGCTCTTCTAAAACTGAAGAATTTGAAACTTGAAATCAATTTTGCTCTCAGAAACAGACTTTGTGAGATTTTAACATTTTTCCAAACCAGCCTGCTTAGCTTAAAAAAAAAAAAAGCCCAAAACCTCAAAGCTTCAGAGAAAAATATACATGGTCCACTTTTGCAGCATTCCAAAAATAACACTGTAGATGCCATTTGTCAGTTGAAGTGATTCCCCAGGGCTATGCAGAAGGCTTGTGTGCCCAGCTACTTCCAACCCAATCACTTCCATTATTTTCTCTCTCATCGATACTACAGCCTTCCACTGTCAGACAAATCTTCCACAGCTTCCAAATGGCATTCTGAGAATAAAACTATACTCCCCTCCCTTCAAATACTCCATTTTATTGCTGTGAGTAAAGAAAGAAAAAGGGTACAGCATCTCCAGAGGATTTTTATTCTTACCCACCCTGGCTCTATAAATTGATCTTGAAATACCTAATTCTACTCTAAATGGTACATTTACACTTAATGGATTGGCTGGGAAATCAAGAAGCAGCATGGACTAGTGGAAAAAGCATGGAGTGTCAGGAATCTAATCCCAGGTCTGCCACTTGTCTGCTTCTTGTATGACCTTGGTCAAGTCACATTTTTTCTGGGCGTCAGTTTCCTCATCTGAGAGATGAAACTCATTTCACTTGGGCTGTGAGTCACATGTGGCATGGGGACTGTGTCCAACCCAATTATCTTGCATCTACCCCATATCTCTAGTATACTGCCTGGCACATAAGCACTTATATTCCACAACAAATTCCAATTATATTTAAGCATCCTCAGAGACAGAACTACTGAATGCATACTCCTTTTCTTTGGAGTCCTAGTTCTGAGCTGTGAGGGACCAGAAAGGCACAGGAAGTTCTTAATGCTGAGTGATGATTTTTCACCTCTTTGGCTCCATCTCTCCCAGCGTGTTCCAGGAATCAGCCACAGCAGTGGAAGAGAACAGCATAACTCCTTAAAAGAGGACGTCAATAAACATCTGGTCAGCTTTTGGGATGCCTGCACAGCATGATAGAACACCATGTTCAAATTTAGTCATTGGCTCATTTTCTTGGTGGTGAAATGCTGCCGGCCTGTGGTCGCTGCCTCTCCTGCAGCTTTGAGAACTGGTGTCTGAGCCCCTTGAGACTTAACCATAACCTCCTCTATTCCCTGCTCACATCTCTGTCAACTTCACTGCTACTCCAAATCCCCATTTCCAATATCATAATAATTTTGGTATTTAAGCGCTTACTATGTGCAGAGCACACTCACCCCTCTCAGCTCACCCCTATCCTATTTGTCCCCAGTCCCACTCCCCATGGGTGTCTGTGGATTCCCATTCCACCAGGAGCAAACGTTCCTTCATCTGTGACCTCTTCCAAATGAAGCCACTGCTCCTACTAGCCCTCACCAAGATCTGCCTCACTGCAGATGATATCACCTCATGGGTCTCAGCTTTTCTTATTCTCTATGCATTGTCTTAAGCCATCGAGTCATTTCCGACCCACAGCGATACCACGGACATCTCTCTCTCAGGACGTCCCGCTCTCCATCTGCAATCGTTCTGTCAGTATATCCACAGAGTTTTCTTGGTAAAAATACAGAAGTGGTTTACCACTGCTTCCTTCTGCACAGTAAACGTGAGTCTCTCCCCTGCTGGGGCTGCCCAGCATGGGTGAGTTTTGACTTGTAGCAGATTGCCTTCCACTCGCTAGCCACTGGCTAAGCTAGGAATGGAATGGGTCTGCCTCTGCTTGACTCTCCCTCCCATAGCCAAGCCTGGTAGAGTATTGGAAACTCTCCAGGTGTGGCCCTAAGAGGGAAGCCTGCATATTACAAAAGAGAAAAATCCACCTGCTCCTTGCCCCTGCTCACCACCTCTTCCTTTGAAATCCACATGATCTCTCTCTACTACAAATACTAGTTGCTGTCATCTATTGCCCCCTGTTGCGTCTAGAATGAAGAGCTATGAAACTACAGTATTTTATCAGTTGTCACCAGATGAAAGGGGGTTAGTGGGGAGAGAAATGGCATGAATTAGCAGTTTAAGGCTTTTTTAGCAGATTATTAGGATTTACTCTTGCCATTTTTAAAAGTTTTCTAGCCCCCTTACCATTTTAAGGATAGGTTTATCTGTCAGTGAGCTTTTATGGTAATCGCATTGGACACAGACTTTGTCCCACATGGGGTTCAATCTAAATCCTCATTTTCCATATGAGGTAAATGAGGTACAGAGAAGTGAAGTGACTTGTTCATGAATTAGAATCCAAATCCTTGATGCCCAGGCCCAGGCTCTATGTACTGAGCATAATCTTGGCATGGTGTATAGTACACAGGCCTGAGAGTCAGAAGGTCATGGGTTCTAATCCCAGCTCCGTCACTTGTCTGCTGTGTGACCTTGGGCAAGTCACTTTGCTTCTCTGTGCCTCAGTTACCTCATCTATAAAATGGTGATTGACTGTAAGCCCTCAGTGGGACATGGATTGCATCCAGCCAGATTTGCTTGTATCCACCCCATTGCTTAGTACCATGTTCAGCACATAAGTGCTTAGCAAATACCATAATTATTATTTAGACAACACTGCTTTTCTTTCTAACACCTCACCTCCGGACAAGCAGCTCCTATCCATAATAGGCAGGTAGATGCCATCTTATAATGGAAAAATCTTCCTCCAAGGTGAAGGTTATGTCCATCAGGATTTTCACAAAGATCTGCATGTCGCCCCTTAGGTGCAGGATAAATTGCAAAGTGGACTCTGACAATCTCATTTCCAGACAGTGCACTCAAGATCCCTTGCAGGGCAGCTATTTTCCTCATGGCTAGGGACCACATCCTAATTTTATTACACTTGGCCAGGCACTTTCAAAAGTGCCCTGCATACTAGGCACTCATTCTGTGGGGCCTTGAGCAAGCCACTTCTCTGTGCTTCAGCTAACTCATCTGTGAAACAGGGATTAATACTGAGCCGCATATGGGACATGGACTGTGTCCAACCTGACTACCTTGTGTGTACCCAGCACCTACAACAGTGCCTGGCACATAGTAAGCACTTCAATACCACATTTAAAAAATAGTACTAAGACAACATAATACCACAAGTAGTTAAGTCCTGGAATGAAATCAGTTTACCAGCACCAAAACTCACTTCATTACTCACATTTACTCATGGAAACTGGATGACAAAATGCTTGAAGGATGCAGTGAAGCAGGGAATCAAGTAATGCAGAATTTTAGGAGGCCAACTAAGACACATACCAGCCTGGATCTGAGCCATTTAAAAAGTCACTAAGACAATGTAATAACGAAAAGGGGAGTAGTGTGGCCTCATGGATACAGTACAGGCTTCTAGACTGTGAGCCCTTTGTTGGGTAGGGATTCTGTTGCTGAATTCCACTTTCCAAGTGCTTAGTACAGTGCTCTACCCACAGTAAGTACTTAATACAACTGAATACAGGCCTGGGAGTCATAAGAACCCAGGTTCTAATCCCAGCTCTGCCACTTGTCTATCTGATGTGGCCAAGTCATCTCATTCAGGTACCTCATCTGTAAAGTGAGGGGGGCCTATGTGGGACATAGACTACCCAACCTGATTATCTTGAATTTACCCCAGTGCTCAGGAGAGTGTGTGGCATGTACCATTAAAAAAAACTCCACCGTAAACAGATTGGAATAAATAACTGTGAGCTCTTTGTGAGCAAGGAATGTCTGTTATATTGTACTCCCAATAACTTAGTACAGTGCTTTGCACACAGTAACACTCCTTAATACTTGTATGTGGTGAAGAGGGAAGCATTTCCCATATTTCCAGGTTTATCCACTGTTAAGATCCTGCCTTTAAGGTTCAACTATTAAAACGTATCTTGGCTTGTTCACGCCAATTATTTTATTCTCCTGAAGGTAAACACGTCAGTGGACTAATATAAAAGGTATACTTAAGATTTCCAATTAATTCTTGTCCATTAAATAGAATGGAAGTAGGTTAGCCTGAATTGAAAAGAACTTTTCCTCCCGATTACCATTTTAGTGGAAACAAGCTTACTTTTCAAAGTCCACAACCAGTTCAACATTAACCTACAGGACAGTGTTTCCACACAGACCCTTTTGGTAGACTGCAGTGAAGCTGTTACCTCCAGCAAGCAACATTGGATATAGACAGCAAAAAACTAAGTAACATCCAGGATTAACCAACCCTTGTTGAAGAAAGGTGTTTTTTGGAAACATACTGAACTGTTTGAATTGTCTGACTGATATGTTGGCATGATGCTTGCAAATCGCGCAACAATTTACAGTTTTACATTAGTATTGAGAGACATTTAATGTGCAACAAAAACCTTTATTAGGGTGTAAAATTGACCTGTTTTCACTTTTGCAACTTCAAAACGTTTACTACAGGCACAGTGCAAAATGTGGCAATTGTAAAAGCAAAGTCAACAATCAACAGCCACCCCTCAGGCGCAGGACAAGGTGCAGAGTGGACTCCTTCTGGATGTTGTAGTCGGAGAGTGTGCGGCCATCTTCAAGCTGCTTGCCGGCAAAGATCAGCCTCTGCTGGTCAGGGGGGATGCCCTCCTTGTCCTGGATTTTGGCCTTCACATTCTCAATTGTGTCACTGGGCTCTACCTCCAGGGTGATGGTCTTGCCAGTCAGTGTCTTCACGAAGATCTGCATGCCACCCCTCAGGCGCAGGACAAGGTGCAGAGTGGACTCCTTCTGAATGTTGTAGTCGGAGAGTGTGCGGCCATCTTCAAGCTGCTTGCCGGCAAAGATCAGCCTCTGCTGGTCGGGAGGGATGCCCTCCTTGTCCTGGATTTTAGCCTTCACGTTCTCAATTGTGTCACTGGGCTCTACCTCCAGGGTGATGGTCTTGCCAGTCAGTGTCTTCACGAAGATCTGCATGCCACCCCTCAGGCGCAGGACAAGGTGCAGAGTGGACTCCTTCTGAATGTTGTAGTCGGAGAGTGTGCGGCCATCTTCAAGCTGCTTGCCGGCAAAGATCAGCCTCTGCTGGTCGGGAGGGATGCCCTCCTTGTCCTGGATTTTAGCCTTCACGTTCTCAATTGTGTCACTGGGCTCTACCTCCAGGGTGATGGTCTTGCCAGTCAGTGTCTTCACAAAGATCTGCATGCCACCCCTCAGGCGCAGGACAAGGTGCAGAGTGGACTCCTTCTGGATGTTGTAGTCGGAGAGTGTGCGGCCATCTTCAAGCTGCTTGCCGGCAAAGATCAGCCTCTGCTGGTCGGGGGGGATGCCCTCTTTGTCCTGGATTTTGGCCTTCACATTCTCAATTGTGTCACTGGGCTCTACCTCCAGGGTGATGGTCTTGCCCGTCAGGGTCTTCACGAAGATCTGCATGCCACCCCTCAGGCGCAGGACAAGGTGCAGAGTGGACTCCTTCTGGATGTTGTAGTCGGAGAGTGTGCGGCCATCTTCAAGCTGCTTGCCGGCAAAGATCAGCCTCTGCTGGTCGGGAGGGATGCCCTCCTTGTCCTGGATTTTGGCCTTCACATTCTCAATTGTGTCACTGGGCTCTACCTCCAGGGTGATGGTCTTGCCCGTCAGGGTCTTCACGAAGATCTGCATGCCACCCCTCAGGCGCAGGACAAGGTGCAGAGTGGACTCCTTCTGAATGTTGTAGTCGGAGAGTGTGCGGCCATCTTCAAGCTGCTTGCCGGCAAAGATCAGCCTCTGCTGGTCGGGAGGGATGCCCTCCTTGTCCTGGATTTTGGCTTTCACGTTCTCAATTGTGTCACTGGGCTCTACCTCCAGGGTGATGGTCTTGCCAGTCAGTGTCTTCACGAAGATCTGCATGCCACCCCTCAGGCGCAGGACAAGGTGCAGAGTGGACTCCTTCTGGATGTTGTAGTCGGAGAGTGTGCGGCCATCTTCAAGCTGCTTGCCGGCAAAGATCAGCCTCTGCTGGTCGGGAGGGATGCCCTCCTTGTCCTGGATTTTGGCCTTCACGTTCTCAATTGTGTCACTGGGCTCTACCTCCAGGGTGATGGTCTTGCCCGTCAGGGTCTTCACGAAGATCTGCATGCCACCCCTCAGGCGCAGGACAAGGTGCAGAGTGGACTCCTTCTGGATGTTGTAGTCAGAGAGTGTGCGGCCATCTTCAAGCTGCTTGCCGGCAAAGATCAGCCTCTGCTGGTCAGGGGGGATGCCCTCTTTGTCCTGGATTTTGGCCTTCACATTCTCAATTGTGTCACTGGGCTCTACCTCCAGGGTGATGGTCTTGCCCGTCAGGGTCTTCACGAAGATCTGCATGCCACCCCTCAGGCGCAGGACAAGGTGCAGAGTGGACTCCTTCTGGATGTTGTAGTCGGAGAGTGTGCGACCATCTTCAAGCTGCTTGCCGGCAAAGATCAGCCTCTGCTGGTCAGGAGGGATGCCTTCCTTGTCCTGGATTTTGGCCTTCACGTTCTCAATTGTGTCACTGGGCTCTACCTCCAGGGTGATGGTCTTGCCCGTCAGGGTCTTCACAAAAATCTGCATTTTGACCTGTGAAATTTGGAGGTGCATGTTAGTTCATTAATTTTCTTTATATAATATGAAAGAGACGTCATCCTTCCTTTGATGGAAGATTCTCTCCCCCTGTCCTAAACTGGAATGAAAAAAAAATCTTAACTCACATGCCTGGATTGACCAGACTGGATTAAGCCCATTTTGATATCACTTGTTAAACAAGAGATATGAGACAACCTGATTGCCTTGTATCTACTTAGAACAGTGCTCACCATATAGCAAACGCTTAGCAAATACCATAATTATAATCATTACAGCCCCCTGATTAAGGTCACCAGAGGAGTTTGACCAAAAACATTCTAGACTTATCCCTTACACAACTCTGCATATTCAAATACTGACATCACTAAATACTTCCTGTGATGTCTCATGGATGACTAATATCAAGCTTGTAGTATCAAGTCAGGTAACTTGTATAACAAATAATTTTTCTTCAGTACTTATGAGGTCACTTGACATCTCCTGGACTATGCCTCCTGGACAGGACAGAAGCCTTTTCTCACTTTATTTTTACCCTGGACAGTGACTGACCTGTAAGCACTTTAGTGCCTTAAGTTAAAAAGAAACCAACGTAGGACGACATTACTGGGGCAGTGACCTTGTCAACCCCACAGCAATATAAGTACTTTGGTTGCAGACTAAAAATCTGAGGTTCATACCCCTTCGTTGCTTCTTGACACTTCCCTCTTCTCACAAGTTCATCTGAGTCTTCAATGTGAGATTTCCCCCTTTCGAACAAGCTCTACAGTTCCCTCCCACATTTTAGATGGTTATTTTGTATCGAACCCCTGCTAGTTTCCCCTCTATTCCCTAAACTACTCGTAGAGAAGCAGCGTGGCTCATTGGAAAGACCACGGGCTGGAGAGTCATAAGTCATGGGTTCTAATCCCAGGCCCGCCGCTTGTCAGTTGTGACTTTGGGCAAGTCGCTTCTCTGTGCCTCGGTTCCCCCATCTGTAAAATGGGGATTAAGACTGTGAGCCCCACGTAGGACAACCTGCTCACCCCAGTGCTTCGCACATAATAAGCGCTTAACAAGTACCCTCATCATCATTCCTTCAAACGTATTTATTGAGCGCTTCCTGTGTGCACAGCACTGTCTTAAATGCCTGGAATGCCTCAGTAACCCCCTCTGTAAAATGTAAGCCCCACTTGGGACGACCTGATCACCTTGGATCCCCCTCCCAGCGCTTAAGAGTGCTTCGCACAGAGTAAGCGCCTAACAAATGCCATCAGCATTGTCCCACCTCGGCTGACAACGGGATCATGACTTTTTAAGAATTGATCCTCCGTGGAATATTAGTTATCCGTGTCAGCTCCTGAAGAGACGGGAGGGAAGGAGGGGGAGGCTGTTAACCGTCTTCGGGAGGCCGAAGGAGCGAGCCAAGGCGGGGGGGGGGGGGGGGGGAGGTCTAACGTCAACGGCAGTGACTCAGCACTTCCGGAAAGGATCGGAACTGCGCGCCATATTGGCCCTTCCCTACCTGCTCCTTTGACCCCGCATCAAAAAAAAAATCGTACACCTTCAACCTCCCCCCACCCTCCCCAGAGAAAAGACGGCGCCCCCCCGTCCCCCTACTACCTGTTCCGGATGCAGAGAAGAGTCGAAACTGCTGTAGCTACCGCTGCTGCGACTACGGACGACGCCTTAATTATGACGCTCTCCTCCTTGCAGCTCGGCTTTTATAGAGCGCTGTACGTCAGACGCGTCACCGTGCGCCATGCAGGATGCGTCCGCTGCGAAAAGTAGTTCCTAGGCAGGGGCTGGAATTTAGGATCTGAAGAGCACCTGATTGATGAAATCTCTATAGACAATAGGAAGGACTATTTAATCGGAATCGTTCGACCCTCTCTCGCCCCTCGAAGGCAATGATTAGTAACAAGGGAGGCGAATAATTGGCGGCGGAGGGATCGGCCCTTCGAGGAAGGTCTGGAACTTTCTCCACGGTCATAAGAGAGAGGGGGCGGGTCCAAAGGCGCGAAGGCGTCGGTGATTGGTGGAGGGGAGTGAGGCTGCGGCCGTTGTTGCTAGGGCCCGCAGGACAGAGATTAGCCCTGATGAGTCACTAAAGGGTGGTAGTGCGCATGCTCGGAGAGGGGGTTGTTTTTTCCCCACCGAAGAGTTATTAAGGGCACTTTGTACAGAGATAGAGGTGGGGGTGGGTTGAACTTTGTAGTTGGGCCCTGTGTTTTATCTTCAAGGAAGTCCTTGAGATTTTTACAGTTCAGAATTTCTCATACCATTTGTCGAATACATGTCAGATTCATGGAGGGGCAGGTAACTTGTCATTCATAATAGAAGGGCAGTTCTGGAAGTCCAGTCCTCTAGGGTTCAAAGTGTGAGGAAACCAGCATTTGTGTGAGGCAAATGGGCCCCCAATCTCCATCCCTCAGGGCAGGGGGGCGACAAGGCGGTCGCTTCCCTTTCTGTCTGCGGCTGACGAAAATGGCAAAGGTCCAAAGAGAGGAGGGCTGCCGCCTTGGTTTCGTTTTTCCTCAGGGTTTTTCAATTGGGCCCAAATCATGGCCCTTAAAGAGGAGGCTGATGCACAAGCTCTGTTGTCTTCATTTCCTACCTCCGGTTTCCCCGCTCACGAGTTTCTAATTCTGTGGTTTTATGGTGAAACGGCGTTCGGTAATCTCGCTTTCTGAAACGAGAGCTACTGTGGGCCCTCCATGAATACGTGAATTGCGGGCTCAGTAGGAAACGAAGAAATGACAGGGCTAAAGTTTGGGAAGACATTTTGAACCTACCCCCAGCAGGTATGACAGTGTTTGAGGCACAGAAAGCACTTAACATCATTCCGTAATTATTATTTGAAGAGCAAAAAAAAATATGTTTTGGGGTTTTTTTGCTGGGGGTTGTCTTTAATTGATAGGGCTTTGACCATTTGTTTCACGGAAGAACAATTATTAAAGTACTTTTATGCTAAAAAAAACCCTAAAATGTTGTTAGTACTCTATATCCATTAGGTTGATTAAATATTAATTTAAGATTACTGCTACTGAATCATAAAAAGGAAAGTTTAGAATACTGTCTTTCATATTTTTGGAATGGGGAACCGTTTGTGAAAAAGGGAAAATATGTAATTTAATTCCTTAAAAACCCACTTTGACTGACTTTTCCCCAACAACTTTGTTTTATTTATTTTCCTGATTTTTCTGTCCAATTTCCCTCCACTAGGCTTGACTTGCCGGCACCTTATAGTTGACCCACCTAAACCCCCCTTGAAATTCAAAAAAAATTCAGCAACCACTCAACCGAGGTGGCAGTATATATTATCCACTATAGGCCTTAGACATTTCATTTAAAAGTCCTCTGAAAAAAGCAAAATTGCTGGGGGACAAGCACCGAAGAATTGCTAATACTGATTGTTTATATTTTCAAGTATGGTAGATCTCTTAAAATTATTTTTCTTTCTCTTGGTTCTGAGAGAATCCTGCGAGTGGTGGAGTCTGTGTGTAGGAATAAATCTGTATGTAGGCAATCTTAAAAAAAACAAAACTTACATAGTAACTTTACTGTGTAAATATAGACAAAACAAGTTTTCCCCAGAAGTTTCTAGGTGCTAACTTGGTAAAAGAAAAAAACAACAACAATTTGCTAAAATGCTTCTACTCAGCTTATTTTTACCAGCAATCAGTAGAAAAAAATTGCCTCACTATAATTTCACCAGAGGCCTATTTAGAAATCACATGTTGTTGACTGCCTTCTGAATACTTCAGGGAAATGTGGTTCATTGAAATGTGATAGGCAGAAAGAGTGTAGTATAACACAAATTACAGATTTAAAAACAAGTTAAGTTCTTCACTTGAAAAAATATTACAGACAGTTTATAAACTTCAAATTTAAGAAGTTTTGCAAATGGCACTTTCCTCATAAAGTATTTTGAAATGAGTACATTTGTCCTACTACAATAGAAAAACATTTAGATTTCTTTAATTGGGTTTAATAGGATCTATTTATGAAAACAACAAATTTAGTTACTAGGGAACCCAGACAATAGACTGGTCATGTCTTCACTGAGCAAACCAATTATTCATTTCAGAAAAAAAAATTCCCTCAAAACCCTAAATCCCAATATTTCTTAAAGACAAAAATATGTACCTGTCTCACTCTACTATATTCAAAAGGAGTAAAATTTTTATTCTCATTTAGGTAGAGTTCAGTTCTGCTGCTTGGAGCCTGGATAATTATAGATATTTGAATATGAGCTCGTGTCCTTTGTACACTCCTCCCAGTTGGCCTGCTTCACATGAAAACGGTGGAGCTCAACCTTTCTCCTTTCACCCCATTGCCAACCTGCCTGATTAATGAAGACAGATAGTGCTTCTCAGCCCCATTGTCTAGGGTGGCAATTAAAGTGGGAACCAAGAACTAGAAAAGAATAAAATGCTGTCTGTCAAATAAGCAGGCCTACCCACACAGAGTAGGTAAAATTGACTCTATGGCAGAAATAGGGTATGTATTAGTCCTATCTTTTGGCCTTCTCCCTGCAAGAACATGTTTGATCCCTGATGTAGAGTCAGGTCTCAGGAATTTTTTTATGGTATTTGTTAAGTGTTTATTATGTGCCAGCCATTGTACTAAGTGCTGGGCCAAGCTAATACAAGCTCTCTGGTTGAACACAGACCCTGTCCCTCACGAAGTTCACAGTCTTAATCCCCATTTTACAGATGAGGTAACTGAGGCACAGAGAAGTGAAATGACTTGCTCAAGGTCACAAAGCAGACAAGTGGCAGAGCTGCGATTAGAACCCAAGTCCTTCTGACTCCCAGGCTTGTGTTCTATCCACTAGGCCAAGCTGCTTATACACTTGAAAAAATCCTCTCCAAATTTCCCTCTTGTCCCATGCAGATCTCAGGCAGATCTGACTGGTAGGAAAGTTTAGAGCAGCCCTAGGGAAAATCTGTAAACATTTCATAAACTTTTGGTTTTTATTTTGTTGGCAGGCCAGAAGTCTTTGCTGTCTCATTGAGCTGCAGCTAACTGTGAGTAGCACATACAGAATGGGACAACTGGCTTTAGTCCAGATCTCTGACTGAAATGACTTCACAGGTGGTTCTAGCATTTGCCAGAAACAAGCTGTAGACTTGGTAACAGCTTCCTTGTATAATGTTTCCTGAAAGTAGGTCATTAACAGTATTGCATAGCAAGCTACTTTCAAAAGTTAAATTTGTCCATGTAAATTCAAGGAATATGAGAGACATGACTCATTTGTGATTATCTGTCCCCAAAGTTAAACTTAGCAACAAAGCATTGCTATTGACATTGTACAGTATTTTTAACTAAATTGAAGGTTATAATGAGAAGTATATTTTACCCTTTGTTATGTTAAAAAAAAACTGCAGAAGTTTGCAACAACTTCCAAAGAAGGAAAAAAAGCAGCATTCACTCCATAAACCACTTTTTATGTGTTTTCAAAATAACCACAGGAATTGTACACAGGAATTTATCTTCTGACTACCCAAGGGTTTAGAACAGTTTTTGGCACATAGTGGTATTTATTGTGCAGAGTTTACTGCATGCAGAGCACTGAACTAAGTACTTGAGAGAGTTCAGTACATAGTAGACCCTCTCCCTCCCCACAAGGAGCTCACAGTCTAGAGGGGGAGACAGACATAAAAATAAATTACAGGTACATACATAATTACTGTGGAACTGAGGGTGGGGTGAATATCAAGTGCTTAAAGAGTACAGATCAAAGCGGGAGAGCGAGTAGGAGGAATGAGGGATTAGTCTAGGAAGGAAGGCCTCTTGGAGATGTGATTTTAATAGGCTTGGAAGGTGGGGGAATGGTCAGATATGAAGGGGGTAGGAGTTCCAGGCCTAAGAGAGGATGGGAGCAAGGGGTTGGCAGCCAGATAGATGAGATCAAGATACAGTGAGCAAATTGGAATTAGAAGAATCAAGTGTGTGGGCTGGGTTGTAATAGGAAAACAGCAAGGGAGGATGGGGAGAGCTGATTGAATGCCTTAGTAAGGAGGCTCTCCCTGATGTGGAGCTGGGTGCTCAAGCCAAACACTGGAGGTTCTTGAGTGGGAAGACATGGAGTGGCTTTTTGTTTTTTAAGAAAAATGACCTGGACAGGAGAGTAAAATAGGGACTGGAGTGGGGAAAGACAGAAGGAAGGGACATCTGTGACGAGACTGATTCAGTAGTGAAGGAGAGATATTAAGTGCCTGAATCAGCATGGTAGTAACTGTTACCATAGTAAGCTTTTAACAAAAAACATTATTATTATACTACTATTGTGTAATAATAGCTGAGGGTCCCAGTGGCATTAGAAGGAAATGTGTCCTGAACGTTAAAAGAAGAAGGGAAAAACTAGGGAATGTTTCAGTTCCCAAAAAAACATCTAATTATGTGAAACACAAGTCACTACCTATCCTTTCTTTCTGAGGTTGGTATTCTGATTGACCAATTATTCCATATCATGTGGCTGATTTCAATGTCTTTATGAAATTCCTCCTCAAGTTTTCAGGGTAGATGTTTTGTTCAGAACTTAGCAAATTTTGAGAGTAAATGACTGAGGGGGAACTCAATCAAAGCAAAATCTGTTGCATAGTGAATCCCCTATTCAGGCTTTCAGCTCTCGGGGCATTCCCTAACAGGTGAATTTCGTGCTTATATGAGTAGAGGTTTGATACTTAGAGAATGACATTGTTTAAAATGTACCTGAGCATGGCTCAGTGGAAAGAGCATGGGCTTTGGAGTCAGAGGTCATAGGTTCGAATCTCAGCTCCGCCACTTGTCAGCTGTGTGACTGTGGGCAAGTCACTTAACTTCTCTGGGCCTCAGTTACCTCATCTGTAAAATGGGGATTAAGACTGTGAGCCCCATGTGGGACAACCTGATTCCCCTATGTTTACCCCAGCGCTTAGAACAGTGCTCTGCATATAGTAAGCGCTTAACAAATACCAACATTATTATTATTATTAAGAACTTATAACTTTGTTTCTGGGATGATAAGCATCTCCTATTTCAACAGAATCTGTTCTCCCAGTGAATTTCAAAGCACTTTTATATCTTTTAACATTTTACAATGGTTTTGCCCATGGGGGTTCATTTATAGTGTTGAGCAAATAGAGCAGCTGTTGCCTAAGTCTGTGATACTGCTGAATCACCGTTACATAGGAAAATCTGAGATGCCAAAGAGACTTTATGCTTTGATCACATGCACATACAAATTGTTGACAGGGATAGACTTTGGAAGTAATAAAGTGACAGACTATTCTTTTTCCATCATTGGTCTAATCAGCTGTTATTTCTCTATAATTTTATAACACACATCCTCCTCAATAGAATCTGTAACTAAAGTGTGAAAAAGGTAAGAAATAGCATCATATTTAGGATAGTCAATTTGATTGAATCGTAATCACCTAAACCAGCAAATGAGTACTAAAAACATATCAGCAGGTACTTTATGAAGTGCTTGGTGAATATGGTAAAAAAAAAAAAAGACAAAGTCCCTGACCTCAAGGACTTTACAATCTAATAGGAGAGATAAAAGAAACATAATAAAAAAACATGTTAGCATAGTATTTCTAAAACTCTATTTAGGGATTTCTGAACAAATTCCATGGCTCCATTAACTATATAGGCCATGCAGCTGTATATGTGTATATAAGACACACATTATCCTTAAATTATCATACATTTCTTTTAGGTTTGAAGGTGTCAATATTGACCAAGAACTTTTAACCATTTATGATTGTTTCACTCTATAAGTCCCTCCTTCCAATCCCCTGATACCCCCATTAGCAGCCCTCTACTGCCAGATTTGCTCTAGGCTCCAATCAGTCCATCAGCAGTATTTTCTGAGAGCTCTGTGCAGATCACTATGCTAAGCACCTGAGAGAGTACAGTAGAATAAGTAGACGTGATCTCTTTCCTCAAAGACTTTTCAGTCTAAATTAAATTATAGATATGAGGAAGCAACAGATTTTAAATATAAATACATACATTCTATGAGGGAAGATAAGAGGATGATTTTCCAAATGCTTAGGGGTGAGGATGCTTAGGGAGGGGAGTGAGGACTTAAGTGTTTAGGTGATGGTGTTAAAATGGCAATGGGGATAGGGGCAGAATAGAGTAGGGAGATCAAAGATTAATCAGAGAAGGCCTCCCCGGGGAGATGTGATTTTAGAAGGACTTTTAAGAAGGGGAGGGTGGTCTGTCTGATAAGAATGTGGAGGGAGTTCCAGGCTAGTGGGGAAGGGTGGGAGGGAGCATGCAGGAGGATTCAACAAGGAGAGAGAGGAAGCACTTGGGAGGCGGTTGACTTTAGAGAAGTCAAGGGTAGGAGTTGGGTTGTAGTGGAAGAGGACCAGGATGCGTAGCAAGGAGAGAGTTTGAGTGCCTTAAAAGAGAACCATCATCACAGTGCTTTGGATTGTCTATTACATTTGCAAAATACTTCTTCACTTATTGTTACAGTTCCCCCACTTTGACTCATTATTCAGCAACTGTTTAGTTAGTCTCTTCTTTCACATCTCATTCAAAAAATGGGGTTATGCTAAGCAGTTTGCTTTGCTGCTGGTGCACTGACTGCATTCCAGGCCTCCACTTCCTATATGATTCATTCTTGCCACTTGATATTGGTAGTGGCACTAGGAAACACTGATTAAACTCCTCAAGGAGTTGAGTGTGAAGTCTGTGGAAGGGTTAGGTTTCACAGCCATAAAGAAGGTTTGATGCCATGACTGCCTTGGACAGTCACAGTTTGTCATTGTGCCAGTGGGGCAAACTCCTATGTCCCTCAAAGGAAGTTTCCAGCCCCTTGTGTCAGGAGAATCCTTCCGGTTAAGAGGTCTCACAGTCCCACTACCAAAGCCAGATCAGCCTTACCTGGACTAGAACTGGGCCTGAGCAAGGGTGCCTGGTTTGTGACCCTTGTACTTCTCTACCACAGACTCATATCTAGACTTTTAGAAGGGGTGCTGAATTTGAGAAAAGTGGGACTGTGAAAAGCAGAGGAAAGTGATGGTGGGTAGGAGGGAAATGTGAAGGAGAGATTTAGTTGCTCTTGTGCCATTCCATCAGTTCCCCATTACCTCTTTATCCTCCACAGAGGGAAAATGCAAAACTTTTATTATAAGGAACAACCCAAATTATATATGGGCTATATAACCAGCCTAACACTTAAGTACTTACGTTTGTCCTTCTTCAACAGGTGAATTACTCAGTGCACAATGTGAGTATAGGAACAGAACCAGGATAACCAGCCTTGCACCAAGTAGCATTATATTCAAGTTTCTTTATTAGTTTCAAGGCGTCACCATTCTTGTTTCAAGGTAGTTGCATATTTCCAGATTCAAATGACTGCGTTTCAAACTTATGTTTGACGTATCAGACATCTTTGCCTGCAGGTGAAGAAATGAAGTTGGTAGACAGTAAAAATTCTAAGAATGGGTAGTTTAAAAAGATGATTTTGAAAGGTTTTGACATTCAAATCAGATTTAGGTATGAGACTTTTCAGGTAATGGCTAAAACTCCAGCCCTCTGACCCAGATTTAAGTGCCTTGGGGTTGGGACATTCTGATCTAATAATTGCTGATCAATTTGCTGTTCTAACAGGTTGTAAGGTAATCAACTGAGTGATAGCAAGATTAACTTTAAAGCACTTTTGAGTTGGGTGTTCTATTTTTACTATTAAATGGTGGTTATGTCAAGATTTAAACTCAGACCTCTACAAGACAAAGGGTCTAAGTACAGCAGAATTGTATGCAAGCAAAGGACAGAATGATCTTCAGGATTTTGGTGGGATTAAAATACAATTACTGGGTTATCTTGAGGCAAACACTTTAAGATCTGTCTATATCAGGGTGATTTCTAAAGCACAGCCAACTTGAGTTGATAATATACTGCCTAGCAAACTTGTCCAGAAACCTTGCTGTAGTGACATTAGTGCACAGGAATCAGAGTTTCATTGAGCACTGAACCATCCTGAAATAGGCTTCCTAAACAAGAGTGAACCACCAAGGGATCTGGTATAGTCTCCAACCATGAAGATCGTTAAAGAAAAAGAATAGCTGTCCATCTTTTCAAGGTGGTTTAGTTTTTCTCCAATGTATAAAGCAGAGGGCTGGGCCAGATCATGTCTTGAGATCTCTTCCAACTCTATTATTCAATCCTAAAATTTCCCTAATTGCAACCTTTGTATTTCATCCTGGAACCATGCTGGAATTGCATAAATTATGGGGCTGGAGTTGACCCCTGGCTTTTGGCCACAAGCCCACCCCTGATTCAGTCTCTGTCCTTCAATTTGGGCAAGTCGATTAATGGTATGCCTGATTTGCTCTTGTTATATATATAATATATATGCACATATATGCATATTGTATATATAAATTACCTTCTCTAGGAGATTGGGAAGCAAACTGATGCATTTTTGAGATTAAAAGAGTACATGAAAGTTATGGAACTTGGGAAGGATTTACACTATTATTGACAAAATCTATCTATAGTTGCCTATGGGCTGTGGGTTGAAAGTGGCCCATTAGCTCAGGTCTGAACTATGAAACTGAGGGAGCACAATCTGAGAGACAGAAACTTTTCTTCTTATAACATAAGAAGGTATAAATGCAAGTAGAGAAAGCCAACTTCAGAGTATCATCTGATCTGCTGCTGAGCAGGTTGGAGTTGGTCAAATATGTAGTGTGAAAAATCTTGGGTTGTAGCCAGTAGTTTGGTGTTAAAAATAGGAATAATAGTGGGGGGAAGAGTAATCCTAATAACCTTCTTCACCTGCCAGGTGCCAAGGGAACAGGGAGATTATTAATTGTTTATGTAGTGCTGACGTGTCCTTAGCATCTGAGCTGACCTGTTTTCAGCGAGTGACACATGTTTTTCAGACTCACATGTTCATTTCTAAATTGTTTTTCAAGCCAGGCAGCATTATTGACAATGTTGTCATCCAGCTCCTCCCTATTTGAGGTTGAGAAATGTTATTATCACAAAGCAAACTTGATCCTTCTGACCTCAGGCAGCCCTGTAAACAACCAATGTAGCACAAAGTCTAATGGTTACACCAAAAAGCCGTTTGTCCTGAACTCCCATTTATGCTGATAAGTAAACGGAACACTGCTCTTGCATTTCAGAAATCTTGTGAAATCATCCAGCACTTCTACTACAAACAGCCATTTTGGGAAAGTTGAGTATATTAATAAAAATACTGATGGTCAAAACTTGTTAAAAGCAGTTTAGTTAAGGAGAGTTAACTTTAAATATCTGATTTAAATTGAAAGAAGATGCATAGCTTCTCATCAACTACCAACTCTCTGCAGATGATTCCCAAACCTACCTCTCCAGCCTTGACTACTCTCCTTCTCTGCAGTCTCGCATTTCCTCTTGCCTTCAGAACATCTCTACTTGAATGTCCCAACGACACCTCAAACTTAACATGTCCAAAACGGAACTACTCAATTTCCCACCAAAACGTTTCTCCCATGTGTTTCCCATCGTTGTTAAAAAACACCTCCCTGTCTTATAAGCCCCAAATTTTGGCATCATCTTTAACTCATCTCTCTCATTCAACTCTTATCCCTTCTGTCACCAAATCCTGTCGGTTCTGCCTTTCACAACATCGCAAAAATCTGCTATTTCCTCTCCATCCGAACTACTACTACGCTGATCCAAGGACTTATCCTATCCTGCCATAACCACGGCACCAACCTCCTCATTGACCTCCCTGCCTCCTGTGTCTCCCAATCCAAGTCATACTTCACTCTGCTGCCTGGATCATTTTTCTAAGCCACCATTCTGTCCGTATCTCCCCTTTTCTCAGAAATCTCCAATAGTCACCCATCCACCAGTGCATCAAACAGAAACTTCTTGCCATCGACTTTAAAGTACTAAATCAGCTTCCCCCTCCCTCCTCCTTCTGCCGTTTTCCTACTACAACCCTGCCCAAACACTTTGCTCCTTTAACTCCATCCTACTTGATCTCTTCTATATTGCTGCTGACTCCTTTCCCGTATTCTCTCTCTAGCCTGGACCTCCTTCTCCCTTCATTTATGACAGATCATCACTCTTCCCACCTTCAAAGCCCTGTTAAAATCATATTTCCTCCAAGAAGCCTTCTTCTCAGTTCCCCTACTCTCTCTCCCTTCTGTATCACCTGTGCAGCTGGATTTGTACCTTTTAAGCACTTGTTATCCACCCCTCTCTCAGCCCCACACACATATACATATCTGAAATTTATTATAATGTCTATCTCCTCCTCTAGACTGTAAGGTCCATGTGGTCAGGGAACACGTTTACCAACTCTTGTTATACTGTATTCTCCCAAGTACTTAGTAAAGTGCTCTGCACATAGAACTCAATGCCACTGATTGACTAAATGATTGATTCCAGATACACTTGTAGCTATTGAAAACTGGGATTATTTTGAGATTGAGATTCCATAGTTTTTTTTATATTGATTGGTTTAAGAAAGGCTTGGATAAATTCATTTGTAATACTTTGAAATAGATTTTTAGAGGGGAAAGTTGGAGGTTTTAACCTCAATGCCCCTACCCATGAGGAGGTGTTCCTGGGTTCTACTATTAGAAACACTTTCCTGGCCTGAACAGAACTACAGTCTGACCAGTAGCAATTTTTACGTTTTATTTTTGTTGGGTGGCATAATAATACATTCCATTTGGTTGGTAGTCTGTGTTCTAATTTAAAATTTGTTCTGTATGAAATTCTTGGATAGTTTTGTTTGAATTTAGATGAGTTCTATCACACAAGGTCACTGCAATTTGTGACAGAGAGAGGTTGCTGTGTATAGTACCCACTGGGTCTAAAGCTTTTTATAAAATATATATGAGTCATGATCACTGCCCTCTCGTAATTTATATTCCTTGAAGTTAGGAGGCTCTGTAGGTTTAGATTCCTATGGTAAACATAAAATAGAGATGTGTCATCCCAAAGAGACCACATAACCACTTGCACTTATTTACTCCTGAATGAGTGAATGTTTATGCATCCATATAAAGGTGTCTTTTAGGCTAAAGGATGGTGCTGTTGACCTTGAAATCTTATCTATGTGATCTTTTCATTTCCCCACTGTATACAAATGGTCTCTCTCACTTCTAAATAGGCTCACCATAATTCAGATTTGATTAATAATTATTAATATGTAATTACATCACATTCTCTGTAAGAGGGAGAACAGGTATTGAATTCCCATTTTACAGATGAGGAAATTGAGGCCCAGAGAAGTTAGGTGACTTTCCCAAGGTCACACAACAGGCAGGTGGCAAATCTGGGATTAGAACCCAAGTCCTTTGATGACCTGGTCCCTGCTCTTTCCACTAGATCATGCTGTTTTTAATGTATCATTAAATCACTGACACTATCATTAAATCACTGACACTCGTTCTGAGAGTATCTTAGCAATATAAATTGTAGTCAACAAAGACTTCTCAAAGGAATAGGAAAAAAAGAAGGGGTAGTATTAAAGATGAGATTATAGAACATTTAACCCTGAGTAATCGAAACTTGAGTCATCATTTCCTCACCATTATCAATTTAACCTTGCCATAACCCTGTTAAAGTCATAAGGTAATTTAATCAGTTGAAACTGAAAAGGGGCAATTTTTCCAGATCAAGACAAATATACTTTAAATTGATGCTCCTTGCATAAAAATTTATATTTGCAAGTAATAAAAACATCCCCTAGGTTTCACAGTGATGAATCATGCTGAGAGGTAGTGTTGATTACCCTATATACTAGTTGTGCTAGTGTATTGTGTAATTCAGGATAAATGATGAACTAAGATTTTGGTAAGGGTGTAAACACATTAAGTGTCAGTCAGAACCCTCCCTTCATTTTTCTTTATTTCCTCTCTCCCATCTTCATAAATTTCTAGTTCTTAACAAAATGAACTCAAAAAGCAAGGTCAGTGAAGCACAGAGTAATTTGCTGTCTTATTTTCAAAGGTTCAAATTTCATTTGGCAGTCCTTCATTTATGCTTGGGTTTTTCAATTCCTTTATATTGGGCTGCAGAGAGTAACTCTATATTTGTTCCATCTACTAGGTTCTGATCACATACTGTATCATTGTTTCCTCACCCCTGAGTCACCAGACACATAGTCATATTTATTTAGAGGTCCTTCATGCTGTTCTGGCATTAACTGTTCAGTCTGTAACTAAAAATACTTTTCTGTTTATTTGCACAGGATGGCAGATTTTGTTGGGAATGTTTTGCTGCTAAAAGATAGTCCATAGGGTCTATTTCAATCAAGCATGGGTCCCTCTTTTTTGTATTTCTTAAGGGCATACACTTGCCCTCCAAAACAGAGAGTGACCTCCTTTCCTTTAAAGCAGGACAGGAACAATGGTGGGCAGAACATGTGAGGAAGTGAGGCAGGTTAGCCTTGGTTGGGGATGGGCAAAGATTCACAGTGTTTAACAACTTCAGTTGCTTCATTGAAAGGATTTTGAAATGCTCTGAGATGGGAGGTTCAGGGATTCGATTTTACAGTGGCTCAAGAGTACCAGAGTCTTGATTTGAGTTAAAGGTGGTGGGTCTGGAGTCTCGTGGGGAGGCAGAGCTAGGAGGAAGCCGAAGGGAAGGGAGGTTCCCAAAACGGTAAATCCATTTTCTGTTTCAATACACAAGTGTTATCCCAGCAGATCCCTGTTCAAGAAAAACTACTTATTTAATACATAAACTTAGATTTTTAAGTCTCCCAAATCTACCAAAAACTTGAAGCCCTGAGAATAAGTGGTCACTTACTTCTCAGCACCCTAAAAGGGCAATTACTTTGAATAGCCATATAAGGCAATGGCAGGGCATCACATTTGAGCTAACACACATTTCAGGGAATGTTCAGATGCCTTTATATTAGCTTAAAGTCATCCAGTCACCCTCTTGTGAAATCACCTCCAGCCAACTTCCTATTTTAAGAAGTTATTTTATTTCATTATAAGGAATATTAGAATTAAGGATCAGAGTGCAGAAATTAACCATTAACAAGGAGAGAATAGGTAGGATTTGACTAGGGGCAAAAGGTCCCAGGCAGGAAAACTGCTAGTTGGACAAGAAGTTCCAGGCTTCCCTTGAGCTTTCATCCATCTTGCTGAAATATTTTGTATTTATTTTCTTCCTGCTGAGAAATGTGCTCTTGAAAGATTCTGGGGGTGATTGCTTTCCTTCAGAATCAGCATTTCCTTTTATGGAATTCCTCCCTGGAAAATCTTCTCACTGGCTACTGATTCAGAGGTTTCATGCCACATAGTAGTACTCTTTCAAATTTCAATGTTGAGGAGGCCTCTCCAGCAACAAAGGCTAAAATGTGGCATGTTTTGGTATCTGGAGGGTCCAAAGAGGAGCCTGGCATCATCTTTCAAATTACATAGAAAATGAAAAATGTTTTATCATCCAAAGAAAATCTTCCATATTCAAGGAAAAGAGGAAGGAGATGGGGACGTTGCTTTTTTTTCTAGGGTGGGGGCAACCTGTGATTTGATCTATACTAAAAGCTGTTTCTGGATGGAGAAGAAGGGAAGAGGAAACAATTGCCTTCTCAGGACTTTCCCATCTAAAGTTCCACTTAATTGAGAGAGATTTCTGTAACTGTTAGTACATTCTTTCACTTTTACAACTGAACTGACTAAAGCCTCAGAAAAAGAAGGAATGTGGCCACCATCAACTTTGATACTGGTTAGTTCCTGAAATAAAAGAACATTCTGCCCCTCATTCCTCCTGTTTATCAAGGCAACAAGCACAACAAGGCTGGGTTTTGTCTTCAGACTACAAACTGCATAGTAGTCAAATGTTGTTGCCCCTTTGGGAATATTTGCTTTAGGATTAAGTAAAGGACCATAGTTCCACAATAACCAAGAACTAGAGACTAGTGCCAAAGAGTCTCAGGGTCCTCGGCCAACAGATCACAAAGATCTGCGATTCAGCATAATCCTGGAGCCTCTATAACCCTTTAATCTTATAAAATGACAGGTGAGGTAGTTTTGAAAAATTTCACCAAGGAGTTGCTGAATAGTGAGCTAAAGTAGAGGGACTATAGACTCAGTGGAGCCCTAATTATGGGTAGTTGTTGACAAGAATGGCAGATCTAGCCTAGCCCAGGGGCAGATCTAGATACTTTTGTTTGACATGCTGCTCACACCCATGGATAAAATCTTACCACCATTGAACCTCTAGATTGTAAACTCATGTCTAGACTGTAAACTCCTTATGGGCAGGGAAGGAATCTAATGCTGTTGTACTCTCCCCGGTACTTAGTACAGCGTTAAACTCTCAATATATACCACTGATTGCTTGATTGAACCAAAAGACAACCCTACATGTTATAACCCATGATTAAGTTATTATGTTCAAACACCATTGATTCATTATGACCTTGCTGTGACATATGGTGTCAGGCACAATCTGTAGTAGGATGGGCATAGTAGTTTCTCCATCCTCTTCCACCGCCTGCCCCCCCCCCCCCACCTCCCAGCCATCTCATCTTCCCTTACACCAGCCTCACAGCTGAATCTACAGATAGGAGCCCTCCAACTCATCCCCAAACCCCCATTAACTCTCCTGGCTTCATCTATCTCTTCGCAAAGCAGGTTTAATCTTCTTTCACGTTAGTGGAGCCCCATCTTTTCCCCATGCTTGCACCTTATTTGTTCTATTGAAAATGTGAATTCATTGAGCAAGGCCTAAGCTTAATTCAGCGTTTTGTACCATGAATGCTTAAAAAGCGTAAAATCCAGATACAGCCTCTCAGCTCATCCTGCAGGAGTGGATGCAGCCATGTGAGGAAATTTCCATTGTTTCATTTCAGGGATGATCCACATTACTCTTTCTGTTTGAGACTCTGACCAGGCCCCTGACATAGGTGAAAAGTATTCTCCTCCTAGAGAAGAGTACCAGATGTTATTTCCTTTAGGAAAGAAACCGTTCCCATAGCAACAGTGTGACTCAGGATGAGCCAACTAAAAACTCCTTCAAACAGGAACCCAAATGTTTATAGTAGGATGGTCTCTGGAAATGGGCACCTTAAAATGTTTCTCTATGCTGGGGTTATTTCATACTTTTGGAGCTAGGCCCACCCGAAGAACCCTTAGGTCAGTCAGTACATCTACCTCACTGACAAGTAGCATTTCTGACTTTCATAGCCCGCAGGCCTGTGCTCCAGGAGGTCCCAGAACAGTGCCCACAGCCCAGCACTCCAGCAAACCACCTATCTCCCAGGACCATCATGGGCCCCACCCAAACAGTCTGTGTCATAGCTAAAAAACACCATCAGTAGGACCTCAAAAGAACTGTTTTTAGATGAGCTTTATTTATAAGATTAAAAAAAAATCTCTAGTGGGCTTCTATCCTGCCAAAGAATAGTAGAGCGTAAGGACATTATGACTCATGTGCTACATTTTCTGGAACTCGAGTGGGGACTTTCATGAATGGGATGGGGCTTTCAGGAGCAGGTCCACTGACCCAGGTATGAGAATGGAGGGAAAAAATGGTAGGAGGTGGGGGAAAGAGGCAGAAAGAAAGAGATGGAAAGAAAGAGACAGTGATGGAGGTAACACTTTGAGTTTGGCTGTATCTCATAGCATGGGATTGAGGGCGATGTAGAGAAAAGCATGATGTAAATAGCACACTTGGTTTCCTGAACTGAGTCTGGGAGGTGATGGTACTTTGGGCTCAGTAGGTAGAGGGGTTGATGTAAAGAATGTTAGTATTCATTCAATAGTATTTATTGAGCACTTAACTATGTGCAGAGCACTGTACTCAGCGCAACTGGAGCAACAAGATGTTTAGCTCTTCCTATCTGCCCTTTCCTCCTTTCCCTTCCTCTCCAAGGCTGTGAAACACCTTGCCCAAGGCCACCAAACACCTGTGCCATCAGAGTGTGGAGCCGGTGAGGGAGGAAAGGGCATGGCGATTCCCTCAGGGTTTCCACTCTCATTCATTCATTCATATTTATTGAGCCCTTACTAATCGCTTGAGAGAGTAGAATGTAACAATAAACAGACAAATTTCCTGCCCACAATGAGCTTAGAGTCTAGAGGGGGAGAGAGACATTAATGACTGCCATTTATGGGGAGGGAAGGGCCTAGAAATTGTGACCCGAGCACTAGGCCCCTAAAACCAGCACTGGGCAGGAGAAGCAAATATGTGGGCTGGGTGTGTGTGTATGCCCAGAATGAGAATGGAGGGAAAAAAGGTGGGAGGGGGGGGAAGAGGCAGGAAAAAAGAGATGGAAAGAAAGGTAGAGACAGTGATGGAGGTAACACCTTGAGTTTGGCTGTATTTCATAGCATTCATTCAATAGTATTTATTGAGCGCTTACTATGTGCAGAGCACTGTACTAAGCGCTTGGGATGAACAAGTCGGCAACAGATAGAGACAGTCCCTGCCGTTTGACGGGCTTACAGTCTAATCGGGGGAGACGGACAGACGAGAACAATGGCACTAAACAGCGTCAAGGGGAAGAACATCTCGTAAAAACAATGGCAACTAAATAGAATCAAGGCGATGTACAATTCATTAACAAAATAAATAGGGTAACGAAAATATATACAGTTGAGCGGACGAGTACAGTGCTGTGGGGATGGGAAGGGAGAGGTGGAGGAGCAGAGGGAAAAGGGGAAAATGAGGCTTTAGCTGCGGAGAGGTAAAGGGGGGATGGCAGAGGGAGTAGAGGGGGAAGAGGAGCTCAGTCTGGGAAGGCCTCTTGGAGGAGGTGATTTTTAAGTAAGGTTTTGAAGAGGGAAAGAGAATCAGTTTGGCGGAGGTGAGGAGGGAGGGCGTTCCAGGACCGCGGGAGGATGTGACCCAGGGGTCGACGGCGGGATAGGCGAGACCGAGGGACGGCGAGGAGGTGGGCAGCAGAGGAGCGGAGCGTGCGGGGTGGGCGGTAGAAAGAGAGAAGGGAGGAGAGGTAGGAAGGGGCAAGGTGATGGAGAGCCTTGAAGCCTAGAGTGAGGAGTTTTTGTTTGTAGCGGAGGTCGATAGGCAACCACTGGAGTTGTTTAAGAAGGGGAGTGACATGCCCAGATCGTTTCTGCAGGAAGATGAGCCGGGCAGCGGAGTGAAGAATAGACCGGAGCGGGGCGAGAGAGGAGGAAGGGATGTCAGAGAGAAGGCTGACACAGTAGTCTAGCCGGGATATAACGAGAGCCCGTAATAGTAAGGTAGCCGTTTGGGTGGAGAGGAAAGGGCGGATCTTGGCAATATTGTAGAGGTGAAACCGGCAGGTCTTGGTAACGGATAGGATGTGTGGGGTGAACGAGAGGGACGAGTCAAGGATGACACCGAGATTGCGGGCCTGCGGGACGGGAAGGATGGTCGTGCCATCCACGGTGACGGAGAAGTCTGGGAGCGGACCGGGCTTGGGAGGGAAGATGAGGAGCTCAGTCTTGCTCATGTTGAGTTTTAGGTGGCGGGCCGACATCCAGGTGGAGACGTCCCGGAGGCAGGAGGAGATGCGAGCCTGAAGGGAGGGGGAGAGGACAGGGGCGGAGATGTAGATCTGCGTGTCATCTGCGTAGAGATGGTAGTCAAAGCCGTGAGAGCGGATGAGTTCACCGAGGGAGTGAGTGTAAATGGAGAACAGAAGAGGGCCAAGAACTGACCCTTGAGGAACTCCAACAGTTAAAGGATGGGAGGGGGAGGAGGCTCCAGCGTAGGAGACCGAGAATGATCGGCCAGAGAGGTAAGAGGAGAACCAGGAGAGGACAGAGTCCGTGAAGCCAAGGTGAGATAAGGTATGGAGGAGGAGGGGATGGTCGACAGTGTCAAAGGCAGCAGAGAGGTCAAGGAGGATCAGAATGGAGTAGGAGCCATTGGATTTGGCAAGAAGGAGGTCATGGGTGACCTTAGAGAGAGCAGTCTCGGTAGAGTGGAGGGGACGGAAGCCAGATTGGAGGGGGTCTAGGAGAGAATGGGAGTTAAGGAATTCAAAGCATGGGATCGAGGGAGAGGTAGAGAACAGAAAACACCCAAACACCCAATAGATTCCCACAGGAAAACGTGCTTTGGCTGTCCCGCAGTGCACCCAGGTATTTTAGACAAGCAGCGTGGCTTAGTGCAAAGAGCAGGGGCTTGGGAGGCAGAGGTCGTGGGTTCTAATCCCGACTCCGCCATTTGTCTGCTCTATGACCTTGGGCAAGCCACTTCACTTCTCTGGGCCTCAGTTACCTCCTCTGGGAAAACGGGGATTAAAAAATGTGAGCCCCACGTGGGCCAATCTGATTACCCCGTGTCCCCCCCAGCGCTGAGAAGAGCGCTCTGCACATGGGAAGCGCTTAACATCATCATCACTAATCCGTATTTAATCTGTCTTTTTACAGAAAGGGAGAGGGAGGCACCGAGGAAGAGAAACGACCTGCCCGAGGTCACCCAGCCGGCCGGAGGCCGAGGCGGGACGAGAACCCAAGTCTCCCCGACTCCCGGGCCTCTGCTCCCTCCGGTAGGCCAGCCGCTTCTCCATCGCCACAAGCGCCGGAGGTGTGATAATGATGATGATGATGATGATGAAGACTCGCCCTGCGATGGCCCAAGTTGCCGGGGCAGCGTCCGGGGCCGTGTGCGGGGCCATGTGCGGGGCCATGTGCGGGAGGAGGTGAGGCTCGCCAGGTCGCGGCCCCGCCGGTCCGTCGGGCGGCTCTCCGGTGGGCCCCGGCGCCCCCTGGTGGCCCCGCATCCGGGCGGCAGGGACTCGGCGGAAATCGCCGGGGAAGCCGAGGGCCCCGCCAGAGGGGCGAGGACCGGAGGCCGGGCCCTTCCTCGGGCCGCGGGGCTCTCCGACCGCCCGGCCGCGGGCGAGGAGAGCCGGCGGGGGATGCCGAGAAGATGGTGAAAGCCAAGGGAGCTGCCGGAAAATCCCGCGGGAGGACCAGACCCGCCGCCGCCGCCGCCGCCGCCGGGGCAGCCGCCGCGGCCCAAGCCTGGCTCCCCGCGGGGAAAGGAAAGAGCCGGCAGGGAGGGAAGAAACCATCTCCTCCGGAGAGGAAAGGAGAGGAGTCGCCATTGCCGCCGGCTCCTTTGGAGAGCGGCCCCTTAGATCTTGGGGGGCAGCGGGAGCGGTGGGTAAAGTTTCAGAAGCGTCAGAGCCTGACTTGCGAGGGGGCAGCCAAGCTCCTCTTGGACACCTTGTAAGTATCGCGGATCCTGCCCTGCGTGGCCGTCGAGCGGAGGTGGTGGTGGTGGTGGTGGGAGGGGGGGGTCCTTTCCTCCGGTTTGGGATGAAAAAAGAGATTCCCTCTTCCCCCACCCCCGTGCACGGTGCATGCTGCATTCGTATTCGTCTAGTGCACCGGAACCGCCCCGGTAATTAATCCCGGCCCAGTATTGATCTCCTGCCGTCCATTCGATAGCGGGTATCTTTTGGAATAGGGTTTCTCCTTTCGGCTGGGTAGGGGCGCGCTCTCGCATTTCGTTGACAGATGTTGATCGCCCTGTTGCATTCGTTCAATTTCTGTCTCACGGCAACGCCTCTCAGCCTACTTTGTATGTGGAGGTCCAGATCGGAGTCGGGTGCCACTTCTATCCCCTAAGGCGGGGTGTCTCGTTCCTTGAGTTTTAACAGCGTGCAACAGGTAAGCCTGAACACCGCGCTGGGTGTCAGGGTGCCCGTTAGAAAACCCGTGACCCCATGGTGTTGGAATCTTGTTAATGTTACCTAAACATCGTCATTAGCTTGGCTTTATATCCCGGCGAAGCAGCGTGGCCTGGAAATCCGAAGGACCCGGGTTCTAAATCCTGGCCCTGCCACTTGTCTGCTGTGTGACCTTGGACAAGTCATCTAACCTCCCTGTGCCTCAGTTCCCTCATCTGTAAAAGGGGGATAAAGACTCTAAGCCCCATGTGGGACAGGGACCAACCGGATTAGCTTGTATCTACCTCAGCACTCAGAACAGTGCTTGACACATAATAAGCACATCTGAAACAAGAATCAGCGTGCCCTAGTGGATAGAGACTGGGCCTGGGCATCAGAAGGACCTGGGTTCAAATCCTGTCTGTGCCACTTGTCTGCTCTGGGACTTCGGGCAAGTCACTTTACTTAGCTCTGCCTCAGTTCCCTCATTTGTTATAAGGGGATTAAGACTGTGGGCCCCTTTGGTGACATGGACTATGCCCATCCTGATTACTTTGTATCTACCCCAGCAGTTAAAACAGTGCCTGGCACATAGTAAGCACTTAACAAATACCATTCAAAAATACTATAATTATTACCTGTTTCAGGCGCTATTGTGGATCCGATTTACCAGAATTCCAAGGACATTAACCAGATTTTTCTCAAACCGTTGCCATTTTATGGGCAGGAACTTAGTGAATGGAGTTTCATTTTTTCATTACCCCCTACAGGTGGCCACCCAATATCAAACCCTTTCACTCTAGAGCTTCTTTCCTTTCAGCCATCAAGAGGCCTCAAAATAAAGCTCACAAAAGCACATTTCATGTGGTGCCCCAAATTCAAGCCCTAGGTTGGGACATAAAGCCGATGAGTTCAATTCATTGCTGCAAAAGAAAACGGTAGAATAGATGATAATGGGATGACTCGGGCCTCAGAGGAGTTGGGGCTCTGCAAGGACATGCCATGGACTCTTTGGCAGACTGGGGACTCCTAATGAGGATCCCTCACCCAGGGGAAAAGAGGTGATTTTTGCCACTTTTACTTATATGAATATAAGTTGTGAAGTTGCCTGATTAAGGAGCTGCAAAAGCTATGGGCTGTGAGTCTCTATCATGGCCTCCATCCTTGGGTTTCCCCAAGACTGTAGGAACAGAAGTATTATTCTGGAACAGTATTGTTTAGCTGCACTCCTCATCCCTTCCATAGCTTCCACCCAGTGCTGCAACCAATGTATGGTAAGTGCGGTGAGTCTCACCCCGCCCAATCTGAGGAATATAAAAGATATATGGGGATAGGGTAGGGGCTGCGGGTCTAACCTTGGACAACGTGCCCCTCCCCTACTTGTGTAAAACACTGGGAAAATGTACAAGGATGAAAATTAGACAAGGTATATCTGACCTTCAGGGGGTTCAGAACCTAAGAATGAATGGAGAGTTGGTGATAGACACACAAGGAAAGATCAGTCAAACACAAGAATAAGTACCGTAAGAATTAGTTTCATGCTCCTCACCATCTGAGCAAAGCTGTTTAGAATCTGGTAGTCACCTCAACTCCAGGTTCTAAAACATGAGATGGTTTCAAGCTGCCCTTTTGTCCCTCCCTGTCAGAGGAATGGTGGCTGCAAGATGTCTTCTAGGCCGTCAGGCATTTGTGTCAGCATCTTCCCTTTCTGGGCTTTGGCCCCCTGTTGGTGTTAAAAATTACCCAGAGGCAACAACAGGGTGGAAATGCCTGACCTTGGCCCTGCTTCCACTCTGCACCAATTTTTAATAGCAAACTAACAGGATGAGTTGTTGTGTGGGGGGGCGGTTCCAGAAAGTGAGAGAGCCCCCCAACCTCCCTCGAAGATAGAGGGAAATGCAGCAGCTGCTTGCATTAGGGTAAGTGCCAGAGTTTTGCCATATGTTTTAGTCTGGTAGTTCTTCACCTTTCTCACAGCTCCATTGCCACATCCGCACCCTGCATCCCCATACCTCCAGCTCAGGAAGGGAGAATTATTTTGGCAGGTGAGTTGTCAGTGGAAAGCTAGGGTCAGGGAAGTGAGGGATTCAAACCAAGGATTCAGCCAGTCCTACCTATGGTGGCTTCGAGTCAGTCACAGACACATATTTTAACCCTCGGCACACCATCTCTGTTCTCAAAGTCGTAGCCTGCTGGGAGGTTGGTTCGTTCGATCGATCGTTCAGTTAATGAATGGAATTTATCCAGTGCTTACTGTGTACAGAGCACTGTACTAAACGCTTGGTAGAGCACAGTACAGCAAAATTAGCAGTCACGATCCCTGCCATTAAGGAACTTTCCTGCTCAGTCAGTAGCCTTCAGAAGCCTTTGCAAGACCTCTCTTTAAACCTGCCATTTCCTGATGTAAAAAATGTTGGGTGATAATAATAATGTTGGTATTTGTTAAGCGCTTAATATGTGCAGAGCACTGTTCTAAGCGCTGGGGTAGATACAGGGTAATCAGGTTGTCCTATGTGAGGCTCACAGTCTTAATCCCCATTTTACAGATGAGGTAACTGAGGCCCAGAGAAGTGAAGTGACTTGCCCACAGTCACACAGCTGACAAGTGGCAGCGCCGGGATTCGAACCCATGACCTCTGACTCCCAAGCCTGGGCTCTTTCCACTGAGCCACGCTGCTTCTCTGCATGCGCTGTACTAGACGCTTGGGAGAGGTCGGAAATAGGTCCATCAATAACACCTAGTACGTGCCTTTTCCCATCCAAAAATAGATTGTGGAGAGCGAAGCCCATTGCCCTTAGTGTACAGGGTCCCACATTCAGCCAGATTGCATAGCATCTTGCTGTTTGGGGTGATTCTGTGGGGACTAGGATTTTTCCTTGGCCCAACTGCCTTCCTAGGCCTCGGTAACTGAAAGGACTTAATGCTTTCATTATCCTCACCCCGGACAGGAGGAATTTATTAGGCAAATCCGCAACATGCACCCTCTTTTGAGTCCAGCTTGTGCTGTGTCCTTCCGAAAGTGACACCCTGTCGACAGCAGCTTTGGCCGATTAAACAAATCATGGTCGCTATCTGGGCCTGTCTTTGAGCTTTCCCTTCTTTTGTGACTCCAGGTACAGTAACTTTCCACTGCGGAACTGTAAGCGTGACTCTAGCCAGCCTCCTTAAAGGCCTCCCACTTCCCCTCTCCCTCCTGCCCCACCTTCACGTGCATGTCTCCAGGCCAGTACAAAACAGCAGGTTTTATTTTCAGATGTGACTGTGGAGAAAAAAAATCCCCAGATTTGCACACACACCCCCCAGTGAAGAAAAACCTTCAGAGGGAACGAGGAAATTTAATTAACAAGAGACTCTTTCTTTGGCATCTTTGTGTCAGGCACAGCGTGAAACAAGTGGGGGCCCGGTTGTGCTCCGTTGCCATGGTGAAGCACGGGGCAGACAGTGCAGAGTAGCGTGGCTTGGGAATGGGCTGGGGAGGAACTGCTAAGGAAAGGATGTTTTGAATTAATTAAGCCCCAATTTCCTCCTCCAGCCCCCCGCTTTTGAAATGAAAGCAGGAGAATAACCCCACTCAGGCCAGAGGAACAGCTGTCTAGAAGGGAAAAAGAGGGGGGGATTCGGTTCAGGGGTGGGGGCGCTTTAGGAAATCTCAGAATGGCATACGCCCAGGGAAGCTATCGTTCAACACATCGGGGCTCTGACCATCTCCTCCACCTCCCCCCGAAGATGGTGATAACCTGTAGGCTGGAGCCGAGCAGTTTCACACTGCTCAGTAAAAACCAATTTGTCACACAGGAGAACAACCGGATTGCAGGTTTTTGTTGTGTTTTTTTGTTTAAATGGCAGATCATCCACAGACCACCATATCTTATCTGTGTGAGACTCCAGCTCTGAAAATACAACTAAGGGTCTCGACACACCCTCTCCAGCCCCCCATGAGACAGCCCTCAAAAACCTTAATGTTTCAGAAGTAAAATTCTATACTGGGGTTAGCATTTACCATGTCCTTAAGAGGGTAACATGTCACTGCTTCAAAGATGGCCTGATGAAACATCCCTGGACTGGCGTGCTTCTCTCTAAAGGTTAGATTCTTTGGACTTGCCTGGGCTTGTTACTCTAGCCTCTCCAAGGAGATTTTTATCCTCCTGAGGTTACAGTGTGATGGAGTTGTGTAATTATAATTAGCTCGCTAATGTGTAAAACTGACTGCTTTCCTGAGCTAATAAGGGATGTATTCACCTTTCATCCATTTTCTGCCTTTTGCTCCATCCAGTGAATACCAAGGTCTGGTGAAACACACAGGAGGTTGCCACTGTGGAGCAGTGCGTTTTGAAGTCTGGGCTGCGGCGGATTTGCAGGTCTTTGACTGCAAGTGAGTGCTTATTCCCCATTCCCACTTGTAGTCAGAGTGTTTCAACACAATGTTCATATACGTCTTCTCTTTCACTCCTACGGTCCGGTTGCCTCAATCAGAGCCTGGGATTGTTTACTATAATGCTGAGCTCAGTTAGAGACAGGAGTGAAGTAAGAAACCTATCCAGTTTGATTGACGCAGCAGGGGTAATTCCTCTATTGGTAATCTGGCCACAAATCAGGTTAAAATTCCACTGCTGATAAAATCCCCATGGAATCTTTAACATAAAAGTATCTATGTTATGGAGTTAGAGAATATGGATGGAGAAAAAGAGGATCAGGGTCTTCACGATATGCAGAAAATGATGATTCCTCTAAGACTCCTTTCCAGCTGGAGCTTGAAGCCTCCCCTTGTTGTGGTTATCAGTGTTGGATGAGAAGCAAATGCATTTGGGATAAATTGAGACCCCCTCCCTGCTTTTCTCCCAGATGACTGCATATAAATAATACTAGCACACAGAGTTGTTTTTTTCACAGGATGCATGTATTTCCCCAGCAATGATGAGTCTTAATATATATGATAAAAATTGGATTCTGTTGGCCCAGAGTTGGGGCATATTTTTTCAGAGCCTCATGGTGCTTTGCTCCTTGGATTGAGTGCTGTGGCACTGTAAAATTTGAACTTTCATCTCCATATTGTGGGAAAAAAGAACACTTCTCACACACACATGCACACGAAAAAGTACAGGTACGTGCCCATCTGCTAAAATTTTTCTACCCCGATGACCCTGAAGAGCAGGAAATATTTTAGAATGGCTCCTAAAATGTATCAAGGTAGGCATTTTAACAAGCCCAGGCAACAGAGGAGTTGGTTAGCTGAATTTTGAATCTTTTCTCTCCTTATGTAGCTGCAGCATTTGCAGAAAGAAACAGAACAGACACTTCATTGTCCCAGCTTCTCGCTTCAAGCTGCTAAAGGTTAGTGCTCAGGAGCACAAAAGGCTGTGTGTGAGCATAATCAGATCATCTTTTTCATTTCCCTTGGTTCCTTTATAGAACTGGGGTTGCCTCAGAGTATTTTTTCCATTCCTTCCTATCTGTGGACTTTATTTTCACCTTTTCCAGGGGCTCTTCTCTCTCACCCTCTCCTTTTTATCTGGTCTTTAGATATCAGTCTCCTTCCTCTAGTCCCCAGGCCCTCTGAATTGACTTACTATACTTTATTGTACTTGTCTTCCTTTTCTCTTTTCTTACATTCCATTACCATGTCTGTATCACTTCTGTCTGCTATCTTCCAGTATTTGTATCAGTGGTCTTTGATTTCATTCTTAGTGTAATCACTTTTGTGGTTAAAGGGCCCAATTTTCTAGACCCTTAGGCCCTCTGGGAGTAGTATTTATTCTTCTAGACTACTAAGGGACCTTGTAGTGTATCACAACCCCTCTCCCTCCCCCTGCCATAATGTGTAGACATTGTAGCAAAGATCTAACTGGTACCTTTCTAAAATAATTAGTACCCCAGAGTGCCTAATTTAGTATCCAGGCACTAGAATTGGGCTCCAAATTGGTACCATTATTGTTTTCTTTAACAACATTTACATTTAAAGAATCAAGTATGGTCATTCTTTCCTGATGTAACAAAATCCTTGACAGGTTAGCCACCTCATCTACATCTAAGCCATCCCAGTTAGGTGGAAATCAATTTTGTTTTAAAAGCTCTGCAATCCCCTTGGTTCTTCCAGTCATCTCTTCCACCTAGGCTCTCCGAGTCTTCTGTTCTGGTACGTAATCCCCTCGATAGGGCAATCTACTTTCCATCCAACTAATGCTCTCCCTGCCATTTCATCCCGTTTCCTCTTACCGTCTCCCCAGTGGAATTGGAGAACTAGTTAGCATCCCTCCTGAAGTCATCTTTTCTATTCTTGAAATTGGTTATTAAATTCCCTTAATCTTCTCCTTTCTAGATGAAACCACTGCAACATCTTTAGCCTCACCTTTGTGACCCTTTTTCCATTCCCTTAATCCTCTTTGTTGCTAACCTCTGGACCTGAGTTTTTGTACAACTCCCTTTTGAAGATGAGAGTTGCACCCATTCCTCTGGGGTGGGTGGTGTGATTGCCTCTTTGGTAGCCCAGAGACTACCACCGGGCAGGTCACCGGGGATGGGGCAGCCCCCAAGTAGTAGCGGGTTAAAGCTAGTTCTGACTAGCCATACCAGTCAAGTAATTCAGAAAGAGAGAACCCTAAAATAGTGTACCCTGAGTCTTCCTGAAGTGGCTAGCTGTTTGAGGAAAAAAGATCATTACTTGATCCTCTACATCCAGGAGGCACTGGGAGACTGCTGGAAGCCCCTCCCACTCAAAAATGGGGAAATCATCTGAAGTCTTGAAAGCAAAGTCCCATGCAATATCTAATTATGAGCTCTTAAAGTTGCCATTTTTGGATTTCTTTCTTCTCTTTGCCTTCTGATCTGTTGCTGCTCATCTGGTAAACACTGCCAATACTGCGGGATACTATTCCCCCCTCTAGCCCCAAACCACTGGGAGAAAGTACTCTCATCTCAAGGTGCCAATCACTGATCTGCTCCTAGAAATAGGAGGAGCAGCCCAGTGGCAGGCTACCCATCCTGTCTCTGTCAGCTCATCAGTACCATCCAATTGTTTCCAGGGCTTGCAGTGAAGCCAGGCACAGAGTCTCTTTGTCTGCCAACTTGGCAGTTCCGGAATTTCAGCTTTCTTTCAGATATGATGATAAGCACTTGAGAGCAAGGAATTAAGATAAAAAATGGAATAACTTAACCCAGCAAGGCCTTCCCATGCCTCACGTGGGACAACCCAATTACCCTGTATCTACCCCAGCGCTTAGAACAGTGCTCTGCACATAGTAAGTGCTTAACAAATACCATTATTATAATTATTATTATTATTATCAGTTATTTCATTGCCAAAGTTGATCCTTTTTCCCAGGGGTACTACCTTCTTCCCTATAATCCTATTTTCCCTTCTGTTTGACTGTGAGCCCCATATAGGAGAGGGACCAATTCCAGCTTGATTAACTTGTGTGTACCCCAGTGCTTAGGATAAGCATAATACGAGCTTATCAGATACAGTTTAAAAAAAAAAGAATTTAGGCCAAGTCTTCCCTTGGTGCCTCAAGGCCTGGCATTGTGAACACTGCTCAGCCTACTTCAAGGAGGAACTCCAGCTTGGCCTACCCCACCAGATCCTGACTCAAAGCTGCTTTGGAAGCCAAATTTGAATGATGGATATGGAAAGTAGGGGGTTTTTTTAAGTGTGTTCTCTTGATCCTCTCGCAACATATATTATGTATTATCATAATGCTACTTTGAACTTTTATGAGGCCTTTCATCCAGGGATCTCAAAGCAATTAAATTACCTGGTGGGAAGTATATTCCCATTTTACGTATAACCAGTGACCAAATCACTTTTGGCCAGTGCCACACCAGAAGTCAGGGATGGATCTGAGCAGAAGTGGATCTAAGCCTGGCTGGGCTGGAAGATGGGAGTAGATGGGTAGATGATCAGAAGGCAGAACTGCTCTGGAGCTGGCCGGGGAGCAGATCCAGGCCGGAGCAGTGCGGGGAGGCCTCCCTGACCTGAGAGCAGCACTTTCTTCCCATTCCAGGCTGCTCCAACACCTTGCACTCCTCCAGTCCAACCCAGAGTGGGCCTACCCCCTTTGGGTGAGAAGAGGTGACTGCTTTGGTGATCTATCAGCACTGCTTCTGCTAATGATGCCAAGAAAAGGAGGGAGAGCCCTAAACCAGGAGTCCCTGGTACAAAAAAGATCTAGTTGAGCCTCTGGATGTAGAACTGAGTAACCTGGATTTCCAGTCTAGGCCCTGAAAAGGCGTAAATATAACCCAAGATGTACTTTTCTCTTTCCATTCTGAATGTTATATCTTGCTCTGAGTCCATTCATGAACCTGCTGCATTTGATGGGCTCGGCTGGCCCTTGAGTAAGGGTGGGGCAAGGACAGTCATAGTTCTGATGCTTCTTTATCATAATACTCAACATTCTCTACCAAAGAGAGCCTTGTCTATAACAAGCAATAAATAGATTTGTTTGACTCTTGTATGATATTTGGTAGAAAAAATATATTTTAAAAGAAGACATATTTGCTTCTGTTTCTGCTTAGGGAGCGGAGAACATAACCACGTACACGTTCAACACACACAAAGCCCAGCATACGTTCTGTAAGAGCTGTGGAGTCCAGAGTTTTTACACGCCTCGATCAAATCCTGATGGCTACGGTAGGTAAAGAGAACAGGTTTGAACTCAAATCGGGGAGGGGCTGAGTGGGAAGCTTCACTGGGTTGTAAAACTAAGCAGCCTCAAAAGATAGAGGTCGAATGAACAAAACCATTTATTCCACCAGCTAAGCATCCTGAAGGTAATTTTGAAGAATCCCAGGAAACGCTCAAATTTACGTAGTAGCTCTTAATATTTTTCATATTTTAATTCCAGAAGCCTCACAATATCTGGGATGCAGGTGAATGATGAGCTTAACTGGGGGAAAATGAGGCAGCAAAGCTGCTTAGCCAGAGAGAGACCCCCAAATTCAGGGTTTTTTTTTTCCTTGAGCTCTCCTACCCCTTATGAATTCCTGCTTCTGGGAATCTGAGGTCAGGCCTAATTTAGGCCTAGGACTGACTTTAGGGATACTGTCGACAAACATCTGGCTCTGATGTCCTTAAGCCAGACTTGTCATTAAGCCTATAGCGAGTGGTTCAGTAGCATTTATGGACAACACTTTGGGAGAGAGGGTACTAAATGAGTTTGGAATATTGTGGGGTTTTGTAACCTTTAAGTTACTTGATGGACTAGAACATTATTTCTTTAAAAGACAGGCAGCCTTACCTGCAAGTTCTTATTTAAGGGACTTTGTGGTTACCCAGTGGCTCATGAGTTCCTAGTTGTGCCCTGGGTGGCTTGGTGCAGCCCCAGAACCCTGAGAACTCATGCCCATGTTCAGCCGCCTCCTCTCTGATTCCTTGGATCTTGCTATAGCTGCCCCTCAGCAGTTCTCTTCCCACACTTTGGCCCAGCTTGGGCCCATCTCCCCTCCGTGCATGCCAGGAAGGATCAGGGCAGTTGGAGCGGAGCTGGGGCTTCCTCTGCCTGCCTCACTCAATGTTTGCTCAATCAGGGGCTGGCCAGGTCGGCCATCGAGAGGTGCAGTAACCATGGGGAACGTGGCTAAGGGGAGCAACTCTGGGTTTCCAAGCTGCCTTGAGACACTCAAGACAAAGAGGTAATGACTGTCCTCCTTAGTCCTTAGTCCTCAAGGGTTGGTCATAAACTAAGGCCCCACCCGGATTCAGGGATGGGGACCAGCAGTTACATATACTGAATATTGGCAGTCTAATAGGAGGTGTCCTGAACCAGAAAGGGGACCTGGTCTTTGAGAAGAATGTGGAAAAGCTCTCCACAAAAGGAACCTTTAAACTGAAAAAGCTCTTCCTAAGGGGTTGCGGCAAGCTCCAACTTCCATGCTAATTTGCCACCTCAACTCTACAGTGAATGAGGCAGAACCACAGGCCCCTCGAACATCGTGAGATCCTCAGCCTGTCAGCAGTAGCCAGCAGCCTGGAAAGGAAGTTGCACAGTAAAGTAAGGAAGGCAGGTGTATGCAGCCCATTAACCTGCCAGGACTATCTGCTCTTTGCAGCTCTGGGGACTGTCTCTGTGTTATTTCAACCTTCTCCCTCCTCCCTCAGGGATAGCTCCCCACTGCCTGGATGAGGGGACTGTGCGCAGTGTCGTCTTGGAAGAGTTCAACGGGAATGAATGGGAAAAGGCAATGATGGACCACAAGACCATCCAGAGCAAGTCAGCAGAATGATGTCATCTTGGTCTTCCCTCAGACCAACCAGTCACTTTGTAAATTAGAGCAGGGGCAGTTAAACTTGGCTCAACCAAGGGGAACCAAGGTCTGCACCTAATGTGCCTAAGGCAGAACAGTTTGAGGCTGTTCCCTCTTTAAAATAGAGGTGCAGCCTGAGGCTCTCAAACCCAGGTTCCAGTAGTGTCCCCATCTTGGTCTGACAGGCCGCAGAACTCCCCGGGCCCTTTGCCTCTTAACTCTCAACTCCATTACCTATCTTCTCTTTTTCACCCAACTTTTTGTGTGAGATTTTGGAAAAATAAAACCTCTGTAGTATTTGTTTTTTAAGAGAAATATGGCTGATTCATTTCCTTTGCAGTTTGCTTTGGCTTCTGAGTCAACAATTCTTCAGTCGTCCAGCTACCCAGCCATAATCCAAACTCAGAAATAATTTGCATTCAGCTGTCATTTTGAAAGCCTCCTAAAAGTCCTCAGCAGGTTATCAGGTTGTTTGTTTGTAAGGCCTGGATCTGTAATCATGGGGAAATCTGAGGCAAGGGAAAGGGATGGAGATCTAAGGGAAGCTGGGTCCTCAGGGCTGGGATTACAGCTTCTTGCTTCAAAATGACCTCTGAGATCACTGGGTCTGTGCAATGGGAGGGGTGTCAGGGACTACCTGCCAATGCGCACCCTCTTCCTGTAATTCCACCCTCATCATATCCCAGAACCTCAGCTAATATAAATGCTTGGTGCTGACCCAAGGTGAGGGGGCACCGTGGGTTGCTGGGCTCTGACCATCCCTTGATCTGGCACAGAAGGGTATGGAATGACTGATCCAGAGGGTCCCAAATCCCAGCAGGGAACATCGGATAGGAATTGAAAAAACCCTGTGTGTGAAGAGTGCAGAAAGGAGACAGAAAGAGGAGAAAGCTCCAGCATTTAGTTGCCTTCCCCCCAACGAAAACACTTTGACTTCTTTTCCCTCCCCAAGGGGCTTCCTGTCTCCACTGGCCTGCCTCCCTTCACACAGTCCCAAGGATTCTCACTTTGAGAGCTTGAGGGGTAATTAGTCATAGCTCTCTTTTCTTTTACTTCTAAAGCACACACAAAGAATGTGCAGGGCCAGAAACTGATGGTGAACGTGCTTCCACACAGGAGGCTTTTAAGACATAAAAGTAACAAGCATAGAGGAGTTTCCCACAACCTTCATTCCTTGGTTGGGTCAAACCCATGCATTCTCCATGGAAAAGCTTTAAAGACAATGGCAGGGGTACTAACGATTGAATTGGAATGATATGAACTATCATTTCGAATCGCCTAATTTTGCACTCCTCCTCGTGCTAACGAAACTTCTGCTCTACTGCAGTATTGAATGGACAAGGAAAGTGGCCAGGTGAGGAAACTTACGAGGAAGTATAGCTATGGAAACCATTTGTGTAAATCAGCTATTTTAAACAGTACACAAAGGTACTGTTTCAACCCTTTCAGCTCTTCACTGTTTTATTCTGCTTGCTGTCCTTGAGATTTGGCCATCAGCCCTGGGTAATAACTATGAAGAGTATCTCCTTGCCTGCTGGAGGCATGAACGTATCTCTGCCAGTCTCAAGCTCCTTTTCAGAAACCCTGAAGTCTCCAGGCTTTCCACATCTGGATCCTCTGCCATTCTGAGGCTTTTTAAGTAAACACAAGGTGGTTGGGAGGGAGAGTAGAGTAACTCATTATTGAAGTCATTTTTTAAAGATATCCTTTGTCAAGGCAATCTTAATACAGCTTCTTGCCAATCTCTCCTGCTCAATAGCACTTCCTCCCGTTTACAGGCTATGTGCAGCTACCTGGCCACAGTAAGGATCTGGAGCCTCAAGTATGTAATGCTATGGGCCATAAAAACAACTGCTGCAATATTACCTTCCCTCGACTGAATTTCTTTTAGATCTTGCCTGATTCCACTCAGGCACTTAGCCTTTAAAACTGCCCAGCCATTTATAAATCCATTAGGCCTGCAAAAATCCAATTTGCAATGACTTTCCCCACATTTCCCATTGCTCCTCCCCTCCTAGTCACGCCCATCTTCTCCTGTTTGGTCCCCATAGTACCAAGGTAAGAGAACACTGCATCTGCCTGCAGCAAATGCACTCATTTCTTCACAAACCCAGATTGCCATGACAACAAACACAAAGGAAATACGAGCGGTGAAACCCACTGCATTTCATTTCTTGCAGGCCCTTTGTCTGATTTGGTTTAAATTTTCTTAAGACCCGTGATGCATGGGCCAGAGCTTGTTTTCAAGGCTGAGCTAGTTCAAACAGCCAGAATCTGGTAGAGTGGCCGGTTCATAGGGGTCCCAGATGTCTGCTTCCCAGTGCTCTGAAAGAGATCGGAAAGGGTGTGCTTTAAAAAAAAAATTAAAAACAAGTTTGATGGAAGATTTTTTCATATAGGGAAAGGTTGGTCAACTCTCCCATGGAAATGTCATATCCATCATTTTCTAGCAATTTCCCCTCTCTGGTTCATTACTGTTCTGTAGCCCTTCCAAGAACACTGTTGGCTCCATTTATCTACTCCTGAATCCCACTTTGGTGAAATCAAACTGCCCAATTGAGGGGACCAACCATTTTCTTGGCCAGTGATTTGGTAGAGGCGAGGAAACCTTCTTAAAACACAGGGAAGAATGAAGAGAATATTAAAACAAAACACCAGTCAGACCCTGTGGGTTTTTACTGCCCTGTTTTCTTCTGTTTAAATTGATTGCAGCCGGACTTGAAAAGTAGGCTGTGCTGTGGATGAGAAAGGGGAAAAAATAAACACACTTTCTAACCAAATATTTGGCCATCTGCTTTGCTTTCCCTTATCTGCCAAGTCTCAAGGGTTGTTGTGCCCGCTGCCAGGTGCAAAAGACACTGTCCATCACGGTGGGAAAGAAACCTCAGAATTCTGAACTTGGAATTTGGCGCCTGGGTGAAGAAGGAACCTGCTTTTCAAATATTTTACTTGAAAATGTCAATGTATTTGCAATTTTCAGTCTAGACAGATCTCCTGTTAGTGATTTGGCACCTTAGACAGTTCCTCCTTTAATAGATTCATGTTTTTCCCCACAGACAAGCAAATCCAGCTGTGTCTTGTGTTTGGCAAACATCCTGACTGCTTTTCTGATGTTTGGGGTTCAGGAAAGCCCCAAACGCTTTTTGCAAAACCTCCTCCCCACACGATATTTAAACTAGTGTATGTCGGTGGAAATGTAATCCATATGTTTCGGATTCACTTAAATTGAATTGCGTAATCCTGGGTAGCAGGACATTTTGATGTGGCCTCAAGAGCCTTTAAAACACTCTTTTCCTTAAGAACAGGAAGTTGTATTTTGCTTAGACAATGCAGACAATCAAGAAGGCCCAGGTCTGCCTTGCCATGCCAAATCAGCCCAGTGAGCATGGGCCTTCACTTGACAGATCACATGTGCTCTTCCTCCCCTCTACTCCCTTCCTTCTCACATTCTGTATCCCTCGGATGTGAAGGGGGGCTTTCCAGATGTTGCTGGCTCCCTGGGTTCTGAGCAAGGGAAGAAGGGTCTGCATTTTATGGGAGGGAAGGATCTCCAAGCAGCCACTATGCTAGAAGGTGAATTTTATTGGTGCTCATGTAAAAGTTCGGTAGTTTTGACCACAGCTATAAAGCACCCAAGTCTTTAATGTACCGGAAGTTTTTTTGGTGTGGTCCTGTGCTTGGTTATCTCGACTATCCTCATTCCCCAGTCGGCTGGCATTCTGGAAGCTCCTAACTCTTCAAGGCAACAATATGAGATCCAGCAAAATGGAGATAAAGTTCTTAGTTTCTACACCATTTGGGCTCTGTACAGTTTTTAAGGGGGGAAAAGATTGATCAGGATGTGGGAAATTCCCAAAGGCTCTGAATGGCAAAATGGGATTTCCATCTCTTGTAAGATGTGGTTTGAAAGGAACTGTGGAAATGTACTGGGCTGGAGAATCAGGAGGAAGGGGTGGAGGGCTAGGACCTAGTAGTAGGGGAGGGGAGAGTACTACAGTCTGGTCTGTTGGTTGAGGGCTCTTTCTTCAGTTTGGTAAGCTTATTATTCTAAATAAGCAACCTTAAATATTTACCTATTAAGGATTGTATCTTTGGGCAATCCTCCAGAGAATGGCTGGGTGAGGCAAAATTCCAAGATTTCCAGTATCTATTTATTTGGGCAGGAAGCTGTGTGGCTTGAATTATGCCCAAGGGTCAAACACCCTAGACCTGGGAAGTGGAAAGTTCTTGGGTTCAGATCCCACCAAACTCCTATTTCCTGCAAGCTACCACAGCCAGGGGAACAACAACAAAAAAAGCAGCAGGGATCTTGCTGAATGCTAGGCACTGTTTCTAAGCCAACCTCCCTAGGGACATTTTATTTTAAAAATAGAAAATAGCAGCGTTTTAATGGTGGAAAAAAATGTCTCGACTTCTCTCCCCGAACTTTGCCCAAAGCCAAAAGCCAACCGAAGCCAAAAGAAGTCTGGGGTCTGTGGGAAAAGAACTGGGCCTGAGATCGTGTGGGTTCCTACTGGATTTAGGCCCTGGAAAATAGCATCAATGCCTCATGGCTTTCCAAGGCTCAGTAATTCATGCAGGATAATCAGGTATTTTTTGGTCTTTCTCATGATCCATATTCTCCTCCTTCCATCTGTGGAAACGGCTTTAGCTCTCAGACCTTGGCCCGGTGGGTCTCAGCAGGCAGCCTTGCATCTGTGACTCCCAGGGCTCATTAAAGACAGAATCCAGCCCACCTCTGGGGCCCAGTCTGAACTCCTGCTTGATCCCTGGCCTCTTTGGTTTTCCTTTCCACCACTGGTCAGTGGACTCCCGGGACTCTTCTTGGTTTCAGAGATAATGGAGTGAGTTCATCACCATGTAGCGGGAGAAGTGCAGATAGAGGTGGCGGAACCAGAGGAGCTGGCTACGGTGGCAGAGCATAGCTCTCTAGAATGACAAATACGAGAGGGAAAACATTCCTGAGATTCTGCTAGGGAAGGTTTACCCACAGTCCCCTGAGCAGAGCAAGTCCATTGGACTATCCACCCACCAACCCTAGTTACGCCACGTGGATGGAAAAAAGACAACAGCCTGAATCACGTGGGTGGAATCAATTGCAATCAGAGGGCAGCTCTGCCTTATCAACAGCCCTGTCCTAGCTTCTCAGCAACCTTTGCCCTTGAAAATTTCCACCCTCACCCAGGTAAGCGTCATAGCACAAAACACGTCAGCTTTCAGAAACGCCCAGCTCTTGGGGCACTGAATTACATGAAACACAAGAGGTGTCCATTTGTGAGGTGGATCCAGACCACAGTGGACTCCCACGGCCTCTTTGTCTGGAGTGGTGGACTCTCATTCCTAGTTTCCATGGAGTTGGGGCTGAGTGTTTGGGCAGTGAGCATTGCAGGTCATAAAAGCGCATGCGTAGAGGAGTCAGATTTTGCTCACTGCAACTGCAGCTGAAGATCTGAGGATCTTGGTGGCCAAGTGGCCAGCTGGGAAGCTACAGGATTTTGCACTCAGGAGTGTGGTGCTTCCCCACTGAGCACGTGAACAGAGTAGAAAGAGCGTCAGCTTCAGAAATCAACATTCAGTGAAGAAGGACAGACGGTCCCTTCTTTTCTACTCTGGGTTTCCTTACGTGTTTTGGATGGCACATTCACCTGTGGTGGCATAGCCTGCCCAGGGTTGGGAGAATGGGATGGGGCGGCAATGGGGAGGTCTACCCTATTTCCCCACCCAGGGAAGCCTGCTGGTGGCTCTCACCTTGGCTTGTTCCCTTTCTTCCTGCGTGAGGACGAAGAGGACATCCTGGGTTTGGAGCCAGGTGAAAGGCAGATCCAGGAAGGAGATGTACTTCCGCACCACATTCACCGACTCCAGTGTCAGGATCCGGCATCCTGATCCAGGAAACAGAGAGTGGGCAAAACGACTGGGTTTATAATCAGTCACAGACCCCAGTGTGGAAACAGGGACAGGACCTCCCTAATAATAACAAGAACAATAATAATGATAATAATTGCAGTCTTTGTCAAATGAGTACTATGTACCAAGCACTGGGATAGATGCAAGTTAATCAGGTTGGACACAGTCCCTGGCCCACATAGGGTTCACAGACTAAGCAGGAGGGAGAACAAGTACTGAATCTCCTTTTACAGTAAAGGTGAAAGTGAGGCACAGAGAAGTTAAAGAGACTTGCCCCAGGGCAGACAGCAGGCAAGCAGCAGAGCCGTGGTTAGATGGGGCGGCCCAGCTTTGGCCCTGAGCCTTCTTAGCACTGAAATGAAAGTGATTTACTTGAGTACATGGCTACGGGATGTTGAAGACTGTTACTGCACAAAGGCAGTTTCAGGATGAGAAAGGAAGTGGAGATGAGGAGGGGTTGGGCGCAAGGTGGGCAGAGTCAGTTCTCGGGCCGGAGACCAACGGTCCCTTCTTTTCGATTCTGGGCTTCCTTACATGTTTTAGATGGTGCATTCACTTCTGGTGGTCAAGCCTGCTTGGCGGGGGCTGAAGAAAGTAATTCTGTCTTTAGTTCTTGAAGGGCCTCAAATGGGCGGTATGCTGGGTGTCTGGGCTAGCATCAGATACACTTGGATGGCTTACCCTGATCCTCCACTTCCATTGTGCAGAAGGGAGTGGGGCATAAACGTTTTCTTCCAATAACCATTTAGGGTCCACAGGCTGTTAATTCACTCTCTCCTCACTTCTCCCTGGGCAGCACCCTGCCTGCAAGTCCCACCACCTCAGAACCAGGGACATTCAAGAGACAAATCCTTGCCCTTCCAGAACTAGGTGATAAAACTTGCCCCAGACTGAGAAGGGAGTTTGTAAGGCATTGCCTTTTTCTACAGTTGAACCCTTCCTACTCTCGGCTTCACCTCGACGGGGGCCAGCTGAAGACTATGGGATGTCTCCAACCTCCCCAGTACCCTTCAGAGGGGCCCACCTAAGTGGCTGGGGCTAGAAAATGCCACAAAACACATGCCTTTGACTCTTGAACTCATGCTTGGTTCTGAGGAGGAGGGGTGGGTGCTCAATCAAGCAGTGGTATTTATTGAGCACTTACTGCATCACAGAGCACTGTAACAAAGTGCTTATCATTCCAGTACATTGTCTGGGAACAAAACTGGTCTCTGCTACAGGAGTGGGCCATTGGACATCAGGCTGGCCTAGAGTTTTAAGGACCCAATGGGCTGAACAGTTCACAGAGGAAATAAAGCATCTTTAACGTCACAAGAGAGACATCGAGAGAGGTACATTAAAGTCTCCATTTAAAACTTCAGCAGGAGGCGAAGGGAGGTTGTCCTTCTTTGTTCATTTGCCACTATGGAGGAAGTTACTAGCGTGGGTTTAGTCCCAGCAGCAGATGTTTCTGACTTGGCATCAGGTTGCCTGCTTCTCCTTCTTCCCCTATTGTATAGCAGAGATGTTCTGAGCTGGAAACCTGGCATAAACATCCAACACAATATGACCGTACCTCCTTGCACTAACCTCGCACCATTCTCCCCTGGAATTCAAATGCTTCTTATTTGTAACATCCTTGGGAGAAGTGGACCAGATTGATACACATGACATCAACAAAGTCCTTTGCGAATTTGGAAGAAATCTGGCAGAAAGGTTGCGAAACTCTTGGCAAGCGTGGGCAATTTATCATTACAAACAGCCCCTGCCCTGGTGGGACAGATGTAACTCCAACTTTAAGAGGGATTCTCGAAGTGATCCCAGGAGTAATGTTTCAGGGTTTTCATTGTCTCTGACTTTAAACTAGAAGAAATGTAGGCTTTGCGTTTCGAAAGAACTGAATTATAAACCAGCTGCAAACGTCACTTTAAAAAAAAAAAAAAAAAAGCACAAGCACCCACCCATAACTTTCTGTGTTTGAAAGGCTCACAGATGTTTGCAAGCCTCGATCCCTCCCCTGCCCCATCCCCCTTTCTGGAGCTGTTTATCGACACAGAGCTTCTAAGGGCCTATATGCCCGGGAGCTGCTGTCTTCTGCAGCTGACTGTGAGTAGACTGGGGCCGGGGTTGGGCTCTCAGAGCCAGCTATCTTCAAAGCCCATTTCCGGGCCCCGCTGTCCACACCGAACCAGCACTAGCCAGTGGCAATACTGCTGAGTTCCTAGCACAGCAAAACTACAGCGATGATGGGTGTGATGAAAGGGGAAGAGGAAGTTTCAGAGCATCATTAGCAGGCAGGGGAAACACCTCAAGGGAGCGAGAGGCAGGAGAGGAATGTCCAGCAGATGGCAACCTGGAATGTAAACTGGGTTGGACGCTGGGGCTCCAAGAGAAGGCACCACCACTATGATAAAAAGGAGACTGTAACCAGTGTACCCTCCCATCACTCTTCTAGCCCAGCTTCAAGAGATCGCTCTTAACCAGTCATTTCCATGCTGCATCTCCCTGAGTTGTCTCAATTTACTGGAAGTGAAGTCTTCCTAAAGGCTGGGGGATGGATTGGATGCCCCCTCACAATCTTCCCTGGCTTCCCACTCTATTCCCTTCACAAGTAGCAGTGCTCCCAGGCTGGAGTGGTGAGCTGCCCTCAGGTGGGGTTTGTTGTAGTCATAGAGAGCTGGGTTTCTGTTGCCGGTACTTGTATTAGATGTTATCTCCCAACTGGGCCCCTTGACTGAGTTTGCTTGTTTGTTTTTGCGCCTTGGGTTTTCCCCCTGGATTCCCCCTTTCACCCCTCCCCCCCCCCCCCCCCCGATTATATGGTAGGGAGCAACTTGCTCTTTCTTCTAAATTTTAAAAAAAGAGAAGCTTCTGGAAGGGAGAAACTGGCAATAGAGTCCTTCCTGGGCCCAGAAAATTGCAGCTCTCAGCAAGTAGGCATACATAATCTCTGGGTGTTCTTTGGGACTAGTATTCCCAGCATCCCTTGGACAAACAGGAGATTGGGCCCAGAGAAGCAGCATGGCCTAATGGATAGAGCACAGGTCTGGGAATCAGAAGAATCCGGGTTGTAATCCCCACTCTGCCACTTGTCTCCTGTATGACCTGGGGCAAGTCGCTTAACTTCTCTGGGCCTCAGTTACCTCATCTGTAAAATGGGGATTAAGACTGTGAGCCCCATGTGGGACAGGACTGTGTCCAACCTGATTAGCTTGTATCTTCCTCAGTGCTTAGAACAGTGTCTGGCATATAGTAAGCACTTAATAAATGCCATTAAAAAAAGTAAGGCCTGGCTGGGTCCGGGGCCTGGTATTCATTCATTCATTCAATAGTATTTACTGAGCCCTTACTATGTGCAGAGCACTGTACTAAGCGCTTGGAATGTACAATTTGGCAACAGATAGAGATAATCCCTGCCCAATGATGGGCTCACAGTCTAATCGGGGGAGACAGACAGCAAAGCAAAACAGAACAGAACAAAAAGAAGACATTATCACGATAAATAGAATCAAGGGGATGTACATCTCATTTACAGAAATAAATAGGGTAATAAATAATATATACAAAAGAGGACGGTGCTGAGGGGAGGGGTGGGGGAGGGGGAGGGGCAGAGGGTGGGGTGGGGTGGGGTATAGTGGCATATGTGGTACAGGTCCCCACTCCTGGGAGTTGGCTCAGGTTTGGGCTGGGCGAAAACTTAGATTTGGGCCCAGGCCAGCTCCAGACAGAGGTCAGGGAGGTGGATAGGATATCACCCCTGAACAGTGTTACAAGCTACAGTGAAATCTTTTTTAACCAAGAATCCGAGAGGCAGGAGGGACTTAGAGAAGCTTCCTGGTCCATCCTTCTGCTTCCAGGCTCACTCAGCCCAGGACTAACTTGCTTTTTCGTACTTGGGTATCAAGTGTCAGATGGGGCTGTTTTAGCTTCCATGTTCCCTCAGTAGAAATGAGAAAATCTTTTACCTCAGGATGGGGCAGCCTATGGGGGTATCATAGAGGATAATTTGCCAACACTCTCCTGTGTCTGCCTCCTAACAAACTTGTTTGGTAGTTACTGCTTTGTTCTTGCCCTAATGCACATGAGTCTACCCAGAAGACCCTGGGATCCATAAAGGCCATACGTTTTCTAGCTCTTTGACAATTGTCTGGGTTGGTCATTTCGGTCCCCCCGGCACAGGGCTTGGCAGAAGTAGAAGACCTGAAGCTAAATCAGGTCCATTTCCATTCTTCGTGATTGAGCCAGGCCTGGCTCAAGCAGCTCAATATCCTCTGTTGACCCCTGCCTCCTGGAAATGGAATACTCTGGGCCAAGGAGGGGATGTGGTTTTTGAAGCTCAAAAAACTTGTGTCTAAACAGACTTTCTCTGCCTGCTCACTAGGCAAAACCAGCTGAGTAACAGATCTGGGTCAACCCACTTCTGCCTATGGGACTCAGTCCAAGCTGAAAGGTTACTGTTGCTCAGGCTCAGGGAATGGATTGATACAGAGGCACCGGGCCTGTGAAGCAGAAGTTCAGGAATGATGGGTCCTCAGCTCTGCTGCTGAAGAAGAGCGGACCTTAGACGCGACACTTAGCCTCTCTGAATTTCGGGGTCGTGTTTGGTAAAATGGGCATAGTGCTGCCAGCCCCTTCTCCTTCACAGAGGTTTTTAAAAAAAGAAAATCCAAGAAGGTAAATTGCTAAGGCATTTACTGAAGAAAACCATTATCCATCATGCCCTGCCATTAGAGTGCCTTGGCCCTGAGTTCTGGGAAAGTGGTGGAAGGGCCGGCTCTGGAATGCACACGTCACGCCTTTGCCCTTTAACAAGGTGAACAGACTTGTCACGTGGACCGGCCTCTGCTGTAAATGATTTCCAAGTGAACGCCCCGACGGGCTCATGGCTGGCAGGCCGCCAGGCCCTGTTTTTCTGGACATTTCCAAGGATTTATCTGGGTTGCTTTCCCCGCTTGGGACAGGCTCCCATGTCACTCTCCTTCCGTTAAGCCCCTCAGATGTAGGACTCCTCACGTCCGCCAGATCACCTATGAAACGCTGACCATGCTGCGGGGGCTATATTTGGAGAAGATTAGTAAAAGAAACCGCTTCCCTGCCCCTCTGGCATTCAGGGGCTGCGGGAACGATGATGCAATACTCCAAGCTGCTTCCATTCCTAGCCCTGTGGAGGCCATCACTGTCAAGATGGGGAGAAAGAGGATTCAGCTGCCGTGATCTGCCTCTCGGTTCTCCTGACGGCAGCTGCCCGCGGGAGAAACGCTGTGGCCCCATTCCTGGCTCGGCAAGGGAATCGGGCAGCAAGAACGGCAGCTGGAGAAAGAGCGGAGCTGACGTGTTGATCCTCTCTCGGGGTCAGCCAAGCCGACCACTCACTGGACACTCAGGCCACCGCCTCGAGAAAGGAGAATTCCTTTCTCCTCAAAATGCCGGTTGAGACAGACCTTCACTTCAGCTTTTCAGTTTCTCTTAATTAATTAATAATAATAATTTCAGTATTTGTTAAGCACTTACTATGTGCCAAGCACTGTACTATGCACTGCGGTGGATACAAGATAATCAGGTCAGATGCAGTCCCTGTCTTATCTGGGGCTCATAGCTTGCAGGGAGAACAGTTATTTAATCCCCATTTTGAAACTGAGGCCCAGATAAGTTATGTGAGTTGCCCAAGGTTACACAACAAGCAAGCAAATGGTGGAGTGTGATTAGAACCCAGAACTTCTGACTCCCAGTCCACTGGGCCACACACAAAACCACCCCTCACACTCCACCATGAGCCGGTGCAATTTGGTGAAGCTTCTTTAAAACGAAAAATCTTGTGGAAACCTTATTAGTCAATACCGGGGCATTGAGCTGGTGACGGCTGCCAAGCTCAAACAGCCGGGGAAAGCAGTGGTGGTCGTGGGAAGGCCGAGGGGATTGTGAGGAATGTAAGGGTGGGCAGCGCGCCCTCATCCATCCCTTCCTCTCCTGCCCTCTGCCAGGAAACCAAAAGGGGCTTCCGGGAGTCCGACTGCAAAAAAGAGCTGCTGCTGGGTAAAAGGGACTTACGAGTCAGGAGGTCGGTTGGGGTTTCATTGCATTGCAAATGGACCTGGATCCTTCCCCAGAGATGAAGAGCCAGCACTCCAAAGGGCTCCCCACCATTCCCCCCATTCCCTCACCCCCGCCGCCCCGACTCCCTTCCCCCCCACCCCCACCACTTTCTTGCAAACGTGTCTGCCTTACCTCTGGGTAACTTTCCCTCTGTGTGCAGGTACCTGTAGATTAAAACAGAAACACTGGTGACGATGGGCTCTCTGGAATACCAGGAAAGCATGAATGATCATTTAAACTAATGAGTTTAGAAGCCGGACGTCAAAGCAGAGAGAAACGTTAGGAGGCAGAGAAGCTCATTTAGTAGTTATAATGGTATTTATTAACCATTTACTGAATGTATTAAACTGTTCTAAGCACTTGGGAAGTACAACAGAAGCATAATCCACATTCCCGACCCATAATCAATCAATCAATGGAAATGAGTGCTTGGGAAAGTAACAATAATAACTGTTCTATTTGTTAAGTGCTTTCTACGTGGCAACCACTGTTCTAAGCACTGACAGATACAGGGTAATCAAGTTGGACACAGTTCCAGTCCCACATGGGGCTCACAGTCTTAATCTCCATTTGACAGATGAGGTAACTGAGGCACAGAGAAGTTAAGTGATTTGCCCAAGGTCACACAGCACACGTGGCAGAGCTGGGATTAGAACCCACGTCCTCTGACTCACAAGCCCGTGCTCTTTTCTGGGCCATGCTGCTACAACAGCATCGGTAGAAACGATCCCTGCCCACGAGGAGCTTGTAGTCTAGTGGAAGATCTGGATTTTCCATCGCCGAGACTCTCCCACAATGATTTTCTGAGTCACCCCTTTGGGCCACACCCTTTTTGGAACCCCTAAATAGTTCCAAGGGGTAAATTAACCAACCCACCCATGGACTCGGTGTGTTTTCAATCTGCGGGCAGGGAATGCGCCTATCCTAATTTGTTCTCATTTGGAGGCCGACCCAGCGATCCGGTCGGTCAATCGATCGAAACCGGGGAGGAGACCGCTCCTCGAAGGAGGGTAACGGGTGGAGCCGGGAAGTACAGGTGAGGGCTGAATGTCCGAGATAGGTGATAGAGGCGTCGGAGAAGACACCCGAGAACCGTGACCTTTCTGGGGCGGGGAGGACGATGGGTGCCGTCCGTCGTATTGGGGTCGGTTCGGGGAGGGGATGGTTAGGAAGCGAGGCGAGGTGGGGAAAGGACGTGCCAAGTGACAGGTCTAGGGCTGTTTCCCTGCCGCGGGTGGAGAAGACGGCGCCAGTGGGCTGGTGGGTGGGGAAGTGTCCACCCCTGGGGCCCCACGCGGGGCCCAGGCAGGAGGGCGTTCTGCAAACCACCAGCAGGTGGCAGCAGGGCCAGTTCCACAAGGACCTGCTGCCCTAAACCCTCCAGATTTCAGCCTCATTCACCAATTTTGGGGTCACTTCATTCATTCGATCGTATTTATTAAGCGCTTACTATGTGCAGAGCACTGTACTAAGCGCTTGGAAGGGATAATTCGCCGTTCTCGCCTATCCCGCCGACGACCCCTGGGCCACGTCCTCCCGCTGTCCCGGAATGCCCTCCCTCCTCACCTCCTCCGAACTAATTCTCTTCCCCTCTTCAAAGCCCTATTGAGAGCTCACCTCCTCCAAGAGGCCTTCCTAGACTGAGCTTCCCCTTTTCCCTCTGCTCTCTCTACCCCCCCCTTCACCTCCCCTCAGCTAAGCCCCCTTCCCCCCCTTCCCTCTGCTCCTCCCCCTCTCCCTTCTCCTCCCCGCAGTACTGTACTCGTCCAGTCATTTGTATATATTTTTATTACCCTATTTATTGCTAATGAGATGTCCATCACCTTGATTCTATTTATTGCTATTGTTTTAATGTGAGGTACATCCCCTTGGTTCTATTTATTGCTACTGTTTTTGTCTGTCTCCCCCGATTAGACTGTAAGCCCACCAATGGGCAGGGACTGTCTCTATCTGTTGCCGATATGTACATTCCAAGGGCTTAGTACAGTGCTCTGCACATAGTAAGCACTCAATAAATACTATTGAATGAATGAACGAACAGATAGAGACAATACCTGCCCAGTGACGGGCTCACAGTCCCATGAGGTACACCTGAAGAGATGGTTCTGCCCCACAGGATATGCTGAGCAAATTGAAAAAAATAACCACACACACACCTCAAACTTAAACACTTAACCTGTACAAAATAACATGCTACCAAAGGGAACGGTCTCTTTCAAGATACCCCGGCTGTCGGAAGCTCGCTCGACGTTTCTGAAACACTTCATGCCTGCCAAGGTCTGGAAGGTTTTTGTTAGTTAATTCTCTCCTGAGTCCCCCCGTTCCTTTGTTTTGCAGCAACTCAGTGCGGTTAAGGGGTTTGCTAAAGATCACACAGCGCACTGAGGGCAGCATCTGGAAGAGTATTCGCAACCCAATACATTTCACTCTACTGCTTAGTCCCCGGAGGGGCGTCGTGGCCTCAGATGAGGGGATGGGGTCCACTGAGCCGAACACACCATGTGCCCCTTCCTAAATCAGCTTGCTCTGAAGCCCCCGTGTGATCCAAAGCGATTCCCAGTCCCCTCTAGACTGTGAGCTCCTTGTGGGTAGGGATTGTCTCTATTGCTGTATTGTACTTCCCCAAGCACTTAGAACAGTGCTCTGCACATACTAAGTGCTCAATAACTACAATCGAATGAATGTGGGCAGCGATGGAGCTTAATGCCAGACAGTTTGTTGTCAGCATTTTAACTCAAGGCTTTACCTCTTACTAGGACTTAAAGAGGTCTATCTTCAAGGGGCCATCAAGCCCCTTTACTACCCAAGGGAAACTGAGGCAAGTTACCCCTTTACCCCACAAGAGCCCAAGGGAAAAGCTTCCATAAGAACCTTGCTTAGCACCCCCAGCTCCTTACTTCCCATGGACCCTAGGAGAAAGGATTATTATTATGATTATTATTAGATCTGTTAAGCATTATGTGTCAAGCACTGTTCTAAGTGCTGAGATAGATACAAGTTAATCAGATGGGACACAGTTTAAGTAGGAGGGAGAACTATACTGTACTCTCCCAAGCACTCAGTACACAGTGAGCATTCTCAGGGAATGCTGAGAATGAAGAAGTGCAGCTGGGTCCCCTTCCACCGGTCAGACAGAAAGACAGGCAGACGTGCTCCTCCTGTACTTCCTCTCCTTCCGCAGGCTGACCCCCAGGGAAACTGCCCTGGTGCTTACAGAGGCCAGGGAAAGGGATTCATAAGGAGGATGACACAGTGCCAGACCTGCTCGGCTCTGAATAAAGCAGATTGGGTCACATCAGCCCCCAGAGGAGAGGCGATGCCACGTCTGGGAGCTGGAAGGCAAGGAGAAGGCTAGAAGATCAAAAAGAGGCCTTACTTGAGCTCCAATCAGTGAACTCCTGGTTTAGGGCCTTAGGGTTAACCCTTTAGCGGCAAGATTTCCACTCCCAAACGACCGATGCCTTTCTCTTCCCACGGTACCCAGCCACATATTCCTCTGGCCAAGGGACCATGGGGGACAGAATGTATCAGGACAGTGTGTTTATTTCAGAGCTTCATATCCCAGGTGGCTCTCCCTAAATTCCAAAGCCAGGGAAGCTGGGAGAGACCCCTGTGTTTTCCTCATCAGCCCTGAGACAACGATGAAGTGCTAAGGGAAGGGAGAAGGGGGGCTCTGTGAGTGTGTGTGTATGTACGTTAACTTCTTAACTTCTCTGCGTACACACACACACAGACAGGCACAAACCAAGTGCAAGTGCTCCAGCAGGCCGCTTTTTCTCCAGCCCTCCCTCTGATCCATATCCGTGGCCAGGGCCCTGTACTCCCTGCCAGAAGTACCGACCAGGCCCCGCCTAGTCCTCAGGCTCTGCACCCAAGAAGGCACTGGGGCTTGTGGAGTTTGCAGAGCCTACTGCCCCCTCAGGGCCACCAACACTAACATATACTTCACGAACCAATCTCACTCCCCGAGCCTCGTACGGCTTTTTTGGAACTCGGCCCTGGAGAAACTCCAAGTAGGGGAGAGGTTGTCGTTTTCATTGTTGCCATTTGAGGATTCCTGTTTTAGGCTCTCCTGGTTTGGAGAAATTGTAATGGTTTGGCACCAAGTCATAAAATGAAACAAAGAACTAAAGCTCATTAGCAGTTTTATGAAGAGGGCTTCATTGCTTTTCCATGACTCTACAGTGCATCATCATCGACCACGTTTTTTTAGCACCTACCTAATAGCTGTGAGGCGCTTGGGAACATACAGCAGAGTAATAGAGTAACCCCTGCCCTCAAGGAGCTTGCAATCCAATGGATTATGTATCTAGATCAATGAGTCCCATCTCCTACTCTGGGAATGTACTACCTAACATAGCACAGTGGATAGAGCACTGGCCTGGGAGTCAGAAGGTCATGCGTTCTAATCCCAGCTCTGTCAGGTGTCTGCTGTGTGACCTTGGGCAAGTCACTTAACTTTTCTGTGCCTCAGTTACCTCATATGAAAGATGGGGATTGAGACTGTTAGCCCCAGGTGGGACATGGACTGTGTCCAACCTGATTTACTTATATCCACCCCAGCGCTTTGTACAATGCCTGGCACATAGAAGCACTTCACAAATAACATAATTACTATTATGTATATCCAAATTCCAGTCACAGATGGATGTTTCTTGGTCCAGGATTGGTCACCGGCTCCTAGGAACAACGTGCCTCAAAGGCCCCTGGGAAGCATGATTTCCAGGCCTCCAGGATTTACAACCTGCTCCAGGGGCACTGATCAGGCAGCTGGGGACCCCTCGTCACCTGCCCCCCACCCCGAATTCACTGTGCAATGGAATGAATGGGCGCTCAGATTCAGTGACATCCCACCAATGGTAATTACATGTCTCAAATGGTTCCAGTGGAGCTAAACTCCAATTCATTTTTTATTCCAATGAATTGATGCTTTGAAGAAAATGACTCTCCTAACCAAGAAACCAAGGTTTCCGAGACTTTCATGCACTCTATCATCTTTTGTGCTTGAGAAGAAGCTTCACGGCCCAAGGAGAAGCACTTAAGACCAGGAACTGCTTTTCTTTATAATGCAGTGGCTGTTCTAGCCAGGTTCACTTCCCCTACACGGTCCAATTAATCTGACAGCAGCTGTGGAAAAGGAAGAGTGGCTTATCCACAAGAAACCCCAGAGACCTGAGAGAGAGTGAGAGAGAGAGAGAGAGAGATCCTCCAGATGTTCAGCACACCCAGTTACAATCCCTTCTCCATTTAGCTTCTCTTTGCCTGCTCCTTTACTCTCTTTCCCTCCCCCAACCCAGATTCCACACTGGGAGGGAAGATTCCACACTGCCCATCTCTGAGAGATCTAGTTGAGGAATCAGTTACTCCAGTGGAGGCCGGTATGAGGAGGAGGAGATGGGGCTGGGTTTACCTCCCCACTAGTTCCTCTGTTGCTGAAATTTAAGGCGTGGGTGTGGGTGTGTTGGGTGGGGGGTGGGGGGAAGGGTGCTCGATCTCACCAATCTGCCCTACATCAGCAAACAGCTAAGCCCTTAATGAGCTCAGGAGGATGCCCTCAAAGGGATCTTTTCTCCCAGCTTGAAGATGAGACCTCTTTTGTTGCCAGGGAAACCAAAACCACAGGCCCCTTCAACCCAGAGAGAAAAGCAGTACCGGAAGTCCTATGTCAAGGCTTTCTCAGCTGGGAGTTTCCAATCCTGTGTGAATGTGGGAGTGGAAGCCTAGTTAGAGACAAGGTGATGCCAAGGAGACCTTGGAGAGGATGAAAACACCAAAGCAGGTTTTTATCTCACTGCTCCAACAGGGGCCGAGTCAAACCCTGTTACCATGATTAGGCAGCTGGACACCCCTGCAGGCCCTCCCCAAGCTCTTAGAGGTCACCCCAGGATCACCTCAAGTGGCTGATCAGTCCTCGTGGCCTCAAGGACCCCCAACAGGGGGTCTGGAGGCTGGGGAAGCAGGGGAAGAAGAGAGCAGTCGAGGTGGTGACTTCCAGATCACGAACCTCCCAGGAAGACTGAGGAACTCCATCCAGGGGAGGAAGAACTGGAAAGATCCAGATTGAACTGGGCCTCCCAGAGCCTCAGCCCAGAACACCACTGTAGTTGCTACACCAGAAGCATGCTCTGCCCCTTCTGAGCCGACTCAAGTCCCCAGGGCAGCCCCAAGCTCCCCAAGACCGCTCCAGCAGGCTGTCAGCGGCAGAGCCCGACGGTTTCGCACCACGTCTCTTGGAGCTACAAAGGTATGACCCACTTTGCTATGGGCCCAGCCACGTTTACTCCTTGCTGCTCTAAAGATGAAGGAGGAGCCATATTGGCGACTTCTGGCATGGGCACTGGAGCTATGCATGGGCAAAGTAGGACTGAACCTGTCTTAGCATTCTATCAGCAAGCCTCCTCCATGGGGCTGCAGGCAGATAAGGGCAGCTGTGCAGGGAAAGACAGACAAATGGGACAGTAAGAGGGGAGACAGGGAAAATGATGGACATGAGGAGGGAACCAACCACAGTCTGGGTGCTGGTTGCCCTGAAGTGTTCTGAAATGAAGAGGAAGGGCCTTGCCCAGATGCACTCTCCTCCAGCCCCATTCCATAGTGCCACAGAAAGTTTCCTGTGACATGAGTCTTTGAGGTTGGAGGGCTCCTGAACTGTACTCAGTCCATATTTCTTTAGTCGGTAACGGCCAGATGGGAAGATGGACCTCCACGCTTCTCCTGTACCTTCTACCACCATCATGATACCTGTCGAGTATCAGGGCTGTCTCGTCTGCCTGGGAAATGGCTTCCCACATACTTGCTCAGGATAGGCATCAATATATGCTGGTTGAGTAGAAAAGGGAGTTGGGATTAATTTTACTATTGTGTCCCTGCAAGGGGGACATCACCCCTGTGAGAAAATGAGTGTGAATGGAGAACTCTTGGTATTTGAGGTAATATACACAGCTGTCTATGCAGCATGAAATGCAAAACACACACATCTACACACAGAGACAGGAGTTTTCTCCGAGTCTAGAAAGCACTTAATTGGTAACAGATCCCACTGCAACCCGGCCATAGACCAGAGGCCTCTACTGTCCCCCGAAGTTAAAGTGTTAATTTCAACCCCACCCTCCCAAAAGTTAGCCTGCAATGCCCCTCATGACAGACTACTAATTGCTATAGAAAAACACCCTCCTGCTCCCACACCTTTCCCCTTGGCTTTTTTGCAGCCTGACACTGAGTCTACCACCAGTCCAAAGAGATCTGGGCAAGAGAGATGAGCTCTTTCCTTTTCTTCCTGGAATCGACGAGGAGGGCTCGGTTAATGATTTCTCCATGGGGCTTTTCATGTTGCGCACTGATGGAGGTTTCCCGTTGCGGTTGCTATAACAACACCAGCATGGGGGTGAAAAAGTGCAGTTCCAATTTCCCCGGCAGATTGCCGTCCCTTCCAAATTCGTGAGTCCCCGATCTCTTAGGCTAGGGAAGATTCTGCAACACTCTGGAGCCAACAGTAATGATAAAAACTGGGCCAGGAGAGCATCTAAAGATGACTTGATTTCAGCCTTGGCTACAGAGGGGTCGGACCGAGTCATGACGATGCACAACTTGTAGGGAGGGGCCTGCTGACATCCACGGGGCTGCCTCACTCACTCCGTGGATGACAAAATGACATTGCCACCAGCCACCCTCCTTATAACTCAGGACAGATGATAAATCTAGTCTATAACCTCCTTGTGGATCATGACTGTTAACTCTATTTTATCCTACCCTCCCAGGAACTTAGTATAGTCTCAATAAATGCCACCAACTAATGGATGGATTGAAAGGCCTAACCCTCTGCTCAGTGGCCAACTGCCCATCTTAGTGGCCACAGCCCAGCTCCAGTGATGACTTGGGAGATGAGGCCTGGACCATTTCTCACTCCTGATAGGTTGTAAGCTCCTTGAGGGTAGGGATTGTGTCTCTTACCTCTTCGCACTTTCCCACGTGGTTAATTAAGTGCTCTATGATAAATACTATTGATTGATTACCTGAAGGGCACTGTGGAAGGTACCCCCCAACCATTTTTTGGTGATTCTTTCTTCTCCAGGCATTTAGTGAAGGAAGACTGCAGTGTCAGAAACCTGAACTCAGAGTGAGGCAGCGGCAGACAGCACTAAAGAGAGCACCAGGCTTTGAACCGGATCATATTCTTTCCCTTGGCTACTCAACTAGACATTTTTAAAATGTTGATTGCCTTGGTACCCAGACACTAGGCCAAAGACACATTAGAAACAAATGTGGAGAGGGGCATCTTTTTTTGAGGTTGGGGAGAGTGGAAAGAAGAGAGGGAGACAAAAAAGTCTTCATCGTCTTTTCTCTTTGTTGTGCCAAAACTCTGATTATAATCCTCATGTCATCTCTGCTTCTTCTGTAAGAGAACAAAGATCTCCTGCATGCACATGCTGGTGGCATTTGTGACTTCTATCTTTCATCAATCAATCTTATCAGTGGTATTTACTGAGTGCTTACTATGTGCACAGAGCACTGTGAAGTGCTTGGGAGAGTACCATACAACAGAGTTGGTTGACACGTTCCCCGCCCACAACAAGCTTACAGTCTATACGGGGAGACAGGCATTAATATAAATAAATCATTTAACCTTCCCTTTCCTCACACTCAGTCTGTCTCTACATCCTGTTGGCTCTTTTTCCATAATGTTTCTTTGATCCGCCCCTTCCTTTCTATCCAGACTTCGCCACCCTGGTTCAAGCTTTCCTTAGCTTTTGATTGGACTACTGCGACAGCCCCTCACTGATCTCCCAGTCTCCAACCTCTCAGTCTTCCCTACTGCACAGCCCCTAACATCGTCCTAAAATGTCATTCTGTTGATATCTCTTCCCCCCTTCAAAAATCTCCAATGGCTACACATGTCCCTCCTCAAACAAAAGGTCCTGCCCACTGTCTTCTAGGTTCTCCAGCAACCCTTCCCTCCTTATAAATCCATCGTCTTCACCTGCTACCCTCCAGTCCATCCTCTGTGCTCCTCACTCATGCTCACAATTCCTGCCCCTTCACCTGTTTGTAACTCCTTCTCACTTCAAATCCACCAGAAACCAACTCTCACCACCTTCAAAGCCCTTTTGAAATCCTTCCTCCTTCAGAAGGCTTCTACCCAAGGTCTTCTCCCCAAGACATATCCTCCTAACCACCACTTACCACTTAAGTACTCACAGTCACCCATAGCATTTAAGTACATATTGATCTATTTAAACATTTATGTATTTACTTGTCCATCTTTCCATTCGAGCTGGGTCGTAAGGAATTCCCCTCCCAGGTCTCAGGGTGAGGGGGGGAGAGAGAGAAAGAGAGAGAGAGTGTGTGTGTGTGTGTGTGTCCCAGTTTAAAACTGTGTAATGGTGTGGGCATGGAGTGCCATTGGGGTGTGGGTACAGGAAACAGGAAGCAATCAATCCACAGTATTTATTGAATGCCTATTTTGCATAGAGCACTGCTCTAAGCATTTGGGAAACTGCAGTAGAATCAGTGGACATGATCTCTAGCCTCCAGGAGCTAACAATCTAGTGGGGGAGACAGACACTAAAATAAATTATGGGAAGGAAGGTATAGGAAAGGATAAACATATGGACAAAAGAACTAAGGGGAGTTTGCAAGTACATAAGTTTTTAGGTGATTAGGAGAGATTGAAGTGGCGGTTGGAGAAATATAGTTGGGGAAACTAATCTGGGATAGCCTCCTTGAGGAGACGTGATTTCAGCGGGGCTTTGAAGGTGGGGAGAGCATGTGGCATGTGAAGGGGCTGGGAAGGTGTAAGCAAGTGATCACTGGCAAAAGAGGCAAGAACGAGGCCCTGTGAGTAGGGTGATGACAGAAATGAAAAATGTGAGCTGAGCTGTGGTGGGAAAAGAGAGTGGATACACAGGAGGGAGAGAGAGGATAAATAGTGGATCCAGAGCTTTAAAACTAACAGTCACGAGTTTCTGTTTGATGTGGAGAAGAAAGGGATGGGTCAATACCAGTCTCCTGTCTCTCTCCAGGTGACAGAGGCTGGGATCCCAGCTTAGCTTTAGACTCCCCAACCTGGCCGGCCCTAGGTGGGTGAGAATGCTCGGGAGGAAGAGGGTTAGGACAGGCCCTGCAACCGTGGCCATGGAGATGACATGGCTGTACTAGGGAGAGCTGTACTGGGGTCCTGATGCGCATGAGCAATGTGGTTATGCTCTATTTCCTCTGGGAGACAGACTGCAGAAACCCATAACCACTAAAAATAAACTTAACCCATCGCTTACCTCAAAGCTACTGGGGGTGGGGGTTAGATCACAGGGCTCCCTTTTGGTGAATCAGCACTCGGCTCAGAGTATGGAGACACTCTAAGAATTGACATGGTCCTTGTTTGGGTAATCCACAGTGCCCTCAAAACTCTGGGGTAGATGGAATACGGCCTCGAAGTGGACCTTCCCCTAATTATGATCCCTCTTTCCCAAGTTATATGGGATTTAGCTCGCTGATGCTAAATAGCACAACTGTGTTCCTTATATCCCACAGATATAGGAGAAATTACCTGATGTCAAAGTGATTAAACATTTTTGGGGTAATTGGGAAATCAAGGGAAGGAATTGAATCTCATCCTAGAGGTATTTAAGACTAGGATGGATAGCTATAAATCTAAAACTCTTCACTGCCGGAGTCAGGGGGTTGGACCTAATGTCCTCTCAAGATCCCTTCAAGTTGTAGGATTCTATGAGTCCACGAACTTGTGTGCACATTCTTGGAAGACTATATTTTCGGCACCTAGTTCCTGAAACCTCGGCCGGGGCTATTACCGGGTGAAAAGGTGATGTGGGTGAGCTTAACTTTGGGCACCCTCACACTTCACCTCACAGGACAGTGAGAATTTAACCGCATGCCACCCGAGTCAGTCGAACCACCCACTTCCTCTGGGTGGACACACAGTAACAATGTTCAACAAAGCTGGCATTATACTTTAATCAATCTCCTCTGCCAGACAGCCCCAGGGAACCTTACCTTAGAGCAGAATAAAGAGAAATGTGGTTGGCATGACCACTCACTCCACCGGCATCAAAGGTCACCACCTGTAGAGAAAGTCAGACCATCAGTAACTGGGATGATGAAGAGGAGGAAGTGGTATCTGTTAAGGGCTTACTATGTGTCAAACACTGGACTAAACACTGGGGTAGTTACGGGGTAATCAAGTCAGACTCAGTCTCTGTTCCACATAGAGCTCACAGTTTAAGTAGGAGGGAGAACAGATATTTAATCTCCACTTAGCAGATGAGGAAACTGAGGTACAGGAAAGTTAAATAACTTGTCCAGGGTCACACAGTAGGCAAATAGCAGAGGTGGAATTAGAACTCAGTCCTCTGATTCCCAGGCCCATGCTCTTTCCATTAAAGCACATTGCTTTTCAATGCTCTTCAAAGACTGTATTTTCAACTACATATGCCTGCTTGTCTTCCCCATTAGACTGTAATGTCTTCAGGGACAGGGATCACCTTTTCCCGCTGTATGTTCTTCCAAACGCACCATGCACCATGCTCCGCACACAGTGGGTAGCCGCTACATACCCCTCATGCCAATTGGATAGGTCTAATGGGGATAGTCAGTAACGGTTGTATCTGACTCACAGTTGGAAAGAGGATGCCAGAGAGGGGAAGAGAAGTCATCCCCCTTGGTCTGAAGTTCTATCTCTGCAGAAGAGCCAAGAGGTACCCTACAGTACGGAGAGGTGGGGCAGGGGAAGGAAGGGTTCTCTCCAGAGACTGCTGTACACTGGAAGGGATAGGAATGCCTTCTTCTTTACAGCATCTTTCCCCACACCCTAGGATAACCCTGCCCTGTTCTTCACGATTATGAGCTCCTTCTCCAGCTCAGGAACATGTCAGGCCCCCTCCTTCCCTGGAACTCTGGAAGAAAACACTCCTGCTTGCTCACCCAGGTGGCCCCATCTCCTTTCTTCCACTCTTTATATTTCCCATCTGTTTGCCAGGCAGGGCCTGCAGCACTGGGTCAAAGGTGGAGGGAACTTCCAAAGAACCCTCACCACCCTCTCGGCAACCTGCTGCTCCCCGTTCTGGGTCTCCCCCTCCACAGGAAATCTAGTTAAGAGATCTGGGCAGAGCCAGGAAGTGAAGCTTTAATCTGGCTGTAATCAGTGGCTGATAGGGAAAGCCTGGGGGAAAGACACAGGTGGCTGTGTACCTCCATAAACAGTTTCCATAAAGGCAAAGGGAACAGAAACCATTCAGACGTTACCCAGCAGTCTGTATTGGGTTAGATAGCTTCAGGCATCTTGGGTGGAAAGTAAACCAAGCCAGGTTTTGGGCTTGGTGCATATTTGTTTTAAAGAGAATCTAAGTTGGTTTGGGCAGAGTCGTGTGGTCCAGAGTGCCTGAGAGGTGCTATCCCAATATACCTTTCTCATGGAAAATGGAACAATGTCTGTCAGAACCATTCCTCTTCCAGCTCCACTTTCTGCCCTGTTTTTGACACACTGGAAGGTGAAATGTGCTTGTGACAGCAAGTCAATTGCTTTGTTTGATGCCAGATCAAATGGAGGTTCCACTTAGCTTGGGCTTCTAGATACACTTATACAAGTCAATTCTATGCGAGCTCAGCAAATAGCAGATCTGGTCTAGTTTGCCTAGTTTCTCTTTTTGAAAAAAATCTCTCTCATCCATGTCTCACATTCTCTCTTTCTTTCGTTTCTCTGTCTCTCCCCCATGCTCCTCCCTCCAGATTTTCTTCTTAGTGCTTCTCTTCTCTATACCTGTAATTACCTGTTATTGACTTGATGTGACTCCTATAATTCTCTTTATCCTGTGCCAACAGGGCAATTCTCAGGGAAGACGGAAAGAGAGCGGAGAACAGCTAGGAATTATACTCACCAACATGGGGAGTCTTGGGAGTGGCCGAGCTTTCAGGATTCCAGGTTAATGGATGTCTAATTGCCACTCCTTTTTACCTGCTGGGGTGGGGGGGAAATCTCCCCATGAGGGGCCCATGCTGTATCTAAACAGCCTGGGTTAGGACAATACCTGTCTATACAGCACTTCCATTTGGGCCCCAAGGTGAGTTCAAACTCATTTTCAAGCCCCTTGGATTAACAATAGTTCATTTCCCCATTTTGAAGATGGAGCCCCAGATTCATTCTGGGAGCATGTCTGATTCTCTTCCAGGTTTAGGTTAGGTTAGGGTTAGGGTCGGATCATTATTGATGTGTTTTGTGGTAGTCACAAAAGCATCTCTACCAAGCTGAGCCTACAGTAGTAGGAAGGACTCACGGCTCAAAGCCTTACTGAATTCGGCAGGGTCCGTTCTCCGTTCTCCCAGGGACAACTAAAGGAGGCTAGGAAGCCCCTGGGCCCCCGGGGGGGGGGGGGGTACTTTTGCTGCAGGGCTCCAAATAAGGGTAGTGGGGAGGCCCAGGCATGCTACTAGGAACAAGAAGGGCTCCCAAGAAGCCATCTCGTGACCCCCTGCCTCTCACTTGATTGTGGCTCAAGTTCAAAGTGAATACAAGTATTTCTGAACTTCTAAACTCGAGCTATTCTTCTTGGTGAGTGTCTACTTCTGACATTTGTTCTATGATTGGTGGTGCACTCCTGATCCTCCCTATCTCTCCAGCGCAACTGAACTCCAAGGCCTTTCTGAAATCACATTTCCTTCCCTGATTAATCTCTCACCTCCCCACCTTAGTTGGGCGCTACGGACTCACCTAACCTGTCCCTCCCCAGCCCGCAAGTTCATAGCTTTAAATTATATTGCTTTCCCCTATCTGTAAATTATTTTAGGGTCTGTCTCCAGCTAGACTGTATAATCTATGAAGACAGGGAGCATGTCTACTGACTTGATTGCACTCTCCCAAGCACTTAGTACAGGGTCCTCAGAGAGTAAGTGCTCAGCATATGCTACTGATGGACTGAACTGAATTCTTCCTTTTCATCAGACAGGGTCTTTTCCCTAGTCTTCAGGTGAAACTCGCTGATTTTAAAAGTGAAGCTCCACTTCCTTTTCCCTTGAGTCATTTATAGAAAAGCAGTTGATTCTGTTGCCACCTTGAAACCTATTCTGGCTCATTGCTCTAGTGAGGCAGCCAAGAAAGTGAAGTCAGGGCAGGCAAGAAGATCCTGCCCTGTCTATCATGTGTGTTCAAGCAAACTGAACTGGTTCATCTAGCAAAGAGGCTGGGAGAGGAAATGCTGCTGAAAGGTGATTATCTGCTCAGAAGCACTTAGGGAGTTTCCCTGCACCGCTGAAGGCCCCAAGAGCACCTGCTCTGAAATGCGGGCTCCCTTGGTTGGCCATCCATGGAGCCTCTTATCTCAATTTTAACTGCTGGGCAGCACAAAGATACAAATGGACAGGGGGGATTGTTTGGCTGGTGTTGGGATTAATGGGGAGGGAAGCTTTCACTGCCAGCAGAGGTCCCCGAATCACGTGAGAGAGCTGGCGGGCTGGAAGAAAAAGCAGGAACCTGATCCCCAGATCCCTTCCAGAGTTTCAGGAGAGAAAAATCAACTGAATTACCAGGATTAGGGTCTAGTTCTGCAAGGCCAGGAGTCCCAGTGCTCCCTCCCTCACCCAGTCTTCCCAAGAAGGAGCAAAAAACATTATGCCACTGCTGCTAAAGCTTGTACTGGCTTGGCCTAGTGGAAAGAATATGGGTCTGGGAGTCAGAGGATCTGGGTTCTAATCTCTGCTCCTCCACTTACCTGCTGTGTGATCTTGGGCAAGTTACTTCACTTTTCGTTGCCTCAGTTCCTGCAAAATGAGTAATTCAATACCTGTGGTCCCTCCTGCTTAGACTGTCAGCCCCATGTGGATTCTGATTATCTTGTATCTACCCCAGCATTTAGTACAATGCTTGACACACAGTAAGTGCTTAACAAATACCATTATTATTACCGCTACTATTATGTACCCGTCCCACCTCTTCAACAAGGCCAAAGAGAAAGAAAATTTCCTTCCTGTGGACTGGATTCCTTCCTCCTTCTTCCTTCCTAAGGAGTAGCCATTGGAGAGACTCACTCTAGTCTGGGAGAAGGAGGCTTGGACCCTCCAGGGCACTCAAGAAGGTGGAGACAGCCCCCAAGTCCAGTCTGGGCTTTAGCATGGCAGGTTCTGGAAAGACTTCCTATGGAATTTGGCTAGGAATTGAACACCTCAAGCCCGCCCACCTCCGACCGCCCCCTTTTCTCCCATTAAACAGGAGTTAAGCGGCAATTAAAAATAATGGGCTCTGGAGCCAGAATCAGGCTCCAGGCTCTCTCATGGCACTGGCTAGATAGGAACTGCAGATGTCTGCAGTAAACCAGGGCTTTGGGAAAATCCAGGGGGCTTCTGGGATGCTGAGCAGAAGCAGCCAACTGCTAGGATGAATGGAGGGAGCTCTCCCAGCAGTACAGGCTCAAAGCTAAGAATCGTAAAACCCTTTCCTGGTTTTCCAACCACCCTGAAAAATAACTTGGTTTCCACCAATGGCCCTAACTTGGCAGGATGCTGGCCTGCAAGGCCCTGGGCTGGTGCCCCGGGAGAGCATCATTATTCCAAGTATCTTGGAATGAAGTGCTTATTCCAAGTATTCAGGCCTTCTCTGTACAGCACTTTCTACTCTGGATCCTAACTCCCTCAGTCTGGGAGGGCTCCCCCAGCAAGACTTGTTCAGGGTATTAGTCCTGAATGAGGGGCACTGCTTCCAGCATCAGCTGTTGAGTTTTGGGAGCTCACTTGTAGGGTTCACACTACTTGTGAAGGTGGGATGAAATATGCCTTCTTGATTTTAAAAGAGAGATTGGGTAGCCCTCTGGGACACAACCCCTCCTCCCCAACCCTGGGACTGTGCCATTAGAATTAAAGCCATGGGGAACCGGGGTGAGCTCCTCCTTTAGAATTCTTTACAGTCCTGCTGCGGTCCTATGGGATCCAAGTGATCCACACTGAGTTCCCTGCATTCGGTCAATGGGACACGCCGCTGCCTCTGCAATGATTCGGAAGGAGTCCTCTAGACCGTAAGTTTGTTATGGGCAGGGAACGTGTCTGTTAGTTCTGTTGTATTGTACTCTCCCAAGGAAGTGCTCAATAAATACAATTGATTGATTGAGTCATGAAGTAGAGTGAGGCCAGAAAAGCACTCTCATTCATTCATTCAATAGTATTTATTGAGCGCTTACTATGTGCAGAGCACTGTACTAAGCACTTGGAATGAACAAGTCGGCAACAGATAGAGACAGTCCCTGCCATTTGACGGGCTTACAGTCTAACTCTCCAGCCCTGTCCAGATATAGCAGAGGGGCCCATTCCAGTGCTAAATAATGCTCAGGAGTTTCCTAAATCTGGGATCCGGACCCACTCTCTCACCTAACACACTGGGTGAGGAGAAAGCCGGTTGCCTTTGGCTTACTGTCAGGGGGCTCATCCAACATGTAAATTCTAGCTACCTCTTCAAGAGGAGATGAGTGGGAGCAAATGTCCTGGGTGGGTGCCTTTTGGATTTTAAAATAATTTCTGTGTGGGTGTAATTGAGAAGGAGCCACGGGGCCCCTGGGCAATGGCCAATCAATCAATCAATCAATCAATCATATTTACTGAGAGCTCACTGTATGCAGAACACTGAACTAAGTGCTTGGGAGAGTACTATATAACAATATAACAGAGTAGATAAGCACATTTCCTGCTCATAGTGAGCTTACAGTCTTATAGAGGGGGAGAAAGACAACATAAATAAATTACAGACATGTACCTAAGTGCTGTGGGGCTGAAGGAGGGATGAATTAAGGGAGCAAAACCAAGTACAAAGCCAACGCAGAAGGGAGTGGGAGAAGAGGAAATGAGAGCTTAGACAGGGAAAGTTTCTTGGAGGAGTTTTGCCTTCAATAGGTATTTGAAGGTGGGGAGAGTAATTGTCTGCTGGATATGAGGAGGGAAGGCGTTTCAGGCCAGAGGCAGGACGTGGGTGAGAGGGTGTTGGGGAGATAGACAAGATGGAGGTACAGAAAGTAGGTTGGCATTAGAGGAGTGAAGTGCGTGGGCTGGGTTGTAATAGGAGAGCAGTGAAGTAAGGTAGGAGGGGGGCAAGGAGATTGGCAAGACCAGAGGAACTTTGGTTCAGAGGGGATTGGGACTTGACCCCTGGGCATTTCTATTTAGAAAACATAAACTTTCTGGTCAGGATGGGGGCAGATCAGTCTTTTAATGATTATTAATAATAACAATAACACTAATAATAACTGTGGTATTTGTCAAGAGCTTACTACGTGTTAAGCACTGAACAGAGCACTGGGGTAGGTACAAGGTAATTAATTGGGTTGGACACAGTCCCTGTCCTACATAGGGCTCACGGTCTTAATCCCCATTTTCCAGATAAGGTAACTGAGGCCTGGGGAAGTCAAGTGACTTCCCCAAGGTCACACAGCAGACATATGGCAGAGTCAAGATTAGAACCTAGGTCCTTCTGACTCCCAGTCTCGTGCTCTATGGCTTTTCTGCTCACTGTTTCCTCTCACTTGTGGGGAAGGCAGTGGTTGAGCTGCCAGTATGACTGGATTCTCAGGATGGCCTGATGGGCTGGTCAGGCAGCCAGCTTCTCCCTTATCACTAGCTAAGTTTCTTATCACAGTTGGAGAAGATAAGGACAGAGTGTGAAAAACCCAAGAAAATCACTTGTAGAGTGGAAAGTTAGCATCTGATAAATCACTCTTCCTGTTTGTTAGGCCCAATACTCCTTTGTTCCCTGTTTTTCCCTGTTCCTTTTTTACTTGTCTATAGCCTTCAGAGTAAAACATGGAACCCTGCCTAGCTGCAGGAAAGAGTTAGCAGCTAATACATTCTTTCAAAGTTGCCTAGCTGCCTACCAGGGAGGGGCAGATTAGCAAGAGGTAGATGTTAAACCTGGGCAGGGAGCTTCCCGCCCCATTTTGAAATGTATGCATTCGAAATTCCAAAGGGCCTTGAGATCCTATGGAGAGGTCGACTGAAGTTGGGAAAGCTGACCTTCACGAACTTCATGGAAAATCAGTTTCCGGATCAGCGCTGAGTTGGAGTCCTGGCGCCTTCTCAAGGGTGTCAGTGGTTTCAGAGACTGAAGCTACACTGACTCATTCCCCTACAGCTTCTCCTCTTGCTATCTCTCTGTATCATTTCTTCAGGGCTTTGTGAAATGTGGGTGAGTGATGAAGAAACCAGACTAGGGACTTGAGATCTCCCCCAGCTCTCCCCAAGCTCCTAATTCCTGACCCCGGCCTGACCCCAGCTGGTCCAAACAAAGACAAAGATTGCTAAAGGGAACCCACTGAAGACGCCTTTACTCTCTGAGACCAGAGTAAACCGGGACCTTCCCTGCCCAACTCCCACTAATAAATTCATTTCCCTTGTATTGTCAACAGTCAGAAATCACCCAATCCAGGTCTGCGAGCTACCCAGTAGATTGCTTAGGGGTCCCCTAACTTTTGAACACTGGAGTCATGAGAGATAGTGGTCTCCTAAACTGCCCTCCACCTTTTTTTTTTTAATAGTATTTGTTAAGCACTTACTTTGTGCCAGGCACTGTACTAAGTACTGGGGTAGACACAAGCTAATCAGGTGGTACACAGTCCCTCACTGGGGCTCACAGTCTTAATCTCCATCTTCCAGTTGAGGTAATTGAGAAATATAGAAGTGACTTGCCTAAGGTCACACAGCAGACAAGTGGCGGAGCCAGGATTAGAACCCAGGTCCTCTGACTCCCAGGCCCGGGCTCTTTCCACTAGTCCATCCTGTTTCAAGCCCTTGGGTTGAATGTTCCCACAGGGCCAGTGTATATATCTATGATTCTATTTATATTGATGTTATGGATGCCTGTTTACTTGTTTTGATGTCTGTCTCCCCACTTCTAGACTGTAAGCCCATTAGGGGCAGGGATTGTCTCTCTTTACTGCTGAAGTGGACTATCGAAGCGCTTAGTACAGTGCTCCGCACACAGAAAGTGCTCAATAAATACGACTGAATGAATGAATGAATGAACCTTATATGGGGAGAAGATAGGGAGGCCAATGGGAATCTTTAAGCATCACGTTTGCACGTTCTGCTCGGTGCAGGTTCACATTACCAGATCGATGCGGTCGGCTTCAATGAGCTGGAGGAGGATGGAAGCCACCAGCTGAATATCCCACTGGACGGCTGGGTTGTCGGGCAGATCCCTGGAAGTCAAAGCGACAGACAGAGTGAGTCTCCTCCGACACCCAACCGCCCCCTCCCCCAGGACACATCTCCTGTTCTCCCAAACCTGAACGTGACAACCTTATCAGTTTCAGTTAATCACTCGACCTAACCTCCAGCAAGTTCTTCAAGGTCTGTCAAGTGCACATATGAACTGCCTCAGACTGGGCGGGAGGGTGTGTGTGGGGGAGGTGTGTAGCAGTCACTGACACACAGACAGCCACTCTCCAACTGGAAAGATTTTTCCCTTCCACTTCTAGATTAGAACTGGGGGTGTGCGGAGGGGGTGGGAAGCGGGGCTGGGGAGAGGGAGGGGAGGATTTCATTTATATCCTCAAATCCAATTTCCCTGCCTGCTTAGAATTTGGGAAAAGAATAAGTTTCAGTAGGAGTAGGGGTGGAGCTTGGGCCATTAAAGATGATCAAAGATGACTGGAGAAGCAGTGTGGCCCAGTGGATAGAGTACAGGCCTGGGAATCAGAAGGTCCTGGGTTCTAATCTGGCTATGTGTGTGACCTGGGGTAAGTCACTTGACTTCTCTGTACCTCAGTTACTTCAACTGTAAAATGGGAATTAAGACTGTGAATTCCATGGGGGTCAGGGACTGTGTCCAACCCGATTTAACTGTATTCACCCCAGCGCCTGCTACAGTGCCTTGCACAGAAGCGCTTAATAAATACCATAATTATTATTATCAATATCATTGTGGTCCCAAAGTCCAAGACCCTAAAAGACTTCAGGGTGTTGTCCTCCTCCCCTGCCTCGCTCTCCAAGGCTCCTCCCTGCCATATACACACCCCATGGCAGGAAACAGTCAGATAGCTTTGCTTCGTCATTTTCATATTCTTTTCCTATTTGCGGGCAGAGGAGGGCAGGGCTGGACACAGCGATCTTTGTCTATTTTATATTCTGGCTCTCTCCCCTCCTAGTCACACGGCTGGCAGTAAGAAAGGGGACTGCAGGAGATGGGAGGAATTGGGAGTGGGTCCCAGACAATTGCCAGACAGAACTGAGATTTTGTGGGCTCCAGTGAACAGCTGGACCAGCTACCATCCTGGACGCCACATTTTGGGAAGAGGCTGTGCATCCATATGCCTGCTGCTCTACTTCTAGACAACAACCAGACCATAGGCTGGGCTGTCCATGGCTGGCACAGTGGGATGAGCCTCCTGGGATATTTTTTCCCTACGGAACCCTACGCCGTAGCAGAGTTCCTTAGTTTTTATTAAACACCCTTCTCTTCACTGCCACAATCCTGAGCACAAGCACTTCCGTGAGAAAACGGCACCTCCAGAAGAAAAAGGGAACGTATGAGGTGTGAAATCCAGTCGGATTCATGTTCCTTAGTAGCCACGGACTGCTTGACACTGTACTCGCTGCTTGGGAGTGGGAGGAGCTAACCCATAGAAGACAGAGCTCCTGCCTTCGGGAAGCTTACAATCTACTCCTATTTAAGGCATGCACTTGTGTTCTATTCCCTGTGCTGATCCTTGACTCGGTTTGCCATTTTCAAACATATAAAGCCCTTTCTTTCCTTGCAAACCCTGAGGCCTGCCCCAAAGGGGAGAAGTGAGGAATGGACCTGCCCAATTCGGCAGCATCTCGGCAACGAGACTGGTCAAAACTCAATAATAATGATGATAATAATAATAACAATCATAATGGTAATAATAATAGTACTTGTTAAGGGCTTACTAGGTACCAAGTGCTGTTCTAAGCACTGAGCTGGATACAAATTAATCAGGTTGGACACAGTCCGTGTCCCACATGGGGCTCATTCAATCCCTATTTTATAGATGAAGGAACTGAGGCCCAAAGAAGTAAAGTGACTTACCCAAGGTCACACAGCAGAAAAGTGGCAGAGCTGGGATTAGAACCCAGGTCCTTCTGACTCCCAGGCCTGTGCTCCCACATGGCTTCTCATGGTAGTGGTATTTGTTAAGTTCTTACTATTTGCCAAGGACTGTACTAAGCATTGGGGAAGAGGACACGGCTCCCATCTCAAATAGAGAAGCAGTGTGGCTTAGTGGAAAGAGCACAGGCCCTGGGAGCCAGAGGAACTGTGTTCGAGTCCCATTTCTGCCACTTGTCTGCTGTTTGACCTTGAGCAAGTCACTTAACTTCTCTGAGCCACGGTTACCTCATCTGTAAAATGGGGATTAAGACTGAGAGCCCCATGTGGGACATGGACTGTGTCCAATCTGATGATCTTATAACTACTCCAACACTTAGTAAAAAGTGCCTGGCACATAATAAGTGCTTATTAAATACCATTTTTTGAAAAAAAAAATGGAGTTCCCAGTTTAAGGGAACATTCCAGTGGCCACGCTGGGGGCAGTGGAGCAGGTTCTAACTAGTTTGGACATATAAAGGTCACTTTGGTTCAATGGAAACCGACAGCTGCAGGCAGCAGTTCAGAAACCCTGCGAACCAGACAATCTGGTAGTGACGAGTGCAAGTTAACTCTGTGCGGACTGAACCCAAGCTAGCCTAAGCCCAGAATGATCCAAATGGACAGTTTCCCGTTGAGGCAGAGAGCAGGACTGTTTTCTAGAGGCCTAAGCCTGGAAGGGTAAGAAGGTGACGCAGTGAAACAAGGCACCATGTCTCTGTAAGCAAAGCACTGTTGACACTCTTTCTGGTTCCTTGCATAAGCTGAGAGCATCAGAACAGGTCATTAGTTCCTGGAACACAGGGAAAATGATAACCACAACACCGAAACACTGACAAGGTATTTTTCGCTCTCAAAATGCCTTCCAAGCATTAATCCATCCCTCCTCCTAACCATTCCTGGAAGGCTGTCATTATCAAACCCATTTTACCTAACTCACAATTTGAATCTGAAAGGTTAAGAAGTTGACTCAAGGGCCAGGCAGCTCTGCCTGGCAATTGTTATGGCGCCCGGGCAGGCTCTCTGCAGCCAGGAATTCCTGGGTTCTGCCAAGGCACCTGTTGAATCAAGGTGCTGGGCTTGGGGGCACTAGTTCCCGAAAGAACCTCTTGTAATGAGATCAATAGTAGCATTTATTGAGCACCCACTTGCTGGGTGAACTGAACTGGGAATGTTTGGAAATGCCTAGTCCTGGCGATCCCAGTCACTCTCCAACCTAATCAATCAATAGATCATATTAATTGAGTGCTGCGTGCGGAGCACTGGGCTAAGTGCTTAGGAGAGGACAATATAACAGAGTTGGTAGGCATGGGGGAGGGAAAGGGCAAAGACCAGGCTCTTGTCTCTCTGGTCACCACAGTCTGCTCGTTGGTGAGATCACTGGAGCAAGTGTCCCCTAGTTGGCTCTGCAACATCTCCAAGCCTGCCCGGTGGGGCCTGGACTACCCGACCCTGGGAAACCTCTCGTTCACTACCCAGGCAAAAAGAAGTTTTTATTAGCAGGTATGGAACATGCTCAAATTGTCCCACTGGAGTGTGTGGTTTATTCAACCGTTGTGCTGTTTTGAAGGTAACCTCATGGTGATAGGCTAAACGTGGCGTTGATTTATTTTTCCTGGGGTACTGTATTTCCTGCCTCGAGGACCTAGCAATGCCAGAGTTGGGATGGAAATATTCACAAAAGCCCACCTACCCATTTTAGGCCAGACCACGTAATAATAATAATTACGGTATTTGTTAAGAGCTTACTATGTGTCAAGCAGTTTGTAAGCTCTAAGGTAGATACAAGTTAATTAAGTTGGACCCAATCCCTTTCCCAGACAGGGCTCACAATCTATGTAGGAGGGAGAACAGGTGAGACTCTTGAGAGAGATGAGATAATCAGGCTACTAATAATTAGGTGTACAAGTCCTCGGTCTCTACAACAAGCGTTACCAGGACAGCGAAGGGCTCCCCGGCAGGCGATCCCCAATTCTCAAATTTATCATATGAATTGTCTTAGATGAGGTTCAGCATGGTTTATTTGACACCCATGGTTCAGGGAATTTTTGGCCTCACAGGCAGCAATCTCAATCTCTCTCACACACACTTCAGCATTCACACCCAGTCTGCCCTTTACCACACTCAATATCCTGAGGAGAACAAACTGGACATTCATGCCTCTTCTCTTATTCATTCCAGATGGTCCTGGGTCTCTCTCCTGGGGTTGGGTCCTGATGAATGCAAGCACCCTGCCACACACACCCTATATCTCTATTCAGGGCAGAAAGTCCTGGGCCTTTCTCCAAGGGTCTGGGACCTGAGGGGAGGAACTCAGCCTTCTTGGAGCATCTCCCAGAGATAATTGAGTCACCGTCTTCCCAATGACTCTGAGCTCTTCCTGGATCCTGGTTCTTATGCCTTTCTGGACTCCTCCCGGGACTCTGGGCTGGGTTCCCAGGTGTTCACAGGACTTTTTTTGTGCCTTGCTCTTACGCACTAAGTCTCACTCTCATCTCTCTAGCTGTCGATCCCTTGTTCATGCCCTCCTTCCTGCCTGAAACTCTCCCCTTTCCCATCCATCAGACCACACTGTCCCCATTTTAAAAGTTCCTACTAAAAGCCATCTCTCCAGGAAGCCTTCCCTGACTTACCTCTCATCTCCCTACCCCATTTCTCTCCCTATGGCATCACTTATGCATTGAGTTTGTACTCCCTCAGCACTTAAGAACTCACTCTCCTTTCCCAGATCTCAGCACTCAGGTTGCCTCAGTTGCCTCCCCTAACTGTAATCTATTTTAATGTTTATCTCCCTGACTAGATTTAAGCTCCCTGAGGGCAGGAAGCGGGTCTAGTCACTTTATTGCACTCACCCAAGCTCTCAGTACAGTGCTCTGCACAGAGATAGTGCCAGATGGAAAGCGTCTTCAGCACGGTGGGGCAAGAGCCAGCAATGAGACAAGCATTGGGGCCGAAAGCCAAGCCAGAAGGCTGTCGGCGGAACCAACAGCAGTCCTGAGGGAAAGTGGGTGGGTAATATGGGTGGAGTGGCATGGATCTCATGGCTGGGGATAGCGTCAGGAGCCAGAGGACAGTAAGCACTGCAAGATCCTGGACTTTGTTCTTGCTGTTAGAGGCTTCACTCATTCATCCATTCAATCATATTTATTGAGTGCCGACTGTGTGCAGAGCCCTCTACTAAGAGTGTGGGAGAGTACAATATAACAATAAACAGACACATTCCCTGCCCACGACGAGCTTAGAGTCTAGAGGGGGAGACAGACATTAATATAAATAAATGAATTATAGAAATGTACATAAGTGCTGTGGGGCTGGAAGGGGGGCGGTAAATAAAGGGAGCAAGTCAGGGCGATACGGAAGGAAGTGGGAGAAGAGGAAAGGAGGGCTTAGTCAGGGAAGGCCTCTTGGAGGAGATGTGCCTTCAATACGACTTTGAAGGAGGGGATAGCAATTGCCTGTCGGATATGAGGAGAGAGGGCGTTCCAGGCCAAAAGCAGGGGTGTGGGTGAGAGATCTGCGGTGAGATAGATGAGACTGAGGTAGAGTGAGAAGCTTAGCATTAGAGGAGCAAAGTGCGTGGGCAAAGTTGTAGTAGGTCTACCGTCCTTCGGTAAATTCCACACCACTGAGCATGAGCAGAATTTGGAACGGCAAGTGGCCAAACTGCACTCCGGGAAGGCTCTGCTTGCCCTCCATCGATAATAACAACGTCAAACGCTAAGTTTACAGAACACTTCTGTTCGAGTTTAAAAAAAAATCAGCAAGAAAATCTCTCGCACCCAGAATATGGTTGCACGTCGGCCCAGATGATATAAATGAATGGAGGAATTCAGAATTTAAAAGGTTAAATTGATGGCCCAGCTCTCAGAGCCCCTTGGATAATGCTGCTGATCTCAAGGTCATAAGGCTGAGATAAAGGGCTGAAAATAAGCACATTCTCCTGAGAGGACTGGAGCCTGCCCTGGAGACACCCCCCACTCCCTCACCAGCCTCCCTCCTTTGCTGGAGACTCATTGTTGGAGCTGTCAATCACCATGATGAATCGGGAAATAAATCACAGGCTGCAAAGACTGTGGGGGTCACACTGCTGAAATCTGCAGAGGCGGGGGGGAGGGGCGGGAAGAAGGGGCAGAATGGGACGACGGGCCTAGGCCGATCACGGCCAAATCCTTCCAGCTGAAAAGAGGAGCATAAAGGTGTCGGGCTTCATCTTGGAAATGGCATATATGAAAATAATGGTTTAGTTGGGGGCACTGGCCTTCCCATGGAACTTTGCAAAACAAAATAGAGAATCAATCATGGGCAGAGGGGGGAGCAAGATGAGACCTTGCTTTAAGCTTTCCCCTATTAACACTTTCCTGGAGGGTTGAAGGATTAACCCCAGAACACTTAGAGGTCTCTTCCATCTTCTTTTATTTTCAGGAAAATAATTTTTCCCTGAATTTCTCAGGGGGCTGAAGTTCTCTCTTTCCTGAGCCCTTCTCCTTTCCGTTCCTCTCACTGCCTCCTTCCTGATGTGGACAATTCACCTTGGGCCGGGAAAGGAAAGTTAAAGCTCTTGGGCTTTCTGTCCTCGGCCTCTCTCTGTTGGCTGCCCACAAGAGAGTCAACAGTGGGGACTGTTTCCAGCAATGAGGGCATGACTGGGAGCAGCAGCGCAGTTCAATCACAGGCCTGTCAGGTAGAAATGCCTTTTGTTGCTGCTGATCTAGCCTGGCTCAGCACTGCCACTTGGAAGCGTGAGACTCCAATGGACAAGCACAATTAGATGCTGGCTAGCCCCTGTACCACTGCTTCTAGACCGTGAGCCCGTTGTTGGCTAGGGATTGTCTCTATTTGTTGCCAAATTGCACTTTCCAAGCGCTTAGTACAGTGCTCTGCACCCAATAAGTGCACAATAAATACAACTGAATGAATGAATGCTTTCGAAGGGTTCAATCTATCGATGATATTTATTGAGCGCTTACTGGGTGCAGAGTACTGAACTAAGTTCTTGGGAGAGTTCTTGACAAGCAGCATGGGATAATGGATAGAGCACGGGCCTGGGCGTCAGAAGGTCATGGGTTATAATCCTGGCTCCGCCACTTGCCTGCTGTGTGACCTTGGGCACATTTCACTTCTCTGGGTCTCAGTTCCCTCATCTGCAAATGGGGATTGAGACTGTGAGCCTCATGTGGGACAGGGACTAATTACCTAATTACCCACCCAACACTTAGTACTGTGCCTCGCACATAATAAGGGCTTAACAGATACATCATTATTCATTCATTCAATCGTATTTATTAAGCACTTACAGTGTGCAGAGCACTGTACTAAGCGCTTGGGAACTATAATAAACAATAAACAGTGACATTCCCTGCCCACAAGGAGCTCACAATCTAGAGGTGGGGAGACAGACATCGATACAGATGAATAAAATTAGTTATATACATAAGTGCTGTGAGGCTGGTTGGGAGGGAAAGAGCAAAGGGAGCAATTCAGGGCGACACAAAAGAGAGTGAGAGATGAGGAAAAGTGAAGCTTAATCTGGGAAGACCTCTTGGAGGAGATGTGTCTTTAATAAGGCTTTGAATTATTATTATTATTACAATAAAACAGAGTTGGCAGATGCAATCCCAGCCTCACAGAGATTACAGTCTAGTAGGAGTTTACAATCGAGCTCACCCTAAGCCTTTCCTCTTGCAGAAAATTCCTCTCCACACACCACCAGTCAGCCTACACATGCACCACAGCCTCTCCTGCCTCCTTCCCACAGTGGATTTTTTTTCTTTAGAGGGTAGCCAGTTTGCCCAAGTCTGCATTTATGCTGAACGTTTTGCTAAGGAGCTCCCTGGGTTTTTCCAGCTTTGAATCCCTTCAGCATCCTTGCCACTGTTCCCAGGCTGCCCTCAGGGAAAAAGACTATAAGGGAGGTAAAGTGATTCTCTGGTGGAGGGTGGGAGGGTGGGGTGCTTAGCAAGTCGAGAACTAATGAGGAAAGGAGGTTAGGAGATTATCTGGGATTGGGTGGTCCTCCCAGTCCTACTTCAGGGCCCCGTGAGGGGTGATTTTTTCTGAATTGTCAGCCATTCTTTAACTGCCCACCTTTCTGTATGCAGACTGAAAATCCTGGAGGTGGGTGAAAGTGAGGAGAGGGCGGTGGGAGGCAGAGGAGCAGGAATGAATGTCAGGAGGGCAAGGAGGTCACATCCACGGGGAGGTCAGCAGAGGGCCGGGCAATGCTTGGCGTGTGTTGCCCTTCTGCATGACTGGATTTACCGACAGAGGTAGTGTCCGTTGGAAGGAGAGGTCATAGCAAAGAGGCTGGGCACTGAAGACAAAGGAAGGCAAACCCCAGAGGATCACGGCAGCACAGGGCTCTGGCCTCTGTCTATGGCATCGTTTCTTTTACCTCATTGGCTTGAGTAATTTAAAACACCAACTACCAGAGTTTCCAGGAAATTACTGCATCTCTCAGGACATCAAGCGCAATCTCCTCAAGGCTGTGATAACACACAGAGCCCCATCTCCCTCCTCCCACCCCCCCATCAGCAACTGAGTAACCGGATTTAAAAGAGTGGGTCTTCAGTTGATTCGCTCCTCCAACTAAACCCCAACCAGTGATTATCTGCCAGGTATTTATCTTGCTTTATTTTTTTTCCCCTCTTATCTGGCCTGCTAGTGTTTCTTGACTCCCAGGCTGAACCTACACTTGCAAGCTGTCCAAATAATTCTGACCTCAGGGTTAAATTGTTTGTATTTTTTTCAGGCAGAAGTCCTTATTTTCTAAGATGGAAACATGCAAATAATTGAGGCTCAAGAGGGTAATTTTGTGCACCCAGTTATCCAGATCATTTGCAAGTGAGGTTTGGAGAATTCCTTTGGTCTCGTTTTATGTTTCCCTCTGAGCTCTCTTCCTCCTGACCAACCACTTCTACTTCTGGCTGCACTAGAATCCGTTGTTCACAAGGGGCACAGAGCCTTGAGGGGAGACAAACAGCTAGATGGGCATGAGGTTGGATTTGAAAGCTGTGAAAAATCTTCCAAATTTCCCAATCTTCCAGGGGCCCCTAAGCTGCAGGGAGTTTCTCAGTGCCTAAGTTTCTTCGCTTTTGTTTTCCTAGTTCTGAGAGCTGTCTGAAATCTCTGAAGGGTTGAATCTCTCTGTGTATTTGTTTTTCCCCCTCAGAGATTGTGAGTTCTTGGAAGATGGGCTCCTGCTTGCTTTGTGACTTTCAGAGCTTCACAGGAGTTAATGTTCTGTAAATGCTTGGGGTAATGATGATGGGCAGGGGAGATGCCAGAGGTTAAGAATATCATTTCAAGTAGGATAACCACTTGCCTCTGTCCACAAATCTTCACCCACTCTCTGGCTCTGGCCCAAGCTGTATTTTGGTCCTCCCTGCCAGGGAATTGTTCTTATTCTTGATACCAAGAACCCAACACAGGAATGTTCAATGTAGCTGAATCAGGGGGGCAGTTAGGCATTTGAGGCAAAAAAGTACATGTCCTTGGATGGTTATTGTTCCTCTGTGGTTTTCCCGAGAGCCACTAAAAAAGCCACATGCCCCCTGAACAGAGTGCTTGGAGGCGGTCAGTGCCCTCGTCCCGTCTCAGACATTTAGCATCGTTTCCAAGACTAACTTGGACAATTATAAGGGCTTATGTGGAGTGCCACCTGATGCCCAGCAGGCAGGGCAAAACTGTGGAGAATGCAAACGTAGGGAGCAGCCCACAGTTATGGGATATCTCTGTGTGTGATGGACACTGAGTCCACCCTGATTAGCTTATATTCCCCCCGGCCCCAATGCTCAGTACAGTGCTTAGGTAGTAAGTGCTTAGGACTTACAGTGCTTTTAAGGACTGCTAGCATCTTGGGGAGGCTAGGCTCTCTGTGCCCATGTGGCAGAAACCCCCTATCTAGGGCTTTGTATTGGTGGAGCCTGAAATAGCTGGTCAAGCTGCCAGAGTGCCGCTATGGTCAGTGAGCTTTGTAAAGAGCCACTCTTGGCCTAGGTCTCCCAGGGGAATGGGCACTGAGGCATGGCACCACTGAAGGTGCAGGAGATGGGGAATGAAAGAGTTGGGGGAAGGATGGGAAGGTTTCAGAGGGCCACTTCTTGCAAAGGAAGAAAAATATATCTAGTCACAAAGCCAAACTATTAGGAAATGAACCCTGATCTTCTATGTCACTAACCTCAAAAAGGGAAACAGGGCAGAGAATGGCCCTATTCAGACTGACTTCCTTACCCTTTCTTTGTCTGGAAGCACAACCCTAATCAATCCAAGACTAGTGACCAGGAAACAACCTATGCGTGGGCCTTTTCTTCCTGGAGTGATGAACGATTTTGCATTAGATCGGCATTAGTTCACTGGCAAGGTGCAGAGGGGAAGAGGTAAAATTGCTGCAGGTTAGGCGAGTGGGGAAACAATGGCTACAGTATGGTGGTTTGAACAAAGGGTGTTCTTTGTGCAGAGTCAACACGAGGGCCTGGCTGAACTTTGCGGCAACTGAAACCAGATCAAAAGGTGAAGGAGCTAACAGAGTATCTTTACCATCCTAATGTGAGAAAGCTGCCTCCCAACTTAAGGCCACCAGTGGCTTTTGTGGTGACATGTTCCCTGGATCTACTGACTAAGCAAGGAGTTCTGCTTCTTACTCTTCGTTCAAATGGCTGAGTCCTCCTGTTCCGACTGGGCTGTACTCAGAGGAATCATCCTGGTACGAGCCAGGGGATAGATAAGATCGCGGTGTAGAGAGTCGGGTGGGGTTAGGGGTGTGGAGTGTTTGGGTTGGGTTGTAGTAGATCAGTGAGGTAAGTAGGAGGGAGAGAGCTGATGGAGTGTCTTAAAGCCCCACTGTAAATTCTATAGACACAAGCCCAAATATGAGTACAGTTGAGTCAGTTTTGGGAACTTTGAGGTCTAATATGTTGGCCTCTTTTGTAGGGAAGGTTGGGAGATGATCTCTCTCGCTCTCTCACACACACACATATTCAGCTTTGAGAAATGGGTGAGGACTAAACTTCTGAGTTCAGAAAGAGGTGATAAGGGTAATTGGGATCATCTGATATTCTGGAAGGAAGTTTTCTGCCAGCTGATGCTGGAATATCATTAATATTAGTCTAATTTCTCCTAATGCGTTATTGCCCAATTCTCAGCACAGTGTACTGTCTATTCATAGAGATCATAAAAAAGTCTTATCAGCATTTAATATCTGGTAGGTTCTGACGTCTGTGTTTCAGAGTCGCGTCAATACGATTGAATCAGGATTTTTAGGAACAAATTCATATTCAATGCTTTCAAATTAAAGCAATTTATGGTTGCTTAATGGAGGGGAATTGAACTTTCCAGAGGGAGGAATTGGGGTTCTTCTCTTTCATTTGGAACAATAATCCATAACCAAAGAACAGTGACTAGGCAGAAAAAACAAATAGCTGCTTGGAGTTTATGGAATGGTTTTATCATGGCTACGTTTACTGGTTGTTTGGTGTTTGAGGTTCCCCTAGAATTGAGCTGACAGGAACAGGGATGCCTTCCCAGTAAGCCGAGAAAGACTAGTTAACTGTTGCTTTGATTCTTATGGAATTTAAACTCAAAGGCCTTTAGATGTTGGGAAAATCGGACCTTGACTAACATCTCAGCTCCTTTCTTGACAACTGGAGCCCAAAAGACACAGCCAAAGTCTCTGAACTGGAGTGTCAGAATACAAACACCCCCAACTCAGGATAAGCAATAAGCTATAACAGGAGCATCAGAGGAGGCGTCTCTACATACCCTAGACTGTAAGCTCCTTGTGGGCAGGGAACACGTCTCCCAACTCTGTTGCACTGTACACTCTCAGGTACTTAGTACAGTGCTCTGCACACAGTAAGTGCTCAGTAAGTACCACTGGTTGATTGGTTGATTACCCTAGCCTCCTCTTTTGCAAATGGCCTGAGGGGAACTTTCAAAGATGGATTCTACATTAAGTAAGTTGTTGTCAGCCATATGGGCCCAGGCTAAAACTACACTGGAAAATTTTCCCATCATGCAGGAGCCCCCAACTATGCAGCTAATCCCTATAGGGCATGTGGAGTTTTCCATGATGAGGCAAGAGGCAGATGTGCTCCTTGGGAGCTTCCCAGGGGCAACCTTGATTAAACACAGTTCACATACTAACGTCTGGGCAACTCTCAAGGTTATAGAAATCTAGGTAAGGCTGGAGTACCAGCATCAATTCCCTAGCTTGTGCTTTTTGGGCGGGGTGGAGGGGGGCTTGAAATCATAAACATGTTACTTAGGTGCATGGAAATGCGGAGAGATGGGTCCTGGAGGGCCAATGCGAATGGACGGGCTCACAATCCTTTCCATCTTTAAATAATTTTTTGTAAATTGGGAGAGAAAAAAAAGAGATGAAATAAGCAATTGAATGACTAATATAAATTTAGCAAAGAATAGACATCCTGATGTTCTGGATAGAGCAGTTGTTACTAATTAAGAGCTAATCCACGTTCCCACATCAAGAGGATGTCTTTTGTTGTTCCTGCATGTAATGGAGAATGAATCAACAATGAACGGAGGAATTTGCCATCGAGCCAAAGTAAAAGCTCTTTTATGGCTACTTAGTCCGTTCTGCTCATTTTACAATGTCCAAAGATGAGACGATCTTAATCGTTTCAAACGTTCTCTTCTTTCCTTCTTACCACTGTCCTAATGCCTGCTTTGCCCGAATCTGACCTAAGAGGGATAAGGAATGGAAGCAGTGGCAGCTGTGGGTTCATTCCTTCCCCGTTTCCCTCCCGGTGGAGTCTCTGGCACTGTTGGGGGGCCGGGGGGAGGAGAAGTGGAGAGTGGCTCTCTTTCCCTGTTCCTGCCACCACCAGCCACTTCACTGCCGCCCAAGCAAGGCTAAAACAATTAGTGATATTTACTGAGAGTCTTTCGAGTGCCAAGTCCTGCACTAAGTGCTTATGAAAGGGCAACAGAAGCCAGATACACATCTCCTGCCCTCAGGGAGCTCATGAACTAATGGGGGAGACAGACAGAAGGACAGGCAGAACAGAAGGAAGAAACAGGACCGAACAGGAGGTCTGAGCAGTGGTGGGACAAGCCTGCTCCCTCCCTCCCCTTCTGATAGACTCCTAGAGGCCGCAGGCCCTGGGGCAGCTGCTCTGGCTGCCAGTTATGTAGTCTTGAAGCCAGATGAATCTCTAACACCTCATATTTGTTAAAACTTTCCCCCAATCTCCGGTTTCATCACACCTCTACCAAAGGTCCTAACCCTCCCTCTCTTCCTTTTGTTCCTCACCTTTTTCTCCTCCTACCAGTAGCGGATTTACTTTTAGCCCCCCTCAAATCTGCTTAAATAGTAGAGCTGTAAATCAATAGGAACATAAATTCCCCTGATTGCTGTTGAGTGCTGAGATGGTAGCTGACCGGAGAGAGGGCAGTTCATTGGGGAACACCTCCAGGAGGAGGTGGGATTTCAGATGGTCTCTGAAAATGGGTAGATCTGTGGACCTTTGGACTTAAAGGGGAAGGGAACCCCAGGTATGGGGAAGGGTATGAGTAAGAGGCTGGAGGCAAGAGAGATACAAGTAAGGGACAGTGAGAAAGTCTGGTTGGAAATACCTAGAGTGAGAGCTGGGGAATGGGGGAGAAGAAGGTAGATAATAAGGTGAGAGTTTATCAGTGGTATTTATTAAGCACTTTCTGTGTGCAGAGCACCGCATTAAGCACTTGGGAGAGTACAATACAACAGAGTCGGTAGATGTGTTCCCTGCCCACAGTGAGTTTAGTGTAGAGATGAATGCTTACAAACTGTGAATGGTGGAGGCTTAGGATACCAAAGAATCCAAAAGAGAACCGCAAAAGGAACCTACACCCAAAATGTATAGATGAGCATAAGAGCTAGAGAGAAACCTGGGGTGGCAAGAGGGATCAGAGTCAGGCAGGATTAGGAGTGGTTATCACTAATAAGAGAAATGACATTTAATATGCACAACTTCTGGCTCCTGGTGGCAGCATCTGTGGGCACGGGGACATGGAGCAGTGAGGAGGTGGGGTGCCTGCTGGCAACCAAACAGCATTTCCATTAACCTGCTGCACCCACAGGGATTTCAGTCATATGTGTCTTCACCTTTCGCTTCCGCGTAATCACTCGCTTACCGACGCTCAACTCCCAAGATACTTCAGCGCTCCTGGTTAGAATTAAATGGGCTTGCTGAAAGACTCCTCTGAGGGCCTCACAGTCCTTTCACCTTATATCACAAAGATTTTCTGGGATTTCTTAGACTCAGAGAACTGAAAGGGGCCTTGAAGGATTTGGATTTGTCAAGGAGATCATGTGTGACCTCTCAGAGGGAGGTTTCTGTGGAGTGAAAGGAACGGAAGCCAGGTTGGAGGAGGGTCAAGGAGAAAATTGGAGGAGAGGAACTTAACACAGAGAGGGTAGGCAACTCACTCAAGGGGTTTGGAGAAGAATGATAGGAGGGAGATGGGGCGATAACTGGAGTCAAGGGATTTTTAGGATAGGGGAGACATGGGCATGCTTGAAAGTAGTCGGGAAGAAGCCACTGGACAGCAAACAGTTGAAGATGGTGGTCAGGGAGGGAAGAAGAATGGGGGTAAGTGGTTTGATAAGGTATGAAAGGATAGGGTCAGATGCACAGGTGACTGTGCAATTGTAAGAGTGGGAATCCCATGTGAGACATGGACTGTGTCCACCCTGATTTGCTTGTGGCTACCCAGTGCCTGGCTCATAGTAAGCACTTAACAGATACCATCAAAAAACTGCATTTTGGTTTAGAAAGGCATCAGATGTTGAAAATTCAACTTACCCACCAAGGTTGAATCCTGCCCAGCTCTGATCATTTCAAACCCACCAGTAAACTCCCTCCCTCCCTAGGCCTTCCTCCAACTCCTTCCTGATTATTTAGCACTTGGATGTCTAACTCTGTACTGCTGTTATGGAATGTATCTGTATATTTTTATCCCTTGGTTTCACATGTTGTTTATCCTGTGTGTTTCTTGAAGGCAGGATCGTGGCATCCCCTTCCTCGTAACTCCTCCAAGAATTACAGCACAGTGCTGTGCATACAGTCAGTGGGTGCTCAAAAAATGATACTGACTGTAACCTCTAGGAGTTGCCTACATTCTCCACCTGCTGTGAAGGTAGTATCTGGATCTATTGGTCAGACGTTCCCTAAGTATCTATTTGGTTTTGGTTGTTTTTGTTTATAGGATACCCTGTAGTTTGGAACCACGGGGGAGGGAGATATTATAAATAAAAACCCTATTATAGTATACTTAGAACTTTTATGTAACTCCCTTGCCTGTGCTCTCAGTGCAATTTTGAAAAGCTGGTTTCCTTGTTTATAGCTGAAAAATGCACTATCTAAACAAGCACTTTAACCAGTAACAATCATAAGAACTTTTTTAAAAAACTCAATATTTACACAGATGCTTCCCTCAATAAAGAGTGACCAGAAAAACTGAGGCTCACTCTCCATTCCAGGCCATTCCCTGGCAGGTGGTGGGAAGGGGAGTTTATTCTGCTCCCCCAAATTTAGGATGAATATTCGTAGTTATAGCTGTAAAGCGTTTTGGAATCATTTGCGAAGCTGATCTTTAAGCGGAGTACCTAAATGGCTGTGGGGGACCCTTTCATCTATGGGAAAGGAGTGGTTGGAAACCAGGCCATCCTCAATGTTTTTGAACAGCTAAGGAATTAAGAACCAAAACAAAATGCCTTTGGCGCTGGACAGGGGGCTTAGCCCATGGTGGAAACTTGATCTCCGTGGCTGCAGACAGACAGTTGTTGGGATTCCTGGCACCAGCTGCTTATGGAAACCCCAAGTTCCTGAACCCTGGCCTGTCAGACAGGAATTACACTCCTCTGATCACAGGGAGGGAGCAGAGAGGTAGGAAGGGTGGGAGGGGGGAAGGGGAGGTAGGGTGACATAGAGAACCTGGAATCTAATCCTGCCACCTTCTACCCTGAGTGAACACTTGTACCTGGGATCGGACCTGGTCAGAGGATCATGAAGGGGAAAGCGGGTTGTGTGTGTGTGTGTGTGTGTGCTCGCACACGCACATACACGTATGGGCGTGCCCACACACGGGGTTGTGAAACCTCAGGGAGATGATGCCAAGACCTACTCTCCATTTGTCGATTTACATTTCCCTCTCCTAGCTGTTTCCCCCTACTCCCACTGTATGTCTACCCTTCGCAGTCTCTGGTTAGATTATAAGATCATGAGGGCAGAAATCAAGTCTTTCACCTTTATTGTGCTCTCTGCAGTATCTAGAAGAGTTCATTGCATACTGCCGATAATAAATACTGTTGATTTTCTTTTCCTTTTCCCACTAACTGTATAAATACGTTCAACTTTATAGTCAATATTGATTCGGCTACTTGGAACTGGCCTACTCATGCTACTGTTATATTCTTGTCCTACCTGTTATAACCTTGTTCTTCCTCCTGCCCACACTATCTGTAAATAATGTATGTCTACCTATTTCCTCCATTAGATTGTAAGTCCCTCGAAGGCAGAGAATGCGTGTTTTGCTTCTAGGGTTCACTTTCAAGGATTTACTACAGTGCTCTGCACTGTGTAGGGGCTTAATATGTACCATTAATTTTTGGTATTTTTCCTCCTCCCCCTTACTATAAATAATTTACGTCTGCCTGTCTAGCCTGTTGGATTGTAAGCTTCTTTAGGGCAGGGACCACATGTTTAAATTCCATTGTCCTCTTCCACGTATGCAGTACTGATGCTCTGCACAACATAGGTGCTCAATAAACACTACTGATTGATAATGGGCTAATGAATTGTACCTACCTCCTCCTCCACCATGCAAAGGCTATATTCTCGCTCTGTCCTTCTGTCTGCCTGAAGCACCTGTATCTGTCAGGAGCACAGAGGGAGATGAGGGAATGAGCCCAGCTGGGTGGGTGATCAATCACTCAAGAGATCTTATTTACGGAGTGCTATTGTGTACAGATCACTATACTAAGCCCATGGGACAGTACAGTATAACAGAGCTGGTAGACACAGTCCCTGCCCACAAATCAATCAATAGGATACATTAAGCCCTTACTGTGTGTAGACACTGTCATAGAGTTGGTAGACATGATTCCTGCTCTCAAGGATCTTACAGCCTAAGGAGGATCTTACAGTCTTGGTCTGCTGTGTGACTGGATAAGTCACTTCACTTCTCTGAGCCTCAGTTACCTCATCTGCACAATGGGATTAAGACCGTGAGCCTCACGTGGGACAGGGACTGTGTCCAATCTGATTTGCTTGTATTTACCCCTGGCACGTAGCGAGCCTTTAACAAATAACAAGTCAGGTGCTTAGGGCTCAGTGTAGTGCCCTGCACTGAGAAAGCGCTCAGTAAATAGCATGGATTGATTGACACAGGGAGAGACCGTTCTAGTCCATTTCCTAGGCATTTGGCTCCACTGCCCCTCCCCCTTGGGAGAAATACCACACCTATGCCACATGGATTCCTTGAGTTGTCCACGTGACTTCCCACTAACAGGAAAGAGAGATCCAAACTCCATTAAACAAAACCTGAAGATGAAATGACCTTTCCGATTTGAGTTGCCTTCCTCGATCCAACGGAACATGAACATTATGCAAAAGATTTGCTATAGCAACAGCCCAAGTGCTCTACAGTAACCCCTGGTCCCTGCTGCTCTTTTAAAAATCCAAACCTTTAATTGCCTGCAGGGTTGGTAATGGAGCTGCTGAACTTTAGCCCACTAGAAACAACCTCTTGGATTGGCAAGGCTCTTAATGGTTGTTTATATTAGTCACCGAGTGGGAGGGGGAAGGAAGGAAGGCGGGAGCCTATCAGAGGCAGCGCAGTGATAGGATCGCTGACAGCGGAAGCAGTTTAACTCCTCCTGGCTGGGCTCCCGGATGCCAATCTGCAAAGAGACCAGGCCCGGGCACAGCCAAGCTGTGCTGGAGGCTTCTGATTGGTCAGGCTGAGAGAGGTGGGGCTACCTGTTGGCACCGGGCAGATCTGCATTGGGCAAAGGTTTGTTTGTTATTCCTGGACTTGGTTTTATTTGCGAGAAGAAGAAAAATCAAACCTTGGGCCTTCCCCGATAAACGTGGGAGAGGGTGGAAAAGGGTAGGAAAACTTCAGAGGCCATTTGCTAGAAAGGTGTTTTTTGTCTTTAGAAGCCGGGGTCTGTCTGTTCCCTGTAGGTGTTCACAGTTGCCCAGACTACATTCCTTGAGGGTGGGAAGTGAATTTTTGCATTGTCTGTTGAGCAGGATACTCATGCACCTTGGGATTTGGGCCACATTCACTGATGGGGTGGCAGAATGCTCTTTCCCTCAAATCACCGCACACCATAAGTACAAAGTAAGCGCTCAATAAATACGATTGACTGACTGACTGAATGAATTCTCCACCCCTCCACCCTCTCCCCTTAGAGATTGGCAGGAATCCCAGTGTGACAGAGCCATCGCTAGAGACAGCACTCCATCATCTTGGAGTTGATTAATCTCCTGGATTATCCAGGCTCTTTACTTCCCTGCCCCTCCCCTCTGCATCACCTCTCATTAGGAGAGCCATCAGAGGGAGGAGGAGGGGATTTGAGACGAAACTCAAACCATCACTCGGCTGTGTGATTCCAATCCTTGGGAAAGATGCAGCAGGGATGGAGGGTGAAATTACTGGCTAAAATGAGGTTTGGGGGTTACCCGGGGATCTGTGCTTGTCTGCCGTGATCAGCGACATTCAGGAGATGATCATCAAGATGTCTTGAACTGCAAAGAGTGGAAAATGCTTTTCCACCATTTTCTCTCCAATTCTCACAACGTTCTTATGCAATATGGAAGAGGATGGCCACCTACTTTGCAGAATGAAATAATAATAGTAATTGAGATATTTGTCAAGTGTTTACTATGTGCCAAGCACTGTACTAAGCCCCGAGGTAGATACAAGATAATAGGATCAGATGGTCCCTGTCCCATGTAGGGTTCACAGCCTAAGTGGGATGGAGAACACGTATTGAATTTGCATTTTATGGATGAGGACACTGAGGCCCAGAGATGCTAAGTGACTTGCCCATGGTCACCCAACAGGCAACTGGGAGTCAGAGGACCAGGGTTCTGATCCCTGATACAACCCTGCTGTTGACCTTGGACAAATCACTTACCTTCTTTGTGTCTCAGTTTCCTCATCTGTAAAATGGGGACTCAAAACCTGTTCTCCTTTCTACTTAGACTCTGGGCCCCCCATGTGGGGGACCGTGTCTGACCAGTGCTTAGTACAGTGCTTGACACATAGAAGCAGCATGACCTAGTGACTAGAGCATGGGCCTGGAGGTCAGAAGGACCTGGGTTCTAATCCCAGCTCCACCACTTGTCTGCTGCGTGACCTTGGGCAAGTCACATCACTTCTCTGGGCCTCGGTTACCTCATCTGTAAAATGGAGATTAAGAGTGTGAGCCCCATGTGGGACAGGGACTGTGTCCAATCTGATTACCTCGTATCTACCCCAGTGTTTAAAACAGTGCTTGGCACAGAGTAAGCAAGTAACAAGTACCATAACAATTATTATGATTATTACAAGCAATAACCCATACCATTAAAAAAAAGAAGTGGCCAAACTGGGATTAGAACCCAAGCCCTCTGACTCCTAGTCCCGTACTCTTTCCACTGCACCGAATTGGTTCTAGGAAACTAAGAACAAAGAGATTCTGAGGGTCACCGGAGAGTCAGTGAGATTTGAAGACAAAATCCAGGTCTCCCGAAACTCCCACATATCCTTATCAACTGTTGTGCATGGACCAGCTTGGTCAGGGCAGACTGACCTAGGTCAGAGATTTTGGGCCTATATAAGGCTCTGTTGAGAGATACTTGCTCCGTTTCAGAGATTTATAGAGAAGGAGTGATTTTTACTAATTCATTTCATTTTTGGCACTTGTTCAGTTTCAGTTCATTTGATGGGGTTCAGACTTCTGGTCTGAAATGAAGTGAGCGTTTACCATCAGAGCTCTATATGGGCTTGAAATCTAGGACCCATTCCAATCTGGCACTGCCTGGACCCAGTCTCTACCATGCTTACCCTGGCATTGGCCCCAGACTTCAATGTTAAATGGCTAGCCAGACCGGACTGTGAGCCCAGGCCGCGTCATTTCAGGGTGGAGCTACTGAGAATGTATGCGGGCTCAGGATTGTCCCAGCGAACTTCTAGTTCCAGTAACTGATGGTAACACCCATGCATGGGTGAAAAACTACACACACGCTCACACAGTGCCTTTGCCGTGGTGCCGAAACTCCCAACCTTTGACTTCAGTTTGACTCCCCGGTTTTAGACCTGCTGAACTAGTGGACTGAGCCTTCCCGATGCAGAACTCTGGGGATGTACTCTAAGGAGCTAGACTTCTTTTTTGAGGCATGTGAAACTCTGAATGGGGGGGCATCGTCCTTGGCTTCTCCTGCGGCATCGGTCTCCTTGGCACCGAGTCACATTGAACGCTGAAAGGAAGGGAAGGTAACCCACCTGGGAAAGCAATCGTCTGGGGGGTAGCCAGTAGTCTTTCTCATTAAGGAGTTCCTCTAGGGCTTCCAACCCCAGCCCCACATTGCTAGAACTAGAGAGTTGTGTGCCAGACGCACTGGACCGAAGCATTTTCTTTAGAGCAGGAAAATGTTAGTCATAGAACTGGCCTAAGGGCAATACTCCTGAGAAATGGTAGCCTAAAACTCTGCTGATTAGGAACTAGGCTTTTCTGAGCGATAACTGAACCATTTCACTTCAGCCTCTCCCTTTCTCTCCTCACCCATCTCATTATGTCTTCTTTCATCTCCTTTAGCATCCTGTTCTCTTCTCCCACTCCCTTCCTCCCTCCACCCCTCAGTGTTTCTGAATGTTTCCAGTAAGAATATTTAGAGAGTTTCAGGATAGTTCATGTTAGTATATATTGGCAATATTTTCCCCATCCCTAATCTATCTTAATGTCTGGCATCCCCCTGCAGATTGTAAGCTTCCTGTGGGCAGGGATCACACCTACCAACTCTTGTCTTGTATTTTCCCAGGTGCTCAGTACAGTGCTCTATACACAGTTCATTTTCAATAAATACCATTGATTGATTGATTGAATATGGCCTGATAGGAAAAGCAAGGAGGCTGGGAGTCAGAAGACCAGGGTTTGAGTCCCACCTCTGCCACTGACTTTTCTGGGAAAAATCACAACTTCTAGGTCTCCCAATTAATCAATCCATCAGTTGTAATTTTGAGTGTTATTTATGTGCAGAGCACTATATTAAGGGCTTGGGAGAGTAGAGTATAACAGCGTTGGTAGAGGCATTCCCGGCCCACAACAAGCTCACAGTTTAAAGGGAACTCACAGTCTGTAAATTATGAATGATGATACCTGCCGCACCCTACCTTACTTAACTGTTAGGAGGATAAAATGAGATAGAGAATGCTTTGAAACAAAAGAAACAACAAATTCAAAGTATGACTCACTTGTCCCTCCGTCAGAGAATGGGGAAAGTGGTGAATGCACTTCTACATTAGATGGTTTGGAGCAGCTAAATCACATCTGACCAAACCCCCACCCCTCCCTGCAGTCATTCAGGGGGGTTTCAAAAAGCACTTGGCTTTTAACACCTAAAGATACTCATTGGCACTGGAGGGCAGTTGAGGAGGGCGGGAAAAGAGTGTAATCAAGAAGGCTGGCTGGACATTTTGGGTCAGGCCACACACCCCCAAAATGGGCAAGTCATATGGTAGTCAGCATCAGACCTAAGAGGGGGGTGTGGAGAAGAGGCAGTTCCCCTTCCTCTCTTCTTTCCCTGGCCCTCCTACTTCTCTGCCTTGTTTCTGCTGGTTCTAAAGACAAAAATTCATTTCAAGGAAACAAAATAATGGCCAGTGCTCTGAGAATGATGAGAAAAGCCAGAAACCAAACTGGGAGTCAGATGACTCACGCCTTTGAGAATTCCGCCACAGGTCTGCACATGCCTGATGAATGTCGGTGGACAGTCAGCCCTCAAGTTCTTAAGATCTTCACCTTCCCGAGTGTCTCTCCGGTAAAAAAAGTCTCCGCTCCGAGGTGACGTGCAACTCAAGTGGCCGATTCCTTTTGTGCCTCTGTCCAACTACCTGGGCAGGTTGGGGTTCTTTCTGTGGTTTGGTGATCTCTGAGTTTGAAGCATTAAGACCCACAGTCGTGAATGTTAGGCTGGATTTGCTGATGTGCAGTTCTCAAGTGGATTTTGTTGACAGTTGGATTTTGGAGAGGATGTTGAGTAAAACTGTGGGTCGGAGGAATGAGTTTTGAACAACGGGAGGGAGAAGCAAGTACCCAAGGCCCTGTGAATGGTGCCAAACCATGTTGGGGTTGCAGGCCTGGGGATGGAGAGCTGAGAGGTCTCCTCAAGAGGCACTACGAGGCAAGATCTCTTTCCCCTTGGCACCGTCCTCATATGACCGGCCCTTCCCCCGGCTATCCTGCTCCTCAAAGCAATGTGGTCTAATGGAGCACAGGTCCAAGAGTCAGAAGGTCATGGGTTCTAATCCTGGCTCTGCCACTTGTCTGCCGTGTGACTTTGGGCAAGTCATGTCACTTCTCTGTACCTCATCTGTAAAATGGGAATTAAGACTGTGAGTCCCATGGGGAACAGGGACCGTGTCCAACCCGATTTGCTTGTTTCCACCCCAGTGCTTTGTACAGTGCCTGGCACATAGTAAGCCCTTAACAAATACCACAATTATTATGGTTATTATAATTTTTAAAGCGATATCAGTTCTCACTGGTACAGTGTAGGGGAAAAGGAAGGCACAGCGTGGCAACATGATCCGAGACAATGGCTTGGGCGGAGAGAGAAGAATTCTAAACCTTCCGGGAGGGAAGGAATTGAGCTGGGTGACCTCCAGAATCCAGCCAAAGAAGCTGTCAACTGGAGCCTGGAACAAGGCAGTCCTTTTGGCATGGCATCTCTCCCAACTCAACAAGACGGATCCAATTCTATTTTAGATCCTGGCCAGGCAAATGCTGTCACTCCTCTGGGCATTTAAAATGTCCAGTGGGGGAATGCTGTTTGATGGAAAGGAGATGAGGAGAGCACCCAGGACTAAAAAGCAAGAGGAGAAACTGGGGTATTTACCCCAGCAGGGCTTAGCAAGTGTAATAGGCGTACATAATAACGTACTTAATGAATGTCATCATCATCAAGGGCGCCTGAGCTCAGTGGACAGTCAGCAACAGGCTGGGGTGAGAGTCCACCCCTAAAATGCGCTGGGTTCTGGCCCATGTTGTCTCAGCCCACAGGCCAAATTCCATCCAGTGTTTATTTATACTCAACACCTGAAAGACCTAGTTTCTGTGAACATCCCAAACTGGGTGGGAAAACCACCAAATGGGCCTGCCTGCCTGCCCGGGGCAGAGAACTCGAGGCCAGAGGCTCTCTGCTCCTCTTGCAATTAGAAGTCCTTTCTTGGGGCCTGAGCCTGGTGAGAATTGTTAAAAAACAATCACAATACTAATGGTTCCTGGATGTTTTCTAGCTCCTTATATTTTAGGATGTCAGAGAATTTCACTCCCAACAGGAATCCGCCCTGGACTATGCCGTCTCCACCCCTTGTTCTGGAGTTTCCTCTTCTCTCCCCTCAAGTCCTTCAGACTGCTGCTCTCCCCATCTCCTAATAGTAATAACAATGTTGGTATTTGTTAAGCACTTACTTTGTGCAGAGCACTGTTCTAAGCGCTGGGGTAGATACAGGGTAATCAAGTTGTCCCACGTGAGGCTCACAATCTTAATTCCCATTTTACAGATGAGGTAACTGAGGCACAGAGAAGTGAAGTGACTTGCCCACAGTCACACAGCTGACAAGTGGCAGAGTCGGGATTCAAACCCATGACCTCTGACTCCCAAGCCTGGGATCTTGCCACTGAGCCACTCTGCTTCTCCTAAAATCCCACCTCCTCCAAGAAACCTTCCTTGATTGCTTCATAACCTTCCCAATCCCACTAGCTAGGTAGCTACCCTTAGCACTTACCTTCTTTATTCTTAATCTTATAATAATAATAACACTGATAACAATAATAATAATAAAAAAGGTATTTGTTAAGGGCTGCTATGTTCCAAGCACTGCATGAATCACTGGGATAGATACAAGATAAATCAGATCCCCCATGAGGTTCACAGTCTAAGTACGAGGGAGAACAGGAACTGAACCTCCAGTTTGCAGGTGAGGGAACTGAAGAACAGAAAAGTTAAGTGACTTGCCCAAGGTCATCCAGCAGGTAAGTGGTGGAGCTGGGATTAGAACCCTGGTCTCCTGACTCCCGGGCCCGTGATCTTTCCACTAGGCCATGCAGCTTAGTATTTTGCCCACGTGTATATTTTTTTTTCTATATTTGTCAGTACTGAAGCTTGGCTGCCGTCTTAGGGACAAAACACTGGGGTAGATACAAGATAAATCTGGTCCCTCGTGGCGCTCACAGTCTAAGTAGGAGGAAGAACAGGTACTGAGCCTTCATTTTGCAGGAGAGGGAATTGAAACGCAGAGAAGTTAAGTGACAGGGCTTCTTTGTGTGCCGGTTTCTGTGTGTGGGTATTAATGGGAAACTTACTGGTTTTCCAGCCCTGCGACCTAGGCAAGGGAAGGTCATCTCATTCAGATGATGGAAATGCCTAGGGAGGGGCCGCCAATTCTTCATTCGGCCTAGAAGAATTTTAGGATGCTGGGAATCCGCCTTTCTAACAGCCGTGACCACTCCAAGAAGGCCGTAAACCGAATGTCTGGATAGAGCTCCACACCAGACCCAACTCGCCTCACTGTGGAACTGCCATCCAAGAGCAGCACTGGCTGCTGCAGATACTAGCTCTGCCCTAGTGGACATCAACCTAACTTCACAGAAACAAGTGTTTATGGCTCAAAATATTAGGGCCACCTTCCAAAAAGCTCCATGGAGAGTCCTGCCCCAGCCCAGGCCATGAGGAAGGCCAGCCAGGTCCCACCTTGGCAGGTATGAAATGGTAGGGAAGCCCAAGGATTCTCCCCCTCAGTGACCGTGCACCCTCCACACTCATTCACTCATTCAATCTTATTTATTGAGTGCTTCCTGTGTGCAGTGCACTTTACTAAGCGCTTGGAAAGTACAATTCGGCAACATATATAGACAATTCCTACCCAATAACGGGGGCTTCCTAGTGGAAAGAGTCCGGGATTGGGAGTCAGAGGTCATGGGTTCGAATCCCGGCTCTGCCACTTGTCAGTTGTGTGACTGTGGGCAAGTCACAACTTCTCTGTGCCTCAGTTCCCTCATCTGTAAAATGGGGATTAAGACTGTGAGCCTCATGTGGGACAACCTGAATACCCTGTATCTACTCCAGCGCTTAGAACAGTGCTCTGCACATAGTAAGTGCTTAACAAATACCAACATTATTATTATTATTTTTACCCTGCCGTATAGCACTCTCCTCTCCGCCTCCCCTTGAATGGGGCCACATCCTCAACCACAGGAGCAGTGTGGCCTAATGGAAAGAACATGGGCCTGGGAGTCAGAAGGACCTGGGTTCTAATCCTCATGCTGCCAGTTGCCTGCTGTACTACCTTGGGCAAGTCCCTTAACTCATTTTCCTCATCTGTAAAGTGGGTATTCAATGCCTGTACTCCCTACTACTTAAACATAAGCCTCCACGTGGGATTAATCTGTATCTACCACAGCACTTAGAACAGTGCTTGACACATAGTAAGCACTTTATAAATGTAATAATAATAATAATAACATGCTGATTTCATTTTTCCTCTTTGCTGGATCCTCAGTTACGGTGGAAAAAATTCTTTTTTTGTCCTTTTCTTAAGCAAACTTAGCATTAATCCCACTGGAAAAACCCCAACTCACAAGCACCGCTCCAGACCTTAGTGCTCTGTAAACAAGTCGGATCTCTCAGTCTCTGTGCAAGTTCATAAAAATCAAGTTTGTTTTTTCAACTTGCTGAATGCCCTCAAACTCTGACCTTTTATACACATTTTTGGTGACTCACAACGTTGGCCAGTATTGTTTATGACCAATCCTGTTGTGTCTAAGTTTGGAGAGTCCTGGGAAGGCTTTGTCTGAGCTTCATGGGGTGGAAGTTCCCTTTAAATCCCAGACTTGGCAGGAGAGTAGAACAAAGCCGCTGTGGGGAGAAGAGTCTCAGCAGAAGAGATCGTCTTTTTACCCCAGCCTAGGACCTGCTTGGAAGGGTAAACTCTAGAGTACCCTGGATGGAATCCTTCTCAGGGGTATGTAATCAATAGTTTTGAAAGCTGTGTGTGAAAAGCTTATCTCTCTGGACAACAGAGTCCCTACTTTGCACACTGCACTCTGAACTTGAATAGCCAAGGCAGCTCCCACATCCTGATTTGGTGCTCTAGTTTACATGTCCTTCACTAGATCTCACAGCCCTCTTGCAAATTTCTAAACTCGGTCACTTCCTTTGTTGTCCAAAACAGACAAAGGTCGAGCCAGTTCATCGCTAAAGCCCTGGAGTACATTCAGATCTTCCCCAGATTACTCAGGCAGGGGATGCAGGGAGGGAACAATACAGCTGTCGCATTCGGCCACTCCTGTGAGCGACCCGGGTCCCCATGTTTAGTTGACTGATTCAGAATGGAAGTGCTGCTGTGGAAATGGGCTGGGGCAGGAACAGGATCCAAAATAGCCCCTCTAGTCAATGGGAGATCTGGGGCTTTAGGTCCCAAAAGGAAGTGACCCACAACATGTGGACTGTGGTCTTCCAGGTCAAACCTTAAAGATTTTAAATCATTTTGTAGGGGTGGTGGTTCTGGCCTATTAAAAGATACTCATTGCAGTGGGAAGAAAACAAGGGATATGGAGTCCCTATAAATCAGCGGACACACACACACTAGTGGTCTCTTTTCTGAACCCCTAGCATTTGCCCCAAACAACATCTTAGTCACCCAAAAGAGATTTGGGAATAATACCATAGTGAGAGTAGGGCAGGAGATCATTCTTTGGCCCTTTTTTAAATGGTATTTGCTAAGTGCTTACTATGTGCCAGGAACTAACCAAGCACTGGGGAAGAAACAAGATAAGCATTTTGGATACAGTCCATGTCCCACATGGGTCTCACAGTCTTAACCCCCATTTAACAGATGAGGTAATTGAGGCATAGTGAAGTTAAATCAGTTGCCCAAGGTCACACAGCAGGATTAGAATCCAGGTCCTTCTGACTCCCAGGCCAGGGTTTTATCCACTAGACCAACCAATGGTTCCACTGACCTTTCCCCGCACTGTACCCCGCAGCATCCATCCACACACCCCAAGCCAAAAACCTGATGGTAGTGGGCCAGGATAGAGTTGGTGGATAGGAAGTGTACCTAGTTCACTTTTGCAAGAATCTGGGTGGTAATGGGAAGCAGGGGATGGGATGACAGCCAGAAGGAGCTCTGTGAACCAGTGTAGTGTAGATGAGACACAAGTGGGTTTGAAGGCAGAAGGAAGAAGTCATGCAAGAGCGAGAGGTTGAAGATGGTGGTAAGGAAGGGGAGGTGGGAGGACAATATTTTTTAAGAGATGAGAAGGGATGGGATCAGAGGTGCCAGATGACAAGGTAGATTTAAAGAGCAGGTGAGAGAGTAGAAGAAAGGAGAAGTAGAACAGCAAGAAGATGAAGGAGGGACTGGGTTTTAAAAGATCACACCATGGTTAGTGAAGTCACTTGGGGTCGGGGAGAGATGAGGCGACTGAGGGCTTCAGGAGGAAGTTAAAGGTCTGGAATACTTACGGGGGGCCGCAAGGAAGGCAATCAGTGAGGGAGGAACAGAATACTTACTTGCCCAGCAGAAGAGAGAGCGAACATTCAGATGGTCAGAGGAGCAGGGCAAGCAGGGAGTGGGGTGATCCAGGATGGTGGGGGAGAGGGTTCGAGGTGCATTAGTGTTAACTGGGCTGGTGGGGGGGTTACGGTTAGTGTTGGGAGAGAGATGGAAGGCATGGCTGCCCACTCCAGGGGCGATGGGGCTGATGGCCCCCACAACTTTTGGAGTAGGTCTTCCAACCTTGCTCATCCCTCATAAGATCTGAGAGTTTCCAGTCAGACTTCAAAAAAGACCCAAAATAGTGGCTTTCTGGTCTATTAGTCCTTTGAAGCTGACCCCTTCCCAGTCCTCATTCCTCCTGAAATCCCTACCCCCTTTTCATCCTCATGGTCAAAATGAAAAATTGGCAGTTATGATGGAGTGATAAAGGGTTGAGTTTGGTGACTCCAAAGAACCAAAAGTAAGTTACTGGTCTGGCAGTTGGTTCTAAAATAATTTCCTGGCATCCAGAAGGAGGTCTTAATATGGCATTTAAAAAATTCAAATCCCAAAGACAGAAAATTTCAAAGACATATGCATTTTCTTTATAGAGAACTGCAAAATTAGTTCCTGTAGCACATTACAAAGTTGTGCTCAAAAAACTAGTTCATATTGGCCTGTTTTAGAACAGTCTCATGATTGAAAACTGGCCAAGATTCTGTAGGCAAAAGGAATGATAATAACAGCTTATCTCTTTGAATGGGGGTGGGGGTTGATAGGAGCACTGGGGGTTGGTTTAGGGAGCCAATGGAAAGAAAACTATCCCAGGAAAAGGGAATAAACAGCAAATTAATGAAACCTGCAGATAGTTCTAACTTGGGAGATGATATAAGAATCAAACAGGATGGAAGCATTTTGTAAGTGAAAATTTCAAAGATAAATATGGTTTGGCTTTGACTTCCAAAAGTCGGGATAGAAGTAAACTAAACCCGCTTTGCAAAGAGACCTTCACCCTTGATGATGATCAATTTCCATTGGACAAACAATAAGGAATGCAGATATATATATTTTTTTATGTCCTTGGGGTAGAATAGGCTGGAAAAAATTCTGAGTGAGAAAAAAATTTTCTATCAATTTCCTGCGAGTTGGGGAAACTTTTTTTAAAAAATAGTATCTGTTAAGTGCTTACTAGGTGTCAGGCACTGTACTAAGCATTTGGGTAGATACGAGCTAATCAGATTGAACACACTAATCTGCCACACTTCAGGAGAGACTTTCAGAGAGTCACTCTAGAATTGCCTGATCTGTGCTGACCCTGTTGTCCCCTGGCAACTTCCATCCAGTCTAGCTTTAGAGGGTGTGGGGTAAGTTAAAAACAATAATACTAATAATTGTGGTATTTGTTAAACGCTTATTACGTGCCAGTCACCGTTCAAGGCACTGGAGTAAACAGAAGCAAATTGAGTTGGCTAAAGTCCCTCTCTCACTTGGGGCTCAGAGGCTTAATCCCCATTTTACAGATGAGGTAACTGAGGCACAGAGAAGTGAAGTGACTTGCCCATGGTCACACAGCAGACAGGTGGCAGAGCTGGAATTAGAATTCAGGTCCTTCTGACTGCCAGGATCATGCTCCATCCACTAGGCCTTGCTGCTTCTCAAAAGAAATGAGTGCAAACTCACTACAAAGAAGGCTTTGGAAATGTGCAGATTCTCGAGCACCTGGGGTTGACTGGGGCTGCGGCGATGACTCCGACCCGGGGTTAAACAGGAGTTTGGTTCAGCAGGGCAGAGGAAAAACACTTCCACAGTGGATTTTTGCCTCCTCCTTCCCCACAACGTTTCCACTCCACTCCTTCAGTTGTCCTTGAGAGGCATTTGGCCCACGGCTCCTGGCTTTTCGGTTGACATAACACTGTGGTAACCTGACCTGCTTGGGGAGGCAGGGGTGCTGAGGGAGGAGGCAGACTGGCTGAAAGAGTAGGGCTGTTTTTAAATGTTAATGGCTTCAGAATAGAAAGGTCAAATGCCTCAGTTATCGGAAGGCCTCCGGTGCTAATAGCAGCCATCACCAACAGGCTGAGCTACAGAGCTGAATAAATGTCACTCCCTTGGCTGTAAACAACACAAGTCCAGTTGTGCAGGGTCGACGGCCTTCCAGGCCTGTTTCTAAGAACTACAGTTCAATGGCAACTTCCCTCTTCTCATCCAGGGCACAGATTACACAGGTGATCAAACGAACTAACAAACCAAACCAGTTGGGGTTTATAACCCAAGTGTCAGGGGATGATGTGAAACGATGAACGGGAAGGCAGCACAGTGCGGCTTAGTGGAAAGAGCCCAGGCTTGGTTATGGGTTCAAATCCCGGCTCTGCCGCTTATCAGCGGTGTGACTTTGGGCAAGTCCCTTCACTTCTCTGGGCCTCAATTACCTCATCTGTAAAATGGGGATTGAGACTGAGCCCCACATGGGCCAACCGGATTATCTTGTATCTACCCCACTACTTAGAACAGTGTTTGGCACATAGTAAGCACTTCACAAATACCATTATTCTTGTCCCTGGTGATCTCCTGATGTCCTGCTTCAAACAGGAGTGCAGCCTACGGACTATGTTTGAACTGTATTAAAACAAGACAGTCATTAATAATGAGAAAGGTTTAATGTAAGTCTCCCCCTGTAGACTGTAAACTTCTTGTAGACAGGGAGAGCATCTACCAACTTTATTATGCAAGAGTAGTATTTATTAACCACATTCTGTGTGCACAGTGCTTTCCCAAACACAGTGTTTAGCACTTAGTCACATGCTCAGTGTTCAATGAATACTATTAATTGATTGACTGATTGACAATTGGTCCTCGTGGCACACACTGATAAAATCTCATTATCAACAGCACTGCCTTTGAACTTGAAGGATGAGTTTCATATGTGTGTGTGTGTGTGTGTGTGTCTACGATGTATGTTCTGACACTCATGTTTCATGGTGTTTGGGTGTCTCTCTTTCATCCTTATATGGAAGGAGGTTGGCATTCCCCGTCAAAAACAACGGTTGGGCCTCTGTCCCATCACTTTCGGTGCGTTGTGAGATGGCCCTCTAGACTGTAAGCTCACTGTGGGCAGGGGATGTGTCCGTTATATCGGTAAACTCTCCCAAGTGCTTTGGACAGTGCTTTGCACTCAGGAAGTGTTTAGTAAATTAACTGATGATCACAGAGGCTAAGGCATGAGGCACAAGGTCAACTGCACACTAATAGTGCTCTGCACACAGTAAATGCTCAATAAGTACAATTGAATGAATGTATGTCAAGGTTAGTACTGGTTGTTTTGCGAAGCTTAAATGTTAATATGCATCTTGTAAATGGGTTTAATATTAGCACATTTTAGCAATTTTTTTCTTTTCATGATAATAATAATAATAGTAATGGTATTTGTTAAGCACTTACAATGTGTCAAGCATTGTTCTAAGCACTGGGGAAGATACAAGGTAATCAATCAGGTTGTTCTATGTAGGGCTCACAGGCTTTATCTCCATTTTACAGATGAGGTAACTGAGGCACAGAGAAGTTAAGTGACTTGCCCAAAGCCACACAGCTGACAAGTGGCAGAGGCACGATTTATGGAATTTGTTAAGTGCTTACTATGGTGCCAGGCACTGTACTAAGCACCAGGGTAGGTAAAGATAATCAGGTTTCATATAGTCCATGTCCCACTTGGGGTTCACAGTCTTCATCCCCATTTCACAAATTAGGTCACCGAGGCACAGAGAATTCATTCAATCGTATTTGTTGCGCGCTTACTGTCTGCACAGCACTGTTCTAAGTGCTTGGAAGAGTACGATATAACAATAAAGAGACATGTTCCCTGCCCACAATGAGCTTACAGTCTAGAGCGTGGGAAGTGAAGTGACTTGCCCAAGGTCACACAGCTGACAAGTGGCGGAGCTCGGATCAGGACCCAGATCCTTCTGACTCCCAGGCCCATGCTCTAGCTAATAAGCCCTGCCACTTCTCTACCGAATGGTCGAGTTAGAGGCAAAAAAAAAAATGGTTAGCTGCTCAAGCTCCCTCAAGGGCAGGGACCAACTTGCTTTACATAACAGTTAGCACAGCACCAAGTACTTGTAGGTGCTTAATAAACATTACCTAGTAAAGAAACTACTGTCATGACAGATAGAGTTCTGCTCAGGATTAGTTTAGTCATGTATAATATGAAATATGAGGGAGGAGTCATTTTCAGAGAGATTCACTTACTGGGAAGTCCTTGTAAAATGAGAACATGGAACAGAGTGGTGAAATCATTTACTGGAGATTGCAGACAGTGCTGATGGCCGGGGTAGAGTGAAAGTGTAGTTGGCCGAAAAACTCAATCCATCAGTTCAATTTTTCGTCTTTCCTATATTTTTGGGCGCCTCCATTAATTCATCTAACAGGTCCTCTCGGAGGGAGGGAATTAATTTCAATCCACAGAAAACAGGAAACACTGTTTAGTGATCTGCTTAAGGTGACCGGGAGAATCTGCATCAGTGTCAATTTTACAAGAGAAAAGGTCTGTGGATTCTGATCTTCAATTCCCTTTTTCACTGCAGCACAAATTGTGGCCAAGGAGATTGTTTGCCATCAATTCAATATTGTCATCTTAGTAAAGATCCATGGGGGAAGACTAAAATTGTGAAGAGTAATAATGCTCAAAGATTTTGGAGGGTAAAGACTTCCCCAGATGAAACAATCCAGGTTTTCATCAGATCATCCTTTGATATTTCCCTACAGCCAAACCTCCACATATGAACTTTGTTTCTGATTTGGAGACAGATGTGGATCAAGGAAGGAGGACTGTACATCTCATAACTCTAGCTGTTCTTCCTCTGCAAGGTCCCCTAAGGCTTCTAATTTCAACTGTATTGGGTCCCCTACAGTATTGGACCATCACTCCCCACTCTTTCTTTTCCTCCCCACACAATGATAGTTCCACAAGTAAATCGACGCTCTTAGGAAGCCAGGCGGATTGGCTGATTGACTGTAAAAGTACTGGAAAAAAGCAGTTTGGGTCACTGGGCCTTTAGTTTATATCTTATTTTCAATGATGGGAGGTCACGGGTGAAAGAGTTGTCATGTCCTCTTTTCACATCCATCCTCATTCTGGTCACTGGGAACTCAGCATCCCCCATCAAATAAAAAGTTATGGATTTGGGAAAACCCTGGGAAAGCTCCTCCTCTCATCTCCACTGTTGTCCTATCTATGGTCTAGGTTCCTTTCATGGGACAACCTTCCCAGGAAATACTGATGTTGAATTTTGTTCCCTTTGGGTTGATGCTATCAGCTTCTCTGCTCCCTATAGTTTGGGCTTCCATTAAAGATGGAAATAGGGAGTTGCCCATGTTCGCAACCGGGCTGATTCTACTAATGGAAGATCAAACTTTGCAAGTTCTCAGCAGTAGGCCATTGATTTTGATCCCAGTTAAGACTCAGGACCTGGGGTGTGAGTGAGAAGGGTCCCACTGCTCCTCTCTCCGTCAACGACTCAGAGAGCTGTTTTCAGTTCTGGGTTCGGTGGTTAGTCTGGCCCGTTCTTACATTAGGGCAAGGGAACGTAAAGCTAACTGGATTTTAGTGAACATGCTTTTTCAGAGATGACTTTCCCGCCGGAATTGGGATTTTCCGAAGTCGAAATCGAAGCTGAGTTTAGAGACATGGGTTGGAGCTTGGCCACTCTTCACCAAAACACCAGTTTCATTTGGCAGCCATTCATGTGGGATAGTAAGTGAAGAATGCTCTGCAGCCAGATTGATCTTTAACCTCAGCCGTGAGAGAGAACATCACAACCTACTTTTGCGAACAGACTGCACCATTTATGCGGTCGGACTCCCACATGGGACAAATGGCTTATTTCACTCACCATCATTATTCAGCATCTGTTTATCCAGCAGACTGCTGCAAGCATCTGTTCTTTCTCTAATGTATATTCAAGGCTGTTCTTCATTGCTGACCTAGCTTCCAGCTTCAAAACGTAATTAGTGTTCTATCACACCAGGCAACGCACAGCACACACACACGTATCGTTTAGCAACTTTTCTGTGCTTATTTCGTATGTCTATACAGTTGAATCTAAATGTATTCCAGAGTTCCCATATCCAAATACATCCTGGGCTACATCCTCAGTGGACAATAATTAGGTTGAGTCTCCTTTGTGAACCCCAATTTTCTGGTCTGTGGGTAAAGGGCCTCTGGGAATCTTTCCCAGATCTGTTAAAAACTTGGCTTTTACATGAAACCAACACCAACCAATACCAACATTATTATGAAACCTCCCCTACTTGACCCCACCCGGCTCTGGTCACTCCAGTCTTTCTGGGTACCTCTTAGTAATTAAGTTTATTTACTCAAATTTATCTCTGTAAATTCCATGCTTATGGGTATGTAACCTTTCTTTTAGGGTAGATTTGAGTCATGGAATTGTCTCCCAGAGGGTGGGTGCTGGTCACGAGTTTGTGGTGATTTTGAGTATGACTTTTGATCTCTGTTGGGGTGCTGGGACTAAATGTTTTTGTGACACTTAGCTAGTAGTCCCAGCACCCCCCCAGGGGAACTGTTACGTATGCAGTAACTCAGTCGCACATGCATACATCGCAGTGCCCCCAGAATCAAGACCCGGGCCCAGGTCGTCTGGTCTGGATCTTGTTGCAGCAATCCCAGCATTGGGTACAGTGCTATTTCTCCAAGCTGCTTTCCTTCTTACCTGCAAGCTATGTGAACAATGAAGGAGAACACATCAACAGGCTTTGTTTAAACCCTCACGATGAGATGGTGTGCCCAGGAAACACTTTCATTTGCAATTCTCCTGATTTCTGTTCTGTTTCCCAATTCTGACACGGCCTCCTGAGAAAATGGGGGGCTCTGGTTTTCTGTTTCAGCAGCCGATTGGACACACGCTGAATCAGCTTCATGGTCAGGCTGCATTTTCACAGCTTTACAGGAGGAAGCCGTGAGGCGACTCCTTCATTGAACCATTTGTGAGGAATGATTGTGAAACCCAAGGACTTCCAGGAACTGCTGGCAAGACAGGACCAGTCTACTTCTTAGTACTGGGTTGTATTTTCCCTGTTTGACTCTAAAGGCCAAACTTGGTTTGCAAAACTGTCTGGATTTCTTCTTGCCAGAACCAACCTAAGACAAGCATAGGCAGAAGGAAATGATTTTATTACATTGAAAATCCAGTAAATCAGAGTGAAGCTTTTAAAATGATGAAAATATAAACTCGGAAAAAAAACAAAAACCTTCAAACTTAAATCACTTTGAACTTTCCTGAGGCTTTACAAATAGCCAGGCAGACCAGCGCTACTGATTGTTCCAGCTGATAAAAGCAATTCAGAGCAAATCTCTCCATTTTTTAAAATCCAAAGAAAGCCTTTCTAATTTATCAGTTTCTGGATGGAAAGGTCAAGGAGAAGGTGGAGGGGAGAGAGAGTGAGATTATTAGACAGTTATTAGATCGTGTGGTTTCACTGGCAACAGGAGGTAAGATTGTGCCCTGATTGAGCTTATGTAATTGTGTTTTTATATTTGGAAATCTGCCTGGCGGCTATCTGATGGGCATGGATTAAACTAAATACAAAAATTTCCATCCTTTTAATTCTGTTTTCTCTCTTGCTGACTCTCTTAAGCTTTTGATTCACTTCACCAATCCAAGTTAAAGAGGAGAAACACATCTGCCTCACTTCCTTTTTCTCCCAGTGGATAAGCTTGTGCAGGGAGCGCTGTATTGGCAAAATGTATGACAGAGCAGAATGTCTCTCCTAGGAACATCACGGATGGAATACTAAAAGACTTGAAGGATGGGCAAAGAGAATTACAGGCACTTCAGAATTCACTTATGGACAGGGAGGAAGTGATGTTAGAGTTGTTGAGGCATTCTTAATGCGTTAGGAAGAGCTAAAGTAATGGATGAATAATGGATCCATAGGCTATATTCCACCGAGAACCCAGACTGCGTCCCAAATGAACTGTAACCGTTATACGCAGCTGTGCTTTCGAGGAGACTACGGAAAGCCTCGATGATCACGTGCTGTTGTCTAACAAGCCCTGAACTTTAGCCCACGTCTCTGTAGCGAGTCTTTTCTGGAAGTAGCACAGATGGCTTTCTAGCTAACTGCAGTTGATATTTACAATTGCAGGAAAGTGCGCTGCAGTCAGCAGCATCTGTAGGAGCAAAATGACCCCAGAGATCCTCAGGAGATTGCAGCGGGCCTCTGTTAACAGCTCAGGTACTGAGGGATAAGAATGAGCACTTGCTGTTTCTGCCTTTCCCCAACATCTCGCTGTCACTCCGTCTCTTTTGTTGGGATCTAACGTCGCCTTCTGCTTGGGCTCTCTTGGCCAAACATTTCTCTGGATCCCACAGTAATGTACAGAGCAATGTTTAAGGACACAGTTCTGGGAAGAGGAAGTGGACCGTACACGTTGTCAACTGAGTTCACTCCTAAATGAAAACCATATTGGTCTGTCAAGCACAATAATAACAATCTGCTGACCCAGTTTCCTGCAGAATAAAACCCCTCTCTTACCCTGCTCCCAATTCCAACCCAAACTGGTTTTATTTATTAATTAACCCTGTGGCCGTGAAAACACAGAGACTGTACCACACCCACATAGATGGCAAAAAAACCTAAGAGTGGTCTCAAGAGTCAGGGAGCTGAAGTAGGTTGGGTGGGTGGGGGGAGTTCACCTTTTCCCAGGTGACTCATCGAGCAATGATGAGCTCCCTAAGCTTTGTCTTAGGAGTTATATAATGAGAAGCTGGGGGACTACGACTGAGTGTTTTTGTTGAACCTCCGATTGTTTGCTAGGAGTGTCTGTTTCGAATGAATGAATTCCCTCCCATGTGTGGGGAGGTCTGCAAGAGCTACACGACGGCCACAGGATACAAAAATAACAGGATGCTCCACGTCAAAACATGGCCAAGAGAATACAGACGAGGAGTCTCGGTGCACGGTCCTGGACTCTTAAAATCAGGCCGTGTTTACCCGGCAACGGACAAGAGGATGATCTTGAGCCAAGAGAGGCCAGGAACTCGCAGGAAACTAAACTTTCCAAGGTGTTTTATGACCAACGGAAGACCCTCCGAGATGCCCGGGGAAAGAGTAAATCTAGCACATTTGTAAGTGCTGGAAGAGTTGGAAAAAGCAATGTTCCGCTCGAGACAGAACCCTAAGGCAAAAAACTGGCCCCAAGGGCTCCAGAGAGTTTTAATGGGAGTCTATTTAAAAGAGGTCCCACTGAAACTACATGACTTCGTGAGGCCTCTTTTAAACGAACCACTAATTCTTCAACCATTTGGGTAAAGGTTGATGGGTAAAGTCCCATTCAAGCAGAGTCTGCAGGGCTAGGGCAGCTCTGTTCATCATAAGGACTGCTACGATCAGCTCCAGATTGTCCTCTTTTCCTATACCGGAAATCTGTTTAGAAGTTACCCTTTAGCCTCTTTTATCTGGACCATACCACCCTAACTCCTCCCACCATTTGCCCGGATTGTATTGAATCATTTGGGATGCTTTCCTCTGGACTTTCTCTAGTTTCTCTACAGCCTTCTTCCACTGCATCAGTCCTCCATTAATGGACCTGAGCAATGCTCAACAGAATGGAAGCTTTGCTCTTGCTTCTCACCAGCATACCATTTTCGAAAGGAATCCATGCTGGAAACATGCTCTGAGGTGGTTGGAACCATCACTGCCCCTCACCCAGGGTCATCTGGGAGGCAGCGTGGCCTAATGGGAAGAGTACAGGCCTGGAAGTCAGAGGACCTGGGTGTTAACCCTGCCTCCGCTATTTGTCTGCGGTGTGACCTTGGACAAGTCACTTAACTTCTCTGGCCTCGGTTCCCTTATCTGGAAAATAGGGATTTAATATCTGTTCTCCCTCTTACTTAGATCGAGAGCCCTGTGCGGAATCGGATTAACTTGCTACCCCAGCACTTAGTACAGTGCTTGGCACATCGATGATGATGGTATTTGTTAAGCGTTTACTATGGGCCAAGCACTGTTCTAAGCGCTGGATTATTTTCTGGAGGCTCTGCTGCCGGTCTTGCCTTGCCTGAGTGGGGTGGGAAGGACCCAAGCAGCAGCAGCAGCAACCAACCAACCAAGTTTTGGAATGTTGGGAAAGCTTTGCCTCTGGCTGTTGTGACTTCTGGACTCTGGGATGTAAGGAGCCTGGTATCCGCTCCTTCAATTGTCATGTTCTGGTGCTCTAATTGGGTTTATCACCGTCTTTCGGCTCTTATGATATTGTGCCTTTATGTATTCATTCTTTCCTCCTGGGTCAGTCACCAACTTTTCAGTCCCACCCTCTTTTAGAATGTTGGCTCCCTACCACTTCATATCCAACAGACCACATCTCTTCCCATCTTTGAAATCACAACTCCTCCAGGTGGTTTTTCCTGTCTAATCTCCACTCTTAATATCCTCCAACTTTCACTTCACCCATTCCATGCCACTAAGCTCATGCTACTGCAGCTCTTGTAGCACTAGTAGTCGACGTAGGGTCGATTCAGGTCCAAAGCAGCTCTGTGGAGGCTTCAGGGCTGAACCAAAAGGCCAGGCCCTCTCAGGGGCAATCCTGGAATGTAGTGAATGATCCCAGAACCGGGCAATGAGAATGTCGCTGGCCAGACCCACTGGGCCACTCTGGCCTGTAGGATCCCCTGGGCCTACCCCAATCTGCACCCCAAGTTTGGGGTGGAGAGGCGGAGGCAATGTTCCAGGGGCTTTGGCTCTATGGAATTCTCCTCCTTGTAAAAGCTCTGGATCAAACAGCTGTGTTTTCTTAGGGAATGGGAGGTCCTCCTAAATTTCCTCTTCTCTTCTTCTTTCTCCAGCAACATGGTGGGTCCACCTTTTCTCCAGGGCCCAGTGTTCCTCCGGAGCCTCAATCTTACCTCCTCCCCCGTGGGGCTCGGCCAAGACCTACACGGTTGCGGTGGCCCAGGATGTGGCTTTAGAATTTTACATGAATTCTGAAAATCAAATTTTTAAATGCTGGCACTCGGCACAGTCATATACAGTTATGGTTTAACTGGCTCTGGAGTTTTCATTTTCATGTCACGTAATTGGAAACACACAATCTTCTAGCCATTAACTAGACTAATAAAGGCTTCACCCCCAATGCCTTTATATTTGAGGTTATTCAATAACCAGTAAAATATGTAATGACTTTGCTTGCATCAGTTGGGGAAGACAAATCCAGAGAAACTGAGTGGTAGCAATATGACAAATGCTGTGGAAAGTCTTAGAGGACTCAGTGGGATAAAAAAAAAAAGGTCTCCTCTGGGTCTATATATGACCCATGAAAGCTCCTTCCCTCATACACCCATGTTTCAGTCCTCACTGTATAGTTAAAAAATTCACCATAGTTTTCCCTGTTTAGCTCAGTTCTAGACCTCTCTAAAGGGGTTAGTGATTTAAGAGCTGGAAGATGGGGTGGAAATGAGGGAGAGACAAAGAAGCCTAAAGAGGGCCTCAGCCCACAGATTCTCCCTCATCTTTATTTCAGAAATGAGGCCTATTTGCAAGTCAGTCAATCGTATTTATTGAGCACTTACTATGTGTAGAGCTGTGCTCAGCACTAGGGAGAGTACAATAGGTTACTCTACCAAATCTGTCTCAACTCAGATAACTCTCTTCATGGGATGGCTTTCTGAAAAAGGTTTTTAAATAAAGGCACCTTTTTAGATATGGAGTCATGCAGTCAAAAAGAATGCCTTTCATCAGAGAAAAGCAACAGGCAAAGAACGATCAACTCAAAGATAGAGGGGAGGGGATGTGTCTGAGTGCTGGAATGGAGAAAGGAAGACAAGATGCTTTAAGTTTGGGGAAAATGAATTATTTACATGTCATAGTATTAAACCTCTCTAATCACTTTTCAAGCAGCACTATGCTGCCTTCCCCGAATCTTTTATGTCATCCACATGAAAAAACACTCCTCTGAAAACTCTTCCTCTTACCCCCTGCTTTCCTCTACTCCTCGGATTCTCAAAAGCTCCATTTGGGGGATGAGACTTTACATTTTTGGATCAGACCAGAGCGCACTGTGGGGTTTTATTTGGAAAGCTTGGGCCCAATCCATTTTGAGCATGCTAGGGGAAAAATAACCATTCCCATTTTTCCCTCAGAGTTCTAGCTAGAAAATAACTCCCACAGCTCAACCTCAACATTTTAAATGTTACATGGGGTTAGTCATGTTCAGGAAGAACAGCTGCATAAGCTTGTGGGAAAAGGTTGAATAACAATGCTGCTCAATAAGATTTAAACCCTGCTAAAGGCACCCAGGTGCTCTAGCATTTCTATCAAGGCTTGAATTGTCCAACCTCTATAGCTGACTACTTCTAGCAGCAGTCATAGGATTCACTGAGTGTACACTGGGGGAGTGTTCACTGAGTGAACTGCATGGTACTCAGCTTGGGTATGTACAACAGAAGCGCAAGGCCCACAGGGAACTTACACTCTAATGGGCAAACCACCCCCAATGAGGAGATCTCATCTCAGTCAACGTTAATCAATCAATGGTATTTACTGAGCGATTTCTGTGTGCAGAGCACTGTACTAAGCCCTTGGGAGAGTACATTACAATGGAGTTGGTAGGCGACGTGCACACACAAGGCATTTGCAGTCCACACCCCAGCTTACAGTCTTGACTGGGGTCAAGAGATTTTCTGGGGACAGGACAGGCTTCCAATTTGGACCTGTCCATCTCAGCACTGAATCTATATCAGGGAGCAGGTAAATGGCTATTTACCTTGCTGAATTTTCTTCCACAGGTTTCTAACCATTTGCCTAAATGGTTGACAAAAATACTGTATTTATCAGACTATGGGAGAAGCATCTGCTCATAATAGGAACGCTGACTTTGAATGAAAAAACTTAGGAAAGTATGCTTTACCTTTCGTGCACCTTTGGGCGTCTTTTTTTTTAGCGGCCCAAGAGTCATTTTCTAAATTAGGTATTTCTCAAGGGCTTAATTGAGTGTTTAGTACAGGGGTGGATATAAAGTTACATTGGTCCCAATACCTGCGTCTGTTTATTGTTACAATGTACTCTCCCAAGTGCTTTGCACACAGTAAGCACTCAATAAATAAAACTGACTGACTGTTCTTACTGGGCTCAGAATCACTCTGCCTGTAAACACCTCCTCTCTTTTGACACCCTTTCTCTCTATTGTCCTCTTCCCTGTTAACACTCTTTTTTCTATGGTATCTGTTTCACGCTATGTGCCAGGTACTGTACCAAACTAATCAAGTTGGACACAGTTCCTGTCCCACATGGGGCTCACAGTCTCAATCCCCATTTTACGGATGAGGTAACTGAGGCACAGAGAAGTGAAACAACTTGCCCAAAGTCACACAACAGACAAGAACTCAGGTCCCTCTGATTCCCAGGCCTGGGTCTATCCACTAGGCCACACTGTTTCTCAGTAATGTAGCTTGGCTACCATCTTAGAGACAAAAATATTGAAGTCTAGATATTAGGGTGATTTTAGATTAATTTCTTCTTCAGAAAGTGTGTTTTGTGGTCCATAAGAACAATGCTACCCTGGATCAGAGCATGAGTCCACCCTGCTCCAAACACGACCTGCAACTGAGGAAGAAGATTGTTGGAAAGAACAATGCAATGGCTGTGTTCTCCTGGAGGTCAGGTAATAATAATAATTATGGTATTTGTTAAGCGCTTACTATGTGCCAAGCACTGTTTTAAGCCCTGGATGTATACCTCTAACTTTTCTTCTCATTATGGACATCTTAACCACAGACCTATCCAAAACCCCTCATAGAATTCCAATAATACAGGGTAATAGGAAATAGCTTATTTGCTGTTTCACATATCATTTGCAAAGTATCTACCTACCTCTGGTGCAATCAAGAAGCTTGTTCTTTCTGAGTAGAAATTTGGAAAATTGTGAGACTAACAAGCAAAACAGACCTAACTCTAGGCACTTAAAATACAACTATATCGGCACATCAGGGGATGATCTTTGCAGGGGCATAGAGTGCTAGGGACTGTTCATCTCGCACTGACATTTTACGTCATGCTTGTACCCACAGCTAAATTTCACTTTCAAGGGCATCACCTTCAACTGCAAAAAATGTGTGTGTGGGTGGGTGTGGTGTGGTGTGTGTTCACCATAATGTCAGAGTGCACCAAAGTTCCATCATTCCTTACCCTTCAAAACACCCATTCTAGTACTTTTTCTTACACCGGAGCCAAATTCTGGCTAGTTCCAGCTCTCTTCCAGCCCTGTTTCCTATGCTCAGATGGCACTAGCACTGCCAGAAAAAAAGAACACAAAAAACTACTTTTCTATTTACTCTATTTGTCAGTACTTTTATGTCTGTCTCCTCTGGGAGACTGAAGCTCCCTACAGGCAGTGAACTTGTCATTTGTTCTATGGGACTTTCCCAAGTACAGTTCACTGCATTCAGTGGATGATCTCCCAGCCTGGACCTTAATACTGGAAGGGGCTCAACAAATATCTTCCAAATGCAGAATGGGTTGAGTTCCGGGTCTTTGAGGAGTTTCTGACCCCTAATCCCAGTCTTTTGGGCAGCAATTCTCCCACTCCCCTTCACTCTGTTGGACCCCAAAAGTAGACACGAAACCTTAAGAACTGGGATCAGGGAGATAACCCTGGGCTCTCTTTGGGAACATGTCACATACTCAGTTCCCAGAGCACATCACCAGAAAAATCAGGTGTTTGTAAAAGAACCCCTAGTCCCTACTCTCACCTCCCTCAATAATAATAAAAACAATAGTAAGCATGCAGTGCTTACTGCATGCTAAGCACTGTCAGCATGGTCTAGTGGATAAAGCACAGGCTTGGGAGTCTGAAGGTCATAGGTTCTAATCCCAGTTCTGCCACTTGTCTGTTGTGTGACCCTGGGTAAGTCACTTCACTTCTCTGGGCCTTAGTTACCTCATCTGTAAAATGGAGTTTGAGACTGTGAGCCCCTTTGGGACAGGGACTGTGTCCATCCCGATTTGCTTGTATCCACCCCAGTGCTTAGTACAGTGCTTGGCACATAGTGCTTAAAATTATTATTACTAAACTCTGGGGCAGACACAAGATAATCAGTTCCACATGGGGCTCACAGTCTATTTAGGAGTGAGAATAGATAGCGAAACCTATTTTGCAGAACTAAGGCACAGAGAAGTGAAATGACTTGCTCAAGGTCACACAGCAGGTAAGTGGGGGATTAGAACCAAGGTCCTCCGCCTCCCAGGCCCGTGCTCTTTCCACTAGGCCATGCTGCTTCAAGCCAGCAATAGGAAGCATTTCTGGTTGCGGAGGGAAGGCAAGAGTTGGCAGTCGAGAGAAACGAGGTGTTGGCAAGAGCAACTAACTTTCCTGTGCATTTTGGAGCCTGCTGGCGAGTGCCATTGCCAGTGCTTAGGGAGATGGAGTATACATAAATCTGCATAATTCGGAGGTAGCTGGGGGTAGGGGTGGGGAATTACATCCTTTGCCACCCACTGGGGTTGTTCCTGTTCTACCTGGGGGGTTTCTGGAGTAAGGGAAATGTAGCTAGCAGCTGCCAAGAGACAGGTGGCTGCATTCCTCCTGCTCGGTTCACATCATTTATAAAGCACCTTGGGGCTTTGGGGGATAAAGGTGTCAGAGAGATGTAGGCCTCCTCCTCCCCGGCAAGCCACATGATTACTAGTTGCCAAGACACTGGCTGGAGGAAAAAACACAAATGGCTGCTGAAGCCCTTCCTGAAACAGTGTCTGTTCTCACTACCACCATTTCCTATGCAGAGCAGGTGGAAAGGACTTTCGGGGGCTGTTGAAGGACAGCCGAAGGATTCTGCACAACCAGAAGTACGATTCATTCATTCAGTCGTATTTACTGAGCGCTTACTCTGTGCACAGCACTGTACTATGCGCTTGGAAAGTACAATTCAGCAACAAATAGAGACAATCCCTACCCAACAACATGGCCAAGACACTACTTGAGAGAGTTTGCTAATAGTAGTACTGTTTATTATCATTTATTATTTAATGTTTACTTTATGCAAAGCACTGTTCTAAGCCGTTGGGAGAGAATACCCAGGTGGGAATTAGACATGGTCCCTCCCTGTCTCTTGGGGGACTGAGAAAGGAACAGTTGGGATCACAGGCTATTTACTTTGGGATGGTAGATGGTAATAATAATAATAATTATGGTATTTGTTAAGTGCTTACTATGTGCCAGGCACTGTTCTAAGCGCTGGGGTAGATACAATGCAATCAGGTTGTCCCGCGTGGGGCTCACGGTCTTAATCCCCATTTTACAGATGAGGGAACTGAGGCACCGAGAAGTGGAGCGACTCGCCCAAGGTCACACAACAGACACATGGCAGAGCCGGGATTAAAACCCACGTCCTCCGACTCCCAAGCCCGTGCTCTTGCCACTAGGCCATGCAGCTTCTCTACAGACTGGATCACTTCCCTGGGTACTGAGGGGAAAAAAATAGGTTCATAAAGAGAAAATTACTAGGTTTCAGCGGAATGAAGGTTTTGGGGGGTTTTATCTGTCTAAGGAGGTTTTAGGAAATTTGAGGTTTTCCAGATGGGCCTCTTTACTGAGCTAACTGGGAGATTTCTGCAGGCTCTTGGAAAAGACAGTAAAATGGTCCAAACAGAATGAATTCTCTGTTCCCAGGCAGAGACATATGGGGCAGCTGGAGAAGGCCCCAGTGGAACCTTAAAGAGAAGTAGGTGGTGCCTCGTGTTGCTTGCTAGCACTCCGCCTCCCCAGAAATCAATCATCTTCTGTGCTCAGAGCTTGGAAGAGAACAGTAAAATTAGTAAACATGATCCCTTGCCCTCAAGCAGCTTTCAATCTAGTGGGGGAGACAGACACTAAAATACTCTCCATCCAGGCTTCTATTACTCTATGAAAAGGTTAGAAGAGGAAATACAATAAAGAAAGAGAAGTGGGGGCAAGGGGAGGGTGATTCTAGACCAGCACCTGATAAACTGTCATCCCTCGGCTGCAAAAAATAAACTCCTTCTTAGCTATTTATGGGTGGTTAACATACAGGCAGCAAGGGATTGCACTGATGGCTAAGGTCTTATGCACTTCGAACAGATGTGGGACTCCAAGCCCCTGCCTAAATTACCGAGAGGGTGTGTTTTAACCTCTAAAGGAAAAAGACTCAATTATTACTCATAAATTGTGAAGCCCACCCAAGACAGCAAACCCTCAAGGGTGTCAGTGGCCTATAAGCGTGCCTAAAGCTGCAGGAAGGGAAATAGAACAGGAGATTCAGGTTCAGTTTCTAACTCTTGTTAGTGACTCTGTGCAAGTCTAATGATCTTTCCTTGCCTCAGTAGCCTAAGTGTATGATGGTGATGATCATCCCTGCCCGAGTCATCTCCCCATGACCATCTGAAAGGCCATTTGAAGCGTGGCTGAGATGCCTGGATCGGCCTTAGGTCTCCTTGGGCATAGGTGCTGAGAGAAGAGAAGAACATGCTTTTTGTTACTGAAAATGCAAATTGCTCACTTCTCTGAATGACTTTGATTTTAAAAGCAAAATTTATTCCTAGGTTTTGTGAATAGGCTGATGTCTTGGGTTGTGGTATACAGAGCCCACAGGAGGCTAAGGCTGGGATGTTGCATCAGGACCACTTTCTGTGGAATGGCAGAGTTGTTTGATGTGGATGAGGAGAAAGGATGCATTGCTGATGTGTAGTTTAGTAACATGCAACATCTATTTCCACTCTAGGTGTTCCTGAGAAACCAAAGAATTGTTGTTCAGAACATCTGTTCTGGCCCCACGTCCTTAGGCCTAGCTTGGGTCAAGGTGATCTGGACCTTAGGCCCAGATTTTTGACCCAGGTAGAGATCTCAACCCCCTCTGCCCAAGAACCATGCTGAGCTTGGCTCCTTTGATTGCCCTTCAGGTTCCAATTCCAACTTAATTTCATTCCTTTCCAAAACCATTAGAAAAACCAGAGAAACCAGAAAAGTCCTGGGCTGAGGTTAAAAGGAGGAAGAGGGCATGTTATTTTTAAAATAAATTGAAAATCCTGCTGGGATTCTTCAGGCTTTTGATACTCTGGGCTTTCAGCTGCATCTTTACTTGATGGAAATTTTGGGAAGACTTTCTATTTTCTAGGAGTATGACTAGGCAGAGTTTTCCATTTTAGAGTGCAAACCTGAAAGGAACGGAACTGTTAAATATTTTAGCCTACCTCCCATCCTCAAAGCTAGTGCTGGATAGTTTCCAAAATTTTATTCTCCTGAGCTTTACCCAGTTTTAAATGGCTCACACTTTAACTACTTGTTCATTGTACAAGGGCTATATCTGCTGCATCTGATTTCAGTTGGAATCGTTCATTAGTGGATGTAAAATCCAGTAAAGGCTTTTGGGCAGTGGAACCTCCCCTTAGTTAGCTCAATGGCTCAGCATGTACATTGACTTTCTGAGATCCCCAAATTATTTACATCCTTTCGTTTTTCAGTCACTGCTGGGCTCTGCCTAATAATGACCAAATACACTAATTGCTCCAAATGACTCACTGCCTTCATCCTGAATAAGAAAGGGATAGACAAGTGGCCTTTTCTGTCGTGAATTGCCGGGATAATTGAATTAAATTTAGTTCGGAAAGGTTTCTCCAGGACTGTCGTATCCCTGCAGGTCAGCACACCAAAGCTACAAAAACCTGTGAGTCCTTTATAACTTCTAGTAGTTTCTCTCCCACTTCCTCTCCTCTCTGACAACACCGCTTTTAAGTTGTTTTTCTTGGCCAATTTCCTCAGTCTATGCCAAACTCTCAAATAGGAGACTATATAGGCAGGGCAGGTAGGTCTTTCTTTTCATCAAGAGGAGATCTCCATAGAACTAAGGGGGTAAACACATATAGCTCTCGTTACCGGTGTCATACACTCGGGGCATCACCTGAGATGCGGCTGGAAGGAAAAGACTGATAAGTGTGAGGGAGAGAGGCAGATTCATTAGCACCCTTGCTCCCTCCAGTCACTGCTCCTTTTGCTTGGTGGGAAGGAAAAGCCCTGAAGGGAGTGGAAAAGCAATGGCAAAGCTTGGCAGACTCTTGAGTCACTTTCCAAGATGACACCTGACAAATTTGACAGCTCATCCTTGGCTGAAGTGGTATGTGGGATATGGCCCTAAATTTGACAGTGGTCCCTAAACCCAGAACCTTAAAGAAACCTTGACCCTCTAACAGAAATCTGGCCACAGGCTTAAAGAGAACAGGGAGTAAATGGAGAAAAATGTAATTGCCTATTTTAGGCAAGTGGTGCATGGAGAGCAAAAGATTAGTAGAAAGAGCTCCGAAGTGGAAGTCAGAGGATCTGGGATCTAATCCCAGCTCTGCCACTTGCCTGCTGTATGACTTGGGCAAGTCACTTAACTTCTCTGTGTCTCAGTTTCCGAGACTGTGAGCTTTAGGTGGGACAGGGGCTACGTACAGTCTGATTCTCTTGTATCTACTCCAGTGCTTAGTACAAGTAAGTGTTTAATCACTATTATTATTATTCTTCCCGCCTCCACTAAATTGTAGGTTCCTGAGGCAAGGCATTGCATCTGCTTCCTCTGTTGTACACTCCCAAATGCTCAGTACAGTACTCTATGCAGAGTAAGCACTCAATAAATACTAAATACTATTGATTGATGTCAGAAGGTGAGGTGGAAAGTGGCTGAGGAGGCAAAGCAAATTTTGCAGATCAGGTAGCATTTTGAACCCTAAAGATCAATGAAAACTACCGGCAAGGCTGGCCCCTTTCTCTTGGGGAAAATAAAGGAATGAATTAATCAGCAGATGGAAAAAAGGAGGCCACATATTCATAACCAATCCAGGCTATGACGACTCTGAAAGCAGTGACTCTAGATTTTCTCTGGGAGGAAATTCTCTAATACCTCTCGGGCAGTGATGGGCTTTTCATTTGTCTTTCCAAGATGCCCCAGTGTGACCTCAACCCTGCAGAAATAATTACAGCAAAGACCTGTCTTTTGGAGAAGGCATTTTCATCAGCAGTACCAAGAGTCTTCTGCCCCTAAGAATCATCCTAGATCAATTCCTGTTTTCAGTGGATTTACCAGGTCCATAGGCTTCTCTTGGAACCACAAGGTCCCAAACTCTACAAATCCTCAAGCACAGATGGAGGATGCACATTAATCAAAGAAGTGAGTTTCTACACCCTAGTAATACAAACTGAAAAAGGGGAGCCCTAAATAGGTCAAACTGGGAGAAATGCATGAGGTTCCACTCCCCCACCTCCCCCACCATCCACTTCCTGGAAAGAACAGAAAACAAAAAAGCAACAGCCCCAGAACTGAAGGTATAAAAGGAAGAGTGCAAGTCTGTTCTTTTTGTCAGCAACATCCAAATGCATTAGGAGAACTTTGAGAAGCTACAACTGCTTTCAGGATAACAAGTATATTTTATTCACATGACATTTGTCCACTGGCCTCCTCCTGGCCTCCCATAAAACTCAGGATTTAAACAATTAAAATCAATAGCACTTCATAAAAATCCCATTTAAAAATAACACCAGATCTCTGTTGGGTCACAGATCTTGCTGAAGTATACAAAAGATCATCCCAACTGCACTTGTCACTTCTCCAGAAGTCCGGGTTGCCTTCTATTCTGACTGTCCCAGCTTGCGGAATGTCCTGATTTAGAGACACTTTCCATGGCAGGATGGTAAATCCTGAGGTTAGCAGGCACAGCAGAGGACCTTGTTAAGAGAGACTTGCTGGAAGTGCGACAGGAGGAAGAGCAAGAGCAAAAAAGTCTATTTCCCTTGGTTAGAAAAACAGGGTGGACCACATTGGCTGAGTCGATGACAAAACAAATGAAAAGTCCACTGCCTGGGAGAAAATAAAGATCTGGCCACCAAATAGTAAACCTGGAGACTCGGGCAGAAGAGTGAGTTTGGGGAGTCAGAATTTTGAGTACTTGTAACTCAAATGGGGAACTATGGGGGAAACTTGGAGCCAGATCTTTTGTTATTTACTGGGTAAATCCCCGAGCTGTGACTGGAAAGTTTCCTCTTTGAAAAAACTGAAGAGCAAAACTGCTTTCGTACGACAGAGGCAGTGGCTGATTCTACCAGTAACTCAGCCTGTCTTCACCAAATCTGCTACAGCATTAGCTCGCAGTTTGCTTTGCTCAGGGCCAAACCAAAAGGTTTTTGTGCCAACGGCATTACTGGAGAGCTATGAAGGGACTGAATAATTCACAACTCCAGGTGGAATGTGACCCTGCAGATCCTGGTAGCCTTTTATCCTTGATCATGTACTTGCCTGGGCATCAGCAGTGTGGCTCCCGAGTCAAGGTCAAGGACAAAGGGTGGTGATCGCACATTATGGCCAACTAAATTTAAGGCAGACGTCAAAATCGGTACAGTCCGGGAGATTATAACGCTGTCCCATGCCTTACTTATCAAACTAGACCTTCCGATTAGAATGCCTGTCATGTTTATTGCTACCTGCAGTCATCCCACGGGATTAGCAAGAAGTACATTTCTTACGCAAAGGAGCCTTGAGTCCTGCTGCTATTTTCAGGTGCCTAGAAAATCTCTAAGTCCTTGAAGATAACAAGTTTTGTGCTGGTTATACGATAGCTATTATTTCCTTCAGGTTTATATTTCTTTAAAGGGACGCATTCTGCCTTCCCTCTGCCCTTGCTTTTGTGGGTGATCAGTACTTTAAGGATAATACTGATTAACGAAAATAAATGTAACCTCTGATTAATAGAAGTGACTGCATTTTTATTAAAGAACCGCACAACATCTAGCTATATAGGAAATAGCAGTAGGCCAAACTGAGTGCTAGCTTGAATAACTTGATATTTACTTAACGAGAGTTTTCTGTAAAATGTTAAATTACAACCCTTAATTTGTCTTTAATCTGAGGAAATCCTCGGTGTTAAGAATTTTTATTTCAATGTCAGGGGATGTAGGCCCAAATAAGACAAGGAGGTGATCCAAGTCCAGTTCATTAATCAAGCAAGTGAAAAATCTACACTAGCCAATTTGTTCTGCAAATTTATATTTTTAAAACGTAACTAACATAGAAGTGGATTATGAAAAGAAAGAGGAAATTTAGGCTGCATGACTCATCTGAGTCCGACAATGGCTGGATTTGATCCAAACCTTTGGATTTTCCTTACCAAAACGTAAGGGTACGGTAACCCTGGCAAGGTAAAGCAAGCAGTGTTCGTAAGAGCAGAGCAAGTAGCATGCAAATAAGGGCCTGCGTTGAAGCACAGAGAGGATTTATTTGTTTTGACATCCTTACTGTTCAGTGGTGAAATTTCAACCCCTTGCATCCTCCCTCTCTTCCCCCCACTCTACTTTTACCACACTTCCAAGGGAACAATCAATGACTGTCAGAAAAATAATTCCAGTTTCTATGATCTTGTTTCAGGGAAAGGGCTGTTTTCATAGGGAGAGGGCATCCTGGCTAATGGCTTCCTTCCTGAACAAAGAGCTGCCACTTCAGGAACATCACCCACCATCACCACCACCTCTCTAGACTCTAAGCTGGTTATGGGCAGGGAACGTGTCTACTAACTCTGTTGCACTATACTCTCCAAAGTGCTTAGTGCAGTGTTCTGCAAATGGTAAGTGCTCAGTAAATACCACCGAGCACGGAACCAAGCATATGGGAGGGCTAAAGCCGGAAAGGGTACAATTCCTGCCCTTGAGGATTTTAAAATCCAACAAGGGAGGCAGATACCAAATAATAGCTGGTAGGAAATGGAAGACACTGAAAAGAGTATGTGGAAAAGCAAATGCTTAAACAGTAGAATGTGTAAATCGATAGCACAGGTGTTCTGTGGTGGTTGTGAGTGTGAAGGTGCTGAGATGGTGCACAACTCAGAGATTTGGAGGACAGCAGGGGAGGGAGTGAGAGAGGACTTTAGGAGAACTAGGGGACCCTTTTCTGGAGTGACCAAAAAACTGGGCTGCCTCAAAAGGCTCTGGGAGTGCGATCCTGGAAGTCCATCAGAGGTCACCCGAGAGAAGTGGTTATCAAAAAATATTTTGATGTTGCAGCTGTCACAATATTTTTGTGGCCACACCTTTTAAAAATAAGTTAGTTATAATAATATTGGCTGTCTTTGATACTGATGACCTCACTCTACTCTCAGAAACCTCTAACCCCGGTTTCACTGACTGCTACTCTTCTGGTGTTTTCCGCCCTTTCTGACCACTCCTCCTTCATCCTCCCTTCACTTTTCCTCCTCTAACATTTTAACTTTGGAAGTCCTGTCAGACTCTTTGCTGGGTCCTCTAACTCAACTTGCCTTTCCCTTGCTCTCTGTGGGTGCCTGTCTGCTTCCTTGGTTTAAGCTCCCCTTCTATGTGGCTGTCTTACAAACCTACCTCACCAGCCCTGCCCTCTCACCTGCTAAACAATCTTGTATCTGTTTCTGCTCCCAGAATATCTTCCCATTTATCTCCCCCTAGCCCTTTAAACTTAATATATCAAAAACTGAATCCTCACCTACTCTCCTAAACATTCTCCTCCTCCTAATCTGTCCATCAGTCAACAATCAGCCACCACCTTCTCTGACTACAAGCTCCCTGATCTCATCTTTGACTCCTTTTTGCCTCCCACATAAATTATTTTGGCTTTCAATTTCCAAAATTTCAAAGATACAGTCCCTCTTTTCCACTTAAACAGCCACATCTTCATTCAAGTCCTCTTCAACTCCCGGCTGGATTTTTCAAAAACCACCAAGGGCTTCCCATTTTTCTTCACATTAAACCCAAACTCCTAAGCATTAGCTTTCAGTTGTCTTCCTCTTACTTTCTGCTCCCTTCTCCTGCTGCACCCCAGGTTCCACTGTTCACTCCTCCCAAGTTAACCTTCTAACCGGGCCTCAGCACTCCTCCTCCGCTCTCCTCCCACCTTCCACTCAGACCACCAGGAAGGGAACCCGGGGAAGCCAGGCTGGCTGCCAGGGCCCAGAGTTCTTACTTCTGGTCACTGACCACCACCAGAGGAATATGCTTCACTGGATCACATAAGTAGAAGGAAGGTTAGAGGTAGATCACTTGGTCCAGTCCTCTGCCTTCATATAGCACCCCATTTCAAGAATCCTGGATTATGTAGAATTTCTTGTATTTTATTTTAAAATCTTTCAGAAGGTTTCTCATCCTTCCTTAGTAACCTAATCCACTTTTGAATGGGAAATTCTTCCTTCTGTTAAACCTAAATCCTTCATTCTTTGATTTAAGTTCATTTCCTCTTCTTGTAGACAGGAAAATCCTGTTCACCCTCCTCTATAAAATGTTCATACTTGAAGCCTGGACTCCATCAATTTCCTTTTTAATTTTAACCTCAATTCCTTTCAATCATTCATTCTATCAATCAATAGCATTTACTGAGCTTCTACTGGGTGCAAAGCACTGATGCTAAGTGTCTGGGAGACTACAGGGGAAGAGATCCAATCCTTACCTTCAAGGACCTTACAATCTAATGGGGGAGGCAGGCTATAGGCAGATACAAATTAATTTATTAACAGAAGGAGTAAGAGGAAGAACAAAGAGCAAATGATAGAAACAAGAGAATGGAAAGAGAGTAGACACATAAAAAATAATTCAAGTAAGCATGTGGCCTAGTGGAAAGAGCTCAGGCCTGGGAGTCAGAGGACCTGCGTTCTAATCCCAGCTCCTCCTCTTGTCACTTAACTTCTGTGCCTCAGTTTCCTCATCTGTAAAACGGAGATTAAATCGTACTACCTCCGATTTAGACTGTGTGCCCCATGTAGGATAGAGGACTATGTCTAACTTGATAATCTCAAGCCCACCCCAGCCCTTAGTGTAGTGATTGGCACATGTTAAGCCCTTAAGTACTATTATTATTATTCTTTGCTCAGGATGGGTTGATAATGGAAGAAGGTTCATTCATTCATTCATTCAATTGCATTTACTGAGCACTTACTGTATGCAAAGCACCGTACTAAGCTCTTGGGAGAGTACAATATAACAACAGATACATTCCTGCCCACAAAGAGTTCAAAGTCTAAAAGGAGAGACAAACAATATCAATCGAATAGATGAAAGATAAATGAATTACAGCTATATACAGAGATATATACATATTTGTTGTGGGGATGGGAGGGAGGATGGATGAAGGAGCAAGTAAGAGTGGCACAGAAGGGAGTGGGAGAAGAGGAGAGGAGGACTTAGTCAAGGAAGCCTTCTTGGAGGAGGAGTTTCCAGACCAGGGGAAAGGCCTGAGTAAAGAAGAGTAGAGAACGAGCCACAGTAAGAAGATGACCTGGGGAGGCCTGAAGAGCATGAGTTACAGAAAAGCCTTCCCTCAAATGTTCCATTTTCTAATACCTTGGGCCTCTTCTCTGAATCGTCTTCAACTTCCGCATGGCTCTTTTTGATTACGGAGCCCAGATAAGGTACTATAGTGAGGACCTGAACAGTGAGGAGTACAAAGGAAGGATACATTTCATGCTTGGGTTCTAAATATTTTTCATTTGAAAGGGCAGGATCATTCGTTAATATGAATGCTATGATTCTATTATGTCTAAAGCATTCGGTGCTCTTTCAAGCACGAGTATCAGATCAATCTACAAATAAATAATAGGTCTGGAGAAAGCATGACATCATGGGACCCACTGAGGAACTGTACAAATTGAAAGAGATGAAAAGAGAGGACTGGTAATACGTATGTGTTTTCAAATGACATCATTTGGACAGCAACAGTGAACTACAGGTTTAGGTTCAGAACTAAAGGATTGGACGAGAGGTCAGTTTTTTTGTGTTCGAGCCTCAGCTCTATTCTAACAGGCCACATCAACAAATCCAGTTAATCAGTGGCATTTATTGAGCACTTACTGAGCACAGGGCACTCCTCTAATCACTTGGGAAAGTACAGTATAACAGAGTTGGTAGACGTGATCCCTGCCCATAAGCAGTATAGTGCAGTGGATAGGGCACGGGGCTGGGAGTCAGAAGGTCATGGGTTCTAATTCTGGCTCCACCACGTGTCTGCTGTGTGACCTTGGGCAAGTCACTTCACTTCTCTGTGCCTCCGTTACTTCATCTGTAAAATGGGGAAAGCCCGGGAGCCCCAAGTGGGAGGGGGACCGTGTCCAGCCCCATTTGCTAGTACCCACCCCGACGCTTAGTACAGTGCCTGGCACACAGTAAGCGTTTAACAAATACCATAATTATTTTTATTATTGAAAAGAGCTTAGAGTCTACACCACACTTCGTCACTCCCATTTCTCATCATCACTGATTTCAAGACTCCAAATGTATATGATGAAATCTGGTTCTACCAGGGATTTGTAAAGGACAGGGAAGGGCAATTCCCCGAGGCGGACTTGTGGGAACTGTGGCTAATGGGTTAGAAAGAGTCAGATGTTTGAGATGGGTAGGCCAGACTGCTTGACCGGAGCATCAGCATGCACTGGGGTGATGAAGAGCGAGAGAAAATCAATAAACCAATCAAGCATTGGGGTGATGACAGAAAATCAATCAATCACAGCACTGTACTAAACAGTTGGGAGAATACCACACAATAATATAACAGACACATTCCCTTCCCACAGTGAGCTTGCAGTCTAGAGAGATAAAGGTTAAAAGCATGAGACAAGGTGCTGGGGCTGGGGAGGGAGGGCAGTGTGATTCCCCACGACGGGAAGAAGGGAGAGGATGGAGGGAAGATAATGAAATGGTAGGGAATGTATCTGCCAACTCTGCTATATTGTACTCTCCCAAGCGTTCAGTAAAGTGCTCTGCACACAATAAATGCTCAATAAATATCGTTGAGTGATTGAAGTTTGCATCCTGCTGCCCCTTCCATCCTGAATCTTAGTTCAAGTACATGCAGGTGCCTGGCGGGTGGGGAGATGGCCCACGGTTAGCGAGTCCATAGAGATGGGAAGGAATGGATGTTGGTTTGCACCTTCCCCCAGGACCTGGGAGATTTTCTCAAACCTGTGAATTTAACCCCCTTCCCTTCCCACCATTCTCCCACCAGACCTTGCAGTTCATCTTGGATGGCTAGTAGCAGGAATTTATTCTAAGCCAAGCACTGTGCCAACAAGGTAGAAACACGTCGATCAGATCTGACCCCATTCTCATCCCACATAGGGTCCGCAATCTAAGAGGGAGGGAGAGGATGGATCTTTCCTCCACTTTAAAGAAGAGAAAATGTAGGTGCCGAGAGATTCAACAGTAATAGTACTAGGAGTATTTATTGAGTGCCCACTTGGTGTGGTGCACTGAACTGGACACCAGGGAAGTAAAGAATGCTTAGCTGAAAGCTGCAGAATTGATGTCGATGCCACTAAAGTTTAACTCACCTCAAACCTAGTCTACCTATTCAGTTTAAAGCCTTAATGCTGTGGCGGCGCTTTACTCGTTATTTGCAAAACATTTTGTGCACGTTTTTTTCACTCCTCAAATCCTCCAGTGACTGCCAATTCCTCTCTGCATCAAGCACAAACACCTGACCATGGGCTTTAAGGTACTCAATCAGCTCTTTCCCCTCCACTTATCCTTGCTCCTTTCCCACTGCATGCTTCTGTACAGCCAACCAACCCCCTGTGCTTCCATCTCTCTCACTGTTGACCTTCTGCTCACATCCTCCCCCTTGCTTTAGAACTTCTGTTTCATATCCGATAGATCACTACACTCCCCATCTTCAAATCCCTTATAAAATCACATCTTCTCCAGGAGGCCTTCCCTGATCAGTCTCTCATCTCTCCACTTTATTTCCCCTCCTGCTGCCATTTCAACCTTTCCCCATCTATACGCTTATTCATGTATACACCTATATGCCCCATTATATCTCTTTAAACTGTGCATATATCTATAATTCTATATTTCTATTTTGACGCTATTAATGCCTGTCTGCTTGTTTTGTTTTGTTGTCTGTCTCCCCCTTCTAGACTGTGAGCCCATTGTTGGGTAGGGATTGCTTCTATCTGTTGCCAAACTGCACTTTCCAAGCGCTTAGTACAGTTCTCTGCACACAATAAGCACTCAATAAATGTGACTGAATGAATGAATGAACTCTGTTGCTTCCTCTACCTGTAATTTATTTTAGTGTGTCTCCCCTGCTAGAGATTGTAAGCACCTTGAGGTCAGGGATTGTGTCTAATTACACTTGTAGTCTCCCAAGCGCTTAGTACGGGGCTATGAACAGAGTAAATTCTCAAAAGGTTCCACTGGTTGACTGCTTACTTTACTGATGTTTGTTTGTTAAGCACCTAGTATGTATCAAACACTGTTTAAGAGCTGGGGTAGTTACAAGATAATTAGGTCAGACAGAGTCCCTGTCTTGTACGGGGCTCACAATCTAAGTAGGAGGGAGACCTGGTATTTAATCCCCATTATACAGTTGAGAAACCGAAGCACAAAGAAGTTAAGTGACTTGTCCAAGGTCACACAGCAAGCAGCCGGCAGAGCCAGGATTAGATCGCGGGTCCTCGAATTTTGAGGCCCATACTCTTTCCACTAGGCCATGCCATTTCTGATGCCCCTGAGGGTTTTAGAAACCAGGTTATCAGTTGCACACAGAATGAGGCCTTCCAAACTTCTGCAGTTAACCAATGGATCAGTAGATCTAGGACCTAATAAAGATACTGGCCCTTCCCGCTGTGCTTCTCTCCTTCAAAGAAGAACTAATTTTATGGGAATTGGAACCAATGATGTAATCGCTCATCCCTTTTCCTCTCCATGTTGAGTCTGAGGTGACTTGTGACTCTGCGCGTCTGACTTTTCTGTGTGCTCCTTGACTGAAAGTAACTTATGTCTTCACCATCTTTTGTGTTGTAACCTGACCACACTGACTGGGTATTAACTAACAACAGAAGGCAGCCTCCTAACAGTTACAGAAAGAGGAAGCTAGCTCAGCCCTTGGCTTCAGTAAATCCCAAAAAGTATCATTACTGCTCGGGGACGGACTTGACACACAAAAACCAGAAACCAATAAGGATGACGAACTCCATTCTCTGATGCAATGTCTTTAAGAAACCCATTATTGCCAAATCAAGAGGTGGATAAAGAAATGAATTAAGGACAAAGCCTGATGATATTGACTTTCTGAATTTATTTGCTATTCTGAAGGGATGCTGCATGAGCTCCGTTACAGCTCTTCTGGAAATTATTTTCAAGCTTTCGAATATTTTTCAGTTTTGACTGTAATTTAAAACTGAAAATTAGCTCCCGTCTTAAAAATAAGAACAGCAGGTAACTGCTCATCTCAGCTGTCGGTACAAGCGCTTAGTATAGTTCTGTGCACACACAGTAAACATTCAATAAACATGATTGAGGAAGTTAATAACCGGCCTTAAGTGACACTTAAAAATGAACTTCTTGTACTACTCTAAAAAAAGACCTTCCTATTCAATACTTTATCCTTTATGGCCCCAGTGGGCATTGATTTGTTCTTCTGGCATTAGGAATCCTGCATCATGGGAAATGAGTTACCTGTGGTCAATAACTGTTACATCGGAAGGCGAGATCCCCAAAACATCACAGCTCTGTAGGAGTTCTTTCTTGCGAATTTCTCCTTGATTGTAGTAATTTCCTGAGGATAATAAATACATTAAGGGAGGAGGTTTTTAATGACACAAAAAGCAGGACTCTCCTAACTGTGCTGCATTTGACTATTTACTAAAAAAGTTCAGCCTTGGGCAGCCTTAAGGAATGTCCTTACCTAGTATCCAAGTCCTTCAATCAGTTATCCCCACATGCAGTACTCTAGTTTGAGTGGCATCGATTTTTACCCTGAAAGTGGTCAGTTACAAGGCTAGTGCACCAGGTTTTTACAAGGGAGGTAAACCCAGAAACATCTGAAAATGCTGGACAACCAGTCAATTTATTGCAATAGCCCCATTTTAAAGCCCAAGGTCAAATAGCTGTGTTATGACCTACCAGATAGAGCATGGGTCTGGGAGTCAGAAGGACCTGGGTTCTAATTCTGGCTCCACCACGTCTGCTGTGTGACCTTGGGTGAGTTACTTCACTTCTCTGTGCTTCAGTTCTCTCATCTGTAAAATGGGGATTATGACACTGTCCAACCTGATTAGCTTGCATATTACCCAGCGCTTGACATTTAGTAAATGCTTATCATTTTTTTTTAAAAAAGGATTGAAGTGTAATTTGCAAGAGATTATCATTTACTTGCATGGGCACAAAGTAATTCTGGTTATCAAGAGATATTTTTATCCATCCCCAATTTTAGACCTAGGCTATATCCATTATCCATATATGGCCTAACCCAGTTATTTCCAATCAAAGAACATCCCAGCACTATCGGTAACTGGCTCAAACCCCTTGGGGAAAATATAGCTTGCTTTACAATGGTCTACTGACATTTGCTTTAGATGACTACTTGTCTCTAGCATAAAGGGGTTGTTTACTGTTCAAGTTTGCTACCTTTCTGGAATTGTGGTTTCAGATCTCCATTTAGGCCTATCAGCAAAGTCACTCCCCTCACCTGAGGATCTCCAGGGATATAAGAGAGAAGCTAAGGTGGGAAAACACAGGTCTAAACCAACTAACCAATGCATTCCTCTAGCTTTGAAACTATGCTCTTGAGCAAACCTAAGAAGAAAAATTGCTTCCCAGGGCAATTACTATTTTCATCAAATGGAAAACTGGAGTTTTTTTAGTAACACATTTACTAGGAAGTGACACAAGCCATTATAGAGGTTCACACAAACATTCCATTATATTTTCTATCATGATAATATTTTCTTCATTGTTTCAATTTTGACTGCATTGTAAAGTTTCTGTCCCCATTTTAAGAACTTGGAAAAAACAAAACGTTTATTGTACTCTGTACGAAAGCTTAGGTAGGTTTCAGGTGGATGCCTAGGCCAGGCTGGTCCAGGTATTGAAAAAATAGTGGGAAAACAACAACAATAATCATAATAATAGTTTGTTAAGTGCTTACTATGCACCAAGTATTGTACTAGGTGCTGGGATATATGTAAAATAACCAGATCAGACACAGTCCCTATCCCAACTGAGGAATCACAGTCCAAGGGGGAAGGAGAACAGGTATTGAATTCCCATTCTACAGATGAAGAAACTGAGGCCCAAAGTAGTTCAGTGACTTGCCCACGTTCACACAGCAGCCAAGTGGCCGAACTGCGATCAAAGCCCCGGTCTTCAGACTCCCAGGCTCATATTCTTTCCACTACAAAAATGTAGCTTCTGAGCTTGGATTGACGGCTACCATGATTTGCTTTGGGCCTGGGAAGGCTGGAGAAGGTAGGGTGCACGATAGCAGCTACACTGCCTGCCGGTATGCACTGTAATTTTGTTGACCCCTCGGACTATTGGGGGACTACAAGTCCTGGTAACATCCAGGGATGATGCATTCATTTTCATTCAATTGTATTTATTGAGGGCTCACCGTGTGCAGAGCAATGTACTGAGGGCTTGGGGACAACTAGACATACACTGCCCCTTCTGCTTTCCCTCTCTCCTCACCTACTCTGAAAATGCAATTAGGCCCTAACAGATATTGTGACGGCCCTGAATTTCAGAGTCCTGCACTCGGCTCATGGGGAGAGAAATGTTGAGCCGCTGCAGGGCTCCAATGTCTATGGCTAATGGGCCTCTCCTCATGTTGTGTATCACGCATGACTTACATGTCATTGGTAATTATGGTTGAACACCATCTGGGGGGAGCTAACATAATTTTTACTGAAACAGTAGCTGTGTGTAGTACATTGAACTAAGCACTTTGGTGAGAAAATGGAACACATTTCTTGATCCCTTCTGACCCATCACTGAGATCCAGGAGAGAAAACAGTTTGATCATTTTCCGAAGTTCCATGATTTTAATAAGAGCCCTTCTACTAAGACTGCTGCCAATTTACATATTGATAATATATAACCTTTTGGACTCAAAGCACTTACAGACTCCGAACCTCATTTAGAGAAATAATGGGGCAAAATTGGAAAGTGAAATTTTAAAAATAAGATCTACTGTTTTTAATTCTAGGTAAGGCAGAGTAGATCTATCTTTTCATCGGATTCATCAAGGAGAAAAAAATTTAATTTATACAGCCCCAAGTGAAACACCAGCATACTGTAAAAACTCATAACCCATTTAATATGAGAAACAAAAATGATTCGACTGAGCAAGTATGCTTCTTATTTCAAGATTTTCCTCTTTGAAACTTCTTTGAGTCGTTATTCTATTTTCACAAACTATAGTGAAATGTACAAGTTAAAGATTCTACCAGAATAACTGCAACAAAGGGTACGAAGAACCTGCAGGTTTAAAAAAGCACTTTATATTTTAGATCAACAGGGTACGTGAAATACAGTTACAGAATTACAGCTTCTTGGGCCCAAAAGACACCCCATATTTGAATCTGATTCTGAATTTGAATTGAATCACCAAAAGTCTGAGTTCCCATTCATCTTAAATGCTTTGATGAAGTTAGGACCAAGCAGACGATTTATTCAGTGGCAAAGAACACCATCCGTTAAAGAAGAGACAGCCATCTTAGAACGGGTGCCAGGATCAGAATTATTCATGTGGGCAATGTCCTAGACCTGGAATTAGAAGCCTTGGTCTTTTTCCCAGAACAAATTCTGCATAGCTGTGTGACTCTGAGGAATTTCCTTAACCTCTCCGGCCTTCAACTTCCTTACAAGTAAGGATGACGATAATATCCTTTTTACGTCACAGGATTGTTCTGTGATTAACGAGATGATATATGTGAAGTGCTTCTAGCTATCAATCATACACATATCAATTCATATCTCCTCTGAAAAAAGGGGCTCTATACGTTCAAGGAGTAAGTGGTTGAAAATGTAGTCTTATTTCAATAATAATTACTGAGGAGTACTAGAACACAATGAAGCATTTTCACCTGCAGGTTTCAAAGAAATGAATAGCTCTGGCAAAATAAGCCCTTCAGAAAAGACACCATCACCTCTGCCTTTTCTATGTGAGGAAAAAGCTGTTGGCTTTACAATAATTTTCTTCTGGAGATCTCCCAGTTTTCCAGAGATCTCATTAATCAAATGTCCCCATGAGATAAACCTAGAATGCCCTGCCAACCACTTTAAACTTTATCCTTTCCCCCCTTTAAAATGTATTTTGACAGGCAGAGGTTAATAAATTATTTATGTTAATTCTCTTCAGTACACTAACTCTGTTGGACATTTTGAAAAATGATAGTATTTTAGTGTCTTTCGAGGTTGGTTAACCAAATGGATGGGAAGGGATCGAGAAGCTGCAGCTCTGTTTGAATTAATGGATCAATTTCTCTATGTAGACAGTTTTAAAAACACTGATGTTTGTTTTAATAATGTACTTTCTTCAATTTAGTACCCAAACAGATAGTCAGTCAATTGTATTTATTGAGCGATCACTGTGTGAGGAGCACTGTACTAAGCATTGGAAAAGTACAATATAACAATCAACAGACATATTCCCTGTCCACAACGAACTTACAGTCTAGAGGGGTAGACAGACATTGATATAAATAAATACAATCACAGATTTGTACATATGTGCTGTGGGGTTGGGAGGGAGGATGAAAGCAGCGTGGCCTGGTGAATAGAACTCAGGACTGGGAGTCAGAAGGACCTGGGTTGGAGAGACTGGATTTTAACATTTTTAATCAGGATTTATCATATAACAGTTGAGAAATTCTTACAGCTAGCAGTTATTTTGCCAAAAAAAAAAATATATATATCAAGTAGGCAGATCTTCTATATATGAAAATTAGCTAGTTCCTATCTAGTACCTGCAAATTTCAAGTGTAATTCTTTAAGAAATGATACTGCTCCCATTTTGTGTGAAAAACACAAAATGCAGTTCTAGATATTAAGTAGCTGATTAGATTGTTGGTTTGGAAGCATAGCTATCAAATCTGTTTTGAGCTGAACTAGCTGAATAAATTCTAAATCTCAAGTTTGAAATATAGTATTTTCTATGTTTATAGTAGGACAGATATTAGCTAAAGGGAATATTATTTTTCACAAAACCGAACTTTTTTTTAGAATTTTCCTTTAATTGTAATGATCTACGAAGGAAGGCAATTTTGATTGGAGTATTTACATTAACTCAACAAAAAACACATAATTTGGGATCAGAAGTTAAAGGGCAAGATCCCTCAAACTGTATATATATATTTTTTAAATTGCCTTGAATTATTAGGTCACTAAGAGTTAATGCCTATTTTTATTTTTTATTTTTACTGCATTAGTTAAGCACTTACTATGCACCAGATGCTGTACTAATCGCTGGGGTAAATACATCAAGCTCATCGGGTTGGACACAGTCCATGTCCCACATGGGCCTCACTGTCCTAACCTTCCATTTCACAGATCAGGTAACTGAGGCAGAGAAGTTAAAAGTGACTTGCCCAGGGTCCAACAGCAGAAAACTGGCCGAGCCAGGAATAGAACCCGGGTCCTTCTGACTCCTCTGTCCGTGACCTATCTACTAGGTCACACTGCTTCTTAGGGGGTTCCTTTATGGGATTATGTATCTTTTTTAAAAATGGTATTTATTAAGTGCTTACTATGTGTCAAACACCGTTCTAAGCACTGGGGTAGGACCAAGTTAATTAGGGGCTCACGGACTAAGTAGGAAGGAGTATCTTGCTTGGAGGTAATGATACAGGTGACACGTTGATGACTTTGTAAAGTAGGCCTCAGTTCATCAATCCTTCATACTCGGTCACTGCTATTTATTAAGCGCTACGTGCAGAGCACTGTGTATAAAGCGCTAGGAGAGTACAAGAGAGGGAGAGGGATAGACTTCCCTGCCCACAACAAGCTTACAGTCTTCAAGAGGAAGTTTTGCAGGTGGAGGGCACTAACCATCCATCAATCAAAGTATGTGTTTGGCATGGTGACGGAAACCGTGTTCTTCCACCAAGGGAAAGTTTTGCTCCTTTCTCTGCCCCCCACCTTGGCTGTCGTTCTTCTATGAATAAACACAGTTGTTTAGGAGTCCGTATAACAGTCAACAAAACCAAAGTTTTATTGTACGTAGCGACTCCCTCCCAACCGGATGGGTTCTTGTAACTGTTCTTCCTGTCTCCTCTTCCATGTCGAGCGCAGCAGTGGAGGACTCACCCTGGCTCAGGGCTTTGGAGTTCATTCATTCAAATTGCATTTATTGAGCGCTTACTGTGCACAAAGCACTGTATTAAGCGATTGGAAAGTACAATTTGGCAACAGAGACAATCCCTACCCAACAACAGGCTCACAGAGTTGTCCCCTTCCCCCATTTGGGATAGTAGCCCCCACCCGAGATGGGCCCCTGAATGGGCCATTTATTTCAGGGCCAAGCTGGGGGCAACAGGGGGCAAGCTGGGCCGCTCCCCGTCTGTTAAGCACACACTATGTGCCAACTCTGTGCTAAGCGCCCGGGTGAATACAATAGTCAGGCCACGCGGGACTCACAGTCTCAAGGGGGGAGGGGCGGCAGGTGTTTGGTCCCCATTTTACAGATCAGGACCCCGAGGCCCGGAGAGGTTATGCGACTTGCCCAAGGTCACGCAGAAGCAAGTGGTAGTGTGGCTTAATGGAAAGAGCCCGGGCTTGGGAGTCGGCTCCGCCACTTATCAGCTGTGTGACTATGGGCAAGTCACTTAACTTCTCTGTGCCTCCGTTACCTGTCAAATGGGGATTAAGACTGTGAGCCCCAAGTGGGCTGATTACCTTGGATCTCTCCCAGTGCTTAGAACAGTGCTTGGCACAGAGTAACCACTTAACAAATACCATCGTTATTATTATTACCTTGTATCTCCCTCAACGCTTAGAACAGTACTTGGCCCATAGTAAGCGCTTAACAAACACCATTATAATTATTACCTTGTATCTCCCCCAGCGCTCAGAACAGTGGTTGGCCCATAGTAAGCGCTTAACACCATCATTATTATTAAGTGGCAAGCCGGGGACCCCTTCAATTATTATTAATCGTATTTACTGAGCGCTGTGTGCAAAGCACTTGTAGTAGGCAATTGGGAGAGTCCGACAGAACATCAAACCCATTAGTGCTTTCTATGTGCAAAGCACTGTACTAGGCGCTTGGGAGAGTACCTCTGTGCCTCCTCCCCTTCCCATTCCCCTCCCCACAGCACGGGTGCATATTTGTGCATATTATTTATTACTCTATTTTGTTAATGAGGAGTATATATCTATGATTCCATTTATCTTGATTATATCGTCGCCAAACTGTTTTGTTTGTCTCCCCCGTTTAGGCTGTGAGCCCGTTGTTGGGCAGGGACTGTCTCTATGTGTTGCCGGATTGTACACTCCAAGCCCTTAGTACAGTGCTCTGCACATAGTAAGCGCTCAATAAATACGATTGAATGAATGAATGACAGAACATCAAACCCATTTGCGCTTTCTGTGTGCAAAGCACTGTCGTAGGCGCTTGGGAGAGTCCTCGTAGGCGTTGGGAGAGTCCGACAGGACATCCATTTACGTTTTGTGTGTGCAAAGCACTGTACTAGGCGCTTGGGAAAGTACGAGACAACATCAAACCCATTCGCGCTTTCTGTGTGCAAAGCACTGTAGTGAGCGCTTGGTAAAGTACGAGGCAACATCAAACCCATTCGCGCTTTCTGTGTGCAAAGCACTGTAGTGAGCGCTTGGGAAAGTACGAGGCAACATCAAACCCATTCGCGCTTTCTGTGTGCAAAGCACTGTAGTAAGCGCTTGGGAAAGTACGAGACAACATCAAACCCATTCGCGCTTTCTGTGTGCAAAGCACTGTAGTAGGCGCTTGGGAGAGTACAACAGAACATCAAATGCATTCGCGCTGTGTGCAAAGCACTATAGTAGCCGCTTGGGAGAGTCCGACAGGATATCAAACGCATTCGTGCTGTGTTCAAAGTACTGTAGTAGGCGCTTGGGAGAGTCCGACAGAACATCCAACGCATTCGCGCGGTGTGCAAAGCACTGTACTAGGCGCTTGGGAGAGTCCGAGAGAACATCCAACGCATTCGCGCTCTGGGTGCCAAGCACTGTAGTAGACGCTTGGGAGAGTCCGAGATTACATCAAACCCGTTCCCCGCCCCCGGCGAGCGCCCAGTCCGTCCTCCCGTGAGCGGAGCGGGCGTCGGGGCCGGGAAGGGGGGGCTCCTACCTGCGGACAAGCAGAGCAGAGAGACCCGCCGTCTCTGCCGGGCCAGGCCCAGCACAGTGGGAGCAAAAAACATGGCTTCGTCATCCGGGTGGGCGGTCAGCAAGAGGGTCCTGCTCCCGGCTCCTTCCTGCCCCGGCCGGTCCCGGCCCCTCGGCCGGCCCCAAAGGCGCCAGGCCCCCAGCAGGCCGAGCCCCAGCGCCGCCAAGGCCGTGAGGGCCGCCGGGGCCGCCATGGCGGGGCAGGCCGCAGGAAGGGCCTCCCGCTCCTCCGGCCGGAAACCCGCAGCCGCCCCCCCAACGTTCCGCCTCCTCCTCCTCCACAAAACCTCCTCCACCAAGCCTCCTTCACCCCCTCCGCAGCGACCCTGCCTTTCGGCTGGCGCCACCCGCACTTCATCCAGCCCATTTCGCTCTTCTGGGGCCTTCTTCCTCCCCCATTCTGGGGTGGGACACACACATTTCCCGACGCCTCCAACTGGGGCAAATCCCCTGCAGATGAACCTGCGCCCGGCGATTTCGATTTTAAAGCCTCTTCCCCTCGCAGAGCCTGTCCATGAGTCGTTTAACTACTCCCTCCCACCTCCCGCTCGGCTTTAAGGGGCCTCTCCATTCACTCTGTCTCTCCGCCGCGCCGCCTTTCGAGCCGGGACTTCCTGCGTCTTCGAAGCGGTGTCGGAGCGCGGTCGGACAGCACCTCCTCTGTTTACGTTGCCTTCTCCCTCCCCCTCCGAGCCCGCTTCCCCCCTCCCCACCGATCCTTCTAGCGTGGAATACCCTGGCTCCTCATCCGAAAGGGCAGGGGAGCGGGGGAGGAGGCGAAACCCGCCGTCATGTCAAAACCGTATTACTGAATGGCCTGAAACCGCGGCTCGGTCACGCCACGATGGGACCATCCCGCCGTCAGTGGCGCGGCTTCCCGCAGCGTCTCTGACGAGCCGCCCTTCGGAGGCAGAGGGAGAACCCGGGGGAGGTTGGTAACGATTTATTCTCCGGCTAATCGATCACGCCCAGCCGCCCGACAGTTTGGAATACGTTCAAGTGGGTCCTCCGGCCGGCGAATCACGGGGCCGAGCCTCTGGCTACCATCTTGGGACCAAAGGCCTTCTTGTCATCGCAAGGCCGCGAGGGAAGGCGACTGGCCATGCCGCCTGACTGCACGGGAAGGCGTACGGTGTGTATTCTCCATCCTCCTCTGGCTCACGGGGGTTGGGTCTCCTTTCCCCGCCCGATCCTCCCTTGCTGTCCCCGGGGGCCGGGACGGGCGGGGAGCGGTTGAACCCCGTGCAGGAGGCTGCAGCGGGCCCGCTTAAGGCGGAGAAACCGTCCCGGGCATCGGTTCCCGCAAGCCGGGGCGAGCCCCGCTCCCGCACCGGTGTGTCCCCCTTCCCTCTGCTCTTCCCTGGGTGCGGGGCGAGGGGTGTGGGTGGGTGTCTGTGACTGGAGGTGTGTGCGGGGCCTGGCTCAGGGAAGGGCCGGAGTCGGGTGGGGAATGCAGCTTGTCTTCAGGCCCGGAGGACGAGCAGGAGGAGGTGGAGAAGGAGCAGGAGGAGGAGGCAGTGCTGGCGGCCCCAGCGCAGGGGGAGGGGCCCAGCCAAGATGGCGGCCGAGGCGGCGAAGAAGGAGCAGCAGTAGCAGCACCGGTGGCGACGGTGGCTGGTCTGAGCGCCCTTGGGCCGGACTCCCCGCGCCCCGACCCGGGACCGGACCCTTCCCGCTCCTCCCCCGCTCCCTCCCCGGCGGCCGGTGAGTGGCCCCGCAGGCCTATCGGCGCCGCAGCGGGCCTCATCCCCGCCGAGGCGGCTGCGGCGAAGACACCCCGACCCGGCCCCTCACAGTCCCTTCCAGCGGGGACGGTCGGCCGTGCGGGGGAATGGTGGCTGGTCGAGTGCGTGTCTGTGGGGACACATCTATGTATATGTGCCATTTGAGGACCGCACCGTCGGGGACGGAATGGCGGTGCAAGGGCCTGGAAGTGGGCGAGGGCGCTTCGGGGGGCGGCCGGTCCTGGGGCCGAGGTGGTGGGCTGCACTTCGGGGGACCCGTCGGGGTGGGTAACGCGGATGGGTGGGAAAAGGGGACCCGATGAGCCTCCCGCAGATGGCGAGAAGAGAAAGGAAGGTTAAAAAGAAACGACACAGTCGGAGAAACCTTCAGGGCTCGACGAGGAGGCTCGGCGACGCTTGGGTGGATAGGCCTTGTTGGGGAAAAAACTGCAATTTTAAGGACAGACTCAACGGACGAGGTGTAGCTCTGGGTGGTCGGAGGGTGCGATTTGGGAGTCACTAGCGATCCTGCCTGCTCGAACTGAATTTCCTTGGTTTCTCTGCATTCAAGTTTTGTGTGTGGGAATCGGGATCTGCCCGAGGCTTCCTGGTTGATGGAAACTGCTGTTCAAGAGTTGTAGGTGGTTTGAGAAACCGACACCCCGACTGGGTGGGGGCTACCCTAGTAAGTATTGGGGTGAATTTTGATCGTGCTAAACGATGGCGCTGGTCTCGCACTACACTCTCCTAGCATTTTACAAACAAGAGGCAACCTCGGAGAGTTGGTAGAATTCGGGTGAAAGGGGTTTTGTACGGTTTGTTGTTGTTTTGTTTTTAAGAATGTTGATGCTCACTACAGTGCGCGTTAGTTGCTCAAGGGATGCATTTCTGGAGCACAATAGTTAGGCCCCAATCCTCAGTGATCTAGGCTAAATAGTGAAACTTTGGAATTTTTATCCTTTCCCATTACTTCGAAATAACCACCAGTCATGAAAAGGAAGCATATGATGTTTGAAGTGGATTTATGTTCCATTGAAATTTAGTCAAGAGAACAAGTCTGTCCCAAGGCTAGGAAAGTCTACAGCCGGCTATTTTTTTTTTTAGCGGCTAGTTCTAATGGTATCTACAAGCGAAGTGGTGGTTAATTTTTCTTGGTGTTGATGTCTCTTATAGAAAAGCAAAGGCTTTTGCCGAGACCAAGATTGATACGTGAATCTGCAACCCGGTTATTATTCCATTTTGTTTTGCCTGGTAGCATATCTCAATTTCCTACCGATGCTTTGTAGTGGGTAGGTCTTCTTTCCTGAACAGATACTTCCACTGGGTTCTCCTTGCAAGGGTTTGTTCTGATTTAACCTCAGATATTGGATTTTATTAAAAGACAGTAAAAGCCAAACATTAGTGGTTGACCAGAATTTATTCTGTGCCTCCATTTAGGTGCGTGTACTAACTAAAAAGTCAAGAAATTATTATTTATTTACAGATTAAAGATTTGTGCATCTTAAATGCTGTCGGAATCAATATCTTGCTTAATTTATCATCTTCATGCCTGGGTTCACGCAAAGTGAGGCTAAAGTCTTTTTTTTTTCTATTTTCTTTTGAAATAAGCATATATTGCCATTCCAGGTTTCTTTTCTTTTTTGCACTTTGTGGTCTTATCTATTTTAAAGATACTAGAAGTTTCTATAATGTAACAATAGTTTCACTTAGGCCATCTGTTTCCTCTATTTTATTTTAGTATTCTCGAGCTTCAGAAGCTCACTGCTATGTTACCAAGATTTTCCCCCTCCCAAAAAGCTTGTGTGTTCAAAATATTGTCCGATATTCTTCAAAAACAGATTGATTTTTTTTTTAATTTGTATTTAGTGAGTGTGAAACCCTGGTCAGACAAGTCATGCAATTTTCCCCAATGGAGCTCTACAGACCTTGTAACTTAGAGATAGTGTTACTGTTCTTGTGATCTAAAATCAGATTTGAATCTTTCAAGTTGAAAAACTAGTGGTTTAATTCATAGACTCCTAGTCATTTTTAATATTTTCAATGATCAGCAGCCTTTAGATTCATGCTGCTTGTAAAATCTTTCAGCGTACTCCATTTCAACATTAAAACTTACAATTCTAGGAAAGATGAAGAAATTGTTTTCTTAATACTAGAGATATGATGAACTGTTTTTTAAAAATCTACATTTGATAACTGAACCTCCATTTTTAAAGGTTTCTGGTATTTAAAAAATCTTGATGTCATTTGGACCTATTGCAGTTCTGTCAAGGAAGGTCAAGGTCACCCTGCACAGAATTTTCCTATACCTAGTGGCTGGAAAGCCTCTTAGACCAAAGGAAACCATCTGGCCTTGAAATATTGTGTAAACCTCTCCAGTGTTCCTGCTGCTTGTTATCTTTTTTAATTTTAAAGAACACCGTTATACTTTTTAAAATAACTTCCTAATATAAGATAGTTCCTTTAAAGGTGGAGCCCTTTTTAGTCAAACTGAAGAAAAAAGGTTTGAAAAATAATAATTGTGGTATTTGTTAAGCTCTTACTATATTGCCAAGCACTGTTCAGAGCACTGGGGTAGATACATTGTAATCAGTTTGTCCCATGTGGGGCTCACTGTCTTCATCCCCATTTTACAGATGAGGTAAATGAGGCCCAGGGAAGTTAAGTGGCTTGCCCAAGGTCACAGAGCAGACAGGTTGATGAGCTGGGATTAGAACTCAGTTCCTCTGACTCCCATGCCCATGTGCTTTCCACTAAGCCGCGCTGCTTCTCCCTAGAAATAATGCGAAGAACACAAAAGAATAGTCTTAAAAGGACCATTATTTTATACTGATGCTTGATTGGAATGACCGTTTGTAGTGAATGTAGCATTTTGTTGATACAGTATAAAGTCATTTTCATTCTAGGCTCCTCAAGCTGTTTACCTTCAGGGAGAACAAATTTATTTTATCCCTGTTGTATACCACTCACAGAAGTTGAAACATTTGAGATGCAATCTGGGTGTCAAAGCATTTATGCACCTAGTCGATTATCAAATTGCTAATATTAAGCAGAAAGTATTTAATTTGTATTCAGAGCATTTGCTGGGAGTGAGAGAGGTTGTATAGCGCGCTGTCATTTTACACCTGGTTTATATTCCTGAAATTGTGACGACTTGGGGGGTGTCTTTCCGCAAGCAAGATCGTTTTTATCTAACTTGGTATTGATTGTAAAATTCAGTACAAAAGTACTCAGTTTAAAAGGAGATTAAAAAAAAAATTGTAGCCATCCAGATACTCTCTACCATTTCAGATGTACTTAATTTCTGCTGTCCCCCTTCCTCCTCTCCCTTACAGTATAATTTTGGTCCCTTTGAAAACAGCCTTGGGTTATTTTTTTCTTTATTTTATCACTGCGGACAAACTTTAATAAATTATCTGGTATATTGGACCAAATGCTATCTCACCGAGTTAATGTATTCCAAGAAAATTTGGAAAATTTGGCCTTCTAATATGTATTTTATTTTCAGCTTTCTGTAGCATGCCAGTCTTATGGTTACCGGTGGTGGGGAGTAATTTGGAGGCTGTAGATTTTATCTCCTCCGAAGCAACCTTTTGCTTTCTGTCATACTTCAGTTTAAAAAATCAATTTTGGGCATGTTAGTTTACCTATTCCACCAGGATACAGGTACAGATATCTTTTATATAGTTTTGAAAATGCATGTATTATGTTATCAGTAGTATTTATGAAGTCCTTCGTTTTGCTTTCATTTGAGTTTTTTTCCTTAGTGCTTCAGCTAGTCAAATATTTAGATTTAGAATTAAAATAATTATTAAGCATCCATCTATACATAACCCTATCCTAGGCATGATGCATAATTCACTTAAAAACTGTAACCTTTGTATGCTTGGAGTTTGCAGTTTATAGTTGATCCGTCTATATGATGGGGTACTTTTCCATCCCTGAGAGGTTATGGGAAAGCTTTTGCATACAAAAAGGTGATTATGTTTTTTGGAGGGGGGGGGAATTAAAGCATTTAGGCTTGCATTCCAGTAGACTTGTTAATGGATTAGGAAGAGCATTCATTCATTCAATAGTATTTATGGAGCACTTACTATGTGCAGAGCATTGTACTAAGCCCTTGGAATGTACAATTCGGCAACAGATAGAGACAGTCCCTGCCCAGTGACGGGCTCACGGAGCAGAGAAAGGAAACAGAAAGAGGACGGGACAGAAGCAGAAATGGGAGTTAAATTGGGCATCTGTATTTCTCTGATGATGGGAAATAATTGTCGTGTGGTAACTTCAGTGTACTCACGGTACCCTGATCTCATCTGTCTCGCCGCTGACCCCTTGTCCACATCCCTTCTCTGGCCTGCAACCCTCTTTCCCTTCATAGACAGACCACCATTCTTTCCTCCTTCAGAACCTTACTAAAATCACATCTCCTCCAAGAGGCCTTCCCTGACTAAGCCCTCATTTTGCTTATTCACCTTCCTTTCTGAGTCACATGTGCCCTTGGGCCTTTTCCACTTAAGCAACTTGACAGTCATCTCATCCCCAGTGCCACAGCACTTATGTACCTATCCATCTGTAATTTATTTTAATGTCTGTCTCCCTCTCTAGCCTGTAAGCCCCTTGTGGGCAGGGTTTCTGTCTACTCCATTGTATTCTCCCAAGCCCTTAGGATAGTGTTCCGGCATATAGTAAGCACTCAGTCAATAACACTGATTGATGAAGTGATGTCTCTGACCTAAGGACCACCTTTTCTGACCCCAAGGAGCTAGAGAATGCTCTGCATTAGTTAGGGAACCCAAGTGATAAGCCAGGGATGAGTAGACAGTGGACAGAAAATGTGGAACCCAAAGGAGGAGAAGCAAAGAACTTGAGGAAATGAAAGGAGACTTTGAAGAGGGGGGCACATGGTAGGAAGAAGCAAGAAGAAGAGCCTAGATTAGATGGAATCATGGAGTTGGGAAGCCTCGGTTTAAAAAGGAAGAGCCACCAAAAATGCTTTGGTGGTTCAGTAGTGGCCACCAGTACAGTTATCTTTTGACACCACAAATCCAAAATCATCTTCAACAGCAGCACTTGAGTACTCGTGGTATTTAAGAAGTGTTGGGGAAAATGTAACAGACTTAAGAGAAAGTCCTGCCTTAAAGTCTGCAATCTTGTGGGGGAGGCAGACACTGAAAGTACATTACAGATAAGGAGGAAGTTACAGAGTATATATATACAGAAGTGCTGCCGGGGTGTCGAGGTGACCCCGAGTGCTCCGGTGGCCCAGAAGTGCTGGTGTGGGAGTTGGGGAGAATAGGAGGCGGGGTTTAGAAATGAGCACAGGAAGACTTCTTGGAGAAGGTGTGATTTCAGAAAGGATTTGACCGGCAGAACAGTGACTTGCTGGAGGTGAGGAGAGAGGAGGGAGTTTCAGGCAGTTGGGAGGGTATGAGCAAGAGGTCAGTGGTGGGAGAGATGAGAAGAAGGCACAGGGAGTAGATTCACTTGAGAAACGTAGACCATGAGCTGGGGTGTTATCAGAAAAGGGAGAAGATAAGTAGTGGGGAGAGAGCTGATTGAGAACCTTAAAGCTGATAGGAATTTTTGCTTGAGGAGTAGGCAACCATTGGAGGCGTATGAGGAAAGGAGAGGTGTGTGTGGTATAAATCAATCAATCAGTTGTATTGAGTGAGTGCTTATCGCATTTAATGAGTGCTTATTGGGTGCATAGCACTGTTCTAAGTGCTTGAGAAAGTAAAATATAACAGAGATGGTAGACAGATTCCCTGCCCACAACGAGTGTACAGTCTGGAGGGAGTTTTAGAAAAATGATCCTGGCAGCATAGTGAAATATCGTCTGGTGAGGGCCCGAGATGCAAGGCAGAGAGGTCAGCAAGGAGGCCAATGGAGGACATGAGCCAGGACATGAAAAGTTCTTGGACCCTAGTGGTGTCTGTATGGAAGGAGAGGAAGGGATTCGGGAGACGTGTTGGAGAAAAAACCGATAGGATTTGGTGACAGACTGAATTTGGGGTTGAAAGTGAGAGAGAAGGTAAGATAATGCCAAGGTCATGGGCTTTGAGAGATGGGGAGGACGATGATGTCATCAACTGTGATGGGAAAATCAGGTGTCGGGAAAGATTTGGGAAGGAAGATTAGGGATTCAATTTTAAATATATGTGTCAGCAGCATGGGCATCCATGTAGAAATGTCCTGGAGGAAGGAGGAAATGTGAGATTGCAGAGAAGGGGTGAGGTCAGGGCAAGTGATGAAGATTTGGCGTACCACATAGAGGGTGGTAGTTGAAACCGTGGGACTGGATGAGCTACCCAAGGGAAATGGAGATTGAGAAAAGAAGGAGATCCTGAACAGAGCCTTGAGGGACACCCACAGGGAATGCGAGGCAGAGGAAGAGCCGGTGAAAGAGTCTTAAGAAGGATATCCAAAGAGGTGAGAGGAGAAGCAGGAGAGAATTGTGACAGAAACACTGAGGTTAAGTAGTGTTTCTGGGAGAAGGAGGTGTCCACAGGATCCAAAGCAGCCAAGAGGATAGGAGAGACAAACGGGCCCACACAGCTACTTTCACAATCGGTAAAAGTAGGCTCAAAGATGTGGATGATTAAAAAAAATAGGATGCCACCAGATGGGCACGTGAAAGCTAAGGTGGCATGCCCAAGAATGTTGGAGGAATTAGGGAAATGCCTTTTGGAGGAGGAAACATATTTCTGGATCTGAGGGAGGCAGTCGGAGCAAGTTGCTGTTTCATGGCTAGCATTTAACCTATTGATATCCTAAGAAAGTTGTACGATTATTATTAGGCCCTGAATTAATCTAATTATAGGGCCTGAATCAGTGTAAGGAAGTACTTTTCATTTAGGTTTGTCATCTCCTTATTCCTCTAAGTGATTAGTTCTTGTATCGGTAGTCTTTCCATGTTATTGCGGTATCACCGAGGTAGTCTCCCTACTTTGAATTTCTGCGTTTATCACAAAGATGGGAAAGCACTTGCTCTTGCGTGGTTGGAACAGTTGACATTAATGGGGCCCTCTCATGAGCAAGCTAATTGGCATGCTTTTTATATTTTTACCGACCCGTTCCCAAGGGTGATGTGACTTTTTTTTGACACAGTTTGCAGTAGGCTGAATCCAAAAGTGTCGTCATCCAGCTTGATCATAGTAGGACTAGTGCAGCTGTACCAGGAATGTCAAGAGGGAGTGGAAAGGCACATTATTTTGGCCCAGTGGATCTCCCTGATGATCAGGCAGGCTCTGTGTTCTCTGCAGGGAATTATGGTCCCCTTTAGAGCAGGTTCCTCAGTCCTGAGTAAGTTTTTTTGGGTTTTTTTCCTGGTCCTCCTGGAGCTAGTTGGTGCTTATTCAAAGAGTGGGGCTGGATTCCCTTGCTACATTCTCCAGGGGAACCTAATGAGGTTTTGGGGTTGAGGGGGAGGTGGTTGGGGGGTGTTACTTAGGATTGCTACAAATGTCTTTTACCATCGTCTCGGAGCAGGGCCTACTTCCTTGCTGCTTGATAATAACCTCTAACCCTGAAGGAATTATACCTAAGAAATTTCTTCCCTTTCTGGTGATGGTTGCCTCAAGCAGTGTTTTGGGGGTCTCTTGAGACATGGTACAGGAAATCCTATTATGAATGCTGAAATAACAAAGCACTTCCTAAACAGTTCTTTCAAAGTATAGACCATCCTCCCTTACTACAGTGGGTTTTAGAGCATATTTTAACGCATTGTGGAATTAAGTGTAACAGTATTTTGTTGACTTTTATCCTTCATATATTTCTGAACTGTAATGGGATCTACAGTTTATTGTAGGGAAGAACAGTCAGCCAGATCCTAAAAAGTGCTGTGCCAGAAACTGCCAGTTGATTGCCATGCTTTTACACTGCAGTTCATTCATTCATTCAGTTGTATTTATTGAGCGCTTACTATGTGCAGAGCACTGTGCTAAGCACTTGGAAAGTACAGTTCAGCAACAGATAGAGACAATCCCTACCCAACAGTGGGCTCACAGTCTAGAAGGGGGAGACAGACAAAACAAAACTAGCAGACAGGCATCAATAGCATCAAAATAAATAAATGGAATTATAAATATATAACCATCATTGATAAAATAAATAGAATAATAAATATGTACAAATACACAAGTGCTGTGGGGCGGGGAAGGGGGTAGAGCAGAGGGAGGGAGTAGGGGCGATAGGGGAGGGGGACAGAGGAAAAGGGAGGCGCAGTCTGGGAAGCCCTCCTGGAGGAGGTGAGCAGGGGGGGAGAGAGCTAGTTTGGCGGATGTGAAGAGGGAGGGCCTTCCAGACCAGAGGTAGGACGTGGGCCAGGGGTTGACGTCGGACTGGCGAGAACAAGGCACAGTGAGGAGGTTAGCGGCAGAGGAGCGGAGTGTGTGGGCTGGACTGGAGAATAAGAGAAGAGGGGTGAGGTAGGAGGGGGCAAGGTGATGGAAAGCTTTGAAGCCAATAGCGAGGAGTTCATGCGAAGGTTGATAGGCAGCCACTGCAGTTCTATTTCCTTGGCCTCATTCATTGGCCTTCGGGATAGATGAAAAGTGGGGACCCCAAAGGATGAGTAGTCAGAAGGTCAGACCAGGGGATGATCTTAGTCTCAGGCCATAGTTTCCCGATGTGTTGGCGGGAGCCAATGAGAAAGTGCCTGTCCAACTACTGGGGCTCCACAGATATCCATTGGCGTGACGTCAGATGAGGTTTCCCTTTGAGAGGATATTGGTTACCTGGTGTCACCATAGTAATTTTTGTTCATATGTTCAGAGTTTTTATTTATGGTATCTGTTAAGCACTTACTATATGCCAGGCATTGTACTAAGCACTGGAGCAGATACCAGCATGTTGGGTTGGACACAGTTCCTGTCCCACTTGGGGCTCCCAGTCTCGATCCCCATTTTACAGATGAGGTAACTGAGGCACAGAGAAGTGAAATGACTCACCCAAGGTCACACAGAAGACAAGTGGTGGAGCTTGGATTGGAACCCACGACCTTTTGACTCCGAGCCCTGTGCTGTATCCACTACGTCATACCAGCAGAGTTGTCACATGGCTACTTCTTTCAGAATCTCTGTAAATTCCTCGAAGTTCTGTTCTACAGAAGAAGAGGACAAAAAGAGTAAAAACTCAGATTTTATAACATAACTTTCTGAATATTATTTTAAAAGCAATTCTATCTAACAATGGCCAGTCATTTAGCCTGTTATGCCAGAGCTAGGATTAATCTTGCCTAAGTTCTTAGACAAACAAAATAAAAAGCTGACTACTTGGCAAGATGTACAATAAACTTTAGATTATTCAGGGTCTGATTATCTAGTTAGCATATCCGGGATCTTTGCTTCTACTTGCTCTTACTTCCTGTCTTTTGAAATTTTTTTTTTCTTCACCATTGGTTAACACCTCCAACCCAGGGTGCGGAAGAATTGAAATGAGAAACTGTCAGCTTTCTCTTTGTTAGCAGATCTGGAAGAAACTTGGAGGAGAGGAATTTGAAGTGAGACACATTTGAGGATTATTAATGAGGCCAATCATGGACCATAGGTAGACAGGTCACCTATGTTTGTCCTTGGCCATTGGATCTCACGGTCTTGTCTTGCTGGCCTCTGCTGTTTCTCATTTCCCTCATTTAGCTTTCCAAAGGCTCTCAATCAATAAAAATAATGGCCCTGCAACGTAAACGTATGTGGCGGGGGGAAGGGAGGAAGGAGTTCCAAGCCAGAGGGAAGATGTGGGAAAGGGGTTGTTGAGATGAAGTCACAGTGAATAAGCTGGTACCAAAGGAGTGACATGTAGGAAATCATCAAGGTAAGGTAGGGGGCCGATTGCCTTAAAAGTGATGGTGAAGAGTTTCTGTTTGATGTGGAGGTGGATGGGATACCACTGGAGGTTTTTGAGGAATGGGGAGACATGGATGGAACATTTTCTTAGAAAAATGATCTAGGTGGCAGGGTAAAGTATGGACTGGAGTGGGGAGAGGTAAGAGGTAGGGATGACAGGGAGGATGCCAATACTGTAGACAAGGTGGGGAATAAGTGTGTGGGTCAGCATAGTTTGGCAAAGAAAGAGATGTTGGGATATCAGACTTCTGGTTGAAATTCAACTTGGGAATTAAATCTTCCAGGGGCACTTCCTTCTCGCTTTCTTCTAGCAACTTGTGGGAGGCAAGGGCTGTGACCTGCCAGGAGAGCCCAGTTTTGGGAGCTGAACCCCTGTGTTCTCAGGCCGGCATGCACCTACTGATCACCTCTGCCCATCCACGAAGCATGGCAGTGTCAGAAATTTTGAATTAATGTCTAAATAGGTTAAGCAATCAATAGTATTTATTGAGTGCTTACTGTGTGCAGAGCACCGTACTAAAGTGCCTGAGAGAATATAGTGTAACAGAGTTGGGAGACATGTTTCCTGCCCACAGTGAGCTTACAGTCTAAAGGAAATCCTCTTTATCTTGGTCAGAGACAAGAATTCACAAATAAATCGAGATTTCAAGAATCTCCATTTCAAAAATCTCGATTTGCCTGGGTTCTGAGGACCATCCCCCTTCCAGGAGTTTAGGATTAATCAGGTTCTTATCTGACCTGTGAAAGTTACCGAGGGGCTGAAAGTATTCAAAGCCCTACCCAGTATCAGAGTTACAGAGGACACAGGTTAGGTCTGGGTTGTTGAATCCACCCTGGAGGTGAAGTGGGGAGAGGGATGTGTAAGTGAAGTGGGATGTGTAAACGGAAAAAAAAGAGGTTAGGAAACTCCAAAAGACCCCTCTCTACATATAAAATGGGAGCCAGATTAAAATTTTCCCATCTTCCACCTGATATTGATCTAGTTGGGGATCCAATATCTAATTGTGACTTGGAGGGACGAATCCCTGCATCTTCTGGGAATTGACAGCATTCCTAGAAGTCACCTGATATAGTGAGCTCTCATCTTTTTAAAGATGCTGTATTTGAGGTCCATTTGAATTTTGGCTTTTGTCTCTTTGAAAAATCAATTCTTACTAAAGGATGACTTTTTTCCAAGAACTGCATTTTCTGAGGTGGAGGAGAGAGCAAGTCTGGTCAGTTGACCTAGGTTATTGATCAGATTTCTGGGCTTTTGAGTTGGCATATGCAGTTTTGTGGATCTGTGCATCTGTAATTCCCACTGCTTCTTCCTCCCATGACACATTTTCATGTTTTTTTCCCTTTTCTCTCTATGTGTATGTGCACATACGCGTACCTCTCTCCTCCCCAACCCCATTCCCAAATGTACTCCATAAAAGCGGAATCTGTTGCATCAGGCATATTTTGTGTGGCCTAATTACCTGAAATAATCCCAGTCACATGAATTCTCATTTTAGGCTTTCCCTCTTTAATTGTTGTGGGTCTGGCATTTAAATGCATTTACAGTAGTCTTCTTTTATAGTCTAAATAATAAGTGGATTAAGAAGATGAACTTCGGTTAAAAGACTTATAAATTAAACCCCATTAACTATCAACAACTTGTTCTTTAGGGGACAAGAGGGACTACTATGTAGCACCAGAGATGTTTGCTCTAATATTTTCCTTTTTAAAAAGTATGACAAATTAAATCATTTGCTTTTCTTGAAAGTCTACTCTACACATAGTACTAGAGTAAATGCTTAGTAGCATATATGGCAGTAGAAGACAGGTCCTTCCCTCAAGATGCTTTCAGTCTAATGGGAAATCAGTGTATTAGCACCATGGGAAACTTAAGTATGAAAAAATAGAATCACAAATTGTGGGAAAAGGCAAACTAGTAATGTAAATATAGGACAGACCTTCTGCAGTGCATATTTTTCTTAACGTTGGTTTGTTGTTTATAGTTCAAATCAACAATCAAAAGGTCAGCATTGTGCTCCTAGTTAATTGTTCTCTTTTAAATCAAATCAGTAAATCTGCTCCTAAATTTATTTGTAGACTCGCCAAAAATTACAAAATTTCTATACCAAAAACTGTACTGTTCGTTTTTGGTCACATTTGGGGGTTTTAATTTCTTGTCTGTGAGCCATAGTGTTCATCTGGTTACTTTTAGTTCTTCTCCTTCTTCATCTGTGTAAGATTTCATTTGTTTTGTTAAGAGCAGTGATCTTCAGATTTTTCGGGCTGAGAATCACTCTGGTGGGGACAAAAATCCTAACCAGGAATGGCAAGGGGGAGGGAAGAGTGTGGGGGTTGGGAGTTGTCTCCCCTTCCACATCTAATAATGCGGCTTCCCAGCAACCAGCCTCTCTCTTGACAATGCCATTTTTAGAATGGGAGTGTGGGGCAGCAGCATCGCACTAAAAATAGAGTTGGAAATGCCTGGCAGCGCACTCCAGCTCAGGGGAGAGGCTGGGCGCTCGGGAGTCAACATGGCCAGAGTTTGAGAAACACTGTTAGAGGAGCCAAAGTGCACAGTTTGAGGTACTAAACCCAGTAAGGCAATCAGTCAGTGTTGATTAGACCAGGCTGTCCCCATCTAGACCGTAAGCTGGTTGTAGGCAGGGAATGTGTCTAGTGATTCTGTTGTACTGTACTCTCCCAAAGCGCTTAGTACAGTGTTTTACACACAGTAAGTGCTCAGCCCGCATACTCTGCCCCTCTGCCACTAACCTTCTCACTGTGCCTGGTTCTCCGCTCAGCCCGCATACTCCGCTCCTCTGCCACTAACCTCCTCACTGTGCCTCATTCTCGCCTGTCCCTCCGTCGACCTCTGGCCTGGAATGCCCTCCCTCATCTCCGCCAGACTCGCTTCCCCTCTTCAAAGCCCTACTGAGAGCTCACCTCCTCCAGGACGCCTTCCTTTCCCTCTGCTCCTCCTCCCCTCCCCATTGCCCCCACTCCCTCCCTCTAGTCTACCCTATTCCCCTCCCCACAGCACTTGTGTTTATTTGTACATATTTATCATTCTATTTATTTTATTAATGATGTGTGCGTATCTATGATTCTATCTAATTTGATGGTATTGATGCCTGTCTACTTGTTTTGTTGTCTGTCTCCCCCTTCTAGACTGTGAGCCCGTTGTTGGGTAGGAATTATCTCTATCTGTTGCCGAATTCTACTTTCCAAGCTCTTAGTACAGTGCTCTGCACACAGTAAGTGCTCAATAAATGCGACTGAATAAATGAATGAATAAATATGATTGAAGATTTCTCTCCTGAGAACAGGGAGAATGGATGACAGCGGTGCTCCCCCGTCCACCAACTAGCCCTTGGCTCTTAACACTCTCCCTCTAACCCAGAGAACCTAGCTTATGCCTTTTTTAACCATGTGGTTAGGAAGCTGCAGTTCTTTTGCCAAGAATGGTGATGGCAGAGCTTCACCATCCACAAATTTGCCCCTCACCTAGCAACTTTGTCCTCCTGCACCAAACAATTAAGAAGCTGACAAATGGTTTCAGTGGTTTCCCGATACTGTGACCAGTGGCTTGAAAACTTTGGATGGTGAGCAAGATGCCACCCTTCCTGGTGTCAGGCTAGTTCGAAATGTGTGTTTGCCAGCAGTAACCTGGTGATGGGAAGCATCAGACTCACTGGTGTTAGATCATTCGAATAGAAATATTTCACCGATATCTTGTTCTCCTAAAACCCAAGTCTATATTCTTGAAGAACTTTGCATTAAGGAAGATTCACACCTTCATTAGTGTTGTGGGCATATGCCCAGCTCTTTCTTCTGACGTTGCATCATGTTTTATCCAGACAGATCCATGTTGGAAGGAGACTCCTTAATTCACTGTCAGTGGTCTATCCAAATTGCGTAATACAAACCTACATGTGCTTTTGAAATATTGGATGTACTTTTCCTTAGGCCAGCGTTTTCAAACGTTTTAGAAATCGTACCTTGAAAATCAATGAATCAATCAGTTGTATTTATTGAGTGCTTACTGTGTGCAGAGCACTGTACTAAGCACTTGGGAGAGTACAGTACAACAGAGTTGCTAGTTACATTCCCTGCCCACAGTGAGCTTAATAGTCTAGAGGGGGAGACAGACATTACTAGTAATAAATAAATTACAGCTGTGTACATAAGTGCTGTGGGGCTGCTGAGGGTGAGGTGAATACCAAGTGCCCAGAGATACAGATCCAAATAAAAGGTTCTAATCCAGTCCCCCATCATTCATCCCCACAACTCATATTTGTATGTAACTGTAACAGGAGAGACTACCATAAAGGCTATACCCACTATAATACTTTAAAATATTCCTAGGATTTCAATCGCCTCTACCGTAGGGAATTAGAACTTTCTTTCTTGGGCTGTTGATGCTTATCTTTTAAAAATAAACTGATTTGTAGCTGAGTTGGTTGGAGTTTGGATTCTACATATATGTATTAATAATGATATTAAGCACTCTACCATGTACCAAGCTGTGCTAAGCGCTGGGGTCAGTTAAAAGCAAAATCAGAGTCAGCTCCCCTACCTCGTGGGGACCACCATCTAAGAAGTCAGGAGAGCAGATATACCTTCTCCTGATTTTTAAAATGAGGAAAGCAAGTCACATTAAGTGACTTGCTCCCTCAGCGGGCTATTGGCTGAGCTGGAACTAGAACCCACGTCTCATGGCTCCCAGATAGACACTAGCAAAATGCTCCCAAAAACATTGTGCAAAAGAATGTACTGCTTGGCCTAGTGGAAAGAACATGGACTTGGAGTGAGAGGACCTAGGTCCTAGCACTTGCTCCATCATTTACCTGGTGTATGACCCTTGGGTAAGTCACTTTGCTTCTCTGGGCCTCAGTTTCCTTATCTGTAAAATGTCATATCCGGTTTCTTGAACAGTTTCATCAGCATTGCTCATGAGGCCTCCTTAACATTAAATGGCAAGACACGATCACCAAGAGCAAGGTGGAACAGTGTTTGTTGCAACACAACGACTCAGAATTAGGTCTGTGGGATGGAGAGTTGTCAGATGAGATGCTAAAAGAAATGCTGCTGGCTAATGGGGCGGGGCGGGGGGAGACAGATGAATCTGAATGACAGACAGACAGACAGACCTGGGTTGCCTCAGTTTGGAGAGGCGTTGGGCAGATTGAGAGACTGCCCCTGAGCTGCAACGGTAACAGGCCCTGCAAATATTGACTTCAGTTGCAAGTTAAAAGGTAGTCTGTCAAGGTACACAGAGGTAGAAGCTCTTGACCCTTCCAGCTGCACCAGCAAGCCTTTTGTATATGCTCATTTGTATATATTTTTATTACCATATTTATTTTGTTAATGAGGTGTACATCCCCTTGATTCTATTTATCGTGATTAAGTTGTCTTGTTCTTTGTCCGTATGTCTCCCCCGATTAGACTGTGAGCCCGTCAGTGGGCAGGGATTGTCTCTATCTGTTGCCTAATTGTACATTCCAAGTGCTTAGTACAGTGCCCTGCACATAGTAAGCACTCAATAAATACTATTCATTCAATAGTATTTATTGAGCGCTTACTATGTGCAGGGCACTGTACTAAGCACTTGGGATGAACAAGTCGGCAACAGAGACAGTCCCTGCCGTTTGACGGGCTTACAGTCTAATCGGGGGAGACGGACAGACAAGAACGATGGCAATAAATAGAGTCAAGGGGAAGAACATCTCGTAAAAACAATGGCAACTAAATAGAATCAAGGCGATGTACAATTCATTAACAAAATAAATAGGGTAACGAAAATGTATACAGTTGAGCGGACGAGTACAGTGCTGTGGGGATGGGAAGGGAGAGGTGGAGGAGCAGAGGGAAAAGGGGAAAAAGAGGGTTAAGCTGCGGAGAGGTAAAGGGGGGATGGCAGAGGGAGTAGAGGGAGAAGAGGAGCTCAGTCTGGGAACGCCTCTTGGAGGAGGTGAGTTTTAAGTAGGGTTTTGAAGAGGGAAAGAGGGAAAGAGGGTTTTGAAGAGGGAAAGAGAATCAGTTTGGCGGAGGTGAGGAGGGAGGGCGTCCCAGGACCGCGGGAGGACATGACCCAGGGGTCGACGGTGGGATAGGCGAGACCGAGGGACGGTGAGGAGGTGGGCGGCAGAGGAGCGGAGCGTGCGGGGTGGGTGGTAGAAAGAGAGAAGGGAGGAGAGGTAGGAAGGGGCAAGGTGATGGAGAGCCTTGAAGCCTAGAGTGAGGAGTTTTTGTTTGGAGTGGAGGTTGATAGGCAACCACTGGAGTCGTTTAAGAAGGGGAGTGACATGCCCAGATCGTTTCTGCAGGAAGATGAGCCGGGCAGCGGAGTGAAGAATAGACCGGAGCGGGGCGAGAGAGGAGGAAGGGAGGTCAGAGAGAAGGCTGACACAATAGTCTAGCCGGGATATAACGAGAGCCCGTAACAGTAAGGTAGCCGTTTGGGTGGAGAGGAAAGGGCGGATCTTGGCGATATCGTAGCGGTAAAACCGGCAGGTCTCGGTAACGGATAGGATGCGTGGGGTGAACGAGAGAGACGAGTCAAGGATGACACCGAGATCGCGGGCCCGAGAGACGGGAAGGACAGTCGTGCCATCCACGGTGGTAGAGAAGTCTGGGAGAGGACCGGGTTTGGGAGCGAAGATGAGGAGCTCAGTCTTGCTCATGTTGAGTTTTAGGTGGCGGGCCGACATCCAGGTGGAGACATCCTGGAGGCAGGAGGAGATGCGAGCCTGAAGGGAGGGGGAGAGGACAGGGGCGGAGATGTAGATCTGCGTGTCATCTGCGTAGAGATGGTAGTCAAAGCCGTGAGAGCGAATGAGTTCACCGAGGGAGTGAGTGTAAATGGAGAACAGAAGAGGGCCAAGAACTGACCCTTGAGGAACTCCAACAGTTAAAGGATGGGAGGGGGAGGAGGCTCCGGCGAAGGAGACCGAGAATGACCGGCCAGAGAGGTAAGAGGAGAACCGGGAGAGGACAGAGTCCGTGAAACCAAGGTGAGATAAGGTATGGAGGAGGAGGGGATGGTCGACAGTGTCAAAGGCAGCAGAGAGGTCAAGGAGGATTAGAATGGAGTAGGAGCCATTGGATTTGGCAAGAAGGAGGTCATGGGTGACCTTAGAGAGAGCAGTCTCGGTAGAGTGGAGGGGACGGAAGCCAGATTGGAGGGGGTCTAGGAGAGAATGGGAGTTAAGGAATTCTAAGCATAATGAAAGCCCGAAGAGCAGCCATTATTAATGATGTCTCTGAACATGCAAGAACAATTACGAATACCTCCATAGCAATTCTCTTAAGCTGCCCAGGAGGGGGGCTGTACCGTGATCGTTCTGGGCCGTGCAGCAAGAAGTTTAGGGCCACCGAACCATTGTGGGAGACCGCAATGAAACAGCAGCATTGTGGGAGAAGCAGCGTGGCTCAGTGGAAAGAGCACGGGCTTTGGAGTCAGAGGTCATGAGTTCGAATGCCAGCTCTGCCACTTGTCAGCTGTGTGACTGTGGGCAAGTCACTTCACTTCTCTGTGCCTTAGTTCCCTCATCTGTAAACTGGGGATTAAGACTGTGAGCCCCACGTGGGACAACCTGATTCCCCTGTGTCTACCCCAGCGCTTAGAACAGTGCTCTGCAAATAGGAAGCGCTTAACAAATACCAACATTATTATCTCCCAGCAGTACCGTCCTGCACCTTCCTCTGTCCATTCTAATCCATTCCCTTGCCCCCATCCCCTTATCCAAGTCAGGTAAGCCATGAAACCTGGAGGTAATGAGATCTTTATGTTGGCTCAGTGAATAAAAAAGTTAGGGAGCATTTCCTCCCTAGGCATTGACAACTCAAGTAGACATCCCAGGGTTACCACTCTTTCCTTTGCTCTTGTTTCTGCTTTTGGGCTGCCATCGCTCTGTGCCTCTGGCCACTATTCCTTTGGGTGTCAAGGGGAGTCATGGGGTTCAGACTTCAACCTGAGCCCCCTAGATTTTCTTTTCTACTGGGCATTTGTTGCCAGGGAGGATCAAAAGCCGAGTTAGGATGGATATATTTTAAAACAAAAGGGCTTTTAAGCACTTTTAATGTTTTCTATAACAGTTGCTGGAAGCCATAACAAAAAAAGATGAAAATATCTAGAGAGTCTTGAAAAATTGGGCCAGGATAAACTGAAAAGATGTTCTCTTGAGGCAAGAGTCATTTAATCCTCTCTGGGTTTACAGTTATCTATAAGTGAGGCCATTACTGAGTGCAGTTATCAGCTATCAGGAGTAGTGTAAAAGGGGGCATGCTTGTATGTATTCCTGACGTAGGTTTCTCTTCTGCACGTCCACTTACATCAAATTTTCCACTGCTGAACAAAACACTGAATACACGTAGGTAATTTGGCTCATCAAACTCCCCCACACCACCCATCGCTAATTCTCCCCTGCCTCCAACTCTCAGTTCCAGACCGTTGACCTATTTTGCAGTTGCCAGGCTGAAGTATGTCTTCCTTTGTCACTGAGATCAGTTAACCACTATTTGGAACCAGTCCCTGAAGCTGGGTTTTCGTGTCGATCCATTTTCCTTCTACAATATCGATTCAGCTCGTTTGGAGATTGTGCCATGGAGTCGCCTGTTGGAAATGCGGGATGAGGTCCTGGGACCTCGGGTCCAGAAATCCTCTCTCATCTCTGCTGGTCGTGATCCCAATGAGGAAAGGAGTGCTCTGACTGGATAGGCAGGTAGAGGTGCAGCACAATACAAAATGAGCGTGTGGTCTTGGTCCATGATAGGTATCTATAGGCCGACTCCATGTGGGCAGGCAATGGGCCTACCGACTGTTGCATTGTACTCTCCCGAGCACTTAGTACAGTATTGGTGAGCGCTCAATAAATACTGTTGATTGAATTCTCATCACGGAGCAGAGCCCTTTCCACTGGATCAATAGCAGAGTTGCTTAGTTATAGTGTAATACAGCCAATTTTTGATCAGTGTCTTAGGGGATGGAATTACATGTATAATTGAAATCTTCAATCTCCAAATGGGCTATTGAATGCCAGGCAATTATGGCAGGGAATGCAATCCCGGTATCCCTTCCTTTTGTTGAGGGCGGGAAGAGTGGAGAGGATGACTGTGCCACGTGAGGTGGGAAAGCTGCCGTGAAATAATGGGCTCAGGTAAACTCTGCTTTCAGCACTTCCTCCCCTGGCCTGGATAACTACATAGCTGTCCATGGGCAGTGGCAAAAATAAATTCTGGGGTCACTTTCTCAGGACAGAGGGTAATCAAAATGCTGTTTGTATCTACACTTTATTGCACAGAGTCCACTGATCCCCAGTGAGAAAACATGGGCCTAGAGAGGATGTAATCAGGATTCTGTCTCAGGCCCCAAAATAATAATAATGATGGTATTTAAGTGCTTACTGTGTGTCAGGCAATGTACTAAGCGCTGGGGTGGATACAAGCAAATCGAGTTGGATACAGTCCCTGTCCCATGTGGGGCTCACAGTCTTAGTTTCCATTTTACAGATGATGTAACTGAGGCACAGAGAAGTGAAGTGATTTGCCCAAGGTCACACAGCAGACAAGTGGCTTAGCCAGGATTAGAACCCATCACCTTCTGACTCCCAGTTCCATGGTCTGTCTACTACCCCATGCTGCTTTGTGCCTAGGCACGATCTGGTTTTGTTCTTCATTCACTACTGGACCTTTTTCCTTTCTCTCCAGTGTCTGTAGGAAAGACAGATGGATAAGAAGATTTGGATAATCACTCCCTGAATGGTCACGAGTTAAACATGTATGGAAATGAATGGCGTTATTAACTCTGCAGTGCTGTTTAGTGATGCTGCCTGAGACTTCCATGGTTAGGATCTGCCTTGGACAGGATGATTTGAGAGTCTCAGGAAGGCAGAGTGGAAAGCATTTTCCACTTAGTGGTTTAGGCACAGCTTGGGGGATCTTCCTCATGAACTTCCCATATCAAGTTCCCTCCCTTATGGAAAGCACTGCAGCCTTCCTATTGTTATCTAGATGGCACGATGATTTCACTCTGCCTGAATGGTAGCTTTTGGATGGGTTGCGACACAGTTAGCAGCAGGGTTCTCTCCACAAAAATTCCTTCTCTCTGAAGTTTAGAAACAGTACTGTTGGACCAGAATTTTAAAATGAAATTATTTTGGAACCTGGGCAGGAAACGTGCCTGCTAATTCTGCTCTCCTGAATGCCGAGTACAGTGTTCTGCACACAGTTAGATTGCAGTAAATACCATTGATTAATACCTCCTAAAACGCAGGGACCAGAATGGCATTGTTGTAATTTCGGGGGGTGGGAGTTCCATATTTTTATTCAGTGACAAATTCAGCTTCACATTAGGAATTTTGAGTGCTGTTCTTATTTGTGATTCATGAATCACAAGCATGAATCATATTTTCATGATTGTAAATATAAACTAGGCTAAGGAAATGTCTGTCTTTACATTGAAGGGGTTAATGAAGCCGTTCTTTGGAATGCAAATGGCTAATTGACTGAATTTCCATTTCTCCTTTATAAAGAGGGATAGAAGTTGTGTTTTCCTCATTCTGTGATACTGTAATATTTGTCCCATTTTTGTTTTAATTACCTTTTTTCATGGTATTTGTTAAACAGTGCTAGGCACTAAACGATGTCACATTCCCTGTCCCCCATAGGATGCACAGTCTTAATCCCCATTTTACAGATGAGGTACCTGAGGTCCAGCAAAATTAAGTGACTTGCCCAAGGTCACCCAGCAGACAAGTGGTGGAGCTGCGATTAGAATGTAGATCTTTCTGTCAAGCAGGCAACACTGCTTCTCTTGTGAGAATATACTGAGTTCTCCGGTGATGTGTGTTTTTCATCAGTCATTTTGGATAGAACACTGTTAGGGAATGTTCCTCCGACAGCACCCGTCAGTCTTGGATAGAGCACAATATTTTGTGGTAAGGAGCAGTTGGGCACATGCATGTTTTCTTAATGGAGGGTTCTCAAAGAGTGTAATCTTTGTGTTACAGGAGAACGGAATGTATTTTCCAGTTCTCTATTAAGTCTGATGTGACTGATGCTGAGAAATTGGGATTTCATCCCCTGTAGGAGAGTGATGAGTTTTTCACGAGAACAGCCTCCTACAGCCCGGCGGGCACACTTCACTCCTCTAGCTCCAGCTTACTCCTTGTGCCTCGGTCTCGTCTATCTTGCCATCGACCCCTTGCCCATGTCCACTCTGTGGCCTCCCTCCCTCTCCATATATGCCAGACCCCCAATAAGGTCACATCTCCAAGAGGTCTTCCCCGATTAAGCCCTCTCTTCCCCGGCTCCCTTCTGCATCGTTTGTGCCCTTTGGATCTGGGACCTTTGGGCATTTGATATTCGCCCCACCCTCAGCCCCACAGCACTTATGTACATAGCTTTAAATAGTGTGTTATAAATTACTTATATTAATACCTGTCTCCCCCTCGGGACTGTAAATTCGTTGTCTACGGTGAACGTGTCTGTTAACTCTGTTGTATTACTCCCCCTCAAGTTCTTAGTACAGTGCTCAGCACCTAGTAAGCACCCATTAAATACCACTGATTGATTGAAATGCCATTGATTAAGTGGCGTTGAAGGGGGAGGGGTGAGGAGAACTCAGTTCCCCTTTCCTTCCTCTAGAATCTCAAAATCAGAGGGATCTTGCTGACCACCCTACCTCCTGTCTCTCTCCACTCCAGTCCATCATTCACTTTTTTGCCTGGATCATGTTTCCCCACTCCTCAAGAACCTCCAGTGTTTGTGCATCCACCTTTGCATCAAACAGAAACTTCTTAGTGTCGGTTTACCGTGGCTTTCTTACCATAGGCTGTAGCAGAGCAGTCCAGAGGCCAACAGACACAACCGTCCCAATTTCCATATGTTTGTGTGTTATTGTTAATAGTTGTGGTATTTAAGAGTGTACTGGGTGCCAAGCAGTGTACTAAGTGCTGGGATAGATACAAGATAAAAATCAGGTCATACACAGTCCCTGTCCTTCATGGGGCCCCCGGTCTGATGGGAGGCAGGGGAAACAGGTCTTGAACCCCCATTTTACAAATGAGGGAACTGAGGCACAGAGAAGTTGTGACTTACCCACGTTTACACAGCAGGCCAGTAATGTTGCTAAGATTGGAACCTATGTTCCTCGATTCCCAGGCCTGTGCTCTTTCCTCTAGGCCACATTGATTCCCTCCACACCCAGAGTAGGGTGACTGGGGAGAGAGAAGGCTTCTCACAAATCTCTGCAGGCCATAGCAGTCTGGAACTTTTCCCACTTGGCAGTGGTGGAAATTATATCAATCAATATGTTTATAAAGGACCTATTGCGAGCATAGTGTTATATTGAGTGTTGGGGAGAGTACAGTGAAAGAAAGAAGGCTCCCTTCCCAGGAGGAACTTTCAGACTTGTGGGGACCAGCGTAAAATAGAAGGAAGAAGTGCTCAAGTAGGATCGTATGTAAAATAAGTATTGAGTGCAAAGGTGTTAATGGTAATACAGAAGTGTTGAGATGAAATTGAAATTAAATGACATCTCCTCCTTCCTGTTCCATTATTGGGGTCCCCCCCCTTTTTTTTCCCTTTTATGAACTTCTTAGCACAAATGCATAGACTAGAGACCATAAGTCAGTCAAAAAGACGTAGGAAGCCCAAATTTTAGCTTTTTGGTGGTTGGAATTGACTGTTGGTACTCTTTGGTTGCCAGCTGGTCAGGTTGTGGCAATTAACCTAGAAAAATTTATCAGTAGACAATTCATTTTCATTATATAACAAATCAGGGTACTTCTTGGAGTTTTGAGCCAATGTGACAGAAATGCCACAAAAAAATACTTCTTGCACCTCTTTGATCCCTTGCAGTGTACTGTCAGGACCTATGTTAGGCCTAAGATTTTTTCCAGAAGTTCGTTACCCAGGAGGCAGGATTGATTTAATTTGATTCCTAGTAGTCTCTTTCACCAGTAGAGCAATGGTGTCTTTCTTCCCCCATCTTGATCACTTTGTGGCAGATGAAATTTGTTTTCTTGGAAAAAGGCTAGACTTACTGTTGGAACGATATCTTTTTTCCACAGGGTGAAGAGCATCTCTCTCCTAAAATGATCATCTTATCCTTGTGAGCTCTGAAGTGTTCAAATATAATTTTGGCTTATGCAGGTCTTCAATAGTATTTATTGAGCACTTACTATGTACGGAGCACTGTACTAAGCGCTTGAGGTCTTGGAGGCCAAAGGCCAAGGGTTCCTGATGAGTTGTGCACTCGACATGAAATTTCTCAATAGCAGGTTAATGGTGCACAGGCATTTCTTAAGGAGGTACTGGCCCCTAAGTTAATATGGTAGAGAAGCAATTTGTCCTGGGAATTATGCCAGATTTGCACCAAATGATGGGCTGTACCAGTTATTCATTCATTCATTCACTTCATTCAATTGTATTTATTGAACGCTTTCTGTGTGCAGAGCAATGTGTTGAGTGCTTGGGAAAGTACAGTAAAGGGAGTCAGTCATGGCCCAAAAGGAGCAAACAATCTAGTGAGGGGGAAACAGACATCAGTACAAATAAACAGGCATCAATATAAATAAATAAAATAACAGTTATATACTTAAGTACCGAGGGACGTGGAGGGGGGAAGAGAAAAGGGAGCAAGTCAGAGCGATGCAGAAGGGAGTGGGAGATGAGGAAAAGTGGGGTGTAGTCTGGGAAGACCTCTTGGAGAAGATGTGCCTTCAGTGAGGCTTCGAAGGGTATCAGTTACAATTACAGGAGGCAAAATAATACTTAAATCGGTTCATTAGTTTGGAACGAGGAGATAAAATCTGAAGTGGATTATTTGCTGGCTTCTGAGTTCTCATAGTTTGTAATTGTCTTTTTTGGCTTCTGAAATCCTCAAAAGTTTGTCTCATGCATACCCTCTACATTTCAGTGGAACAGGTTTTTGTTTTTTTTTGAATCAGTGATTCCAGCACATTTAGCTAAAGAAGTATTGAGATTAGGTGTCCCACTAGAAGTAGGGGACAGGGGCCCTGGTGCAGGGCAGTACGCTCTGGACCTCTCCCAGAGACCATCCCCCTCCTTCTTTAGGTGCCGTTAATCACGGTAAGGGATGGGAGTCATGCTAACTGGCATTCACCTTCTTACGCCTGTGGCCTCCTTAAGCAACTTTAAAGGATCTTCCAGGTAGTCAGAGTGTAAGCCACCGAGTTTAGACTATCTAAAGCAATCTTTATAAGTGCTTCTAAGGTCCCACTTTGGGACCCCCCTGGATAGCTGGAGTCCGGTGGTTCAGTAGCTGATCCAGGGGAGGTGATGAACATCCAGATCATCAGGTGTCCAGAAAGTCCAACTGCTGAATGTGTCCCTTTCGCACTGCAGTGCTGTGGGCCCCATTGCGGTTTCACTAGTGTAGTTCCTGAATTAGAAGAAAAAGACTTGAAAACCCTCAAATGGCTCTTTTTCCCTGCTTCCTGTATTCCTGAACTCCAAAGCTTAGGTCCGATTTGTGTAGCCAGGGGGCCTTGTTTAGTTTTGAAGAAAAAGATACCCAGAGTTACTCCCCAAAAGCCTGTTACATGAACTGATCTAGCAGGAGCAGTAGTTGTAGTGGAATTTGTAGCTTGTTTGGAGAATAATTTTGGCTCTCCTAAGTCCCTATATATTTGTCAGATGTATTCACTGCAGTGGTTTTTAGTTGTTGCAATGGTATTTAAACTCTGATTATGTGTCAAACATTGTTTCAAGCTCTGGGGTGGATACAAGCAAATTAGATTGGACATAGTCCCTGTCCTGTCCCTGTAAGACCTTGTAGAGCATATACTCTTAGTGAAGGGACCTAGATGTCAACTCTGTCACATTGTACTCTCCCAAGCAGCTCTGTGCTCTGCTCACAGTAAGTACTTAGTACATGCCACCGATTATGGCGAGCTGTGCTACCTTGGAAAAACAGCGCAAGGCTGACGTTATATGAATTTCTATCATGCTCCCTGTCATTCCTCTTGTTTTAGGAAGTTATGGGTAAGGGTCACTCTTTAACTTTGGTGTGTTCCCAAAGTGGTGCTCTACACACAGTAGGTCTTCATCAAAAACTATTAATACTGCCTATAGGCTATTACCCAGTCACCCAGCTGCTCTACTCCCTTCACTTATTTTCTCTTGCTAAATGTTTTACATTATATTTAGGACAGATAAACCACATGCTTCTAGTCACATTTGAAATCAGGTATTTGCTGCGACCTGCAAAGCCATTCATTTGAATTTAAAGAATTTTAGTATATGCAGGTTCAGTTTCAGAGTTTGATTGCATGGGAGCATATCAGGAGCACCACATTTCTCTAGTTTTGCCCCTCATGTTTTTGTGAGTTTTAGAGCAAACATCATAAGTGTAGAGAAAAGTGCTCTGCACCCAGCAAGCACTCAACTATTGATTAACTTTGTAAAATGTCTTCCAGTGGGATATTTTACATAGTGGTCTTGGTTAGGGCCCTTTTGAGCATTACTGTCACTTCATATATTCTTGTTATTATCTATGAAGGGAATTATGTCTGGGGAGAGGGAAAGAATAGAGTATCGATGGAAGCTCTTCTTTTGATTTTGAGTTTTTACCTCTTGGTATACATCATCAATTATAAGCCCCTCATAGATTTCGAGCCCCTAGAGAGACAGGATCCCTGTCCAATTCCCACTTGTATTCTCTTTCCTAGTAAATAGTACATTACTCTGCACACAGTGAGCACTTAAATACTATGAATACTATGTCAATTGAGAATTAGCTCCATTGAGCCAGCTGTAAGCTCAGCTTTTGAAACAGTGCTGATTTGACAACATAGAAGTTGTTTAGGGTGTTTTTTCTTTATATTTAACTCGAGGTATTCAAAATTATTTGTGGAAAGCATTTAAAGACTAGTTCATGTCATTTTTGCTTGTGCGTGTCCAGCATATTTATTCCCCATTTTTAAAATGAAAATGGTTTGGGAAATATGTGAGGCCTTTTGGATTAGGGAATACAAACTTTCTGATCCTAAATGTGTAAGGGCAGAAAAGTAGGTGGAGGGGACTGGCAGGTAACTTCAGTTACTTTATGTCAAAATACAACATCCCCATGAAACTCAGCAGTGCTGCCACCTAAAATTACATTTTTCAATGCTATTAAACTCCTTAATATGGGAAGTTATTGTAGATCAGTCAGTGATATTTGTTGAGTGCTTATTATGTGCAGAGCACTGTAAACTTGGGAGAGTACAATACATTGGAGTTGGTAAACTACATTCCGTGCCCACAAGGAATTTACAGTCTAAGGGGGTTAGAGACAGACATTTGCATAAATTGCAGCTGTGTACCTTAAGTGCTATGTACCTTAAGTGCTGAAATGAATAGTGCATCTTACATTACTGGTCCTTGATTGTGTTATTTCAGAGCTTGAAATTGTATCCCACAGTCTTAAAAATGTGAGTTTTTTAGTAATTTGTGAAAGGATGCAGATTGCTGGATTATTTTCACTACTGGCAACTTTGCTCCTTAATCTTGAGGTACTTTTTTCCATTTTGTGATGCACATGGAAGCTACGTGGGAAACCCCTTATTTAGGATGAAAACCTGGGGTCTGGCCAGAGCATGATAGAAATGAGGCCAGTGTCCAACTTCACAGCCCATTTTCTTCGGTCAGGCCTGTCTGGACCCAGCTTGCCTTCCAGGACTGAAGTAATTTAGGATACTTGCCACCCTCCTGCGAAGAGTTGCCCTCTTGCCAGCCTGCCCTTTTCTGCTGAACCAGTGAACCCTGGTTTCCCGGAATGCTTACCTGTTGCATGGACTAGAGTGTATGTGTGAGTTATGTTGCCTCTCCAGTGCCGTGTAGGTTAATACTTAGAAATGCTCCTGCATGGGCCTGAAGTGAGCCATCAGGTGGGGAACGTGTTTTCCCCTCCCTTAGCTCGAGCTACTTTTTGGCTGCAGACCTATTGAAGTTTACTTTCTGCAAACCTTGATCACTGTGCTCCTTCTCCACAGTTTTCCCTCATCGATGGGATCCCAGGACTAGAGATGACAACTTTTCATTTTGAGCATTGGGACGGTTAAAAGTAGGTGGGGACTCAAGTGGGGGAGGCGACGATTGGAAGAAGACAGGTTTCAAAGAGTTTTATAGGTCAGAAAACCACCAATCTGGTCTTTCAGTCCCAACTGGAAACCTGACAGAGGCCTGGGATGAGCAAGGCTGAGAATCTTAGCCTGGCTCAGAAAACTGTGGGGGTGGTCATGGAGTGTGCGCCCTTGTTTTATGAGCCAGAAACAGTACTAAGCACTGCGGTAGATTCAAGGTAATTAGGTTGTACACAGACCTTGTCCTACATAGATTTCACAGATTTAATATCCATTCTTATGGATGAGGTAACTGAGGCACAGAGAAGTTAAGTGAATTGCTCAAGGTCACACAGCAGGCAAGTGGCAAAGCTGGGATTAGAACCCAGGTCCTCTGACTCTCAGGCCCGGGCTCTTTTCACTAGGCCACACTGCTTCTTTGCATCAGCTTTTAAGGATGATTTTTTTTTTTAAATAAACCCTCAGATCCTTTGTGAGACAGGAAGATGTAGCCAGTATTCTGTCCTGTTGTCCAGACTGAGGAGGATTACCTGTGATCGCATAGCCAGTAGCGGAGCTAGAATTAGAACTCCTGTCTCCTAATCCCCAGAACAGTGTTCCCTATTATTGTCTAACACATCTGCACTTCAAAGAGATTATTTGAGGGTCCTTCTCATATACTGAGAGAGGAGAGAATTGGGTTGTGCTCCATGTCTGTTGTAAATTTCCCAAGGGCAGAGATACAAACTTCTCTGAATACTGTTTTGAATCTCATTGTGAAGTAAGGTCATAGACCTAAAGGACACGTAATAAATACTCTGTTGTTAATTTGGGAGTAAACAAAATATTACACTTAAGTTAAAAGTCGATGTTGTTTTTGAATTGTTTGGTTTATAACTTTCTTCTTGACTTTTGAAGGACATTTTCATTTCATTTAAGTTTCTAAAAATGCAAAATTTGCACCTCATTTTTACCAAAGATGGAATCTTCACTATTTTTTCATAGCCAATAAAGAGTAAAAATTCAGTATTTCTAACCATGAGGAACTATGTCTCTTGACTCCTTGCAGATCAGGTAAGTAACTTAAAGATTGCATTTCCAGTCTGTAAACTATAAATATTGTCCATCAGTATATCAGCTACTGATTGGAATATTATCTCTTGGAAACCAGTTACATACCAAATTACTACTAAGTGTAAACTGGATTCCAAAGTAAAGAATAATATTTGGTTCCTCTACCATAATCTTTTTGTTGGTTAAGATATTTTAAAGATAGAAAATGAAAAAGCTAATATTTTTCTGTTCGGTTCCTACCCCTGAAGGATTATTAAAAATTCCATCTTGCTAGCATTTTGCCAATGTTGTAAGTGTGCTTTTTGTTAGTCATGGGTTGTTTGTTAGTTTACAGGATTCAGGCACATCCTCTTGATACAGCTGGGTAATGCTTCTCATACATGTGGCTGTGTTGTGAGGTATGCTTTCCCATAGGTCTGTAGACAAGTAGGTTCTATTCCAGAATTAGCCCCAACAGAAAAACCAGATCATATAGGTCCTCCCCTTTGTCCATTCTACTTTCCTTTTCCTAGTGGCTTTCCAATGCCCCCTCCCTCTCCCTTCCCCCATCCCCCTTTCCAACTTCACCTTCCCCTCCGTAACTCTCCCCCAGTCTCTACTCCCCATTCCAGTATTTTTTTATGTTTGAACTTTGATTGTGGCAGGAGCTGATGCTGCTGGTGTGACCACACCTCTTCAACTCACCCTTCCCAACCCCTCTTCCCCTGCTCCAGTCCAACTGTTGATAACGAGCAAGGAATAAGGAGGAAACATGATAGGGCGGTAGGAAGACACGGGCAGTGGCATCCACACCAGCATTGTTACTTCCAAGCACCAAACTCTCCCTGGCCCCTTTCCCATAATGAGGTGGGAAGTTGGAGCTAAAAGTTGGGATGGGTGCTCGGTGCAACCCGACATGCAAACTTGGTGATGGAGGGCTGGTGCTAGGTACCTGAAATAGGGATGGGGAGAATAGTCATTCAGTCATATTTATTGAGCGCTTACCGTGTGCAGAGCACTGTACTAAGCGCTTGGGAGAGTACTATATGACAGTAAACAGACACTAGCTTGCAGTCCAGTGGGAATGGCGGGTTAGACCGACCAGACTTGTGGCCGCGGCAGCTGCGGGAGCTGCATGTGTCCAAAAGACCAAAGCTACTGGAGTTCATGTTGAAGACAAAAGAAGAGGGTGGCACGAATACCATTTGGAAAAGAAGAGATCAGGAAAAGAGTGGAGCAAGAAGCGGAGAGGATAGGGAGGGAATTGATTTACCTGTAGTTATTGACTGTAACATCGGGGACGGAATGTACGCATCCTGTGCCGTCAGCAGTTGCTGCCAGACTTTATTCCCTGTTACAGGAACTGCGAGGTGGCCGTAACTGGGGTATGTCTGTGTAGATACTGTTTGACAGGGATAGTGTTGCTAAAAATATTCCTTTTTAGTGACTAGCAATCTGTCACTATGAATTACCCGTTCATTCGCATGCCCCGCATGCCAGAAAGTTAACAAACGTTTAAAAAGGAAGCACCCTTGTCCCATTACACTTCTTAAATTTAGTGTATGGAAGTTTATAGTGGTAGACTGTATTATTCCTATACTTACTCCATAAGTTGATGTAAACTTGAAGTGCATGATTGAAACTAGCTGGATACTGAAATTGATCTTGTGTTTATTTTTATTCTTTGTGGCTGTGTTATCGGGCCTTTGAATTGCACATTGGATTTTGCAAGTGCTTTACAATCATTATTATTAGCAACAGCATGCAAAGTAAAGTTGGCCCCTTTAGTGATTGAGTTGAATTTTCTAACCCATTGGTTAGTGCACTGAGCCACCCTTTTGTATTTGGCAGACATCTGTAATGCAGTCTACTTTCAGTGATTTAGGGCCTCAGCTTATGCTATGCGCTGTTTTTGGGTAATTTACTATTTATTGGCACTTCTAATGACAGGAGAGATAAGAAATAAGGTGAAACTTCAGTCAGTCAAACATTATTATTTAAGATAGTTTTGCAAAAACATTCAAGAAAGCTAGCTCTGAAAGAGTATTAATAAATTTAAGATGGGTTGCTAGAGTGGGTTATAAAAGCTGTGACCAGATTATTTTCTTTAACTTCCAAACTATGAAACTTACATTCACTTTTTGACAATAGAATCTGATGATCATGGAAGTGTTTAAAATTTATGGTAGTGGAATACTACTTATTAACAGGTCAGGAATGCTGACTTCTTCCACTAACTCATCAGTGTTGTTATTTTGAGTGCATTGCTTGGTGGTTTTACGTACGGTTCACCTAAGCACAAGTTTGGTTACTTCTCCTTTCCCCATCCCTGTTATATTCTATGTAGACATCTTGGCACTCTACTGCTTCCTCCTACCTGTAATTTATTTTGGTGTCTGTCACCCCTGCTAGACTACAAACTCCTTGCCGGTAAGGGTCATTTCTACTATATTGTACTCTTCCCAAGCACTTAATACAGTACTCGTTGCAGAGTAAGCCCTCAGGAATAACTACTGACTGATTTCAGTGTTTGATTATTCGGAGGGTCATGCTTCCTTTTTCCTCATTTTTCCTGTTGCCCCTCTTCTGGGCCTTTCTCTGCTTTTTAGCCCTTTACCAGTGTGAGAAGAGAAAAAAGAAAATAAAATTTAAGGATCAAATCGCTTACTAGCATTATTTTCTGGTTGAAGAAATGGAAGCTATTGTATTAGTTAAATTTTGGTGATTATCCTGTGTCTTCATTCATCAGTCATCATTGGAATACTTACTGTGTGCAGAACACTATACTAAAAGCTTAGGAGAGTACATACAACAGAGTTGGTAGACACATTCTCTACCCACAAAGAGCTTGCAGTCTAGAGGGGGAGACAGACATGAATACAAATTAATAATTTCTACTCTTGTTGCTCTTGTCCTCAATAATTGGCTAGTCGTTAAGTCTTGTGGTAGAATAACTTTATAATTTATGGAGCCCCAGAGAACCCTTGGAGTTGTGAAATCTTTTCCCCTTTGTAATTGATTTATCTATTTGAAATCCCTTTTAGGGAATGGCAGTGTTTTGTTTATGAGGTCTAACAATGTTATATGCTGTTTCTCAGTTAAGTAGTAATAATAATAATAATAATTGTGGTTGTATAAGGAGGTTATCTATCAATTGACAGATATTACTATAGCAGTATCATTCAAGGATACTAGTACTCCTTAAGCCAAAGATCCCTCAACATTTTGCAAACTACAGTAACTATCATCAAGTTAAATATGTTAGACAAAGCTTTTAGTGGCCACGATTGTTTTGTTTAGAGAGCTACAGTTGCAGTGCATTAGATGAACCCCTGGTGCTCTAGTTCTTATCAGTGTTATTTTTCTCTCTCTCCCTGTTTAGGCCGTTTCCTAGAAACATGCTCGGTGGTTTGTCTTGATCTCACAGCCCAGTGAAAACTTCTGTCTTGATAATGTCAAGTTCGGGCTACCCTCCTAACCAAGGACCGTTCAGCACAGAACAGAGTCGTTACACCACTCACTCTGTCCAGTACACTTTTCCCAGTACTCGGCATCAGCAGGTAAGCAGCAGTCACTCTGCACATCATAAATGAGTCTCTCCTGTCTCTCTGTGGAATTGATTTATTCTATTGACCTCTGATTAGAGGGTCCAAAAACTTAGATAAGAATGGGTAATGGGTAATATTCAAAAGGCTAGAATCCTCACCCAAAATACAGATTCATGAACAAAATTGGGCCAGTACCTGTCTGAACCAAATCAAATTTTGTTAGTAAGCCCGCTAACTTTGTGAGTAATTAGTTCCAACTTTGTACCCAGTAGGTGTGCAATAAATGCTTTTGGTGAGGTTGATAGTTCAGATAAACTGCCTTTTTTATGGCATTTGTTAAGCACTTACTATGTGCCAGGCACTTTTCTAAACGCTGGGGCAGATACAAACAAATCAGGTTGGACCTAGTTCGTGCCCCCAGTGGGGCCTACAGCCTTAATCCCCATTTTACAAATGAGGTAATGGAGGCACAGAGAAGTGAAGTGACTTGCCCAATATCTCACAGCAGTCAAATTTTATATTGTACCTAGAAGTAAATAAGTACTGCATTGCATTCTGCTCTGTAGATTGTGTCTGGCCTACCTGTATAAAGGACTTGCTGAGAAAAATATGCCCCCCAAATGCTCTACTTCTCTCTGGGTTGGGCTAACATACAGGGTCCCTAAGTCTCAGCATGGTCAAAATGAAGTAAAGGTAGGCGGTGGGTAGAACCTTGTAATGGGAGAGGATGCAAGCAGCAGAAAGTTGGCCCCTTGTACTCTTTCCTGCTAGGATGATTTGAGTGGTGTTTAAGTCTTATTTAGCCCTTTTTTGTTCCCTGTAATGTGCCCATGGGCGCCCTTCCTCAGTACCCTATATCCTGCTTCATTCCAATCTCAGGTTGCTTGTCTCTCCTAAGAAAGCAGAAAGGTTAATAGTTTCAAGGATGTTTGTTTAACCACTTAAAAACAGTTTAAGGGCCTATCTCTTAGAGAAAAGAGTGCCACCTGCTGAAATTGAAAGCACCTTTCTTCCACCACACCCATCTCACATACCCAAGGACTCTTTGGGGTTTTCAGTCCACATGCTGAGCTGTGTGACTTTGGGCAAGTCATTTCACTTCTCTGAGCCTCAGTTACCTCATCTGTAAAATGGGGATGAAGACTGAGAGTCTCATGTGGGACAACCTGATCACCGTGTATCTCCTGCAGTGCTTAGAATAGTGCTTTGCACTTAGTAAGCGCTTTACAAATACCAAAGCAAAACAAATACCAAATTTTAGCCCTGTTTTGCCTGGGGGAATCGATAGGATCACAGTCTTAAGTGTTAAAAGAAATAAAAGCTCACTGGGCCCCTTCAGTTAAACCTTCTGTCCAAGTATAGGACCTCCTTTTAATCCACTAAATTCCTTTAACAAAAAAAATTGTAATCCATTTCAAAACTACTTTATATTAGTGGATAAACTAGGAATCTTTATGTGCTCAAGTGAGAGTGGGGAGAGGGAAAGAGCACATGCTTTACAAAATAAAATATTCTAGTTTTGCATCTCATTCTGTTCTAGTCCTCTCTACCTCCTTTACATTTAATGTCAGAAAATGCTAAAGGGTGGGTGTGTTTAAATTTCATTGTGACTACACATTCTAGAGGAAAAAAGCCCAAAATGGGCTTGCTCATTAAAGGCATTTTATTCCTTTATACATTTTTATTTTTGAAAATAGATACTTAGCCTAGGTTGGTCCTTTTGGTGAAAGTCAAGATATCTGACATAATTTGATATAGAAGGAACAGGAAAGAGCATGTGTTACTGGGGGTATCTTTTCTCCTTTTAGTTGAACTCAGTTCACTTTCTGGAGTATTTTACATTGGAACTCCTAGGCTTAGGATAGATTTTCATAAGGAGGATGCCCTCATGTTGAGATCTAGATGAGGAAATTGGCTTAAATAAAAGCAGGAGAGGCTTTGATTTGACAGAAGAAAGAACTTATTGAATGTCAGTATGAAAAAACTTTGTAAAAGGGCTCCAGTGGAAGATGTGGAGCGTCCGATTTGGAGGACAAGAACAGGAATTGTCTATTCTTATCAATGGCGTGTCAGTTTGATGACATTTTAATTCTGGGGGCTATTTTCCTAAAGATTAACATTTTAATTTTAGGAATTCACAGTTCCTGATTATCGTTCCTCTCACCTGGAAGTCAGCCAGGCATCACAGCTTTTGCAGCAGCAGCAGCAACAGCAACAGCAGCAGCAACTTCGAAGACGGCCTTCTTTACTTTCAGAATTTCATCCAGGGTCTGACAGGTAAGGCATCTAAAGCTTTCCAACCTGTGTGTAAATTTCTGTTTATGTGTATCAAGCATATCTATTCATTCTTCAAGCTTATTTTCATGTTTTTGCTTTAAGGAAACAAGGCTTATGAAGTCCAGAGTTTTTCACTGATATAAATTTTCAGCCTGCTTGAGTAATTTGAAATTTCTAAACCTCTACTCCAGCTTCTCTTTCTATCCACATTCCTCCTCTGCCAATCATCAATTTTTGTAGCATTTGACTCTCAAAAAAGAGTCATATCCCTGACAAAGCCCCACATTAAGGAAAACTCCTGCTCCTTGCTTGATGCTGAGCTCATGCCCAAGAGCTTTACTTCTGACATCACGTCCTCCCCAGGCATGTGTTGTGGAAAAATATTCCCTAATTCCCTAACTGTGTTCTATCCAAAATCCTTAGTAAAAGAGTGTGTTATAGAAGAACTGAGTTTACTCTACATAGAGTGGCCAGTGATGGGATTTGTACAAGATGTCACATACAGCATAACCCAGTCATGTCATACAGAACATTTTGGTAGAAGTCTCCCCCAGCTCTAAAGCATTTCTCCAGGTTTATCCCTGTCCCTTCCCTTCTTGCAGAACCACTGCTTTCAGGTCCTTCAAAACAAGGGGGAGGCAGAGGGAGGCTAGGCACCTAAAATAAAAATACCAAACACAGGGGCATCTGGTGCTGTATTTGCAGGACATGGACCTGCTGCAAACTGGACTGTCCAGTAAAAAAGCAGAGGAATGGCCACCTTAACTTCAGCCCTCCCCTTTACTGATTTTTCTTAACCCCTTACCTGCCTCCTCAAGTTTCAGCAAGAACCTTCATGCTTGTGACAGACTATTTTTAAACACAATTTTTGGTCTGACCTATGTTCAGTGCTGTTGTATTTTGAGAAACTGTGACAAGTGAAATTATACAACTACATTAAAGAATCATCACAGTGTGAATATTATCCATCATGTTTCCTAGATTTCACTGGGATAAAATTCATACACTTGAATATTCAACAGAGGGTATTTGTCTTTCTAGGTAAGTAAGAAGCAGCAGAGTTAGTTGGTAGGTTTCAAATGTCTTGACAATAAAATACTTCCAATGTGTTGCAGAAGTTCAAGTAATTGATTTATACTGTGAACCCCTTGTGGGACAAGAACTGTGTTCGATCTGATTATCTTGTATCTTCCCCAATGCTAGGTACGTTCTTTGCATATAGTAGGCACTTAACAAATGCCACTGTTATTTATAGTTTGGCAACAGAGGGGAAAAAACAAAATCTGCATTGCTGGGAGTTTCAAAGACACCTTTATCGTTAACTGAAAAACTGCTAATCTGAAAACCATTTTCTTGAAAATGACCTTAATTAAAAAATGGAAAATAAAGGTGATTGCAGGTGAAAGTCTAACAGACTAATCTGACTCCTATTTTAGATGGCTGTATATTTCATAGCATCCTTGTAAAATACTATTTACCCTTACATTGAAGGAAGGTGAATATCTTTTATGCATTTTTAGGATTTAAATGCCTGAATTATTAGTGAAGATATTAAAAAAAGAAAAGATTAGTAAAATACTCCAACTTTGAAGAAAGGATTCACAGGCCTTAGGTAGATTTACTTGATGTGTGTTGGTAATTTCATATTTCAAGTTTAGCTCATCTGGGGATGCAAAAATAAGAATCCGGTCACCTGAGACCCTTTCCATTTTCTTAGGTTTTTAAAAAAAAGTTTTGAATGCTGACTTGTGTTCACAGCAGTGGGAAGGGTTGCTTCCCCTTAGGTACAGATTAGCAGAGAGAGGTGAAGCTTTGGCGAAGTCATCAAGAATGAACTCTTTTTTGTTCAAGGTTTTGCCTAGCAGCAATTATTAATCTAATGTTTACTATTATTTAGGAGCTCTAGAGTTCCATTTCCTTTTACACTAAGCCTTGCCTGATAGTGGGAATTAACCAGCATATGAGTTTAGTGAGAGCATGAGAGTTCAGGATTTAGGCTTTTGGTATTTTAAGAAGACATTTTAGAAGAGATTATTATTTAAAAAAACAGCTACTTCTCTTGGAAAAATATAGGGAGATTAATATTTACTGAAATTTTGACATAAAAACTGACAAAGTTGTAGTAGCCATGAATCTGAGGCAGGCACCAGGAGAGAGATAACTCAGCCACTATGAGTTGTGTGTGTATTTCAGTAAACAACTGTTAGGAAGTACTTTTCTAAACATTTCAGATATAATACTTAGAGGCCATCTGAAGACTGGGATTATCTTAACTGTCCACAGTCTTGATTTTTAGAAATTAAACTAATCTTTTTTGTATGGATTTTAAAAAAATCTATAGAATTTTAAAAAAGCAACTACTTGGGTATTTCATTTTGAATGTCCTTGCATATCATAGAGACTTCCAGTGTGCCACTTTATCTTCCTCCCTGTTGGAAAATAACTTCTGATTAATATTCTACATGAGCCCTTCAAGGGACAGGGTCTGTGTTTAATTCCTAAAATTGTACTGTTTTCCAGTGCTTAGTAGAGTGCTCTGCACACAGTAAGCGCTTAATACTGTTACTACTATAACTACAGTAGTAAAATGTGGGTTTAATCAAATGATACAATGCCGACCCCATGCTAAATCATAGACGAGGACTCTTGAGACCGGCCAGACTTACTTCAAAAAAAGGGTCGGGGGAAAGGAATGGTGTGTGTGTGTTTGTGTGTTTGTATAAAATTTAGGGGAATAGGGATTTGTGGTGGCACTTTCTCCCCTAAGTTTTTGTGTGACTGTTTCTTTGTCTCCAGTTTCCCTCTCCCCCAACCTTGCCTCTCCATCCCCCAAATGCGAGGAAGGAGTGTGGTTTTTCCCTTTATATTCATCATCGGCCTCTACTGCAAGTCAATCTACTGCAAGACAGTCCTTCTTGGAGGCTGGGAGCCCGTTGTGGGCCGGGATTGTCTCTATTTATTGCTGAATTGCACCTTCTTAGCGCTTGGTAGTGTGTTCTGCACACAGTAAGGGCTCAGTAAATACCAATAAATGAATGAATGAAAGTCTCCAGTGATCACCGTTCAGTACCTCCTCCTGGAAGAGGGCTGCAATAGAAATATTTGAGTAGTCAGACTGCCTTTTAAAGTGCACCCCATTATTAGTAATGTAACTTGAGGGGGTTGGGTTTTTGCAGAGCCCCACTTTAAGGAAAACCTGCATTGTACTCTATGCTCGTATCTAAAGCTTTGTGCGAGCGCACAACCGTTTCTCTGACGTGTCATGCTATATCTAGGCAGACAAATATTGTAGGAAGAATATTCTCTAATTCTGCGATCACATCCTATCCAAAACACACGGTGAAAACACGTTTTGCAAAATTGAATGTATGTCTTTCATTTTGGCGGGAGTGGCATGAGGGGGGATAATTTTACTACTGGGTGAAAAGCGGTCCTTCTGGGTACCCAAATTGTAAGCATAAAAAAAGTTGAGTGCCTAATTTTCAAAACATACCATTTGCAGTTATTTTTATCTTGCTTTAGTAAGGAGGGATGTCAGCCTCCTTGCAAATGTCTTTACAAATCAAGGTAGCAGTTACTTAAAGATTGCGGGTACTGTTATATAAGAGGGATATTGCACATACATTTAAAATTTGTGGTTTTTACATGCTTTTGTGTATTTTAGGCCTCAAGAAAGGAGAACTGGGTATGAACAATTTCATCCAGGACCAACCCAGGTGGATCACGACTCACTGGAACCTAAACGGCCACGTCTGGAGCAGGTTTCTGATTCCCATTTTCAGCGTGTCAGTGCTACTGTTCTGCCATTAGTACACACACTGCCAGAGGGTCTGCGAACATCTGCAGATGTCAAGAAGGTGAATAGTGTCCTCGGTCTGCAAAGCTCACTGCTGCAAATAGCGAAGGTCCAGCGTTTGCCTCGTTGTGCTGTCACTCTCCCATTCCCTGCCACCCATAGATCGTTCAGTCATTCAATCAGTAGTATTTATTGAACACCAACTGTGCAGAGCATCGCATTAAGACCTTGGAGGATGCACTAGAGTAAAGTGACATGACCCCTTTCCCCAGCGGGGGAGTTGACAATCTAACAGATGTGGCAGTTGCTGGGGATGTTGCTATTAGGGTCAAGAGCAAATCCCGTCTAGGAGAAAAGTGACAATTCCTTCTCGGGACTAGAAGCTCCGTGTGGACAGGGACCGTGTCCACCAACTCTGTTGTAGTGTACTCCTTCAAGCTTTTAGTGCAGTGCTCTGCCCTCAGTAAGGACTCAGTAAATACCATGGATTGAATTCAGTTCACAGAACTGGTGCCACATTAGTCCAGATTTTGCATCTTATCATCCAAGTGCTTATTTATCCCACTCAAAAAAAAATTTAAAGGCAAGGAGATCCCACAGTTTGCTTGGGATCTTTTTCCAGTGATGAGTAAACCTTAAAACAGGTCCACCTCGACAATATCTGCGTAAACCAAGCCAAAAATACACTTTGAAATGCCTAAATAATTGAGATGACAGTGGATTTCCCAGATAACTTGCTAGCTCAACGTAACCTTCTTGTAGTTGGGGATATATTCCTTGTTGCTTGAAATAGAAAACTCTCCCCTGCAATTCAAGATCTTTTCTTCTCAGTGGTTCTTCAAGGGTGATAAATCTGAAAGGATATTAACTATTTGTTTTGAACCCTTCATGAGGTTAAGTACGATTAAGTCAATTGTCATTCTTCTCTTTACTTACTCTGAAAAGAGGATTCTCCTAGTTTCCCTGTCTCCCTAGGAGATGGTGTGAATAAGGAAGAGTGGTTGGAGGGAGGCGGAGTGCCCAGAGAGAAGGTGAGACTTCCTGTGCTCTTTTTTTTTTTAATGCACAGGAGTTACATAATTCGGGAGCACGGGAGTGGGGACACACCTTGTCCCCCAAACCTATGCAATAGGAGAAGTCAAGGTTGTTTTTAAATCTATTTTTTTAATCATGCAAGTGTTTGCAACTTCTGATGTCATCATCTTTAAACTTACTGAACGTGTTCCTTTTTATTAATGAGAATAGAAAATAGTAAAATGGTACCATCAGGGTACAAACCCCCTAGAGCACCAGTTACTGTTCCTATAAGTTGATACCAAGCCAGAGCACCTTCTTGACCTCAAAGGTAAAATATTTTTTGAAAAAGTGTAAGGTCACATAGGCTTAATCGTCCTTGGGTCCAAATAGCAAATTACTACTCCATACATTTTTAAAACTGATAAATGTTTAATGTTTTAATCTCACGGCCATCTAAAACTGAGTTCACTCTTTGAGTTAATTCAGAGGAGATTTCTTTTGTTAATGGAACACAAAAGCCTTTTGTCCCAGTGCTTAGAACAGTGCTTGGCACATAGCGCTTAACAAATACCATAATTATTATTATTATCATTATTATTACACCTACTGGATTTATTACCATACCATTTATTAAGGTTGTTTACTCATAAGTCTGTTTGTCCTTGAAAAAATTAGCCCTTCAAGGGACTTCCAAATCTTCCACGCAACAACTAGTTTTCATTCTCTCCCAAGCCCTTTACTAGTGTCTTTATTTTTAGTGCCCCTGGATTCATGGGGGAAATCTCCATTTTGCTTTGGTCCCCACTGATTGATGTTGGAATGAAGTTGCGTGGCAGGCTATGTGAGGGGATTTTCTGGGATCCCAGGATGAGCAAATCCATGAGTAGAAGGAATAAAGTTTTTCCAAATCCAATTCCTGATGCCCACAACTAAGTGCTTTTACTTTTTGGGCTTCACCTCTGGTGACTCCCACATTGCCTTCCTTACCTCGCTGTTCTCGTACTACAACCCAGTCCTACACTACTCTGTGTCTATTTATTTTTTTATTGTAGTCTCCCAAGTGCTTAGTAAAGTGCTGTGCACACAGTAAGCGCTCAGTAAATACAATTGGCTGGCTGGTTGCCACAATTTCGCTCATAACACCAACTTACTGTACCTCGATCTCATCTATCTCGCCACTGCCCCTTGCCTTCCCTCTCCCTTCAATATACGACAGGCCACCAACTCTCCCCACCTTCAAAGCCCTACCAAAATCACATTTCCTCCAAGAGGCCTTCCCCACTCTCCCTCTCTTCCCCTACTCCCTCTCCCTCCGCATCACCTATGCGTTTAGATCTGTATGATCTGCACCTCACCCTCAGCCCCACACTTCTGTACACATTTGTAATTCATTTATATTAATGTCTTTCTTCCTCTCTAGACTGTGAGCTCCCTGTGGGCAGGGAATGTTTCTACCAACTCTGTTCTACTGTAATCTCCCTAGCAATTAGCACAGTGCTCTGCATACAGTAAGCACCCCCATTAATACCACTGATTGATAGATTGATTGAAAGCCTTACTGTGCCTCGATCTCCTCTCTCCTTCCTTTGACTCCTTGCGTACGCCCTCCCAACTGCCTGGAACTTCATCTTCTTTCATATCTGGCACACTCTCCTTATCTTTAGAGTCCTAATAAAATCATATCTCCTCCAGGAAGCCTTCCCTGACTAACCTCTCATCTCCCTATTCTGTTCTCCCGTACTTCCGCAACACCTATATACTTGAGTCCATAATTGCTTACGCACTCCAGTACTCACCCAACCCTTACTCCCACAGCATTTAAGTACTGATTCTTCCCATACCTGTGATGTATTTTAATGTCTATCTCCTCCTCTAGATTGCCTGCTCTGCCTCTGGTCTACTAGCCAGGGGCAATTTTTAGACTCCTCAGTGAAGTGACAATTTTTGGCAGTCTTAAAATATGAATATGTCGGATTTTTTTTTTACCTTAACGTTGCTAATGGGCTGTTTTGGGTAGAAGTGCTACACACACACACACACACACACACACACGTGTAAAATTTTAAGTTTTTAAATTTTGCTTTTCTTCTCGAAGGAGACAGCTTTTGGAGGCAAGCATGAAGCACCATCTTCTCCTGGTCCTGGTCAACCCTGTGGAGATGATCAGAATGCTTCACCATCAAAACTTTCAAAGGAAGAGTTGATACAGAGTATGGATCGTGTAGACCGAGAAATTGCAAAAGTAGAACAACAGATACTTAAACTGAAGAAGAAGCAAGTAAGTTGATTATAATAATTTCATGGTACTGGAGTTAAGCATACCACTGAAGCTGAGTACTGTATTGAAGATATTTTGGCATCATTTTATCTTGAAAAGTGATTGGAAAAATGATCTTCCACTCTTAAAGTGGAAGGTAGCTTACAGTAGGTAATTTCAGACCATTCCCCTATAGAGTTATCTCTGCTCTCTTGATAATAATTATGGTATTTAAGTGCCTACTGTGTACCAAGCACTGTACTAACTGCTGGGGTAGATACAAGATACTCAGGTTGGACACAGTCCCTGTCCCACAGGGGACTCACAGTCTACATAGAGGGAGTAAGACTTAATCCCGATTTTACAGATGAGTAAACCAAGGCACAGGTAAGTAACTTGCCCAAGGTCAGACAGCAGGCAAGTGGATCCCGGATTAGAACCCAGATCCTTTGACTCCAAGGCTCGTCAGTGCTGCTTCTCAACTTGATTAGGTTCTCTGACTCGATTGAGTTTTTCTGTAAATATTAATCGATTGACCTAACCCACAGTTGCTCTGCTGAACTCCATAGCCAGTTGTATTTTGTAACTATGCGAGGGCCTCCCGATTTTAACACGATGATGATAGTCTCCTGTTGAGAGCGATGGATGAGCCTCGACTGTGAGACTTTAGCACCCAGGACATGTGTGAAGGAATTGATTTCTCTGATAGTGGTTGGCACAGCACCATCTGCATTCTCTTATCCCTTCCACTTAGTTTCCTCTTGAGGCCCAGAGTAGGTGGGGAGGCATGCAGCACATTGCAGAGATGTAGAATTTTGATTTCTAGGGTTTTGACCTTTTTATTGTTAAATTTCAAGTATTCTCTTTATGAGAAATTATGATGGATTTGTGATCTTCTGAAGTCCATAATTTTTTCTTGATTTCTCTTAACATTTTGGTTTAAGAAAATCCAGAATCATTTTTGGACTCTTAATAGCCAAACTGCATACGTAACCACATTAAAAAGGATTACCCCATGAAATGGACATTAATATTGTAGGCTTTTCAGCCATCTAATTATTACTCCATAAAATCTTAATTGGCTTTCCTGTTACCATTATGACCATTTAGCCTTTTGTAAATTAAATCTTTATGCAACAAGAGCAGCAAACGGTCGACCTGGAGCATGTTTTATCACTAGTAAGTAATTACTGGTTGGAGTAACATGCTGCAGATGCTTGAATTTTTTTTCCCCTCCCTTCTGTTTCTTAGCAACAGCTTGAAGAAGAAGCTGCTAAACCTCCCGAGCCTGAGAAGCCTGTGTCTCCTCCTCCTGTGGAACAGAAACACCGCAGTATTGTTCAAATTATTTATGATGAGAATCGGGTAAGCCTGTGTTTGGTTTCTGTTGACCGTTGAATGCAATCTTAAAAGTAATACTTAATTTCATACTATGTCATCTTTGGGTGTTGAATACATCTTGTATGAAACTTGCCGTTTTTAAAATACAGAATTTCAAAAATTCAGTTCTTCATGTATATTAAGCAATGCTGAAGTGTTTTTGATGGTGAAAATGACTTTTTTAAACTTCAGATTCAAAGAGTTCCTGTGGTGTAAGTGTGAAAATTAATGTACTGCATCTACACTAGGTTTTTCTGTAACACGTGTTTTCAGTGCATTTTGAAGAGAATATGGTTAGGGAATCAGGGAATGTTCTTCCTACAATGCCTTCTAATAGGATAGAACAGGATGTGATGTAGGGAGAAATGTTTGTTGCATGTGCTTCGTCTTGATCAGGGTGCATTGCACCAAAGCACGAATGTTTCCTTAGCATGAGGTATATTAGGAGCACAGCCCTCATGATTTAGGAGAAACTGAGTGTATGGAGATTTCTGGTGCATATATTTTTGTAAGATTGTAAAATATTTTACCTCTTGACTTCTGTTATTAAGCACATAAATATTGACAAAAAGCCATTCTTTCTAGATGCAGATCAGGAACAACTAGTACACATGAGTTCCATGGTATTCTTATTACAATGGTGAAGCTAAGGGAAAGCTAGTGACTTGTTATTGTGACTGAACTAGTTGAACGATTTAATGTGGCAAAAAACAGGTGCCAACAGCATCGTAATAATTGGGCTTCTCAGGAAATTGAGTAATAATTAAAATGTGTTATCAGTGAGCTTTTTATTTTGGATTTTAGTTTCCCTCTGATTCATGAAGTCCTTTCTATGCTCTTTGAAGAGAACAAACGGATTTAGACAAGTCCAGACCGTTATCAGTCATTTTGATTTTTCACTTTTCACAGTGATCATAGAAAAGATACTGTTTTGTTGTTGCTAAAATGCAGGTGAAAAAGAGGTTATTTTCTTCTCTCAGAAGTTTTTAGTTTTTCACCATAACCAAATTTGACAGGATAAAGTGGTGGCCTATATTGTCACTGTTAGGATTCCATTTCTTGTAGTAGAAAAGATATTGGAAATGGTAAGCATTTTGACTTACCAAAATTTACTGGTGTTTAAACCATGAGAAACAAAATTATTTGTTAAAGATAATTGCAAGATATAGCTTCACATGCCTCAGCCCATTCAGGAGACCTTTGGGACCAGGCACTGTAGTGGAGAAATTGACTATAATCATAGTGGTTTACCTGGTGTCATTCACTTTCTCTTGTCCTTGCTAGTCATGTTCCCACTAGGATGTGGAATGCAACAAATGAGTAGGTTCAAGGGCTCTACCCCAACCCTCCCTATTTTACATGTCAGCCTTCTCCAGCTAAGCTTCTTTAATCCCCTGAGCCAATATTATAGCGCACTTTCAACTCTTTCAGTCCCATTGCTCACATTGTTCTCTCATCCTGGAACTCTCCTCTATCCGGACCAGGAGATCATAGCTCTACGGATCTCAAAACCCTCCAAAAATCCCACGTCCTCCAAAAGCCCTCCCTTTTAAACTCCCAAGTCATATCGACCCAGTAGTTATCAGTAGTAACCCAATAGTTGGACTTGCTTATTTATTTAGCTCTCCATTTATGTGTTTGTTTATACTCTTACTCAACAGTTATGGAATGGGATAATTTCCCCTGTTAGAATATAAACTTCTCGTGGGTGAGGAACACGTCTTATTCTTTTGTTGTACTTTCTCAATCAATCAGTTGCATTTTTTGGAAACTTAAGGTGTGCAGAGCACTACTATGTGCTTGAGAGAGTAAAATATAGCAGAGTTTGTAGGCACCTTTCCTGTCCACAAGGAGCTTACAGTGTAGAGGGGGCAACAGAAATTAAAATAAATTATGGCTTGTACAGAAGTGCTGTGGAGATGAGAGTGGAGTGACGAAGGGTACAAGTGCAAGGGTGGTACAGAAGGGAGAGGGAGTAAGGGAAATGAGGGCTTAGGGAAGGCCTCTTGGAGGAGATGTGATTTTAATAAGACTTTGAAGGTAGGGAAAGGGTGGTCTGTCATAAGAGGGAGGGTGTTCCAGGCTAGAATCAGGGCATGGGCTAGGGTTTGGCAGCGCGGTAGATGAGATGAAGGTTCAGTGAGTAGGTTGTTTTTACAGGAGTTAGTTCAGTGCTAGGTAAATACCTTTACTACTACATTGTGAAGTTCACATGATTCTTTTTCATGCAAAATACATTTGTAGCCCTAGTGACCTGGCTTGGCCAAAAGACCGTAGCCCAGCAGGCAGTAGTCAGGATAGTTGCTTTTAGCTAGGTATTTCAGGACTCCTGTTGAATCGGTACGCTCTATGAGACATCCTGTGTGGTTTTTTGGTCGGAAACCATCACCAGTGTTTAGCAGAGCCCCAGTAGGCAGTTCCTACTTATGGTTCTGTCTAGTGAGGGAGATGAATGCAAACTGCCAAGTGCACAGCAGGTAAAGTAGAAGAATAGAAATAAAAGATAAAAAGTATCTGTTTAAATAAATATCAGATGAATGAACAGATATATGCATGCGTGTCAACGTGGCTGGTGGAGTGGCATGACCAGAAAGGCAGAGGATTAATCAGGAAATAAATTCCTGTTCAAGGAAGCTCTGAAGATGGACAAGGACATGGTAGACCCCATTAGGAAGTTTTCTCACCGTCCCTGTCCTCTAAGTCAAGGCTTTTCCTGTATTGGCTGACGATCTTTCACGTGTGGCTTTTTTGGGCCTTCCCATGAATGAGACTGTTTTGATTTTCAGGTCCCAAACGATGGAAGAATTTATGATGAAATGTTCAACCTTCCTGTGCTTTGAAGTCCAGATGTTAATCTGCTTTTTAGTGTTGAAAGTGTTCACAATTTCCCCTCCATGCAATAAGAACATTCTTGACCAAGACTTAGTGGCTAGTTGCTGCAGGCAAATGGGAATGGGGCAATGGAGTGGGTAAAGAAAGCTCACCCTTTTTTCTCATTTTTATTCTTTTCTTCTCATGCTGTGAACTCATCTGTAAGCTTGGCTGGGTGACGGTCAGTTCAGAAAAGCCACATATGGGTTGACGGGTACATTGTGGCCAGAAATGCTATTAGCACATCTTCTCCAGGAATCTATCCTCTGTCCAGCAAGATGGTGAAAGAAAAATAAATGATATGAGAGTGACTCTTGGTTTTTAAATGAGGCTGAAGTTGGATAAACTCTGGCTCGAGTAAGAATTAGAATTCAGTCTATGATCTGTTTAGTCCCCAAACAGACCATTTTATCAGGACGATACTAAAACAGCTCCCTGATCTGCAATTACTTTGCACAGCTGTGGGCTCCAAAAATATTTGTCAGTTCTCTAGTTTCAGAATAATAATACATGTAGAAAAGTAGTAGTTGGCATGGAGCAGAGCACAGTTTCTAAAAATATCCCGTTTGCTTTTATTTGTTTTGGATATTTTGTGAGTATCTGTGACACTAGGCTAGAGGAAGGAATTGAAAGTAGGCAATCTGTAATTTCATGGTTTTTTATTGAAGTACAAAAACGGAAGGGTTTTTCTTAATTTTTGTCTGATTTGGTTGTGACCTTGGTAAGTCTGTTTCCTAATTAGGCTAGCGGCTGAGACAGGTCACCGAGACCACTAAAGCAGCTGAGCTTCTGAACCAGATCTGGGCCGCACTGACCCTTCCTCCCTTGTTGCTAGCTGCTCTATTTTAAGCAAAACTTCACCTTGCATCCCACCAGGGAGCACTTGCCAGAATTCCGATATCCTTAGTTTTTAAGACCTCCAAAGGGCCTCCAGAACATCTCCAAGGAGGCACTCATATCTGCTCACCTAAGGTAGTCCAGGGTCTGTTGGAAAAATGCACAGGGATTGGCCCATTGGTTTAAATTTCTTAAAATAAACTGGGCAGTTCAGGAGACTATTAGAAATTTATTTTTCACTGTAGTCACTTAAATAATAAAAAAGAACTACATTATAGAATAAAGCGTAAGCTTCTCGTGGTCAGGGACATTGTGTCACTTGCTTGTTCTCTTGTTTCCCAACCACTTGGTATAGTGAATTATATTAGATGGGGGCTTAATGAACAGTCCTAATGAATGGAGAGATTTCAAAATCAGATGAATTTTGAGATTTTTATTAGGAATGTGGATGGGAAAAACCTATTTCAAGTATTAGGATCATGAAGAACATATAAAATGTTGATGAGGTGTTTGGTTTGAATATAGGGACACATGACTGGGGAACAATTCACAGAAAGGACTAGTTTATCAGAGTGGAGGGCAGCAGAGTGGCGTGTTTGAGGCCATGAAAATCAGAAAGGAAATGGGTAATACTCTGCAAGTGTTTGTATGTGACAAATCTCTAGTAATGGTGAGGAAAATGCCCCCTTCCTTTGATAATACTTGGATAATTTATAAATAAAAATGTTCCATATTTTGATTAGCTTTGACTTTGTAGTTTTCATTATGCTAGATAAATTATTAGGCTTTTTCTGTTAGTTTTTAATAAAATTAGCAATTAGATGTCATGCTTCTTACAAAGCATTTTAGCAGAGTAATCTCTTAAAAAAATAATAAAATTTGACCGTTATTTACACAGTGCTTCAGAGGCCCCGTTCTGTATAAGGAAAAACAAGATGGAAGTAGCATGTTAAAAATGAACGATACTTCATGAAACTGACTGGTTTTTAATACTGGATACACAATTTATATTTAAAGGAAAATTAGGAAAAAGTGTGGTCTCAGTGAAGACATGAGTCTTATTCCTATTTAGACTATTCCTTGTCAACATATATTAAGAGATGAAAATGAAAAATTCATAATTGCTTAAAAAAGCTCTTCTTAATTCATTTAGTAACTATTACCTGTTTATTTTAATTTGCCATGTCAAGTGTGCAAAAGGGAGAACTAAGGAGAATTTCAAACCCAGAGGAAAAGGAAACAGTTTTCAGGTTATGCTTTTCCAAGGTAGCATCATTTTGCACTTAGGTTATTAATAAACATTCATACAAATATCTTTATGTCATCTCCAGAAAAAAGCAGAAGAAGCCCATAAAATTTTTGAAGGTCTTGGCCCAAAAGTTGAACTGGTAAGCAAAAACTTGTGTTTTCCTTTTAGCCTATGTTTTTCTTTTAAAAAAAAAAAACCCAAACATTATAACTGCTATTATTATTTTAAATTTTAGGACTGGCATTCTTGAAATGATATAATTTCAATTTGATGTTGTTGCTAAAAAATTTTTGGTTTAGCATTTTTGATAAAATTTAAGACTTCTTTTCGGACATTTATCCAAAGGCTGAAACACAGTCTTCAATATAGACACAGTTTTGCCTGATCAACTTTACTACAGGGATCTTTTACTTGGCCAAGAAAAGAAGCGAGGGTGGAGAGTAGTAGGGTTGGGGGAGAATAAAAGCCTTGCCTTGTTTCCCATTCCTTCTGTACTCTCTATTGTATCTTTGGAGAAAAGTTAATTAGAGCTCCTCTCACTTTCACTACTTCTGTGGAACTAAAAATGCCCAGATTTAGATAACTAGAGAAATTGATATACAAAACTTACATGAAAAATTGGAACTTGATTTAAAAATGAAACTTAGAACCACCATGCTCTAGATTGTAATTTATTATGAAACATATTAGTATCTTTTAGCTGGTAGTTTAAAGCATGCTCCTGTGTGTGCACATGACGTGCAGAATATAAAAGAACCATATTTCTAATTCCCCTTATAGCCACTGTACAACCAGCCATCGGATACCAAAGTGTACCATGAAAACATCAAGACGTAAGTATTCAGTATTTTCAGAGTTTAATGGATTGAAACCATGCTTAAATGGAATGTATTTTATAAAGAGCTATTTCTTAGCTTACCATTGTGTATTATGGTAAACTAGTAGAGGTCCATCTGAGATTCATTCACCAAGTTCTCATTTTGTAATACATGATATTTCTGCCTGGGGGTTGGGGAAACCACTTTGTGTTTCCCAGGAAAAAAAAAAGGATTTAGTGGCATAAAATGGCTGGTTATATAATCTGCTAGGAGGAAGGTGGATACTTGACATTGAAATGGCTTACTTTGAGGCTTGAATTTTTTGCCTCCTGTTTTGTTTTTTTTTCAGTGGAGCACCTGCAAGGCGCATGATGAAGTAAGATAATGAAGCTTTTTCATTTAAGACTAGTGATGACACCGTCCCCCACCAAGCCACATCTGCCATTGCAAAGTAGAAGTGCCTCGGAACATTTTGTCATTATTCAAAATCCCATTCTAGGGAAATCCCCTCCATGACTCTTGTTCACAACGGTATTTGTAGACTTTTCCACCATTTAACGTCCTGGTGCCTTGGAAGCGCTAATTTACCTCATGCGGGTCTGGAGAGTATCTTACCCTGATTCACTTCTGGAATAGGCCCTTTAGGAATACCAGGTTTTTTGGGGAGGGGCCGCGGGAGGAGTGGGAAACAAACTTTGCTTATTTATGTGAAAGCAAAGCTTTAACTTGTGGATTGAATTACAATGAAGTAAAACAAGGTTAGGGACTTTGGAATCGTTAACCTGTGAATATTGTAAAAGACACCCAGGTGATTTATTTTTGAATTAGGGTCTATATGTTCTATTATTTCCAAAAAATGTTCTAGAAAAAAATACATTTTGAGAAATGATCCAAGGGCATATCTTGTTCTTCATAATATTGATATCACTGAATAAATGGAAATGTGAATGGTTTTCTCTTGCACCCTTTTATAAAATAAATGGGTCACAACAAAGAGACTGTCCATATTTTACTGAGTTGTGCAGTGGGAAGTTAGCTTAATAACAAAGCTTCTTTGTAGTAAAATTAATCTTTTCAGTGCTATTGAAACTAATTAGAATCAAAGCAAATAAGTTATATTAGGGCTGAACCTAGTGTTAGTTATCAAAAAATAAGATGGCCAAATAGAATTGAGTTTAACTATTTGGACTGCCCACTCTCTATCCTATCCCCATTTCTTCAGTTGGGACTTCCCCTTGTTTTTTTCTTAGCTGTCTCTTTCTCCCCATCTTCCTCATACTCCCCTCCCACAGTTACTCAGTCTAGATCCTTTAGTTGCCCTGGTGATATGATTTCAACTATGTTCTGTTAGAAACAGTATGGGCTAGTGGATAGAGCATGAGCCTGAGGGTCACTTAACTTCTCTGGACCTCAATTATGGGGATTAAAATGGGGATTAAGACTGTGAGCTCCCTGAGGGACATAGACTGTGACCCACCTGATTAGCTTGTATCTACCCAAGCGCTTAGTACAGTACCTGGCACACAGTAAACACTTAAGAAATACCATAAAAAAGCTATTCATATTTGATAGCATTTTCTTCAAAGCCTCCCCTTTCATAATTAAAGCAGCTCAGTAAAACAATCTTTGAAACATTTTGTATTTACATTATTGTGAGGTTAGGTTTACATAAAACTGAGGGAATTAAAGGCAAAATTATAACTTAATGTAATGGATTATGGTACCATATGATACGTTTGTTTTGTATAGTGATTTTGTGACCCTCATGATATTTGATTCGTGTGGAAGAGAGCAAAGACATTTTCCACAAAGTCCTACCTATAGAGGAGTGTGCAGCCCCGTGAGCTGAAAAAACAGGTACTTAAAAAAGGGAGAGAGAGAGAGAGAGTGAGGTTCCGGTTATTAACGAGTTGTTTTTCTCAAAGCTCCCAATGTTCAAAAACCAGAAAAATAGACCCTAGTAGCCTTTCCTTAACTCAGATGGATTCATTCATAAAATGGGAATAATTCTTAATTTTAAGGATCACATCAGATGTTATTTGTGTCAGTAAGAAACTAAACTAGCCTTGGATTTGAAGAAAAAAGTTAATCTAACATAGTATCTGGGAAATTATACTGACTTTACACAAAGAATGGAAGATTTATTTGTCTTCAAAACTATTTACTTCCAGCGTAGATGTGTGCAAACGTTTATTAAACTGTTGGTGTCCACTGCATGTAGTCCAGTCTAGTAGGCTTTTGAAAAGGAAATAAAATCAATTAAGACACTGTCCTAGCCTACAAGGGACTGTAATTCCAGGATAGAAACAAGCATATCATAAAATGCAAACGTTTGAAGTCAGTTCTCGCAGCTGTGAGAACAGTTTTAGGCACAGGGAGAATTGAGTGTCATTTGTATAAATGGTTCCTTATTTAAAAGAATTGAAACATTTTAAATGTCAGCAAGAACTAGCTGCTTTTAGGCATCATGGCCTAGTGGATAAAGTACGGGCCTGGGAGTCAGAAGGACCCGGATTCTCATCTCTTCTCATCCACTTGTCTTCTGGGTGACCCTGAGCAAGTCACTTAACCTCACTGTGCCTGAGAAGTTTTGCCTCATCTGTAAAATGGAGTTTAAGACTGTGAACCCAATGTGGTTCGTGGACTGTGTCCCACCTGCTTAGCCTGTATCTGCTCCAGTGCTTAGTACAGTGTCTGGCACAAAGTATACCATTAAAATAAATGAATAGAGCCAGGGTCTGAGCGTGCTTGAGCATGTATAAATTTTTTACAAGGTCCCATCAGGCCCTTTCCAGTGCTCTGAAAATATGAAAATTCACCGCTGATCTCTTGATTGTGCCTTTGACTGGGGGCATCACTTTTATTTCTTTAGCTGTATACAAATAAATAATTGCACAGAATTCTATTGTGTTATTTTAACTTGTTTGCTTTGCACCTGCTTTTAATCCATAAAACTTAAGGTAGTAAATGTGCTTTATAATTACTTTTTAGGATCTGTTTAAGAACAATTTAAGAATGCTTGACTAGGGAATCTTTCAATTCAATAGCATTTATTGAGCACTTGTGTGCAGAGCAGAATCGTGTACAGATTCGAAGACTAATGGAGAAAGCTCAAGGGAGTACTTCACCACAGAACAATTTATTAATTCTAAATTAATGAGCCTCGTGATAAGCACACGGAAAAGAAAAGCATTTAAGCCCACTTTCTCCCAATATAAAATAAGTTGTCATGAAGGACAGATTTGTTTGGGAACTGTATATATCTTATGCTTTTCCCCAGTTTACACTCGTTTCCAGCCAGTTGGGTTCCCTGTCACTTCTCTTCTCCCCGGCTGCCATCTAAATCTCAGTTCAAATCCCACCTCCTTCAGCAAGCGTTCCGTAAATAATTACATTCATACCCTAAAAGGTCATATTGTCCATGACCCACTCCATTCTCTCAGCTCATCTGTATAATTAATGATTTTATTTGTACCTGTTTATACCTGACTAGTCTCTAATAGATGATAAACTTCTGGATGCAGGAGCTCTGTTCTTTAACTTGTATTTCAAGTGCCTAGTATATACAGTTTTATGCCTTCTGAAATTTTCAAAAATGCTATGGCTGGGTCCTTCTAGGTCAGTATTTTGGTCTCCTTCAGGGGCAGCGAGATTCTTGGAGGAGCCATATGGCATTTCCTCTAGGTACTCAGTCAGTGTTTGTTGATTCACAGAACAAATGAACACATTTGTAATTTTGTGTGAGCATTTTGCCATTATAAACTCTTTGTGGGAAAAGAAGATAATTTTATTTCAAACATTATTTCTTTAATGACAGCTTCATTCCATGCTAAATGCCAATTAAAAGATATGTGAGTTGATTGTAAATCTAATTCATAAAATTGTTCTCAACCGTGACATATAGTTGATTGTGTATTTTTGGAACATACTAGTTGTTATTGTCCAGGGAATGACTGTCTCTGCCTGACCTTTAGTCTAACCAGAGAAGAGGTGGGAAATTTGGGAGGGTGAGAGGTGGCGGCGGGTGAAAATTGCTCCCCGGTGTCTTAGACAAATGGTATGTTCAAAGGCCGGGGACTAGGTGGCTGTCTGTTTTCTCCCACTATGTTCAGGTGATATTTCAAGAGTCATCATTCACTTCTGGATAAGTTTCCTAGTCCTTCAGATATTGCATTCCCAATTTTTGGAGAACATTTTCTGAATTATTTTTTTTGTTTGCATTGGCCTATATTAGCTGAACAAGGTGGAAAAATGCATTATGAGTATTTGGATTGATTGTGTTTCTCTTCATGTGAAGGCAAGAGCCAGGTTCACCGTATAATAATCGTGGTATTCGTTAAGCGCTTACTATGTGTCAAGCACTGTTCTAAGCGCTGGGAAAAGTACAAAATAATTAGGTCAAATAAAGCATATCTCCTGAGCTTCTTTCCAACTTTCACATTATATATATTCTAGTTACTTGGATGCAATCACTTGTTTTGGATAATGAAGAATTTTAGACCATTCCACGAATCAAACATGCTGGCCCTATTTCAGAGGCCCCACAAAAAATTTAGAATTGTACTTTTAGGTCTCCTCATTAGTAATTGGTTCCCAGTACCCAAAATTTGTATGATGAAAAAAGTGAATTCATTATTAAATAGTTTTCTCATTTTCATGCGAACATATTTTCTCTCCTAGAAACCAGGTGATGAGGAAAAAGCTCATTTTATTTTTTAAAAGAAGGAATCATGCAAGAAAACAAAGGGTGAGATCTTGCTCCTTTTGATTTAATGTCTGTGCTAGTTGTTTAAAGACTCCTCTTTATAATTGTGTAGCCATTTTTTCACAAAAATGCCTTACCTCTTTCCCAGAAATAGCTAAGGGTTTAGAGTATGGGTCTTATTTGTATACTACTTGTCAAGGGCACTTAAAAAAAATGACTTTAAGGAATCTGGAGAGCAAATCAGCATGGAATGAATTGTAGTTCAGGAATTAATATTCAGTGGAAAACATTAGAAAACATTGTAAGCTTATTCCTACATTTTTTTTCTCTAAATTTTCTGAGCCCAGAATCCATTTCCTAGGTTGAAAATTATTACAAACCCAAGAAGTAAGAAATATTCTTGCTAAATATTTCCTTCTTTCTCTCTCTCTCTCTCTCTCTCTCTCTCTCTCTCTCTCTCTCTCTCTCTCTCTCTCTCTCTCTCTCTCTCACTTTTTGTGGCTTAACCCTCAATCTGAAATAGATTTTTGCATTTCTCTTTCAGTGCACTTTTTGTGACAAGAAATTCTTCCCAATTCTATCCATGTAGTGAAACCCATTTAGAGTAAGAGGTCTTTGGAGAGTGAGCCTGACTGGTTATAACCCATTGCCCCTCCCCTTTCTGTAGGAATTGTTTCTCTGGTCCTAATTCTGCCTTAACTAGTTTTGTTAATTGAATAGATGTGTTAAACCAGTTAAGAACATCACTTTTAGGAAATTTATCAGTGAATATTTCTCTTTCATTTGGCTTTAAGAATTTAGTTGGAGGGAGATGGTGCTCCTCTCTACTTCAAAATGAGGTGATGACTTTATTATCACTGAATTCGTAGCCTGTTGATAAAACGAAAAATCTGACCAGAGCTTCTCCTGTTATGTGAGGTTTTCCAGGGTACCAGGAGAGCCAAATTCAGTTAGTTGATGTTGTTGTTGTTCATAATTTGATTTCTCTTTTGGATATTGAACAGGAACAAAAAATCTGCCAGCGGTATGATCAGCTCATGGAAGCATGGGAGAAAAAAGTGGACAGAATAGAAAATAATCCTCGCAGGAAAGCTAAGGAGAGTAAAACAAGAGAATACTATGAGAAACAATTTCCAGAAATTAGAAAGCAAAGGGAACAACAAGAAAGATTTCAAAGGTAGTATATATTGGTTTAAGTGAAGTAGTCTTCATTAAATTATAACTAAATATTGTTACTTTTATCATTAATGTAAAGAAAATATGTCCCAACCACAATGCATACATTTGGAATCCTAAATTGGAAATCAGTGAGAGTTGTCTTTTTTAAAAATAGGACCTGTTTTTGTTTCAAAGTGTTTACCTTTCATTTTTTATTTTTACTTTCAGGTTAAATCTAAATTTAGAATGAGTGCTTTTAATTATGTTCACTAATTCTTGAAAGGGCATCCTTTTAGGAATAAGAATGAATGGGCATGAAATTACGGAGTTCAACATTTATACCTTCCACCCAACAATCGAGATGGACGGTACCATAGAAGGTACCTCAACAGTCCCTGTTAATAAGCAGCCATCCCGTTTAGAAAATACATGTTTTCTCTTGTTAGTCTGGTTGCTTTTATCTTTTCAAAAAGGAAGTATTATTTGGTAAGAAGTTAGGCATTCTTAAGTTTCTCTTCATTACCCCCTTTAAGATAGAATGATAAAACTTCATTCCATCCAACTCTTGTTTCTAAATTTAAATATAAAATTTGCCTATTTTTTCGGCTTTCTCGGCTTCTGTTAACTGAAAGGCAAACCAGAGGCTCCTCTCTGAAGCTTAGATGGCACCAGCAACTTTATAAAAGCAATTATTTCCCAGAAGAATTTGAAGAAAATCAGTATCATGTGAACTGAGATTGAACATGCAGAGTTAAAATAGTCTGATCAGCATTTAAATAGTCAGTTTCCAAGGTGACAACGGTTTACTTTGTAGGGCAGTCACTGAGTGAGACTTAAAGGTTTTCTCTATAGGTATCTAGTTTTGGGGTTGTTACCAATTACCCTCTAAGAAATTATTTAATTGAAATGAAGTCTCCAGTATTAACATGGATTTTAATTTCTCGTTGCATCTAGGGTTGGGCAGCGAGGAGCTGGTCTTTCAGCAACTATTGCTAGAAGTGAACATGAAATTTCTGAAATTATTGATGGACTCTCTGAACAGGAGGTGAGCATTTTGGAATATTTTTAAAAGGTCTGCTGTGAGGAGCGGCATAGCCTAGTGGATAGAGTTCAAGCCTGGAAGCCAGAAGGACCTGGGTTCTAATCCTGCCTCCACCACTCGTCTGCTCTGTGACCAGGCAGGTCACTTAACTTCTCTGTTGCCTCAGTTGCCTCATCTGTAAAATGGGGATTAAGACTGAGCTCTATGGGAGACAGGAATGGTGTCCACCCACTTATCTTGTGTCTGCCCCAGCACTTAGTACAGTACCTGGCACATAATTAGCACTTAACAAATGCCACAAATAATTGTCTTAATGTTTAGAGGCTTGTCAGATACTAGAGAAGCAGTGTGGCCTAGTGGAAAGGGCATGAGCTTGGGAGTTAGAGGACCTGCGTTCTCATCCCCCACTGCCACTTTTGCTGGGTCACCTGGGGCAAGGCACTTAACTTTTGTGAGCTTCAGTTTCTTCATTTGTAAAATGTGAATTAAATCCTACTCCCTTCTACTTAGATTGGAAGCTCGTTATGGGACAGGGACTGTCCAATCTGATTATTTTGTATCTACCATGGTACTTAGAAGAGTGCTTGGCAAAAAGTTAGCAAATAACAAGTACTATAATTATTCCCTGCTCATTCATAAAGCTGTTATTTCTAGGAGCATTGTGTGGTATACATAATGTGCAAATTTTACTGAATTTTTGAAAATAAATATGCAGATCCATTTGAAAATTTGTATCGTTCTATTTGTATAGAAAATATTTATATTTTCTAGATTTGTGAGTTTTTCTCCAATTGCAGTAGATAGAAATTGTGGCTATAGGAATAACCGTGAATTCTTAGTAATGAAAGTTGGTTGGATGGATGTGACTAAATTTTTCCTGAAATAAGTTTAAAGTCTTTGATATTCAAGTTATCGCTAGAACATGCCTTAAGGAGTATAGTATCATGTTCAATTTAAAATGCCCTATGCTTTTACATTTACAGTTTTCCATTCATGTGTTTCACATAGAACATCCCAGTTCTTTGGCAATGATACTGTTGAATTTTTATGGCGGTATTATTTTGAGAAAAAGTTTAAAGCTAACACTTCCCTTCATCTGTCTGAATTATTTTTACTTATTTGATAGTTCATTTCAATTTAGCATAGATAATAGAGGATCTGTTTAAGTTAGCACGGAAAATTCTAGTCAACTAACAGTTGGTGCCTTTTAGGTGAAAAGGATGTATAAGATAACACTGAAAATTGAGTACTATATGTACAGAGAAATATAATTCAAAATCCATTGTTGATATATATTTACATTGCTGTCGAATAATCCTACTGTATTTTCCATCACATTTATAATGTATTTATATCATTTTGGTTAAATTTTTGGATCCTGGGTACACATTAATACATTTTTTGTGTTTTCCTGTGGGAAATAATACTTCGTTTAGCTCTTTTTCTCTCAGCACTCTATTTTCATGGAGCCAATTAGAAGTGGAAACTGGGGTAAAACAGTATGTGAATTCTTTTATCTCAAAGGAAATTCAGTCAGTTCTGCCATAATTCCTACTTTAATTATGCATTCTGAGTAGAATGCATTCTTTTCTCTCTCCTATTAAACTTTGAGCCCTATGTGCAACAAGGGACCGTGTCCAACCTAATAAGCTCATATCTACCCCAGTGTTTAGAACAGTGCTTGAATATAGTAAGTAATAATAATAATCATGCTTTTGTAAGTGGAGGCACATTCTTCTGACAACTCACATTTGTCTGGAGGAAACCTGATATTTGTTGAGGAAGCAGCTGTGTCCATACTGTAGTATAGAACCAGACATATTAACTTGATTTCTCCCAAATGTGAGTTTTTCCAAGAATACAACTCCCTCATTAAAGAACTGACCAGTACCAGCTTTTTGTTGTACTTCATATTCACTATTTTAGCTTTGAGTGGTCATTTTTTAAGGTTAACATAACTTTTATTTGGAAATGACATTAAGAAACTTTATTTTAGTTCAGGTCAAGTGACCGTCACTGTGAAACTATTACAAATCTGTAATGATTATTGTTCTAAATGTGGCTTTTTTTCTGTGAGCAGAACAATGAAAAACAAATGCGCCAGCTCTCTGTCATTCCGCCTATGATGTTTGATGCAGAACAGAGACGGGTGAAGTTTATTAACATGAATGGTCTAATGGAGGATCCCATGAAGGTTTATAAGGACAGGCAGTTCATGAATGTCTGGACTGACCATGAGAAGGAGATTTTTAAGGAAAAGTAATGTTGTTGGTTTTTTTTTCTTAAATAATGAAAAGCAAAATTCCATCAGTACTCATGTAACGTAATATTCAAGTACGACTTATATAAAATTTTTGCCACGTCATCTACTCCTCCCTGTCCCTGAACATTTATTGAGCATCTACTGGGTGCTTTGTTCCATATAAAATATAACTGTTGCTCTACTTGGCTGCATGGGGTTGTGTAGTTTTAGAAGTGTGGAGCATGAGACTGAAAAATCAGATTTCTCACCAAAATAATCCATAGCACTGGAAACTGCTAAAATACAAGAGTAAATTATTCCCTCATTCTTTTGTATTCTACCTCTCATATGGCTGGTAGATTTTTGGGCCTCTAACATTTAGTCATATAATTTTTGTGTGCTGCAAAAATGAGTTAATATGAGTCACGTAGAAATTGCAAAATAACTAGATAATGATTCCATAAGAAATTTTCCACATTATCCTTCGATTTATTTTTATTTTAAACTATCTCATTGTACAATCAGACATCTAACCAGTTATCATCTCTCTTTTTTGGAAACAGGTTTGTCCAACACCCCAAAAATTTTGGTTTAATTGCTTCCTACTTAGAAAGAAAGGTAAGAAAAAATTCAAAATGAACTTTCATTTAAGAGAAGTTTTGTTTCTGTGATAATATTGTTCACGTTGTGAATAGGTAAATAATTAGATTAAACTGTAGATGTATTACTTGCTGAAAGCCTGTATTTCAGTAAATGTCTCAAATAATCCTTAAAATGTAAGAGACACATGATGTTCAAATGAAAACTTTTGGAATGTAGATCTTAACAATAATAAAGGTTTAAGCGATAATAAAGCAAACCTACTGGGATTAGGAAACCAAATTGATCTTCTTTGACTCCTCCATGTTCTTCTCCTTCCCCAGTTGTTTGAAAGGTTGCTGTTATTTCACACAAACTGTGTGATCAGCTAAATAGTGTTCACTCTGGAAGAAATATGAGGCTAAGCAGACTATATTTATTCTCTATAACTGGTTGTCTTATTCACCCTCTATCCCCTTCCTCTTCATTGGGCAGGGGAAATAGAAAAGTACAGTGCCAATTAGCAGTCATTCTTTCTTGGGATTCTGTGATAGCCTTAAATGAGGCCCTGTATTTGCATAAACAAAACCCAGTGCAAAACAGATGATATGCAAACTCTACTAGCAAATATAAATGGCACTGCATTATGTATGAGTTTTAAATGTGAAACTCTTTGAGGAAATTTGTAGTTGAAATGCCATGGTCTGTTTTTCCACCTTGCAATAAGGGGTTACAAGTAGGGCTTAAAGATTCGAAGTATTTGCAGAGATAAGGAAACAGTCAAAATATAAACAGTGGTGAGAGATAATGATCTTATGGGTCACTTCATGTTTCCTGTTGTTTTTCTAGTTTAGATTAGAGTTTTCAGAGAAGTAGAACTATAAGATGTTGTGAATAGATTGGAAAAGGCTAGACGTGATATCTTGGTTTGTAAACTCTGCTGTTGGCCCAGTGCCAAGAGCACTGCTCTGGGACTTGGGATTTTTGGGTTCTAGTCCTGATTCTCTCTTATGACAGAGGTCAGTCAATCAACAGTGATATTTATCTAGCACTGTACAGAGTCCTTGGGGGAGTACAGAAGCAGCATGGAGTGGGGGAAGAGCATGGGCCTGAGAGTCAGAGGACCTGGGTTCTAATCCTGGCTCCCACCGCATATTTGCTGTATGACCTTGGGCAAATTACTTAACTTGTCTTTGCCTCAGTTTTGTCATTTGTAAAATGGAGACTAAATTCTATTCCCTCCTAGATAGTGAGCTCTATTTGAAACAGGAAGTATACCTACCCTGATTATTGTTTATCTACCTCAGTGCTTCCTAGAGGCCTTTTTAAAAATGATATATGTTAACCACTTATTACAATTGAGGCACTATATTAAGCCCTGGGGTAGGTACAGGCTTATCAGGGTAGCCATAGTCTGTCCCCCTCATGGGTTTTAATCCCCATTTTACAGGTGAGGTAACTGAAGCACAGACAAATGAAGTGACTTGCCCAAGGTCTCAGAACAGTTGCAATTAGAACCCAGGTCCTTTGACTCCCAGGCTTGAGCTCTTTTCACTAGGCTGCGCTGCTTCCCTGTTCCCCTGCCTCCTTGAATGAAAAGCTTTTGGATGTTAAATCTGACCCAAATACTTTCCCAAGTGAACATGACAGACAGGGAAGAGAGAATGCAAGTGGGGCTGCACATGTCAGTAGGATTATGCTCCATTCCCTGCTGGTTCTCTGTCTTCCAATCTAAGAAGTCATCTGACTTTCCTTAGTTGAGCTGCTGTGTTCCTGGGATCTAAGTGAGAGTAAAGCAGTAACCAGAGTCTACAAAAACCTTTTCTGGAAATGTTGTCTGAATTGGTTATCTAGTGCCAGTATTCTTAGTTGTGTATGATGCAGTAACCTTCTTTTGACTCCCAAGGACTGAGTGATTTGGTCTGTCTTACAGAATGTTCCAGACTGTGTCTTGTATTACTATTTGACCAAGAAAAATGAGAACTATAAAGCCCTTGTAAGAAGGAATTATGGAAAACGGAGAGGAAGAAACCAGGTATGGTCCCTCCATTGTTCAAAGGGATTTTTAATTGGTGGATATGTAAAGATGAAAAATGCTACCTGAATGATTTTTACGCAGCACTGAGGAAAACTCAAGCATTGGGTGTAGTATGTCATTTGTTCTTTAGCGTTTTTAAAAATTAAATTATTAAGAGCTTTTAGATTTGTATTTTTTTGGAAATGAGCTCCACTCGATCAATTTTGAAAGTGGGTAGACTCTGGTGGACAGGTACATTTGGCCATAGTTCCTGTTAGGAATGCAATTTTAATTGGTAGCACATGGGTTGATAAAGTAAAGAGTTTGAAACCATTACCTGCCTGTCCTTTAGCGTTCTATCTATATTGTAGTCCTGCAGGCTAGTGCATCTCAGTACCTTGTCTAGATAATCAATAGTGACCCCTTCTAGTTCCCTACTTGTTAAGCTTTGCAGATAAATTTTTGTTATTCCCATCTGCTTAGTGGGTGGATGAAGTGAAGTGGAGTGAAGTTAATGAAAGATGTAAGTACCTGAAAATTAGTTATCTTGAGTAAAGTGGAGAATTAATGGATAAATGGAATAAAAACTTTGCTCGTAGCTCCAAATAGCTAATTTTTGTTTTTCCTTTTTTTGTTGAGAGTTCCAGTTTCTCATTTCTGAGGATTTGGTTTTTAACATATTTTCCTATGTTGTTTTAAAATGTGTTTTAGCATGGCAAATCACTTTTTCTAAGGGTCCAGTGATTATGGTAGTTGTGGTAAACCCAAAGGACATTCAATTGAACATATGGCATTTTAGTGGAAAACGTGATTTCATCAAGATGTCAATATTTGTCTGGGCAGATAGTAATAGCGATAGCAATCTGTTGATCTGGCTCAACGGAAAGCTGAAACGTAGTAGCAAGAAATGAAAGAAGCTGTCCTCTCCTGCAAAGGCCTGGGAGCCAATAAGAAAGAATGCCCTCAGAACCTATAGATATGTTTGCCGGAGGAAGTCATATGATATTGGGAAAGTTGGTAGGGGGTTGGCAGCGTTAATGTGGAAGGGGAAACGGACAGTTTTACTTAAGGTAAAAGAGACCATCTGCTTGCTAACTGAGGAAAATTGCTTCTAGGAAAGCTCAAAAGATAAGTAGCTGGTTGACTAGCCAAGGGAGCAATAACAAAATCATCAAAGTTAGAAAGTAATCAGACAAACGGGAGATTGTTTAACTGATAGCAAAAGCATGTAAGTAACCAGATAGACGTTTGTAAACCAAGAAAAAGAAAAGTTAATATGTACCCAGTTTTATTGCATGGGGGAATGCATATACTGCATGCCTGTAGCTGTTTATTCTATCACTCTGTTGCCTTGTATCTAGGCACTTAATATCAAAAGACCATTTTCTAAATCTCATTTTGGCAGAACATAGTTTATGCAGATGAGAGTGGTAATTATATTGCTTTATAGTAGGTCACCGAGAAATACCTGTCTAGGTCCTGGTGTTCTTACCCTTTGTTCATTCTATAGTTGTACTTTCCTCCCCAGAGACTGACTCTACTGATGCATTATCCTGATGACACCAGACTCTCAAATCCTGGTCTTCCCAGATCCCTTGTCACCTTCCTTTCTGCTCTTCCCCTTTGTCTCTGGAAGCTGTTTGTAATCCAGATAAAGATCACTTCTACTATTTAGCATGGTGGCCTAATGCACTGAGCAAAGTCCTGGCAGTCAGAGGACCTTGGTTCTAATCCCAGTCCTGCCAATTGCCTGCTGTGTGACCCTGGGCAAGTCACTTAACTTCTCGGGCCTCAGTTTCTTCATCTGGAAACTGGGGTTTTAATGCCTCTTCTCCCTCTTAGTTGGACTACAAGCCTCATGAGGAACAGGGTCTTCAGTGTTCTCATTATCTTTGTCTCTACCCCAGCACTTAGTACAGGACTTGGCATATAGTAAGTGCTTAACCCCTATCACAATTAGTAATATAATTAATATGCATCATTAATATTTTTGCCACATTACTCCTATGTTTATAGTGGAATAAAGCCGAAAATATCCAATATCGTGGTATTAGGGTTGGAATTACTGTTCAGAGGAGACTTTGGAAGGTCTTCAACATGTTTTTCCACTGACCATTAATAAACTTTGGCATTGAAAATAGACAGGCTCATTAATTAAGAAGAAGAAACTGAACTCAGCAATCATTGGAGAGATCGAACTGTTAGAGTTACATCAGAACTGAGGCTGTGGCAAAGTCAATTATACTGTAATGGAAAGTACAAAACACAAGTACTCGAATAATGCTCCTCCGTATCCTTGAGGAATTGATCAGGGGTAGTACTACTGGAAATCATTACCTATCATTAAATCTGGATAAGGGATGACTTCTCACTTGTCTGAGAGAGGAATTTTGAGTCCTCTTTGCAGTAGATTCTAGAATATAAAAACACGTCAATAAATAGAGGAATTATAGGTCTCCATAAGAATTGGCCATTTATTTTGTGACTTTTTTTAAGAAAGTTTAAATGTCTGCTTGTTTCCATAGATTTGAATCTTTTCAAAAATAATTCTGATCAAGAATTGGGTCAGTGCAAACCTACCTGCACACCAGCCTTCTGCATTCCTTGTTCGTTCTGCTCCTGACCTGTAAATCTGGATATTCAGGGGCATTTCTCTTTGACACTTTTGTACCTTACCAGGTTGTTTCCATGAATTATCAATTGGGAACAGTGGCTTTTTCCCTTTTATGGGCTCCAGGTATATTAAGCGGCTTTACTACTCTGCAATAGTACTCTCCAAGGCTATTTTCCCTGGACCCTGTATTTACCTAGGTACCTGATGCCTATGCAGAAATTCCAAAGGTTGGGGAGAAGGCAGGACGCCGGGTGTGATGGTGAGGATTTGGAGGTAGAAATGAGGAAGGCAGTAGGAACACACAAAACCCTCGCATCATGGAAAAAGGGGAATAACTGGCACCTATTCCACCTTAAATGACACCCTTTCGTCAGCAGTTGCTGATGCCTGAGCTTTGCATTGATCTCTAACAAAGCCAAGAATGTAGCCTGTCATTTTCTCCACCATGTAGGGAAAATTTGTTATTCTGTGGAGAAATCACTTCCAAATTGACTGGTATTAATGGTGTTAATTTGTGTTTCAAGAATTATGGTTCCAGTATCAGCAGTGCTGTTTTTGAGGCTGGCTGGGAATAGGTTGCTTCTGATGCTTTTAAGGATGACATTGGGACTGTTGATTCGCAGTTGACAATACCTTCCACCAGATGCATTTAGATTTTAGAGGTCATGACTTGGAATAAATTATTATCTGACAAGGAGCGCAAAACCTCAAATATTGGAATGATTTAAACAAGTTGCATGTTTTTCATAATGAACTATTTTGAGGCTTTTGCATCTACAAATTTAGTTTTCTCTATCTGCTTTTAAATAGTTATGGCTATTTGTACTGATTGTATTAATAGGAATGTTACAAAGTAATAAGGTCCTTAATCTTCTGCAATTATTTGGATTACAATCATTCTTGAATTTGCAATCTAGTATGATAGTTTCCCAGAGATCAATTTGGTCTTCCTTCCTTGAAGGCTTTTGTCAGGGATGGAGAGAACACTTTTGTTGAGCTCTTCATACTTTGTAAGTTCAGTGAACATAATATATTCACATAAAAAGAAATCTAACACATTGTTAGTAATATCGAAAAATGCAGTACTTGGTTTAGTTTTGAATTTAGCGGCATAGGAAGTTTTTTTATTTTATTTATTTTGCTTGGGAAAGGAAATTGCATGTTGATTCATTCCAGATATCATTATTAGTGTCCATGATTACTGAACATTAGTTATAGCTATTTCACTGGCTGGTTTGGAGCCTTTTTAAAATATTAGTGGGATCAGATTTTTTTGGATATGTGAAATTAGCCCACAGCTGGAAGAAAAATGCCACAGTGCAGTATTGTTAATAGTAGTAATTAGCCACCTTTTTCAGTGGCTTCAAGTGCGGAGTAGGTGCTTAATTAGTGGCCTAATCAGGTACTTCCTTCTACAGTTTACTATTCTTGCCCACTGGTTGGATCCCTTTTGAGACCAAAGGGAGTTAATTTGCACTAAAATTTTCCTGGTGTTATTTTTTTTTAACAAAAGAATGATAAATTTAGTATTACTCCTACACAGCTTTTCTTCACTGCCTTTTGTCAGTCAAACTCAAATGAAAACCATATGCTCATTAACTGCTCAATCTGGAAACCAGTCTGCAACAGGGAGGAAGGTGACAAGTGGTAGTACCCCCATTTTGCAGATGCAGAGATTGATCCCTAGAGGATACTTTCCCAAGTCATATTTTAGTTGCAACATGCAGGTTTGCAGAAGGACATAGAGCGGTTTATCAGCTGTTGCCGAGGGAAAGATGGAAAGGAAGAGTTCTCCCTCCTCCCTTGTATTACGAGACACAATTCATTTCGCTTAAATAAAGGAAGGTGGGTGTGCCCCAGTGGAAGGAACATGGGACTGTGAGTCAGGAGACCTGGAATCTAGTCTCGGCTCTGTCACTTGCCTTCTTATGTGGCCATGGACAAGTCACTGCTCTGTGCTTCAGTTTCCTTATCTGTAAAATGGGGATAAAATCCCTGTTCTCCATCTCTTAGTCTGTAAACCTTAGGGTAGGATTATGTCTAATCTAATTATCTTGTATTTACTCCAGTCCTTAGCATGGTGCTTGGCACATGGTGAGCATTTGGTTAAAAAAAAATAAAGCAAAAAACCATCATTATTACTATGTGGAATGAAAAATGTAATCGGGGCACACAAAAGGAAACTTCCCTAAGTGGGTTTGATCAGAACCAGAGATGGCTTCTTGGCTGTCTTTTGAAAGGTAAAGTTAACTGTTGCAGGATTAGAGAAAAATGGTAAAGATAAATGTTGGAAAGAAGTGGTCCAGGTTGCCACTAGTATGCCATCCGGGCCATTCCCTTATTAGAATATTTAACCAGTCTCTTCTGTCCAAGTCACCCACTTTCTTCATACTGGGCCTTTGGGGTCACTTCCAGACTCCACTTAGTCCAATCCAATCTGGTCTCTTTGGGCCAGCCAGATAAGGAGAACCTAAGCTCTGAGTAAGAGGCATGGGACGTGATAAGAGGCATAGGACATGGAATGGGGTTGATGGGATTGGATGAGGGCTAGAATAATTTTGACAGAGTTTCTCAAGAGTCCGAACCAAATTACCAACCGCAAACCACCCCCACATACACACACTACTCTCTGCTGCTTTCGATGGATCACTAAAAAATGTGAAAGTCATTAATTTTTATTCATTGATACTGTTAGTAAAAATTATTCTCAGCAGTTGGCAACCCTGAAAGGCGGTGAGATAGCTATTGTAGAAGCATGGTGAAATAAGACTAGTCAATAAAAATAGTTGGTAAGGGCAGTTAGCACTATAGAAAAATCAATCATAACATTACTTTTGAAATCTGATTACAATATTAATTGAATTTAAAGTGTGCATGTTGTTCGCTCTCCAGAATTCACAGTGGGGAACATGGTCCAGGCAGCTGACAGACAGCTGACTCAGCTGGGTCAGCCAATTGAGTTCATTTTAGTGGAGATTACCTTGATTAACCCCAAGGATATTTAGAAGCTCACATGTGAGTTGGGTGGGCTCTTCCATGGCAGGATGACACAGTTTCCTGGAATAAATGCAGTTCTTGATCCAGTTTACTAATGTACTGTGTGACTGGGTACTATATTGTATATAAAGTTGGGTTTTCTTTTAAAAACATTTTACCTTACAACCTGGTCTGCTCTGTGAGTAGTAGAATTTTTATTCAACCAATGAATGTGCAGGTGTTTTTAACTGAGACTTCAACTGAGTTTTGATTTTTACCTTATTGTCCTTATTCTCGCCCTTCTAAGTCTGTTGAAATCAGGTTTCAAGAAAGTAGACGAGATGGGAAAGATATAAGTGTTTTTGCCTTGTTTGTGTGCATTTAAAATTGAATGCATACACATCCAACAATCACAGAAGCCCCGGGCTTAGTTTAACTTCTCTTTGAATATTCTGATTTAACAAAAGCAAATCATGCCACTGCTTGTTTACATTTTATTGTAGGGAAGCTGCAAATACCTGGTCAAAACCATACTGAGAACTCAATATTGAAGAAAGATATTTTATTTTAATTTATAATTATAAAGAGGTATGGGGGCTTGAAAAGGAAATCATTCTTCAGTAAGCTGTGAATAAAGCAATAATTCTATTTTAACTGTATTAAATTACTGACTTCTTCCAATAACCTTTCCCTCCCCAGCAAGGGGGAATGGAAAAATGGTGGCTAAATGCCCATTTACATGTGTATTTTATTTGGGTGTCATCTCTTAATGGGAAACAAAAACAAGAGATGTAAATGTATATTTATTTGCCTAGTGAGTCTACCCACCTGGAGCAGGGATATGCAGCAGCCAACTGAAGGAGCCATGCCTAAAATTCAGAGTTTGAGTTGTTGACTCCTAATTCTTTTAATTCCTTGAGGGCTTGGGCTGGATTGGCCCTGAAAAGTGACTTGGACAGAGCTCTGGAATCTGGTGCCACCCAGATATACTCAAAATTTTGATTGGACAGGAAAACCTGTATTATGGACAGCTTTGAATTGTTTGGAGTTCCTCATTTGTTGTTGCGATATTCTCAGAGCTAGAGATTTTACATAGAGTGCTTAGGAGGTCAGGTTCCTGTGAGCTAAATAGATTCACTGCCTTAGGAATAGGCCTGTTGCCAAAGGCCAAGAATGTAAACCACCCTGCTTCAAGCTCTCAACAAGTCCTCAATAAACTATGTACTCTGCCTCCAGCCCCAGCCTTTTTCAGTCTATCTTATACTACACTGTCCCTGCCCTGATTATCTTCTGAAAACATTGAACAGGATACATCAGTCCATTCTTCAGAAGCATCCAATGGCTGCCCATTTCCCCGTGAACTCCTTTTGGACACGGAGCGTGTCGACCAGCTCTATTGTATTGTTCTGTCCCAAGCATTTGGTACAATAAGCACCATTGATTGATTGATCGAACCAGAAGGTCCTGATCATAGAATGATAATGTAATTCACTTGGTTCTTCTGTAATTTTCACTGCGTGTTTTGGTTAGAACTGTGTTTAATAAATTGGTAAACTGTTTTCCTGACCATACGCTCCTTTATGTATGGGTAGAATGTGATATAAATGTGGGGAGAAATGGTTTGGCACAGTAGTTATTTGTCAAGATGTATTTACCATAATGCAGGTTTTTCTTCATGCTGGATTAATCAAGAGCATGAGTCCTGCATTTTGGGGAAAATTTTTGCACCTCTTTTTATGGTGGAACAATGTCAAGCATTTATAGCCATTGCCCAGATGTGCCCCCAAAATACAGGTTTTCTTTAGTAAAACTTTGCCTGTTTCCTAATTGGAAGACTCTCAGTCCAAGTTGTTTTCATTAGTATAAAATATTAGTAATGTTGATTAACATTGTCCCCTTTCAAGATTTGACATGTGTCTTTTTAATGTTGTGTTAAAAAAACTTGTTCATTTTTGTATTTTCTCTCAGTATTTTATATTTTACCTTGATTAATTTTAATTTTAAAATATTGAAATAAATATTAAATATTAAAATATTAAAAATCCTTGTATTTTAAATGGACTGAGACTTTTTGACTGAAGCCAGATTTGACATGCTTTCTTTAATTAAAAGTAAAATAGAGGCTGCTCTGGGTAGTGGAGAAAATCCTTGCATGGATTTCTTCAGACTACAAGTAATTATCAGAATATTCAAATGGACACTAATTCACCAAATCATTAAAATGTGTAAGCTTTTTACTAATTAAATTGTATATGTAATAACTGCATTTAAAATTGCGCAGCAGATCTTTTAGCAAAGTAACACTGCCTCTTAGCAACACAACAGGAAACAATTATATTTGGCATTTACATGGTTAACATTTCAACAAACATTCTTAGGGTGGTGATTGTTTTCCAAAGTAACCATCAAAACCATCTTCACATTTTAATGTTCTACCGGCCCTCAAAGTAGATTTTGTAAATATTTGGGTTAGATTTCTTTAGGGTCTGACCTTTAAATCCCCTTCCTTCCTTAAAATTTTTATATGCATTCATTTTGTTACATTAATAATGGTGTTCAGAGTTTCTTATGACCTAGTAAATTTTACTAAAAGTTAATAATAGTGATTTTTGCAAAGCAGTGGCAATGCCACTGTACCTCTTCCAGTTGCTTACTGTAGTGCTTGGCTCACAGTATTGAAAAAATGCCACTCAATAATTGACCCTTAGCCTACGATGCTTGAAGTTAAAATTAACAAAGCTTAAAATGGTTCTGCACCATCTTGCAGCTTCACCAGTTAAGGTTTAACTTTACAATGCTAGTTTCCTTTACTGTGCTAACTCTGGATGTACAGAAAGTGAGGAATGCACAGGAGCGACACAAATGGGGAAACAATTTTAAAAGTTACAGTTGGGAGGAGGCAAGTTTAGGAGAAAAGCGTTTTGAAAAATATAACAGAAGCTTGGGAATAGAAGAGGGGAGAAAGTGGAGTTAGCTGGTCACCCTGCAGAATCAGGACAGGCCAGAACACCCATTTTATTTGTGATTTATCCTGATGCCTCTCTGACTCAATATAAACACATTAATGTAACTATGCTACTTATCTCTCACTGACTGTAATTCTGGGTAATTTTGCTAAGAACAGGCTATCCTCCTTGGTTCAGGAGCCAGACCCCTACTTATAACATTTTTAGGAGAAAATTGGTTCTGATTATGTTCTAATTAAACACACTTTTCAGGAACTAATTGTGTCATGTCTGAGGCCTGTCTCTAATTCATTAATCCTTCTTTAGTTCCTTTTTTTAATTGAAAGCTTCTTTCATCATTATAAATACCCTGAGAGTGCCTCCATTTTGTATTACCTGCTGATTGTGGAATTCAGAAAGTTGAAACATTTTAAACAAAATTGAAATAATAGAGGTCTTAACTGTGTGTATAGTACTTTGGGGAAGACCATTGCCCCTTGAAAGTGGGGTGCCATTGAAGACCCACACCCACTCCTTTTGGGGCCATCTCCATAGGCAGCAAAGCCATTAATAGAGGCTGGGCTTCCCTTCTAGACTGTAAACTCTTTGTGGGGCAGGATTGTGTCCACCAATTCTGTTCTGTTGTACTCTCCCAAGCATTTAGGGCAGTGTTCTGCACACAGTAAGTGCTCAATAAATACAACAAATTGACTGCTTCCTTCTGCTTTCTAGGTTGTTTGTTGTGACTCTATGGAGCGTTCCTAACTGGGGGGAAAAAAAGAAGGAAGCTGCTTTGCTAGCTCAAATCATCTGTTTTTGTTCCTGGATAAACTTTTTTTTTTTAAAACTTGGGATACTTATATCATGGAGGGGAACCCTTTTCCACAAATTCTGGTATAAGTGAAATCTACTGTACTTCATTTAAACATTTATCTGTGTATAATCTGTATTATTACATAAGTAATGGATATAAACTGTATATGATAGTTTAAACAAAGTACAGTAGATATGTATTTATATAATTTGGTGTATTCAAATATGAAAATCATTAATATACATATTGGAACAAAGCCCTAAATTATCCTGTACATTGGGTGTTGTCAACTAATTTTTTACTTTTTGCCTTCATTTCTTATTTTAGCAACAAATTGCACGCCCCTCGCAGGAAGAAAAAGTAGATGAAAAAGTAGAAGATGATAAAACAGAAAAAACAGAAAAGAAAGAAGAGGAAAAGAAAGACGAAGAAGAAAAGGACGAGAAAGAGGAATCAAAGTGAGTTATATTCATGAGAGTGTTTTTAATCTCAATTTTTAAGAAAGGAATGCTGATCTTTTAATTGGATGAAATGCTATCTTAAAAAGAAGCAATAAGCTTTGATAAGCAAGCTGTTGATTAAACCATCATTTTTATTGATTTGGTACTAATCATTTTAGGGTAAATTTGCATTTGCCTCTGCGCAAGGTTAGTTTCACTTCTCAAGGGTATCAGTTTTCATTCTATTTCTCTGTGAAGGGGAGAGTTTTAAAATGGTAGGAGCATGCGCACTCAATATTCTGGAACTTATATCTCTTTTTATGGTATTTGTTAAGCACTTACTATATGCTAGGCACTGTGCCAAGTGCTGGACTAGATACAAGAAAATCAGGTTGAACACAGTCCCTGTCCTACATAGGACTCAGTCTCAACCCCTATTTTAAAAATGAGGTAACTGAGGCACAGAGAAGTTGTGACTTGTCCAAGGTCACACACAAACAACAGGTGGAATTGGGATTAGGACCTTTGACTTCCAGGCCAGTGCTCCTTCCAATAGACCATACTGCTTCTCAATATCTTATATAGTCTAAGTCCATCTAGGTCCACTAGGGCCATTAATCATCACAATATTGGGGTGTGGCCTTTTTCATTTATTCAGTCGTATTTATTGAACACTTACTGTGTGCAGAGCACTTTACTAAGTGCTTGGAAAGTACAATTCGGCTACAGATAGAGACAATCCCTACTCAACAACGGGCTCACAGTCTAGAGATACCCTTTTGGGAATATTTTGTCACCTAGAAAAAATGCAGCCGAACCTGGAAGTGGAAGATTTCCAGTGTAGTTATAATTCTGAATAAAATGTGATCAGTATGAAGCCATCTTCTTAAATTTCATTGATCTTGGGAATAGTGGTTGTTTAGTGTCATCAGCCATTTTAAATATCCTGTTTAGAAATGTCTGAACAAATCAGTTCAGAAAACGGCTGAGTTTTAAAATAATCATTCTACTATTTAGGTTTTAATTTGTTAATTGAGTTAGATTTCTAATCTGTTTCAAATTGCCCACCAGGAACATTTGTCTCATCCACCCTTTGCCACAGTAGGGGTTTGGAAACAGGTAGAAGCAGACAAGCACTCGTTGGGCCTCTGCTCCTGGTGCTAGGTTCTGACCAAAGAACCACCTAAGGCATCTTGTATGATTGACAGGCTCAATAAGAATCCTGAAAATGTCTGACATTGGTCATGATGAGAAGCAGCGTGGCTCAGTGGAAAGAGCACGGGCTGGGGAATCAGAGGTCGTGAGTTCTAATCTCGACTGCCACGTGTCAGCTGTGTGACTTTGGGCAAGTCACTTAACTTCTCTGTGCCTGTTACCTCATCTGGAAAAGGGAGATTAACACTGTGAGCCCTGCATGGGACAACCTGATTAGCTTGTATCTCCCCAGTGCTTAGAACAGTGCTTGGCACATAGTAAGTGCTTAACAAATACCAAATTATTATTATTAAGCCCACCTTGGCATTTACCTGCCTACTGCCCTGTTGGTTTGTGATGCCATGGTGTGGGCTGGGCACTATGCAGCAGTTACTTTGGCAGCTAATGGGTCTTACGTGTCAAATAATTGCATGCACTTCGCAATATCCTGCACTTCTGCCTGCTTATTCACTTATTTCACCCGCTGCCCCAGCAGGAATCAGATTGTTTGGGACAAGAGAGTGTGAGTGGTGCAATTATTTCTTGAAATCTTCATGATTTCGAACAAGGCCCACCCATACTTTTCGACGGATGATTCCGACCTTCCCTCTAAACAGACAAGGGAAAGAGGTGCCTCTCTTGAACTGTAGTGGTTGGAGAGCTGTGTGGATGGAGGTCCAGCTTCTGATTGCCCCATTCCAATGGGTTGGTCTTCTTGGAAGACCTTATGGCAGAGAAGCTTTGGGCTGCAAGACAGTAGCTCCAGCTTCTTCCCAGCCCCCTCCAGTCGTCGTCGTTTTACAATTTTGCTCGTCCGTTTATCTTGGCCTAACGCACCATCTCTTTCTCTGCAGAGAAAATGCCAAAGAAAAAGACAAGGCAGAAGTGGCAGCAGAGGAAACTGAGGAGAGGGAGCAGGCCACCCCCCGGGGCCGAAAGACCGCCAACAGTCAGGGGCGCCGGAAGGGCCGGATAACCAGGTCAATGACGAACGAAGCCGCGGCAGCCAGTGCTGCTGCAGCTGCTGCTACCGAAGAGCCGCCTCCTCCGTTGCCACCTCCACCAGAGCCTTGTGAGTAGCCTAGTATTTGAAGATTATAAAACCTGAATAGTGTCTATAAACTTATCCTTTTTTTTTTGGAACCTCATTCGTTCAATCGTATTTACCGAGCGCTTACTGTGTGCAGAGCAGTTGTACTAAGCGCTTGGGAAAATACAAACAATCCCTGCCCACAGCCTCATGCCAAACCCTCATGTTCTGTCTACACTGACCCCCCAAAACTTTTTCTTGCACAGTCAAAAAAAAATTAACTCATAGGGAAAACATTCTCTAAGCCTAGAATCTCCACTGTGTCTTTAGTGATCCTGGAAAAAGAACTAAACCTTCTTAATCTTAGATGGTTAGGACTGGAAAACAGTCTTTCTTATACTAGTAGTTACTGTGCCATGTATTTAACTTTCACTTGGCCTGTTTAAAGTATCCCCAATTTAATAAAGCTAGCCAGTGGTCTCTGTGATTGTTCAAGGGCCTGTTGACTATTCCGTAGACAAAGCAGAGAATAATCAATCAATAGCTATTATTGAGTGCATGCTGTGTATGCAACACTCTAGTAATTGCTCAGGAGAGAATAACAGAGGTAAAAGATTCTCGTCCCTGCCCTCAAACATTGTATAATCAAACGGAAAAGGTAAACATACAATTATTTGACAGATGGAAAAAAAAAAGACTGGAAATATGGATAAGTGAAAATAGAAACTCCTATTATTTTAAAACTTCACACAATTTGAGAAATACTTTTCAAACTCTTCAAATGGAGAGTTCTTTGGAATCTTTTCAATATAGCAATAATAAAATTCAATCTTCGTTTGAGTCTTAGAAGGCCAGACACAGGGCACTTTGGGTTAAAGGATTTTTGTTGCTTTGCTGGAGAGCTATTATTTATTCAGCCTTTTATATTTATCTCCTTCAGTCTATGACCGACTCTATTAAGAGATGTTTCAGTTCACTGTTGTTCACGTTCTGCCTGCCCTGTGGTTAGAAAGTGGCCTAATGTCAGAAAAGAAAATTAAATGCTCATGTGGCATTACTTATTGCTGGAAACTAAAAAATAACTTTCCCAAGAACAGTATGTTTGCCAAGACATCTTTTTGTGAAGTTCTACAATTTCTTTAAAATAGTCATCATTTAAAAAAAAATTATTTTAAATTGATGGTGCTGCATTCATTTTCGTCTTCTGAATTCAGATTAAGATTTGCTAGAGTTTGTAGTTTGTATTGAAAGCATTGCTTGGTACGACATTTGCGTGTACTTTGTTTTTCTTCGTATGGGACATGGGCTGCTGTTGAAAGTTACAGCTTGAATGATGGGAGAGAGCGATATACCAAATAGGTCTGACATAAGTGTGTGCAAACAGTCTTGTTATTCCAAGAGCTCAATAAAGAAAGTAAGCTTATTTAGATGAATGATTTAAAAAAAAATCTTGAAGGTATTTCAGGGGTTTAAAATGTGCTAGATTTTCCATAGTTCATTTGGAGCTTCTTTATTTCTTTAAAATAGTCTGTCTAAAGTAATTTTGGTGAATCAAATCCTTATTCTTTATCCATGTTAACTTTTGTGGAGCATAAAAGTTGAATAATTGGTTGGAAATGAGCATGAAAGTGATTGCACTTTGCAGTTGGAAGAGTATAATGTTTTGGCAGTGGTTGAGCAACTCTGATGAACTGTTGTAAGCTAAAGAATGTTAAGCGGTCCCTGAATCTTTCCTTGTTCTAGCTTAGGTCATTTGCTTTAAAACCAGAGTTCAACCTATTTGCCAGTTTACCTCTGGCAGCTAGAAATCGTGTCCTGGCACCTAAGAGTGCACCAGATTGTTGAATCATCATTTATGACATCCATCTCTGGCCACCCATAGATGTGTGGCTTGAAGCTGTACTTGGAACTAGGCACCCTGTGTATGTGTCAAGCCATTCCTGGATGGTGGAACAATGGGAAATTGTATAGAGAAGAACGTCACAACACACTGGAAGCTTTGTGTAGCTTGGAGTTTAGTGTTCAGGGACTCCCTTCCCTGTTAAAGGACCCCGTTTCTCTCAGATGGAGTTTCCGGATACCTGGAGTATTGGCATCTCTTTGGGCAAGCATCTCACAGCACTCCTGGCCTCCTGTGGTCTGTCTGTCGAGGGCTCCACCTAGTACTTAGAGAAGCAACTTGGCTCAGTGGAAAGTGCCTGGGCTTGGGAGTCAGAGGTAATGGGTTCAAATTCCCGCTCAGCCACTTGTCAGCTGTGTGACTTTGGGCAAGTCACTCAACTTTTCTGTGCCTCAGTTACCCCATCTGTAAAATGGAGATTAAGACTGTGGGCCCCACAGGAGACAACCTGATCACCTTGTATCCTCCCCAGAGCTTAGAACAGTGCTTTGCACATAGTAAGTGCTTAACAAATGCCATTATTATTATTACAATGGCTCCAGAATCAACCAGTAGGCCTGTAAAAACAGGCAATGAAGAGAACATCAAAACTTCTCATGTAAGACCTTCTCTGGAGATGGGTTCTAAAAAGAAGAATCCTGTTTGTCTTTGCTTGATGGGATTTATTCTTCTCATTTCAGCCTCCACAGAACCTGTGGAGACCTCTCGCTGGACAGAAGAAGAAATGGAAGTGGCTAAAAAAGGTAAAGGCATTTAATACCATTTTGTGGCAGTTCAAAATTTTGGCCATTATTAACATTAGATTGACTAATTCATTCAATCGTATTTATTGAGTGCTTACTGTGTACAGAGCACTGTAATAAGCGCTTGGAAGGTACTCCTATGTGTCCTCAGTAAACATCAAACAAAAACAGTGTAAATCGAAGAAAATTTGAAGGTTTTGAGGGTAAATTTCTGATTTTAAAACCAAATGAAGAGGTGCCCAGAAAAGCACATGGGTGAAAATCAACATAGATTCTGAACTGTGCATTCACTTGTTACTTTATTAATGAGTTTGATCGCTATTTGCACTTCTGCAGATTGAAGCTATCGTGGGAGCTGAAGTTTATAATTTTGAAAGACTAGATGTTTCTTGTGGGAAGCTAATTTATTTGATTATTGTTTGAAGGACTGTTTACAAATTACCAGAATAAGGCTTGAGTTTTCATTACTTGTTGGATTAGATGATTTATGGAATGGTGTCCATCTCAGTTTTTGTCCCTGGGTAAGCTGTACAGATTTTAAGTAGGCAGCAATTGCTTTCCTTTACCAAAATGGGATTGAAAGCATTCTGCTTTCCAATTTTTGATGAGTTCATGCTGAATCATTTAAATAACGAAAATAAAATTTTGCTTTTGGGAAATGAGCTTGCATAAACTTTCTAATGTTTACTCAAGGCACAGCTTTCTGACCACACTATTATGAACCACAAAGCTATTAATACTGGCCCCCCAGGTGATAATTTTCAAAACACCTCTTGAACACCATTGAGTATGTCTTGCAAAACAGACTTTTGCCTTACAGGCAAAGATCTTAATTTTGCAATGAATTTGCAGTCATGGGCAGTGATCAGGTAGCCTCATTTGCTGTTTTACAAAGGGTGTCTTTGTGATTGCAAATGATACCTTGCTGTTCTGCTTGGAGGCTTGTGTAAGCCATTTTTAATGTGTAGTGTACACCATGTGTTTACCCAGTGAATAACAATTTAAGTACATAGCTTTCACCATAAACTCGGTTTGGAGGATTTGTATATATGCATGTAAAACAAAACAGTTCCAGTCTGTTATTTAGGAAGAACCTAGTAAATCTAGAGATGGTACTGAGAAGAGCAAATCAAGATGAGGCATGAGGGATGTAGTTCAACTTCCCTATGAAGTTGGATGGACAAAAATGGAAAAAGAAAAGCCAAGGGGTTCATAACTTAAATCTACATAACCCTGAAAGTTATGGACAGGTTGAACACTGAATTATCATTCTCCAATTCCCACAGTTATGAAAGGAGTAGAAGTTTTAAGAGGATTGTGAGACAGAGCAAAAGCCAAAAAAAAAAAAAAAAGCCAAGCGCTGCAAATAGCACAACATAATAACAAAGGGCAGTCTTTGTGTTTGTACACTTTGGTGAGAATTCTAGGACCTGGCATGGCTTTTTCAGTCACACACACACATTCCCACACACAGAGTTAAATCTGACAGTAAGTGAAGTCTTTAGGGAGTACAGAGACCAACCATGTACAAGATGGAGGGCACTCAGTAAAACTCGAAGTTAATAGGTTAAAAAGCTCCCAAAACATTGCAAACAGTACTTAGTATTTGCAGTTTGTTACCCCAGGAAGTTGTACAACCCCAGATTGAATCCGATCAAGAAGCAGCGTGGCCTAGTGGTTCTAATCCTGGCTCTGTACCTCTGCGAGTGTGTGTATGTGTCTGTGTCCATCTGTTTCTGTGTGCGTATTTGTCTCACTTTGGGCAAGTAGCTTAACTTGTTTGTGCCTCTGTTTCCTAATCTGTAAAATGGTGATTAAATACCTATTTCTCTTGCTTAGACTGTGAACCCCATACCAGACAGAGAAGGTGAACAAACTGAGTAGCCTGTATCCACCCCAGCACTTAGTACAGTGCTTGGCACGTAGTGAGTGCTCATCAAATGCCACTGTATTGTCATTATTCTTACAACAGGGAAGTTGTAGATGTGGAGGTTCAAGTTGGAGCTGCTGGACTTTTTTTACATCCATATCAAGCTGAATGTCAAGAAGCTTAACTGTCAGTGTTCTTCCAAGGATCCTTTGAAGACACCAAGAATGCTGGGCTGAAGGGACCCATTGGGGCTAACCCATTTGTGACATTTCTTATGTTCTTAACCATATACTCATCTGTCGTTTTTTGTACAGGGTTAGTTGAACATGGTCGCAACTGGGCAGCAATTGCCAAAATGGTGGGAACTAAAAGTGAAGCTCAGTGTAAAAACTTTTATTTTAACTACAAAAGGAGACACAATCTAGACAATCTCCTTCAGCAGCACAAGCAGAAAGTAAGTATACTACAATATTATAAAATTTATTTTAGAACTGCTATTTGCTCTCTGGAATTAGCCCCTAAAAAGAAAAAAATGTAGTGATTTCATTCTAGAAAGTTTGTCTTGCCTCTAATTTTTTTTGCAACTTACAGAAATAGAAACAATTTAATATACTTATTGTATCCACTTCCTTTATGAAATTTCCTCTAACCCTGTATTGTTAAAACATCCTTAGTAGTCCTTCCAGCACTTATAGACAGTGTCAGTGCTTAGAACAGTGTTTAGCACATAGTAAGCGCTTAACAAATAGCATCATCATCATATTTTGTAAAATATGTGCATAGAAGTATATTGCAGGGGCTGCCATCTTGCAGAATCTATGTAAGAGAACTTGTAGTATTCACCGTGTACATCTTTGAGTAGTGATTACTTTATGTTATTTAAGGACAACAGAGAGGTAATCACTATAGTCTTTTCAAGGTCTCTTCCAGTCCCCAAATGATTTGAATTGATAAATATCAGACTGATTAAGGGTTTAAGCAGTGTTCAAATGACAAGCGTTCAGAAAATGTGATTGATACAGTATTTTGAAGGATACAAAGTAGTTAAAGTCTCTTAAATTCATTCTTTCTTTTGCTTTAGTCTTCACGAAAGCCCCGTGAAGAGCGGGATGTATCACAATGTGAAAGTGTAGCATCTACTGTATCCGCCCAAGAAGATGAAGATATTGAAGCCTCTAATGAAGAAGAGAATCCAGAAGATAGTGAAGGTAAGTAGGACCTCAACAGATACTGGTTACTCACTGTCTGAAGACCTATTTAATCTTTAACAGAAGTAGTGGAAACTGGAGCCGAATAAATAATCCTATTCAGTTAAACTGTATTACAGCCATAAAACTCTGAATTAGTATTTCAGTATCATAAATAGCTTAATATTTCATGGAAGATGAATGGGAAAAATGTTTTATGCAATGGTATTTAAAGTACAGCAGGAATATTACAGTGATTTGTGATTCTTAATCTAGGTATACCCCAGACCATTAGAATGGCAAGGCCTCTTTTAAGCACCATAAACTGAATGAATGTATAGTACTTTCTTCCAGGTATCACAGGGTGGAGTTGTCATTGTCATTTGTAAATCTGAGCTGGCAATTTGGCAATGTTTGTCAAAGTTTAAATTCGTTTGCAGTCAGATCATAATGTGGACATGTTCTAGTCCGAGTTCTAAAATGTTAGACTTGTTGATATTTTGCATTTAAGGAATAGCTGCGTGAATTCACTTTTCAGGTTTTTTAAAGAGGGATGAATTTATCTAGACATACTGTATCACATTTGCTAGGCGGTCTTTCTAAGTGTAAACACTCCTAAATCTGTCTTAGAAAGTTCAATGTTTCATGACAACTTAATAATTAAAGGAATGTGCATCTCTGCATCGACTGGAACCTATGAGGAGTGACACCAACACAAAAGCAAAGTTGGAGCTTAAAAGACAAGTTTATTTCTAAAATACTTTTAAGGTAGACTAGGAAAATTGTACAGGACAGCAAAATTACTGAGGCAGTAAAGTTTCATAACTTGAAAACAAAATTGCTATTAGGCTTTATCCCATTGTTTCCTTTTGGTGCCCTTTAGTCTTTCTGAGCTGCAGGGAAGTCTGCCTGTCCTACCTTCAGAATAGATCCAGTCTCCCACCTGTGTAGGAAGTTTCAGCATATTGGTCATGTGTCTGAGAATTTTAATCTGCTGTGGAAAAGGTTAATTTACATATGTAGTAGATGGTAAACAGCCTAAGAAAGGGAAAAGCTAAACAGGAGCAATTTCCATTTTAGAGAACAGTTTTAACTCTCAACTATGTCTGAATTATTTCTACGGAGTCATATAATTGTTTAATTGTAAATGGTTAAAATAGTAATTTAAACCTTTTTTTAAATGTTGAAATGTCCTTTCAGTATGTCTATTGCATAGCATCTATTTGAAAACTGTTAAATAATCGAAGGCCAATACTACATTGTCTTTAAGGTGCTGAAAATAGTTCTGATACAGAGAGTGCTCCCTCACCAGTTGAAGCTGTCAAGCCCGGTGAAGACACAACCGAAAATGCTTCTTCTAGGTTAACCACTGAGACCCCAGCAGAGCAAGATCCCACTATTAAAACAGTATCCAACACCCCGCCATCTTCAGCGGTTCCAAGTACAAAACCTGCCGAAAATGAAAATGAGGAACCCCAAGTAAAGGAAGAAGTCAACAACGATGGAGAGGAGTCTATGGAAGTGGACAGTAGAAGCCACATCCCTGAAACTAAGCCTGTCCTGTGCCTCCCAGTGCATGCCAAAGCTGAGCCTCTTGATGTGGAAATGAGGATACCAGAGAACATTCAAGTCAAAATAGAGAACGATACCAAAGAGAGAGATTTGGAAAGACCGAAAGAGAAGACTGAACCCGAAGAAATGGAGTTTGGCCTGGCCCAGCAATCTAATGTCGCAAGGCCAGAATCCCAGTCTGACAACGATTCTAGTGCTACTTGCAGTGCTGATGAAGAGGTTGACGGAGAACCTGAGAGGCAAAGGTGAGACCGAGCAAAACAAGCCATACCTTTTCAGCGTTTACTGCTAGTTAATTTGAAGAGTAGACATTTATGGGCCAGGTCACTCGGAAGATAATTGAGGTGGGTGTACAAGGCTCAGTGTAACATGGAGAATGATATTCCAATAAATGGGTAAAGAGATTGCATCGATCTTCCATTAAATGAGTGAAGGGATTCCATTAGGTAAAAGTAATTGGCCGATCATTATTTCATTATGACATGAAATAGATGAGTTGCATAGTTCTATCAAATAGGGATTGTTTAGGAGACAGCTATTCTGAGGTTATTTTAGACCGTGAGCTTTGTTTTTCTTCTAGAAGGAATAGAGGGCCTCCCTTGCAGGAATGATGGACTTAATTTATATGTGCTCCTACTCATTTAGTATTGGTCTCTTTTTTGGTAATAAGAATATTTTTGAGATTAATTTGCACATATAACTCCAATGAAAAGCTTCAGTTTTGGTTGCCTGAAACTGGAAAGAGGTGTTTGGAACTCTTAAATTGTCCCCAAATTTCACAGGTCATATCATTAAGTTATGTGAATGTAGGAATATTGTTATAATATGGAGGAATTTTAAGTGATATTTGTTACTCTTATGTGGAATATAACATGAATTGCAATCCAGTTCCCTTAGTTGGGCCTAGACATTAAAGTGGGTTTGGCCAGAGAGCAACAAACGGGGAGTGCTTTAAAAACGATTTGTTCCCTGTACTAGAATGTATACTATGGACTCAAAGCCGTCTCTGTTAAACCCTACTGGATCCATACTAGTTTCTTCCACCTTAAAACCGGGGCCAATGGACCTGCAACAACTTCATCATCGAGCTGCTGTCATCCCACCAATGGTAAGTGGAGAAAGCAATGTCCTTTCAAATTTATGAAAAACTATGAGAGAAATGTGGGGTATTTTAATTTGTTTCTGCCAGCAGTTGTTGCTAAGTAGCAGAATACGTTCTGATTTTAGCAATCTCACTGCAAAAATAAGGATAGGCATTCAATTAGAAAAGAGCAAAAGCCATACATTGGTAGCATAGGTTGCATATCAAGCAGTACATAGTCTGTGCTGGGATTGCTTAATTGAAGTCTTGACCACAGGTTTAGGTGTACTTTGGCTGACCCCAACCAACATCCTAGTCAAAGCTTCATCTTGATTACAGTTTCCTTACTAACGTTATTTCCATAGTTTCGATCGACTCAGTGCCGTATCCCAAAACTGTTGCGTTATCACTGCCCCACATTCCAATAACTCCTGCAGTCTAATCTGCTTTGGTTTCAGTGGTGAATGGAGTGTCAAGAATTGCATTTCCGAAGAGGGGAGGGGTTTTGGTTTTTTTTTTTCAGATTGAAACCAGAACACATATAGTGCTCTGTCCCAAAAAGTGCTTAAAAAGGAAAGCGATTATGACTTCTAAGTACTTTCGAGCACCCAGAGTTCTGTGGAGATTTGGGGAATGTTGTTGATTATGTTGGTTTTGTCCTTCTCTCCATAGGTCTCTTGCACCCCCTGTAACGTACCTATGGGAACAACTGTGAGTGGTTATGCCCTCTTTCAGCGGCACATTAAAGCTATGCATGAGTCGGCACTGCTGGAAGAGCAGCGACAGAGGCAGGAACAGATAGATCTGGAGTGCAGACGGTCCGCAAGCCCCTGTAGCACCTCCAAGAGCCCAAACATTGAATGGGAAGGTAGGTAAACCTCAAACCCAGGAACCGACCCAAATGGTCGAGGTCTTTTGTGAGACTCCAGCCTAGTCTAGAGTGAATAAGAAACCGAACGGTTACTCAGTCCTGTGATTTAACCCTAAATTATTTGCAAACCATCCCTGCAGAATATTTGCTCGCCCAAGCTTTGACTGCAGAGGAATGTCCTCAAATTAAATATAATAAACCCATTAGAGGGAAATGCAATTATTTTTATTAATTAAATGACTCCAGTAATGGTCTTCTGCATGTTTACTTTTCCAAAACCACACCGTAGGATTTTAATTCATCAGAAATCACTAGGCGTGAGATAAGAATTGTCCTTAAAAGCAAAGTATCTGTAAGTGCTTTATTCTATTTAGGTTTGTTATTCAGAACAACAGATAACAGTTGCTCCGTAGTGAATGCCCAAAGACTTCACTTCACATATTTTACTTTTTTTAAATGGTATTCATTAAGTGCTTACTATGTGCTGGACACTGTATTAAGTGCCGGGGTAGAAACACGCTACTCAGATTGCACAGAGCCAGTGTCCCATGTAGGGCTCACAGTCAATCTCCATTTTAGAGATAAACTAATTGAGGCAAGGATAAATTAGATGACCTGTCCAAGGCTGCACAGCAGTCAAGTGGCAGAGCTGGGATTAGAAATCAGGTCCTCTGACTCAGGCCTGTGCTCTTTCCACTAGGACATAGCAAAGAAGTTAAGATTGTATTAATGTATACCAGTCTTAATGCCTTGAAAGGCCATAAATATAATTCTCCTAAATCACAGGGTTGGTTCGTAAAGACCCCCACTATTTGGAAAATTCAAGTGTTAGCACTAACCTCGTGTTCAACGCTGCACATTGGTTTACCAATAACATGTGGTTTAGTCAATAGAACGTGGACCTGGAAGTCAGAGGGTCTGGGTTCCAATCCCAGCTCTTCCACTTGACTGCTGTGTGACTTTGGAAAAGTCACGTAACTTCTCTGTGCCTCAGTTATCTGTAAAATGGGGGTGTAAGACTGTGAGCCCTATGTGAGACATAGGCTCCAACTGGATGAATTTGTATCTACCCCAGCATTTAGTACAGTGCTTAACACATAGTAAGAGCTTAACAGATACCATTAAAAAAAATCCACACTTGCAATCAATTGTATTTATTGAGTGCTTACTGTATGCAGAGTCCTGGGTGATTAAGTGCTTGGGTGATTACAGTATAACAGAATTGGTTGAGTTGTTCCCTTCCCAGAAAGAGCTTATGCCTAGAGGGGAGGTAGCCATCAAGGTAAATAAATTAAATCACAGATATATACGGGAGTGCTGTGAGGCTGAGGGAAGGGTAAATAAAGTATGCAGATCCTAGTAGAAGGGCAACTTAGAAGGGAATGGGAGAAGAGGAAATAAGGAGGGAGCTCGGGGCAAGACAGATGAGATCGAAGTACAGTGAATAGGTTGACAGAGGAGCAAAGCTTGCAGGCTGGTTGTAGTAGGAAATCAGAGGGGAAAGGTGACTGAATGCTTTAAAGCCTATGGTAAGGAGTTTCTGTTTGCAGAGATAGTATAGTATGGACAACCATGGGAGGTCCTTGAGGAGTGGGGAGACACGGACTGAACGTATTGTAGAAAAATGATCTGGGCAGCTCAATGAAGTGTGGACTGGGGTGGGGAGAAACAGGAGGCAGGGAAGTCAAGTAATCAAGACGGGATAGAATAAATGCTTGCATTAACATGGTAACAGTTTGGATGTGGAGAAATGGTGGATTTTAGCGGAGGTTGAACTGACAGGATTTGGTGACATTGAATATGTGGGTTAAATTAGATGAGCCGAGGATAATACCAAGGTTCCTGGCTTGAGATCCACAACCATTTCAACCAACACTCGTGTTATGTTCTATCCAGAGAGGTGAGGGTTATCAAAAGAACATTCCCTACTTCAGTCTATCTAGTCTGTATGATGCAAATGCGTGGTGTGACGGAATTGACTGAATGCGTTTCAGCAATTCAGAGGAAAGAACAAGCATAAAAAAATTCCGTTCTGAAACATAGTTGCCTTTGAGCAGGTTAGGAGAAATTGTGGAAGTGTCAAGGAATGTCAGCGAAAGGAAATGACACATACTTGAAAATGTTGCCCAGTACCAGCATTCGTGATTATAAAGTGACGGAAGGTTAAAGTTAAGTAGCTGCCTACCAGCACAGAGAGGAATTGCCGCTGAGGCCTTGGAAAAATAAAGACAATATATAAATACAAATAAGGCCCCAGTTCCCTATCCTGATTTAATTTTCAAAAGAAATAAAGTAAGCCGAAGTCTGCTGTTACTTGTAAAATAGTTCTTGCTCTCCTAAAGCTATTCTAAGTCTGGATGCTTTCCACAATATTCCGTGATTTGGAGTCAACCATAGGTTCTATTTTAAAACCTCCAGGATCCATGTCAGGATATTTTTGCAGAGTAATCATGTTAAAGGGTAAGCAGCCAAATGAGAGGCAGCTATTTAATAAGGCAGACTTGTCAACTCATAGATATGTTACCTCTGATGTACAATCTTAAAGATATATATCGAATGTCAGTATAGGATACTGAATATATACTGTCAAGGGGTTTTTCTTATGTACATGTGAGGTTCCACCTAACTCATTTTCTTGAGTTGGGGGTATATTTTGTCCAACCCATCTTTCCCTTCCTACCTTCTTACTTGCTAAACTGGTGTCACTAAATTGCCAAGAAATTGCTGATATATTGATAATTGGACTTATTTCAAGTAATAGTTATACATGTCATGCTAATTAGTTTGTCCTTAAAGTAAAATCTCTATCTTTTGATCTCTCAGTGTTAGGCATTTTGGGGAAGTAACTTTAGAGTAGATTTGTGGTCCTCCCTCAAAATTTTTACTAACCTCTCTAAACAGTGATATCCTTGATCCCAATTTGTCTAGTACCACACGTCCTTTGCTTCAGAGAACACAAATTGCCGAGTAACCAAATTCAGACATTTACTCGCTAATGCAAACTCCCATTTCCATTTTGGTCGAGTTTCTTGGAAATGACAAAGTTTCTTTAAGGGTTGCTATTGGATTTCTTTTAGGCCCTGGACGCAAGCTTCTTTTTAAGCCAGTATATAGCCGCCTCGCCTGGCTGGATTAAGAAATTAACAAATTTGAACCTGATTGAGCCCAGCATATTTAAGAAGCAGAGCTCTGAAGAGGTGTATTTGTAAGGGAAAATTCTCCTACCTTTTGAAATCCAATGTTTTCCTCAGTGAAGCTTGTTTTTTGTGTATTTTCCTGGAAATATAGGTAGTTGCCTAGATGGAGTAATACTCTATTTCTAATTATATTAGGTGAGGAACATAAAATATAATTGTGATTTCCAATGAAAGTACTTTTTCTTGGGCAGGTTGAAGCAATCTAGATACAACTAGATTGTTATACACCAGTTGACTACAGTAACTTTTACCATTTGGGTAGTGGCAAAGATGAATCATTAAAACCCTAGTTTTGATTTTGTAATTTCAGCTAAGTTACATTTTGCCATTTACATTTTCTAAAACCATGTATTGCTCAATAAGTCCGGATAACATAAAAGGAGAGAATTTAGTTAAGATGGAGACTGTCTTAGTTCCTCAGGGGGTTGACCACTTAATTGTGAGCTGTATAGCCCACCTAAGCATCCCCATAATTCCTGGTACAGAGACAGTGTTGGGTTTGGAATTCTTGGTGAGTTGTGTGATGGGAGGGAAGAAGGATTGATTTCTGCTATTTCCTTCGTTCTGGAAAGGAAGGTGAGCATCCTTTTTGCCTGCAAGGACTTTTTTGTTTAAAGGTGATTTGGATTGATGTTGTGTACCCATTATTGTTTTGTTTTTGTTTTTTCTTCATTCCCTCATGTGGTTTATACCAGGGAGACCTTTGGACAATATAGAACCCTTAATATTAGTTCAAGTGGCCCTGCCACTACCTAGAGTGAGCTTGGTCCTTTCACGCTAAATATTTTAATTTGGGGCTCTTCCCTCATTTTGGTAACTTTAACTTTCATAGGAAAATCAGTCGCCTATATGCCTTATGCTGAGGTCAAACGTGCAATAGAACAGGAAGCGCAGATGCAAAATACAGCAGCAAGGTCAGCATCACCGTATAGGCTATCTCCAAGAGAAGTCAGTAAAGCCTCTCCACAGCCTGATTTGAATGCAGCTCGCTATAGTGTCCCGCCAGGTAAATATTGTCTGTTCGCACAGTGGCTGCTGGCCATCTGCCTTCAGATCCTACACTGATAAATGACTGTAGTTAATGAACCGCTCTTAATGCCTCTCTTCGCTGTTAAGAAATGATTGAGTTTCTTATTTCGTTTTTCTGTATGCCTGGTTACTTTAGTTGGGATTCCCCAACGATCTGGAAAACTTAAGTTCACATATTTTCATTGTGGCATCAGCTGACCTTTCTTTTAAACATACAGGTGCAATGTGAAATGTCAAGGTATTTTTGAAGGGATCCAAGTAATTCAGGAGGAGCAAAAATTGTCCAATGTTTTCTAAATTTAACTAGGATGTCAGTGGACAAGGGACGTGTAACTGTTGGCAGGTGACAATTTTTTGCTACCTTTTAGTTATTTTTCTAGCAAATACGTGATTTGTAAAATTTCCGAGGGTATCTTTGCATTATCATTCCCTGTATATAAAGGTCAAAACTTGCATTGGAGAGTAAATTGAAAGGAAACAAACTGCAGTCTGTTTGTAATCATCAGGAGTCCAAAGCAGTCCTGGAATTTTTAACTAATGTAAACTAGATGATGTGGTTTTAAGATCAGCTTGAAAGCAGTGGTTCAAAAAGTTATTTAGATATATTTTAATATATGGAACTGCAAACCCCATCAATGATTTTATTAGACAAAGTTCACCTACGAAGAGTAGGTCTATAAAATAGGAATTTTCATCCAGCATTTTGCTGCCAACTTCTAGGTATATTCAGTTTGCTTTTAAACATGCTTTTGTTAATAGATTTTAGCAAAGAAAGGAACTGGTTGTTAGATTTTAAACATTTTTTTCTGTCTTAAAGTTCTCCAGCCTGCTCCTCATCAAGTGATCACAAATCTCCCAGAAGGAGTACGACTCCCAACAACCCGCCCCACCAGGCCACCCCCTCCACTCATTCCATCTTCCAAAACTTCGGTACAGTCAGAAAAACCATCTTTCATTATGGGAGGATCAATTTCACAGGTAAAAATAAAAACTCTTGGGAGATTACAATACAACAGAAATAACGTTAAGCATCAGGACACAATCTGAGTTGGTGAAGAATGACTTCACAAGAGAGTTTTGCCTAGGACCTCCAAAGGACCACTATAGGCACATAATCAGTAGGCTGTTTACTGAATACAGATTTGAACGATTTAATTTGGAAAAACACTGTTAACAGGAAAACTGTTGCTAAACAGATTAGCAGAATTTTTTTAATCCACCCTGTTCTTTCCTGTGCAGTTTATGCAAGGCTCCAGAGGAGCTGTGTTGAGCTTGGCTTTATCAGTGCATGCCCTGTAATGGTGGTGTATTTTAAACTTTACAAACTCCTCATCGTAATGGATGAAGCTGGCCAAGATTGCTTTTGAATTGTGGGGGAGGGGAAAGAGATCAGAAATGTTCAGAACTTTTACTGTTTATCCATTTCAAATGATAGTTGTTTGTTCTTTTTCTGGGGCAGGCAGTTATGAAGTTTTCCTTCTTCCTACTTAGGATAGGAGAGAATTTTACCATCTTTAAAAAAAAATGTTTCTTGGAAGTGGATGTGTCATAATATCTGAACCTTTAATGCTTGATCATTAAAAAGGAGCTTACTTGTGTTTTATGCATAGGGAACACCTGGCACTTACTTAACATCTCACAGTTCAGCTTCGTACAGTCAAGAACCAGCTAAGCCTTCAGTTGGGTCTATATCTCTTGGACTTCCAAGGCAACAAGAATCTGCCAAATCTGGTAAGCATTTGTGTGATCACAAACCATCACATATGGAATTATACCTTTCATTGTTTAAAGTGATGATCCTAATTTTATATTTTGTCAGCAGCTTCCATGCCTTACATCAAACAGGAAGAGTTTTCTCCCAGGAGCCAGAACTCCCAGCCCGAGGGCTTGTTAGTCAGGGCCCAGCATGAAGGTGTGGTCAGAGGTAAAAAATTTCAAGAGTAATTATAAATTGATTATGAATGAGAGCATTGTATTTTTATGTTGGTTTTTCATCTTGATAAATATGCAGTATGCACTGGGTTGTAATTCTCCCCTCAAAGCTTTGACATAGTAAGTTTTATTTTTGAGGTTCAGAACGACACTTCTTTTTCTAGCATATCCTTAAACAGTGCACATAACACAGATACATTAGGGGAAATATCAGTAAGATGAAGCAGTAGTTTCTTCCCCCCCCCCCCCCCCCCCCCCCGCCTTTCCCATTTATTGGATTATTCTTTGGATAAAATGCTTTCATAAGAAAAGGATACAGTTTTTCAAGGATCCATTTCATTTTGACTAAGGTACTGCAGCAGCCATCCAAGAAGGAAGTATAACCCGAGGAACACCAGCCAACAAAGCCCCTGTTGAAAACATGCCTTCCCTGCGAGGCTCTATCACTCAGGTAAATTATTTTGCAAGGTAACATACCTGCCAGCTGTAGAGTTATTTGGCACAAATGGTTCTTTAATATTCCCTTTTTTGATGAGGAAAAGTACTACCTTTTTACTTCAGGAAATTTTTGATGTGAGAATAAACTGAAAAAATTTCCAGTTGTCTTTATTTCTACTTCCTTCAAGTAACCCAGCAATCTTTCAGGCTGAGAGGGAGGAACCTAGAGGAAGAGCAGATCCACTACTGTTCATCAATCTTCTAATTTGCCCCAACCCCCCAAAAGCTGTTTAGGGTATTCCACTTCAGTCTCTAGAACTCACTAAATCCTTGAAACTTCTGGTAAAGATTGTGTGTTGCACCTGAGCCTGGGGGTCTGGGCCATGTCTTCATTGAGGAGAAACCAATTGGGTTGAGGTAGGCTCCTAAAACCTCTTCCTCTCTTGGCCTGATTTACTGTCAGATAAAATGGGACAGGAAAAGCTAATTGCCCTCCGATATGCCTATCTTTAGTTGGGGCTCATCTCTCAGTAGAATATTAAGACAAAATATAGGGTGCTAACTCCATATTTATTGGCTTCATTTGATTCCTATATGACTACTTAAAGGGTTTGACCAGCTTTTAAAGTTAGCCATAGCAAGAGGGCAACTTTTGTTGGAAATTCTGGATTTAGGTGAGCTGAAGTCCAGAATATTTAAGATTGTTCCCCCAATATGGCCTGCCAATAGTCTACCTTCCAATGGCATTTAAGTTTTATGAGAACGTTTAGAGTGTTTAACACTTTTATAAAAGGAATGATTCCTTCTTTTTAGGACTGAGCACAATCTGCTTTGAGAGGTTTAGTTCTCTGATAAATCGAACCAAAGACTAAGCTTTAAGGCTAATATAGTCCTCTCTGAAATCTCATTTTGTATAAATTTGGGTGTATTCTTCCCTGAACAATGCTCTAGTTTCCCCACACTGTAAAGTGGCTGTACATAGACTTATCCTGCAGGTCTCCCCAGTGATTTGAGATTCTTGAATGATGTTTTGCCAGAACTTGTGGTTCCACTGTGCATTTTGGATAGAACACAGGAGCAGAACCAAGAGCACCCTTTGACAATGTCCATCTGTCTTAAAACAGTATGATACAGTGTCCAAAGAAACAGCTATGCACTGCATCATATGAAAAGTGAATACTATATCACGAGTTTTCCTTAATGCAGGGTCTGTGAAAATTGCAATCCCTTTATTATAGAAGAACAAGGGGTATTACAAGGGAAACTCTACTGTCATATTTTCCCTCTAAGGTAAATCTGTCTTTGATTTAATGGCAGGGTACGCCTGCTCTGTCTCAGTCTGGCATTGCAGCTGAAGCTCTGGTGAAGGGAGCCATCACTAGAATGGCTATGGAAGACAATAGCCCAGAAAAAGGCAGAGAGGAAGCTACATCCAAAGGCCATGTTATTTATGAAGGCAAAAGTGGACACATACTGTCATATGATAGTAAGTATTGTATGCGAATATTACAAACAGACCAGCCTTAAGAGAACATAACTTTGCTTGACATTTTTGTGGATTTGCTTTGTGTAGAATGGTGAGAGGTTTGACCTTGAAAATTAGATTCACTTTCAAATTTTACAAATCTTGATGAGGATTCGGAGTTGTATAAAGGACAGTTGCAAATGCCATTATGCATCAACTCCACAGTCCCCTGAGTGTGTTGTATGGGAAACAAAAAATTAACTATTCCTATGTCCCAAATTATAAGCTTTTTAACTTACCTTTACTGCTGTAGTTTGTTATACATGCACCTGTGCCATTGGTTTTTATGTGTTTAATATCTTTAAAAATGTATACACTGAGAGAGGGCCACCGACTGACATCCTTACAACAGGTGCCGTGAAACTGCTACTTGGTGTCTGTGTCAGCTCTGAAAAATGTAGAGGAAAGAATGGTAAACTAGGATTCTGTACCAAGAGTTAGTCCTTTCTGGAACTGCTTGATCTTGGAAAAATCATTTTCTAACTTTGATTAAGAGGTCTCGATGCCTGTGAATAAATGAGTAAAGAAGTGTGAAGTGTTTGGAGCTCCTTGGAAGAAAGTTTCCTGGTAGATTCTTTCTTCTTTGGGGGCAAAGCCTAAAATATTTTTATGTCTCACATACAAATTTTTCAAAATTAAAGGTTTTCCTTTACATGGTAAGTAAATGTGTAACTGAATCTTGTCAGATGTAATTGCACTTACTTTTTGATCATTTTCCATAACTACTTGCTTTGATATATTTCACAGATATTAAAAATGCCCGAGAAGGTACCAGGAGTCCAAGAACAGCTCATGAAATCAGTTTAAAGAGAAGTTATGATACCATGGAGGGTAATATAAAACAAGGGATGTCACTGAGAGAATCTCCTGTGTCTGCACCATTAGAAGGTAAAATGGTTTATGCTTAAATTATTTGCACTTTTGTTCTCATGTGTTTGCATCATTAGAAGGTAAAAAGACTTATACTTAAATTATTTGCATTTTTGTATATATTTAAAGTATCCCAGATATGAGATATTAGCCAACTAGTAAACACAGTAATGTAATATATCTCTTAAATGTCTGCATCAAAATAGAAATCAAACTAATGAGATGTTTTCAGGAAAGTAATAAAATACTTATTTAGATGCCTCCTGGGTGCAAAAGCACTCTGCTACCAGGATTGTACAGAGTGAAAAGTACAAGCCTTACTATGAAGGGAGGAGTTTATAATCTAATGGGGGGTAACAAGCACGCAAAAGTAGACGATATGAAATATGTAAAAGAACATCAAATTATGTATGTATTTAAATATATTCATATATGTTCATACACATTCATAATTGTCCTTCATACTCACAAGAATGCATAATTGTACTGCATACTAGGACACTGCAGACGGTGATATTCACCTGTGGGTGCAGGTGTGACTGAACAGGCCCGTGCTGGTCTCACAGCTGGCTGCCTTTCACACACACATACACCTAAGTGGTTTAAGTATACCAGCAACAAATAAATAATACATAAGTGGCTGAGGAGGGTGACATGACTGAGAAGGTGGCAGGGGCTTTTTTGAAAGTGGAAACCAGAGGTGTGGTTTGGCAAAACACAAGTGGGAGGATGTAGTTAATGTGAGGAAAATAGTTGCATTTTAGAGAAATGTTTAGGGACAATCTCTCAGCAGAAAGCACAGATCCATTTCTGTAAAATGACTTGCAATTAAAATTCTGCATATCAAATCAGTTTTTCTATTATAAGATGGGAGACTTATTGGAATAGAAAAATATTTGCAGTTTTGCCCACCCAGTGTCAGAGTGCAGGTAACTGTGGTGCACTGAAGTCCAACACTGCCTACGCTCCTAAAAACCCTTATATAGGAACTCATATTGGGGTAGGGCTTGTGATTGCCTTGAAAATTAATTGTGGCCCCAGTGTTCCAAAGATAATAGGATAAATTAGGCTGCCTGCTTCCCCCTTTGGGGGTGCAGCTGAGCTTGGATCACAAAAAGGGAATCAACCTTGGCTCAGCTGCAAGCCTCGATTTAGAGGTTAAAATTCCACAAATGTAAATAGAATCTATAGCCAATTCATATATTGAGTTGCTTTGTAATAAGGGATCCTTGTTTTGGCGATTGCCCTGAAGGATAGAGAATTCCTGATGTATCATGAAACACATTTATTCCAAATATTTCCCTTGACTTCAACCACTGCTCGGAAGTGGAGTCTTAAAGATGAGATTCAACCCTTTTCCCAAAACCTCTTTGGAATACAAATAACAAAATAAAAAATCTGTCCAGAAGGAATTTCTTCCTTGTGGTGTAAGAAGTCTGACAAATGACTGAAAGACCAGTATCTCTTCTCTAAATGGTCTAATTTAAAAAGCAAGAGGCTGGGATTTGGAAGGTCTGGGTTCTAACACCAACTGCTTTGTGACCTTGGGAGAGTCATTGAATCACAGTTTACCCTACTTTCATAAGCTGTAAAATGCAGATCATAATAGCTGACTTTCTCTACCTCACAGAGACTTCGTGAGGGTAAAATAAGATAATGATGTGAAAATGCTTTGGAAAAATGTGCTATTTAAGTGCAAGGTAGTATGTAGTACTTCTAATTATTCGGAGTTTGCTTTTGCCCTCTGCAGGATCATATTCACCTTCACTTTCACATTCTGTGGTAGCTTTTTTTTTTTTCACTTTGGCTTGCATACCTCTTAGTGACAGTTCTTTTCCTATCATCCTCCCTTTTATCTCTTCTTCCCATTCTTGTTGCACTGGATTAATAGAAGCAGTCCTTATGTGCTATTGGATCAATCTATTACTAGAAGCATTCTTAAGCTATTTTCTGTCTAGTTTTTCATCTGTTATTAAAAAAAAAAGATAATTCAATTCTGCCATGCACATCTTTCTCAAATAAAAAAAAAATCTGGAAATGAAGGATATCTTTTACGAAAACAGACTTTGGGACATTATATTAGCTACTGTAATTGTAAGAACGGGTGTGTATGCAGTTTTGTACATTGAAACCATTTAATTTCTTAAAATATTTTTAAGGGTTAATATGCCGTGCACTGCCAAGGGGCAGCCCTCATGCAGAGCTCAAAGAGAGGACTGTGTTGTCTGGTTCCATAATGCAAGGTAATCTTCCTTTTTATATTGGCACCATGCATTTCCCGGTTCTGTCCTGGTAAAGAGAATTGATATCAAATTCTTAATATCAGACGTCTCAATTTTTGTGTGCCTAATCAGTAACATTTTACACTTTGATTTATACCAAAGCTTAATCTTCAGTATAATTTTCACTCTATCTGATTCCCCTAACATCCATTTTGGGATCAATTAGTAAACTTTGAGTGCTTACTTCGTGTAGAGCATAGTACTAATTGCTTGGGAGAATGCATTATAACAGAGTTGGTAGATGTGTTCCCTGCCCACAACAAGGTTACAGTCTAGAGGAGGAGACAGACATTAATATAAATTATGGATATGTACGTGACATATTACACTTGCTTGGTTATACCTAATTGGTCTTGGAACTTCTGGCTGCCTTCCTCACTAGATATAATTTTTAATGATAATTTTCAAAGGGTAAAATTTAAGTCATTTTGAAATGATTAGGTAATATTTACTGAGGACACACTACCTGACGCTCTACTAGAAGCCTTACGAAGGTAAAACACATTTAATAAATGCTTGTTTAATTTTTCCCCTCTAAAGGTACACCAAGAGCAACCGCTGAAAGCTTCGAAGAAGGCCTTAAGTACCCTAAGCAAATAAAGCGAGAGAGTCCTCCCATACGAGCATTTGAAGGAGCCATTACAAAGGGAAAGCCTTATGATGGGGTTACCACTATCAAAGAAATGGGACGTTCCATTCATGAAATCCCAAGGCAGGATCTCTTGAGCCAAGAAAGTCGCAAGACTCCCGAAGTAGTGCAGAGTACAAGGCCAATAATGGAAGGTTCCATTTCCCAGGTATAATGCAATCAGTAGAAAGCTACTTTATAATAATAATAATGATAATGCATTTGTTAAGCACCTACTATGTGCCAAGCACTGTTCTAAGCACTAAGGTAGATACAAGGTAATCAGGTTGCCCCTCGTGGGGCTCATAGGCTTCATCCCCATTTTACAGATGAGGTAACTGAGGCCCAGAGACGTGAAGTGACTTGCCCAAAGTCACACAGCTGACAAGTGGCAGAGCTGGGATTAGAACCCACCACCTCTGACTCCCAAACCCGTGCTCTTTCCAGTAAGCCACGCTGCTTCTTATTTGCTCACTGCCTTTGCAGTTCCACTTCAGATATTGATAGTGCCCACTGTGAAGATGAAATTCAACAAGATGACAATTTATAAAAGCTATAAAAATGTTCGAAATTGTCCATGAAGATTGTTAATCCAAAATAGATTTATGCATAGGGTTTGATTTACAGTGTCTGAATTAAGGAATGCAAAAATAATTGCAACCACTGAAATGTCCAAATATTATTTGTATCAATAATGTTAGTATTTGTTAAGCGCTTACTATGTGCAGAGCATTGTTCTAAGCGCTGGGTATGTAGTAAATGTCTGCTGCATGTAAAGTACCATTCTAAGCTCTGGAAAAGAGTGTAAGTGAGAATTAGAGATGATCCCACCCTAGCAAAATGACAATTCATTAAAGTTATGAGAATAGTAATTATCATAAAGATTGTTAATCCAAAATAGATTATGCATATGGTTTGATTTATTAAGTCTGAATCAGGGAATGCAAAAGTTATTGCAGCCACTGTATTGTTCAAGTAGTATTTGTACTAATATGTGGTAAAAGTCTGCTGAGTCTAAAGCACCGTACTAAGCTCTGGGAAAGAATGCAAGTGAGAATTAGACACAGTCCTACCCCCTGGGGTGCTCACAATCTAATGAAAAGGTGGAGGGAACTGACAACTGATTCATAAGGAAGACTAACTAGAGGACCTGAGCCAACCACAATCTGCGTTTGTCGCCCTAGGGTACACCCATAAAGTATGACAACAACTCCGGTCAGTCTGCCATTAAGCACAATGTAAAATCGTTAATCACTGGACCAAGCAAGATACCCCGTGGAATGCCTCAGCTGGAAATGGTTCCAGAGAATGTAAAGGTGGTGGAACGAGGGAAATATGAAGATGTGAAGGCCGGGGAACCTGTGCGTTCTCGCCATACGTCAGTAGTCAGCTCCGGCCCTTCCGTTCTCAGGTCAACTCTGCATGAAACTCCCAAATCTCAGCTGAGCCCTGGGATTTATGATGATACCAATGCAAGGAGAACCCCTGTGAACTATCAAAACACTATGTCAAGAGGTTCACCTATGATGAATAGATCTTCTGAAGGTATTTTATTTTTGTTGTCTTGACCAGTACTGCCCAGTATTAAACTCAAGGAACTGTAGAAGCTATGATTTTTAAATCTGTGAAGATAGACCAATATCAAAATTTTGAAAAGCTGTTGTAGGAAATGAATGTGCAGCGGTTAACAGGCTAATTGTCCTCTTGTGTTATTGGGTTATCGTATTTAAATGCATTTACCATAGGGAAAATCAATCTAGGTTCCCTAAAATTACTAGAAGTCTGTCTCTTAAGCCCAGACAATACAATATAGGATATAGTTTGTCATTTTTATCCACAGTTTCTATTCTGAATTGTACAATATTTTAATTGCTTTACAGGTACTGCACACATGAAATCTTTAAAAAAAAATAAAATAAAAAAAAGTTCCCAGTAATTCAGACCCAGATTTTAAAATGGTAAAAATTTAATGGATGAATTTCCAGTGAGTTTTAATTGGCGGGGTAAGAAGCGGGGCGTCATACTTTCTTTAGCTTATTTTTGTTCATGAGTTGCTGAGATATCAGGAAGTAAAGCAGAGCCATAATACATTTTGTGGCACAAGAAAAACAAAGAAAGCATCAGTTTGCAGATTAACATTAGGAAAGTTAAAATGTTATTTTTGTGTCATTTATACATGCTAAATAGTGAATCCAAAATAAGGTGAAATATAATGAAGCAACAATTTTAAGTTCTAGTAATCTTGTAATGTGGGTAAAGAGCTGTTGGTATGTCTTTATATTCTAAAGTTTGCTCAGATTTGAATAATTTGATAATTATTTGGTGTTTCTTCCTTGTTTTCAGTTGTGGGGCTTGAAGGGAATCAGTCAGCTGCATTTTTTTGGAGCCCTTTCTGGGTACAGGGAACTAAGTGTTTAGGAGAGTAGGTAGGCACGATCACTACCCTCAAGGAGTTTACAATCTAGAAGTCATGTTATCTGACCCTCCCTTTAGGGCTCCACTGAACTTCACTTGACAGATTCATAAAAATCTATCATAAAATAATATTTAATGAAGGAGATTCCACAATCTGCCATTGCACTGGGGCAAATATAAGATAATAGGATTGGTCACAGTCTCTGATCCACATGGGGCTCACAATCTAAAGGAAAAATAATCACCGTAAAAATCCTAATGTGAGCAATGATTTTTAACTGTAACTTCCAGATATATTTATGAAAGGAAAGGTGCCATTAAAAATCCAAAGATATTCAACTCTCTTGGCAGGACGAATTTTATTTTATCCTCTCCCAGATCATCAGGCACTTGCAAATGTGTCCTTGAAATGTGTGTGGGCATTTCTGTTTGTCTGGGGTTGAGTGTGGACCAATATAATGAAGATTATGAAAGGGGTGAAAAGAGTAGCTTTGCATTCGAAGGAAGGGTTGAAGATATTTGTGCAAATTGACTAGGAAAATTTAGTAAACTTTCCCATTTCATTAATATTAAGTGTTGTATAAAATTACTTTTCCATTCTGAAGGATCAGATTGGGAAGAGCTAATGGATTTAAAATCCCGGGTTGTCTTTATTTCCCAGCAGTATATATATTTTCCATCATAGGAAGAATCAAGGTGTGCTTTTTTTTTGTTGTTTTGTTGCAAATTCATTAACCTTGTCAAATATGAAGCTGTTCAAAACTACCCCTAGATATGAACTACCAGCAGATCAATTGAACAGTCATTTCACATTCAGTATTAGCTGAGCAAGAGGCTAAATATAGAGAACTCTGCCATTTTTGAGTTGTATGCAGGTGTCACTCTTAACCTGCCCAGTTGAGACACTGGTATCCTCTATCAGATCTTTATATAAGGTATCAATCAATCTTATTTGAATGTTTTCTGTGTGCAGAGCACTGTACTAAATGCTTGGGAGAATACAGTACAACAGAATGGATAGACCTTTCCCCTGCCCACAACGAGCTTAAAGTCCAGAGGGGAAGACAGACATTAATGTATATAAATAATGGATATGTAAGTGCTGAGGGATTCAAGGTGGTGTAAATAAAGGGTTCGAATCCAAGGGCAAGAGCAATACTGAAGGGAATGGGAGAAGAGGAGATGAGGGCTTAGCGAAAGCCTCATCGAGAAGATGTAATTTTTAATAAGGCTTTGAAGGTGGGAAGAATGATATTAAGGGGGAGAGAGTTCCAGGCCAAAGGCAGGAGGTGGGCGAGGAGTTGGAGGCGAGGTAGATGCAGAACTTACATAGTTTACACTTCCGTTTATATTTATATATATTTTACATTTTTATGTACTGTTTTACCTCCCCACTCTAGTGCTATTTCTAACATTTGAAATATTGTGCTGCTGTACACTGCTATCCCTTAAAAGATGGATGAAACTCAATAGAAGGCAACTTTGTTTACATTCAAATATCTGTAGTTATCCAACAAGATTAGTGTTGAAGGCATTTGAGGAGCAGGTGGCATAATGGATAGAGCATGGGCTTGGGAGTCAGAAGGACCGGGGTTCTAATCCCAGCCCTGCCACATGTCTGCTCTGTGACCCTGATCAAGTCACTTGTCTGTGCCTCCGTTACCACAACTGTAAAATGGGGACCAAGAGTGTGAGCCCCATGTGGGACAGAAACTGTGTCGAACCTGATTAACTTGTATCTACCCCAGTGCTTAGAACAGTACTTGATATACAAGTGTTTAAGTACCGTAATTATCATTATTATTATCATTATCAAATAGTTCAACAGGGTGGGGCTTGTAGTGTTTGAACCTTCTACTTAGTGGTCACTGGTTGAGTTTCCAAATAGCCATTGTTATGTTGTAAACGTGTTTTACATGAAATGCCAGTTACTAGTTATAACTTTTCTCTACATCTTCAGGTTCTAGTCTTCTTCTCCAGTTACTTTTAAATCCTCCGGTTCCTCGAATCCAATTTTCTTTTCTCCCCATGACCTCACCTAACATCAGTAACATTAGCACTGTGTTAAAATATGGGTGAGTGTGTAAATATGTCAGTGGGAAGTGGACCGTTAGCATACATTTCTAAGGTATTTTTTCAGTTTTTGATGATGCTCCTTTTTTTTTCCCCCTAGTAACAATTTCTTCTGGCAAGTCTGCAAATCATGAAAGGAAATCTACACTTACCCCAACTCAGAGAGAAAGTGTATCATCAAAGTCTCCAGTACCAGGGGTTGATCCTGTAGTAACCCATAGTCCCTTCGATCCTCATCACAGAGGTGGAACTCCAGGAGAGGTCTATCGAAGCCACCTTCCCACTCACCTAGATCCTGCCATGCCATTTCACAGGGCTCTGGATCCTGGTAAGTCTTTTACATTCTGGAAAAGTAGTATTATATCTGTGTTCAAGGAAAGGCTCGCATACAGTGGGCAAAAGTGAAAAGCCTCCAAAAACAATATAGAATTTTCAGTCCTTTTGCAGTATACAGTGACCATCTACCAAATCATCCTAAGAAATGGGTTCCATGGAAGTGATCATTCCAGTTTTTAAACCATCATTTTTACGAAGGTCTCTTGTGAATTTTAATGAAGAAAAAAATAAATTAATGGCTCACCCCAAAACCCAACTTAGTACTTCTAGTGTAGTGATTTTATCAAAAGTTCTCAGATATTGGTTGGTCACTCCAGAAATAGGTATATTTGAGAAACAATTGGCGAATACAGTTGGTGGTCAGAACTGATAGAAAAAGTAAGTAATTTCCACTAGTTCATCTCTTCCCCTTCTGTTTTGAGCATTATATGCTAATTCTCTTTGTGCAGCAATTTCTTCAGTAATTTCCCCTACATCAGGTTTTTAAAAAATGCATATTCATTATTAGACCATCTTTGAAAGTTCCTATGTGAAGTCCACTTTGTTACTTTCTTCATTGTGCAGGTAGCGTTTGAGGTTCATTCATTTTCTCAAAATGTGATGCCAGATATCACTATGTGAATCAAGACGTCTCTCTCATTTTCTGATTCTAGCTGCTGCCGCATACCTGTTCCAGAGGCAGCTTTCACCTACCCCAGGTTATCCAAGTCAGTACCAGCTTTATGCAATGGAAAATACAAGGCAGACCATCCTAAATGATTATATTACCTCCCAGCAGATGCAAGTTAACTTGCGCCCCGATGTAGCGAGAGGACTGTCTCCTAGAGAACAACCATTAGGCCTCCCGTATCCAGCAACCAGAGGTATGTCTCTTGTATCCATTCTTCAGAGTGGAGAAACTGTTTTTGAGTCTAGGGGTCCTGAAACTAGAAGTAGCATTTATTGAGTGCCCCCTTGGTGCTGTGTAGTGTACCAGGCACTTGGGGAGTACAGAATAAAGAAGCAGCTTTATCAGGAGCTCCCACTAAGTCAAAACAAGTCCACCAGCCAACAAAATCTCCACCATCTCTAAATGTCCAGTGCCTGAATACTAGTTATTTCTTCCTTGCTGCATTTAATTAACTCTGTTGTGTAAGTACTAGCAAATTATCATTTAAAGTAAATGCTGTCACCGAAGCAGTAAGGCCTAGAGGCTATGCTAATGGTATAGTGGTTAGAACACAGGCCTGGGAGTCAGAAGGTCCTGGCTTCTGATCCCAGCTCTGCCACTTGTTTGCTCTGTGGCCTTGGGCAAGTCACTTCACTTCTCTGTTCCTCAGTTACCTCTTCTGTAAAATGGGGATTAAGACTGTGAACCCCATCTGGGATAGGGGACTGTGTCCAACCCGATTTGCTTATATTTCCCCAGTGCTCAATACAGTGCCTGGCACGTAGTAAGCGCTTAACAAATACCATTATTTATTATTATAATTATTATTAATAATAAAATTGGGATTAAGTCTGGAAGCCCTATGTGTGACAGGGACTGTACCCAACCTGATTATATCTACTCCAGCAGTTAGTACAGTGCTTGGGCACATAGTAAGGGCTTAACAAATACCATAAAAATCTGCATCTTGTTATGACCCGGTTCCTCCATGCCACTGGGGCTCTGAGGTCTGAGGAGCAGAGAAGAGAGGGAAGCAGCCGATACCCTGGGTAGCCTCCTTCCTTCCACCCATTTTTAAATGGTTACTTTCCTGGCCTGGCCAATTTTGGAGTGTCTGGTAATCTGCATGTCTTGTTTATTTTTAAAATTGGTATAGGAGTTAATGAGTGTTAAGAAAGACTAGTAGAAAACAATGGGATGCTTGGCCTTGAGAATGAGGAAAAATGCCTAATTCATTTTTAAAATTTTTTCCTACAGGCATCATTGACTTGACCAATATGCCCCCCACAATCTTAGTGCCTCACCCTGGTGGAACAAACACTCCTCCAATGGACAGAATCACTTACATACCTGGTACCCAGCTTACTTTTCCTCCCAGGCCTTACAATCCTGCTTCTATGTCACCAGGTGAGACTGTTTGAACAACTCTTTCTTTGCGCTATGGTTTGTCTCGAAGTTCCTACTTTTTTCATCTCATAGCCTTATAAATCAAAGCTTGGACCAGTTTCTACCCTGATAGCTTCTCCCATTCAATCCCGTGCTTTACAGCCAACATCTCATACCGGCTTTGTCGGGTTGTTCTTATCCATCGGGTGCTTGGTACCATTTTGCCCATATCTTTCCGGAGCCCCTCAGGACTTCAAACAAAAATCATGGAGAATCTAAAGAGTTTTCCTCCAACCTTCTCACTGATAAACTGGATAAAATAACCAAAGCCACTTTTCACACTAATGATCACAGATACAAATTTAGAAATTTTTAAATTGGTTAAAATCCGTTTCTTTTAAGAGTCTTTGTCTCTAAGCTCTTCGTGGAAGCATTTACATTCATTTGTTTTGTAGGGCATCCCACTCACCTTGCGGCATCCGCGGCGGCAAATGTGGAACGAGAACGTGAAAGGGAAAGAGAGAGGGAGAAGGAGCGTGAACGAGAGAGAGAGCGGGAGCGGGAGAGAGAGCGGGAGAGAGAGAGAGAACGGATAGCTGCTGTGTCCACAGAGCTCTACCTTCGGTCAGGTCAGAGTCTGAATATTTTTAGCTTTTTGAGATTGATTCTTTTAGCTTAAAAACCTATCCAAATTGTGGTTTTTGATAAAACATTGTAAACATTTAGACTTCAAAATTTTAAGTTGAAAGTTAGGTATTTATCCATGCTTACAGATTATTTTTGGTTCCATTACCAACAAAAATATGCCTAGTAGGGTTTGATCAGCTATGTTGGGACTGGCATTTTTCACGTTGTTGGGCAAGTTGAAATCGGTTTTGATGTCTGGTTCCAGAATATAGAAGCCCCTTTTTTTCAGCTGCCTTAGAGTAATGGCTGCCACTTTTATGGCTATGTCGTGCAGTTTTATGATTGCAACCTGATGGATTCAACATATTTTAACTACCTGATTGTGAAGATTATTTAAACAGTTCTAGAAGTAGTAAAATGTAGTTATTCTACTGTGTATGTATTCAATACACATTTTGAGTAGTGCAGTATTGAGGAGTTAGCAAATTACTGCTCACAGAACAAAGCTACCTGAAGGCAGTGTTATGCAGTGTTGGAAGAAATGGTTTTTCCTGTGCAAGTGACATGGGCCAAGCATGAGTTCTGCAGCACAAATTTCTGTAAATCAAGCTTCTTCAGAAACATACTCCCTGCGATCCAGAAGAACTGGCTGTGTGAAGTATGACACAGTGGGCAATATTTGTGGGGAAATTCAGAGCCTGATTAAGGCGTGGCTTTATCCCTCTGTGATTTTTTTTTAAATACAGCTGTCAGAATTAGAATGTATGTGCACAGCTACTCCTTGTGGTTAGCTTCCTTGTTAGTATTTCTCTCTCTTTTCTCTCAAAGGCTCGGAACAGCCTGGACGACCAGGGAGTCATGGATATGTTCGCTCACCTTCTCCTTCAGTCAGAACCCAGGAGAACATCCTGCAGCAAAGACCCAGTATTTTCCAAGGAACCAACGGCACCAGTGTGATCACCCCTTTAGACCCTGCTGCACAGCTTCGCATCATGTAGGTTTTGGGAAGAATCCATTTCAACTTCCTGCTCACTCTTATTACACTTTTCTGTGGTTAATTCCAAAAAAATTGGAATGACGATTCTGGCTGGAGAGTTGGTGTATTCATTTAGTCGTATTTATTGAGTGCTCACTGTGTGCAAAGCACTGTCCTAAGCGCTTGCGAGAGTACAATATAACAACAAACAGACACACTCCCTGCCCCCAACAAGAATGATGACCCCCAGCCAGAGTCTACACTCAGAGGTCTAAGGAGCTTGGTCTTCATTTAGTTTCTTGGCTGTAGGATGACACAAAATGACGGTCCCAAGTTTTGGTCTGCAGGAGTGGATTTTGATGCAAACACCTTTTGATGTTATTGCAGGCAGATCCCCCCTGGAGGCCCTTCCATAACTCAAGGGTTGCCAGCATCACGGTATAATACTGCAGCAGATGCCTTGGCTGCTTTGGTGGATGCCGCAGCCTCTGCACCGCAGATGGAAGTGTCCAAAGCAAAAGAGAGTAAGCACGAGGCAACACGGATAGAGGAGAACTTGGGACGCAGGTCAGCAATGGTTAGTGAGCAGCAGCAACAGCTGGAGCAGAAAACCCTGGAGGCGGAGAAGAGATCCATTCAATGCCCGTACACTTCTGCAGGCTTCCCAAGTGGAAAACCCCAGGGACAGTCCTCTTCGGTAGTTTATTCTGAGGCCGGTAAAGATAAAGGGCCTCCTCCCAAATCCAGATACGAGGAGGAGCTAAGGACTCGAGGGAAGACCACCATTACTGCTGCTAACTTCATAGATGTGATCATCACCCGACAGATTGCTTCAGATAAGGACGCCAGAGAACGCGGCTCTCAAAGTTCGGATTCTTCTAGTAGTCGTACGTATTGTATTGTGGGGGTCCTGAACCTCCTAAAATAGTGAGTAGGAAGAGACCACTTGCGTGATTCTTTAATAGAGCAACACTCGTGCAGTAGAACATTTGAGTCGCGTGGTAAATGCTGCAAGTAGATAAGAAAGGGAGCCGGAGGTAGTAGAGGTGAGGGATTGCATGAGACATAAAGTATTTGCTTCTATAATGATGATTATGCAGATCAATTTTCCAAATGATCCATGTAGGTTTAAAACTGTCCATAGAATTACTTCAAGAAGGCTGTAGAATAAAAGAGACTAGGAAACAGGCAGAAAGACCAACAAGGAAGAATTCTCAAAGATGTGGTAACAATATTGATATATATTATGTGGCCACTGCACTGAGCACTTGGGGAACGTTCTGGGGAATGGGAAAGAAGCACAAGAACTTGTTCATAGGATAGTTAGAATCTAATTGGTGAAACATGTGTTAAAATATTTACAGCTGGGATAATCATCATGAGTAACTGAGTGATTATATAGGCTTTTCAAGTGCTGAGGAAAGGTATAAAAACGGTGTTGGATTACAAAGTCATCCTCTCACACTGTTGAGGACCATGGGTTTTTAAGAATGTCTGCTGCCTGTACTCTGAGCAGAGAAAACACATCACCAAATGGTTTTGTAGAAAATAATGTTGATAAAATGGTGTAATTGGTGAGATAATTTGAATTGCATATTTGAAGAGTCTGCTCGCCTTGGAAGCCTTGCTCTGTATATGGAGAGATAATTATCAGTGGTTGCAAAGTTATTTTAAAAAAGTCAATATGAGAGAGACTATTTGATTATCCAACCTGAATGAGATCTATAATACCTTCTCTACAAGGGGACCCAAAGTTGCATTCTGTCCTGTAGGCCCAATTCCTTTAAATATTGAAGGGAAATAAGGTCACCAAGCTTAATGCTAAAATCAGATTTTCTCAATAACCCCTTTTGGTTCAAATATTTTTGGTAGTTTCAAATGATGTTGAAGTGGTTGGGGTTTTTTTTTGTTTTTTTGTTTTGTTTTGGAACAGTTGTCACTGCAAGACACAAGTTCTTTCACAGTAACCTAAAGCTTATGAGCAGTGTCATGCTCACAAGAGTTTTTTGGCTCAGAAATCCTTCCAGGGTCTGAACATGTATACTAAATCCAGTGGAACACATAAACTTCGAGAATTCCCAAGTTTTGTGACAGTATCCCCTTGCTAAATTTTCTCTCTTATAGGATTTTGTCACTAATAAATAACATGAATCAAAACAACATTATTTAAGTGGAGCCTTTGATATAGATTTAGTTTGTAAAGGAATCTGTAGTATTGTGTAGAAAGTGGTTCATTTAATGATGGCAACTGATTCTTTCAAGATTCAAATATTTTCCCTGAATGTCATGAGCTAATTGTATTGCTTTAAATAGTTGGTCAAACGAGGTATATAAGTTTTCTACTGACAAGTCATTAAGTTATCAAACTGGTTTTTTTTCCCTGTGACCCACAGTATCTTCTCACCGATATGAAACCCCTGGAGATGCTATTGAAGTGATAAGTCCTGCCAGTTCACCTGCTCCACCCCAGGAGAAATTGCAGGCCTATCAACAGGAGGTCCCTAAACCAAGCCAGGCAGAAGGTAAGTCAGTTTTTTTTTCAGTAGATGTTGTACATACACAGTGTTCATTGTTATTCATTTTTGGTAGTTGCTGCAAAATATCCAATATACTACTCTAAAATCTTTTTCTGTATAGCAGACAGTTACAAGTTTGATTTGCTCAAAACCTTTTTACCCAGGAAAGTTTATAGCATTGTTCCATTTGAAAGTCCTACCTTCACAGATAAATATTAATGGTTGCTTTAACTATGTTTTCTGAGACTGCATTTTGACTGAATGTAGAGTGATTTGTTAAGCGCTTATGTGCTAATTCCTGGGGTAGATACAAGTTAACCTTATTGTTTATAGCTCTTGTCCCACACAGGACTCACAGACTAAGAGATAGGGAGAGTAGATATCTTATTCCCATTTTATAGATGAGGAAACTGAGGCTCACGAAGGTTAAGTAACTTGCCCAGCATCACTCAGCACATCAGTGGCAGAGTGGGGATTAAAACTTGACTCCCACACTCTTTCAACTGAGCCAACTTGCCTCTCTAAAAATAAGGACCAGACTGAGTCTGTGATTCCATTCTGAACTAGCATTCTCAGCTTTCTGCCTGATTCTATAGAGATAGAAATGTTTGTTTTCCTTGATAGTCAAGCTTTTGGAATTCCAAAAATAGAAATGTGTTCAATTGCTAAATTACAGTCAAGCTTTGGTGAGCATTTGAAGACTTACCATCACCAGAATAACATTTGCCCGTTATAAATTAGGTGATCCCAGTAGACAGTATGAAGGTTCATTGCACCGCTATCGACCACAGCAAGAATCTCCATCTCTGCAGCAGCAACAGCAGCAGCAGTTGCCACCATCTTCACAAGCAGATGGAATTGGACATGTGCCTAGAACTCATCGTTTGATCACACTTGCTGATCATATCTGTGTAAGCTTTCTTCTCCACCTTTGTCAACATTGATGTTGCTGATCAGGCAGAAGACAAGTTTGACAGCGTAAAAAAAGATAGGTGTTTGAGAGAGGGAAAAAAGTGGAAAGAAGGACAATTGGGAGGGGAAGGGGGGTAAAAGGAGAGAAGAATTTTACAGAGGGGTAGTTTGTTCTCTGAGCCCCCAGTGGCTTTTTGTGAATAATTCTGTTAATAGAATGGGCCAGATGTGTAACCAGCCCTTTTTTTTATGTTACCAGCAAATTATTACACAGGACTTTGCTCGAAACCAAGCTGCTTCGCAAGCCACCCAACAGCCTCCCACTTCTACATTCCAGAATTCAACCTCTGCTTTAGTTTCTACTCCTGCCAGGACAAAAGCACCGAATCATTACAGCCCAGACTCACAGTCACAGTCTGTCCACCATCAGCGGCCAGGTTCCAGAGTGTCTCCGGAAAATCTCTCAGACAAATCCCGAGGAAGGTAATGCATTTGCTTCAAATCATATTTTTTGTTAAAAGTAAATTCGCACCTATTTAGCACACTTTGATTATAGGAAATACCCGATTTGACTGTAACCAACATTTTGAATTATATTGTGATACTTGAAATATTATGCTCCTAGGCCTGGAAAATCCCCAGAAAGAAGTCATGTCGCTTCAGAGCCCTACGAGCCCATTTCCCCTCCTCAGATTCCAGCTGTACACGAGAAACAAGACAATATCCTATTACTTTCCCAAAGAGCTGAGCCTGCAGAACAGAGGTAGGTGGTGGAAGAGGTGTGGACTTTTTAAGACTTTGGACTCGCTAGACCTTGTATGTGAGTTGTAATGGGCCATGTGAGCTAACAGCAATGATGTATTTTAGTCATTATCATTTTGTAGTCCCCAATGGAGTATATTGGAGTATGAGTTTTTCCCCCGGGTTTTTGTGGTTGTCTCTTAGTTGTACATTTCCCCTCAAAAACTCATGGATCTAATGTCCAGTAACCTGGAAGTGTTTTGGCTTTTTTTCCCCCTTTTTAAATGGCAGTAGTTAAACACTTAATATGTGCCAGGCATTGCAATAAGCACTGGGGTACATACAAGATAATCAGATAGGACACAGTCTGTGGCCTACATGGGACTTGCAGTTTTAATCCCCATTTTACAGATGAGATAACTGAGGCACAGAGAAATTGTTTGTGACTTGCCCAAGGTCACACCCAGCGAACAAGTGGCGGAGCCAGATTAGAACCCAAATCTTTAAGCCCCAGGCCCCTGCTCTTTCCTCTAGGCTATGCTGATTCTCTGGTCAATAACATAAGCATTGTTTAAAAGTTTCCGGTTTTATTTATCAGGGAAAAGTTACTTTTGCTACTCAGAACTTTTCAAGACTTTCTCCTTGGAGCGTGCTTGCCTAAATTGATAGTGGAGTCTTCTCTGTGATAGAGATTTAAGACATTACCTAACAAGTACAACTATTGAGCCTCACCATATTGTGCTCCATACTATCTAAAGTATATGATATTCATATATTAGGTAGCCTGCCAGAGCACATAAATAATGTCCTAGGAAATGCATGTGGCAGACGTCTACATATATGGCTGATCCATTTGAGACCTGAATGATCTGGTTATGTGTTCAAAATATAACTGAACAACTGAAGCAGTACAAGTGATTCTGAGCAGGATTGTACAAATGCACAGAATTTTTGCAGAGAGCTAAAGTTATTCGTCAGCTTCTCCTTCTAGAAACTCTCAAGTTTTCTTCACAGCTACACTTCTGTCCTGGTTCTTACCCTTCCCATCCAACCGCTGCTTCTCATTTTCCTTGGTTGTCTCCTCACTGTTTCATGTCCTTTGACTGTGGACATCTTACAGGGCTCAGTTCTTGGTCTTCTAGGCTTTTCATTTTACCCTCTCTCCAGGAGTTCATGTACTCAGTATTTTCAGACACATTACTAACCCTATGAGGTTGAGTCCTAAATCTACATTTTCAGCCCTGATCTCTCACCTTCTCCACAGTGTTCCTTCCAGAGATTTTTACAAATGCAGTTTGTCTAGAATGAAGTACTCACGGAAACTCTTTCCTCTTTCTAATGTTGGTATTTGTTAAGCGCTTTCTATGTGCCGAGCACTGTTCTAAGCACTGGGGTAGATACAGGGTAATCAGGTTGTCCCACATGAGGCTCACAGTTAATCCCCATTTTATAGATGAGGTAACTGAGGCACAGAGAAGTAAAGTGACTTGCCCACAGTCACACAGCTTACAAGTTCACCTCATGCTATCATTCTCCCTATATCCCAAGGAATAATTGCCTTGCACCACTCTCTCTTCCTTTCCATCCAGGAGTGCGTGTAAAAGGCCATCACTTCTTTAGGGTTGGTACCAAAGAACTAAAGCCATTAACCCTTCTAATAATAATCATAATTATGGTGTTTGTTAAGCACTTACTATGTGCTAGGCACTGTACTGAGCCCTGGGGGGGGGGGGGGGATACAAGATAATCAGATTGGACACAGTCCCTGTCCCTCATAGGGCTCACAGTCTTAATCCCCATTTTGCATATGAGGTAAGTGAGGCACAGAGATGTGAAGTCACTTGCCCAAGGCCACATAGACAAGTGGCAGAATCAGGATTAGAACCCATGACCTTCTGACTCCTAGATCCATGGTCTGTCCACTGACCATGCTTCTGTTCCCTGCTCACTCCTTCTTTCCCCCACACTCCCCGGAAAAAACAAACACATTACATGATCAGGGCAATCAGTCAGAGCTAATCCACCTTGATCCTTGGAGTCAGAGAAGAGCCAGAAATGGAGCTAGGCTTTGGCTCCTTGTTTTTTCCCAGGTCTGGTCCTGGTGCCTGTGGAATTTCTATGTTCCTTGTGTAACTCTGAGGCAAGGCCTGAGTTTCTTCATACTTCTAGCCTGATAACTCATGGTAACAAGCCCACCGTAACCCTGGCCCCACCAACCAGTCTGGCTGATATACCAGAGAGACCAAGTATTGGGGGTCTGAAGGAGCAGGAGGACATCTCTACTTGGATGTCCTGCAGATACCTCAAATTTAATATGTACAGAAAGGAGCTTCTCATTTTACAAATGGCCTTCCGTGTTTAAGCCCTCGTTTCTCCTATTCACATTTATACTCGGGTCTGTACCCCTTAAGAACTTGATATTCATGCCACAGCATTTTAGTACGTATCCATTTCCTTTATATCTAATTTATTTGAATATCTGTCTTCTCCTCTAGACTTGTAAGTACCGTGTGGGAGGGATCATATCTACCAACTCTGTTGTACTGTACTCTCCCAAGCACCTAGTACAGTGCTCGGCACACAGCAAGTGCTCAGTCAGTATCATTGTTTGATTGATTTATCCGACACAAATGTGTTCCCAGCAGGAATGATTCCCGCTCACCAGGGAGCATCAGCTACCTGCCTTCATTCTTCACCAAGCTTGAAAACACTTCACCTATGGTGAAATCCAAGAAGCAGGAGATTTTTCGTAAGTTGAACTCCTCTGGTGGAGGTGACACTGACATGGGTAAGTGGGACTTCTTTTCTCAGCCCCAAATGAAAATGCACACTGTTATATGAATTAATGGTAACATTCTTTAGGTAATTTTTTGTGATGGTCATTTTACAAAAAACCCCCAATATTTCAAAAAGTGAACTGCTTTAAAACACTTTTAATGGAAAGATTGCTATAGAATTGTGTATTTAATGCAGTAAGTGTAATTCTTTTATGTTGCGGAGATGTATGTAAACCAAGGAAGCTCTTCAAGCATATATTTTATAGTATGATATTAATGGATTCAATATTAATTTTAGTATCCTGTGTTTAATTATAGCAGCTGCTCAACCAGGAACTGAAATATTTAACCTGCCAGCAGTCACTACCTCGGGTAAGACTTATGAAAAGCCTTTTTTCAAGAGGATTGAAGGGTATCATGATTTCACAGACTTCTTGAGGGATTTGGGGGTCTTCTCAGTCTATAAGTGGCATTTGAGCGCTTAGTGTGTGCAGAGCACTGTATAAAATGCTTGGCTGAATACAGTACAACGGAGTTGGTAGATATGTTCTCTTGCCCACAGTGAGCATACAGTCTGGAGCGGGAGACAAGAATTAATATAAATAAATAAATTATGGATATATATAAATATTGTGGGGCTGAGGGTGGGGGGAATATCAAGTGCTTGAAGGGTACAAATTCAAGAGCATAGGCTATGCAGAAGGGAGAGGGAATGGGGGAAAAGAAGGCTTAATCAAGGCTGGTTTTTTAGAGGAGATGTAACTGCAGTGAGGCTTTCAAGGAGGGGATAATGATGGTCTGGCGTAGATGGAGGGGGAGGGAGTTCCAGGCCAGAGGGAAGATGTGGACAAGGAGTCAGTGGTAAGATAGACAAGATTACGGTAAGTGGGTAAACTGGCATCAGAGAAATGAAGCGTACAGACTGGGTTATGGAAAGAAATCAGTGAGGTAAGGTAGCAGGGGGTGAGCTGACTGAATATTTCAAAACCAAGGTTGGTGAGTTTGATGTGGAGAAGGATGGGCCACCAATGGAAGCTCTTTAGTGGGGAGATGTGAACTGAACTTTAAAAAAAAAAGATTTGGGCAGGCAGGTGAATTGGGGACTGGAGTTGGGGGAGACGGGAGGCAGGGAAGTCAGTGAGGAAGTTGATGCAGTACAAAATGAATAGTATGCAAGCCAAAGGACTTAAAAAACAATTTAGATGAACTAAAAGAAGTAAGGTACCAAAGATAATTGTAATATATTTAGGAAAGGGAAGGAAACCTTTTTAAGTAACCATGTCCATTTGATACAAACCCAACATGAAGGTAGAACAGCATTTCAGAACCCACATGGTTTTTTAATGATCCTAACACCATCTACAGCTAATGATAGGGTCACCTTGCTGTTCGATGAGTTTTTTTTTTTGTTGTTGCTGTGATTCATCCTGAGAAGCAGTGTGGCTTACTAGATAGATCATGGGCCTGGGAGTCAGAAGGGCCTGAGTTCTAATCCCAGTTCCGCCACTTGTCTGCTGGGTGACCTTAGGCAAGTCACTTCACTGCTCTGTGCCTCAATTATCTCATCTGTAAAATGGGGAATAAGAATGTGGGACATGGACTGTGGTCACCTGATTTGCTTATGTCTACCCCAGCACTTATGCCTGGCAAATAGTAAGCACTTAACAAATACCTTTTTTTTAAAGACTTGAAAGCATTAGACTGAGGATATGCAAATAGGTTTCCCCCCCCCCAGTACACTTGCAGCCTTGGGCTTGATTACCTTTTGATTGACTCATGAATTCCCCATCAGTTGCTGCTCCTTTGTCTTCTGTCATCTAGCCTGTATCCTGTGGACATTTTCCTTTTGAAAATGATACTATTAGGGGATGAAAGAGCAGAAGATGAAAACCCCAAATTTCATTTTGCTGATAATTAGGGGTCCCAAGGGAGGAGTAAGTGTAAACTTTAGTCATGTCTTCATGGAGCAGTCCTGGCTAATGTTAGCATGGTGCTTAGGTTAGATTTGTCCTGAGAGATTTGCAAGGGAATTTGTGGTTGAGGCAGAAAAAAGTCCCTGAGAAAATATATTAAAAAATGTATTTGGTCCCTTTAGCCAATCAGTCAAATCACTGAGTCATTGCTTGTGGTTTTAGAACTTCTGGCAAAATTGGATAAAGCTAAGACAAAATTGCCTGGGAACCCCTGTTTTGTTTTGGTAGTCTGTTTGTACTAGCAACAAGCTGGGCCCTAGAATTCTGCCGTAAATTGCTTTTGGTTTACTTTTCCTGTTTCCCCTGTAACCCCAATGTGTTTATAGATATTAACCTGTAATCTTTTTAAATTTTCTCCATTTAGGCTCAGTCAGTTCTAGAGGCCATTCTTTTGCTGATCCTGCCAGCAATCTGGGTCTGGAAGACATTATAAGGAAAGCTCTCATGGGAAACTTTGATGATAAGGGAGAAGATCATGGAGTTGTCATGTCACAGCCTATGGGAGTCGTGCCAGGCAGTGCAAATCCATCAGCCTCAGCTAATAGCGAGACCCGCAGAGAGGAAGCAAACCCATCACCTAATTCAGGTAATTACTTTTATAGCTTCTCAATGACATGTGAAGAACCTTGGCAAGTGTTATCAGAGCTTGACCTATTCAAGGTAAGAAATCCCAGGGGCACATTCTTCCAGACTTCCAGAAGGAATACTAACCAGTGTCCTAACTTTGGTTCCTCTAAACAATTGAGCCTGGTTGCTTGTCTACAAAAGGGATTTGCTTTGGCCAAATGGAAACGGAAGCCAGAAAAGGTATGATGGAAGAAGCTTAAGTACTTGCTTTCCAGGCTCCTCCTATCTGTTAACTGTGTTGTGTGTTTCTTGTAAACTCCTTGAGATAAAGGATTGCATATTCTACCTGTATTGCACTCGTCAAAGCTCTACGTTTAGGGACCGTCACACAGGTTTTCAATAAATATTACTGGCTAATTAGTTGAGGTAGCATGTCTGCCTGGACCACAGGACTGGGAGGCAGGAAACTCAGATTCTAATCGTAGCTTTGCCACTGGTCTTGCTGTATCACCTTGGACAAGTCACTTGATCTCTCTGGGACTCAGTTCCCACATGTGCATGAGATAGATTGTGAGCTCTGTGTGGGACTGTCTGATCTCATAGCCTTGAATCTAGCCCAAAGCCCAGCACATGGAGATATTAAGACCATAGTGCATTAGCCCCAAAAAAGAAATCTAGACGTTAGTGGGGTAAGAAAACATGGATTTCTCCCAAATATTTTAATTTTCTCTCCTTAGATTGGAAACTGCTCAAGAACAGGGATTTAGATTATGCAATTTGTTTTTTTCTCCAAATACCAGTTCCCCACACATGGAAGGTGCTATGTACACAATACTATTGATGCTGATATTGGTGTCTCATACCAAATTTAAATGGATGCCCTACTATTTAGAATACTGACAGGTTAACTCAGTTTTTTTTTTTCAAGTTCTTAAAAATTTCTTTGATTTCCATTTTCAGGAGGGGGAGTCGGCAAACAGAAGCTAATAGGCAAATCAAATAGTAGGAAGTCTAAATCTCCCATTCCTGGACAGGGCTACTTAGGAACTGAACGGCCTTCTTCTGTTTCATCTGTGCATTCAGAAGGAGATTACCACAGACAGACGCCAGTGTGGGCCTGGGAAGATAGGCCTTCTTCAACAGGTGGGAAACAGATTACATGCGAGAAAACCCGATGTCTGATTATCATATCAGCAATTCATTGTATTTTTAAAAGATAGCACATAACCATAATCATGGTGAAATCCATGTTTCCTTAATTGTATCTTAGCATCCAGATTTGCTGGACACTTTCCAGGACAGTAAACTGTACACCTTCTAATGCCAAAATTATAATAAACTCATGAGCAAGGGAAGCTCAAGAGTGAGGGAAAATCAACTGGTCTAATTACCTCACATAAAATTTCCTGCAACACTCTCAATTCCCTGTAGTCAGAAAATGAACAAAGTGAACCTAGTATCTGGAACCCCCTGCAAAAAGCAATCAATTTGCAGTCTTGGAAACAGCAATAATTGGTGGAAATGACTCTTCAATGCAGAATACCATTCCTCAGAGGCTCTCACCTATTACTTTTCCCCTTTGCATTTGTAGTTCTGGAATCACAGAACACAATTTCATAGTACTGGAGAGAGGGAAGAGTCCCAGAAGGGGGATGGAGAAGAGCATGCACATGGAAGTATTGTTTTGTGATCCATAACTGCCTTCTTCTTCACAGGGCATCAGCAGGGAGCATGGTTTCAGCGGGCAAAGAAAGCATCTCTTCAGTTTCCTCTCTGTGCCTTGTTCTGATCTGGGCCCAGGGCAGCCGCCTCATATTTTCTGCCTACTTTTGCAACTGATTGTATTTATGTGGTGAAATGAATGCACACACACACACACGAGACTTTTGTCCCAAGTAGTCTGCTAACTTTCCCCTTTTGTGGAAATAGCTGAAAAGAATACTATGCCATCAACCATCCCTTCTCCCTGTTCTAGAGTTGCCAACTTAGGTCCTTTGTGCTATTTTTGCATTTCATTCGGTTGTATTTATTAAGCGCTTACTGTGTGCAGAACACTGGATAAGCGCTTGGGAGTATAATACCTTGGTTTGTTTCCAATTCTATCTCTCGGAATCATAATTTTTCTAAAACCTTTGGTCAAAAAGTGTCCCTCCTCCCCCACTTCTTGACTACCCCACACCCATTTCTTAAACCTAGAAAAGTGGTCCTATTCTTTAAGATTTCATAGCCCCTGTTGGAAGCCTGTTTCATTAGAAAATCTTTCCCAGCCTAGTTCTTCATGTTTAGCCCAATTGTCTCTTGAGGAATTATCAGCCCTTTTTCTCCTCTTCTTCCTCTGGAGTTGGAGTCCATTGGTCCTTGTAAAAATAATTTACCTGTATATACATGATGAGTTGCCCTTTCTTAAAATATCTTTTCCATGCCACAACCCAACTCCTTTCACCTCCAGTGGTCCTACTTGCCTACTTCAGGGCTTTGCGTCCTATGCGAACTTAGTATTTACTTGTTAACACATTTGCCTGTTTACCAGTTCTCTAATCATTTTGGTTGCTCGTCTCTGGATTCTCTTTAGTTCTTCTTAAGGTACAGACATCAAAATTAGACACTGTCTCTGGGCAAGCACTCATTTGTGGATGTCACTTTGAACTCTAAAGCTGTTTTTCCAGGCAGTAGTAAACCCCACCCAATTTAGCATTTCCTAGAAATGAAAGAGGTAATCCCTTACAATACTTGTTTGACTAAACCAAGCACTGTGAAATTCATTAATACCAAGGACTTCCCTATCATGCCATACAACATCTCTTCCCCATACAAGTATCTGAATATGTGTAGGAAGAGTTTGCAGGATTCCTACTGTCTTAAGATGGATAAAGCCACAGAACTAACTTTTGTTTGCCTTGTAGATGTGATCAGGTTCAGAGTTGAGATGTTCCCTTGTCAATAACATTATCTATTGGGCACATACTGAGCTCAAGATATGGTGCTAGGCAATATAAAGTTTAACTGGATGTCACTCTGGCCCATTAGAAATGTATGTCTCATTATAAGTGACCTAATGAGAAAAATGGTAAAGATGGATGTGTGTGTGAGTGTTTTAATTTGGGTTTAATTTAGGGGACTTTAAAGCAGAGTTAGGATGTGGTTAAGATTGATGGTGGAGGAAAGGGTAATAAAAAGAGGGAAAAACCAGCCAGTTTAGCTGCCTGTGGCCACAGAAGGGCTTCCTTCCACTACTGCTGCCCTTCTGTCTCTGTCATTGCTGACATTCTAAATGACCAGGCTGGTGTATTTAAGGCCAGTTTCAGGTCTTTATGGGGAAGAAGCCAAGAAGAGTTATAAGATGAAGAGAGCCCTAAGAGAGGGAAGACTATCAGAAGCAAGCATTTTTAAGAAGTGAAAGAGAATGCTGTCTACAGGGGCAGAGGATTTAGATATGAACTGTAATCAACCCTCATGGGAGACAGCTGAGAAAAAGTGTGGATTTGGGGGAAAGCTCACACTTGAGGATAAAGGGGTCTTAAGTTAGGAACTGCAAGAGACAGGGCATCCAGGGTTGGGGAAACAGAGAGAGGAGTAGAGAGAGCAGCAAAACCAAACTGCACATTTCCTTCCTGTTGCCTCCCACCTGGGAGGAAGGGAAAGAAGAAAGAAGGTGGAGTGGACACACACTGATTCTGAGTATCATCTCCTCCTCTGTCCCTCCACCCCCTCCCTTCCCAGTTTTTTGGCTTCACTCCACCCTCCTGAACACCTCTTCCACTTCCTCTCTGCCAACTTTCTTCCCAACCCACTTATCTGAATGTCATCCTCTTAGCTCTGAGGCCACAGGGGTTCCCAGCTACCAACACCTGACAGAGTCTAGAAGTTGGAAACTGCAACATGCAGGGGTTGCTGACTATACCTAAGTTAAGAGCGGAACCACTTGGGAACCACGGTGAATGAAAGTAGAGCCTTTTCTGTATCTCGAACTTTGCTCCTCTCTTATGTGTGACAGCCAGGAGATGTTTGTGTGCCATGCCCAGCTAGATGGTAAAAGTGGTTATATGGCTCTCCAGCCCAGCGGGTATTGCTGCCCCTTCTATTCCTGATTTCATTTTGTCTCCTTTCCTCTTTTCCACCCCAGACCCAGTCTGTGTACCTCACTGATGTTTTGTTTTTTTCTTGTCTTCTTTTCCTCCCACCATGGATCTTTCAAACCCCTTTGACTACCTTTCTTGGCAGCCTACCTGTTGGTGAACATAAGCATGGACTAAGAAGCAACCAGGTAGAGCGAGTACAACCTCCAAAATGTTATAGTAATTTCACAGGTCATCATGGAAAGACTTTCTTTAAAAACAAAAAAAAATCTCTAGCTTAAACCAGTTTTCTTAATTGACTGATAGGGTGAATTAAATGCAGTATACACTTGACTGACTGGGTAATCTGGATTAACTGTGTTCTTCCCATTCCACGGATCCACTGTCCTGCCCTAACAACTGACATGGTAGAACACCTGAGCCAGAGGTTTCTGTCCTTCACAGCTTTGAGCAAGGCTTGTGTGGCATGCTGGGCATCTGGTGCCCAGCCTTGTTCAATGCCCTAAAGGGTGGTGGTAATCCACCCAATCAGGTGTTTGTTGTTGAGGTTACTGCCCCCCCTTCCGCCCCCCCCCTCCCCCCCCCATGTTAGAGATTTTCCAATTTTCCAGCTGGGCCCCACTATCTGAACTCCAACCCCTGCCGTGCCGTTCATCACTTTTATTTAGCTCACATGTGTCCCATAAACACGTGGGCCCTATTGCATGCAAAAAACATGTTGTCATGAAGAGTATTTTTCTATCATATGTGCTTTTTATATTTCCAGTTCACCCAAGCCGGATGTTGGGCTTGGATAATCCAGAGAGCACTGTGTATAATTCTCCCTTTGTCCGGATGGCTCATCATATTTTCCAAAAAAAAAAAAGAAGAATTGAAATCGGAGTGGCCGAAGAAAGGAGGCTGTGCATATTGCCAGTAAACCAGTAAACATCTTTTTTTTTTCCTTTTCTCAGGATCAACTCAGTTTCCCTATAACCCTCTGACGATGCGGATGCTCAGCAGTACCCCACCAACGTCACTTGCATGCGCCCCTCCGTCCATGAACCAAGCAGCTACTCACCAACAGAACAGGATATGGGAGCGAGAACCTGCCCCACTACTCTCAGCACAATACGAGACGCTATCAGATAGCGACGATTGAACTATGCAGAGATTGGGGTGGGGTTTGATTTTTTTTTTTTCCCCATTGGTTTTTGTTTTGGTTTGGGGGTGGGGGAGGGGAGTTTTTTTTTTGTTCCTTGTTTTATTTTTCATTTGCTGGTCGAAAAAAATCTATCTTTTGACTTGTGCCCAAAGAGACTTTCAAAGGAGAGCCAGGGCCAAAACAATGAAGAAATGATGGAAAATTTATTTGTCAAGTAGAAAATATGCCTGCTACATAGGCCACTTGGAGGATTTGAGTAGTCTTGAAGATAAATATGTAAAGTTTTTAAGAAGTGGACATTTCCTGTTCTACATCTATTTGTAAAGAGTATCATAATGTCTTTAAATCATTCTTCTGTAAATAGAGAGTACTTTTTGCAGTGTTTTTCCCTTTGCTATAGTATCTGGTGTACTTATGTTCAAATCATCACATCAATTTTGGGGGTCATTTTGTAACTTTTTTTTAAAAAAGAAAAACATTTCCTTGTGTATTCTTTAATACCCTCGCCTTCCAAATGACCACATGCAGCCCAGTTACACGGTTCTGGCTGTCATAGGCATTGTGCTTTAATCCAAGATTCTTTTCCTCCCTAAACACATTTGCCCAGTGGTATTCAAGCTCTTGTGAAAATGTTGAGATTTTAAGATTGACCCTCAACCAGTTCTGTATATTAACATAGATCAGCTGGCAGGAGATGACGTTTCTTTCATTTAAAAAAAAATTCTGCCATATTGTAAATTTTCAGTGCAGTCTTTTTTTTTTTTTAACTTAGCAGCTCTGCAGAAATATTATTGCATGGGTATGTTATGGTTCAGTTTAAGAAACAGATTTACTTGAGGCATACCTCACTGTTATGCACACTGGTGATTTAACTTTGCCCCCAAGTTCTCTCCTTTTTCTTTTTCATCTTATACAACCCAACCAAGGCTAATGTATAAAATAAATTCTTCCGCCACCTCTGTAATCACAGTAGGTTATCTGTGAACGAAGGCTCTGGGTGTCTCAGTTAGTTTCCAAAGAAAATAAATTTCTACCCGTCCCTAGTTTTGTGAGTGAGTGTTTGGATGGGTGGGTGTGTAGGTGTGTGTGGGTGCATGTGTGTTTAAATGGATTTGTACAGCAGTCAAGCACCACCTAAGGAGTCTTGAAATATTTAGGAATCAGGATTGTTGATAATTCACAATATTGTTCGACTCAGTTGATTTTTCAGGTCCTTCTGACACTTGTAAACTGGTGTGTCTATCTTCCTTAGATTCCTAATTCAGTAAGAAGCAGGCTGGAGTTTCTACTATTCTTATTGAATCATTTCCTAAGGAGATAGTGCTCACTAGTTGAAAAATCTAAAATATATAAGTTAATGGTACTAGGGGATCTTTTTTAATTCTTCACCACTGCCTGCTGAAATGGAAACCCTTTACTACCATGCCCTTCTTTATGAATTTGAATAATACTGTCAGAAATACTGAATAATACTGTGGTCATTTGTATTTGAAACTGTATGGGAAAAAGATGGAAAGTGTTTAGTGGTGATATGCATGAATGACAAAGGCAAGATGGGAGAAAATGGAATAGAAATGAATGTCCATAATAGTGAATATACCCTGAACTCCCAGAGAAAGCAGTATTCTTTAGAGTCTGTTCAATCAATGGTATTTATATTCATGATATATATTCACCTTTAAACATTGATGTTGTTTGAAGAGATTCAAATTGCTCAGTATTCACATTTCTGCCAGTTCTCTGGAAGATTGAAACTCTTTTATTGACTAATTTGTCTCGATAAATAATTACCTTGATTTTATAATGGGATTATGGTCTTTGGTTATTTTTTTAAAATCAACCACACAAACTTAAGAATAACAAAATGCTCCTTTTTTGGAAATTGGGAAGGTAATTCTTTCCACAGAGAGAGAATTTCATTAAAATGTTTTTAGACTCAGTGATTCATATTTTTGTCAAGTAGCTGATAAGTCGTGAATACCCTGGTAATTATTTAAATTGCCTTGAATGTTGTATCCTCAAAATGATAGTTTGGCGCCTGATTTTTTTGTCTCAGTCTGTGAATTTTTTAAAAGAACAATACAAATCTGTATTTTTATTTGGCAGTGTGGAGTGGGATTTATGACCTGGCTTATTTTGTTGACACACATAGTTTGGATGATCAAATTATGTTCCATTCTCATCTCTTCAATCAGTAGAATTAAAATTTTGCATATTTGAGTGGCTTGTATGTGGAGAAATACTTATATTTAACTGCTGATAGCCATAGCACTTCACTTGAAAGAAAATGTGTACTAAAATTGCTGTTGTTGTAAATCTAGCACAATACTTCGTAACGTAACGGATCATTCTTGGGAAATTAAATTGTAACACCAAGGCACAACTTTTGCAGGCTTTTTCAGTATTCTGAAAGTTATATTCTTATACCTTAGCTGTTAATTTGTAACCTCCTCTACTCCAGCACTCAGAGCCTAAGTTGAGATTTATAGTTACAGTAGCCTTGAAAACATGGACTTAATTCTGTCTTGTTTCAACAGGAAGGTATGTGTAAATCATTGTTTACAAAAGTAGTTTACAACAAACTTTTAAATGTTGATTTATAATCATGGCTTTCACAATGTTTTCATCCTGGTATGTTCAGTGATTCTGATTTGAAAACATTTAAGACTTGAAAACCCATTTGTCATGATGAGATTCAATTTTTTTCCACACAATGTCTTTATTAGTCAGTGACTTCTGGATTCCGACCAATCAATAAAGGGGATCAGTTCTCCATTTGCTTTTGTTGCCTCGTTTTACAGCACTGCTGCAAATGAGCCATTCTTGGACCACACCTGCAAGTTTGTAAGCAGGACCACATTTGTATAGAGTGTAAAAATAATTCTTTTCGGAGCCACAGTCTCTTTGATGTTGTAGCAGATCCTTTAAAAGAGGTGGGGTTCTAGGTCCTTCCTCAGTTATTACTGTTACTCTCAAATCTACGCTGGTTAGAGTCCAGAGCAATGAAAAGGGTAGTTGGCACAGCGACCTTAACGATTGGTCAAAGTTGAAAGCCCATCAAATTGTAAACTGACATTTATGTATTGTTTTGAATGCTTCTTGGATGTTCTTATTCAACCTGCAAGAGATAGGTAGATGAGAGTTTTCCAGCTGAAGAAATCATTCCACCTCTCAATATAGAGAAGCCCATCAAGCCAGGCTGTCTCTTGTGTTTTGATGCAAGCAACCAGTGAAGCAGTGATTAAGACCTGGAGTAGCATCCCTGGGAGTACTGTGTATTGAATAAAAGGTAAAACTAAGAATTATTCCAAGCTGAATACCCTAAATGTGTCTTCTGAATTTTAGAGTTGGTGTTAATTACCTAAATCATATTAGATATCTTCAGAACTCTTTTACCATTACAAATGGAAAAGTTCAGAAGTTGTTATTCTCCTGGTGTGAGGAGTGGCCGGGTTCCAGGTGAAGCCACATCCATGTTACGATGATGCGATTCCTATTTGTAGAGTTGTGCTGTTTTCCATCACCAAGCTTACAAGGAGCCCTAATAATGGAGTGTAGGGTGATGTGAAGTTTTCCTGTGTGCTACCAAAAAAAGCCTTTTTCCACCCATCTGAAGCCTCAGGCATCTCTGGATCAAAAAATGGGGAGGTGGAGAAGGAACCCTTTAATTAAGGAAAGCTTTGGTGACCAGTTTATGGCAGCCCTTAAAAGAATCTTATCAGTATGGGGAGTGTTATGAGGAATAGAGTTTTCTTTCTCAACACACAGGGTGATTTAATCTATCTCCATGTGTACCCTGCTCTCCCAAAGTGGGTAGGCTGCATTCTTGGGAAATTTTGGGTTAAGGAAAACTTGCACTGTACTAGCCATCCATTCCAATGCTGCACGCAAGCACATCTATAGTTTCTTTAATAACACAGCACACAACCTAAACAAGCTCGCATTATTGGAAGAACATTCCCTTAGAGCATTTTAGCCAAAGCACGTATTGAAAACATGCATTTGGCAGAAGTGAGTATATTCTTTAGTAAGTGGCTGTTAAGGTTTATGGGCTGGGGGGAAGGAAAAACCCTGACTTCTTAATGCTTGTTCTGATGGGTACAAGAGAATCCGTTGCTAGCAGTTTAGCCAGACTGCCCGAAAGGGCCGTACTTTAACCAAAAAAAAACAAACCCTAGGAATTCTATAACATCCTCCTCTTTTAAAGGAGATTGTTGGACACAATTATTTCTCCTAAAAACTATTTCAGGAAATACTTCTTAACTGAATGTTCATTCTCACTTCAGCCTCCAGCAAATATACACTGTAAAACACTTAACATGCCCTTCTGGATTTCTTCATGGATTAGTGGTCGTTAGAGAAGTCTGCTTTCGTCACTTTAAAAAAGTTTTGACTCCCCCAAAAAACTGAATACATCCCTTTGTGCTGCATAGTCCCATTTATTATTTATAGTAAAATCATTTGGCCTAAATAAGTTCATAACTTTACCAATCCCCCATTTTTTTCCTGAGCCAGATCTCCCACAGGCAATTTCACGTGCACAGTAGGAAAAATAAGTGACAGCATACTTTACTTATCTTTTAGGCTAAATAATTATTTGCTCTCAGCCAGTGGCTATTTGCAAGCCTGCACAGAATTTTATAGGTGTTAGGAGAAATCGTGTGCCCTAATTAGAAATAGGCTTTTGATACAAAGATAACTGTGCTGTGTTGGCAGCTGTTTCAGCATCCATTTTTAGTTTCAAATAGAGTAGATTTGGCATCCTATCACCCCTTTTGGAAGTGGGTGCTGTCAGTAGAGAAATCATTCAAAGCTCACATTTACCAGGTTTATTTTTATTTTAACCAATACAGTTTTGTCTATATTATATTCACATGACTGGATTGCTGCATGGAGACTACAAAATATACTACAATTTGGTAATTGCCATAATATTAGAGCATTTGAGACAAATATAGTTTAACATCCACCTGCCAGCCATGCCATCTCAACAAATTAAATCCAAACCTTATTTTAGATTCTATATAGCCAATAATCATCTTATTTATTACAAGAGCAGTAAATTAAATCCCAGTGGTGGTGAAATTTCCTACTGTTTGATTTCAGCCTCTAGGATCCTACAAAAGGAGTGTCGTCTTTGAGACTCCACACACACACACACTTTTTCTAAACCCTGAGGTGTTTTCCACTGGAGCTCCAGCTATTACAGCCTTAAATGCATGGAGCTCAGCCGGTGAGTCTTGAGCTGAATCATGTGGGGTATGAATTCTTCACACATTGACCCCTTATTTCTGGACTGAAAGAACCAAGTCTACATCCTCTGGAGTGGTGCTACAGATGATTGTTTGGGGTGCTGGGGCAGGAATTCCCATTAACCCACTGGGTATCTGCACATGCATGGCTGTAGCACCTGATAAATTTGTGGGGCCCCATTTCACCATTTCTCTGGTCCATGCAGTGCTCTGTTTGGAAAGACTACCACCAAATGAATCAAAATGCAACTAAAGAGATTAGCATTTAGTGTGAGAGGAAGAAGTAGTACTGTGGATTAAGTAAATATTTACCAGCTCTGACAAGAGGCAGAATTCAGCTCAATTACTCTAAGATAGGTTATGAAAGCACAAACTTGCTGAATCAAATCGACATTTCTGTATCTTTTCAGTAGGAAAAGTAGGCAGGGACCTAGTTTAAAGAACGGAGACAGGGAACTGATATTCATTATCTGGAATAGGTGCATTTCTTAAAAGCTTTTGAAAATTAAACATAAGTATACTAAAAGGTGTGACAGTATCTATGTGATGGGCTCAGATGTTCACTTCCCAAATGCCAGAAACCCTTCTACACTCCAGAACTGAAAAGCCAGTTAGCATTTTGGCTGAGGTCAATTTTCAGAGGCTTCTCACAACAGGTAAGCCTTTGGAAGGAGCTTTATTTTGTAAATCTGTAATAAAACATTTGGTTCTCTTTTCTTCTTTAGGTTGCACTTGTTTCATAGGGGAAATATTACCCTAAATGGCTTATTTAGTTCCATGTTGCGACTAAATGACTTCTGTCATTTGTCACTTCCACTTCCCCTCTAGCAATAGAAGTTGTTCTTCCCTAGGACGATTTACCCTGATGAAATTAGGAGTCAAGAGCCTTTACTCCTTCTGGACAGTTCAGCTAGCTCCTCTTTGATGTGCTGGATAGAAGTCAGATCTCCTTTCAGCTCTGCTTGTTTCAGGGCTTCCTGGTAGGTCCGTTTTGCTTGTGCAAATTTCTCTACAGTTGCCCAAGAGAATAGAGAAAAACATAGTGAAGGAGCTGCCAGAGTTGACTGGCTTTCTGATCTACCTTAAGCTTAAACTTCTAACGATAGTTTTATGGTAAAGAATCTGTGGGGGAGGTGGGGTTAAAGCAAACTATAATTTGGAGATTATGGTGTGTGTAGTTTTTCCCTGGAAAAATTCTTATTTAGATTTTAAGAAAAGTTAATTGTGTTTTATCGTAGTTTTTTACAAAAAGTAAGTTTCCAAATCCTGGGGATTCCTGCAATGGAAGCCAAGAAAGTGAGTAGCATGAATGCCGCTTACCAGGGCGGGAATAATGGGAGAGATGTTTGTGGTAGTGGCCACTGGCACACTGGGCTTATGAGACATTCCCAGAGATAGGGACCGTAGACAGAGGAAGGGCAGGGAAAGAGAGGAGTCTCTGAACTTAGCAGTTTTCTCTCTCGTCTTCTGGGTTTTCTGGAGGGAATATTATCTGTTCAGTCTCTGAAGAAGTAGGAAGACAGCAGACACATTTTCAGGTTTTGTGGGGGCTTCATCTCGAGTTTTACCAAATAAAGAATGAGGATAAAATCGGGTTAGACTCTCCCAAATCCACTCTCCAGTGATGATGATTTCCCATTGATCTGAAGGGCTGAAAAACCCAAAACTAATACACTTGCTGCAGCCTGTGTGATTTTTAAACTGAACTTGAATTGATTTTAAAGCCACCTAATTCACATTTCTGTTTTTACTGACTCCCCTCAACTAGTGTCTCAGTATGTTGTGACAGCAGCTTAGGAACAAACCAGATAAGTACTGCCAACCCAGTATGCTTTATCCCTTCTTCAGTCTCATCCGTAAGCCACCAGGCTATCCTCAACTCATCCAAAATCCCTGGGTGCTCATTAGTCCACTGTGTTCGACAGCTAAACCCAACCTTTTAATCCCGCCACCTCCAAATAAGTCACTAATCCTAGCTCTGCAAATGTAATTTACATTGTTACCTTTATGCATCAGGATTCCAGCGAGGTTACTGAGCACCATGTGCACCTCCGGGTGCTCCGTCTCCTTCGCCAGATCAGAGGCCCTCTTCACATAATTATATGCATCATCATAATGGCCTTGCGCATCAAGGGTAGTTGCCAGGTCGTTCATCATCACTACCGTCTGAATTAAAGGATAGGTAGAGTAAGAGGCTTTTTATTTTGGAGGGATGTCCAGTCTAGCTCAGTGCCTCGGTGGCAGTAGATGATTTTGCTCACCTGTGGGTGCCTTTCTCCCTGTACATCCTTGGAAATCTGCAGAGCTTTTTCATACATCTTTTGGGCCAAGGGCAGCTGCTTGCGGGTAAGGAGGTAGCGAGCATAGGAGTCTAAGCACATGCCCAGCAGGAGGTGGGTATTGACTTTCTCTTCCTCTAAAAGCCAAAAAAGAATAAGATTGGGATACTATACGCACAACTGAATGCAATGGGAATGAGCGGATGGCGGCTCTTCAGTGAACTGCCTGCTTTTATCTCTGAAGTTTTTCCAATGGTCACTTCTGTTTTTGTACAACAACCTGTAGTGAATGTCTTTCAGAAAGAAACGTGTTCTCTGGATCAGCATAAAAAGCTGAATTTGTTACCAGTAGGGAATAGAGGAGTAACAATCTTGGCCAACTACTTCAGGGCACTAAGATGGAATGCTGAATTCCAGAGAGTGGGGTTTTAGGCAGCAAGGAAAATGTGGCAGTATTCAGAAACTGTTATGCAGCAGTTGAAAGGTTTAAATTGAAAAAGTCTTCAAAATATCTGTAAGCCTTACTTTTCTAGATTATACTATCCCTTCAGATTGATCAGGTCTGTGGGTTCCACACTGGTTCTTTCGGCCCCACATGCATGCACAGGTGAATTTCAACACCAGAGACAGTGTCTTCGACTATAAAAGACAACTCTAAAAGCCCTTGAAAAAGCATAACCGGAGGATGTTTTCCTACCTGGTATGTCGTCTTCGGTTAATTCCCTCCCTCTCTCAATTTTTTTCTCTAGAGTTGAAATGCAGAACTCATATCCGCTGAGAGCAAATTCATGTCTAAAAAGGAAAATGTAGGTTTCGGGAAACTGCCTTGGAACTTTGTCTTTCTAGCTCAGTTACTCATAAAAAGGATTAGGTGGAGGAGGAAGAGGTTAATAATGCCGATAAGGCCTTCCAGTGTATTTATCTCTAAGGGAGATCAGTCAGTAGTAGTATTGACTGAGCACCTACTGTGTACTAGCACTATACAAAGCATTAATTAAGGATGGCATTTGTTAAGTGCTTACTATGTGCAAAGCACTGTTCTAAGCGCTGGGCTCTGTTTTGGGAGAGTTACCATTGAATTTGACCCGAATCCTGACCTCAAGGAGTTTGCAATCTAGCAGGGGAGGCGGACATTGAAGTCTTTTACAGGAGTAAAGAAGAAAAGGGGGATGAGTTAGTGCTGAAGGCTGCATGAGAGATGTACAAAAGTCTTCAGGAGGTTGGGAGGGCCATAGTACTTAGTGGTTGCAGAAGTGCTGAGGTGGCAGTAGATAGGGATATCATCACTTGGGGAGAGTAGAAATTAATTGAGGAAAGTTTCTTAGAGGAAGGGAATTTGGGGCAAGTTCTGAGGATGGGGGAGAACCATGGACTAGAGGAGGCATACGGAAGGGAGTGGAAAAACAGCAGGAAAGATGCGAACATGGCCCAATAAGTAAGTTAGCTTGAGAGGAACGATAAATGTAACTCACAACCCTTGTAGCACTTAAATACGCATCTCATATACCCTCTTCTCCCTATCTGCAATTTATTTTGGTGTAAGTCTCCCCGTTAGATTGTAAGTTCAAGGGCAGGGATCATGCATATGGATTTTACTGTACTGTCCCAAGTTTGTAATGTATCACCCTGCAAAACTGCTGCTCAAAAAATGCTCTGAGGGTAGTGGGAGAACAAAAGTGAATCAAGTAGGAAGGAGAGAGTTGTTTATCTTAACCCCAAGGATGTGGGGATATGTTAATTTTCAGCAATGAAATGACTAGGAATCTTGCTTTGGCACGGTAACAGTGTCATATCTTGCAGAAGACATAGCTTTTTGATGCTTCAGTTTCTATAACTAAGACAGGTACAGTATTTCTTAGGTCTGCTGTGAAGCTAAAGGACATCTGTGAAAAATTTTCAAATCTTTGAAAAAAATGAGCTACAGATGAAGAGTTCACAGGACTTCCTTAAGGATCTTACAATGATGGAGCACCAACAATTTGTTCATTACAAATTTCATAGGGGACTGCTGCACAGCTGTTTAAAACTTTATTAAGAGAGGTTATCTGCTTCTCTCTCACATACAATACCACTCCAATGATCACTACAAAGGTAAGATCATTTGTCTCCTTAGAGGAGATAAAACCAGATACCTAGTTGCTCCATAAGGAACTAAGGAAAGGAGGGGAGGCTTCCCAAAGCCTTTTCTAGTTCCTAGGTGAGCTGCTACAGAGATTTAACTGATCAAGTTACTTAAATTGCATCCTTACAAATCTCTAGCAAAGACACATTGAAAGAACCCCAAAAGGTGGGCTTCTACTGAAATTCAACAACCTAGTTTTAACTGCCTTATTCTGGATGACCTTTAAATACTGTGAGAAGTGATAAGTATTTGACATTTCATTTCTAGATGATGTCAGGGTAGTATTTCTGCTGCATGGGGCATTTGGGACAAATTTAGGGTATGTCCCCTTTGTGCTGCCTACGCAGCTAAGACATGGAGGAGAAAAAGTAAAGAAGACTGCAAGTGAAGATAAACTTCATCTTTTCTTTCTTACCTCCCTCGCAGTCTTCCTCCTCTGCCTTTCTCCCTTTTATTCCTTTTGCTTTCCCTAGACTATAAGCCCCTTGTGGCAGAGAACATGTCTACCAACTCCATTGCATTGAACTCTCCCAAGCGCTTAGTACAATGCTTGGCATAAAGTGTGTAATAAATACCATTGATTTCCACTGCTCCACCCCCTCAATATTTGGCCCCCAAGTTTATTTGGGCGGGGGAGGCTCAAAATGAAAAACTGGCACTTTTCCCTAAAATAAGACAGCTTCCAGGAAGAGAATTCCATCAGTGGATCTGATTTCCAGTTATAACTTACTGGTTCTGAGCAGCATAGATGCTGGCCAACTTAATAGATATTTCAATTATTGCATTGTCCTCCTGTTGGAGAAAAAGAAACATTTAAGTGATGCAGTGTCTACCAATCAGCAAATATCCTCTTAGAAAATTTAGATCACAACTCTTCACAGAGGGGGGTCCCCTTAGCTCGGCTCTGCACCCAACTTTACCTTTTGGCTTTGCTGCTGTGAGGCCTCATTATTTCTCAAGTCCCCATTCATTATTACCCTCATACCACCCAGATTTAGCCAAGCTTATACTAGAAGTGATGGGTAATTAAGAAGGAAGATTCTCTTTTTCTGAATTAAGGACTAACTTGTTAGTAGGCAAAGTACCTGCTGCTGCTGCTGCTGCTATTCTTACCTGCTTCATGCCTCCTGCCAGCAGATAACTCATTGCTGCTTTAAAAAGCTTTTCGGCCTTAAACAACAGAAATAATATAATTTTACTTGAGCCCAATGATCCCACAGAATGCTTATGCTCAGAATAAAGTGCAGAACAACAACAATAAACCCAAGAGGCTTGCAATTTACCATCTTTAAGCCAAAAAGGAAAAGAATGAGCACATCTCAGGTCTGTTCAACTACTGCTTACACATTGGAAAAACGCACTAGGCCTTACTAGTGTTTTCCTGTGCAGTTCAGTCTTGGTCACCCTGATCTGTCTACTGAAACTGAACGCAGGTTAGTACTCAAGTTTGAAGGTTGTAGGAATGTATTTTACCCATTTATATTATAACTAAGTAGATACTTACATTGGCAAGCTGACCCCTCAGGAATGCTAAATTAGCCATCTACAGGGGAAGAGTGAAGAGAACCTGTGAATTACTATACAGTCAGTTTAATCTTTATACTCTGAAATTAAGAAGATAAGAACTTGCATCTTGTAGAAACCAAGAATAGCTATAGAAGGGTGCTGTTAATTTAATAAAATATCAGCAAGTTAGCCACTAGGAATAGGATATATACTATTTAGTGATGATTCCAAATGAAAATACTGGCATAGTTAACCACCAAGAGTTCTAGGCAAACACGAAACAAACTTTGAGGATAATCTCTTGCTTCCTCCTGGCCCCAAAAGTGAGCCAATTTCCAAGAATTAACTAGTAAACTATCAGAAGGTCTTTTTAAGCTTAAAGATTAAGCCCATTTTGCTAAGAGAGGAGCTGAGGCAAGGTACAAGAAAGCCAAATTAACTGCTCAGTATATGGGAATCAGGAATAGAACCCAGTAAGTCTTGAAGACTCCTCTGGCAACAGCCTCCAGCCTCCCTTGATGCCTGGGCTTCTGAGCACTCTGGCCTTGCACACAGCTGTCCTGGGAAGGTTACCAAGTCATAGGTGTAGATGATGGCCTGCGTGTTACCCGACTGGTGAGCAAGATGAAGGGCCTCATGCAAGATCCGCTCAGCCTCTTCTGGCTCATCTTTCATGATATGCAACTAGGGAGAGAACAAGAGGAAGTAGCAGAGGAAGGAACGGGACAAACCCCTAAGAGATGATAACTGTGGTAAATGTTTAACACTTACTACCTGCTAAGCACTGTATTAAGCACTTTGATAAATACAAGATAGGTCCCACATGGGGCTCAAGGTCTAAGTAGGAGAGAGATCAGATATGGAATCCCCATTCTGCAGATGAGGGAACTGAGGCGCAGACAAGTGACTTACTCAAGCTGTCACAGGAGGTATGTGGTGGAGCTGGGATTAGAAGCCAGGCCCTGACTACCAGGTCCAGTATGGCTGCCCTTTGTATTGCCCTTCTCAGATGATGACTTCACCTGGAAGTGCAAGTGTGACCGAAAAGGCTGTCCCTTGTGTTATCATACTTATTGTTTTCAGTACCCTGTGCTGTTTTCTCTTTCACCTCCTTGTCTGAGTCATTCCTTTCTGAGTGATATGCACTATTTTTGTACCATACCATTTGGTAAGGGGCTGATATAAGGGAAAAGTGTTCAGTCAACTCCCTACATTTACTAAACTTTCACTGTGTGCTGAACACTCAAGAACATGCCAAGGGGATTTACAAGAGGCTGAACAAGATGAGGAACCTAATCTTGAGGACCTTTCAATCTAATAAAGATATAGGGTACAAAATAATTGATGTAGAAAAAAAACCCTGTGCATAACTTACAACCCAGATGTCAGAAATAAGAGTCTTATATCGAGAGGTCACGGAGATAAAAACCTGGAGGTTGTATCTGCCGAAACTCTCCAACCCTCTGCAGTGACTCACACCGTTTTCTTTAAGGTATTTGTTAATAATAATAATAATGATGGCATTTGTTAAGTGCTTACTATGTGCAAAGCACTGTTCTAAGGACTGGAGAGGAAAGGAGGTGATCAGGTTGTCCCATGTGGAGCTCACAGTCTTAATGCCCATTTTACAGATGAGAGAACTGAGGCACAGAGAAGTGAAGTGACTTGCCCATGAGCCTGTTACTGGGCAGGGATTGTCTCTATTTGTTGCCAAATTGCACATTCCAAGCGCTTGGTACAGTGCTGTGCACATAGTAGGTGCTCAATAAATTCTATTGAATTGAATGAATGAATACCTGAAGTCACACAGCTGACAAGCAGCGGAGCCAGGAGTTGAACCCATGACCCCAGCCCATGTCAGGCAATGTACTAAGTGCTGGGGGGGATACAAGAACAGCAGGGTGGGCACAGGTCTATGACCCTCCTCCCATCAGCATTTGTATATATTTATTACCCTATTAATTTTGTTAATGAGGTGTACATCCCCTTGATTCTATTTATCTTGATAATGTTGTCTTATTTTTGTTTTGTTCTGTTTCGCTTTGTTGTCTGTCTCCTCCCGTTAGACTGTGAGTCCATCATTGGGCAGGGATTGTCTCTATCTGTTGCCTAATTGTACATTCCAAGCGTTTAGTAAAATGTAGTGCACATAGTAAGTGCTCAATAAATACTATTGAATGAATGAATGAGGTTCAGGGTCTTAAAACCCTGAGAAGCAGCGTGGCTTAGTGGAAAGAGTCCGGGCTTGGGAGTCAGAGGTCGTGGGTTCTAGTCCCGGCTGCGCCACTTGGCAGCTGTGTGACTTTGGTCAAGTCACTTAACTTCTCTGTGCCTCAGTTATCTCATCTGTAAAAATGGGGATTAAAAATGTAAGCCCCACGTGGAACAATCTGATTACCCTGTACCCACCCCGACGCTTAGAACATTGCTCTGCGCATAGCAAGCACTTAAATACCATAATAATAAAACCCATTTTACGGATGAGGTAACAGGCACAGAGAAGTCGGGTATGTCACCCAAGGTCTCACAGCAGCTCTTCAGAGAAGCAGCGTGGCTCAAGGGAAAGAGCCCTGGCCGGGGAGTCGGAGGTCATGGGTTCGAATCCCAGCTCTGCCACTTGTCAGCTGTGTGACTGTGGGCAAGTCACTTGACTTCTCTGGGCCTCGGTGACCTCACCTGTCAAATGGGAAATGAAGACTGTGAGCCTCACGTGGGACAACCTGACGACCCCGTATCTACCCCTGCGCTTCGAACAGTGCTCGGCACATAGTAAGCGTTTAAGAAATACCAACATGATTATTACGGCCTCGAGGCCAGCCTCTGGGCTTAGGCCTCCGACGAGTGTGAAATGGAGGAAGCGCTAACAGAGGGCAGGACCGGGCTCGTCAGCAAGGGGAAACCGAGGCAGGGGCAGCCGTCTCACCTTGGCCCGCTTCAGCATCAAAATGATGTCAGCCTCCGCGTCCGGGCGCTCGCTCGCTTCTTCCTCCTCCTCCTCCTCCTCCTGCTGGGCGGCCGGTTTGGAGAACCAGGTGAAGGCTGAGGAGAGCGGGGGGACCGGCCGCTCAGGGAGGGGAGGGAAGAGGGGGACCCCGGCCTCCGGACCCCGGCCCCGACCGCCCTCCACTCACCGGCCAGGGGCAGCAGGCCGCAGCCCCGCCGGGCCCGGGGCCCCGTCTGGGCCGGAGGAGGAGGAAGAGGAGGAGGCGGCGGTGCAGGCCCGGCCCCCAGCTCGTCCCGGGGGCCCGGCGGCGGGACCCCCCACCAGCTCCGACATCGTCGACCCGCAGCCGCCAGGAGCCCCCGCCCCCACCTCAACGCCGCCATGTCGCCAGTCCTCCCGCTCCTCCCCACGGAAGGATTCGGGCCGGAGGGTGCGGAAGGACCGGCCGCGGGGGTTGTCCTCGTCGCGCCCCGCCCCTCCCCTCCGTCGCTGCCCGGGAATGGTGGGCCTTCGCAAGCGCTCGCTATGTGCTGTGCAAGGCGCTGGGGGATAGAAGGTAGGCAGCTTGCCCCATGTGGGGCCCACACCCCTCCTCCCCCTTTTCGCAGAGGAAGGGACCGAGAAGCGAAGGGCCTCGCCCAAAGCCCCAAGGGGCGTGAGAGCCCATGACCTCAGGCCCCCAAGGCCGGGCCCTTTTCACGGAGCCACACGGGGCTCAACGTTTTTCGCAGGGCGCTTAAGGGGGGGCTGTATTTCGGGGTCAGAAGGCGGCAGGGACACCCCCCCCCCCCTTAACTACGAGAAGCAGCGTGGCTCAGTGGAAAGAGCACGGGCTTTGAAGTCAGAGGTCATGAGTTCGAATCCCAGCTCTGCCACTGAGCTGTGTGACTGTGGGCAAGTCACTTCACTTCTCTGGGCCTCAGTGACCTCAAATGTAAAATGGGGATTAAGACTGTGAGCCCCACGTGGGACAACCTGATGTTAATGAATGGTACATCGCCTTGATTCTGTTTAGTTGCCATTGTTTCTACGAGATGTTCTTCCCCTTGACCCTATTTATTGCCATCGTTCTTGTCTGTCCGCCTCCCCCGATTAGACTGTAAGCCCGTCCAACGGCAGGGACTGTCTCTATCTGTTGCCGACTTGTTCATCCCAAGCGCTTAGTACAGTGCTCTGCACATCGTAAGCGCTCAATAAATACTATTGAATGAATGAATGACTATCTACCCCAGCGCTTAGAACAGTGCTCTGCACATAGGAAGCGCTTAACAAACACCAACATTATTATTATTCCGAGCGGAGCGGGCCGCCCCCGCCCCGAGGTCAAGGGGAGCGCGGGTTGTGGGGCGCCACCAGGGGGCGCTCCACCGCCGAGTCCCAGAAGCCTTAGCGCGGCGCCGAGGCCTCTCGGAGCCCGTGGGGGGCCGCCGGCCTGGCCTCGCGTTTCGCACCCAGCACCCAGCACCGCCGCGGAGGAGACCTTCGGCTCTTCCCCACGAACCGCCTGCTTAAACGGCCGAGCGGCCCGCGCTCCCCACACCGCGGAGGACAGCCGTCAGGCCAAGGGTAAACGCTCCCCAGCCCCAACTGGGCCCCTGGAAGGGGGCCTGCGGCTTCCTAACGGGCCGCTGGGTGGCCTTGGGATCCTCTCCATCCGTTGCCGAATTGGACATTCCAAGCGCTTAGTACAGTGCCCCGCACCCAGTCAGCGCTCAGTAAATACGATTGAATGAATGAGGGGATGACCTTGAGCAAGTCACTCCACTTCTGTGCCTCAGTTACCTCCTCCGTAAAATGGGGATTGAGCCTGTGGTGACCTTGAGCAGAGAAGCAGCGTCGCTTAGTGGAAAGAGCCCGGGCTTGGGAGTTAGAGGCCGTGGGTTCGAATCCCGGCTCGCCACTTGTCAGCTGTGTGACTCGGGGCAATAATAATAATGTTGGTATTTGTTAAGCGCTTACTATGTGCCGAGCACTGTTCTAAGCGCTGGGGTAGACACAGGGGAATCAGGTCGTCCCACGTGGGGCTCACAGTCTTAATCCCCATTTTACAGAAGTAAAGAAGTTAAGTAAATTGCCCAAAGTCACACAGCTGACAAGTGGCCGAGGCGGGATTCGAACCCATGACCTCTGACTCCAAAGCCCGGGCTCTTTCCACTGAGCCACGCCGCTTCTCACTTCACTTCTCTGTGCCTCAGTTACCTCATCTGTAAAATGGGGATTAAAACTGTGAGTCCCACGTGGGACAACCTGATCACCTTGTGCCCCCACCCCCAGCGCTTAGAACAGTGCTTTGCATATAGTAAGCGCTTAACAAATGCTATCATTGTCACTCTACTTCTGTGCCTCAGTTACCTCATCTGTAAAATGGGGATTGAGCCTGTGAGCCCCACGTGGGACAGAGACTGGGTCCAACCCGACTTGCTTGTATCTACCGCGGCGCTTAGTACAGTGCCTCGTACATAGTAAGTGCTTAATAATAATAATGATTGTGGTATTTGTTAAGCACTTACTATGTGCCAAGCACTGTTCTAAGTGCTGGGGTAGATACAAGGTAATCAGGCTGTCCCACGTGGGGCTCACCATCCTAACCCCCATTTTATAGATGAGGTAACTGAGTCATAGAGAAGTCAAGTGACTTGCCCAAGGTCACACTGCAGACAAGTGGCAGACCCAGGATTAGAATCCTTGTCCCCTGACTCCCGCTGCTTCTGGCTGCTTAACAAATACCTTCATTTATTATTATTATTATTATTATGGTATTTATTAATTGCTTACTATGTACCAGGCACTTAGCACCGGGTTAGATACAAGATAATCAAGTTGGACCCAGGCCGGGTCCCACGTGGGCCTCACTGTCTCAATCCCCACTTTACGGATGAGGTAACAGGTACAGAGAAGTGAAGTGACTTGCTCAAAGTCCCACAGCAAAGTGGCAGAGGGGTGATTAGAACACTTAGTACAGTGCCTGGCACAAAGGAAATGCTTAATTAATAAAATGCTTAATAGTAATAATAATAACCTAGATCCTTCTGACTTCACGCCGTGCTCCAGCCACAATCCATGAACCGTGGCATTTAAATCTCATTTTTCCATCAGCCCTCAAGGCCTACCAAGAGCCACAGGGAATTTGGTTAAATAGGCCGACCCCTCTCCTGTATTTAGTAAGTGTGGAGAACTAGAGGGAGGAAGGGTTAGCAAAGGAGTGTCAGATATTCTTGGGTGTAGTGGTGAGGAGTGACTCTGATACCATTAGTGCTGCGGTGAATTTTGTGGAAAGGAAAGTTAGTGTTGTGAAAAAGGTGCCCAGTCGGGCTTCGATTGGGTTGAGTACGGCAGTAAAGCTTTCCCAGCCGACGTGCTTCTCTGCTTTTATATCTGTGTATACATATAGTTGTCATTTTTGCCCCCAAAAGATGCCATTGGTGGAAAAGTTCATCTCAGGATGCACGAAAGATGGAAAAGACCTGCAGTTTGTACACCCAGATACTGTTGTGCTGTCTTGTTTTTTCTTCCCACTGGTCTTATAGTGCTACTTTCAAAGAAACTCCCCCTTTCCTGATTCCACTGCACCATATTGGAGTGTGGGGAGCTTACTCCCAGTTTTAGCATTTCGAGAAGCAGCATAGTTTAGGGGAAAGAGCATGGACATGGGAGTCGGAGGACCTGGGATTCTAATCCTGGCTCCACCACCCTTTATGTACCCCACTCTCAGCCCCACAACACTTATGTACATTTCTGTAACTTGTTTATATTATTGTCAGTCTCCCTCTCTAGACTGTAAGCTGATTGTGGGCAGGGAACATGTCTAGCAATTCTCTTGCATTGTACTTTACCAAGCATAATAATAATAATGATGATGATGGTATTTGTTAAGCACTTACTCTGTGCCAGACACTGTTCTAGGCGCGGTCTGCATATGGTAAGCTCTCAATAGATACAACTGATTGATTGTCTCCTGTGGGATTTGGCAGGTTATTTAACTTCTCCGTGCCTTAGTTACCTCAACTGTAAAATGGGGATTAAATCTCTTCCTTCCTATTTGCACTGTGAGCTCCGTGTGAGACAGGGACTGTGTTCAACCTAGTTAGCTTGTATCTAGTACAGTGCTTTGCACACAGTAAACACTTAACAAGTACCATAAATGTTATAATTATAAGGTCCCTAGGGTAAGTTAGAGAATTTGGACTCCTGGCTCATCAGCCTTTTTCTGGTGACAGTAAGTGGGCCTGTTCACCCTCATTCCCACTAATCCCATCTGCTCCAGTCTTGGGTGTCCCAAATAATTTGAAGCAACTTCTTGGGATGTGGTGCCTTCAAATGTTCTAAGTCATAAGATATTTAATATTACTTAAATGAGTAATATCTTAACTGCTACTGTTTATAATTCTAGGACTATATGGATGCTACTCTGCCTGCTGTTGCTGAGGAACTTCTGAATGAGATAAGTTCAGCTTTCAAGGAGACGTCACAAAGTATGTGAAATGTAGTTTCTTGGTGTTTAATTTCAGGATTAAGGGTAAATTTGTGGGTTCATGTTTGACCTGATCACCTTTGACTGGGTCTTAGAAGAGGTTTAGAAGCACTGATACAAGAAACACAGATATTTAGAAAACAGTTCCCAAATTTAGCATGGTTTAATTTGGTGATAAACTTGAAGAAGATCATGGTTAAATTCTGGTCTTCACAAAAGAAACCCAGTGTACAAACAAATATTTTAATGAGCAACAGAGCTGAAGAAAGTCTCTAAGTATTTTGCTGCCTCAGCAGCATGCTGTCAAACAATGCACCATTGAAGTAGAAAACAGAGCCTGACGCCAATATATAAATAACCCAATAGAAAGTTTTCAAGAGTGGTCATTTCCAAACTTTATTAGTTTCATTTTCATTGTCTTAAGTTTCATTTGATATTAAATGGCAAGGTAGGACCACTGAAAATGAGGTCCCGGAGCACAGTACTGAAGCAGTATTGGTTGTAACACACCTTCACTGAGCAAGATATGTGAAGAGATTGGATAATGGTTGGAGAAGTAGCTTTTGAATTGAGGTGCCCACAAACCCTTGTAGCCTCTCCCCAGTTCAGTTCATTCTTCACTCTGCTGCCTGGGTCATTTTTCTAAAAAAAAAAAATTCAGTTCACATTTCCCACCCAAGAGCCTCCAATGGAGAGAGAGCAGAAGACCCAGTAAAGCATAACCTCACAGATAGACTCGTTGAGGGTAGGAACTGACTGCTAACACTACTGTACTCTGTGAGTCAATCAGTCAGTTGAAATTATTGAGCACTTACTCTGTACTGAGTGCTTGAGGGAGTACAATGCAATAGATTATTTGATTCATTGCTCTCGCCTGGCTCTGCTAGGAGGAAGAAAGGAAACTGTTAATTTGGTTTTTCACCGGCTTTGGTGATTGTTGGGGTGTTTGAATTTTAGAAGGGACCTGAGATAATTGATCTAGAGGTAAAGATAAAAGGAAGTGTGGTTAAGCACTCCTAGCAAAGAATTTTGTTTTTTCCGTCTTCCACCTGTTATTCCGAAGAAAACGTTTCATCACTAACCAGTAGAGGGAGCTGCTGTACCAATGACAGAAGTCATTCTTCCAAGTTTTAAATGTGTCACACAAGTAAATGCCTCGATCAGGTAGCTAGTATTAACTGCACTTTCTGCATGCTCAAATGACAGTTGTGATACAGGTTGGTCATAAAATATACTGGGAGAGTTTTGGATAAAATAAATGGAATGCCAAGGTGCCACCGAGCTCCGTTTAGCTTCTTAGTGTCCATTTATTCTGTGCTTATCAGTAGTATGGTAGACTTTAGTTCTTCAAGCTTGACCAAGACCTAAAACTCTTTCCTAAATAGTCCTCCAAATCGCTATTTCGAAGGACCTTGTGCAATCAGGAGAAATCAAATGAACTTTTTCCCTTAGTCTGCAGTCAGAAAAATATGAATTTTAGGTGTCTTTTGCTTAAAATCATAGATCAATCAGGGTTTCTTGCATGATTTGATAAGGCTGGCAGCTAACCTTTATATAAGGTTTCCAAAACAGCCAGTCACTGCACACTGGGTGTGATTTTACATTGCGGCCCTTCTGGTGCTTAGGAAGCCCTTTTATTTGACTTGCCCCTTCTCTAGGGTTTCCCAGTGATAGCCTACTTCCAACACCCTGTAAACCTAAACCCACCCTGGGTTTGTTTTTTATCTTGTCCTTGCACACAGATCCTTTAGAGCCCCCCACCGCCTTAGACTCCCAAGGCCAAGAGTTGGGTGAGGGGAGTGGGAGCATCAGTACCTTCCCTGCTTCACGGTGACTTTGGAGGTCTGAAGTGGGGCAAGGTCCGAGGGAATTTAGTAGGAAGGGATGGGGCAACCACAGTGGAGCGCAGTTTAAAAAGAAATTATGAGGGGAAGGAGGAGGAAAAGCCTCCAGGATGAAGATTTAAGAGAGCAGGGGAGGAAGAGAGCAAGAGGCAGTGAGCAGAGGTCACTGCAAGTAAAGAAAGAAAATGAAAGGTGTTTCGTGGATGATGGTGGGTCCACCAGTGGGTGTAGATGAGAATGAAAGACTACCCCTCTAGGAGTGCGTAAGTAAGTTCAGATGATGAGGGAATCCTAAAAATATATTTTCTTTAATATGAAAATCAGTGTTTGAGGTAAGATTGATGCTGTCTAAGGTAAATGGTATTCTGTAATGGGCGAGAAGTTTTTTAACTAGTGTTTCTTTCTCTGGAGTTATTCTACCATATTTAATGGACTTGTTACTGTCCAATTACTGTCCATTAGAAGATTATGTGAGGAGTACATGATTCATCCATGATTCGCATTTTGGATGAAGTTAGGGAATTCGAGAACATTCTTTTGACAGAGTGCCTCTCTCCCCTTGTAGACCGTAAGCTCCTTTTGGGCAAGGATCATGTCTACCAATTCTCTTGTATTCTCCCAAGCACTTAGTCAAGTGCTCTGCATAAAGTAAGTGCTCAATAAATACCTTGGATCAGTTGGCTGACATTGTGAGCACAGTGTGGTGATGGAAGAAATGGTTGTGCACATTCAGCAGAATCGGTCACAGCACACCTACCATAATGCAAGCTTTTCTATCCATGGAGTTCATCCAGAAAGGAACCTCTGTGCAGTAGGACAATTGAATGTGCTTTCTGTTGTTTTGTTTTAAATCTCCTCATTCTCCTTTAGTTGAAGTGTTACCATTATATAATTCCATCACACTTTTTATCCAGTTGGGCGCTAGCATTCTTTTTCAACAGTATTCGTGTTTATTTTAGGAAAAAGCCAAAGTAGAAAGAAAACAAACTGTTGGAACAAGCCTTCTGGGGATCATCAGTTTATTGTGCTACTGGGCTGTTTATCTCTTTAGACTAATGTTCCAGAGGATCATATCTCTTGAGATCCTGATTTCCGGGTGGGAGTCGATGAAGGCTATAGATGGTCATGCTTTGATCTTAATTTAGAGGTGACCTTACTTTTTCTCATTTGTTGCAGTTCCTGATGAGCTGTTATTGGCGTGAGTACTTCTCCTTTGTCTCTTGGAATATGTTCATTATTTGTCCTTCTCAAGTGGCGGCTACAGTCTTTGGCTTCTCTCTGTAGAGCCTTTCATGGACTGGCATTCTTCAACTCAGCCTGCTTGACTGAGTCACTAGCAATTGAGAACAGAATGGGGAATCTGATCTCACATCCAAGAGGTGGTGCCTCACATATATATTGGCCCCGAAAGATCCAATAGCCCATGGCGTTCCTGGCCCAGCACTAGCCTGACTGTCGGGACCCTTTTATTCAATCGTATTTATTGAGTGCTTACTGTGTGCAGAGCACGGTACTAAGCGCTTGGAAAGTACAATCCAGCAACAAATAGAGACAATCCCTGCCCAACAGCGGGCTCCCAAGTCTAGAAGGGGGGAGGCAGACATGAAAACAAGTAAACAGGCATTGATAGCATCACTATAAATAAAATTATAGATACGTGTACATCATAAATAAAATAGAGTAATAAATATGTACATATATACACAAGTGCTATAGAGGGGTAGAGCAGAGGAAGCGAGTCGGGCCGATGGTGAGGGGAGGAGGAGCAGAGAAAAAGAGGGGCTTTTCCCTCCTGCCATCTGTAAATCAGTCACAGTTCTGATTTGGCCCCATCTGACTCACCTCACAGGCTTGGGGATCACATAGGTGACTTTTCAGGTGGAAGGAGGGTATATCAGAACATTGGGGAAATGTCCAGAAGATATGGGCTGTTCCCCCTGTTATGGCTTCAAGGAAAATCATCTCTGAAAATGTCGGTGTGGTACCTCTGCTATTTCTATAACTAATGTCCAGGAACATCAACCACAGCACTAGAGAGCTAAATAGATATAAAAGAGTATTGTTCTTTCCGGCCCTTTAAAGAAAGGCAAAGGAATGAGCATAACATTTGCCAGGTGGACGAAACCACTAGCGAAGTGCTTTGTTTTCCAGCTTCTGAGAAGTATTTCAAACAGTGGAAACATGACGTGAAACTGAGAATGCTGAATTTAGGTCCCATCTGTTTTGCTTATAGTCCTTAAAATACTAGTAACAGCAGTTCAGAAGTACAAAGAGTAATTTGAAATATAATAATTTGGGAGGTCCATATGGGGATCCTAAACTTTTGCTTCTCAGGTGTATATCATAAAATAACTTTGACATTAGAAATTAATTTGGTAAATTTTAAGAATACATTCAAGAATGCCCACACAATGAACAAGGTGAAGACAACACTGATTCCTACTTTCCCCTCCACATTAGCCATTAAGCCAAGCAAAAGAACACAGATCTGATATTTTGGAAGTGTCGTAGCTCATCTCATAGGACTCGGGGAATTTATTCTCAGGTTATTGGAGTGGTATCATATCCCCTTTTCACTTTATTAATTATAACTGAGGCTTTTTCTTGATGCGGGCATTAGATTAGAGAAGTGTCTAATATGCCCTTATTAGGGTTTTTTTCCCTTTTTTTGGTCCTCTGCTGATCTAAAGCCCCGTTAAGAAATGTGTCTAGGTAACATCTTCCTCCTCGCTCCTCTAGGCTACCAGCATTGGCTAGAATATCTCCCTATTGATTACAGAGGCTTCAAAATAAAGAGATGTGTCTGGCATGCTGAGAGATCAAACAGCAGGATGAGAATTATAATTACTAAGGCTGTTGGACTCGGTGTTTAAAGCTTTTTGTGTGTTGCTTGACATGCTCAATATTAGCAGCATTTCTCCTAAAATAACTTGATTAACCATTTTCTTAACTATCTTAGCCAGAGTAGCTCCCTCTTTTTCAAAAATCATTTAATATCGCAAAAGAGAGAGAGCCCACAAAGTGAGGCTTACTTAAGAACATATTCCAGTTGGCAGGTTTTAACCTGCCTTTCTTCCTCTAGTCTCAGTTGAAAATAGGCTGGAGACTCAGCTGGTTATATCAAGCATGGAGAGCTTTGAGAGTTTTACAAAAAGATACATGTTGGAGCTATTTTCAAGAGATACTGCAGTTGACGTCGGGCCCCTTCGATCCTGACATCGGGCCCCTCGATCCTTGCAAATAAGAACAGTAGAGTTTTCATTAAGCAAGATATTTGCAAGCATCATTGGGAGGGTTATAAATTCTGCTTTCTGTTTACGTCCTTGGAAACATGCCCCACCGGGGAGTCTTGGCAGAAATCATGAGAAGTCTTGGAAAAGTCAACCATTTGTTTAAATTGGGTCTTGGCTGTACCAGGTGGGAAACTCCCCTTTCTCCAAATTTTCTCATAGTTTGGGTTTTTTCTTTAAACTTCGGTGGAAAAGTAGACGGCAATTCCCTCTGATAAAGTCTTCTATGCTTACAAGAAACTACATTTTACCAAGCTGCTCAATTATTGGGGAAAACACAGGGTTTGTGTTCTCTAGCTTCAAACGGCTTACTTGTTGCCTTCATCTCCCTAAGGAAGTAGCTAATCGGAGTTATTACTTGGCACTGTCTGTTGGTTTAACCAACTGAGCAGAGAAATTTATTGAGTGCTTATTATGTGCAGAGCACTGAATTAAGTTCTTGAGAGGCAGTAACAACAAGAGTTAATAGGCATTCATTCAGTTCATTCAGTCATCTTTATTGAATGCTCATGGTGTGCACAACTCTGTACTAAGCACTTGGGAGAGTGCAATGCAACAATGGACGCATTCCCTGCCCACAATAAACTTTCAGTCTAGAGGATCATGTTAAGATATATATTTACCATGCATTTTGCTAAGACCCAGGAATAAGAACTCTGATTATCTGAAGTCCTAAGGAGCTGGGTGCTTTATTGTTTCTTTTAAAGAAAGAAAAGCAGCGTGGCTCAGTGGAAAGAGCCCGAGCTTGACAGTCAGAGGTCATGGGTTCGAATCCTGGCTCTGCCATTTGACAGCTGTGTGACTGTGGGCAAGTCACTTAACTTCTCTGGGCCTCAGTTACCTCATCTGTAAAATGGGGATTAAGACTGTGAGCCTCACGTGGGACTATCTGATTACCCTGTATCTACCCCAGCGCTTAGAACAGTGCTGTGCACATAGCACTTAAATACCAACATTATTATTATTATTATTACTATTCTTTGTATCTGATACCCTGTGTTTTTGGGGAAAAGCTTTTAGCTTCTGATTATAGGAAATAGTTTGCAGGAAGGAATGAGAAAAGGAGGAGTTGAAGGGCAAGGTGCCAGGATAAAGACTTCAACTGTTGCTTGGGGAAGAGTTGGAACTCCTTTTCTGCTTTTGATCGTTATTTTCTCATTTATTGCTTTTTTTTTTCAAATTTAAGAACATTAACCTCAGGTCACTGAGATGGATTGTACAGGTCACATGGCCTAATCTGGAGACTTTCTGTTTCCTAGGCTGAAGTTTGTGTTCGGCTCATCTGCTGTCCAGGCTTTGGATTTAGTCGATCAGCGTTCTGTCACTCGAGTCTTGGCTCCTAGTGGAAGAGTAGTATACCAGGTAAACATTACAATTTTGCATTTCCGATCGGAACATTCCTTAGGCTCTCTGTATTTTGCTTGGTGTGGGTGGTTCCTTGCAAAACCTATAGTGTGGAAGTGCTGTAACAGTAAACTGAAAGCAGTAAGTAATAACAGCTGCACATATGCCTTCTCCTACATGTTTGGGTCCTTTTTTTTTAATGTGCCACCTGAACGAATAGTTCTCTACTTAAAAAAAATCCAGAATACTCCTCCTGGAGTAAGGAATATACTCTGAAAGTCAAAACTTGTATGGACAACCACTAAATTCATATCCCCAAACCAGTAAATTACAAGGGCAGATTACAAAAATACATTTAAAAATTTAGATGAGTGCCCTCAGTAGAAATGTATCAGATGTAGTGTAAAGGTATAAATTCTGATAAATAGAATTTTTCACAATCATTTGGATTGTTGAAAAAGCATTTGGACTGAATGGATGCAGTATCTCTAGGTTAAAACACTGACTCTTATTCACAATGGATTAGCAAGTGTGATTATGCCCAAGTGATGTTCCCCGTATGACAAATTCTCTCTTCAATATAGGATGTGGCAGATATTTAGGGTGCCACCTTTTTCATTTTAGGTATGGGCTGGGGCAGCCTTGGTTTGGGTCTTTGGTAGAGAAAGGGAGAAAATGGAGGGAGAAGGAGGAAGTGGTAGAAAAAGCAAGGAATTCTGGAAGAAGTCAAAAAACATTCTGCTTTAAAATTGTACTTTGCATCCAAAAACATGTAAAATAAGGTAGTGAAGTTTAGCTAGATTAAATCAAGACTTTGTAATGCAAACCACTAATCTCTGCTCAAAGAGGTGTGTGAGGCATTAACTAATCAATATAATTCATTAGGATCATCCATAGTGTGTTAACATTTCTCATGCTTCGCTTTGGGGCCGGGTGGGGGGTGGGGCAAAAAATTTGTGCCTCTGTGGCTTCCACAATCTGTGTTCATCTCTACCTTCCTGTGACCTCAAGTCTCCACGGAGTTGACCTGTAGTTGGACTCTGCAGAAGCACTTAGATTGTTTTCTACGTGCAGGCATTTTGAAATGACCTGCTTATTAAGTGAAAGGAGCATACTAGCTGGCAGCTTTTAATGGCCTCAGGGAGCATTTCTCAACAGGAAAAATCACCTCAAAAGAAAGGCTTATCTATCTTTTTCTGCCTTCTGGAAGCAAATGATTATATATTTGACTTTTCTTCAGGAAGAGTGGTAATTATTTTGCCCTCACTGTTAACTTTTTTAGATTAAATTTTTTCGTCTTTTAAGATTTTTAATGATCTGACCAATATTTCTACAGGAAAGAAATATTAAATTCCAACTTGAACACTTCTCCTCCTCACCCCCAACTCCTTCTACAGGGTTTTTAGTTTTTTTTGAGTTTCTTTAAATGAATGATAGTAATTGTAGAAAAAAATTGATATGAATACAAATGCACCCCCCCTTCAGTTTTTTTGATCCTTTCATAGGAGGGAGGGTGTTAACAAAACTGAGTATATATTACTGAAGTAACTAATCTCATTTTAGTCCCTCCAATGGGGTAGGCTTGGAGCTTTCACAAGCGTACTAAACTCTGCAAGCCTTTTGCTCCTAAGGTCCTTAGTAATATATCCTACTAACCCCCACTTCATAAAAATTGTAATAACTGGTATTTGTTAAGTGCTTGCTATGTACCAGGCACTGTACTAAGCACTGGGGTTGATACAACAAAGTTGTGTCTTTGGTACCTCAGATGAGGTAACTGAGTCACAGAGAAGTGAAGTAATTTGGCCAAAGCCACCCAGCAGACAAGTGGCAGAGGTGGGATTAGAACTCATGACCTTCTGACTCCCAGGCCTGTAGTGCTTTTTCCACTACACCATGCTGTTCAGATTCTGTCCCTTGGATTTAGTATAGTTGTGTTTAAAAATGAGAAAAATGAGCATTCCTTTTGAGTCACAGAGCTTCAGTGAGGTCATGTGACCTAGTGGAAAGAACCCACGTTTAAGTCCTGGTTGTGCCACTTACCTGCTGTGTGACCTTGGGCAAGTTTCTTACCTTTTCTTTGTCTCAGTTTCCTCATCTGGAAAATGGGATAAAATATCTGTTCCCCCTCCCTTTTAGACTGTGTCAGCCTCACCTGGGACAGGGACCGAGTCCAATCTGATTCCTCACTGCCTAGCACATAGCACTTAATTAATGTCATCATTATAATAGCGCATGCTTAGAATTAATATTACCCATTGGTTTGGATGTAGGATTGAAAGTGAGGGATTTTTAGCTCTTCAGGCCTCTTGCCACTAAAGACCGTAAGTAATGTATCCTAATCTGCATCACCAGAGCAAAAGATGAGAGACAGGTAGAATATATTTCAGGTAAGGAAATACATTTTCCCCCACATGAAAACTCCATTCCCTTTCTAAACTTAATTGAGTGTAAGTGCCCTTTCATAGAGCTGAAGTATCTGGTGCCACATTGCTTATTATCTCTTTACTTCATTGTCATATGTAGCAAACCCTTCTGTAGTCCCTGTTTTGAAATTGCTCTTACAGCTGCATCCAAGTGTGGAGAGCCCCTCTAATGAGTCATCCTGGAGATGTAAAAAAAGTACAGGCCTGAGTCTTATTCATGCTTCCAAATGACAAAATGGGGAGCTGTAGTTTAGACTTTTGAACTCTTGAACTGAATCTTTGTGAGGCAAGTGTATTGGTCATTTCCACCCCTTCTTCCTGTGTGAAAATGGAGAATGTTTCCCATACATTTTTGAGAGTTGCAGAGTGTGTAGGCAGGGCAATATTTGTGGCTTTTTTGGCAGGGAGGGGTGTTGATTTCAATATATGAGTATAATCTTAAATATTTGGAATTTATGCCAGAATTTTCAGTTTTCATCAGGGGCTGATTCATAATGTCGTACTTTTGCCATTAGCTGAGAAAAACCATTTGCTTTCTATTTAAACTTGGTATCATGTACTTTGAAAGCTACAAATATTCTATATTCCCATCATTTCTAGAGATTTTGTGTTTTTTTGTGTCAAGGCGAGGTAGAAATGATCATTTGAGTTGGTTTTTAACCTTTTATTTTATGGTTCTAATCAACTGTCATGTTAATAGGGCACAGGGATTGAAGTCTTCACTTAGCCGGGAGTTTCTTCTTTCATCCTTCCCTAGGTTTTTCTCAAAACTTTTAGCAAGTAAAATAAATATTTGATTTGCATGTCACCTCTCCATTTCCCCTGGTTGGCTTAGTGGAAGTGTTAATGAGGAAAAAGATGACCAAAAGGCAAGCAGACGAAAGAGAAGACTCTAAAGACCCTACTTTAGAAGAACTTAAAGATTCCATAAATTCCTGAAGACCCTAAAGTTTCTAGATGAGCTTTTATTTGATTTAAATGTTTTAATCATTTAATTTTTCCTCTACCTGATAGTTTTTGAAGCAAAGTGGGTAGTTTTAAAAATCTGTTAAATAATGGTGAATTGCACTCAGAAACACTTTGGAAGTAAATGCAGATTCTACACTGGTGTTATCTGCCGTGATCAATTTATACCCATTTAACAGCTGAGCTGTTTGAGCTTCACTGTAGTCTCCATAGGTTGCCAGCCCAAAGTCATCTCTCAAAGATGAATAGGATGTGTTATATACAACTGTCTTCTTCTAGAAATTTTAGGGCTTGGTATTTATGAATTTGTTCCTTTTTTCTTGCTATGGCTAAGATGATATTTTTCCTTGCGTCTTTTGGAGATGTAGCGACCTAACTTTTTCTGGAGGGGTAGAGAGGAGGGGAAGTTGGACAAAGTCATGTGGACTGGTCACTCTCAACTAGTTCACCCCCTTGATCCTAAAATGAAAAGTCTCCCAACTCCTCCCTTGGATCAAAATGTGTGATTTATAAATCTGATACTTGCAAAGGATTTCAGTTAACTTCACACTCTTTGGTCTGTAACAACACAGCTATTAGCTACGATTTTATTGATGGTTTCAGAAGTTTTTTTGGTTTGGTTTTTTTTTTTGGTATTTGTTAAGCGCTTACTATGTGCTTCTCATCCCAGTTGGCTTTTTGCTCTTCCCAGTAGTTATTCTGACTTGTTTATTTAGTTTTCATTGTTCACATCCTGTATTAGGTTTGCTTCGGTTTAAAAATGTTAACTTCCTAGAACTATGGCAACCAGCCAAATTCTGTAACTGCATTAAAACAGATATGGAAACGTCTTCTGCTCCTGGGATTAGACATATGGTTCTGTTTAATAGGGCTCAATTTATGTGAAAGGTTGCCAAATGATGTAGATACCTCAGATTACACACTGGACTGGTCAGAGTGGATTAGTCATTTCCACTGTCTCTGACCCACCTTTCCCATTAAGTACAGAGCACCCCAAATATATATCTTGTGGAAATATAAAGCGCTCCAGGACATGTCATTCATTTAAAGTTTTCAGATGTAAATCTCTCTTCTGCTCCACTTGCAGGTGGCAAGGATTTCAAGTTGGTTCATGAGCTCTTTTTCCTGAGCAGATCAGGCTACAGAGCCCTACCCTAAGGGGTGCCCAGATGAAGTGGGGGTTCAGGGCCCTTAACTATTCCCTGAAAGTAGAGACTTCCAAAGTAGGTATATCAAGGAGCAGGTGTGGCAAGCTTAAACTTGAGTACTGATGTGACTCCTTAGAAGAAAAACCTTCAAAATGAGTCTACTTTTGCTTGCCCCTCTTGTGTAGCCTCTGAAGGTACTTCCTGGCTTCTGAATTGTTAAAGTTCAGAAAACCAAATGAGGCATATGTGCTGCTCTAAAACCCTTTGTATTGGGTACCCAGGGTTATCTGTTGTGGAGCCCTAGGCAACTTATCTTCATTTTCCTGAGTAAGGACTTAGAGAAGCTAAGCCAGGGGAATGACTAGCACACTCCCCTCCTAGGTGGGAGTTGGGGGCTGGAGGAAGATGGCAGTTTCCCCAGTCACATGATGTCACTGCACTTTTCCCTACTGATGCAACTTTGAGTGATTTGGAAGATGAATTGTAAAGAACAGTGAAATTGTTTTGCATCCCCACTTTTTTGGGTCTAATTCTGTTGTCTTTGTTTTCTGTGTTGGATTTTTTTGCAGGTGGTTGGAAGTTCTGGCAAATTGTATACCTGCTTTAATTCCTGCCATTACTGCTCATGCCCTGCCTTTGCCTTCTCTGTGCTTCGGAAAAGTGACACCCTGCTGGTAAGGAACCGAAGTATCTGTTAAGTGATCCATATTGACTGGGAGAGAGAAAAGTTGTAAATTTTGCTGCTCATTTTGTGGGTTTTGAAAACAGTGATCTGAACCGTGTTGAAATGAGCAGTAGTTTCTTAAAGCTAACGTAAGCTCAGTCATTTAAGTCTTCGCTTTAAGGTTTGCTTTCCCCTCCAGGCCGAGCTTAGGATTGTGCTCCACTTTTGTAGGAGCTCTCCGAAAGAATAGTTTCTCAGTAAAAATAATGGGAGCTAGAATATAAGCATATGTTTCCTCTAACAAGAGGATCTCTTCTGTGGTTAATAATACTGAACATCGGTATAAAATAAGGGACCATTGGTTGGATCTGACACCACTGGTGTCAGAAATTCAGTACCAATAATTTTCTGCTTTGCCGCATAGCATTCTCTTATCTTTCCTGTCCAGCAGTGGCTCTGAGGCCTCCTCAACTCCTCCTGACAAAAAATCCCTAGTGCTTGTTGCCCTCCTGTTACCCACGTAATTCCTTTGACATTTATCCTTGGCCCCGTTCCCCAAAGGGCATAGAAGCTTACCAACTCCTTTGCCTCCCTGGCTAGAACTTGGAGAGCTGAAAATCCAAAATTCATGTTGGTCAGTCCCAGCCCAGTTCAAGTCAAACCCCAGATGTTTAGGACTCAGGCCAAGCCCAGTGCCTCATTGAGCCCAGATTTTCTTCTAGGGAGTTGGGGCCACACAGCATGTAACATTTATGCAGTTGTCCCTGAGGGCTGGGAGAGAAGAAGGGATTCAACCACTCTGTCCACCAGCCAGGACGACTCTGTTGGCCAACAGAGGAGGCAGGCGTAGTCATTTCTGTTTCCTTCAGACCATTCAGTCTAAGTGTGCTGTCTCCAGTAATGATCTGGTCATATTTTCCAAGCAGAATCGAGGATTGGCAGAAGAAGTTTTCACACAGAAGAACCTGTCTGCCTTCTCCTCTCTTCCACTTTCTGGAAACAAGTGATTCATTTCCTTTGAATTGGACATGAGCTGAGAGGCCCTTTGGGCTTGAGATATCTAGTGTTATATTCACAAGTAACTATTCCAGCCATATGCTTTGATCCACAAACGTGATGAGATGTTTGGCATGTGTAGGCTTGTTTTGTTCATTTGTCTCATTTTTCAGAATTAGGGCAGGGACTTATTTTTTTTTGGAGCATGCCTGTATGGGGTTCTAAACCCTTGGCTAAAAATATTGTATTTCTATTATATGAGACTTTCTAGAACTGAAAAGGAGAGAAGAAGCCCCAGATGAAGACTGCTTATGCATTTAAGAGGTTACACTCCAGAGAAAGTCCAGTCCCTTGAGGTGGTAAATAAACAATTTTTCTGGCTGGAGGAGTTAGTCCTGTTGACAGCTGCAATTTAAAGGAAATTAATAAGTGTTTTTGCTCAGTTCTCATGCAGTACCAACCCATTCCCTAAATGTGAAATTGGGAGGGAATGCTGACCTGTGACCCAGAAGCTAAGGGTACTGTGGGTTTTGTTTTCCCTTAGGCTATTAGAACAGCATCATTTGTCATCATGGGAATATATTGCCTGGGATGGCTCAGTTTAATACTATAGGAGTTGCAGTTCTTCCTGTTACTATTTTTGTCTCATTTGAAACTGGAATGATCTGGTGCAGCACCAGATACCTTTGCATTTGTTAGCTGTGCTTCCTGGGGCTAATATTTATGCAATTCAATAACCCTAATTTCTATTCATAATTAGGGCATATCTTGCTAGCTGCAACGAGATACCCCAACGCTAGCCTTTTTTATTCGTTAATAGGAATCGCAGGAGACCTAGCATTACCCTGCTTTTCTCAAGTTTTTCAGGGGCATGCACTAGTCCCAGCTCATAACCTTCTGTAATTTTCTCATTCCTTGTGCCTTGCAGTGCAAGCATCTGCTCGCGGTCTACCTCAGCCAAGCAATGGGAATGTCCCAAGAACTCAGCGTCTCAGATAAGCAAATGACCAGTATCTTACTGATGGAAGAGGATCGGGAACGATAAAAATGGAAACCAGGCAGGGAAAGTTACTGTCTCACAGATTCCCTCATTTTCTTCAGGACTGCTGTGTCTGTTTACCATTTGAATGTTGAAAGAAACAAAATTTGGATTACCCTCTATGGTAACTTACAGATAAAGGCAATGTTTATTCAGCCTGAAAGATTTACTGAGGCCCCTCTATTTTATCCACCTCTCTTCCATTTTACAAGGGGTGTAACATCTTTCTGCTCTGCAGAAAGGATCAATCAGTGGTATTTGAGTGCTGGCTGTGTTTGTGTGTTTCGTATGTTGCTGGGGTGTATTTGTGCTACGATAAGAGGAGCACTGAGTCTGGGCGAATAGGTCCGGTGCACCAGGGGCTGGGTAAAAAGTCTCTTCTAGTTGATACACCCCTTACTAAAGGTTATCATACTACCAGAACTGAAGTATTTGTCCCCTGTAGGAAAACCAAAAGTTTCACATCTGCTCATCTGATCCATTCTGTGTGTGACGGATATCATTTCGACTCTTGGGTGAATGTAAAGGTAAGGAAAATGCAATGCCTCCTAATAGTAGTATCCTAACACTTCAGAAGGTACAGGAAATGCTCTTCTTTAGTTTCCCACTTTAGAAGGGCATTTGGGAGTCCCAGCTACAGAGTGGGAACTCAGCGATGGGAAAGGTAAATCTGTTAAGGCTGATAGTTCCTAGTTTCCTCAGGCCTCTTCTCCACCAATAACATCTATGTAAAGAGATACCATGGTGGGACAAATATACCTGGCCCTGACTGCCAACTGTTTAAAGTCAACTAAAATCATTACACATGAACTTAAACACTGAAGGAGTGATTAGTAACCCTAACCAAACTGGCGAGGGTTGGTAAATTTATGCATGGACTCAGACGGGCATAAATGCAAAAGTGCCAAAGTGGCTAGAATTAATTGGGGAATGTTTCCTAGACATAGACTTTTCAGGAGGGCTTGGAAGATGGGGAGTTGATGCAGGAGACAAAGCAATAATAGCAGTAAGGATAATAATAAAACTATTTGTTAAGCACTTACGATGTGCCAGGCACTGTTCTAAGCTGGGTTGGATACAAGCAAATCAGGTTGGACACAGTCCCTGTTCCATATGGGGCTCACAATCTTAAGCCCCATTTTACAGATGAGGGAACTGAGGCACAGAGAAGTGAAGTGACTTGCACAGCAGAGAGGTGGCGGAACCAGATTAGGACACAGGTCCTTCTGCCTCCCATGCCTTTGCTCCATCCATCAGGCCACACTGCTTCTCCGAGCCAGCTGTGGAAATAATGTGAATAAAGGGACCAAGCGGGAAAGTCAAGAACAAAAGTCCATTGTGAAAGTTAACTTGGGAGGAGCAAAAAGTGTGAGCTGGTGGAGAGTTTCTTTGTTGCAGTTTCTCAAGCACTCTGGCCAGTGCTCTGCACACAGGAAGCTCAGTGAATATCATTGATCAAAGTCACTCCTACTTAGACTGTGAGCCCCAAGTAGGACCTGATTATCTTATATCTACCCCAGCACTTTGTACAGTGTTTGGTACAAAGTACGCTCGTAACAAATACCACAATTTATAGTCAAGTCTGAAGAAAGCAGCTATTTCTGATTTAAGTTTGTTGGACTTTAGGACCCTGAGTTCTAGCTCTGCAGACTAGGTCTGCAGACATCTCAGGAACCTTGTTTGTTGACTTGGCCTTGTTGGGTTCGTGTCTGCCAAGTAGAAGTAGTGAAAATTCATGGCTGTGTCAGGTGGGAAAGATCTCTATAGTGGAAGAAGTGAACTGCAGTTATCAGAGGAATTCCAGGGTGAGTTACCAGCTTAATGCCATATGTGCTTGGTGCTGTATTCCATTTACCTCCAGTATAGTTGGATATACTTGATCTTTTCTCCTTTTGGTTTGAATTTATTCTCCTTCCCAAAAGGTGCGGCCTTCTTTGGGAGAGTATTCAAAGAGGAGCTTGTTTAGAAATATTCAGGTAAATAAAAATGGCACTAGAGGTGTACATCCCTCTAATTACTCTAGCCACCAAGGGAGCCCCCACTGAGCTTTGGTTCACTTTGAGCATATTACCAACTAGCACAAGCAATGTGAGCACAAGAGCAACAGGTGACAGGGTCCAGTCTTTGTGGAATTCATTCTAATCACAAAAGTATTATTTTGGGGGTTTTGTTATGAGTATTTCAGTTAAATACCTGTAGGAGGATTTGGCTGTAATGAACTAAAAATCCTCTTTGTAATTATAGCTTCAGAAAGTCTCAGCTAAGAGGCTTTCAGAGGCTCTGAAACTTTGTTGTTGCCAGCAGAAACGTGATATCGTACACAGTTAAAGGCAGAAAGTAGGGAAGCATTTTCTCCATTTGCCAAACCCGCCCCACCCGTCCACCACCAACTTGTAGCTTATGTGAAGGAGACATTGCCTTTTCAGCTTTGAATTTCATTCCTGCTTTCTGCTCCTTCCCCCACCCCTACCCTTAAATGGAAGGAGATGAACTAACCTAGGTATTATTTTCCTTTGTCAAAGATATCAAGAAGCCCTTTCCCGATGAAGTAGATAAGGTACGATGGAGTAGGGGAGGAGAGCTTGTCTTTAAAGCATTTAGTTGGTAATGGTGCCAGACCATCTAGATGTCATCTAGAACAGCAAATTCTATCCACTAAGAACTCCTGATTATCTGTAGCCTGAAGGCCTGGGGTGGAGGCAGGCCAGGGAGTCTGGGCCTCTTCAGGTGGAGACTGAATGCGTGACTTTTTACCCTATTCACGATTGTTCAGGAGGAGAAAAATATTTAGCCTATAGCTAGTTCTGTTGCAGGGCATCCTACTCAGTTTGTCCCCCGGTACCAGCTTCAGAGAGCTTATGCACAGCTGACTTTGAAAACCCACATGTAGTTTCTCAGCTTCATAAACTATAAAATTTAACTTGGGTGTGTCTATGCTCTAAAATATTTCACTAACTTAATGATATACTTGTAAAGCAGCATGGCCTAGGGGATTGATTAGACTGTAAGCCCGTCAATGGGCAGGGATTGTCTCTATCTGTTGCCCAATTGTACATTCCAAGCGCTTAGTACAGTGCTCTGCACATAGTAAGCGCTCAATAAATACTATTGAATGATAGAGCATGGGCCTGAAGTCAGAAGGACCTGAGTTCTAGTTTCGGTTCCACCATCTGTCTGCTGTGTGACCTTGGGCAAGTCACTTCTTTGTGCCTCAGTTCCCTTATTTGTAAAATGGGGATTAAGACTCTGAGTCCGATGTGGGACTATGTCCAACCTGATTACCTCGTATCTACCCCAGCACTTAGAACAGTGCCTGGCTCATAGGAAATGCTGAGCAAACACCATTTAAAAAAAGAGTTTACGAAAAGAGAGAAACCACCACCTACCTTACGTTTCACTGCCTCACCTTGAAACAGTATTTCAGGTGGCTCCCCAAGACGATCTTTACAAAAGTAGTGGGGTTAGGAGGAACAAATTTAGACACAGTGAAACACCACCACACATAGCTAAACAAAAAAAGTTTTAATTTAGTCTTAAATTAGCGTAAGCCTTAAGCTAACTAATGTTGCGAAATCGGAAAACCTCTCACAGTTTTGAACAGTGTCTTTTGCCACACTTCATTTTAAAAGCTTAATTTACCTCATCCTGGGCTAATGCCCAGTGCAGGCCCAGCAAGCATGTCAGCAGAAGGTGTTGAAGGATTCACGTCCATTACTCACTGCTGTCAATGGGAGAATTGAAACTTAGTGACAGTCTTATGTTATAATAATACAAATGAAAATGAACTGCCTTTGTCTAGTTAGGTTAGTTATGTATTTACAGATGAATCGTGCTCTGTTTATGCCCGTCTCTAAGGGAGCCGCTGCTCTTATCCTCACACCCGCTCCTCCCCCCTTTACCTGTTTTTTGGTTAGGCAAGACCTTGAAGCTATGCAAGGTAAGGTAACCATCTCGTGAACTGGCAGCAAACCCTCCTTTCTTCAACCTTTCCCTCGGCACCATTTGTAAACAAAGTGGTTTTAAATCATCACAGGTGTCAATCACACACAGACTCTTACAGTTAGCTCCCATTTCCTCCACACCAGACTTCCTTCCTGGAGCAAGTTCACATCTGTCAGGATCCAAGTTTCACGGGTTTTTAACGTAGCCCAAAAACTCTGGGCTGAAACCCTCGTGTTTTCACAGTAACACTGGCCTTAAAAGTCTCTCCCATTTGAGAATACACACTGCACCAGATAATTGGTGAAAAACATAAGGCACTACCAGCAAGTCATGGCTAAGTACTTGTACAGTGTATGCCAAGTTAACTTTTGAACAAACTTAAGGACATCAGAATTCACCCCAAAACAGAGGTTAATACCACAGTGGTAGATTTCCCTCTTCAACCATCAGCCTCCCTTAAAGCATGCAGATGTGCCCAGTACTTCCATCTGCTGAGGCACTGAGATGGAAGCTGTCCTCTCGCGGGCTCATCTGGGAGTGATAGTGATATCACCTGTGTCCTTGTGGCGAAGGAAGGGGACAGTTACACACAGGCATGGCAGGTGTCCACATTGCTGATGTGTGACTTCCTGGAGTGTCCATTGCTGCCCTTGGGAAACTCATCCTTCCTACAGAGGATGTACTTGGAAATGATCTTACGGAAGGTGCAGCGAAAGTCTCTGATCCGGTAGGCGTAGATAATGGGGTTGATGACTGAATTGGCATGGGACAAGATGATAGGCCCGTAGAAGGCCCGTTTCTCCTGAATTTTAGAGTGAAAGAAAGTGATGCAGTTCATGGTGTGGAGGGGCAACCAACACAGGGCGAAAATCCCCACAATGATAGCCAGAGACTTGGCTGCGTTGACCTCCCTTTGGAGGATGGTCCGTGAATTGTCCATCAGCTCTATGCGCCGAAACTGCTTGCAGGCCACTATAAATATCTTGATGTAGATTCCCAGCATGATGATGAGTGGCAGTAAAACGCACCCGAAGAAGTTGAAATAGACCATGTAGCTCATGGTGACAACATTCTCAAAGAGACATTCAACATCCGTGTCACAGGTAGGGTCCCTCTGGTGCTGTGTGGTATTGGAGCAGTTTTCGGTAGCGTTTCCGAAGCCCGTGTGCCACCCCATGAGTGGAGTCAAGCCAATGCCAAAGGAGAGAATCCAAAGCAGAGCTATGACGCTCCTTGCTCTCCTCCCAGTCACCAAACCCTTGTACCTAGCAAAAGGACAGAGAATTATTCCACTCAATCACCCATAACTAGGCATTCTAGACCCTAACATCCCCCACCTAATCAGTATAAGGAGGGGTTTTTAATGGTATTTCATTCGTTCAGTTGCATTTATTGAGCACTCACTGTGTGCAGAGCATTTGGGAGAGTTCAACATAAACAGAAACATTCCTGCCCATAGAGTTTGTTAAATGCTTACTATGTACCAGGTATTCTACCAAGTGCTGGGGTAGATACAAGATAATAAAATGGAAAAATCCTACGTATTACAAGGATGAGATTTAATTTCTCCTAAACTGTAAAAGTTTTGAGAAGGAATAGATAACCATTTTTCCACTAAGGGAGCTGCCCAGAGGCGACCTTGTCAGGGGCTCGTTCCAACCCTAAGTGCCTAAAAGCTTCACCTGTCTCATAAACATTTCTTTGACCTACTCGGGAAAGATCCTTACACTCCTTTTCTTCACTGTTAATACAAAGGTTCCCCTCCCAGGGTCACACCTGGAGAGTTTCCAGTACTCTTATCAGTCTCCACTACAGGAGGGTGAGTCAAGCAGAGGCAGATCCATTCCATTCCTAGCTTGGGCAGCGGCCAGCGAGTGGAAGGCAAACTGCTACAAGTCAAAACTCACCTGTGCTGGGCAACAGCGGCACGGGAGAGAGTCGAGGGCAGAGCCTCGGGTTTACTGCGTGGAAGGAAGCGGTGGTAAACCGCTTCCGTATTTTTACCAAGAAAACTCTATGGATACAGTACCAGAACTATTGCAGGTGGAGGTGGGGTGCTCTGGGAGAGATGAGTCCATGGTGTCGCTATGGGTCAGAGATGACGTGACAACATAAGACAGAAATACCAAGACATATGGAAAAGTAGCTTCAACTCCATTATTTCCAAATACTGATCCTACCAAAGAGATTTTTGGCACTCGACACAGGGCACACAAGAGTTAGGGAAAACAGTCACCTTATGCAGTGACTTAACAGTTCACTTAACAGAGGAGATAAGTGACTTGGCCATGGTCCCAGCAGGCCAGAGGCCAAGTTAGGGCTAGAACCCAGAACCCTGGACTTCCTCGCAATGGGTAGGGAAGGGCTAGGAAAGCCATGGTGGGCATTAGCCTGAGATTTTTACCTTTCCAGGCCACGAACGTGGAAAGTCAGGGGCAAAGCACTTAGGGAGACCGCCTGATCTAGTGGAAAGAGCTGAACACCAGGTACCAAGACCCATGTTCTAGCCCTGGCTCTACCGCTTGTCTGCTGTGCAGCCTTGAGGTAAACAGGTCGCTTCACTTTCTCCGAGCCTCAGCCATAAAAGAGGGCTCTAAAATACCTGTTCTCCTTGAGGTGAGCAAGTCACTTCACTTTCTCTGAGCCTCAGCAGTTAGCAGTCCTTAGACCGAGAGCCTCTTGTGGGACAGACTGTGCCTGATCCAATTTTTCTACCTACCCCGCCCCCTCCAGCACTTGCATGGCACGGTGCCAAAGAACAGTTACCACTTCTACAGAAAATAACTTCTGGTGGGCTGGCAGAGACCCCTCCCTGGAATTTATATTAGGTCTTTTGCCAAACAAACCAAAAAAAAGTGGCTCTTTCAGGTCACTTGGGACCACAGCATGTATGGCGACCAACATGACCTGTACATTGAGACAGCACACGAAACGATCCCCCCATGATCCGAGTGACTGCCTCTCCTATTCCTCAAGTATGTGACTTTATAGTAAAGGACTTCCTTAGGACCTGGGAGAAATGCAGTCAATATAAACAAGCCTATTCTGCCCACAATTAAATCTTACATCTTAGCACACAACTTTGGCTAATGAGTTAGTTTCCCCCCTCCCTGAGTGTTTTCCCTCCCAAACCCAGTTCTATAATAATAATAATAATAATGTTGGTATTTGTTAAGCGCTTACTATGTGCAGAGCACTGTTCTAAGCGCTGGGGTAGATATAGGGTAATCAGGTTGTCCCACGTGAGGCTCACAGTTAATCCCCATTTTACAGATGAGGTAACTGAGGCACAGAGAAGTTAAATGACGCCCACAGTCACACAGCTGACAAGTGGCAGAGCCAGGATTCAAACCCATGACTTCTGACTTCCAAGCCCGGGCTCTTTCCACTGAGCCACACTGCTTCTATCGTGCAAGGGTTGTGTTCTTGCAAAAACCTGCATTAAAGAAAATTTGCATTGCAGTATGCTGTATGTCTGATACCTGGCGTGCACACTGCTTCTTTGGTCACTGCTAAACCCAAACACAGACTTGTGTTGGTGAACAGATGTTCTCAGGCTCCCTATCAACTCTCCAGGCAAAGTGGGCCATGGAAGTAGACGTTAGGGCAGAATCAGTGTTTGCAAATGTAAATCTTCCATCTGCTCTTCCCAAGAGACTAACCAAGACAGGTGGAATGGAGTTCCTCTACCATGACTGCAGCGTGTTGCTCTAAAGAGGTCAAGTAGCTACCTAAATGCTAAAGAGCTGGCCTGCAAAAGTGTCACCCATATCCCCTCAGGCATAATAATAATAATGTTGGTATTTGTTAAGCGCTTACTATGTGCCGAGCACTGTTCTAAGCGCTGGGGTAGACACAGGGGAATCAGGTTGTCCCATGTGGGGCTCACAGTCTTCATCCTCATTTTACAGATGAGGTAACTGAGGCACCGAGAAGTTAAGTGACTTGCCCAAAGTCACACAGCTGACAAGTGGCTGAGCCGGGATTCGAACCCATGACCTCTGACTCCAAAGCCCGTGCTCTTTCCGCCAAGCCACGCTTAACAGTGGACTTCCTGTTGGTGGTGGTGGCGTGGGTGCGGGGTTATATTTTAAGATACCGGTTCCCGATTGCTTTCACAGTTCTTTCACTGGCTCAACATCAAAGCTGCCGTTACAGGAAACAAGTCAATGTGGAACAACACTGCAAGGTGTACCTAGAGAGGGAGGAAGTGAGAAAAGGTAGCCACATCAGTAGCTCTTAAACCCAACCTACCCTCCTCCTAGTTGAGGTAGCTGAATGATGTTTTTCTTTTGGCGATCTGAAATCAGTCATCAAAAGTTGGAGGTTTGGGCTGTGCTAAGAAAATCCAAGAGCAGAGAATGGGAGCCTGAGTTTCATTCTCCTACTGACTCCAAGCTTACAGCTTAAGTTTTGGTCATTTCAGACAGAGCTGGAAAGCTGAACTGTGCCAGGAATTGAATAGTTAATGACAAACGAGCCCCTGAACTGACTGTTCTCCACCCCCACTCCACAGCAGCCAGAACCACCTCAGTTCATCACTCATTATTTCTAGCCATCGATACAAAAAAAAACAAGAGGGAACCGGCTTGGAAGATGCTTCAGCCTCTGGAGCTCCATGATGAGAGTTAGAATGCCACGGGCAGCTGGCTGCATAATAAGTTAGGGGAAGGAGGGAGGGAGAGTCTGCCTCAAGTGGGCTTCTCTTAAGGTGACACAGCAGCCTGGCCAGCCATGCGGCTAGAGCCAGAGCGATTTTTCTGCTTGGAAGTAGGACTTCGAGAGCTCTGAGGGTTCTGTTGAGTTGGTCCACGGGACCCTCTGCGTAATGATGTTTCCCGGACAATAACTGCACGCTGTTTGGAGCACATATATGGGGGCGTTCTGGACAAGAGGCTCAGCATTAAAATGGAAAGCTTTTGCCTTTTAATGAGTTTTTACATCCCCTTAATCATTAAGCAATCACAAGAGATAGCGGGGCAGACTGCTTCTTCAAACTGCTGAGAGCAGCACTATAGGAGTTAGTCACTCTATAGTCTGGATTTGGGGCAGGGAGAGGCAGGATTGCCCCTCTCCAATCCGCTCTGGCAAGGCACAGTCCTTAACTTGAATTTTCAAGACCACCCAGCTAAGTGTCTTCAACCTCTATTCTCCCATATTTCTCCAACACAGGCAACTAAGGTCTCACTGGAAAAAAACCATAATCCCAGCCACTTCTACAAAAGAACTTTACAAAAGGCATGTTGTTGCTAGAGAAGCAGCATGGCCTAGAGGCAAGAGCAGGGACTTGGGAGTCAGAGGACGTGGGTTCTAATAGCTCTGCCACTTCTCTGCTGTGTGAGCCCCATGTGGGACAGGGACTGTGTCCAACCTGATCACCTTGTACCTTGTATCTATCCCAGTGTTTAGAACAGTGCTTACCCCATAGTAAGTACTTAACAAGTACCATAATCATTATTATTAGTATTATTATCAGACCAAACCAAGATTGTACTACTCAATCAATGCTCAGGCTGGGGGGGGGGTGGGCAGGGAGGGGATCCTGAAGACAGCCGGGGCACTGGCCACAAGGAAGCTCATCTTCCTTGTCGGTTAAGAAAATCAAACATGTCAGGCAACTGGTTGGTAATACCAACCTTGGTCACTCAAAAGCCTTTCATTTTTAAAATACAGTCAAGTCACATGCATTTTTAAACCCCCACTCCGAGACAGTGTTAAGGAGAAACATTTCACCCAGCAAGGTAAAGTAGCATTTGTACAACTCTGCACTCATAGAAAACAGGCTGTGAAGAAGCTCCAGAAGCCAGCACTTAGGTTTCTAAATTTATGCTTGGTTTCAGCTTTATAGCACCAGCCTCTGAGGATGAAGGAAGGGGTGCACAGGATCCAGCAGGAAATGGGAAATTTCAGGAAACTCTGATCTGGTGGAGTGGGAGAGGGTGGCTGGGAAAGAGGGGATACCTTACCGTGTCACCAAGCCAGCAATGGGGTCACCAGGGAGGGTGGAAAGTCCATTTTACTTCCAATAAAGTAGAATTCAGTCAACCGTTCTTAATAAAACTTTTGTATGCATATAACTGATGGAGTGCACAATTTTGGTGATTTGGGTAAAAACAGGATATCCAACTTTGATTGTGGACAGGGATCAATTCTACTGTACTTTCCCAAGCACTTAGTACAGTGCTCTGCACAAAGTACACATTCAATAAATACCATCGAGCAAGTGAATGAACCAATCCCCCCAACCCCCACGATTATAACACTGCTCCTAATTCAATCTTACATTTCAAAAGCCACCGTTATGAACTCTGTGTCAAAGTAACAATTTCCTGAACCTAACTGGGTGGGGGGAGAGAGAGCCGAGGTGGTTGGGCCCATGCCCTTTGGCTTTAAGTGGAACTCTATGTCAAAGTAACAACTTCCTGAACCTAACTGTGGGCGAGGGGAGAGAGAGCGGAGGTGGTTGGGCCCATGCCCTTTGGCTTCATATGCAAATCATTCGGTGTCTCAGAGAAACAACTTTCCGGTTGAAGTTTAAGAAAAAAAAGGCCATAATCCTCAAAAATGTTTTTTTCAAACCTTTAAATGCATTTGTTGAAAAACATTTATCCCATGAAAATATACCCAAGCAAAATATTTAAATTTTCTTAACTAATTAGCCCAGAAATGTGTTTTCAAACTGTTTGGAAATAAACAGCAGCTGGTTATTAAACAAAAAGGTTTGTTTCTTTTGTCTGACTATAGCTCCTAAAAGTAGTTGTTAAATTTTACCCATGCAAATTTATGAACCATTCAGTAGTTTTCAAAAACCTAAAATCATTTCCCCGTCTGCCCTCCCCTCTGTGTCGACTATGAATTTGGCTGTGTACCCCTTAACCAGTTTTGATCCTCACCTCCAGCCCTACAGCACTTACATAGATATCCTTATACTATACTATCTCCTCTATAATATATTTTAATATCTGTCTCCCCCTGTGGACTGTAAGCTCCTTGTGGTCAAGGAGCGTGTCAACCAACTCTAACATATTATATTTTCCCAAGTACTTAGTTCAATGCTCTACATATATTTTGGGCTCAATAAATATGGTTGATCGAATAACCTATGCAATTTTAACCCTTCCCAGAGCCATCAGTCCTCTCTGTTGTATGGAAAAAGGACTGCTGTTTTGCCTCCACGCCTCCCTGGAGTAGTGAGGTCTTTAGGATCAATTTTACCCTTTTCCTTTTCCTTCTCCCCTTCTCCCAAGTGAAGGTCTCCATGTGAGGGCTCAAGGCAGTTTGAGCAAACTAATTTGAGGCATACAGAGCCAAGGAAGCATTTCCTGCTGCAAGTCCAGCGGTTTTCATAGCTCCTGATTCCTCCAGGGAATCAGGCCCTGCCCCCAGGGACCCCAAGTTTTCTCCTTCCAGTAAAGGCAGAAATGACCTTTGGTCTCTGTGAAAATAAGGGTCCACATACAGAGCCCCACATCCCCCCACCCTCCACCAGGGCTCTCTAGCAAGCTAGCAGGATGGCATTGGGGGGCAGAGGGTAGAGGGAGAAGAAGGAAGGTATGTTCTTTTCCTCCACACTCTTATCACAGACCCTGACTGATACCTGGTAGCCACTGGACAAGGTTCCTCCTTCCCAGGAGACTTTAAAAGTAGTTCAGGTACCCTGACAGGATGGGATAAGACTCACTGACCTTGAGGCTCCTTACTCCCACTTTTCTGTGATTCTGCACTCATAAGTTCAACCACCATATCAGAGGGTGAAGTCGGAATGCCAAGCTCCCTCCCATTGTTTCCTAAAGGCCCCGACGACCACTCACCCCCTCGGGGGTGAAGAGGCATGGCAATCTGTCACAAGGGGGTCACCCAGACACCTGGGCTGTAAACCAAACCCAGTAGGGAAATGGCCCATTTCCTCACTTCTGGGTAAGACCCCGTCATGGGCTGGTTGCTTGAGCTGATCACTCTAAAACAGCCCAAGCATTTAGCCTACCCCTAAAAATAAGACAATGGCTTCAAGGCTCCGTCCCATCCAAGAAGATGGATTTCTATTTTTACAGCCTGTAGAAGCCCCAGATTCCAGAGACCACTAAGTGGGGAGTGAAAGGGACCAACAAGGGGACAAAGATTATCAAGAGGGGGGGTGGTGGGGCTAAAATAGGGCCAACAGTCCAGAAAGCCACCTTGTCATGTCTTTTCAGCCCTGACTGGAAACACTCGGGTCTCTATAAAAGCAGGTCCGAACGAGGCTGGGAGTCCCCTCACCCAGCTGCGAAGGACAGCATCCTCCCTTATCCCTCGGAGTTGGCACCGACGCTCCCGGTCCCCAACCGCCTCCGGGGCAGGGAGGAAAGGAACGGCTCTGGGTGTCAGGACGGCGTTTGCTTCGGGGCTGGGGTTGGAGCACCCCGCTCAGCCATCGAGCTGGATTTACCCGCCCGAGCAGCCTTGCCTTGAGCCACCGGTAGACTGCGGCCGAGAGGTCAGCCGGCCAGTCCACTCCTGGGGATTCACGAGACTTGGCAAACGTGACGAAAGCCCCAGTGACAAATGAGGAGATTGTCTGCTGACAGCCCCCGTCCCTGGAGCCCGCGCAGATGCTGCCTGGCAGGGTGATGGCCGGTCCCCGGGTCAGAGCGTCTGGGCGGGACGGAGCATGGCCTGCAGACAGGAGAGGGGCTGCTGGGGCTTTGAGGAAGGGAATCTCCGGGTGGTGCCATTCCCTACAGACAGCTCTATCAACCCTTGCTGGGAGGAAGCTGTAGGTGGGCCAAGGGGACCCAGAGGGCCCCATTCCACCCTGGGGACCTGACAGCCGGCTCAAGGGTTTGGGGCTGGCTCTGAGAAAGGAGGACAGCAACTGTGGCCAGCCACAAGACCAGGTTTAGCACCGGTCCCACTCTATGACTGACATGAGATCATTGTGCCCCCTCAACTGCATGGATTCGGCGCTTAGACCAGTGCCGGGCACACAGTGAGCACTTAAATACTGTTATTATTATTATCACTGTTACCTCTGAGTTGGGGCATATGTCAGTCACAGCCTTAGTCTCTCTGTGGGACTCCACTTCCCTATATAACTCTCACAAATTAGCCCTTGATACAGCTCCTATAACTTGGTGCTGTTGCTGACCGTGTGCTGAAGCCCTATATTAAAACAAGCAGGTCAGGCACTGCCTCTGCCCCAGCTGAGGCTCCCAGTCCAAGAGGTAGGGAAAGCGAGTGTCTTATTCTCATACTACAGATGAGGAAACGGGAACCCAGCTGACCGCGTGATCGGCACTGCCTTCGCTAGAGCCAAGGCCCTACCTGGTCCGGAGAAACCCAGGTCAAGGCAGTGTCCCACCTCCAGCTGAACGTAAGGCTTAAACCGTCACACTCGGCCAATTCAGGGGACTGGAGGGGACCCCGCACTAACCCTTTGGACTCCCTGGTCCCAGTGACAAGTTGGGGAGGGGAGAGGGGCTCCAGAGCTCCACCAGAAGCTACAGCCAGACACCAGGAACGTTAATGAGCTCCTCCTTCCAGCTCACCAAGGTATTCTGCCTTTCCCTAACACCAGTAACACCAGCTGGGGAGCAGCATGGCCTAGGAGAGAAAAATGCAAGACTGGGAGGCAGGGGACCTGGGTTCCAATCCCTGCCCCACCACCTGCCTACTGGGTGACCTTGGACAAGTCATTTAACTTCGCTGTGCTTCAGTTTCCTCATCTGTAAAATGAGAAATAAACACCTGTTCTCGCTCCCATTTAGACTGTGAGCTCCAAATGGGCCAGGGACTATGTCTGATCTAATTGAACTGTATCTTATCAGCACACAGCAGGCCCTTAAACGGCCCAATTATTACTATTATTAGATGGTATGTCCGGAAGGATGTCAAGAAGAGTAGCCAGTTAACTGTTCCTCCAAACATCCTAACGCCACGGTCAGTTTAGTAATAAGATTGCTTGTGTTCTTACGAAATGGGGCATAAGTAAGCAGGAAAAGCAGAACAAACATTTCGAACCTCCAGCGAGACTGTCCCAAACAGTGCAGCAGGCAGGAGAAGGCTTGCTCTCCCCCAGCAGGAGCTCTGAGAAGACTGAGGGAATCCAAGGCGGATTCAAAACAGTGAAAGGTACAACAACAGGCTAAGTAATCAGGTCGGCAAAGAATGGGGGCAAGGGCGGGGGTGGGCGGTCACTGACGCTTCAGCCACAACCACCCATGGCTAAGGTCTCACGGCCAGTAATGTCTTTATCTTTAAACGTGAAGGACAAAGGAATACACCCACACATACTGCTTCAGTAGAGGGTCCCACCCCACACGCACCCATTGGTGAATTTCACAATCAGGAGCATCTCCTTTGAGCACAAAGGTCAACTGATGCTGTGTGACTTTGGGCAAATCACGACTTCTCGGGGCTTCGGTTTCCTCCTCCGCAAAATTCAGCTAGCAGAGCCCAACCTCCCTCCCTCAGGCGTGAGGGCCGGGGCCTCCCCTCTCAGACCCTTCCTGTCCGCCCGCAGGCTGCCCTACCTACGGTCCGCTCCTGGTTGCGCTGGCCCTGGCCGACCCAGAGGTTGGGGAAGAGAGAAACACTTTCGGTTGGAAGCCTCAGGCGGGTCTGCCCACCGAATTGGAACCGGCCCGGCCCCTCAGCCGACTCCGACTCAGCCCGTCCAGGAGGTCCTGGTCCAGAAAGGGTGCTCCCAAGCTCCTCAATTTACATGTCTGCAGTGGCCTTCGCTTTGGCCCAAACTCCAAAGGCAAAGTACAGGCAGGAAAGCTGCCCTCAGGGCTTCCCCTCTCCCGGCTGAAAATTCGTATGGATGTCCCTGGAGAGTAAGGGGACCTGGGGTTCTAAGTCCTGAAGCTATCACTCGCCTGCTCGGTGATTTACTACTCTGTGCCTCAGTTTCCTCATTTGTAAAATGGGGATTCGATGCCTGTTTCTCCCTTCCACTTAGATCGTGAGCCTCATTTGGGACAGGGACTGAGTCTGGGTTCACTGTACAGCATCCATCCCAGCAGAAAATACCATAAATATTATCATTGTTATTCTCTCCTACCCAGGAAAATCACCCAAAAGGCAGCTTTCCGGCAGAGTAGCTGTTGAGCCGTAGGTGTGTATGTGCCCCACAGACAAAAGCATTTGCACACTCTCAAGGCCAAGTGGCAAAGACCCTTTCCAGCCTTCCCAATCCATAGGCAGCAACTTCCCCCAGGGCCACGGGCTGCTCTCGGGCCAGGCTCCACGGCCGGCCGGCACAAACAAAAGCATTTGCACACTCTCAAGGCCAAGTGGCAAAGACCCTTTCCAGCCTTCCCAATCCATAGGCAGCAACTTCCCCGGGGCCACGGGCTGCTCTCGGGCCAGGCTCCACGGCCGGCCGGCCGAGGCGGCAGAGCTAGGCCGTCCCCAGAGGGAGCCCAGCAGAGGGGCCTCGGGCAGCTCCGGACCGCCGGTTCCCACCCACCCCGACTGAACCCCTAGGTGGCTGCCCTCGTGGATCGGAGGAGGACAGCTTCTCTGGGTGGGACACGGGAAGTTCCTTGGGCCTGGCACAGGTGACCATCTGAAAAGAGGCGGTAGAGGAGGTGGAGAGATGGCCCCGGGGATTGGCGCTCCCCGGATCGGCTCCCCCCACTGCCCCTTCCCCATCTTCTTATCCAGTCCGCCTCGCACCCCACCCCCTCTTCCCCGGCTCTCAGTGGCAGGCTGGCGCCCCAGCCCAAAGCCAAAATTCTTCTCCGCCAAGCTTGCCAAGCATTCAACAACTTTAACCGTGCCTCCACCGTGGGGAGAATACTGAACTGGGGGCTACGGGAACGACAAAGGCGAGAGAACGAGGCCGAGTCCCCGCCGTCGGCCAGGAGGCCTGGGAGCCGGTTCCGGGGCACCACGTGACCGGGTGTCCTGCAACGGGCAGCACGGACCCCGATTTCTGGGCACTGTCTCCACCAGAGCCTTGCTTTCAGTCGGGGGTGGTGAGAGGAGCGGCAACCAACTCCCCCTCCTCCCCCTTAGCGGCAGCCTCTGCCATAGCCACAGTTGAACCAGCCCTTCTTCCTGAACTTTTCTATAGTTTCTGACTCGGTCAAGGTTACACGACCCTAGGTCCGCTGGAAATTCCAAGAACTAGCTTGGCCCGGTTTCCCCCTCACTCAGGGCTCCGCAGAGCTGCCTGAAGCTGTGGGCCCAAGAGTTGCCAAACTCAGGAGGACTATCCTCGCCGCAGCCAAGACGGGCTTCCGGACGCAGGATCGCGCACCAGCCTCTCTCCGGTCTCTGCGGTAGGAAGGCTACGCGGGGACGCTCATCCCCTGGGAAGACACCAAAAGCTGGGGGCCTATTCGTTTGGTTCCCTGGACAGACTGGTCAACGGAAGCAGCCGGGGACGGAAAGGCAGGAGGAGGCCAATTTCTGAGCGGCTTTAGAAATGGCAGGCCCGGGCTACCCGCTGCCCAGACTGCAGGTGGAGGTGCCCTGCCACAGCCCCCTCCTCCACGCCACGCGTCACACGCGACAGCTCGCGGCCGTGGACGCCACCGTCTGCCTTCATCCGAACGACGTACATTTCGCCTGCCGCCGGGGAACCTCAGTCAGTTCTCCTCCAACTCTCCAAGTTACACACTTAGTCTCCGGCCACCAGACCAGGCCAGACCCGTTCACCCCGGGCTGCGGCTCTGCCTTTGACCCCAGACGTCTGGGACACACAATAATAATAATAATAATGCTGGTATTTGTTAAGCGCTTACTATGTGCAGAGCACTGTTCTAAGCGCTGGGGTAGATACAGGTTAATCGGGTTGCCCCACGTGAGGCTCACAGTTAATCCCCATTTTACAGATGAGGTAACTGAGGCACAGAGAAGTTAAGTGACTTGCCCACAATCACAGAGCTGACAAGTGGCAGAGCCAGGATTCGAACCCATGACTGCTGACTCCCAAGCCCGGGCTCTTTCCACTGAGGCACCAGTCCACTACTCCCCGCCTGCCCCTAGCACACCACAAAGCCATCAGGCATCGAGGGGCTGGTTGTAGTGAACGGGGATAATGATGGTACTGAAGCACTATGTACCAAACGGTGTACTAAACACTAGGGCAGATACAAGACGATCAGGTCGGATACACTGCTTGTCCTACACGGGACTCACAGCCAGAGCAGGAGGGAGAACAGATATTTAATCCTCCTTCTACAGATGGGGAACTCGAGGCCCAGGGAAATCACACGATTCAACCAAGATCACCCGGCATACAAGTGGGACTTAGACTGCGAGTCCCACGCAGGACAGGGACTGCGGCCGACCTAATTAATTTGCATTGATTGTGGTGTTCGACACATACTAAGTGCTTAAAAATCATTAATAAAAAAAGGAGGTAAAGCCAGGATTAGAACCCCAGTCCTCCAACTCCCAGTCCTGTGCTTTTTCCTCTAGGCCAAGCTGTTGCCCTATCACTGAGAATGACTGCAATTCGCTGATAGTGATCACTGCCTCCTGTTCCAGTGATCAGAGGAGTTTCCTGGAATGGAAACTCCATTTCCCCTTCCCTGCTGGGATACGTTATTTACCTGTTCTGACTGACCCACTGATTCTCCTAGTGCAAATACAGTTCAAACCTGGGCGGCGGAGCCTCCAGTCGTCCAGGGCCTGGCGCTGGAAAAAGGTCACGTGGATTTCTGTAATTGGGCCTTCCTGGAGCCGGGCGGGCCACAGCTCCCTACCCTGCAGCACCTGCTAGACGGGGCCTGCTCTCGGAGATGGTTCCATTCAGAAACAGAGTACACGGAACAATGGGCACTTTTATGACAGACACACACACACACACACACACACATCCATCCCCGGGCTGTTGGCCCCGCAGCCTATGCAGCCTGTCTTGCCTGGCGGGATGCCATTCTCTGGGTTGGCTGGAACCGGGTGTTGGCTAAGGGGCTGCTGCTGCTGCCGCCGGGCCGCCGCCCGGGGGCCTCTGAGGTCAAGCTCCAAGAAGGCCGGTTCCCACCCCGCAGGGAGGAGGGCTCCGCTTCCCACCAGCACCACCCTCGGCAAGCCCCTTCTCCCGCCTGGTGTGCGAGCAGCTGGGGACACAGAACTCATCTGCACCCTCGTTCCTTCCCCCAGATCAGGTGTTCTTCCAGTCAGGAAGGAGGGAGACTGAGGCAGGAAGTGATTTCTTGTAACCTCTGTCCAGAGTCCACAAACATATGGTTGTACTTTGCACATCCCATTTCATCGCTTCAACCTCCCAGTTAGACTTGGAAACGGCCACGGCGTCTTTAAGCTTGAACAAGGGAAACTTAGGACAGCAATGCCTCTTTGCCTATCCCCTCACCTCTGCGGTTTTCATGCACAGCAGAAGTCCTACGGGGGCTAGCTGTGGGCTTAACGGATCGGCCTTTACTCTCCTTGCCGTGGGCTCAGCCCAGGAAGATGTTGGCCCGGACCCGTTCTCCTCCCGCCCTGTCCATTTGGGAAGCAACGTGGCCTAGTGGATAGAGCCGGGTTCTAATCCCGGCTCTGCCACGTGTCGGCTGTGTGACCTCGGGTGAGTCACTTCACTTCTCTGTGCCTCAGAAAGATGGGGATGAAGACTGTGATCCCCATATGGGACAGGGACTGCGTCCAACCCGATTTGCCTGTATCCACCTCTGCGCTTATACATTGCCTGGCACACTGTAAGCGCTTGACAAATACCACAATTACTATTATTACCTGGCTCTGGTCCGGCTGGAGGCTTGGCAGGTCGCTCGGCGGGACAGGGAGCGAGTGTACCGCTTGGGATGTTTAAGGCACTTACTGAGAAGCTAGAGATGCTTAAGACACTTATCAAGAAGCCCAGAGGAATTGCAATAAATGGTGCTAAATGTCATGAAAGAGGGGAAAAGAGAAAACAATTTGTCTCACCACCACAGAAGTGTCTGTGGTCCTTGCTAACGCCGATAAGAAGAAACCATAATGACAGGAAAACAAAACAAGAAGGCAGAGAAAACATCGGGGTGTGCTTGGCCAGGAGGTAGACAATGGGGAAGTCTCAGGCTCGGCTCTGTTGCCGGCCCATCCGATCTGCAGGAGTGGCCACCGGGCCGGGATACGGGGCCCCATCGCAGGGGGACCTCTGAGCAAGAGCGGCAGCCCCACGGGGGCAGGACCTCAACCTCCCCTGGCCCGGCCCAAGTCGCCTCCATGGAGAGCCGCCCCTGAAGCCAGAGATCGAACCTCCTGCCAGCAGACTGCAGGTCCCTGGACCAGATCACAACAGGGCTTAGTAATTGTAATAATAATAATCGTATTAAGTGCTTGATATGTGCCATGCACTATTCTAAGCACCGGGGTAGATACAAGGTAATCAGGTTGGACTCTGTCTCTGTCCCTCATGGGGCTCATAGTCTTAATCCCCATTTTACAGACGAGTTAACTGAGGCACAGAGAAGTGAAGTGACTTGCCCAAGTGACCCAGCAGACAAGTGGAGGAACCAGAATTAGAACCCAGATCCTTCTGACTCCCAGGCCCATGCTCTACCCACTACACCGTGCTGCTCTCTCACCCTGCTGGGCTCCAGGCCAGAAGAGAGGCTCCTCTTACCCCCTGTCCCCAGAGCCCAATGGGAAAAAGCTGGGGTCCCATCTCACTCCCCAGCCCATCCAGAGAGCACAGTGGGTGGTCTGGGAGCTGCAGGAGGTGGGGGTGGGGGGCATCAGAACTCGGAGCTGCTCTGGCTCTATTCATTCCGGGGGGCGAGGGTGGTATGTCCACTCAACCACTGTTGGGCTCAGCTGCCTGCCCCTGGGATGGAGACCCCGGCCACTGCTGCGGGGCTGGAAGTGGCGGTGGCCGCCACAGCAGTAGTGGCACAGAGCATCCTCTCTTCTTCTTTTCCCTCATCTCCTGCCCCAACTCTTCCTCCCTTGCCTCTCTCCCCAAGACTCCCATAGCCTCAATTCAGGCCCAAGTGGACATTGGTCAGGGAAGACCCCAGGCTCTACCCACAAGCTTGTTTGGGATCGCCAGGTCAGGGCTGTGGAGAGCAAAGTGTGGGGCGCCTGGCCCAACGAGCACACGTAATTGATATGGGTTTGACACCCTCCCTTTCACTCCCCCATCCATTCTGGAAGCTCTCAACGGCCAGTCTCCCCCACACCTCCATTATTCCCAAGTCCGCCCTACACGGAAATAAATTCCACACAATGGAACAACACACTACATGGCCTTTCACTGTTTTTTTAAATGGTATTTGTTAAGTGCTTACTCTATGCCTGGCACTATACTAAGCCAAACTAATCAGGTTGGACACAGTCCATGTCCAACATGGGGCTCACAGTCATAATCCCAATTTTGTAGATGAGAAAACTGAAGCACAGAAATGTGAAGTGACTTGCCCATTGTCACATAGCAGGCAAGTGGTGGAGCGGGATTAGAACCCAGGTCCTGTCTCCCAGGCCCGTGCTCTATCCACTAGCAATGCTGCTTCTCATGCTACTTTCCTCTCTGACCTCAAGTCACTGCCTCTCTGGAGACCAATTGCTAGGTCGTTGGTGCACACTTGGTTGGCTGGATTCAATCGTTCATTCGATCGTATTTATTGAGCACTTACTGTGTGCAGAGCACTGTACTAAGTGCTTGGAAGAGTACGAAACAACAATAAACTGATACATTCCCTTCCCACAACGAGCTTACAGTCTGGAACGGGGGGGGGGGGGACTGTGCTAACCCCACCCTGTATCACTGAATATCAGTTAGTCCTTCGAGGCGCATGTCCTTGAACATAAGCTTCCACCATGGTTTTATGATTTGATGATGATAACAGCAGTACCTGTTAAGACCTTACTATATCCCAGACCCAGTACTAAGTGCTGGGCTACAGATCTGATCAGTTTGGACATAGTCTCCATGAGGATCACAGGTTTAAGGTCAATGGAGAACAAATAGTTAATCCCCATTTTACAGATGAGGAAACTGAGGCCCAGAGAAGTGAAGCGAGCCTCGGACGTAATCCCGACCGATCATCATCTGGCACAGCAATCCGGCACATGTCCCCTTCCAGAAATGAAGTCAGCAACCTTTGAGAAGGGCTGAGCCGAAAGAAGAGTTTGTCCTGGCAGTAGCAAGTAGGACCCGTCTATGCCAAATCAGGGCTGCAAGACAAGCTAATATAATAATAGTAATAATGATAATAATCATGGGATTTGTTTAGCACTCACTTTAGGCCAGGTACTGTTCTAAGTGCTGGGGTGAATACAAGCAAATCGGGTTGGACACAGTCCCTGTCCCACGTGAGGCTCACAGTTAATCCCCATTTTACAGATGAGGTAACTGAGGTACAGAGAAGTGAAATGACTTGTCGAAGATCACACAGCAGACAAGTGGGGGCGCGGGATTAAAACACATGACCTGCAGACTCCCAGGCCCGATCGCTATCCACCACGCCATGCTGCTTATCATAGACTGCAAAGAGTTAGAATGCATTATTATTATCCATAATAATAATGATACGCATACACACTTACTGTGGATATATACAAAATAATCAGATCCTTGACCAAAAAGCCCAGCAGGAAACATTGGATTACACACTGATTACCAAGAATGAATTCCCCTTTCCCCAAACACCATTTTCTTCCAAAAATAGCAACAAACTGGCTTCAAGTTCATAATAATAATAATAATGGCATTTGTTAAGCGCTGACTATGTGCCAAGTACTGCCCTCAGCAAAAGCTAGCTCACCCCTGCCCACTTAAATGTAAAAACACAGCCCTGGCTCAAAAGAATGGGAGGGAAATATTTTAGTCAACAGCGGGCAGAAAATTTTCCCTTCTTCCTACTGCTTATGAGATTCAACATCCAGGTGCTAATCAAATTCTAAGATTCTCTACAATTTTTTTTCCACCTGAGTTCGTAAATGTGGCAACTGATTTCAAATCCACATCAGCTGGGCCACTCCCCAGTGGTGCAAGATTCAACCTTCATTTCCCAACCACTAAACACAAGTCTCTCCGCTCCTCAGTGGTGAAGGGGGAGAAGTATGAATTCTTAACCATTTTCATAAATGCTTGAAAGTGGGTTCTCTTCACTTATAAGCTGGAATGGCTCTCTGGGTAGACCAGCCCTAAGCTTTTGATACTTAAACCTGTCATTTGGACGTTATAAATGTTAATATTTCACATTTCCACTAGAATAATGTTATCATTTAATGGAATGGACTAACCCCGCAACTCTACAAAAAAATAAATGAAGGTGTTGCCCAGAATTGTGTCTGTCCCGGAGACAACATCAATCTAATTCTGGTCTTTCGGGTCATATTTGACTCGGGAACGACAAACCGGCTACTTTTCCAGATAAGAACCTACACACTGCCATATCAGGCCAGCGGAGAGTCCATCGGTGCCTGACTGCGGGGAGGGACAGCGGCCGCGGACAGAGCAGAGCGGCCTAGCGGGAGCCGGGGGCCCTGGGTTCGAAGCCGAGTTCCGCCACTTGGCCGCCGTGACTTGGAGTGAGCCATTTCACTTCTCTGTGCCTCAGTTCCCCTCTCTGAAGAAAGGAGATTAAGATTAAGTATCTTTTCTCCCTCTCCGTTAGGCTGCCCCCCGCGACTCCCAAACGGGACAGAGACTGTGTCTATCCTGATTATACGGTACCTACCCCAGTGCTTAGAGAACTGGGCTTGCACAGGGTAAGCACTTAACAAACGCCAGAATCAGTATGATCCCTGGGAAAACAATAGGGTGGCTACCCACCCCGCGAGGTCTTCATCCATCTGGGGGCAACCCCGAGTGGGGGGAGAGCTAGAGAATCAGGCCTGGGTCGGGGTGGGGTCTTGTTGAGAGAGGGGTGTTCCTTCGGTGGGTGGGCAGGCAGGTCACGTCCACAGCCCTGGCCCAGCCCCGGCCTTCGGCTCCATGAGTCCCTCTTAGGGAATGCTCTGTTTCCCGTTTAAACCAGAATCAGGGGCGGCGAGAAACCAGGCAGATTAGGGCAAGTAACGCCATCCACCTCACCGCCCGCAAGGTCCGTTTACAGGAAAATCGCTACCCAAACACACGCCTCCTTTTAAACTCCGGAGTTTCCTCTGAAACGCCTCACCTTAAGCCTTGAAATCTAACGCCTGTCTGGCTGCTTTATCTGAAGGTCTACTTTAGAGGTAAATCCTGAGAACTGGCAGGTGATCACAGGTCACCTGGGCCACTCCCCTGGGCATTCCTGGGGGCGCTTATTCGGTCAGGTGATCCGGGCGGCTGACGTGACACAGCAGTGGCCCTCCTGTGTGTGTGTTTTGGGGGGGACAGGGTCCCCTCGACTCGGGCATCCCCCCCACCGCATCTCGGGCAGACCCCTCCTGCCCTGCCCACGCTCACCCGCAAAGCTGGGCTGCCCAGAGCCGTCCATCTGTGTCTGAAGAAGGCCCGCAGGGTCGACGGGCAAGGTTTCCGAATAAAGCAAGGTGGAAAACGGAGGGAATAATCTGGCTAAACCAGGCAGACGGCGGAGGTCCTTCGGACAGGCGCGGGATCAGCACCTGGACCGTGGTGGCCGTCGTCACTGATGAGCGGGCCCCATTTTGGCCGATGGACGTGTGGGTACTTGTGTGGCAGGCCTGAACGGGAAGTTGTGGCGTTTTGCCCAAGCGTGTGCGTGTGTATCTGTGTGCAAGGGGTGCGTCGCAGGAGGAGGCAGGGAAGAGAACTGAAGATTCGGCGGGACTTAGTGGCAAGAGCCCGGGGCCTGGAAGTCAGAGGATGTGAGTTCTAATCCTCCCTCCGCTAATAATAATGTTGGTATTTGTTAAGCGCTTACTATGTGCAAAGCACTGTTCTAAGTGCTGGAGGGAATACAGGGTAATCAGGGACTTAGTGGCAAGAGCCCGGGGCCTGGGAGGCAGAGGATGTGAGTTCTAATCCTCCCTCGGCTAATAATAATAATAACGTCGGTATCCGTTAAGCGCTTACTCTGTGCAGAGCACTGTTCTAAGCCCTGGGGGGCGATACAGGCTAATCAGGTTGTCCCATGTGAGGCTCACAGCCTTCATCCCCATTTTACGGACGAGGTAACCGAGGCCCAGAGAAGTGAAGTGACTCGCCCGCAGTCACCCAGCTGACAAGCGGCAGAGCCGGGACTCGAACCCATCACCTCGGACTCCCAAGCGCGGGCTGTTTCCATTGAGCCACGCCGCTTCTTAGCTGGGTGACCTCGGGCACGCCACTTACCGTCTCCGGGCCTCAGGGACCTCGTCTGTAAAATGGGGGTGAAGACTGTGAGCCCCACGTGGGACAACCCGCTTCCCTCGAATCTACCCCCAGCGCTTCGAGCAGTGCTTGGTAGGCAGTAAACGCTTAACCGAGCAGCCCGATTACGATGAAAGGAAGCCCCCCCCCCTCCACCCCACATTTCCCGCGCCGGCCAGGAGCGTTTCCAGCCGTCCGGAGGCTCACCTGAGCGGGAACTTGATGGCCAGGTACCTGTCGATGGCCACGGCCAGCATGCTGAAGATGGAGCTCTGGGTGAGGACCAGCACGAAGCAGGCGAGGAAGAGGCAGCTGTGGAAGTCGGTGCGGAGCCCGATGCTGATGACCACGGCGAAGGGGATGGCCAGCAGCCCCACGGCGATGTCGGCCACCGCCAGGGACACTAGGAAATAGTTGGTGGCGTTCTTCAGCCTGCTGTTGGTGGCCACGGCCCAGCACACCAGCACGTTGCCGGCGATGGACAGCGCGGCGATCACCAGCTCCAGCCCGATGTACAGCGAGTCCGCCGCGCTGGGCGGCATGGCCCGGGGGCCGGGGGGCCGGGGGGCCCGGGGGGCCGGGGGGCCGGGGGGGCCCGGGCTCGGTCGGTCCTGACGGGGGCGGGGGGCCCGGCGGGGGTCCGGGGCCGTGCCTCCCGCCGCGGACGCCGTGCGGGCCGTCCCGCTGGCGGCCGCCGAGCTGGCGGCGCCGGGACCCAGCGCGCCGGAGCCGGGCCCCGGAGGGGGGGCCGGGGGCGGAGCGGGGCAGCGGGGCCGGCGCCCATTGGCCGGGACCCGCCCGCCACGCCGCCGGCCCCCCGCGAGGCCCCGCCCCCTTACCGTAATGGCTCTATCGATGGGGCGGCCGCACCCTCGCGCGCCCTGCCCGCCGGCCCCGGCGCTCAACCTCGGGCTCGGGCGCCCGGCTCCACGTGGGAAGGGGGGCGGCGTGAGCCGGGCGGGGGGGGGGGGGAAAGGATTGGGGAGAGAATGTGGGGGTGGGAAATTGGAGGATGGGGAGGGAGGGGAAAGAGTGGGGTGACAGTGGGGATGGGAGGAATTGGGGGGATGGGGGAGAGAGTGGGGGGATAGTGAGATGAGGAGCTGGGGGTGGGGGAAGGATGGGGAGGGAATGGGGGAGGGAATGGGGTGATGGGGGAGGGAATGGGGTGATGGGGAGGATGGGGGAGAGAATGGGGTGATGGGGGAGGGAATGGGGTGATGGGGGAGGATGGGGAGAGAATGGGGTGATGGGGGAGGCTGGGGAAGAGAACTGGGGGATGGGGAGAGAATGGGGTGATGGGGGAGGATGGGGAGAGAATGGGTTGAGGGGGGAGGATGGGGAGAGAATGGAGTGATGGGGGAGGATGGGGAGAGAATGGGGTGATGGGGGAGGCTGGGGAAGAGAATTGGGGGATGGGGGAGCTGGGGGAGAGAATTGGGGGATGGGGAAGGCTGGGGGAGAGAATTGGGGGGTGGGGGAGAGAATTGGGGGGTGGGGGAGAGAATTGGGGGGTGGGGGAGGCTGGGGGGAGAGAATGGGGGGACGGGGAGACTGGGTGGGCAGTGGAGTGGTGAGAGGAAGAGGTGACTTTTTAAATCACGAGCGTCTAACAACGAGGCAAGAGGTGAATGGCTGTGGCAGCGGGCCAGCCTCCAAGCGCTCCGGGCAAGCAAGCGGAGGCGGCGTCGGGTTGAAAGGAAGGGCCGGGGGCCGGAGGAACGGCTGTGAGCTCTCTCTCTCTCTCTCCTCTCCCCTGGAATGCGGTCCCACCACGCTTTCCCGGAAAGGAACGGTTCGGTTGAACGTCCTGGTTCCCGGGAAGGAGGAGCGGGAGCCCAGGTAGAAGCTCCAAGGGGTCGGGTGCTGGAGGAGGGAGGCAGAGCCCCAAACCACTCACCCCTCCTTCCCTTCCAGGCGCCAAGGCCTGGTGACCTACGAGGCGCCGGGGGAAGGAAGCGCTTTTAATTCTGCCCTCTGTCCTCCGCATCGTCTCCGATACCCACTGCCCGCGCCAGCTGTTCGACTCCCTCCTCGGGCCTCCTGCCTTAACCCCGTATCTTTCCCCTGATGTAAGCTTCTCAGGGGCTGGGATCGCACCTCTGTTACACTGTACTCTCTCGAGCGCTCAGTACAGCGCTCCGTACGCTGTAAACGCTCCGTAGATCCGACCGACAGATTGCTCTGGCCACATTCTTCTTCGAGATCGTTTAAACCATCAGGCCTGATCTTCCCAAACTCTCCCCTGCTCCTTTCCAGACTCCTTCCTCCTGCACCCTCTTCAACTCTCCCATCTTTCCCAGCAGTATCTCATGAGGAGATCTCCCACCTCCTCTCAAAATCTACCCCCTCCACCTGCACCTCCTACCCCACCCCTTCACTCCTTATCAAAACACTTGCTCCCTCCCCTCTTCCCTTCCCGACCCCCGTCTTCCACCCTTCACTTTCCAGTGGCTCCTTTCCCACTGGTCCTGTGGAAACTGCCTTCCCCGAGGTCTCCGATGACCTTCTTCTTGCCAAATCTGACAGCCGGTAGGCCATCCTAATCCTCCTAGACCTCTGTTGGCCACCACCTTCTTCTTGAAACATTATCCACCTTAGCTTCACTGACATTGTTCTCTCCTGCTCTTTGACCGCTCATTCTCAGTCTCTTTCACGGGCTCCTTCTCTGCCTCCCACCCCCTAACTGTGGGAATCATTCATTCAGTCGTATTTTTTGAGTTTTTACTGTGTGCAGAGCACTGTACTAAGCGCTTGGGAGAGGACAATACGACAATAACCCTCATGGCTCAGTTCTGGGTCTCCTTCTATTCTCCATTTATACCCACTCCCTTGGAGAACTAATTCACTCCCATGGCTTCAACTACCACCTTTGCACAGATAGACTGTAAGCTCATTGTGGGCAGGGAATGTGTCCACCAACTCTATTGTATTATACCCTCCCAAGTGCTTCTCCCATACTGAGAAGCAGTATGGCCTACGGGCCTGTGAGTCAGAGGACTTGCGTTCTAATCCTGGTTCTGCCATTTGGTTGCAAGTCACTTATCGGTGCTTCAGTTTCCTTTTCTGTAAAAAATGTACTTGTTGTCTCTGCTAGTTAGATTGTGAGTCCCGTGTGGGACAGGGACTCTATCTGACCTTAATGACTTGTATCTACTTCAGCACTTAGAAGACTGCTTGACACATAATAAGTGTTTAACAAATACCCTAATAAACATTTCGTACAGTGCTCTGCACACTAGGCAGTCAAATACCACTGATGATGATGATGACTGTGATTCCCAAATTTACTTCTCCAACCCTAGCCTCCCTCCTTCTCTGCAGTCTGGCACTTCCTCTGGTCCTCAGGGCATCTCTACTTGGAATCCCCCCAACACAAACTAAATAATATCCAAAACAGAGCTCATCTTCCCATCCAAACCCCATCCTCTCTTTTTTCCCCATCACTGAAGACACCGCCATCATCCTCCCTGTCTCCCGAGCTTATAACATGGCCTCATTCTCAACTCATCTCCCTCATTCAACTCACATAGACAATCTGTCACCAAATCCTGTTGGTTCTACCTTCACAACTTTGCATGGCTCAGTGGAAAGAGCATGGGCTTTGGAGCCAGAGGTCATGGGTTCAAATCCCGGCTCGGCCACTTGTCAGCTGTGTGACTGTGGGCAAGTCACTTGACTTCTCTCTGCCTCAGTTACCTCATCTGTAAAATGGGGATTAAGACTGTGAGCCCCACATGGGACAACCTGATTCCCCTGTGTCTCCCCAGCGCTTAGAACAGTGCTCTGCACATAGTAAGCGCTTAACAAATACCAACATTATTATTAAAATACATCCTTTCGTCTCCATACAAACTGCTACTATGCTGATCCAAGCCCTTCTCACTGGCCTCCCTGCCTCCTGTCTTTCCCCACTCCAGTCCATATTTCACACTTCACTCTGTTGCCTGGATTATTTTTCTAAAATAAAATAAAATAAAATAAAATAAAATAAAGTAAGCGCTTAACAAATACCAACATTATTATTAACATTATTATAAAAAAATAAAATGTTCATTCCACATCTCCACACTCCTTAAGAATCTCCAGTCCTTGCCCATCCACCTCCGCGTGACACAGAAACTCCTTACTATCATCTTTATATTAATCAGTTCACCTCCTCCAACCCACTCACTGATTCTCACCATGTTACCTTACCTTAGCCGCCGCCTACGGCCGCCACCCACCCCAGACAACCTCAGGGCCCCCCCGCCGCCACAGGGTTATTTGGTCATGAGCTCTGGGACTCTCTCGGCCGCTGGCCACTTGACTTTGAGTCTGATCGGGTAGGGTCGGCTCGTCCCCCGACCCTGGTCATCGCCTGCTTATTAACACTATTGTAGTGTGCCTTACTGTAGCATGTTGCTATATTAGCGATCTCGCTTGTCATTGTTTATTGTCGTCAGACTTTGAATTTGATCAGGTCGCCCCTTAATCGAGTCTACCCCCGACCCTGATCATCACCCCTTTTATTAACACGACTATATTGTATCATACTGTATCATGTTGCTATATTAGCACTACTGTATTGTATCATACTGTATCATGTTGCTATATTACCGATTTCGTTTATTACTGTTTATTGTTGTCAGTGCTGCCACCCACCTCTCTGGCCTCGCCATGTCCCTCCTCCCCCCTCCCCCCTCCCGCCCCTTCCTATCCTCCCCTTCCCCTTCCCCTCTCTCGCTCAGCTCTTTCCCGCTCTCTCCTCTGTCTCCTCCCCCCTCCCCTCTCCCGCCCTAGAACCCCACTTTACCAGCGCTACCCCTCTTCCCCCTCCCCCTACTCTTCCCCCCACCAAACCCCCTCTTCACCCCCTCCCCCCTTCTCTCTTCCCCACCCATGCCCCATCCCAGTCCTCTTGTCCCACCGCCACCCCTCATCCCCCTCTCTTCGTCCAGGGCCCCGCCACCTCCTTCCCATCCAAACCCTCCCCTCCCCCCGCCCTTCCCCCCCTCCTCCCCTTGCACCCACAGCTACTTTCAAGTGTGGCCTCTGGAACCCCCGCTCTATTACAGGCAAGCTACCTTTCATCCATGACCTTTTCCTCTCCCGCTCTCTCCTCCTCCTCGCCCTTTCGGAAACGTGGCTCTCTCCCGAAGACACGGTCTCCGCCGCTGCTCTCTCCGGCGGAGGCCTCTCCTTCTCCCACTCCCCCAGACTCACCGGTAAGGGAGGAGGCGTCGGCTTCCTCCTCTCGCCCCGATGCCGCTTCCGCACTATCCCTCCTCCCCCTCCCTCTCCTTCCCCTCCTTCGAAGCCCATATCATTCGCCTCTACCACCCACTCCAGTTACTTGTCGCCGTCATCTACCGCCCTCCCGGTCCCACCTCCGACTTCTTCAACCACCTTGACCCCTTTCTCACCTTCCTCCTCTCCTTCTCTCTGCCCACTCTGATCCTTGGAGACTTCAACATCCATATGGATGTACCCGACGACTCCTCTGCCGCCCACCTGCTATCCCTCCTCGACTCTGCCGACCTCCTCCTCCACCATACCGCGCCCACTCACCGACTCGGTCACACCCTCGATCTCGTCATCTCCTACCGCTGCACTATCTCCTCCCTCACCGACTCTGAAATCCCTCTCTCTGACCATAACCTTCTCACCTGCCTCATCTCTCACACTCCCTCCCCCTGCAAATCTTCGCTACTGCCCCACAGAGACCTCCGCTCTCTCGATCCCATCCGTCTTTCCAATAGCATCTCGCCTCACCTTGCCGCCCTGTCCTCTCTTCCCACTCTCGACGAGCGGGTCTCCGCTCTCAACTCCACCCTCTCTACTCATCTCGACTCTCTCGCCCCCCTTTCCCTCCGCCGCTCTCGCTCCACTAACCCACAGCCCTGGATCACCTCCTCCGTCCGCCTCCTACGCTCCTATGCTCGAGCTGCTGAGCGCTGCTGGCGAAAGTCCAAGCACCAAGCCGACCTCACACACTTCAAATTTATCCTTTCCTGCCTTAACTCTGCCCTCTCCTCCGCCAGGCAAAACTTCTTCTCCTCCCTCATCGACACCCATGCCCGTCACCCCCGCCGATTGTTCCGGACCTTTAACTCTCTCCTTAGGCCCCCGTTCCTCCCCCTCCCCCATCTCTCACCCCCAATGATCTGGCCACCTATTTCCTCACGAAAATCAACACGATCAGGTCTGAGCTCCCCAAAGTCACCCCTCCGCCTCTCCCCTCCCCCCAACCAATCCCCTCCCCTACTTTCCCATCCTTCCCTGCAGTATCCTCAGAGGAGATCTCCTCCCTCCTCGCAAGTGCCACCCCCTCCACCTGCGCCTCGGACCCCATTCCCTCTCACCTTCTTAAAACCATCGCCCCTGCCCTCCTACCTTCCTTAACTTCTATTTTTAACCACTCAATCTCCAAGGGCTCCTTCCCCTCTGCCTTCAAACATGCCCACGTCTCCCCCATCCTAAAAAAACCCGCTCTTGACCCCACTTCCCCCTCCAGTTATCATCCTATCTCCCTACTACCCTTCCTTTCCAAAATCCTAGAACGAGTCGTCTACAATCGATGCCTAGAATTCCTTAACTCCCATTCTCTCCTAGACCCCCTCCAATCTGGCTTCCGTCCCCTCCACTCTACTGAGACTGCTCTCTCTAAGGTCACCCATGACCTCCTTCTTGCCAAATCCAATGGCTCCTACTCCATTCTAATCCTCCTTGACCTCTCTGCTGCCTTTGACACTGTCGACCATCCCCTCCTCCTCCATACCTTATCTCACCTTGGCTTCACGGACTCTGTCCTCTCCTGGCCGGTCATTCTCGGTCTCCTTCGCTGGAGCCTCCTCCCCCTCCCATCCTTTAACTGTTGGAGTTCCTCAAGGGTCAGTTCTTGGCCCTCTTCTGTTCTCCATTTACACTCACTCCCTCGGTGAACTCATTCCCTCTCACGGCTTTGACTACCATCTCTACGCAGATGACACGCAGATCTACATCTCCGCCCCTGTCCTCTCCCCCTCCCTTCGGGCTCGCATCTCCTCCTGCCTCCAGGATGTCTCCACCTGGATGTCGGCCCGCCACTTAAAACTCAACATGAGCAAGATTGAGCTCCTCATCTTCCCTCCCAAACCCGGTCCTCTCCCAGACTTCTCTATCACCGTTGATGGCACGACCATCCTTCCCGTCTCTCAGGCCCGCAATCTCGGTGTCATCCTTGACTCGTCCCTCTCGTTCACCCCACACATCCTATCCGTTACCAAGACCTGCCGGTTTCACCTCTACAATATCGCCAAGATCCACCCTTTCCTCTCCACCCAAATGGCTACCTTACTATTACGGGCTCTTGTTATATCCCGGCTAGACTACTGTGTCAGCCTTCTCTCTGACCTCCCTTCCTCCTCTCTCGCCCCGCTCCGGTCTATTCTTCACTCCGCTGCCCGGCTCATCTTCCTGCAGAAACGATCTGGGCATGTCACTCCCCTTCTTAAACAACTCCAAGTGGTTGCCTATCGACCTCCGCTCCAAACAAAAACGCCTCACTCTAGGCTTCGAGGCTCTCCATCACCTTGCCCCTTCCTACCTCTCCTCCTCTCTTTCTACCGCCCACCCCGCACGCTTCGCTCCTCTGCCGCCCACCTCCTCACCGTCCCTCGGTCTCGCCTATCCCGCCGTCGACCCCCGGGTCACGTCCTCCCGCGGTCCTGGAACGCCCTCCCTCCTCACCTCTGCCAAACTGATTCTCTTTCCCTCTTCAAAACCCTACTTAAAAATCACCTCCTCCAAGAGGCGTTCCCAGACTGAGCTCCTCTTCCCCCTCTACTCCCTCTGCCATCCCCCCTTTATCTCTCTGCAGCTAAAGCCTCATTTTCCCCTTTTCCCTCTGCTCTTCCACCTCTCCCTTCCCATCCCCACAGCATTGTACTCGTCCACTCAACTGTATATATTTTCGTTACCCTATTTATTTTGTTAATGAATTGTACATCGCCTTGATTCTATTTAGTTGCCATTGTTTTTACGAGATGTTCTTCCCCTTGACGCTGTTTATTGCCATTGTTCTTGTCTGTCCGTCTCCCCCGATTAGACTGTAAGCCCGTCAAACGGCAGGGACTGTCTCTATCTGTTGCCGACTTGTTCATCCCAAGCGCTTAGTACAGTGCTCTGCACATAGTAAGCGCTCAATAAATACTATTGAATGAATGAATGAATGAATTTCCTACCTCAGCCCAGCCCACACACTTCACTCCTTTAGCACCAGTTTACTTATTGTGCTTCCATCTCATCTGTCTCATATCCAACTCCTTTACCACATCCTTTCTTTGAACTGGAAATCCCTCCCCTCCATCAACAACAGACCACCACTCTCCCCACCTTCGAAACCTTATTCAATAGTATTTATTGAGCACTTACTATGTGCAGAGCGCTATACTAAGCACTTGGAATGTACAAATCGGTAACAGAGACAGTCCCTGCCCTTTGACGGGCTTACAACCTTATTAAAATCACACCTCCTCCAAGAGGCTTTCCCTGAGTAAGCCTTCTTTTCCCCTACTCGCTCTCCCTTCTGCGTCACCTACACACTCAGATCTGTACCCTTTAGGCACTTGATAGTCACCCCACTTTCAGCCCCGAGGACTTATGTATATATCTATAATTTATATTGATGTCTGTCTTCCCCTCTAGACTGTAAGCTCTTTGCGGGCAGGGAACGTATCTGTCAATTCGATTGCATTGTACTCTCCCAAGTGCTCAGTACAGTGCTCTGCATATAGTAAGCATTCATTAAATACCATTGATTGACTGATGGAGAAAGAAATTGTTTCTTGGTCCAACCTCGCAAATTGGTTAGTGTTGGAGGAGCGGTACCTAATAATAATAATGTTGGTATTTGTTAAGCGCTTACTATGTGCCGAGCACTGTTCTAAGCGCTGGGGTAGACACAGGGGAATCAGGTTGTCCCACGTGGGGCTCACAGTCTTAATCCCCATTTTACAGATGAGGTAACTGAGGCACCGAGAAGTTAAGTGACTTGCCCAAAGTCACACAGCTGACAAGTGGTAGAGCCGGGGTTCGAACCCATGACCTCTGACTCCAAAGCCCGTGCTCTTTCCAGTGAGCCACGCTGCTTCTCTGAGCCACCAGCTGATTGCCTGCCAGGCCTCGTTGCTGGAAATCTTGCCGTCCCCGTGGATGTGCAGTTTCTCAGCTGAAATCCTATCCACACACGCAGATGTGGCCGTCGGGATCGACGCACAACTCACCTCGTGTGCACCTGCTCTGATATGTTTGCCTCTTCCAGGGCCTGTTGGTTGGAAGCGTGCTCCTTGATGAAGCTCCTTACCCTGTGGAGTTGGAAGAATTTCCCAGGAGATCAGAAAGATATTTTAACTCCAGTTTCCCAGACTCGTGTTGCATTCACAAGGGTGATAGCACAGGATAGACCGAACCACAGTGGACCAATCACACAGCTCTCTGTTGGTGAGGATGGTGAAAGAACAGACAGGACACAATCAACTTTTACTGGAGTGGTTCTCCCGGCCCAAGATAAATTCAGGGTTTCGGCGACTAGTCTGTAAGCTCGTTGTGGGCAGGAAACGTGTCTACCAACTCTGTGATACTGTACTCTCCCAAGCACTTAGTACAGTGCTCTGCACACGGTAAGCGCTCATTAAATACCATTGGCTGATTGACTGAAGAACTTCTCAGGACAGCCAAATTTGCTTAGCAGTTTCCAGATGTCTACATGGAGAATATGGGCAGATTGTGACCATTTGGACCAGGCCAGTTACCTCTGGAGCAGAGAGGAGTTAACCAGGAATAAACTTACTATTACTGTTGTAGGCTTTGATATGCTTATTTTAACCCTTTTATTTTTCTTCTCTCCCCCAGTGTTTCTGCCTCACTTCTCTACACTGTAAGCTTGTTATTTGTATCCGCTAATTCTGTTGCATTGTACTCTCCCAAGTGCTTAGGACAGTGCTCTGCACATAGTAAGCGCTCAATCAATAAGGTTGATTGACTGATTTCCCCCATCCGCTTTTAGAATGGGAGCTCCTCGTGGGACAGTGTCTGAATCGATGTCCCTGTTTTCTTCCCAGCAGTTGGTTCAGTGAATGGTCCAGTGTACGCACTTAATAAACATTTTTTATTGGCACTCACCACTGGTCATGCATGTTCCTTTCTCAGCTTGCTGGACACATTCCCATCACGTTTTCTTCGTAGGCCTCCTTTTAGTTAGAAGCAGGAGGAGCTTCGGGGTACGGACGATCCATTTAGTGCTTTGTTGCAAGTAGTTTTTTCACCGCTGAGTCATTTTCATTTAGCCAGGCTTGGGAATGTCTCCCTGCCATACCCACAGTCTTGCTGGCTGCCTGGTAGACAGGGTTTTGGAGAAACGCCCAGTGGCTGTTCTTGCTGGCAATGTGGGTGGGGTTCCTTGTTCCAACAGAGATGTTGTGATGCTGTCCCAGAGTATCTTGCATGTTCCTTTGTTCTCCAGGAGCCGGAAATTTAGCCTTCAAAGGCTGACCACCTCCACAACCCAGTAGGCCTTCAGTTTGGTGACCACCCTTCCTGTCCCTCTCCTGCTGTGGACGTGGCAGCCCCTTAACTCCATTTTCCACCTCTTCCTCTGTCTGTGCATCACTAGACAGTAGAGAGCTTTGGGAGCAAAATTCAGCGACAGCACTGTCAATGAAAATACTTGGTCGTGTGCACGGCTTCCCTGGGGCAGGCTGGACCCTAACCTTGGTCTCCAGGCTTGTCGACATCACAGAGCCTTGCCGTCATCGTTAGCCGGAGCATCTCCTGGAGGCAGAGCACTCACTGAGTTCTTAGATGGAGAAGCCCCTACCAAAGGCTGAAAAGATTCAGTCCCTGCTCTAAGGAATTTCAGTCTAATGGGGGAGACAAGTAGACACGTTAGAAAATATACAAAATGATAGAATTGATTGAAGTAAAAATACACACACACACACACACACAAATAACTTAGAATATAAGTCCCATGTGGGACAAGGACTGTGTCTGATCTGATTATCTTGTATCTATTCCTGTGCTTCACACAGTGCTTGGCACATAATAAATGATTAGCAAACACCATAACTAAATAAGGTGGTTGCTGAGTTGGGATCAGGAAGGCTGGGGATTAATCAGGGATTGCCTCCTGAAGCAGATGTCTTTTTTAGGAGGGCTCTGAAGGAGGGGATTTTGTGTTTGACTCCTTGATACACCTCCAGAACACAGTCACCTGTTAACAGTCACTCTCCATATTAGCTGGTGGGATGGTAGAACCAGGGTTTCCTTTAATGACTGTGGTGTTAGTTAAAATTTCACTACGTGCTAAGCACTAAGATAGATTCAGGATAATCAAATCAGACACAGTCCCTGTCCCACTGGGGACTCACAGTCTAAGTAGGAGGGAGGAAGAACATGTAGTGAAACCTTATTTTACAGATGAGGAAAGGACATGCCTTTCAACGATGGACTCTTTGCAAGTATCTCAACGGTCAAACTGTCATTGGTATTTACTGAGCACTTGCTGTGTGCAGAGCATTGTATTAAGCACTTGGGAGAGTATGAAATAGAGCTGATAGGCATGGTCCTTTTGTCAAATTCCTACCTGGGATAAGGGAGATGCCGCTTCCTGGAGATGTCACTTTCTGTGTGGAACTTGGCACCAAGTGCCACTGCTGCTGGATGGCAACAAGTCCTGCTGAAACTGCATGGTTTCACCACTGTTGTTCACACTGGTGGACTCTGGGTGGGCACGAGATGACTGGGACCACACTCAGGGAGGAGAACAAAAGGGCTTCTGTTGGAAACCCTGCCTTTTCAGCATGAGAGGAGCTTGTCCCACCCCAACAACTGGGGTCCACATATGTGTCATTAGGTAATGATTATTATTAAGAATAATAAGAATGTGAATAATTAGAAAAATTGTGGTATTGTTAAGTGCTTATTTTGTGTCAAGCACTACTAAACGCTGGGATAGTTGCAAAATAATCAGGTTGGACATGGTCTCTGTCCCATATGGAGCCCACAGTTTAAGTAGGAGGGAGAACAGGTATTTAATCTCCATTTTACATGTGAGGAAACTAAGGCACTGAGAAGCAAAGTGTCTTGCCTAATGTCACACAGCAGACCAGTGGCAAAGCCAGAAATACAACCCAGGTCCTCCGACTCCCAGACCCGGGCTCTTTCCATAAGGCCTCGCTGCATTCCAGGGAAGTGTGCCTTGTGCTTCCCTTTTTGAGAAGCCTCCACACCTCATGAAAACTCTTATGGAACTATCCTCTGTTAGAAAAATCTCATTGGCACGGTAACTCCCAGCAATCTCTTCAGGAGAAAGGTGGTCGAGGTCCCTCACAGAAATAGTCTGCTTGTCATTTTGCAGCATTTCTCCAGGAGGGTGTCACAGATAGAGAAACTGAGGCATAAAGGAAATTGAGCAGGGATTTGTCCACCGTAAACAGTTGCTAAGCTAGAGAAAACCAAGACTTCTGTCTCTCAGCCTTTTCCTGTGACCTCTACAGAGAGTAACTTCTTTGGGCTAAATACATTTCTCTCTGGGGAGCTGTCTGAGTTTGGGTATACTTGTGCAGAAAATTTCTCATCACTGCACTTTCTAGCTGTCCTAGAAACTGTTGTAAAAAAAAAATCACAAATATTGAAGGCAGACATCAGGAAAAAGAATGAGAAGGAATTTCCAGTTCCTGTGATATCTGTCAGCTGTTGAACGTCTTTCAGTATTTCTGGGCCTAAGACATTGTTCCTAACCAGAGGTTGTTTTTGTTTTTTTTTTAACATAGTTGTTTTATTTTTAAATTGCCCCTTTATGAAAAAAGCCTCAGGGCCCCATGAAATTGCTACTAACTCCAGTTAGTAGCAGTAGTTTGTTAGGATAAGAACAAGCAGTAAAAAATATCACAGCTCAAAATTCCATTCCTCATGGTTTAAGCCAAAGAAAAAGACCAAATTGTCATTCAGGCCCTAAGCATAAACTGGAGCTCTAGTCGATGGAGTTTGATTCCTCTCCACTTTGAAACATATGAAAGTTTGGCTCTGCAGTGTTTGTCTAGGACACTTGTGCCTAGGGTGACCAGATGTTTCTATTTAGCCAGGACAGAGCTGGGCAATTTTATCAATCAGTCAATTGTATTTTCTGAGCACTTACCATGTGCCGAGCACTGTACTAGGAGCTTGGAAGAGTCTAATATAACAACGTAACAGACATATAACAGACATAGCATTGTGCTGAAATTGGGGCTGGCTCTTGATCACTTTAAAAGTCTGGGATTCCATGTATGATAGCTGTGGTACTTATAAAGCGTTCACTATGTGCCAAGCACTATACTAAATGATAAGGTAAATACAAGCAAATCAGGTTGGATGCAGTCCCTGTCCCACATAGGGCCGCTCCATCTAAAGAGGAAGGATAAAAGGATAAATCTCCATTTTACAGGTGAAGCGACTGAAGCTGAGAGAAGTTAAGTGACTTGCCTAAAGTTGAACAGCAGGTAAGTGGCAGAGCTGGAATTAAAACCCAAGTCCTCTGACTCCCAGGCCCGTGGTTTCTCTGCTAGGCTAAGCAGCTTCCCCATGTATGGGCTGGAGCATGATCAGCGTAGGTCGCCTAGCCTTTAGGGACTCATAGTAATGATACTAACGATGATGGCACTTAGTAAGTAATTACTATGTCTTAACCCTGGGGATAGGTACAAGATAATCAGATTGGACATAATCCCCCATACCAAATGGGGCTCACACTTGAAGAGGGAAAGAGAGCAGGTATGCAACCCCATTTCACTGGCGAGGAACACAGAGAGGTTAAGTGATATATTTCCATTACCTTATTTATTTTGTTGATGAAATGTACATCGCCTTGATTCTATTTAGTTGCCATTGTTTTTACGAGATGTTCTTCCCCTTGATGCTGTTTATTGCCATTGTTCTTGTCTGTCCGTCTCCCCCGATTAGACTGTAAGCCCGTCAAACGGCAGGGACTGTTTCTATCTGTTGCCGACTTGTTCATTCCAAGAGCTTAGTACAGTGCTCTGCACATAGTAAGCGCTCAATAAATACTATTGAATGAATGAATGATTTGCCCAAGGTCACACAGCAGGCAAGCAGCAGAGCTGGGACTTCTCAGAGACCACTGTTCTTTCCACTAGGCCATGCTACCTCTGTGAAATGGAGCACTCCCAAATGGAGAAAACTTTAACCCCCCCCAATTTGATTCCTACATCTTCGGCTCTTCTTGCCCTGGAGTGGAAAGAGGAAGTGGCATGAAGCCGGGGCTTCACACCTGAATGCCAGAGCCACGGAATTTACACATGAACCCAGAGAGGCCTTGTGGGAAGAGCATGGAACTAGGAGTCAGGAGAGCTGGTTTCTAAACCCGACTCTGCCAGTCACCAGCTGTGTGACTTCTGGCATGTCAAGTAACCTTCCTGTACCTCAGTTTCCGCATCTGTAAAATGGAGATATGATTCGTGCTCTCCCTCAGACTGTGAATGCTGTGGGGGACAGGGACTGTGTTCAATCTGATTATCTTGTCTCTGCTGTAGGGCACAGTACAGGGCTTGGAACGTTGTAAGCACATAATCAATACGACAGACAATTATAAAAGCAACAACAATAATAATATTAAAGGGGAGGTTCACAAAGTTGGGCCAGAGTCCTTCTGGACGACTTATCTTCCCCACACAGCCCCTCGGTCCTAGACTTAAACCCAGTCCAGAAAAGGGGCAAGCTGAACTGAAAGTGTCCCTGGTAGAGGAGTTGAAAAGTGAGGGCCTATTACATCAGGATTGAACCCTGCGTTCAGGACACGCACCGGGGGCGGCGTGGGCTCCAGAAGAAATGGTGGCACATACCAAGTATCCTGAGCCGAGACGCCAAAGTGGATGTGGGCTTTGGCAGCCTCCCTGTCCCCAGAATCTGTCTGTCCACACCTCCATCTCCTCAGTGCTTGCCATGCCACTTCTGGATTGTGGGGAAGTGAGGGCCACAAGAGTCAAGATTCTCCAGGGATGGACATTCCACGTACTCTCTCCCGGTCGCCTGTTCCAATGTTTTCTCACACCCAATAGGAAGCTTCTCCTTTGGCCTAGCTGAACCTTTGCTGCAATTTAAGGCCATTTCTTTCCTTGGGTTTAGTTCTCTGGGGACGTGGCTCCATCCATCAGGCTGTGGCGTTGTCTACTGACTGCGAAGCACTCTACTAAATATTTGGAAGAGTTTAATATAATAATCATAATAACTGCAGAATCTGTTAAGCGTATACTATGTGTTTGCACCTTACTGGGGAAGAGTCAAGATAATCAGGTCCCAATTGGGGCTCCTAGTTTGAGTGGGAGGGAGAACAGGCATTGAATCTCCATTTTACAGATGAGGGAACTGAGGCACTGTGAAGCTAAATAAATGACTTGCCTGAGGTCACATGGCAGACAGGTGGCAGAGCCAGGATTAGAACCCAGGAACAAAGCAGGAAAACACATTCTCTGCCCACAGGAAACTTCTAATCGAGGGGGGATAAAGGCAGACAAACCCTATTAACAAACAGTGGGAGCGGGAAGGAGAAAAAATGAAATAGCTGAACTAGCCCTTGTGTATTGCATTTCTTGTGTCTATAGGTATATTTTATGTTTTATTTAGTTAACACATTCAGTTATTTGTTCCTGCTGTGTTTGTACTGCCTCCTGCTCTCTTCCTCCTGCCTTCACTATGGGTAAATAGTGCTTTGGCAGAGCAGAGAACGCCTGTTACTCCAGCATTTAGCACTCCAACACTGTGCCATTACTATTGCTTGACTAGCAAGTAATCGAAAACACAGAGAAATACATACTAAGAGCTAATGAGGGTAAACAAAGGTAAACAAACATTTGGTATACCTTCCAAATAAAACCCTCCTGATTCTTGAAGTCATTTACCCTTTGGCTGACTCCTCTCCAGGCTGAATTATCCCATTCCTTTCATCTTTTCTCCCAGAGTTTATTGCCCACCATTTACTTCTGAGAAGCAACAGGGCATAGTGGATAGAGCCTGGGCACGGGCCTAGAGTTAGAAGGTCATGGGTTCTAATTCCACTGCCTCTACCTGTCCGCTGTGTGACCTTGGGCAAGTCACTTCACTTCTCTGTGCCTCAGTTACCTCATCTGTAAAATGGGGATAGAGACTGTGAGCCCCACGTGGGACAGGGAATGTGCTGCTTGTATCCACCCTAGTGCTTAGTACAGTGCTTGGCCCAGTGTAAGCATTTAAATACCACAATTATTATTACTATAAGTGCCTGCAATGCCAGGTTTATTGGGCACAAGGCACTCCAAGCTGAAACTTCTATTAAGTTGAAAGGCCACTGCATGTCCTATCCCCAAACCAAGATTCAACCACCAATTCAATCACTCCTCAGGATGAGTTCAACAAGTTGGAACCGACTTTTTTCCCTTAGTGGGGGCACTTCAGAGAGGCTGAAGCACGTAGCCATTTGGCCATCCACATTTTCCCTCATCTCAGCCAACAACTGGCTCATCCAAGCTTCTCGTTCCAGCACCCTGTCCTCACAAGCCTCCTCCTCCCCCGGAGGATGAGAACTGGACCCCCAGGTCAGGTCCGAACCCAGGCTTGGATATTTGGGTCGGTAGTAGAGCCAGGTCCCGAGCTCTGCCTTTCTCACGCACACGGCCCCAGCGGAGGGAGTTGGCCCTTTCAGCACACTGGATCTCGCTTCAGAAACATGGTGTTTTTTTATCCTTCAGGGACTAGCGAGGGAGAACGACCGATAAGAAGCCTTCAGAAGCGGAGTCGAGATTTTCCCTGAAACAGCCCAGGAGGGTGGGATTGTTGTTTAAGAGGGAGGGCAGTTCAGAGCTCTGGTCCCATGGCGGCTCAAATCGTGGAGTCTCTTTAGAGCCCTGGAGAAGAGAAAGGGGGAGTGTGAATCCAACCCGGAATGGGATCTTCACAAATGGCCTCCTCCTTCCTCTTCTCCGTCTCCATTCTGGGGGGCTGGTGTTCAGCTTCCCATATCCGGCGCTGGAAGCAGCATGGCCTAGTGGAAAGCCGGACTTGGGACCTAACTCTGCTACTTGCCAGCTGTGTGACCTTGGGCAGGTCACTTTACTTCTCTTAATTTCCTTATCCATAAAAGGGGAATTCCACGCGGGTTCTCTCTCCTACTTAGGGTATTGAGTCTCCTGTGGGAGAGGGACATGTGCTGATCTGATTATCTGTATCTACTCCAGCATTTAGTATAGTGCTTGGCACATAGTAAGCCCTTAACAAATACCACAATTTTTTTAATGGTATTTGTTAAGCACTCCCTATGTCCCAGGCACTGTACTAAATGACGGGATAGATATAAGTTAATCAGGTCGGATACAGTCCCTGTTCACAGTCTTAATCCCCGTTTTACAGATGTGGTTACTGAGGCACAGAAAAGAGAAGTGACTTGTTCAAGGTCACACAGCAGACAAGTGGTAGAGCAGGGATTAGGAGACAGGTCCTTCTGACTCCCAGGCCTGTGCTCTATCCCCTAGACCACACTGCTCCTCGATTATCGTTATTATCATCATTGAGAAGCAGCGTGGACTAGTGGAAAGAGCACAGGCCTGGGAGTCAAAGGATCTGGGTTCTGATCCCAGTTCCACCACACATGCCTGCTGTGTGACCTTGGGCAAACCACTTGACTTCTCTGTGCCTCAGCTAACCCATCTGTAAAATGAGGATTCAATACTTTCCTCCTCCCTACTTAGACTGTGAGACCTGAGTGCGACAGGGACTGTGTCCAACCTGATTATCCTTTATCTTCCCCACTGCTTAGAACTTTGTTTTACACACAGTAAGCACTTAACAAATACCACTATTATTACTGATGATGATGACTCTGCCCGGAATGCTTATTTTAGAATAGAGGCCAAGATCGGTCATAAAAAGAGAGGACATGCCGAAATTCCAGATGGGAGGTGGGTGGTGGGAGCGGCGTGGATCAGGCAGACTTAGGAGCTCGGGAAGCTGACCGTGCTTTGGCTCCTGGCACCGGGGCCGGGATGTACGTGCTCTTCCATCGTCCACAGGGACCCCAGGGACGGCTTTGCCTTTGGCTATCGGGTGACATTTTCTAAAGTTGCCTGATCTCTCTTTCTCCCCTCCACTGCCCCCCTCCTTCCGCCATAGCTGGGGGTGCTTGCTTGCTCTGGACCCGCCCACCACAGTCTCTTCTTCTTGGGTTTTTCTTTTCCGGGGAAATTTGTTTAACTTTTCAAGAGGGCTTGCAGCCACGCTGGGGCGGAATTCAGTAACTATCCTTTATCGATGCCAAGCCGCTCGCTCCGTACACAGCGACCCATCTTAACTGCAAATTATTAACGTAAATTGAATGATCTTATGTGGCTGATCTCGCGGGTTACCTGCTCAGCTCCATCACTAAAGAATAAGGCTTTCTCCCGCTAGTATTCTGCAGACGGATGTACCATAGGGGACTGAGAATGAGCCAATGATGATTTTTAGAATCTAGTGAAAGCCTCCACGTTAGCCCTGTAAAAACATTTAAAAATGTTTTTTGTGGTATTTGCTAAGTGTTTACCATGTGTCAAACACTGTTCTAAGAGTTGGAATAGGTTCAAGTTAATTAGGTCGAAAACAGTGCCCTATCCTGCGTGGGGGCCACAGTCCAAGTTGGAGGGGAGAACAATCCCCATTTTAGGGTTGAGGAAAGTGAGGCACAGAGAAGTTAAGTGACTCACCCAAGATCACACAGCAAGTAATTGGCAGAGCCGGCCTGTGCTCTATCAACTAGGCCATGTTGCCTCTTGCCCTAACCCTAGTGGCTAGAACATGGGCCTGGGAATCAGAGAAACTGAGTTCTAATGCCAGCCCTGCCACCTGTCTGCTGTGTGATCTTGGGCAAGTCACTTAACTTCTCTGTGGCTCAGTTTACTTCGTCTGTAAAATCAATCAATCCATCGTACTGAGCGCTCACTATGTGCAGAACACTGTACTAAGTGCTTGGGAGAGTACAGCACAATGAGCAAATTAAATACCTGTTCTTCCTCCTATTTAACCTGTTAATCCCAATTTTTTTGGACACAATTCCCTGTCCTGCATGGGGCTAAGATTGTGAGCCTCATAGAGGACACAGACTGTGTTCAACCTGATTAGCTTGATCTACCCCAGCGTTTAGTACTGTGCCTAGGACATAATAAGCACTTAAAAAATATCCTAAGAAACCCCAACAACAAACCCTGAGTCTTAATTCTTCAAACTGCAGAGTGGGTTGCCATACCTGTCTCACATTCATTTTGAAAAGCAATCAGAGCCAAAGTTCTAACTGAAAGTGAAATAGTGGTTTAAGGCTTTTGTTTAAAGTACTTCTCCCCACCTGCTCTCTTTGCCTGGACTGAACTGCCTAGCATTTTTGTTTGCAAACTCTTTCAGGAAACAGCCATATCTTTACCCGCATCTCTGGTAGTGGCTTTACAGAAGGAATCTAAAAGGTGTTTGTTGATGTCAGAATGATCGGAAAGGGAGAAGATCATTTGATTTCTCATAAAATGAAGTTTAAACTCCTCTGTGGTACAGTTCCCTAGAAAACAGTATAAACCCAAGCTCTGCAAATGTTATAACTGAACAAGGGAGGAACACCATTTCAAATGGCCCTAGGCCAGTCAAGGTTAAATACTTCCATGGGGAATAGTAACAGCTGAACAGATCCCCATCTAAAAGCTCTCCTGTGGAACCTGAACTAAACATCCACTGAAACCACTCAGAAAGGGGCCAAGACCACCTGGTCCATAATTCAGGGGAAACAGCCTCTACTTCCAAGTCTGACGGGGAAAACCTATGGAGCAATTTAAAAAAGCATACAGGTTTGATAGCCAGGCACCACCCAACTTTTGAATGTTTCATGGAAATTGTAAAAACACATTTGGGGGGCCCAATCTATAATAATTATTGAGTGCCTCTTCTGCACAGGGCATTACACAAGGATTTAGCAAAATGTGGCAGAGTTAGAGATATGATCTCTGCCTTAAGGGACTTACAGCTTAGTGGCACTCTTAGGCTGCCAACCAGCCCCTTCACAGTCAATCAACTGTATTTATTGAGTGCTTACTGTGTGCAGAGCACTATCCTAAGTGATTGGGAGAGTATGGCAGAACAGAGTTGGATAGACACGTTCACTGCCCACAACGAGTTCAGTTATGTTTCCAATCAATCAATCAATCGTATCTGGGTGCTTACTGGGTGCAGAGCACTGTAGTAAGCATTTGGGAGAGTACGGTACAATAGAGGTGGTAGATATGTTCCATACCCACAAGAAATTTGGTGTCTAGGGGGGAGACAGACATTAAAGTAAATTATGGCTATGTACATAAATGCTGTGGGGCTGAGGGTAGGTTGAAACACCTACTAAAAATACATTTGTCCCTCATTTCCTCACCCCACCAAATGCAAATATGGTAATGTCCCAGAGAAACCACCCCTATTTGAATAACGTCTCGGCAATGCAGGACGAGAAAGGGCATCTCTCTAGATAAAGGTGTGGTAGCCCAGGAGGCTGAGGGGACAGAGATGGGCAGAAAAAATTGAAAACACAAGTAATAAAAATAGGGCCTGCATTTTCAGGTGTATGCAGGTTTTTCCTGCAGACTCTCTCTCTGAAACAGGGACTGCAGTGTGCCAGTGTCACCGCTCAGCAAACAATGAAGCACCGATCCCAGGCCAAGCTGCACATCACAGGAGGAGGAAAATGATCCCTCCCTGCAAAAGTATGTTCATCTTAAGATCTTCCAAATGGAAGAAGTGAGGTCAGATAGAATCACTGTTTGGAAATAACCCTTTCCATTCTGAGGCAAATCCATTTTTTCTGCATTCATTTTTCTCCTTGAAGAGAATAAAATCCCAGCCCGAGAAAATTTATTATTATTATTATTGCATTTGTTAGGCACGGACTCTGTGCCAAGCACTGCTCTAAGTGCTGGGGTGGATATAAGATAAACAGTTAGGACATAGTTCCTATCAAGGAGTTCACAATCTAAGTAGGAGGTAGAACAGGTATTTTCATCCTCATTTTACAGGCAAGGAAACTGAGACCCAGAGAAATTGAAAGACTTGACCAAGGTTTTCCAGGAGGCAAGTGGCAGAGGTGGAACTGAAACCCAGGACCTCTGACTCCCAGGCTCATGCTCTTTCCACAAGGACACATTTGCTTCAGTTTATGCCATACAAAGGACTTGGAATTCACCTCTCATAGATGTTATCCAATTCTCACTTGGGTATTCTTTCCCTGCTCTTAGAACAACGTCTTGCACCCAGCAAGTGCCTAATTCATCCTATTACTACTCTCTATGAAACTTAACCAGGGAAGACTGAGCTGGCCAATTATTTTGCATTTCATCTACATTTGCCCCCACCCAGACACCTCACTGTTGACTAATGGGAAACACAATGTAAGCGAATGGAATGGAATTTCCAGATGATAGCTGATAGTCTGGGGCTGTCTAACCACAAGCAATGCTATTACTCTATATACTGGGTCAGGCTATTGGTCAATCCAGCTCAGGCGCATGTCTCCTGTCTCCATGTTTCCATAGAACGTATGGGACTGAGCCAGGTGAGGACAGAAGTAATCCAAGCTTCAGGAATTCTGTGTGCTCCTTTCCCCGACCCCAAGTGAAGAAGCAGTGTGGCCTAGCAGAAAGAGCATGGGCCTGGGAGTCAGAGGACCTGGGTACTAGTACTGGGTCTGCCATGTTCCTGTTGCGTGACTTTGGGCAAGTCATTTAACTTCTCTGTGTCTCAGTTACCTCATCTGCAAAATGGGGATTAAGACTGAGACAGGCACTGTGTCCAACCCAATTATCTTGTATAATAATAATAATTATGGTATTTGTTAAGCACTTACTATAGGAAGAGCACTGTTCTAAGCGCTGGGGTAGATACAGGGTAATCAGATTGTCCAACATGGGGCTCATTTTTTAATCCCCATTTTTACAGATGAGGTAACTGAGGCACAGAGAAGCTAAGTGACTTGCCCAAGGTCACACAGCAGTCTAGTGGCAGAACCAGGATTGGAACCCACGGCCTCTGATTCCCAAGCCCGTGCTCTTTCCACTAAGCCACGCTGCTTCTCATATCTTCCCGTATCTATCCCAGCACTTAGAACAGTGCCTGGCACACAGTAAGCACTTTACAAATACCATAAAAAACGCTTCCCTGGGGGAACAGAAATTATTTGCAGCTATACCTGTAATGGAAAGATTTTCTTATCATTGAAGTTCCTGTTATTTCTTGTGAGGAATCTTTGTATTAGGTATTTCCCAGAAAGTGACTCAAACTTAACCTGAGTCTTACCACCTCTCACATTCTCCAAACCCCCTCCACACCAAATCCATCCCACATCCCCCTACCTCAAATTTACTTGGTGCTTTCTTTAAAAGGGAATTCAGAAACGCTTAGTTTGCAGACACTCTGGGTTTTTTTCTGCTCCAAGTACAAGGTGGATAGTAGTATTTTGTTTTGAAAACCAAAACAAAGGAGAGTACAGTACTGAGCCTACTGTGAAATAGGCTCTTTTTCAGAGCCAGAGAGTGGTTTTGTATTTGACATTTGACATTTTCTTCTCCATATAAGGCAGCAAAATGTACTACTTGTTCATACAGCAATCTAACACCTCAAAACTCATCTAGAAAGTATTAATAAGGCTGCTGCTCTCACCCTCTGCCACTGGTTGTGTAGAAATAATTGATTGGACTGGGCCATTTCAAACGGTAATGTGCTCAGACCAAAAGAATTGTTTAGCATTCAAACCAAACTCACACATAGCCAGTACTAGTGTGAGCCTACAAAAGCACAACCCAAGCACAGACACCTACACACACCCTCTCCTCCCCCCTTCCTCATCTACTCTTAGCAGTCATTAGATACCAAAGTGTAATCTTAACCAATTTTAAGCAGCTGTGATTAAGCCCTGAGAGGAGGCCTTTCACAGGAAATACAAGGCAAGCACGAGAAGAAATGCTTTTACCTATTTTTAATCTCCACTTAGTTCAAAATAGGTTAAGCTATTTTATTAAGTAGCTGTGGTGAATGTGTGGGGTTTTTTTGTTGGTTCTCCCTGCCTAGCCTTTCTAATAACTTGCTCAACCCGACTTTGACATGGGGAGGGAGCTCAAAGTCGGGTTGAGCAAGGTGTAATGGTACCAGGCAGACAGGACTGATTCCAGGAGCAGGGATCATTAGCCTATGAATTGTCCCGGGAACCCTGTTTTCGACATGTTTGAATTGGCAGCAAGGTCTAGGGAAGAGAGCACAGGCCTGAGAGTTAGGAGATCTGGCTTCGAATCCCAACTCTTACTGTGTGACCTTGGGCAAGTCACTTACTCTTTCTGGGCCTCAGTTTCCTCATCTCTAGAACGGGGCATAAGACAAATTGCAAGCGCCATATGGATGGGGACTGTGTCTGATCTCATAACCTTATACCTACTGCAGAGCTTAGGATATTCATCAAACGATCATATTTATTGAGCACTTACTATGTGCAGAGCACTGTACTAAGTGCTTGGGAGACTACACCAGAGTTAACAGACACATTCCCTAACTTCAATGAGCTTACAGTCTAGAGGGGCTGAGAGACATTAATAGAAATAGTAATCTGTTAATAAATTCCATAACAATAATAACTGCTATCATCAGTATGCCTATCTGATGACCATCATTTTGGTATTCTCAGGTCCCACCCCAATCCTCCCCTTTCTGAAACTGACATGGAGAATGCCAAGTGAGTTTCCAGAGTCCATGCAGGCCGATGACAGGACAGGGACAGTGGCAGAGTGGCAAACACCTCTGAGCAGGAGCTATCACTCACATGGATGCCCAGGCAAATCAGAGGACATTAGTCTCTAACACCTAAACTACTGTGGGATCTGACTCCATGTGATTACATTAATGCAGCTATAATTGCATCTATAATTGAGTACTAGTTCTGGAACATTTTTTGTCAAAACAAGGCATCCAACCCAAGTTCAGGGACCAATCCCCCATTACTTAATCAATGTACTAAATGCTTACTATGAGCAGACCACTGTCCTAAGCACTTGGGAGAGTACAATATAACAAAATTAGCAGATACATTCCCTGCCTATAACAAGCTCAAATTTATAACATCATTCCTTTGAGAAAATTAGTTCCAACTTACATTCAGATTTAAAACACAGTTTTCAGGGTTCTGGCTTGGGTTCAGAGATTTCCTATACAGTTAAGTGGCTCAGGCCAAAGCAAAACCAGTTGAAATGTTGTCCTTTTAGAACCCTCCAACAGTCTTTATAACTAAGGCCCATTGCCTTTGAAAGGTCTCCACTTCACCTGGCTGTGCCAAGCATATCTGAACACACCTGAAAGTGCTTAAGGGAACTCTCTGCTTTTCCTGACTCCACCTCAGTGGAATTTTCTCTGCTGTCTGGACTGTCTTATGCTTCTGACCCTTGAGGCTTTAAACCCATTTTTCTTACTTTAATGATATTTGTTAATTGATTACTGTGTGCCAGGCACTTTTTCCAACACCGGGGTAGATAGTAATAATAATAACTATGGTATTTGTTAAGTGCTTACTATGCACCAAGCACTTTTCTAAGTACTGGGTTAGATACAAGGTAATCAGGTTGGAGAAAGCCCCTGTCCCACATGGGGCTCACAGTCTCAATCCCTATTTTACAGATGAGGTAACTGAGGCACAGAGAAGTGACTTGCCTAAGATCCCATAGCAGACAAGTGACAAAGCTGGGATTAGAACCCATGACTCTGACTCCCAAGCCAGTGCTCCTGCCACTAGGCCACTGTCCTGGAATGCCCTCCTTCCTTACATCCGCCAAACTCTCTTCCCCTCTTCAAAGCCCTACTGAGAGCTCACCTCCTCCAGGAGACCTTCCCAGACTGAGCCCTCACCTTTCCCTCTGCTCCTTCTCCCCTCCCCATCCCCCCTTCTTGCCCTCTGCTCTTTCCCCTTCCCCTCATCACTGTGCATACTTGTGTATATTATTTATTACTCTATTTATTTTGTTAATGATGTGTATATCTCTATGATTCTATTTATCTTGATGATGTCTGCGCCAGACTGCTTGTTTTGTTTTGTTCTGTTCTGTTTTGCTTGGCTGTCTGTCTCCCCCATTTGAGAGCTTGTCTCTATCTGTTGCCGAATTGTACATTCCAAGCACTTAGTACAGGGCTCTACACATAGTAAGCGCTCAATAAATATTATTGAATGAATGAATGAATGTTAATCAGGTTGGACACAGTCCATGTCCCATATGGGGCTTACAGTCTGAATCACCATTTTAGAGATGAGGGAACTGAGGCATAGAGAAGTGAAGTGACTTGCCTAAACTCACACAGCAGTCAAATGGCAGAGCCAAAATTAGAATCCAGGTCCTACTGACTCCCAGATCCTTGCTCTATCCACTGAGACACACTGCTTCTCTCATTGTGGAAAGGGAACATGTCTACCAACTCTACTGTACTCCCCCAAGCATTTAGTACTGTGCTCTGCACACGTTAAGTACACAGTAAAACCACTGATTGATCGATTCTGCTTCTGCTGAGCTCTCCCGAATGCTTCATTCAGGGATCTGTACCCAGTAGGAGCTCAATAAATCCTACTGATTGATCTAAACATTCACAGCCAAGTTGAGCAGCTGAAGAGAGGAGCAAAGGCAGATGTTTTGGAGATCCCGAGCTCAAGGAGGCAAGAGGCTTGTGGTGGCCTCTTGGAGAAGTGGGGAGGGGATTCCCCTGAGATGGATAAACAAGGAAAATACTCAGAGCAGATGAAATCCCAGTTAACAGAGTTACCCAGTTGTGGTTTGTGTTGGAGAGGGTACTTGGAACTGCAACTCAAGCTGAGGCTGGGAAGCTTATCGCCGGTGAATGAAAAACAGTGTCGGGGCTGTGTACTTTTGTAGCTTGAAGCTAGCAAACAATAGCTTGCAGAGTCCAAGATGTGGCAGACCATCTGTTTGCCGGCCTAGTGGACATTCTCTAAATCCTCTTACGACCTCTGGTGAGAGTTTTTCCTCTAAGGATGGCCCTGGCCACTCTGTCCTCAACCAGAAGAAGGGTCTCCCCAGCCACTATGAGTGTGGAGAGACTTTCCCTGGGGAAATTGGGTTTTGAAGACTGGCTTGGAGCGGAAGTGGGTGAGAGGTTTGGTCAGACATCTGGGGCAAGATGAAAGACTGCCCTTGGAGAAAAGGACAAAACGCATCGAGAGGTGGTTTGTGTGGCTGGAAATAGTCCACCACTCTCCCCATCTTCAAAACCCTCCTAAAATCACATCTCCAAAAGGCCTTCCCAGACTAGGCCCTTTATTTCCCCTACCCACCCTCCCCTCTGCATTGACTATGAACTTGAGCCCCTTAAGCGCTTTGACTCACCCCAGTCCCATAATACTTATGTAAATATCCTCAAACTTTTTCCCCTGTTCCTAATCTATTTTAATGTCTGCCTCTCCCTGTAGCCCATAAGGCTCTTAATAATTATGGTATTAGCCAAGTACTTACTATGTGCCAGACACTGAACTAAGCACTGGGTGCAGAGATCGCATCGCAGTTCTATTGTATTTTCCTAAGCACCTAATACAGTGCTCTGCACACAGTAAGTGTTCAATATTGTTGACTGATTGACTCATTGGTTGAGAAGAACAGAGACTAGCAGGTGGAGAAGGAGGTGGTGCGCACTGGAGAACACCAAGCAGCATGGCCTAGTGGCTACAGCATGGGTCTCGGAGTTAGAAGGTCTTGGGTTCTAATCCCAGATTCATTACTTGTCTGCTGTGTGACCTTGGGCAAATCACTTCACTTCTCTGCACCTCTGTTACCTCATCTGTAAAATGGGGATCGATACTGTGAGCCCCATGTGAGACAGACACTGTGTCCAACCTGATTTGCTCGTATCCACCCTAGTGCTAGTATAGTGCCTGGCACATAGTAAGCGCTCAATGAATACCACAATTATTATAAAGGATTTTCTGAAGATTAACTAGACTGTAAACTCATTGTGGGAAGGGAATATGTGTACCAACTCTCTGGTACTGTATTCTCCCAAGCGCTTAGTACAGTGCTTTGCACTTAGTATGCATCTCAATAAATACCAGTGATTAACTCAAATAAGGGGAAAAGAGGAAAGCAGGGGTTTTTCTGTGGTATTTGTTAAGTGCTTATTATGTGTCTGGCACTGTAGCACTGGGGTAGATACCAGCTGATCAGGTTGGACACAGTCCCTGTCCCACAGGGTACTCTCATTCTTAATACCCATATTACAGATGAGATAACTGAAGCCCAGAGAAGTGAAGCGACTTGGCCACAACTCCAGTGGTTGCCTATCGACCTCCGCTCCAAACAAAAACTCCTCACTCTAGGCTTCAAGGCTCTCCATCACCTTGCCCCTTCCTACCTCTCCTCCCTTCTCTCTTTCTACTGCCCACCCCGCACGCTCCGCTCCTCTGCCGCCCACCTCCTCGCCGTCCCTCGGTCTCGCCTATCCCGCCGTCGACCCCTGGGTCACGTCCTCCCGCGGTCCTGGAACGCCCTCCCTCCTCACCTCCGCCAAACTGATTCTCTTTCCCTCTTCAAAACCTTACTTAAAAATCACCTCCTCCAAGAGGCGTTCCCAGACTGAGCTCCTCTTCCCCCTCTACTCCCTCTGCCATCCCCCCTTTACCTCTCCGCAGCTAAAGCCTCATTTTCCCCTTTTCCCTCTGCTCCTCCACCTCTCCCTTCCCATCCCCACAGCACTGTACTCGTCCGCTCAACTGTATATATTTTCGTTACCCTATTTATTTTGTTAATGAATTGTACATCGCCTTGATTCTATTTAGTTGCCATTGTTTTTACGAGATGTTCTTCCCCTTGACGCTGTTTAGTGCCATTGTTCTTGTCTGTCCGTCTCCCCCGATTAGACCGTAGGCCCGTCAAACGGCAGGGACTGTCTCTATCTGTTGCCGACTTGTTCATCCCAAGCGCTTAGTACAGTGCTCTGCACATAGTAAGCGCTCAATAAATACTATTGAATGAATGAATGAAAGGTCACACAGCAGACAAGTGGCAGAGTCAGGATTAGAACCCAGGTCCTTGTGACTCCCAGGCCAGTGCACTATCCAATAGGCCACACTGCTTCGCAAGGATGTAAGGAGCTGGGCATGGTAGGTTTCTTTCAAAGCAACAGCTGAATATTATTTAAGCAAAGCCAGTTCCTATTCTCTGACATTTGAAGTGGTGGAATCCTGGGGCTGATGGACTTTTTCTTGCTACTGGGAATATCTTGTACATTAGCTATGCTGTTGCCAGGGTGTAAATGGGCTGTGGAAGCTTTCTGCTTTAAAACTTAGCACGGTTCTGCAGACACATATGAGACAATGCAGCCAGGTTGGGTCTAGTTCTCCCCAAGTTCTACATTGGCCCCAAGCTCTACGTTCTCACTTGCCCGTTTGCCGGGAGCAGGTTTCTATTGTTTGGAGACTTCAAAGGCAAAAGGAAGGTCAGCTGGAGACTGAGAAAGAGAAACAGGGGCAGGTCCCTCCTTGACCTGACCAGAAATCATTCCTGGAATCAGACTTTGGTCTCCCACTCCACCCTGTGTAAACATGATACGATATAATCACCAACGGTTTTCCTTGGAGGGAAGGGGTTAAATGCAATCCAGGATGAGTAGTCAGTGGCAACCTCACCTCTTTTTCTCTCCTGCTCCAGGCCATCACAAAGCAAAGGAACCTGTGAGGTTTGGTTGTTATTAGGGAAGGTGTCTGCCAACACTGTTATATTTTACTCTCCCAAATGCTTAGTACCCTGCTCTGCACATAATAAGTGCTCAATAAACACCACCGAAGGATTAATTAGCAGAGACCTATCCAACAGACTTGCTTAAAGTTACAGGAAAGAATGAGACAGCAGGCAACTCGGTTTCCAGTGATTTCATGCAGACTAAAGAAGGAAACCTACAGTTCCAGACAGCTCTGTATATACACCTCCATATAAGACAGGGTATTTCTGTGACATGAAATTTTCAAATGTCCCAAAACTTTTCTCTCTTGCACAAGTTAGTCCTTCACTGTTAAATAAAACTGATCAATCCACCCATCAATGGTATTTACTGGGCGCTTACTAAGCACAGTATGTTCTACTTGGCTGTACTGCCCACACCTCATATTTAACATGTCCAAAACAGAACTTATCTTCCAACCCAAACCCTCTCTGCAGATGATTCCCATATCTATATCTCTGCAGTCTTGCTTTTCGTCCCGCCTTCAGTCAAGTCATCTCTACTTTGATGTCCTGCCCTCACCTCAAACTAAACATGTCTATAACAGAACTCCTTATCTTCCCACCCAAACCCTGCCCTTCCCCCTGACTTTCCCATCACTGTAGACGGCACCACCATCCTTCCGGTCTCACAAGCCTATAACCTCGGCATTATCCTTGACTCCTCTCTCTCATTCAACCCACATATTCCATCCATCACTACATTCTGTCAGTTGATCTTCACAACATTACTTAAATCCATCCTTTCCTCTCCAATCTACTACCAAATTAATCCACACACTTAATATACTTGATTACTGTATTAGCCTCCTTGATGACCTCCCTGCCTCCTATCCCTCCCCACTTCAGTTTATACTTCATTCTGCTGCCCAGATAATTTTTCTATAAAAACTTTCAGATCATGTTTCCCTACTCCTCAAGAACCTCCAGTGGTTGCTCATCCACCTCCACATCAAGCAGAAACTCCTTACCCTGGGCTTCAAAGCATTCAATCCCTTTGCCCCCTCTAACCTCACCTCACTGCTCTCACTACAACCCAGTGTGCCCACTTTGCTTCTCGATTGCCAACCTACTCACTGTACCTCAATCTCATCTATCACACCACCAACCTCTTGCTCAAGTCCTGTCTCTGGCCTGGAACACCCACCCTTTTCATGTCTGATGGGCAATTATTCTCCCCAACTTCAAAGCCTTATTGAAGGCATCTCCTCCAAGAGGCCTTCCATGACTAAAACCTCATTTCCTCTTTTCCCACTCCCTTCTGCTTGGCCCTGATTTACTCCCTTTAATTCACCAACCTCACTTCAACTCCACAGCTCTTTTGTACATATATCCGCAATTTATTTGTATTAATGTCTGCCCCTCTCTCCAGACTATAGCTCATTTTGGGCAGGGAATGTGTCTGTTATTATATTGGGTTGTACTCTCCCAAGTGTTTAATAGAGCACACAGCAAGAGCTCAATAAATGGGATTGATGATTGATTGACATACCTCACTTCACTGCTCTATTACAACCCAGTCTGCGCACTTCACTCCTCTAATGCCAACCTATTCACTGTCCCTCGATCTCATCTATTTTGCCACCGACCTGTCGCCCATGTCCCACCTTTGTCTTGGAATACCCTCCGTCTTTATATCTGACAATTACTCTCCCCACCTTCAAAGCCTTATTGAAGGCACATCTCCTGCAAGAGGCATTCCCTAACTATGCCCTCATTTCCTCTTTTCCCACTCTCTTCTGTATCGTCCTGATTTCCTCCCTTTATTCACCCTTCCCTCAACCCATAGCACTTATGTACATATCCATAATTTACTTATTCATATTAACGTCTGTTTCCCCTTCTATACTTTGAGCTCATTGTCGGTGGGGAATGTGTCTACCAACTCTTTTATACTCTCCCAAGTGCTTAGTGCTCTGCCCACAGTAAGTGATTAATAAATACTATACTAAATACAAATATACTAAATATAAATAATAAATACTATACTAAGCTTATACTATACTTAGGAGAGTTGTCAGACACATTCCCTGCCCAGAACGAGCTTACAGTCTGGGCTGGGGGCAGGGGGAGGGAGGGGCGCACAAAGACATTATATAAATAATTCATGCTATGTAATACACTGAAGGGCTACCTCTAGGACATCTGAGGGAGAGAAGAAAACTCTTCCATCACCTTTTCAGTCGGTGACTGGAATACTGATGATAATGAGCAATAATAATGATCGATGATAACAATGATGAATAATATGACCTGCATTGCCATCTTCTGACTGAAAGATCCTATCCACACCCTGCCACACTGTCTGCACCTAAGACTAGACTTTTGCTGAATTAAGGAGTTTGTCCCCTTCCAGATGAGCCTCTGTGTTGGAGCCTCTTTCTTGGTATTCCTATAATTATGGTTCTTGTTAAGTGCTTATTCTATGCCAAACACCAGGGTAGCACAAGATAAGACACAATCCCTACCTCACATGGGACTCACTGCCTAAGTGGGAGGGGAGGAGGGGGAATATAATTTGTCCCCATTTTATAGATGAGGAAACTGAGACACAGAGAAGTGAAATGGCTCACCCAAGGTCACACAGAAGACTGGTGATGGAGCTGGGATTAGAAGCCAGGTCCTCTGATGCCCAGACCTGTGGCCTTTCCACTAGGCCACGCTATTTCCTAATCTTCATGAAGGCTTTGCTATAGGAGAATGTCTCCCCCTGCCCCTCACGACTGCTGCCCTCCAGGCCGGTCTGTCTGCTGCAATGGTCACTCAAAGCCCACTGTTCTATTCCATCATGCCTTATAGTTAAAAAGCTTTCTTATTCCTTATTCTTTTAATTCGAACAGCAATATTGTGGGGTTTGGTCTGTTTTTGATGAAAAAAAGGACAGCATGATTTCAGAAGGACAGAAGGAAGAGTAAAAAAGCATGAATCCCAAGTTGCATTTAGAGTAGTGGAGCCAGTCGGCTTTAGTTGATCTATTACAGCCCGGATAACTGGGACCAAGGGTGGGAAGTACTCCTTGTTGATAACTGGGAGTTTAAATTCCATTTTAACCCTCTGGTCCTTATCCCCAAAGCACAAGCATAAAGGGAGAGGTGGGTTTGGGGGATGGGAGCAGACAACAAGTTGTAACATCCAATAATCACTTAGTCTCTCAGAAAAATAGATATCTCCAGCGTTTGCAGGTAATGATTCCCAATAGTACCGTCACCCTTTGGCCCAAGGAGAACATTTGTAGTCAATAATGCTCAGTTGGGAAGCTGCCACTACAAAGCATCACTCCCTTCTCCCTCACCTCTCACTGGGAACATGGAGATCCAGCCAACCAACCAACCATCCAACACCAGTGCTAACAAATCCTGTGTGCTGTTCTGTCCCTGGCACTGGGGAGAAGCCGTGAAGAGGGTTTCAGATGTGGTCTCTGGTTCTCTCTGATTTCTCCCCATTTTATGCCCTGGAAAAATCCATCCTTTTTTGGCTCCAGGTTGCCCTGGGCCTGGATCTGTGTACTCCTCAGTCGGTTCTAATCAGAGTCCAGGCATGAACTCCTCTTCCGAGGTGGGCCGGGCACGGCAGTTAAACTTATAGTAATGGAGGGCCACCCCTCACCACCCCACCCTCCTTGCCCAAGGCTGAGAATGGGCCGGCACTCTGCAGGGCAGGCACCCAGCTCTGCTTCTCAAAATCGGGCTCAAACCAACATTCGACTCCTGAAATTTCCATCTGGGCAGTGCCTCCCTAAACTGGCTCACTTACAGTTTGCTCGCTGCCAGTCGGGTGAAATCAATGAATTCATCCTTAACGGAGGCCGCTTCATAACATCAGGTGAAGCACTCAAATTTGGCAGCGCAGAGAAGCTCGCCTTTAACAGCGGGAGCTTTTCATTTTACAAGCCGCGGTTTGGCTGGCTACGATCGGAGACACTTGCACTAATACGACTCTGTGTTATTTAGCCCTTCGGACCTCAACTCAGACTGGTATCTCAAGCCTCACCCGGCAGGGATTGTTAAGATAATTTCTTGTTCAATTTTTCAGATTAAAAATAGCTTCAGCAGCTTTAAGAAGCATCTCTCTAGAGAGGAGGTAGGACTTATTGGTCTAAAGAGAAGGTTCTATTGCACCTTCTTCCCCCTTGTTAGTTAAGGGCTGGAAGCTGGTCTCTCCCAGATCAGCTTCGCAGGAAGAACAGGGCATTTGAATGGCAGGCAGACTTTGAGGAGGCTTGTTCTCTTTCCAGAATCTGGGCAGGGCTGGGGTGGAAACCTCAAAGGCTGACAGACTACACCTAGAGGGATGGAGAGTTGGCTGGAGGGATGGAGGAAAGTCTTCCAGCTTTCTGCTTCTCTGTGGAATTATGTTGACTGCAGTTTCACCAGTCTGCTCCCGAGTGACTCTCCCCGAGGTTGAAGTGCCGGGCTTGTAGGAGAGGCAGCTAGGAAGTGGTTGGGAGAAGGGTGTGGACTAGTGATCCTCAGCATTTTACCTCACTCCCAACTTTTTTCCTCACCCCAACCAGGGTCTTAGTGCAGGACTTTCTGAATGGCTGGACACAGGTTTTCTAAGTCACCTCAACTCTGGGGTGGGATTGGCCCCTTAAATATGGTGCACGTTTCAAAAGAGCATAAAGAGAGGAGGGGTGAATAAAGGCTGTCCAAATTCTGAGCTTGTACCCCTCCTAGAATCAACTCCCAGGTCCGGAAGACACACCTGACCCTCTCCAGTGTTCCGGAGGCCAACATTCTGGGAAAATTTGGAGCCACCATTGTCCTTCGGCTTGGCTGCTGGACTGGAGGGAACTTGGTTGTGTTACCCCAGTGTATAGCTCACTTTTAGCTAGTCACCAGTCTCCCAGTGACCTGGGAGGCTACTGCACCTCAGGGCTCAGAAGCTGCAGTTGAGTTTATTCTACAACAAGATTTAAGGTTCAGTATTCATGAAAGTCAAGTCTTCAAAGCCAGTCTAAAATGCAAAGCTACAGATCACACTTTCCCTTTTTCCCTTTTCTATTTCTTTTCATCTCTCTGCAACATTTCAGTAATTACATGGTTCATGGATGGATAAAAATAGCAGCCCAGCTGTGCAACTGGGAAAAAAAAAGCTCTGCAGAAAACCAAGTTGTTTGCTTGCTTGTTTATGGCCTTTCATCTAAGATGAAAAAATACACCTGAGGGGATTCAAATTTACTTATCACATTTTTTTCATTTTTAAGATAGATCGGGGGAGCAAGCAGGACTCATTTCCAAAGTCGTGTCATTTGCCTCTCAAATTGCTATTGGACAGGGGGTGTGTCATTTGACATATTCCTAAATTGATACTGTAAGTAACAATATGAAAATCAGTGGCCCACACAGAAAATCAATAAGAAGCCAAGGAGCTTTGGCTTAGCACACAATTGGATTTTAACTATTCATGAGCAGAAGAATGGCCAGATATCAGCTAGTCTAGAAAAGGCATCAAAGATGCCAAGAAGAAAGGGACCTGAGGAGAAGTTTCATGTAAACCTACCAAACAACGGCTCTTCCACTTTACCCCAGTTACAGATGGCATCTGTGAGGCCTGTGACTAACAGAGATGGAGGTGAGGAAGAAAGGTTTAGCCTCCACCCAGTCCTTGGGATTAGGAGATCTGAGGCTTTACCCAGCAAGTCTGAAACTCAAGCTTTCCACAGACCGTTAGGAGCCACATTCTAAACAGCCGATGACATTTAAACAGAGAGAAATTGCAATAGGGGTTTAGATAAGTATTAGAAAGGACTTCCTGACAGTGAGAGGGATTAACCTAGACAGGGACACTGGACTCGCCTTCGAATCCTTTCAAAATAGCTCCGGCTGAACGAGGTGGAGTCCCATTTGTCAAAAGAGGAGTAGGCCTTGAGAAATAGGGTGGCTGAGTGGATAGAGCATGGGCCTGGGAGTCAGAAGGTCCTGGGTTCTAATCCTGACTCTGTCACTTGTCTGCTGTGTGACCATGGGCAAGTCACTTCACTTCTCTGTTCCTCACTTACCTCACCTGAAAATGGGGATTGAAACTATATGGGAGAGGGACTGTGTCCAGCTCAATTTGCTTGTATCCACCCCAGTGCTGAGTAGAGTGCCTGGCATATAGTAAGCACTTAACAAATAGCATCATAACATGATGATTCTTTTCTTCCATTTGATTAGATATAGGGTGAAACTTATGTTTGGTTCAGTAGCCCATTAGGACCAGTGTTTCTAAACCAAAATTTGTGGATGAGTGCTGGCCTGGCCTTTTTATTGGTCCACGGCAATCCCCTCTGCTAAGCACTCACTATAGGGTGGCCACTGACGGCACTGTCCCTTGACTGACTTAACTCTCTCCCTTTTCCCTCCACGGGACCGGACTGGGGACAGAGCCACTTAAAAAGCCGACTGTCCTGCACACAACTGGACAAACAGCTACCTTAAATCTCAGGAATGGCGGTGGTCTAAGCAGTGACCACGTTGAGGGTAGGGATTGTGTCTACCAACCTTATTGTTCTCTCCAACATGCACAGTAACCTGCACAAAGTATGAACTCGATAAATACCAAAGATTGACTGACTGGGCTTCGAGCCCTGTCATTCAGGTGCTATCTTCCAGCTCTGTTTCTGAATTACTGCCTCCTCTCTCAGAACTCTCTGTTCTTTGCTCTGCACCCACCCAACTCTCTTGGAGCTTTGTGTGACCACTATCACTGTGAATTACTTTCCAAAATGCATCTGCCATTTGCTTTTCACTTTAAACTCCACTTAAAATGATATTTGCGTCTTGCCTTGTTTAGTGAAAGGAGCCTAAGAACTGTCCCTCTCCCAAAAGCGTTTCAGCAACTTTGTTGGATGTTCTTACTCTGGACTGCTGAATTTTTCATTTGCAGTTTACTGCTGTTTATGAGGAATTCCTATTTTCTACACCCTCCCCGACTTAGCTTGAGAACTAGTGTGGCTCAGTGGAAAGAGCACGGGCTTTGGAGTCAGAGGTCATGAGTTCGAATCCCAGCTCTGCCACTTGTCAGCTGTGTTACTGTGGGCAAGTCACTTAACTTCTCTGGGCCTCAGTTACCTCATCTGTAAAATGGGGATTAAGACTGTGAGCCCCACGTGGGACAACCTGATTCCCCTGTGTCTACCCCAGGGCTTAGAACAGTGCTCTGCACATAGTAAGCGCTTAACAAATACCTACATTATTATTATTACGGGCCTTTTCTGAAGCGTTTATCTTGTTGTATCTACCCCTCGACTTAGAACAGCCGGCCACAAAGTAAGCACTTAAAACAATGATCATAATGATGACAATGATGATGCTAACAACACCACCACCTGCTAAATCTAGAAAGTTTGATACACTGCTATAATGCTTAACAAATGCTGCATCAGCTGAGAGCTCCTATTCAGGTTGGGGTCTACGAAAGTCCCTCAGCACAGAAGAAAGCTGACATATGACTACAGGTTGGACAAATTCCTTTGTGGTGCACTTCCCATTTTGATCCCCTCAAGACAAACTCTAGCCGGTAAGCCAATACAGTGCTTAAAAAGATCTCTCATTGATACCAGTGCATTTTCAGCAAACCCAACACGCAGATTTCTAAGGGATTTTTCTGCAGCAGAGAGGAGCTGTGAGAAGCAAGACGCAAAGCAGAACATTCATTTCTAATTTTAGTTGTGAGAGAAAAGCAATGAAAGCCACATTAAGATGGATGCCCGACTGCTGGCTTCAAGTAATGATAATAATAATAATGATGGTATTTGTTAAGTGCTTATTATGTATCAAGCACTGTTCTGAGCACTGGGGTAGATACAAACTAATCAGGTTGGACATAGTCCCTGTCCCAAATGGGGATCACAGTTTCAATTCCTAAGTGGGAGACCGCCTGGATTGGGTGGGAGTAGAGATGGGATTTCTCAATTTTAGAGTTATTCATTAACACTCAGTTTACAATATTTGTATTTTGAAGTTTGGTCCCCTTGAAGCCCCACCCAGTGATGTGGCTGCATGAACCTTTCCCGGAACAAAATCACTGCCCTTAAATGCTATGGGGAAGCAAAGTGGAAAACAAAGCAGTTTATAGAATTAAAAGGAAAATAACAGTAGTTACACCTTATGTTCATAAAGCACCTTGCCTCCAAAGAATTAAATATGTTTTAACACATATAATAATACCCTGAACTATGAAATGCTTTTATTTTCTAAAGTTCGTACTCACCAATGACCTCATTTGTATTTACATCATCCCAAAGAGGAGGTGAGGGCCAGATATTATTGTCCAAGACTTGACCAAGATTATAAAACAGGTCACCACTAGTTTGGGGATTGAAACTCAAGTCTCCCAACTCCCAATCTGACACTCTTCCCAACAGAACATGTGGCCTTATTCGCTTACCTAATTCATCCTCCCTAAACCGTTGTAAGATAGAGTCAAGTAAGTATTATTCTCCCCATTTTACAGATGGGAAAACTGAGACCCAAAGAAGGAGAGTAACGTGCTTAAAGACATAAAGAGTCTAGAACCAATGTCCCAGATGCTCAGAGCAGGCTCCCTCCACTAGGGAAATATGTCCCAGGTTGGTTTTGGATGATCTGCAGATTGCGCCACCAATGGAAAAAAAACACAGCCTTGGGTTAGGCTGACATCACTTTTGTTGAAAATTGGGCCACCACTCCAGCTTGCATTCCTTCCCCTTCCCTTTTGCAATCACGAGAGTGAGACGGAGGCAGGAGGGAAAAAGTGTGAAGCAGTGTGGCTTAGTGGATAAAGCACTGACCTGTGAGTAAGAAGGACCTGGGTGCTAAACCCAGCTCTGCCACTTGTTTAGCTGGGGTAGTCCTGCATCTGTGTACATTTTTCTAAAATAGCTCTACTGCCTACAAAAATACAGAGTTGACCCAACTAAACCACGACCCAAGGTTGGCTTGACTAAAACCAAAGTGTTGCTAAATCAAAAGAATGCCCCTTGTTAGAACAGTACTTATGCAGAATAGCTGGCTAGCCACTAAAAGGTCATTGTACTCACGTTTTAGTCACAGATGGGCAAATTGACATCAGGCGTGACTTCAGAAACAAAACATATTTATTACAAACATAACACATATATTCTACACCATACAACTTAATGTTAGTACTTCAATACATCTAAATTAGGATGTCTAAACTTGACAATGCCTAGTACATTCTAATGTGTTCTTCATAGCAACTAGGTCACCAATGCAATCAACTGTACTGAACTGATGATGCTAGAATTAGTTATCTACTGCAGATGTGTTTTATATTTGGAAGAACCGTATCCTGGATAGAAGTGAAATTCCCCAGTAATGCCCAGTGGGATTTGGCAAATGGGCACAATAAAAATCATTTTCAAAAAGACTACTTCCTATGGAAGGTACTAAACGTTTTAGGTTCTATCTTTTTCGGCACATTATCAGTACATTGCATTGCTAGTCTTAGAAATGGCACTCAACGTGGCTGGCAGGGATAAACTTAGGAAGGGCATAACTATTGCTGAATTGTGGAAATGTATCATTCATTCACTCATTCATTCAACATATTTACTGAACTCTTACTGTGTGCAAAGCACTGTATTAAGCACTTGGGAGAGTACAATATTACAATAAACAGACACATTCCCTGCCCACAACAAACTTACAGGCTAGAGATGAGCTTACAGTATTAACGCTTGGAGGCCTGAGTCCCCTCTCTTTGTGTCCACGTGTGCTATCTTCCCTACCATTAGTGTTCATCAAGGAGTATTATTTCTCTGATTTACAAGATACCGTTCTCCCAGGGAGCGTAAGGTGCTTTACAAAACCATCACTGCTCAATGGGCAGTCTCCCTTGCAACAACCCTGTGAGGTAAGTAAAGTCACACCAACTAAAAACAGTTACACTGTTACACAGGATAAAGAGGTCTGCTTCTCATTCAGCACTCAAAAAGCTATTTGTACCCCTCACACCCATACCCACATATAAACTTAAAAGCAACTGAATTTTAGATCACCTATATTAATTTCCTTTATCAGCTAATGCGAAGGTGGCTGAGAGGGTTTTAATTTGGTTGGTCATTAGCCTGTGAGTTCCACAGGGTCAGGGCCAGTGTCTTTTGTACGCTTTGTGGGTATCAGGCACAAGGTGGCCCTTTAATTAATAACTGTTTAGAACTGCAGAACAGCTACAACTACCAATATCAAGAGAAAGGGAAGTTTTTGAAGCCACAGACTGCCCCACGAGATTCCGAGAGCTGACAGGTTGAAGTACATCATTTTTTTCTTACAAAATAGTCCTCCTTTGTTATTAACTTCTCCCCAGGTGAAAATATATCAACATCTATTTAAGCAAGTGGGAGAAAGCGCAACCAGAAAGAGCCTAAGACATAAACCAGCTCTTTCTGGTCTTTCAGAATGTTAAACTCAGCTTTGAAAGAGGGACAACTGAGGAACTTAGACTCACAGAGGGGTTCCCTCAAAACCAGTGCAGAAACTAATGACTCTAGTCTTTTACTCTGCAGTTTCTTCCTGGTAGGATGAAGAAATGTATAAAGCAAAGGGAATAGGGTTATTTTATCCAGCCTAGCATTCTCCCCCTCCTCCTGTTTGCCAATCCACTGCCACCAGCTTTGAGCTCACCAATTACAGAGTTGACAATGAGTCGGAAATCCCGTGGCAGTCCATTCTATGTTCTGACCAAGGGGAAAATCATTCTGGTGGGACTGACCAAACTGAAGATGAATAGCCACAGGCTGACAGCCAAAGGAAATTCCACCCGAGCCCATTCTATTGGCTTTTATTTTCCCCTTAAGATCCAGCGCTAGCCTAGAAACCTTTGACATTTTCCCCCACCCACATCCTGCATAGTCATCCATGTGTCTGAACATCTTTGGAAGTAGCCATTCACTTTGTTGTCCATCTCTAACTCTTCCCGGAAAGTCCTGCCCTGGGACTTGAAAATTCGCTCCCTACATCTCTCATATTAGTATGATCCAGTCCTGGGATTTGGGAATCCATTAAGTGCTTGCAATTCTCTGATTCTCTATGTTCCACTCTATATTTCTGGTTGCCTATGTTTGATTGAAAGCTGCTGTGTAACATCCTTACAAAATCATCCTTTGGCTAAATGTACTACAATACATCATACTGTGTTCCCTTCAAAGGCTCTGTAATAAATCAAAGTTAGGATGAAAATGAACCTCTTATGAAATGTTGAAAACAGCACTTGTGCATATTCCGTCTTCTTGAGGAAGGAGGTAGTCATTTTCTGGGTCAACAGAGATAAAATGATGTTACTGCTTTTTTCCACATCAGAGGAGTTTAAGGGAAAATAGGAAGTGTGTGAGATATGGGAAAGAATGAATCAGAGATCTCAATGAGTCCCTATGGGGATAGAAACCACTTAGCATTTTGGTGCTTCTCGGCCTTTCCAAAAACGTACTTGCATCAGCCCCAGCTGGGTGGTGATATTAGTCAGACCAGAGGGCTAGTTTCTCTAGTTGCCAATGTGTCCAGAGAAATGTACATTGTTTTACAGTATTTAACTTGCATCCTTAGGAGACCAAAATCATGATGTAATTTCAGTCCCTGGAACTGACATCTCTTCAGTTCAGAAATTTAAAGCTCCTTGGAGGAGAACCAGTCTGGATAGCAAAGAGGAGGTGGAGAAGGAGGACAAGGATGAGGAGGAGGAATATGAAGAGGATGAGGTGAAGGAGGAGGAAAAAGAGAAGAGGAGGAGGAGGAGGAGGAGGCGGCTGTGTGCATTCTACTGGAATTCTGATAGGGAAGAGCCAAAGCAAAAATTTTTCATTTAAAATTTTAATGTCTTATTGTGGACCCTACTCCAAATATAGAGACTTTCTCTTTAGGCCACAAATATCTTCCTTGCCCTGAATGAAACCAGAAGATTAGATTATGAGACCACAAAGAGATCTGCCGTCCTGTACCAAAAATCACAACAAATATGGGACAGATGAGCCTTGTCTTGTTTCTATTAAGGTGGTGACTTTCTAATCCTCCCAGAATACTGTCTGCTTCACACGATATCTCAAAAAACACTTTTTCCCCTCAATTTAACTCTTTGCTTATTTAAACCAATCATCGTGCAGAACCTCTCAACTGCTGAATGGACCAGAGATCAGAGAAACCTGAAATTGAAAAAGGCCCCAGGACCAGTGTTGAAGCTCCACAAAACTTTACCTGTTTTGGGCACAGCGTGCTCTACATTAGACTTAGAACATTATCTGGAGGTAGCTACTCTTTAATAAATGATAAAACTATCCATGATGAGAACTTTTCCTTAAGAACTCAGCCTAAATATGGCACGGATCAGGAGGAATAACATCTTGCCTTCTTCACTAATGAAGCTGCTCTCCAGAACTCTCTAAACTTTTCATTGATTCTGGTGAACACTGAAGGACTAGCAATGAGCATGCTGGAAAACCAGCCAGAGAGTGTTCATTTTGCTGGCTGTGGTTGAACTTGGCTGTGTTCACCATTACCCAGAGGATCCGGTTCTGAAGAGGGCTCCGTTTTTTCATTCACTGGTTCCCAGGGTGGCTCTGCCACAAGATTTGTTAAGTGCTTACACTGTGCCAAACACTGTTCTAAGCACTGGGGTAGGTACATGATAATCAGGTTGTCCCACATGGGGCTCACAATCTACATCCCCATTTTACATCTTAGATAATGGAGACCCAGAGAAGTTAAGTGACTTGCCCAAGGACACACAGCAGACAAGTGGAGGAGCTGGGATTAGAACCCACGACCTCTGACTCCCAAACCTGTGCTCTTTCCACTGAGCCACGCTGCTTCTCTTGATTTCAGTTTGGAGTGGAGGCAGAAGGCGGATCTGCTCCAGGCAACGGGTTTACATTCCCATGAAGTCTTTCCGATGATTGGATCCTTAGAAAGTATACTCATGTCCTTTCCTTCTTAGCTCCCGAAAAGGCATCTCAGGCCATTGCATCTCAGGCCATTCTCAAGTGGATCTCTGTTTAAATCAGAGGGCTTAAACTGTGTTTAAATTCGACCTCTGTTTAAACCAGAGGGTTTAAACAAAAACATTCCAGTTAAACCCACAAGTGTGGAAACAAACAAAATTAGAAATATAATTACAAAACTGGGATTAATCCCATCATACCAATAAAGACCCATAAAATCTAATAAAGTCCTTATCTGTCAACAAATTAAGGATATAGGCGCCTCAGAAAAAGGAAAAGAAAACCTACAGAAGGATATTCGCATTTGTACAGTCCCAAGTTGAGCAGAACAACCATTCAACAGTATTTAAGTGCTTACTTTATGTCAAGCACTCTACTTAAAAAAGCTGTGGTAGAGACTGTAAACTCATTATGGGCAGGGAACATGTCTGCTAATTCCATTGTATTGTACTTTCCCAAGTGCTCAGTACAGTGCGCTGCACGTAATAAGCACTTATTAATATGACTGATAGAGATGATATAAGTAGATTGGACACAGACCCTGTCCCATATCTCACGATCTAAGCAAGATGCAGAACAAGTAATTTAATCTCCATTTTACAGGTGAGGAAACTGAGGCACAGAGATGTTAAGTGACTTCCCCAAGGTCACACAGTAGACAAGTGGCACAGCTGGGACTAGAACCAGGTCTTCTGACTCCTGCACCCTCACTGTTTCTATTAAGCTATGTTTTCACGCTCGCATGTCCCTACTCTATATGAATGGAACTTTTTCCCAGGCCATCCCATAAAACTACATCACAGCCAAAATCAATGTCAGAAGCTTGATCAGAATACAAACCTGTTCCACCTCTCAACAACACACCCCTCCGATTACCTGTTTAGGTCACAATACAGGAGGGATAGAGGAGACTCATGTGGTAGGGAAAATGGTTGCTGTCCACTCTTTGATCAACATATATAATAGTTCAGAAGCATAAAGGGAAATGGGTAATGTAAAACACATCACGTTTCTTGGAACAAGAAGAGTCTCTCACACACATATCATATCTGCCAATAAATTCATTACAAGATCCAGTTCAACAGTAAAAACTAACCACACTGCTTTGTTCTTCTGTATAACCCAGCTAACAGTAAACAAAGTGAAACGATGTTTAGGATTATGGTGCAAATGAAAGAGATGTAAAGTGCCAATCTTCCTAAGAAATATCACCATCAGTTTAAGGGTTCACATGTGCTTGCAGACACAGACACAGACACACACAGTTTCATACGCAGTGTCTCACAGACATTCGTGTCAGCTTGTGTTTGTGCAATGGTTAAGTTCAGAGCAGAAATGAGAAAATGGAGGGGAACAAGAGAATCTGTGTTTGTCCGGGTAAGAATTCCACTTTTTCCATTCCAGTATGAATGGGGGAGCAAGTCTGTGAGCATGTCAGGTTGTATGCTTGCATGTTAGGACTGTTGGTTTGTGCACAGATTTGAGCAAGTGGGTGTTTCAGCATAATATGAGAAGACTTATTTGAAGGCCCACACTTTAAAGTGGGTTCCAGATCTATTCTGTAATCCTCACCTTTTTCCGGGTGAACATGCAAGTGTGGTCATTTAGAAGCATATCTGGCATGGCAGGCTTGTGCTGAGATTTGAAAATTTAGTTCATAGGGATGACATCTTTCCTGTACGTATGCGAGAATAGTTTTCTCTATTACTTGTCGGGAGTGAGAAAAGTGAGAACACAAGCTGAAGTCGGTGCTTATGTCACTCAGGATTTCTGGGGAGGTTACTGTTTTTCTGTTGCATATCAGAATATATATGTATTATTTTGTTGTGCTGAGAACAGATGCAATTAAGCTGCCATTTGACAGTCTCCACCACACAGTACAAGTGCCAACATAAGGCCACATTTTGGAGTGGCAAAGTGTTTACTGTGGAATATTACTGGCTACGAAGAGTCTCTTGTTCTACTAGAATAAAGCTCAGTTCTACTAGACACCTTTGCTATCGAGAATGAGGTCAACACTTTACACACATCTCACGAACCTGAAAACCTTCTCCAACCTGGATGTAGAAATATATTTTGGACTGAATATGGGGTGCATATAACAATCCCAGATATGTTTCTATATTTGGCTGTTGGTCCCATTTTAGTAAAGTCATTCAGACTTGTGAAAAAGCCTTGCTTTGAAATTAAGAGCCTTTGCTGGCTGAGGGAATAGGACTGAGGGTATTTTTAAAGTGATCAAGTGCTTCCGTGGCATGCTCCAGTCTTGTTCTCTTGTCCTCCTTCCTTCCTTCTCCATCTTAGGTCTCAAAGTACTTGTAGATCTGTGCCACGTACTGCATCACACTCTGCCAGTCTGGCCGGTCTGTGTACATCATCTCACTGAGCTCCTGTGTAAAATATAAAGAAGGTTAGCAACGGGGACACAGCAGGGCATTAAGAGACCTCTAACGTGAGCATGTTCCTTTCCAAAGAGGCCCTGTGCTGTTTGATCTGGTCAGCAAAGGTCCGGAGCTGAGTTGTGCTTCCCGTGAGTCCTTTGGTTGTCTACTTTCTCGCAGCTTTTTTCTTTTATGTGTCGTTAGAGGTGGAGGAGTGAAGTCATGCTCCAGTCACCTTGCCATGATGGCAGGGAGTGATGTGTAGTTAGTTAAATGTTCAAGCAGACTGCACGACAATCCCATGCACTAACAGGACTGCTCTGTGAGATTGGTCAAATGACAATGGTCTTTCTCTTGATCTTTAATGGGAAACAGAATTAGGTGCCTGCTGTCTTTCAGTACTGCCACTGATCTGTTCTAAGTGTAAAATATAAAGATTTTTCAACCAAGACTTCACCATTTGTGGGGCACCAACAGACCTGTTAGGTCAGCTGCGGTCATTAAACCAAAGAGTTGGATAGATGGGCAGGAAACACAAAATCAAATCTCGTGAATGAAAATAAATTCAGTGAGCATGGAGATGTGGACAGGAAGTGATGACTCTTGATTTTAAAAGGTTCAAGGAAGTGCTGAGTACCCAAAGGGGCCTCAACAGATTAGAATGAACGTGCCGATGAATGGCTTTGAAAAGACACATTGTACCTTACAAAATAATTACTTGATCACCTGCAGGCATCCCATGTATTTATGGGACTTTGGCCCTCTACTAGACCCTATGGAATCATCAAAGTTCAGATTACATATGATCCCTCCTTTGAAGGACCTTAAGAGCAAGACCAAAAATGGAAATAAAGTATAGAAAACAGAGAGAATATGACTAATCAAAAACCAAATAGAATATAAAACTACCACAAATACAAATATTTATAAAAGCTCAAAAATGAGGGTGGATTGAGTATCATTGGATGGTGAGAGGTAGGTGGTTCTGGTTAATCAGGGAAGGCTTCCTGAAAGAGAAGGAATTTGAGAAGAGTTCTAAAGAACAGATGGGTGAGGAATGGCAGAGGGGAGGCAAGTGAAACCTGTTTCAGTTCTGGGGAATTGCTTGACTAAAGGACCGGAGATGAGAGAGGGAGAGCGATGAATGAAGCACGGAAAGGAGGTTTGCTGCTGGAATGAAGATGATGGGGTGCATTGGAAGATAAGATTAGAGAGAGGCAAAGGTTGGTGGAATAACTTGAAACACCAAAACAGGAGTCTCTGTTGGATGATTTTGAGACTCTGGAAAGATCTGAGAAGGGGTGTATGAAGTCAAATCAACTGGTAAATTGAAAGGGGTCAGAGAATGAGTCGGGGGAGAAAACCCTGTGAGAAGGACATTGCAGGAGTCCAGGTTTGAGTTCATCAGGGTTGTAGGAAATTTTTTAATGATGAGGAATGCAGAAGAAGGGATGGTCATGAAAGATGTATGTGAAGTGGCTGGATTTGGCAATAGGCATACAACATCATCTGGAGCTCGCGGGCCTGGAAGAGAGGATGGACACACTGACAATAGTAACAGGAAGTTTTAAGTATCGGATTCAGGTGGTAAGATTAGAAGTTCTATTTTGCCCTGTTGAGTTTTGGCAGGAAAGCAGTTGAAAGCGTCCTGCAGATAGTGTGAGATTGGGACTTGGACAAGAATTCTTTAGTAACCAGAGGGTGGTACAAAAGCAGCCAGAATTTAGGTCAGAAGGAACCTGAAATAAAGCAGTGCTCAAAGATCAATGAAATAGAAAATAGAAGTCAAACATCCATTCACACCTCATACTACTAATGTGCCATTTATATACTGGTTTAACCCTCTCTAAAAGAGTCTGCCTTGCTGCCTCCGTTTCCTGGCAACGGTCTTAAATATTAGGGGTGGGGAGGACAGTGCATTTGTCTATTCATTCCATGAAACTGTTAGGTGGATAGTCCCAGTAAGCATAAAGAATTAGAGATCCCTACGCAGCATGGGAAACACATCTTGGAGTGGTCAGGAAGGAGCAGTCGGTATCACAAGAAAAGGTATTCTATTAAAACCACAGGGCCACTCGTCAATTACTATTTCCCAAACAGAAGAACACGAGCAGCCAAAACGCCCCAACGTTAGCTCACAGGGCAGTGGCTCTCGAAATGTTTTCTTAAAGAAACACATGATTTGGGATTAACTGTCCTAAAAGAATCATGTCAAGCACCTCGGTATAGTTCTTAGGCAATTTCTATAATGGTCTTGAAAATCTTAAAATGCTAAGATGTAAGATTATGGCTTACCATAGAAACACTACTAACTACATTCACTGGAGGAGGGAGCATCCCAGCATCTTGAGTCGTGGTAATCATATGCCAGGGTTGATGGCATGTTGCCCACTGGCCGGCTGGAGTACATGCCTATCCTGAGGAGGGGACAGTGGGCAACAGTAGGACGACTGAGTGACAGGAAGCTGAGCGAATGCTATGGCCTGGGAGCATCTGGAGGAGGCTTGGGGGAGGTTGTCAGGTCTACAGCTGCAATGGCAGCGGAAATGAACTGCCACAGGGAGGGGTGGTCCATCTGTAAGTTTTCGTCCCTCTCTCCCCATTAGGTGGTGAGCTCCTCGAGGGCAGGGAATGGGTATCTTGCTTCTACTGCACACTACTTCAAGGACTTAGCGCAAAGCTTTGGGCTAAGTAGATGTTCAGTAAATACCACCAATTGTTTTGATATGGGGTTTGCATGACATCTGCCTTGAAGCAACACTGTCCCTGGGAGGGTGCCAGTCTCTTCCAACCTGCAGAATCCCCTGCGTTCTTTGGGGTTCAAAGCAAAGCTTTGAAAATTAAAAGCATAAACCTTGACTCTGGTCTATTCTCAATATGGAAACCTCAAATATTTTTAAGGTTTTATATTTGGACTTCATTTTCTTTTCATTTATTCTCCGCATGTGACACATCTGCAAGCCAATGATGCCTGATAACTGGCTGTTAGTCACAGCAGGTAGTCACAGAAGCTGTGACTGGGACTTGAAAGTGAGAGTCTCCAGCTTGGTAAAAGTCAGGAAGTTGATACACTTTTTGAATCCAGTAGATTGTAGATTCCTCGAGGATGGAGATGCATCTTGAACTTCTTCTGTTGGGCCCTCAAGCACCCAGTTCCAGTGATCTATCACAGTATGTTGTCAATAGATACAGTAGATTCTGTTGATACAGTTTCACCTTGCGGAAGGTATGCCTGAGAGTAAAACGGGGTAAAGTTCTTACCTGGCTGAATTTGTTTTTTATTAGGTCAGAGGCAGAGGCCTTAGTCACCTGATCATTTAAAAGGAGAGCAGGGTTTGACGAAGTCTAAAATGGACCAAAGTTTGTTTCCTTGATCATAGGGCACACAAGATCCATTTGAGGTCACCACAAGCAAGAGTCCTTCGGGAGGTCCCAGGAAAGAGCAGACAAAAGGGTAAGAAGCAGATAAAAGCTGATGCCAAGAGATATGCCAGAGGCTGCAGCATTTCTCTGGGAGGGTGGTGTGTGGGAAGATCCAAAAGGCAGATCCAGGAGTTACGTGGCCAATAAGAATGCTCTCCCAATCGTGCATTTTTACACTGGGGGCAACTTTTTTGGGTTAATATATTAACCTGTACTCGGTGCACTATAGCTGGCCATTTAATAACACATCTCTTCACAGATCCTTGCCGTGGCTGCAGGGCACTCACAGATAAACTCCTGCCTCAACTCGGGAGGGAACATTCCCAACCTCCCTTGTTACAACATTCCCAACCTCCCTTGTTACAACACTCTAGGGAGAGCCCAGCTTCATTCCCTCAAAATGCCTCCCTCATCCTGCCAGGCACAGTGAGAGTAAAGCTCGGCCCCTCAGCCAGAGCAGAGGGCAAGAGAAGCTGGAACACCTGAGGGTGCGGGCCACCACGCCACCAGTGATCTACGGGCTGCTCTACCCTCTGGGACCAAAGTTCCATCCGCTGTGGGAGCCCCGTTCCATAGGTTGTGGGGATACATCTGGACCAAATTTAGGACACTGGGAAAGCTGTGACAATTCTCAACCTTAAGAAGTGAGGTACCTAAAGGCCGCCCCTTCAAAGGAGTGTTTAACTCATGTTTACTGCTGAAAGCTTTGACGAGGTTTTATGTGGTTTCCCTTATTGTTTGGATTGTATCTCCAATGTTTTTGGAAATTGTTGTCCTTCCTTCTTAGACTGTGGGTCTCTTATGGGTCATAGCCGCGGTCAATTGATCTCATGTAATTACTCCAGGGCTTAGTGTAGCGCTTTACATATTGAAAGCCCTTAAAAAATACGAGTTAAAGTGATAACAACAATTGAATGAAATACTACTTTTTGGACTGCTGCTAACACATATTTAAACACACAAAACATTGACAGATTATTTAGTGCAGCCCAGGCAGAAGCAGAGAATGCCATCTCCCTGATGTACTACTAGCCTCAGATAGGCTTGCTGAGGTCGAGTCCTGAGATCTGTGATGGAGGGTGGCACTCCCTCGAAGGGATTGATTTACACAAAAAAGGAACACATCCATCCTGACCTATCACCTCTGATGATCATTAAAAGTAGCTTATTTAATTTGGGAGCTCCAGAGGAAAAGGAACCATGTAAAGTCTGGGTCCACAGGACTTGGTAGAGGAAGCTGAGGAGTTTGTGAAACTTGGGTTCCTTCAACAGTCTCCCCACTACTCCCTGAACCTTGAAGCTGGTAGACTCCTCATTCAGAGACGGAAAAGGGCGGGGAGGAATTCAGCTGCCCAGCACTGCTCCCGGTAAAGATCAGCACCGCTTTCAACCCTAACCTTAACCTAACCTTAAGATAGCCTGAAGTTCACCACCTACAACTCTAGGCTTCTTAGTTGAGACCAACAATACGAGAAAGGTTCACATTGACTATGATGCTCATTTTTTAATGTGGACGCCACTTCACAGAAATGAAAGCAGCCACAACCTTCCATTTCCTAAACTGCCATCAAGTAGCCATCGCAGACTCGAATCATTTTTGGTTACTCTGGAACTGGGCTCAAATCATTTCACTGATCTACAAGTGAAAGGTCCTCAATTCCCCTAGTAACCCAATGAGCTGAACGGCATTACGCCTTTGCTGGAGAAGTTGATGCAAGCCATGCAATGTGGATGGCAATGAGTTTTCATGAACAAGAACCAAAGGAAACAAGCTTGTGGGGACTCTTGTTTTACTCATGTTTCCTCAATTCGGCGTCTACGCAAGAGGCTGGGGGGAATTCAAGTTTCCCCAGATTTCTGGAGATAATACTTAATTTTCATGAATGCCCTCTATGAGACTGCAGCGATGTCAAAGTCTTCAAATTAAAACTCCAATTAAATTAGATAGGTCTGGTCCTCTCCACAATATTTCATGAAGGTAATTACAGAAACAACATTAACTGGAAGCTTTTTTATGCTGGCAGAGTTTCTTAGGAACTGACTACTCAAACATAATAACAATCATGTTTTAAAATAATTTAAAAACAAGGAGTGAGATGTTTAATTATATTTTAAGAGAATATATTACCCAATTTTCAAGTACCAAAGTTAGTATAGAGCTGCACATCGTGTGGCTTAGTGGCAAGAGCATGGGCTTGGGAGTCAGAGGACGTGGGTTCTCAACCCGGCTCCGCCACTTGTCTGCTGTGTGACCTTGGGCAAGTCACTTAACTCCTCTCTGCCTCAGTTACCTCATCTGTTAAATGGGGATTAGGACTGTGAGTCCCATGTGGGACAACCTGGTTACCTTGTATCTACCCCAGTGCTTAGAACAGTGCTTGGCACATAGTAAGTGATTAACAAATACCATAATAATAATTACTATTATTATTAGAAAGATAACGTTTTTAATTCTGCACTTTTTTGCTTACGGGCTCCATATATAGAACTGACATATCATTTATAGCTAGGGCTTTGGAAATGGGTTCAAAAAGTTATCCAATCTAGAGCTCAACAATCAAAGGGAGATAGATAACTTTTCTCTACCATGTTTGTGAAAGTGGGACATGAGCCCCCATAGTAGAAATAGAAATAGTAATAGTAGTATTTACTGAGCACCCATTGAGTATAGTGCTCTATACTAAGGTTGGGAAAATACAAAAGAAACATATATCGTTATTCTTGCTCAATGGGAGTTTACACTCTAATGGGAAAGATGACAAAGTCTCATGAAGGGGATTGTGGAGAGACGAGCTGCAGAGTTCCAGAACAGCTGTTTTAGGGACAAACTATGAGCTCAATGTCAGGATCCTCTGCTTTTGGACAGGACCTGGGTTCTCCCCATCTACTTTCATTTTCCCAGCCTTTACGATATGCTATGATGTGCAGGTGGAATCCAAACAGCAACTCTGAGGTGGCAGTGACTGTAAATTAAACTGAAATTTTTTTTGAGGTGAGGGTGGTTAAAGAGTGTTGCAGGTTTGGAGAGGTTGTGGATTATAGGGAAGAGGGTTATATGAATAAGATTTTGAGAACTATCTTTAGAATCAATTCCAAGCCTCTCACAAAAGTGCCAGTGTAGAATTTTTAGTCGCTCGCTATTCCAAACGATAAAGGAGTACTATTTTAGAGGGCTCACATTCCAAATCTTTTGCTGTGAAATAAATATCTTCCTGACTATGAGTGTACCGGACCTGAAATTTGCATGTCTAACAGAGAGCTCTACTTATGCACAGTTACGAATAAACAACCTTATGAGACATAACACCTTCCATAATGCTACTTACTAGGGTTCATTGTGAATATAAATAGAAGAATTGTGTAGTATTTATTTCATATGGTTTGAGGGGGTGCTGCTTTCTGTTTGGGAAGGGAAGCTATGGTTGTAAATAGATTACATCCTGTAGCTCCAGTACCTTAGGGAGGAGAATTACAATATTTTTGTTGTAGGTATTGAGTCTCTGACAATTACAGGTGGCTGTCTAATTATCTGTTGGATTTCAAAAAGGCCCCCAAATCACTGGAAACTGTCTCCATAAGTAGGTAAAGCTTGGGGTCAGATTGATGTATATGATGTATTCTTAAGTAGTTGACATACTGAAAATATCACTAGTTCATGATCCGAAAATAGTTCCATTGCTCTAATTTCACTATGTCTTGTAAGGCAATCTAATTAGACAGTCCATTTTCCTCCTACTGATCTATTGGAGCCTGAAAAGATTGGGAATTACTGCCTGGGTTACTGGGATACACCACATTCTCTGAGACACAGCAAGATGCAAGCAGTAAGGGGTCACAAGGCCAGCTGAAATGAAACCCTTCATCATCCAACACGTTTCATTGTTTGCTCGTGCTGAGAGCTGGGCTTTTCACCTGGGTCTCTGGGCTAGATTAATGGACAATAATTTTTCTCCAAAACTTCACAAATGTCTTTGAAGAATTATTAATTTGTTGGAATAGAGGGTTAGATCATTACAGACATTTGAATCAAACTGACCGGCTAAGATAAAGAGGCCAACAAAATGATTTCATCCTCTTCACATCTTGTTGAATTCTCCAGGGTTCTATTACATGCCAATTAAGATAACATGTTTATTTCTCCTCTAATTTTAAAGAAAAGGAAGTAAAAATTGAAAGTGGCACTGCCCAGAAAAGGAACATATTTTCATTGTCAAAAATAATTTTTCTTACATTACTAAAAATAGCTTTGATGAATCAAACAGACCGTCAGTGGTTACATTTATGGCCTTTTCATTTCTTTCTTTGAAAGTTGCCATTTTTACATTTCTTGGACTTTGTGGACCAGACCCATGATTTTATATTTCGTTCACCAGAGAGAAAAATTGAAATAAGTACTTAATTGTACAAAAAATATTTTCAAAGAAAATCAATGAAAATAAATCTAACCAATCTTTTTGGACCTGTTCCTACCACTGAGAAGGGAATTATCTGTTCTATTTAGGAAGTGTATTAACTCTTTCAGTTCATGTTCATTCAGTTAATTACCTCTTTCAGTCAAATAAAATGACACTGCATTAAAGTCCATCTAAAAAATGAGCAATGTATTTCCTTCCCTATTAGGACAGGGCCATGATTCATTATGAAATGAAAACTAAATTATCTAGAGCCTAATTTAACAGCTGATTCTTTAATTTGGGAAACCATTCAACTGGAATTAACCAAGCCAAAGACAGAATTTGACAATAAATCGGCCTGAAGTGAACATGAGCTAATAAATGTGCTCTGTCCTATGCTTCAGAGTCCCTTTCATTTGCCAAGGAGAAATGGAAGGCCGGTCCCGCCTACCACAACTGCAAAGCCCTCCATGCATATCTAACATCCTTTTATTTGGCCTTAGGACTTTCAAAGAGAGTACTCACCAAACTGGGTTTGATGCCCACACTTTCTGCTGCTTGGAAAGCCAATAACAGATTTCTCTTCTGGTTCAAAAAAAAAAAACAGACATTACCCATTTTAAAAGTCTCTATTCTCTGTCAGGGAACAGATGTCTCCAACCTTACAAAATTTAGAGGTACCATAGCCTGATGTCTGCACATCTAAAAGGTGAAATGTAGCTATCTAAATTTAAATATTGCTCCTGTCAAAATCCTTACCTGTTGCATGGATTCTCCCAGTGTCACGTAGGAAGCCTTCAGGCTGGTGTTTGTTTAAATGTTAGTGATTCATTAAAAATTAATTCAGTGACAACTCTGCTTCTGTATTACACTGTTGACAATACTCCTTTATTCTCTCACATATGCAGGTATTGTTAGACTTTGCTCGGGCCTTGAAGCTGGGCTGGAAGCAGGTGCACCTGGACAAGAGCCCCAAGAATGCCAAGCGCATTCTGACAAAATACCCGGGATGCGAATGGGCTCAAAAAAAAAAAGAGTCCCCAGCCAGGATTTAGGACCCTAACAAATGAACTGGTGGGGAAAGAAAGGAAGGCGGTTAGTAGTAGTAACATTTATTAAGCCCCAACTATGTGCAGAGCACTGTACTAAGCTCTAGGGAAAAAATACCTTAGGGAGATAAAAACAGGGTCCCTGGTCCTCCAGGGGTTCGCAATCTAAACAGTAAGTTTGGGGTTGGAGGGGAGGGGTTGAGGGAGAATTTAACAGCATACAAAATAGGGAAGTTGAAATTATATAAATGCAAAAACAGCATGAAAGACTAAGTTCTGATTCCAACCAGTCTGGTAGTAAAAGGGACTTGTACGGGCCTCAGGATGCTGCCACTTAGGTCATCTGGAGTCCAGTCCTAATCAAAGCATCCTAAAGGTCTAATGTGTATGTGCCGAGGGGCAGAGATGACAAGATTTAGGGAAACTGGAGGATGTGGTGGCAGTGGATAGGCTTGAGCTACTGGGGACTCAAATGAGCAAGGGGCAAGGCCCCTATAGGATTGGGCCAACAAGCAAGAAAGGAAGGTAAGAATACAGAGAAGGAAATTTAGAAGGAGAAATATCCATCCAGCCAGCTTGAGTCACTTCTTGACCTGAGCAATGGTCTTGGGGAGTGGTGGAACTAGTGAGGAGTAGCTCAGAAAGGAGCACAGGCCAGGACTCAGCATATTCTTCTGCCTCTAAAAATGCCCAAGCATTTTTTTGGCAATAAATGGGGTCTGAAGTTAACATGGAGCTAATAAATGTGCTCTGTCCTATACTTCAGAGTCCCTTTCATTTGCCATGAGAGAAATGGAAGGCCAGTCCCCATTTTTGGGTCTCTAGCTCCTAGGAGTGTGTCCTCAGATGTGCTCCCCACCCACCTGCCAGCACACCATTAGGCACCCTCCTCAAAGCTTCCAACAACCTGCTTTATATAGTACCAGAGGGAGAGCATATGGGGTTCCCAAACATCTCGAGTAGAGACACTCAACAGGGAAAGCCACCAGAGCAGAGAAATAAAGAGCAGGAAATGAGAAAGGAGAAGGATTGGCTGTGACAAAGAGTCAGCTGTAGAGCGTGTGGGCATTTAGGATTGGGAAAGACCTACATTTCATCTGAGGATGTGGACAGCCTACAACTCTTATGACGCAGTGAGGGGGAGATCACTAAATTAACCTATTCGTGTCCACTTCTTTTGGACACTGAGGAAATAATTTTGCTCATGACATGTTCTTGATTCCCACTTCCTTCATAACCCTGAAGGGGACACACAATCATTTATTTCCATGCCTCCTCTCCACTGGAACATCCTAGGAGACTCATCTGAGTAGACCGCAATCTCTTTATGGGCAGGGGACACGTTTATGTTACTGTCGTAGAGCGTGTTGTACTCAGCAGACATTCGATAAATGCTTTGGATTGACTGACTTTCTTCTTTTACTTATCTGCTTCTGGACTTGGAAAGAACTAAAGTGGGAAACAGGAAGTGTCTGATGTTTAATTTTCTACTATATGCTGACAAACTATTTGCAAAAAAAAAAACAATCAATGAAAGATCCTGGGACAACAGTGAGTCAGCCCGTCAAAATACTGAGGACAGATCCAGAGTAAGTGAATAAAGTTGCAGTAAATAGGAAACCGCAAATACTATCCCAAGTCTGAAGATGACACTTTTAGTCATTTTTTCTTAATGGACGGTATTGATTTAGAGAAATACAACTAAACGTCTGAATTTGTAACAGCAGGGGCGTGCTTAGTCACTTTTCATTAAGGTCATGTGGTTCGTGGAGGTCATTACGTGAAAAGTCAAGCCACACTTATTTATTCCCTTTTTTAAAGGTCCTTATCTAAATTACAATATGGATTTATTAGGCAATCATTAGGCAATCATTAGGGATGACGTCTATCAACTCTATTGTACTCTACCTTCCCACACACTTAGTACAGTGCTCTGAACACAGTAAGAGCTCCATAAATATCACTGACTGGTTGATTAAAGAGAAAATTAAGGATGCTGGATGATAACTCTAGGCTAGAAGACAGAATATTTGATTAGATAGGGGACTGATTTTATCCTGTGTAACACTTCTCATGTTCTTACTGTAGCCAGTTGGTCTTCTGAACCTTTAAGACTCCTCCTCACACTGAGAAAAGGATTACGGAGAGCATGGAATTCTTTTTGGGCTTTTGGGCCAAGCAATTGATTTGTTTCAGCAGGATGTTGCAAACAGTAAGAAAAGAGAACAGTGTTGATAATTCTACTATTGAGCCTGTCCGGTTTAACCGCTGCCTATTCTTGTCAGTGAACAAGAACTGCTACAGCTGAGAACAGATATTCTTACTGTTACTTCTTTTTCCTGCTGCGAACTGCAGAAATTGGAGGAAGCTGGAGTGGACCAAGGATCCAGACAGACACTCGTAGAGAAGAAGTCCAAATAAATTCCCAGGGAGTTCTAGCTGACTTTTGACAAGGAAACTATGGGCAAGGAATGTGTTTATTATTGTATTGTACTCTCCCAAGCGCTTAGTATAGTACTCTGCACTCAGTAAGCTCTCAATAAATACGATTAAATGAATGAATAGACGAGCTTTATCTAAAGCTAATGTGTGAATGCATATATGTATATATCCATCTCACTTTCTGGTTTATGGTTCTTGTCTTCTTTGAATTCCCTTTGGCTGAGGCAGTATCTAGAGGCCTCAAGTTCTAGTGAGTTTGATCCATCTCGCTTAAATGCCTTCCATATTAGAAAAGCTGAGAATATACCGGGCCATACAACTGACCAGGTAACTAATACCTCTACCAGACAAAGGACATTTTCGCCATAATATCTTTGAAGCTGGTCCCCATTGCATCTTTCCAACTGCCTAGCCATAATGTATACATGACAAACACAACACTGTAGCTTGAGAAAGGGACCCTAAAATAAATGCCCATAGACATTCCAGGCTTGGCCTGAAGCTGACTTTTCTTTGAATCTTTACAACTAGCCTACATTACAAGGGCTCCCTGGACATTTCTCCTTCAGGTTCTAAGGGAAATGGTTATACTCCAAGGCAGTGCTGCGAGACTCACTTTTTCCTGGCCATTCAGCTCCTGATAAGGAATGTGTGCAGGCAAATAGGTGTGAAGGAGGGCACAGAAGGCCAGCCCGTCGCTCCAGCTGCTGCTGAAATTGGTGATATCAATGTTCTGTGGAAGAAAACAACAGAAATAATTACCCACTGGTGGTGGTGGTGTGCAAAATCACAAAAAAAACACACTTAGGGAGAAGGAGACTCATCACAGAGTCACCTGTGGGTAGGCGGTTTGATATTTCCGGATTTTCCAACAACTCAAATGAGGGTAAACTGCCAGGATAGCCAGTGGCTTTAAGAATACATCTAATTTGTATAATTGGACACTCTGGTGTTATCTGCATCTATACCCCATTAGCAAGAGATCACCTAAGAATCTAACACATTGTTGGAGTGCCATAAATATTCGCTTTTTAAAAAAATGATATTTGTTAACCACTTATTATGTGCCAGGCACTGTTCTAAGCTCTGGGGAAGATACAAGATACTCAGTTGGATATAGTCCGTGTCCCACGTGGGGCTCACGGGGGTGTGCCACCAGGCCACACTGCTTCACTTCAAATTCAACATCCAAGGTTGCTCCCATTTAGGCGAATGCCTGATGTCTGATATATTGTACCCTTGGACGACGTCTCAGTCTTATGAATGAGGCCAATCGCAGGCCACATTTGTTCTATACACTGTGCTTTAACCTCAGTGACCTTGCTGACTGATGCATTATCTGGCCAGCATCATGAGCCCAACCTTATTATCTAATCATTGTTTTGCTTTCTACTACTTGGCAATAGAAGCTGGATGTCTCTTTGAGGGGAATTCCTAGCCTCAACCTGCAGATTTCAGAATTGAAATCCTGTGTTTAGCATGCCAAAATTTATACCAACAATGCTCCGCTGGCTGGCAAAGACTTTTACCACCACACAATGCGGAGATGTCGCCAATAAAGAAATACAGATCCGATAAGACTGTTTTTGGTTGAATCTGAATCTAGTGATAACGTCTACCATCATCAGTAGCATTTACGGAGCACCTACTCTATGTGGAATACTGCATTAGACATTTGGAAATCAAATACAAATGCAGAAAACTTTAGTACTTGCTTAATCTTGTTTTACATCCTAAGGAATTACTTGTTGGCTCAATTCACCATCAGATAATCTGCCTGGTAGTTAGCCTATAGTTAAGGCTGATTTAAAGTTCCATGTGATATGTTATGTCTTATCTTAAATCCAAGAAGTCACTAATCACTTATAGTATCAGTAGAAAACATACAGTTATCATTATAATTATGAATAAGCATTCATTGAGCATAACAATACAGAAGATGTATGACTGAGAAAATTGACATGAAACATTCTCAGTGGATTTAAAACAGACAGGCAGACAGAAAGAAGACAAACAAGGTGAGAATGGGGTCACCGTCAGAAGACTTCTTTGAAACGGGTCAATAATTTTTGTTGCAGCTGCAGGCCACAAGGTTGACAGTCAAAGGGGTGGGACACGAAATTGGCCTACCTCAATAATTAAAATTTAGATCTGCTTTGTAGCAAGCTGTTCATCTGCAGTCTAGGGCTCCTCAGGCCCTCATTTCCCTCCCTACCCCTCTTCCTCTTTCTCTTCTTTCCCTACCTCACCCTCTTATCACCTTCCTTCTCTCTCCCCTTTTTTACTTCTTCTGCCTCTCTCTATATCTCTGTCCCCTCTTACTACCTTCTCCCCTTTTCTCAGTCCCCTCTTTCTCTGCCTCCCCTGTCTCTTTGTCCCCAGCTATCAATCCCTTTTTTGGCCATTGCCAACATCCTTTTTCGACCCTACTCGTTGGAGGTCCCATCCTTGGTCTAATTTGGACCTGGGGAAATCTAGTCATCTTACCTTGGAACTACTGCCCCTCAAGTCAATTTCACTAATTGAATCATTTCAGCGATGCAGTAAAACAAAGCCTCACACAATGCTGCATCACCACTGCAAATTGGGAGACAACTGCAGCAGACAGGCCATCTTAGGGTGCTGTAATCGAGAAAGGTGTGGCTCTTTTCCAGCAGAAGCTTTAAGAGGGATAGGGGACAATGAGGTGGAGGATGAAACACCACCTGGTGCTGAAAAAAGTAAACATGACAGCAAGACAAAGAATAGACTTGGAGAACACCTAGGGTGATCAAGATTGTGGGTCTGACACTGGCCTTTTCTAACAATACACACCCATGGGTGATTTTCACCCTTGGGCATGTCTTTGGGTATGACGGACACCTGTGTGTGCAGATGGATGCAGACACATGCACACATGTGTATGGGTAGATATACATACACGCATACACATATTAGATATAGATAGATCTCATCTATTCATTCAATCGTATTTATTGAGTGCTTACCGTCTGCAGAGCACTGTACTAAGCACTTGGGAGAGTACAATAGAACAATAAACACACGCATTCCCTGCCCATAACAAGCTTACAGTCTAGAAGGGTAGACAGACATTATTATAAATACACACACACACTTGAATTGCTTTAACTAGCCTTTGGCAATTTCCACAAGCCTAGAGGCAGGACTTCTGAGTATTCCCAGCCAATGAAAATGTGAACAACATAACCAGCTAGATATATTCCCTCATACAGACACTTAGACCTTAATGACAGATTCAGTTAGTCTACAAAAAGCTTCTACATGAAGGATCTACTGAGAAATCATTATTACCAACTCTCAATTATCCTTGTGGGGGTCAGGGAGACTTTAGATAACTGAAATCCATAGATAATCCACCAACTCACTTTATCATTTTTAAGCCTCTACTCTACCAAACACATGCCAAAGTTGTTAAAGAGAAGCAGAATAGACCAGCTTGTGCCTTAGTGACAATTCTTTCCTCTATAAATTTTCTGACAATGGTCCTTACATGCAGTCAAGTGGCCAAAGGATGGGTACAATAACAATGACAAAAATAATAATAACAATTATAGCATTTATTAACCATTTGCTATGGGCCATGCACTGTGATTAGGTCATCTTACATGGGGCCTACGGTCTAAGTAGGAGGGAGAACAGGTATTTAATCTCTTTTTTACAGATGAAGAAACTGAGGCACAGAGAAGTTAAGTGACCTACCCAAAGTCAAACAGGAGGCAAGTGCTAGAGCCAGGACCAGAACCTTGGTCCTCTGACTCCCTAGCCCTGAGTTCTTTCCACTAAGCCACGCTGCTTCTCAAAGGGAGAATATGATCCACAAAGTGGATAACCAACCCTTGAATAACTGAGAACTGTATTCCAGTTTACTGGAGAGTGACAAATGCCGGTCTCTGTTGAGTTCTTCGAGAGTTAGATGTTAGATGTGCTGCTTAAACTTCAGTATGATACAGATCCACTTAATAGCACAACAGAAAATAGTGAGCTCACACCAGGCAATAACTGGGCTTGATGGCTCACTTAACTTAGGAAATCAGTAGCAGCATAGAAATGGCCTGTTACACCTCCACACTAATAGTCACAGGAGAAACAATTATTCACCTATAATGATCAACCAAAGGACAGAAAGAAGCTACAATATTGGTGATACTGCTGTAACCCAATCACTGTCTTCTGCCTTAAAAACGAACTTCGTGGATGTTTTGTTTTTATGGTATTTGTTAAGCACTTACTATGTGGCAGGCACTATACTGAGTGCTGGGGTAGATACAAGATAATTAGGTTGGACAATGTCCATGTTCTACAAGGAGCTCCCAGTTTTAAACTCCATTTTAAAGATGAGGTTACTGAGGCACAAAGAAGTTAGGTGACTTGCCCAAGGTCAAATAGCAGACAAGCAGGCCCGTCCTCTTCCCACTAGACCACGCTACTTCTCTAATTTTGTAACAGAAAGATTATTTTTTTTAATGCCACTATAATAATAATAATAATGTTGGTATTTGTTAAGCGCTATGTGCACAGCACTGTTCTAAGCACTGGGGTAGACACAGGGGAATCAGGTTGTCCCACGTGGGGCTAACAGGCTTAATCCCCATTTTACAGATGAGGTTACTGAGGCATAGTGACTTGCCCACAATCATACAGCTGACAAGTGGCAGAACCGGGATTCGAACCCATGACCTCTGACTCCAAAGCCCGGATTCTTTCCACTGAGCCACGCTGCTTCTCATGATCACCAATCTCAAGTACAACAACTACATTAAGGAGTTGGATGGAAATGTATTAACTCTACTTTCTTGCGCCTTTCTAGTAACAGGTTAGAGACTTTTTTTTCCAAAATAGTATCAAATTTTGGTGATCTGAGAGGACAAAACCCTATCTAATCAGCAGATGCCATGGCTTATGCCTGGCTTAAAGATACAGACAGGCAGTCAGCCTGCCCTTCAGCTAAATAATCTGAGAAAATGTGACACCTCAAGTATTGTTTACTTAAACCGTACACCCCCTCCTCTCCTCCCAGAAGTCAATAAGAAGGAATTAAAGTTATTTTATGCCCCCTTTACCCTCGGGAGGGTAAACATAAAGACCAGTAAAACAAGTGGCTGTTCAAAGTCTAAGGCTGCGGGGACTGTCCTTGGAGAATCCTATGAAAAGTTCAACTCACCCCAGCCTCCCCATTAGCAGGGTGATCCCGGGAGGAGGCAACCTGTGACCCTGAAGCCCTGTCAGGAATTCTGGGAATCCCAAAGCAAACCCTGAGAGCATGGCTTAGAGTGCATCCCGCAACTGGGTAGCCTCCAAAGTTATTTCTGCCGGTTGGGGAGTATTTTGCCAAAAACATTTCTCAGACTGAATAAAGATCAGACCAAAGTATAGACCGACAACTCAACCATTCCTCTTCTTCCTGGTTTTCATGAATCAGAGCGAACAAATCTTTACGCCTTTCTCCCCAGAACAGATGTTCTGTAAAGACTTGTCCGAGAAACCCTCTATGGATGGAGATTTACCACTGCCTTCATCTGAATGCGGCAGCGGCCAGGCCTCCTGGTAAACCTATTCTTTCCTGTTTTCTACCCTCAAATCCCATTTTTATCTCTGTGGGATTTTGATCTGCATGATGACGGATGGATATTGCTTTGAGAAAAAGCCAAAAGGAAACATTTGGATTTTGTATTTCCAGAAACATTAAGTTGGAAGAGATGAGGGATATGCAGAGATCTGACCTGTCCAATTCCTTTCATGTCTCTGATATTAAAACCAGATGTCCCAGACATTAAGTCCAAGGGGGGAAGGGAGAGGGAGGAGAAACCCAGCAGGACAGCCCAAGGAAAACCAGATATTCCCATGTCTTTATTCAGTCAGAGGGTTCCTTCCTCTTCCTCAGTCTTCTTCAGGTGGAGATGAGGGACATCACACCAAACCATCATCTTGACCACTTCCCATCACAGGCTAGTGACCAGGAAGTAGGAGAGATAAATATTATTACAGAGTGTGACCTCGGTCATTGCTGGCGACAGCCGCTGGGCACTGTGGGACGTGCAGGGGACCACCAGAAGAGCAACCCTTCAAAAGGCAAGTTCAGTGTGCAGGATGCTTTTCTAGTAAAAAGGCATTTTCTAAACAGAAAGAACAGATGCTCTTCAATCAGGATTCAAAACCTCAGCCTTGTGGTAAAAGAAGACTCCCTGAAAATGGTATCAACACCCATTATGTGGGGAAGTAGGATGGATGGATATGTACGAAGTTGGAATTTCAAAAGCAGAATACGGCCAGTCAATGATTAAGTTGCTTGAGTCACATCTTATACAGAAGCAGAAAACCACCATGGTAAAAATGGGAGAATGTTTCTACTGGATTTACCACCAGGAAGAGGTTCTTTGGATTTTAGAAGGAGTTCTGTTACTACAGCTCGTGAAATCAAATGTCAAATGAAATGAAAACAACTCCTTAAGGCTGGACAGCCTTCTACCTGTACCAAGAATGGAAGAAGGAAAGGGGGACTCTCAATTTGTTCCTTCATACAAGTCAAACAGAGCCAAAAAGACTCTGAGAATATGCTGCTTCATTTTCACTTTACAAGATGTAGAGATAAGCATAAAGCACTGAAATTGGTACAATTTACAAGTCTTAAAACAACAGCTTCCTATAATTATGTCCTCATCAGAAGCCAGTCTTCAAGTCAGGAGAAAAAGAATGCTACTCTTCGCCTCTGAAACCAGCAGTACTCTCTGCAAATGCCTTGAGTCCTGAATGTCATTTAAAAAAAAATTTTTGATTTGTACCTGTAAACAATCAACAGTTTGAGGTTTGGGGCTCTGATGAGATCATAACCACAATAGAGAAATTCGTGTAAAGTACTATATAACATCACCAAAAACAGAAAGTAGAATCACAGGACTGAAAATAGTTTTGAGAAGTCACGTATTCCATTTCCTTGATGTCAAGGGGGGAGTTAGACCACCCCAGAAATCTATCTTATCCTAGGAAGCAGCATGGCCTAGTGGACAAAGTATGGGCCAAGGAGCCAGAGGACCTGGTTTCTAATCCTGGCTCTACCACTTGCTTGCTGTGTAACCCTGGGCAAGTCACTTAACTGCTCTGTGGCTTGGTTTCCTGAACTGAAAAATGGGGATTCAATACCTGCTCTCCTTCCTACTTAACTATGAGCTCCATGAGTGCCAGGGACTCTATCTGGCCTGATTAAACTTATATTTACCCCAGTGCTCAGATAAGTGCAAAATACATGGTAAGCGCTTAACAAATACCATTTAAGAAAATAAGTCATTCAATAGTATTTATTGAGCGCTTACTATGTGCAGAGCACTGTACTAAGTGCTTGGAATGTACAAATAGGTAACAGATAGAGACAGTCCCTGCCCTCTGACGGGCTTACAGTCTAATCAGGGGACACAGACAGACAAAAACAAAAGAATCTTAAGAGGAGGAGATTCCACAATGGGTTTTAGCTATTTGAGGATTACTGTTTTCCCTTTCTCTCAAGGAATTAAAAATGATCAAAAGAAAAAAACAACTCATGGCTAATTGCAGGACCAGTTTACAATTTCATTTAAAACATTAAGGGTAGACTCAGAGAACATCATGAAATGGCTTAGAAATAGTTCAAAGCTGGCAATGCTATTAAATATCATGGATAGATTGTTCCTACCCATTTGACGGCATGAACTTTGTTGGGAAGTGAAGACTCGGGTCCTCTAAATCAACTGTTTTCTTTCACTTCACTGACTGGAAAGGTTAAATCAATGTGACCGTCGGGATTCAGTTGTAACCCTCTACGGTACAAGGTGGGTCTCCCTCCCCATCCCTATCGGAAGGGTGGGATGTGTTAGTTTTGGATGAAACAACATGGTCTTTAATAATTAAAGCAGTGTGGTCTAGTGAAAGCAGCACAAGCCTGGGAGTCAGAAGACCGGGGTTCTAATCCTGGCTCTGCTGCATGACCTTAGGCAAGCCACTTCACTTCTTGGTGTTTCAGTTTCCTCAACCATAAAGTGGGGATTCAATACCTGTTCTACCTCCTACTTAGACTGTGAGCCCCACATGGAAGGGGGACTGTATCTGACTTGATTAACCTGCCTCTCCCCCAGTACTTAGAACAGTGATTTAATGCATAGTAAGTGATTAAGGAATACCAAAAAATATTGAATGCACTCATATTGTCTCAGATGTAGGCATAAAGCACACTGAAATGAACTGCTGCAAAGAGAGAGGGTGGCCTGGATTTCACCTCTGGCCTAAATCACTGTCAATTAGCAAAGTTTAAGACACTTGAATCAATGACCACATCAGGACCCACCCTCAGCCCAAGTCAGGGAGAAATAATTGTACAAAGGAGAAAAAAACACAAGTGGTGGCGAGATGGAATGTGTTTAATTTCAGATCCTCGACTGAATCACAAAACCAGATCCAGGGAAAATTCTTTCTGTTGCAGCCTTCAAATGTTTTAAATGATCGCCAGGACGTTTGATTAACTCCCAATTAATTGCAATAAAATTGGAGGTTTGGGACTATTGGCACTCACTCCGAAACATAGGTTACACTCAATTTCTGAATTTGCTTCCTCAATTCTTGAACATTTGGAACTGAATCACCAAGGCAATATGAAAAGAGACTTGCTCTGCTCTAAAAAATTAAAGGAAGCTACTGAGTCAACACACTAGGCAATGTGTTGGGGGGAAGTCACGGATTGTTTCCCTTTTAGGAAGGGTGAACTGTCACAGGGACACTCACAGGGGCAGTCTCAGCCCTGCCGCATCAGCTTCGAGCTTAATGACAACTCCACTTGGAGATGGAATGATGGTTCTATTTCTACGCCGCTGGTTCTATTTTTACCATCTGGAATGTCCCGCTCACCTCTGTTGGGCTTGGGGGCCGGGCTGGAAGCTCCTCTCACTCCCAGTTCACCCTGGCAGTTTTGGGGGAGCTTTAGGAACAGTCAAAGACTTCAGCAGCAAGTTGGGGTGGGGGCGGGAGGGTTCCTCATCCTAGTTGGGCTACGAGGCCTGCCCAGAAGCTCCTCTCTCTCTCTGGACCAGCTAGAGGCTCAGCTGCAGAACCGGGGGGCTCTTCTTACCTCCTCACCCCCTTGATTTCCAGGGCCAGATATGAGAAGTAACGTGGGCTAGTAGAAAGAGCACAGGCCTGGGAGTCAGAGGACCTGCTTTCTAATCCCATCTCTGCCAACTGCTTGCTGGGTGACCTTGAGCAAGTCACTTTACTTCTCTATACCTCAGTTTCTTCGGCTGTAAAATGAGGATTAAATCCTTCTCCCTCCTTCTTAGAGTGTGAGCTCCATATGGAACAAGGAACTAGCCCAGAGCTTAGAACTCTGTTTGAAACACAGTAATTGCTTGATAAAGACAATAAAAAAAGAGGTTCCTCTCCTCTGAGCCAGAGCTGGGTGGGAGGGCAATATGGGGGCCTTGTTCACCTCCAGTGGGTTCTGAAACCAAGGTGGAGCTAACCAGGACCTCCTTTATGGCTCCCCCCACCCACCATCTGGTACCAGGCTTTTGACCGGCTCTCTGGACTGTAAGCTGGTTATGGGCACAGGGAATGTGTCTGTTTACTGTTATATTACACTCTTAAGTGTTTTGCACAGTGCTTAGAAAGGGCTCAGTAAATATGGCTGACTGACAACTGACTGACTTCTCTGCTCCTTCTAGAAGCCACATCCTTGGACACTGGGTCTCTTGCTGCCCCTCTCCTCAAGCTTGGTCCCCATACTCAAAATGAGAAGTTGGCACTCCTGTTCTTACCTTTTCTAGAGGAGATAATTACCCTGGAGACTCTTTTTTTAAAAAGTCCATATGTCCTTCGTGGGAAAGTCGTTAGGCCTAGCACTAATCAGGAGAGAAATCTGAATGGCATGTTTTTCCCCCCCTTTCAGTGGAGCAGTTAGCTGCCCTTAGAGAACTGCATTTCTATTTAAACAGTCTTGACATATTAAACTGTTCAGAAATCATTGATCTCAAACTTATTGCCCAATGAGGCCAAATAACTAAAAATTAAAAGAGCTATCATCTTTCTCAGAATGGTTTTATCTTGCTAACGTTTAAAGTTTCTTTCATTGGACGGGTAAAATCCAATCCTATAAAGTATTCTATTTTTTTCCTTCAGCCTTGCTGGGTTACCAAAATAATAACGACCCAGGGCACTTATATCCTGACCATCAAAGTCTCAAGTCATTTCCTTCTAGATGCTGGAAGCACCAACTGTCAAACACATCAAATAGGTCAGTGACTGAAGAAATTCCATTAGGGGGATTATAATGGGACCAAGCCAAGATTTTTTAATAATTCCACTATCTGTGCAGTTGGTCTCTGACGATTCCTGACCCCTCTTCCCATTGCTCCTTCTTTCTTCCCTGCTTGAGTCTTTGAGGATCATTCTATGATAGCAAAATACAAAGTGGGCACTCTTGATTAGAAACTCAGCATCTTCACTGGGGTAGGAAATAGACGTATATCTGTCTTCGCCATAGAGATATACAGTATTTCTCTTCCCTAAATGCTCCTTGGAGTTTCTCTCATTATTGATTCATTGTCCCAGCTGCACAGAGTATGGACAGAGAGCAGCTCATTACCTTGGGAAACTTAGGTTCTTAGCTGCTCAGGCATTCTGGGAAATAATTGCCAAATTATTTAAAATAACATACGTCCTTAGATTAATTCACATTAATTGGACAGGATAATGAAAAGCCAAAGGCCAAAATTGTGGCACTGGAAGGGATCCTAAGCAATCAACTAATCCTACCCCTAAACCATCCAAGGCTTATGGTTTGGTCCCATTTTTAAATATTTCCAATATTCTATTTAGCAAGTTCCAGAATTTATCTTTACAGTACAAAATGTCATATTCTGACCTATAGAATCATTTTTTTTTAACAATTTAATTCCATTTTGTTTCTTTTGGTTCTTTGTGGAGGTAAGGTACAACTAGTCAGCATCAATCTGTAATGATCCTTCATAGCCTAAAAGGCAGTAAGTAACCCTATTCTCTTCTCAGGGTTAAACTCTTTTAGTATTTTCTCAGAATTCATATTTTCCAACTCTTTAATCATTTTTGCGGCTTTCTGGATTCTCTCCAGTTTCTCTACCTCTGTCTTAAAATGCAAAGGCCCAAACACTGGACAGAATGCTTTCTTGTGGGCTGAACAATCTGGGGTGTATTAGCTCCTCTATATGCTTGCAAATATGTTTGTTGAGTTGTTTTAGACTCTTCCCAGGGATCCAATTTGAGGCGACCCAGCTATAATTATCAGGCTATCCATCTTCCCTTTTGTAAAGAACATGCGTGCCATCAGCCCCTGCTGATTTTAATTCATCCAGTTTCCTATAAGCAGGCGTTCATCCACATTCCAGGTTTCCTCAAGAAAATCTGGCTCGAGTTAGAGAAAGCCCAACCAGAGCAGGTTTATCAGGCAGAAAGCCACAGTGGACCTTTAATCTAATGTCTAGATTTGTCAGTGGTTTCACAGATCTTTTTGTGGCTGTGCCTCCAGAATCCAGTCACGAGTGAGGGCTGCCTCTCTCTTAGACTCCTGAGCTGGAAGACTTTCCCAGTGGTTTGGTCATCAGTAACAGATCTGGACTGGGCAAAACCTACGCCCATTTGACCCCCCGATATGTTACAAAGTTGCAAAGGTTACATTAACTTCTCTGTGACTCAGTTACCTCACCTGTAAAAATGGGGATTAAAAAATGTGGGTCCCACGTGGGACAATCTGATTACCCTGTACCTACCCCAGTGCTTAGAACAGTGCTCTGCACATAGTAAGCACTTAACAAAGACCATCCAGTAGGAGGGAGAAAGTAATATGCAAGTAGACACTTGAAATCTGCATGATAGAGGCAGAGGTAAGGTTTGCAAAAGAGTTTCATATGACAGTTACTGTTTATAATTTCAAATTGGGAGTTAAAAAAGTTTTCAATGTTGCAATAATTTTGTAACATTTGAATAACCAGAAAAGAAGATAAAGGAAGTCCCCTCCCCGCAATCAATTAATTCATTAATGGGATTTTATATGTGCTTATTATGTGTTGAGCACTGGACATAATGCTTGGGAGAATACAAGAGGAACAAAAGGCATGATCCCCACCTTCCCAGAGTTTACAATCTAATGGCTATTAAACAAAACAAGGACCTCCAAGAGTGAAAAATTTAGTGCCACAATTTGTGCGGCATTGTGTTTGGAGGATATTCTTTTTAGAGTGAATATTGTTTGAAAAGGAAGGCAGCATGGCCTAATGAAAACTGCATGGGACTGGGATTCAGAAGACCCTAGGTTCATCTCAGCTCTCTCACGGACCTGCTGTGTGATGGTGGGCAAGTCATTTATAGCTTTTCCATGCTTCATCTTCCTCATCCGTAAAATGGGGATAAGATAGGCGCTCTCCCGTCCTCTTAAAAGTATGCCTCATTTGTACAGGGACTGTGCCTGATTTGATAACCCTGTATCTCCCCCAGTGCTCAGTGTCATGCTTGAAACATCACAATGATAATAATCATAATAATAATAATAATAATTTCTGCTTCTAAAGTTTAGTCCAACATTTTTCATTCGAAACCATCGAACAAGTTTAGTGTTTCCTTTTTTAAAGCAAAGTTTTTGCAATAATACTTTCTGCAAAAGCACAATATTCAAATTAGGCTGCCAGTTAGCAGGGCTCATTGTGGGCTATTCATCATAGTGCGTTTCTTTGGTATTCCTGTGAATGGAACATAATTGCCAAGGGATTTTGGCGGGTTTAATGTAAGGCATTCAGCCTTTTTAAAGGACATCTGGACACTGAATATTTTCCTTTCATCATATCTCCCAACCTCAGCTGTGCAAAATTTTCTGATAGTTCAAAAATTTAATCCTCCTTCTTATGTTGAGGTGACTGAACCATTCCGCCAGGAGTCAGGAAGCCTATCTTTTTTGGCCTGGCTTCAGAACACAGGGAATATTGAACAATCTGAATATGTAATGTAAATCTAATATATTTAAATTCTCTATTTAAGGAGCTCTCTGGCCTAATTCCACCTGCTTTCTATTGCTACCTCATAAATCTAAATTACACTGGCAGCCCCAAAATATTGGAATCTGCATTTCAAAGAAACTAGATCAGTTTCTATACCAGAAGAGTCAAAGTTCAAGGCGATAAATCTTGGTGGGTGAAAGGGTGAGCCTATTTGCAGGTGCCAGTTCCTAAATATAGCCACTGAAAAATTGAGCCTTTAAAGTCCTTCAGAGTCCTTGTATTCACACTGACTGTGAAGAGAAAATCTCTCCCGAGTGCTGAGATGGTGAGTAGAAGCATTACAAAGGAAGAATGTCATTGTTATTCCCCATGTTTTTTTAATAACTCGATGTTTCACATATTTTGTGAGATTTACATTTTTTGAATTGGGCACCTTTTCAATACCAGCATGCTTTAAGGCTAAAATGTGAGTTGAGGTTTTTTGAGTGTGTGTTGCTGTGCAGGAAAGAGGAGCAGCAAGAGGAAGAGAGAGAAGGATTCCCTGTTGTAGGGAAGAAATTGGAGGAGATCATCCATTTGTATTTAATCTTTGGTTATCCTGATTTGTGTTTCTACAGCTTGTTCATAAATTCATTAGTTCAATTAATGAAGCAAATAGGAGCCAACTAAAAAGCTCCATGGCCCAGAGCAAAAAGCATGAGACTGGGACTCGGAGAACCTGGGTTCTAATCCAGGGTTTGCCAATTGCCTGCTGTGGGACCTTGGGCAAGTCACATCACTTCTTTATGTCTCAGTTTCTTCAACTGTAAAATGGGGATTCAAATCCTGTTCTCCCCACTACTTAGACTCTGAGCCTCAAGTGGGAAAAGGGATTGTTTCTGACCTGATTAAATTATACTTACCCCAGTGCTTAAAACAGTGCTTGGCAAAAAAATAAGGGTTTAACTAATAATAATAATAATAATGATAATAATAATAATAATAACTATTGCCTGTGGACATGTAGTTGGACTGTTCTCCCTCCTCTGAAGACTGGGGCCTATGTGGGACACAGGCTGTGTCCAACCTGACATATTGTATCTACCCAAGTGCTTAATAAATGCCTGGCACATGGCAAGAGCCTAACAAATACCATAATAAAAAACTTAAAGGTTTTTAAAACTTAAAGGTAACAGATTCCACTTGCATTCACAAGAGCGTAAATCACATATTAGTACAGCGCTCTGCACACAGTAAGTGCTCAATAAATATGACTGAATATTACGGTGGTGCAACAATGCCTTAATAATAACTATGGTATTTGTTAAGCGCTTATTATGTGCCAAGCACTGTTCTAAGTGCTGATGACATGGGCTAAGAATGTACTGATTTCTTAGAGGTTTGAGGTTCCTGGATTTATAATTGCATCTCTGATTTCCAAGGCACTGCAATATGATGTATGTTCTAATACTCTGATATCCACATTGTTGGGGGACTTTTACTGAACTTGATGTTTTGCAAGTCAACTGAAATAGGATATACTTTGAATGTATCACTGAGCTAGATTAGCTCTGTGGATAGGGATACTTTGGAGTTTATTTGTTTAATCTTGGAAATGTAAGCATAAAGGGCACTTCATAAGTAGGTAGTTACCGTAAACTTAAATAACTGGCATACTCCAATGCATCTTAGAAAGCATTGGAATTGAAAAATTGAAGGTAGAATAGGGCATAAATGGAGAGAAAATATCTTTAGAAAAAGATCTGATTATTGTGATTCAGCAGAAATACCCAAGGGAAATTTACCAAGAACTCATTGCTACAATCCTTCAAATCCTAAAAAGTACCCTAGGGTTCTAGTCAAAAGGAAATTACCTCAAATAACACTTCATTTCTAACAGAACATCTTCCAGAACATCAAGAACTCTAATTTTGAAGGGTTGCCAGATGCCTTAGTATAAGGGAAGGAAAATGTGAAAAGGTCTCACTAAGGAGCCAGAACTCACAGTGTATAAGGCAATGCTGGGTGAAGTTTGAGTTCCTGGGATGCCTTCTGACTAAAGTGCTCCCACCTGTGGGAGTTTGTTTAGTTAATCCTCAGTGGACTCCTGGATTGGTTTCAACTTTTCCAAATCTAGTTAGTGCACTCAACCTCTTTATCCACCTGGAAAACATAAACTAGACCTGGACTTGGAGAACCTAATTATATCTAATGAAATTTTTTTTCTGGAAAAACCACTGGCCTCTAATCGGAATCCAGACTACATTAAATATACTCTGAATGTCTTTGCCGATGCATTCAATTCTCCCAACACGGAATTCAATTTTGTTGAAATACAGTTCAAAAGGTCCAGAGCTCCTTCTCCCTTTATATCTGCCAACTACTCTCCCCACTTTCAAAGGCCTTCTAAAATCATATCTTCTCTAAAGAGGCCTTCCCCAACTAAACCCTCATTTCCCCTAACCACTCTCCCTCTGGGTGGCCTATCACTCTCATCTAAAAACTTGATATTGACCCTGACCTTGACCCCACAGCACTTACACGCATATCCTGAAACTCTTTCATTTCCCATATCGGTAATATATTTAAATGTAAATCTCCCCATCTAGGCTGGAAGCTCACTGTGGGCAGGGATGATGCGTAACAACCTTATTGCATTGTACTCTCCCAAGTGTGTAGTACAGAGCTTTGCACACAATAAGCACTCAATAAACAGATTGATGGAATAATAATAATAATGACATTTGTTAAGTTCTTACTATGTGCCAAGCACTGTTCTAAGATTGTCCCACGTGGGGCTCACAGTCTGAATCCCCATTTTACAGATGAGGTATCTGAGGCACAGAGAAGTTAAGTGATTCACCCAAAGTCACGCAGCTGATAAGAGGCAGGATTAGAACCCATGTCCTCTGACTCCCAAGCCCCTGCTCTTTCCACTAAGCCACCCTGCTTCTCAATAATCCACTCCAACTAATAAAAAAGTATAATATTGTTGTTCATTTCCTAAACGTGGGTGCAAAGGCTACTGAATTCACTGAGTCCTTTCAGGGAATAAGTTTAACTCTCAATTAACATATTAACTGCCACAGACTGAAGGATCAGAGAAAACTCAAATTAGTTGGTCTTTACCCACACTGCAGGTTTCTGGTGTCCAGGCAATGGATTTACAACTAAAATGCTTTTAGAAGGGGTGGAGAAAAAGGTTGCAAGAGAATCCGAAAAATCTTCATTCCATTATATTTACAGACATAATTTCTTCAAGAAATTTAGACTCAAGAACTGTAGAACTGGGAACTGTAGCCCTAGAGCTAAGGGAAAATTGGAGAGGCAGGGTGGTGTAGTGGAAAGAGAACAGGACTGAGAATCAGAAAACCCAAGTTTTAGTCCCAGTTCTGCTTGCTGGGTAACCAACCATGGGCAAGTCACTTAACCGCTCTTAGCCGGTCTCTTCATTTGTAAAATGGGCGTAAAATAGACTGTGAGCCCTGCAGTGAACAGGATCTATATCCAATGTGACAATATTGTCATAAGCCCTTAATAAATACTATGATCGTTTATGCAGTTTTCTGATAACTGCTTCTTCAGGCTCTTATTTCCTTCTTTACATGGATGGCTATCCCATGGGCAAAACAATGGGGATGACCTTTAAAGATCGCTTGCATAGAATCTTCACCATCTGAAAAGATTTGCACCCTTTCCTGTGGGTGGATATAAGAGTAGGCAAGTATCTTGTCCTCTTTGCTAATAATAGTAGGGTAAGTGTCCCTTGAAGGATCATGGTCTCACAGTAGGATTCCAGCTGCTTAATAAAATGAATCTAGAGAGGTTTTGGCCCCTTGACAGATCAGTCTCCCCAGAGAGTAAACAGAGCAAAAACACTTAAATAACATCACAACCACTAATGCTAGGATTAAAAAAAAGTGATAACTAAAAGAGCTCTCTATCTGTAGAAGATTGATATACTTAGCAACATCCTGTTATTTTGCAAATGGAATGAGACACCCTACTTTCCACTTCCTGCATCGGCCATGACACGAAATTTTTCTACATATTAAAAAAAAACCGGGGCAGCAACACAATTCAGAAATGTTTTTTCATAAAATAGCTTCCTCCAAACAAGCTATTGATCTAAGTCATGGCAAAGCAGTGTGGCCTAGTGGATAAAGTCAGGGGACCCGGGTTCTAATCCCAGCTCCGCCACTTGTCTACTGTGTGACCTTGAGCATGTCGCTTAACTTCTCTGTGCCTCAGTTTCCTCAACTGCAAAATGGGGATTCAATATCTATTCTTCCTCCTACTTAGACTGAGCCCCATATGGAATAAGGACTGTATCCAGCCTGATTAAATTGTATCGATGGCAGTGCTTAGAACAGTGTTTGACACATAGTAAGCGCTTAACAAGTTCCATAAAAAAGCCTTATAATTTAACACAAACCCAATCTCAAATACTCATTAATATCCTCTTCTCATTGCCTCTTTTTATGCATGGCTCGTGATGGCAACCGGCTGGAATGGCGATAGGAATGTGTACACACAACTACTGGTTTGAACCAAGACCATCTACGGGGCTTAGACACAGCTAACATTACAAAGATCTCCTCCTCCTCCTCCTCCTCACTTTCCTCTCTCAAACAATAATATCACCCATCTCTCTGACCCTGAAGTCTGCATCCTCGGTGCCATTCTTGACTCTTTGTTCTCCTTTATCTCTCACTGCCAAATCCAACCCATTCTTTCTGTCCCTTCCTCCACACTCGAACAAATATCACTTTAGTACAAGCTCTGGTCATATGGTGTCACAGTCTTCTTCTCGATGGCTTTGCTTCAGGGCTTTCTGATATATATTAATCTACGCTGCAGTCCATACCAATCCCCATAGCGTGGATGAAGCTCACATCTCTCTGCTCCTCGGCACCTGCCATTGGTTCCCCATGTCCTTAAGCAGCAAGCAAAAATTCCTCCCAATTGACTTCAAGGTTCTCCTCCAACTCATGGTGCCTTACCCAACTGCTCTATTCATCCACTACTCCCCAACCTGCTCTCTTCGTTCTTCCTAAACAAACCTTCTAACCATACCTAGTTTTCAACTCTACCACCTATGCCCCCTCACTCGGGCTGCTTCACCAGCTTGGAATTCCCTCTTTCCCCAAATCAGACAGAACCCACTCCTCCCCACATCAAAGCCCACATTCTTCAACATCATTATTTCCTAGCACCCCAAGTCATTCCACCAGCCTTCTCTAGCACTTGGGTACTTTATTTATTCCCTCTTCAGCCCTTGTGTATATTCATTTGCTCAGGTATGCATCCAATTATTCATTTTGATTACTCTGTTGGTAAATCTTATGGTGTGTCTCCCACCATAAGAGTGTAAAACTCCTTTTGGAAAAGGAAAGTGTTATTTGCTGCTTCTTTTTTTTGGGGGGGGGGGTACCGCCTGAGTCCTTAGAACAACAGTTTTCACCCACTTGGGGGTACCTGATAAATGCAGTAACTATTGCTACCAAGACCTCACAACCTGTACATTTTTTGTGGGTGTATTGTGGGGATAGTGGAGAAGGGCTAAGAAATGTGCACTTGAATGGCAAGCAGAGGAAGTTCAATAATCATTTTGGACCATTAAAGCCCTTTGAATGGGTGCATAAGACTATGTCTAAATCGAGCAATTATGACTCTCTCTGACTGAATGAATACACATGATGTAGCCCCAGAAGTACCTTGGGGGAATCCATCAGGAATTCAATTAAGGGTATTTAACTGAGCACTTTTTGTAGGAGTTAGGAGAGAAGTTGGTTAACCCCATCCCACCGGAAAAAGTTGGAGCTCACGTTGTCCTATGCCTCCTCCTAGCATTTATGTGCTTATTCACACCCATCCATGCTCCATATATACATTATGTGCACCTTTTAAATTGTTCAATTACATATTTTGATTACCTCACTGGTTAAGTCTTTTATGTCTGTTTCATCCATTAAAAGCACCTGATGGGGAAGGGAGGTGTCTTTTGCATTTTTGTGCTTCTCAAGAGTTTAGTCCACTGCACTGCCCTCAGTGAGGGCTCAATAAATATGATTACCACTATGATCAACCTTTCTTTCATTTTTCAAGTTCTTTCCAGTACCACTGCTTTCCAGGAAAATTGGGCTAGTTTGAACTGATTCAACAGGTGTAGACAACATAATGTTTACTATGTCTTGTCTTCATAAAACATAAATTCCGAGTATAGAAGGAACCCATTGTTTCATGTTTTGTAGAAACTAATCTTGTCAGAGAAGTGGTGTTGCCTAGTGGATAGAGATGGGCCTGGGAGTCAGAAGGACCTGGGTTCTAGTCACTTGCCTGCAATGTGACTTTGGCAAGTGACAACTTCTCTGTGCCTTAGTTACCTCATCTGTAAAATGGTGATGCAAACTTTGAGCCCCATGTGGGCTTATAGCTACCCCAGCACTTAAACCAGTGCCTGCCACATAGTAAGTACTTAACAGATACCATAAAAAAAGAATTAAAACCTGTAAATACGTTTTGTAACTACCTGCTTGCTTGTTTAGCAGTTTGTGTGGGTAGGCAGGAAAGCTTATAGATAGACCATGGGGAGCAAAGATAATAAAGATAATAAGAATAACTGTGACATTTGTTAAGTGCATACTGTAAGCCAAGCACTGGGAGGATTAAAGATAATCAGATTAGATATAGTCCCTGTCCCACCTGAGGCTCACAGTGTAAGTAGGAGGGGAAGTAAAAAGTAAACCTGGGAAGGTTTATGATCTCATGACAACTGGGTTGGGGAGTGACGGGTAGGAGACAGACGGACGCTGCAAGGGCAATGAAAGTGGCCTGACAACAGATCGAATCGGCCACTTGCCATTCCTCCGCCTCTTCTCTCTTGCCTCTTTTCTTTCAATTTCCCCTACTCCTTTGCTCCTTTATTCATTAGTATTTACTGAGTGTCTACTGGGTGCGGAGCACTACCTTGTGCAATGAAAGTGAAAGACACAGTCCTTGCCCTCAAAGTGCTTAGACTGATGGGGGAGACAAGCAGATATCAACTGTACCATACAGGGAAAAGGAGGAAAAATATAGCAAAAGTAAAAAAAAATAAAAAATGGAAGAAGCTGGTATACACTTAAGTGCTGAGGGGGAATGATGGGAGAGAACAGGTGTCACAGATGGTGGATTGTCTTTTTTTATGGTATTTGTTAAGCGCTCATTACATGTCAGGCACTGTACTAAGCACTGGGGTAGAAACAAGATAGGTTGGACACAGTCCATGTCCCATATGAGGCTCACAGTTTTCATCACCATTTTACAGATGAAGTTACCAAAGCACAAAGAAGTTAAGTGATTTGCCCAAGGTCACACAGCAGATAAGTAGCCGAGCTGGGTTCAGAACCCAGATCCTTCTTACTCCCAGGTCTGTGCTCTTTCCACTAGACCATGTTGCTACTCATTGGTTGGGTAGGAGACGGCTATGGAGGAGGGGTGAGGGTGTCGCTGTACACAAACTAGCCGTACACTTAGAAGAAGAGGGGAATGGAAAGTAGAAGTAGAAGAGGAGAAAGAAACTCATTTGCAAGAACTTTCTCACTGCAGGAAGATTAAGTGAATTAAATTTTAGATGATTTGAAGGCAGAACATAGCCAATCCCAAAGGAGGACTGGGAAGAGAGGAAGGGGGTCTAATTATGAAGGGAAAAAGCTAGTTGGTCATTTTGTGTCAACAAGTTTCTGAGACGTGACCTCGGGAGGTCAGGACACAAAGAAGGTTTGAGCTGCGATTCTGAAGGGACTCAGAAGCCAGCGAGGGATGAGAGATGTGACCCTGGAGAGTCCCAAAACTCCAATTTGGGTTCTGGAGATTGGGATCACAGAACTGTGAGGTTCCTACCCATGCAGGGAAGAAATTGGATCAACAAAAGTTCTACCCAGGCACACAAAGAGTCTAAGGGAAGGATTCGGAAGGGGTGAATCTGGATTCTCGTACACCCCGGGAGAAGAGGAGAAAGGACCAGGAGAACGTGTGCATCAGGAGAAGCAGCGTGGCCTAATGGATAGAGCATGGGGCCTGGGAGTCAGAAGGACCTGGGTTCTAATCCCAGCTCTGCCACTTGTCTGCTGTGTGACCTTAGTCAAGTCACTTCACTTCTCTGTGCATCAGTTACCTCATCTGTAAAATGGGGATTAAGACTGTGAGTGTAGAGACGGTCCTGGAAAAAAAACCGTAAAATATTAAGCATTAGAGAGAAAGGGAAGAGCATTTTGAATAGGAATTCTGTTTTATGTATTACCTGATTATTGAGTAAATGATTCCTATAAAGCATCTATAAAAAAGCCATGCAGAACAGTCACCTCAGTACTGCTTATGGTGTGAACTTGGAAAGTTTGCGCAGCCAGAGAGACAAGTTTGTCTGGAAGCCAAGGGAGGAGGGGGGGAACCCTTTCTCTTCCGAGCTGCCTGCAGCCAACATTGGGAAGGGGGTGATGGCTGACTTGACTCTGAATAACCCTCTTGCTGTTAGAGGAGTGACTGTTAGAAAGATTAGAGGTGGTAAAAGTGGACAAAAAGGTTGAGGAGTGGGGTCTGCTATGAAGGGAGGTTCCATACTGCCAATGCCTGGAAGGGAAGAGTTGGAGGGCTTTAGGATCCAGAGGACATTATCATTACTTTTGTTACATTGTACTTTCCCAAGGCTTAGTACAGTGTTCTGCATACAGTAAGCACTCAATAAATACGACTGAATGAATTGAATAAAGGAGGCCAGCCTCTCCTCAATGATGTCAGGGGCTGTTTAGGTGATAATGTAAAGGCTGAGAATCCCCAAGCTGTTACAGGAGGGCTTATTCGGAAGTTGGGAGGGGAGTGGTTTGACAAATTTGTAGGGTTGGGGGGAAGTTATGTACATTGGGAAGGGTGTGAGCAATGGAGATCAGATGGGAGAGCAGAAAGCAAGGCTTATCTTCCTTCCCTCATTACTTCACTTCTCATGTACTCTGCTTCAAGTCTATCTTCCTTCTCTCTCATAAAAGGAAGCCATGGAAGGAAAACGTCAAGAGTATGAGAAGAAAACCAAAGAGAGAAGGTAGGAAGAAAGAGAGCATCAGAGAGAGACAGAGAGAGAAAGAAATAGACGGGGGAAGAGGGAGGAAGAGAGATAAGGAGATTAGAGGAAAGATGGGAAGAAAGGGAGAAAGAGAGAGAAAGATGTGGGACAGGGCGTGTCCAACTCAATTTGCCTGTATTCACCCCAGTGCTTAGTATAGTGGCTGGCACAAAGTAAATGCTTAACAAATACCACAATTATTATTATGTGTGGGTAGATCAAAGCTTTTGAGGACATACTTGGATACAAAATAACAGCAAAGGCATTTATTTCATTTAATTTTAGCTGAGACACTTGAATGTCTTTAAACTTATTCCTCTCTTGGTTCATCTCTTTCACTATGTTCACAGTATTTTACTATTCTTACTGATTTAAAATATTCCCCATAAAGGTGGAAAAACTACTCTGGGAAAATGACAAACCCTAAAACATGGCAGGGATTGCTAGCTATAATTAGATTTCTTGTTCATAACAGAGTTCAATCTATTAGAAGAATAGGGGCTACTTGTATACTTGATGATTAATGTGTTTGGAAATACGTCATTTCTTCATAGGTCATTGAGAGGCGTCACTCATGTCTCCCCCGCTTTAACCATTAACTTCCAGTAAAATTGTATTCCCTTGGGATATTAAGTATTCAACCTAATATGTTACTCAAATTCTTTGATGAAACTTAGGACTTTCAACAATTCTCACTCACCCTAAACCTATGAGCAATTCCCATGCTCAGTGAAAAAAAACCACCACAAAAACTATTATTGGTGCTGGGATTCTGGAAGATAACCTATTAAATTTATGACCCAGTGAAATTCAGACCATTGTGAACAAGCTCTAGTTGCTGGCTACTCATAGAGGCAGTGTGGCCTAATGGATACAGCATGTACCTGAGAGTCAGAAAGACCTTGGTTCTAATCCTGGCTCCACCATTTATCTCCTGAGTGACCCTGGGCAAGTCACTTCATTTCTCTGTGTCTCAGTTTCCCCATCCATAAAATAGGGTTTAAGACTGTGAGCCCCATGTGGGACATGGACTGTGTCCAACCTGATTAGCTTGTACCTACCCCAGTGCTTAGTACAATGCCCAGCACATAGAAAGTGATTAACAAATATTGTTTTAAAAAAAGGAGGAGGAAGTAGCTTGGAGTTGATGGTTTTCATGCGAAGTGAACCTCTGGGTTCAGAATAGGAGACAGGAATGTCAAAAGTTACAGGCAATTTGTGGACCCTGGAAGGGCTAAGGCAGTTTAAAGCCAAAAGACCTCGAGAACATTTTTGCATTCCAAGAGGAAAACTGTTTGGAGGAAAATGAGAATCCTAGGAGGACTTAACTAAAAAGGGAAAACTCTTCATTTTAATTATTCCCATTTTATTAAAGCTTTCAATTGAGGGAATCTGTCCCCCATATCTTCCCTTCCCAAACCAAGTCCAGTGACGCCTCTGCTTTTGTGACACTGGCCAACCTGTCTAGAAATCTTGCAACAAATCATTTTCTTTCAAAGTCAGCAGCAGATAGGGAAACACAGTTTGAACAAGGGCCTCATCAGAGAAGAAAGCCAATGATGACATAAATCTCCCGCTGAGAATCCATCTGTAGAGTGAGGTCAATAAAAGAATCACTCCCAATGGCCATAAATAAACCAAAGGCTTTTACTGTCCTCTGAACTATGAGCATCTAAACCTCCTGAGACAAGGCTCAAAAGAAACAATAATAAATAGAACCAAAATGCTCTGCATGCTTTACAGGCAGCCTGCTATTGGATACACATCTTTTAACCCCACTCTGTAGGGGTTTGGGGGTAAAAAAAACTGAACTTTTTCCTCTTGTTTTCTTGCAATGTGGGAGTTCTGGGATGACTCAGTAAAGTGTGGTTGTAATTGGTCAATGTCAAAGTCTCCTTCCTACTCTAAATCAGAGCTAAATATGGTGCAAAGCAGCAGGTCAAGTTGAAGAAAATAAAAAGAAGAAAATATCTCCTTTGGCTATAATCATGCAGGCCAGTATAGGTGGAATTCAATGACTGCATCATGTAAAATGAGATGAAAAGTTCCAATAGTATCTCATTGAAATTTCATATCCTTCAAATTAAATATAAGTGCCTTGTAAATTGCTTCATTTTCCTTTCTATCCCAGAAAGATGTTTGTGAAAATGCAATAATTCCTAGCTATATCAGAAGCCAAAGTGCAAAGTTATAGATCTTGCAAGAGAGATGAGATCTCTCAGGAGTCCTCTTCTATAAATTTCAAATGTTCTTGAAGGTTCTAAAAAGCAGAAATATTTGCTTTATTTCCTCAGATGTTCATCAGTTCAGAAGGACAGTGTATTTTAACACCACGAACTAGACTGGTGACCTACAAGTTGGAACTTCAAACTGCCATCATGAAGATAAGTTATGGGGATGATCAGGACCGCCTAGGAATGTCAATGTCTTATATTTATCTCCTCAGATAATTTCTGATGTGCTTTTTCCTCAAAAGCTCAAGGGGTGAGGTAAATCAAGTTTTAAATGAAAAATCCTAAGATCCTAACACTGTGGAGTAGTGAGGAGAGCGGGGCCAGCAGAATATGGAAAAAAAGAGTTAAGACTGGAAGGGAAGCTTGAAACTTCAAATTCAGTTTCAGTTCAATTTCAAATAATCGGAGGTGTAAATAACAGTCCAAGCACTTGCTTACCAGACTTCTAAGACTGATGACTTCACAGGGAGTAGAAGAGGCAGCTCAGAAGGGAAGACCCATCTGCCTGTTCTCCGCTTTCAAAAGGTCTGTGGCTGTGCGGGCTCACTGTCTAATTTTCTGTGGCTCTTCTTGATGACGACGACGTACTGAAAACGGCCATTAGGCAACAAATGACAAAACTTCTGGGGGTGAGGTTTTCTGTGCTACCTGAACAGCTTCCCTAAAGCCAGAGAGACTAATTTTGAAAATGCATGGAAAATACTCAAGGGATGTTAAGTACGGAACAATACGATTTTTGGAAGATGCTAACTTTGGGGTCTGCATGCCCTTTTAATTGCTAACTCATTTCCCTCATTTTCCAGCAGATGAGTTCTCAGAGCTGGCTGATGTTAATCCCAAGATTTTCCTCCCCTCCTAATGTAATTCAGTCCTAAAGCTTAATCACCAAGTGACCAGGAAAAGAACATTAATAATCAATGATTTAAACAATCAATGATTTAAAATAATTTTTTTAAAAAAATATGAAACTTGCTCTACCCAATATCACAAGATTCTTTTATTTCCCTCTAATCCTTGAGTGGCAAACAAACTTTCTGTTAAGAGCCTTACATAGACAGCCGTAAATCAGAAGATTATGGCATTCTGCACAACTGGTACAAACAAGAACAAAATAACAGGATGTATACACAGGTTCACTGGGTCTGCTTTGAAATGCTAAGTCTCTAGTAATGTCTATCTATCTTACTGGTTTGGCTCAAATCACTGCCAAGTCCCAAATGATAAATAAATTTAATTCGAACTCCTTCTAATCTGCTATAAAAGCTTTTTTTCCTTTAAAGGAACAATGCGAACGATTAAATGTAAGGTTAATGTAATTGTAACCATTTGGCTGGAAGAGGAATGATGGATTATCATCGTGGAAATAGAGTCGCCCATTCAGCCGGGGGGCCCAAAAATATACTTCAGGAAGGTGGGTGGGAATTTGACCAGGATGATGAGTGACAAGAGGTACTGCCTGGAGCCAGATGGCACCTTCTACCCCCTCAAATTCCTCCCAGGCCACTTTCTGCATCTCCTTCCGCTACCACTCATCAGAAGGCAAGAAGCTCAGTGGCAGAGTGAGAGGATCTTGTAGTTGGGTACAAGTGTTGGGATATCCTGTGGGGCTGGAGTGACCATATCTAATACCTTGGAGGGAGTCTAAAAGTCTAGGAAACCTAAGGATCTTTTGCAGTCTTAGAGACAGAAAAGACTGCTAAAGTTGAGGAGGCAGAGATGGAGACTGGAGGCAGAGAAAGATTTAAGGACTAATAGATAGACTAAGGAGTCCAAGCTGGAAAATATATCCTGAAGGAAAAGGATCAAGAGCTAGTAATTATTTGAGTGGGATCCTGGAGATATGGTGAAAGAAATGCCTGGGTGAGGCATAAATGGTTGGGAATGTTAGAAATAAAATATTAAAATTACAACCACCTCCCTAGACTACTAAAGGCTGCTTCAGTACCGGAGCAACAGCATGATCTAGTGGAGAGAGCACAGGCCTGGGAGTCAGAGGATCTGGGTTCTAATCCCAGCTCAGCCACGTATCTGCTGTGTGGCCTAGGGCATGTCACTTGCCTTCTCTGTGTCTCAGTTCCCTCATCTGTAAAATGGGGATTCAATACCTACTTTCCATCCTACTTAGGTCGTGAGCCCCATGAGGGGCCTGGTTATTTTGTATATTACCCAGCGCTTAGTACCACTCTTGCAACACAGTGAGTATTCAACAAATACACAATTACCATTACCCAGCATCTTAGTGGTTTCCCTGCCTCAAGCCTCAATTCATTCTACACCGAGCTCTACATATCTTTTAAGCTTCTATTCATAACACATCATATTAGACTGGATTGAAAGCCCCTCGAGGTTAAGGGCTTGAGTATGTGATCTCAAATACCTAGTGCAGGCATACCCCAGCATAGTCATACCAGCAACAGCAGCATTTACTGAGCACCGGCACTGGACTATGCTTCGGAAGAAAAACTAAGTGACACGTTTACTGCCATGTGCAACTTACACCCTAAAAAGACAACTGTGATGTGTTTCTCAAAAGCGTGGGTCCGAAACTTTTCTTATTTTGCTTGCCAAATATGCACCCAGATATACGGTCAGGGAGACTAGAATGAAGTTGAAGTGTTTCCAAGTATGCTTTTCCCACATGTCTACTGCTGTACAAAAGCACTAAATTGGTGTTTGCATTTATTTGAGAGGACCTTACTAGCATGGATTATTGGAAAGAGCACAGGGCTGGGAGTCAGAGGACCTGATTTCTAATCCTGACTCTGCCACTTACCTGCCATGTGACATTGGGCAAGTCACTTAACTTCTATGTGCCTCAGTTTCCTCATATGTAAAATGGAGATTCCTTGCCTCTTCCCCCTCTTGGACTGTGAGCCCCATGTGGGACAGGGACTGTGTCCAACCTAACTTAAATCTACCCCAGCACTGCGAACAGTCCTTGACACACAGTGTATAACAAATGTAGTAAGATTATAATAATAATAATATTACCATCATGAGTGGATGTATTGTGTACTTTCATTCATTCAACTGCACTTATTAAGTGCTCACTGCATGCAAAGCACTGTACTAAGCATTTGGGAGAATACAGTATAATGAACAGACACATTCTTTGCCCACAACAAGCTCACAGTCTAGACGGGGAGACAGATAATAATATACATAAATTATAAATATATACATAAGTGCTGTGGAGCTGGGAGGGGAGGATGAATGAAGGGAGCAAGTCAGTGTGACGTAGAAGTGGGAGAAGAGGAGAGGAGGGCCCAGTCAGAGAAGGCCTCCTGGAGGAGTTGTGCTTTCAATAATGCCCTGAATGGGGAGAGAGCAATTTTCTGTCTGATATGAGGAAGGAAGGTATTTCAGGCCAGAGGCAGGATGTGGGCAAGAGGTCGGTGGTGAGATAGACGAGATCGAGGTACAGTGAAAAGGTTAGCATTAGAGGAAGATTTAAATGTAATCTGATATGGTTCTATTCCCGAACCAGTTCTAATTATTTTGTGGCAGGCCAATTCCTTCTGAACACCTCTTCACACCTTTGAACTCCTTTCTCTCTCAGGATCTTCTTCAAATTTATTTACAAATTCAGCTGTTTTTTAAAAATTGGTGCATGATTTCTTAACCACAAAGCCTTGATTGGTGGTGAAGGGACCATAACTACCTCATCTACTTAGGCATCTTGCAATTTTTTCTGTGGTATTTGTTAAGCACTTACTATGTGTCAGGTGCTATTCTAGCACTGGGGTAGATACAAACTAATCGAGTTGGACACAGTCCATGCCCCATATGGGGCTCATAGTCTTAATCCCCATTTTATAGATGAGGTAACTGAGGCACAGAGAAGTTTAGTGACTTGCCCAAGATCATATAGCAAACAAATGGCAAAGCTGGGATTTAAACCAGGTCCTCTGACTCCCAGGTCTGTGCTCTATCTACTAGGCCATGCTTGCTTCTCAATGTTGCGATGGATTGTCGAGGAATCAGAGAATAGAGCCTTTATCCCTGGGTTGTGTATATCTTGGGGTGTTAAAATCTGGGGCAAGGTATCAAACCATCACAGCTATATCTCTGAGTACAATACAGTACAATACTGAATTTTAAGTATTATGGGCAGGGAATAGGTCTGCTAATTCTGTTGTATTGTACTTGCCCAAGTGCTTAGTGCTCTGCCCATATTAAGTGCCCAATAAATATGATTGATTGATGGGGTGGCTGTTACCTGGGATATGGTATTACCATAATAGCTGTATCTCTCTAGATGCTGTATCTCTCTGGACTATGCATTCTGGGGTCTCTGTACCATGGCGTATACCTACAAAGGTCTGTGGGTCTCACATGAGACAGGAAAGTGTCTGACCTGATTACTTTGTATCTACCCTATCATTTAATAGAACGCTTGGCACAGAGTAAGTGCTTAATTAAAATTATTACTGTACAGTAAGTATTCTGAACCTAATAAGTGCCCAACAATGGCTGATGATGAGAATGATGATGAAATGGGCAAAATGTAGTCAGTTACCCATGGGAATGCTTGAAATTTTGTCCAACTCCAAAATGGATCTCTGAGTAAAAGCATCTGGGAATTGGTTTCTACAATCATCTATTTCTAAACTAATAGAATTACCCTTAATTGAACATTAATCACCCAAAGGATTAGTTAACCAGTCTTGGTGGAACATAATGGAGAACATGACTACGCATGAGAGGGAAAGGACAGGAAATACACTTTTCCAGTGAGTTAACCAGCTTTCAATACCAGGCAGCCAAGCATATGGGCCAGGGAGGATTTAGTTATCTATATCTGACTCTCTGAAAGACTCAGTTATGATAACTCATGTTTTACTTTACAGTAAAACCCACAGGTAATATTTTATTGGAAACTTAAACGACCCTGAGTTGACCTGTCATTGTGCACTCTAATAAGGCAGACAGAAAATTCTTGGCCAAGTTTAAAGCCACTGGAATCATGTGGATACTGAATCATTTGATTGTTTAGTCGAGATGCTTTGGGCTAAAAAAGTATCTTCCTTCTTCTAGCAGAAAAGGCCTTAAAGGATGTATAAGGTTTCTTGGATATCAAAGTTTTTGCCAAACCAACGTATGGATTACATTTCCCTCAAATACACAGAAATTTGGAAATTAAGGACAACGTCCCTGAGGCAAAATGAGTTTTGCCAAATGTAAATGCACTGAAAAATAGTTCAAGATGCTGAGGAGCTCAAACCTTAGTCTGGTTTGCTCAGCATTTAGTGAGGGATGTCATCCCTTTGGTTATAATGTAAAATCCGAATTTTACAAATGTGTGCTTGTTTTCCCGATTAGATTGTAAAATCTTTAAGGTGAGGGCTTTGTTTGATGTTTCTTCTGCATATCCCATAAGGGCCTAGTGCAGTGAATACAGACATTCATTAAATACAGAACTGGCATGCCCTAGTGGAAAGAGCATAAGCTCGGGAGTCAGAGAACTTGGAGTCTAATCCCGGCTCTGCCAATTCCATGTTTGGGCAATTCACTTCACTTCTTGGTGCCTCAGTTACATCAACTGCAAATTGGGAATTAAATACTTTTTTTCTCTCCTACTTAGACTGCAAGTCCCATTTAGGTTAGGAACTGTGTCCAACCTGATTAAGTTGTATCCATCCCAGCACTTAGAAGAGTGATTAAAAGATAGTAAGCACTTAACAAATTCCATCATACGAATAATAATAAAGACATCAAATAGTGCTGAGCTGGGAAACAGGAAAACTTCAGTATTCAAATCTGGGTGATGTATTTGCCTTTTCCTCCCAAGCACCTATTAACAATAATAATAATAATGATGATGATGTTGGTATTTGTTAAGTGCTCACTTAACCAAGTGGGTGCTAAATAAATGTTTCTCCTATTATTGCTACTGCTGCTTTTCCTAGTTCAAAGAGAGGAGGTGCAGGGAAATCCAGTAACATATGTGAAATTCACTTGAGTCCTTTCAGAGAATGGTGTTATGTAAATAGTAAGTATTGTTGTTTTTTTTAATTACTTTGCAACTGAGAATAACTGAGAATGTAAAATTGGGATTTTACATTCTCCCTCCTCCCAGGTTGGAGGAATCAGTTGGATGAGGGGGAATTAAGTAGTAGCTGCAGTTAAGAAACTTGTTTGGGAGGGCTGTGGATGAAGAGAAGCCAGTTAGGTCTGGGGAAGCCAGATGAGGGAGATCCTAAACTAGATGATCAAATAAGACGATATTTAGTTACTGCATATATTGTGTATGACAGGGAAACTAGTGAGTGAGTATTAGAACTATGAAAACATCAAATATAAGTGCCTTTCTTAAAGAATGCAACTGCTATTATAAAATGCAAGAAAGATTAAACAACCTCAGCATCTCTATATTACATTGCTATACATCTGAAACTTTCATTCAATCAGATTTCCTACTCTAAACTTTCCTGAATCAAACTATGCCCAGAATCCTTCAAGGGGAGACTGCACTTCTACACTGAACTGCGGAATCTTGATGAATCCTACACATAAGGGATACATTACTGTATTACACATAGTCGGAAAGCTCGTGGTGGACCTGGAACATGTCTATCACCTTTGTTCATTCATTCATTCAGTCATATTTATTGAGCGCTTATTGTGAGCAAAGCACCTTACTAGGCACTTGGGAGAATGCAATACAACAACAAACTGAAACATTCCCTGCCCACAATGGTATTGTACTCTCCCAAGAGCTTAGTACAGTGTTCTGCACACAATAAGCACGCAATAAATACCACTGATTATTGAGGGGCCTGCCTTCATATGCAGCAGATTAAGAACCTCTTTTCATTGAAAATATAAATGACCTTCTCCACTGCAATTCGGGCACCCAGTCAATTCCCAGGCTCCAAATTCCCAACTAAAGAAACCCAGGCAGGCTAGTTTTCTAGTCCCAGATTTAGTCCTCACAGTGCAATTTAGTTGATAAAATTCAAAGCAGTTGCATTACAGTTTAAGAGACTGTCACGCAGAGATGGTCAAAGACAGAGTTCATTAAGATTTCTAAAGATCATGGAGACGATCTGCCTGCCTTTAGGTGAAGCTGACACTCAACTCTCCCAGGTGGGTAAGCGTCTAAATGCTTAGTACACTACTCTGCACACAGTAAGGACTCAAATACCACTGATGATGGAAGGAGATACCAAAACCTCTTCATGCAAAATATGAGTTGGGAAGCTCTTCCTTCAAACTCCCCTTCAACCCACCTACCAAATAAGCCCAGTCCTTTTTGGTCTTCTGTTAATAAAACATATAATTACTAGCACTCATGCTACATATAATTTAGTTGAAGATCAATTTTTATTTATTTTCCTGGCTTTAATCTCTTCTCATTGATATAATTTTCAACTCATCTATCAAGAGTTGCTTTCTTCTGGACTGTCCCTAGACTCTCCAATATTTTCCTAAATTGAGAAGCTAAAATAATTACCTGGAACTCTAATATTATTATCAAATGCCATCGAGTCATTTCTGATTCATAGCGACTCTGTGGATATATTTTCTTTAATAGGGGACTGAATATTGAATCGATTATTTGGGTTTTACTCTTATTAACAAATAACAGTACCAATGAAATTACCTTCATTAAGAATCATTTCCCATTGCTGACAAACTTCAAACCTGTGGACCAAGTGCAGCATTCAGTACCTTAACCTGCCACACTTTGATTTATTTTTTCTCCCACAAAAGAACTACCATGAACTTCCCCAACTGACCTTCATCCTATCTGTGAAGCTGCCACAGCACTTGATATCGATTATGGCTAAGTGAGGTTGATGGAATTGCAGAAGAATTCGGATGTGGGTTTGAAGTGGAGGGGAGGGAGATCTCATAAACATAGAAAATGTTGGGCAGAATTGTAGCTCTTTAGTCTTGCAGTTTGTTTTTGAAGTCAGATCCCATGCTACCGCTATACTCTTGATAGTTTCCCTAGACATATGTTGGCTTTCCTGATGCAATTTTCTACTTCCTTATCTTTCATTTAATAATAACATCCTGTTCAAACCGCGGTAGCTTCCACTATCCCCACTGCAACAGAGAAAGTCATGGAGACAAGGGGCCACATCCCAACTTGCCATTTTTGCCAATCAATTTTTAAGTTCATTCTTTGGCAAAGTGTAATTATACTGAGGAAATAAGGGGGGATTGGAGAAGAGGGATATTGACCTGATTCATACTGCCAAGCAATTAACATTGAAGTGGAGAACTCTAAAGAAGGGGTGGGGGAGATTTAAGGGTAATGACAGGCCAGTTAACTTCCCTAAAAGACCAAACAGCCACAACTACTTTGCAGTAGTCTGGGCTTGAAGCAAATTTTTTTGTTAAAAAAAAACAGAACAGAAAAAACCTATTCTACTAAAAAGAACACAACAAAAATAAATATTCACAGAGTAAGCTCACCTCTAGACTGTAAGCTTATTATAGGCAGGGAGCACGTCTGCTACGTCTGTTGTACTGTACTCTCCCAAGCACTTAGGACACTGCTCTGCACACAGTAAGCACTCCATAAATACATTTGATTGATTGATTAATTGAAGAGAAAGTGGATGGAAAATTCCTAGAAGACCAGTGAGATCGCCACAACACTGCTAGTTTGGCAAAGAGGCTGGCACATAATTGCCCCCGACAAAAGACTCTTTTAAATATAGTGAATTTGTCCCTTACCGGATAGCCCTCAGTTTTCTTCTGGCACCACTTCAGTAAGGCATTCCTCTTAGAGCCTCCATACTCTCTGGCCAGGGCAGCCAACGGATCCTTTCTTTCCACACTAGGTTAGAAAACATGAAATAATGAGGCTTTCCAAACCTTTAGTTCCAAGCAGATAAGGAGTCAGGCAACAGCAAAACCCCAAGAAGACAGTGCAGAGATGATTCAAAATCCCAAGACCTTTTTTGAACATCTATTAGGAACAAAGATCTAAACTGAACTGTGAATACTGAACACCTCCTATTCCTATTTCCCTCTATTTAGATGATGAGTGCTAATCACTACTTAGACTGTGAATGCCATGAAGGTCAGAGACACTCTGTTCTGATTATCTTTCATCTACCCCAGTGCCTGAGACAGTGTTTGGTAGATAGCACCTAACAAATATGACAATTATATTCTTCTTTTTATTATTATTATTCTTGTGAGGGGCATGTGCAGGCAGTACCTATCTCAGCCAATTGGAAGCAGAATTGGGGCTAGAATCTAGGTCTCCCGATTCCCGTAAACATGCTTGTTCCACTGGGTGAACAGCAAAGCCAAGATGTCGTCTCAGAGGAGTGTAAAAAAGATTCTGGAAATTGGAGACTCTAACCAGAGATAAAAAATGAGGTAGAGCAGGGCCAGGGGAGGGGAAGGGAGGGGATGGTGGGCAAGAGGAGTGGGAGCTGTTGCTGGCCTCAAGAAGAGGGATGGTCTTAGCTAGTAGGACAGGGAGAAAGTGAGAATGGACCACAGAGGGTGGGAAGGAATAATCAATAGCATGGCAGGCCAGAGGTTGTCAGAGTGGCAGAATGGGCTGAATGAACCAGTTTTCTAAAGGCAGGAGTAGGTGAGAGTAGGGAGCAGTCAGGGAAGGCTTGGGCCTGCTGGTGGCACTGAGGGGAGAAGGAACAGCCTGAGTCAGGAGAGCAGAGCCACAAGAAGCTACCATGAATAAGAAGTGAGACACTGAAAAGCTGAGAGGGTAGGGCAGCTGAGCAGACCATTCAGACAATAGAGATGCAAAGACATAAACACTCGGATACATACACCCATGAATACTCACATAGTCACAAACCCACATAAACACTCACAAACACCACAGACCTACAACTTTCAAAAAGCATAAGTCTTGTGAAGGTGGGGTGCAAACTAGCCCTCCCATACAGGGCAGATGTGAGTCAGGCGGTCCCTCTGATCCCAATTTTATGCTAGCCAGACTTGGTTTCCTTCACTTTCCAAATGCTCCACCACCGGATTCTAGTGAAACCAAATTGGTAGTTAGCTGGGGCTGCAGTATCAGTAAGCCTACACAACACTTTGGGATCCATCTTGACTGAAGCAAGAAATTTTTGTGAGTACGAATGTAATCTTCTAGGAAAGAGTGAGTGTTGAGGTGGTGTTGGAGGGTGGGGAAAGGTGTTTGAGGTTGTATGTGATGAGCATCAGGCTAAGGGGTGAGTGAGTTAGGAGTTGGAGGAAAGAGAGGGAGAATATTAACGGGAATGTGGGATAAAGGACTTGAAGATGTTTTCTGCACAGTTTCCATATTTTAGCTGTGATAGCAAATGAAGACTTCAGCCATCTGGCAATCCATAAATTTAATTTCAGTTCTTAAGTCACATTTCTCTAATGTCCTCTTTTTTTCAGCTGCCTAAAACCTTGCACATTTGAGGCAATGTTAAATTTTTTCATCACTATCAGCTCTCTAAAAGAGATGAGTTCTCAGGGTGGAAATATTCCACATTCTCTAGCATCGCCTTATGGTCCTGACTTGCTGATATTAAAGTATTCTCATGAAAAATTTTTTGATGAGAAACAGAGTTTTTCAGATGCCAACAGTTTTTCTATATTCTTTGGTAAAGACACTGACAACTGTTAGAAGATTTGTTTTCGGTATCATCAGTGTAATAAGGGTCAATGATTGAGACTAAAGAAGTTTTAATTTTAGCTATTGTTCATCAGTACTGAAAGATTTCACTGCAGGATTAATTTCCTCCTATAATGCTTCTATTTCAGGCTTTTGTGAGTAGTTTTCTTGAATCTTCCTCCCCACTCTTATGAAAACCCTGTGTACTGGGTCTGGGTCAATATGCATTACTATTATTAACCACAGTATTTAATAAGCACTTACTATATGTCAAAGACTCTTTTAAGCCCCGGAGAAGACACCAGAGAGATCAGAAAGAGTCTCTGTCCCATATGGAGCTCGCTGCCTAAGAGGGAGGGAGAACAGGAATTTCACCCCCATTTTACTGATGCGGTAACTGAAGAACAGAAAAGTTAAGCGGCATGCCCAAAGTCCCATAGCAGGCAAATGGCAGAGCTGGGACTAGGCCCCTGAGTTGCCTGATCCTTGGTGCCATGCTTTTTTCACTAAGCCACTCTGTTGTAGCCTCCCAATTCCTCTTAATGAAGCAATAACTCAAAAGGAGCTCAAAACGTTCTGGCAACTCTAAGCAAAATCCTGCATAGCTGAATGGCTGGAAAGGGTCTGGTCAAAGTTATCCAGGATTAGCCTGGCATAACCAAATTGCGATGGTTGAAAAAGTTTCACAAGCCATGTGTTCCTTACAAAATTTGAAGTTTTTATCAAATGCTGTCGGTTATCTAGTATTTCCCACTTGGTACCTGAGTTTGCTCTGGGGTTTCACACCTCCCAGTGTGGGTGTCAGCATCCTTGTGTTACTGAAGCCCAGGGAAGCGGGTCTGCTTAAGGACTCGAGTGAAGGACTCTTACGAAGATAATGGTCTGGCTTCAGGTCCTCATTTCTTCCTTTTAGAATGTCTGTGGAAATAAAAACCATTTATTTAGTGAAGGGGAATAATCAGATCAATAATCACTACTCATATCATGGTACAGGGCCTGCTAGGGCATAGGAGCATGTGGTCTGTTTGGTTTCAAATATAAAACTAATACATTTATCTGTCCATTATACTTAACTTAGGTAGGTCATGAGACCATGATGGTTTTCCATAAATCATCAAAATACTAGAAAAAAAATTCTATGTGAACGATGAATCCACTGGACTGGAGCTGGTACAGAAACAATACCAGTCACTTGAACAGCAGTGAAACTGATTCAGTAGCACACTTGAAATGAGAGGCGAGAAGCACAAGAGTAAGCTGAAACTGGGATTTCAACGGTGATATTTAATAACGAGACTGTCTTTTTCTATTGATGCCTCCAAATGACTGAAAAAGGAACATCTGCTAATTGGGTTTTCCAGTAAGCCTGGGACAAAATTACACTAAACTAAACATTTCTTCTGTTTGCTCAAAGATGAAATTTCTTATGACTCTAAAAACAAGATTTACTCAAATGGAATCACAGCAACCGTCAATGTTTCCAGTACTTAGAGTTAGGATTCTTGGAAGCAGATAAAGTCAGCTCTCAGAGCAGAGTAACAATGGGAAAGAAAGGAGCTGTTTGACTTGTCTCACTAAAAACAAAAAGTTAACAATGCGTGTCATTAATTCTCACTCCTTAGTTTAAAGCTCTTATTATCTTAAGAACCAAAGAACAAACTTAATCTCTTGTAATTACATTAAATGTTCAATGCCTCAGCAAACATTGAAGCACATAAGAACACGCGTATAAAACCATTTTAGTTCAGAATAATGGTCCATCCATCAATCAATCATATTTATTGAGTGCATACTGAGTGCTTGGGAGAGTACAATATCACAGAGTTGGTAGACATGTTTCCTGCCCACAGGGAGGTTACAGTCTAAAGAAGGAGACTGACATTAAAATAAAGTTACAGATATGTACGTAAGTGCTGTGGGGCTGAGGGTGGGGTGAATAAAGGGCACAAATCCAAATGTAAGGGTGACACAGAAGGGAGAGGAAGCAGGGGATATGAGGGTTTAGCTGGGGAAGGCTCTTGGAGGAAATGTGATTTTGAAGGTGGGGGAAGTGATGGTCTGTTGGATATGAAGGGAGAGGGTATTCCAAGGCAGTGGGAGGACATGGTGAGGGGTCAGTGGCAAGATAGACGAGCTTGAGGTCTGATGAGTAGGTGGCGATGGAGGAGCCAAGTAAGTGTGCCAGATAGTAGTAGGAAACTAGCAAGGTAGAATAGAAGGGGGTAAGGTGATTGAGGGCTTTAGAGCCAACAGTAAGAAAGTTCTGTTTGCTGCAGAGTTGAAAGGGCAACTACTGGAGGTTTTTGAGGAGCAGGGAAATGTGGACTGAAGTTTTTTTTTTTAGAAAAATGACCTGGGCAGTGGAGTGAAGTATGGACCGGAAAGGGGAGTGAAAGGAGCCAGGGAAGTCAGCAAGGAGGCTGATGCAGCAGTCAAGGCAAGGTATATAAATGTTGGCAGTTTGGATGGAGAGGAAAGGGCAGATTTTAGCAACAGGATTTGCTGGCAGATTGAATATGTGGGTTGAATGAGTCAAGTGAGTCGAGGATAATGCCAAGGTCCATGTAAAACAAGATTCTGCTTCTGAAGAATACTTTAAAGAACAGTGGGATAATTGCTCTCCACAACATCCCTCCTCATGGTTTAATAATCCATGCTAGCCCCAAGCAAAACTTTTATCCAAGAACCTGAATCTATCTAAACTCTTCTTTCCCTCAACCATCTGCAATATTTTCTTTTCGTCACCTTTTCTATACCACTATCCATGGTTCTACTGAACCTTTTGGGAGTCTTTTGCTCTTTGGAAATTGGAAATTGTAGCACTCGCACATCCCACCGAAGCTCGGGGAGCAGTGAGTGAGTAGGCAGGCAGGGGTGCAGCATATTGCAGAGTCTATCTGGGGTTTTTATCCATATTAGTCAGCTGCAGGCCGAACAGGGACTAGGAATCCAGGTGTCCTGATTCTTAGAGACGTGCTCTTTGACTAGACTATTAGCAGGGCTACTGTCTCATAGTCAATGGCATAGACTTTTCAATCTGTCCCAGTCCTAAGAAAAGTTCCCTAAAACATTTTTGAGATAGTACATTTCCACTTAGTTTCCTCCCAGGCTTTGTTTATAGGGTCACTAAAGCCAACTAAGGCTCAGCTAGTTAATTGGCCCTGTCAAATGCCTGTGGTCAGTGGCAGAGGATAAAGGTTCATTTCCTTATTTTTACTACTATCAACTGTAGCTCTGTTTTTCTTCCTGCTCCCCCTGCTATGTAAACAATTTAAGTGTACCAATCTCCCCCGGCCTTCTTGCCAACAGGGACCACATTATTTACTATTTATTGTACTTTCCCAAGTACCTCTTAAACTGCTCTGTGCACTGTAGGGGCTCAAGAAACACACCCAGTTCTCCTATAATAATAATAGTAACGATGGCATTTGTTTAGCGCTTAATATTTGCCAGGCACTGTACTAAGCACTGGAGTGGATAGAAACAAACCGAGTTGGACACAGTCCCTGTCCCATGAGGGGCTCACAGTCTCAACTCCCATTTTACAGATGAGATAACTGAGGCACAGAGAAGTGAAGTGACTTGCTCAAGGTCACACAGCGGACAGGTGGAGGCAGTGGAATTAGAACCATGACCTTCTGACACCCTGGCCCGCCCATCCTCTATCCACTACACCATGCTGCTTTGGTAGGGTTCCAAAATTGTGAAACTTCATTTTTAAGAAAAATCCTGCAGTAGTAGTTCTCATGGGTTTCAATTTCAATATACATGCGTATATGTTAATAATAATAATCATAATTGTAGCATTTGTCAAGTGTTTACTATGTGCCAAACTAAGTGCTGGGGTAAAGAGAGGATAATCAGGTCACCCACATTCCCTCTCCCACATGGGGCTCACGGTCTAAGTAGGTGCGACATCAGGTACTGAATTCCTTTTACAGATGAGGTAACTGGGGCACAGTTAAGTGACTTGCCCACAGCAAGGCGAGTGGCAGAGCCAGGATTAGAACCCAGATTATATGACTCCTGGGCCCAAACTGTTTCCACTTGGCCATAATGTTTCTTTTCCAAGTCTTTCTGGGCCAGCTCTGGGCGCTTGGATATTAATTGCCTTGTCACTCTTGCGGCATAAACAGAAGCATTAGAGTAATATCCATTTGTACTAATATAGTCACCTACCATTATAGTACTCTCCCAACTGCTCAGTATAGTGTTCTGTTCCCAGTAGATAGTCAAAAATACTATTGGTTGATTGACTGAAATAGTAATTTGAGCTTATGAGACTAACATTTCTTTAGAGAAGATAACCAGTAACAGCAGTAAAGTGAGAATACATTTTAAATAGATCTTCGAGGTGCTGAACAACCGGGTCCATTTTAATAACATGGACATTAATTTGGAAGTTTTCATTTGGTGCTTTTAATGTCATATAGATGATTCAGCTAGGCAGTTATTTTTATTGTAGCATTATTTCCCTTGTCACTGAGTTATTTGCCTACCCCGGCTGGTCTCTGAGCTTGGCGAGGGTTATTGGATCCGCAACCTAGTGGCCATTTTGCCTCTGCCATTGGTCAGGGCCTTGATGCAGCTATGCCAGGCTCTGGAGCCATCTGGGCTGTGGGTAGAGGGTGGGGGATTTTTGCGCTCCTACTGGAATCTGGTGGAGAGCTCAATGCCCTTCAGAGTTCCATCCCAAGTTTGTGCTAATGCTCAAAATGAAAAGCTGGCATCCCTAAACCTATGGCTTTTCAGTCCTTTTGTTCTAAAGATGGGCATAAATATCAGTTAGCTGATTTATGAGTCAGATATAATTAGCCCTGGGGAGATCCAGACAGATTCTGTGAAATTTTATCAACTGCCATTAGGTTTGCACCACACAGACACAGTCACAGACTCGGCCAGACTAATATGTCAGAGACATTTCGGAAAATATGACAATAAGTGTATGAGGACTAGCTTCTAGCCCTCTGGACCCTGTGCTCTTGAGCCTTCCTTCTTGAACTCCAGAGTTGGCAGGGGGAATTCTGATGACTAGGGCAGCCCAATCCCCACACAGGAGCAAAGGGCTATAACCACAAATTCAACAACACTGAGATGGTTTGGCAGCTTCTCACCCAGGATGACAGTAAGGAGTCTGGAAACTGATCCCCATACAAGGAGTATTTAACTTTCAGATTTTACTGTTTCCAGGGACAGCTTTCAGATATCTGGCCACACAGAATGAAAAAGATCACGGCTCCTCCTACCTACCTAGTGGCTAATTTTTTACATTTTCAATTGCCCCTCCACCTTGATGGTATTTCCCTGAGGTGGCTGTGTCTTGTGTTTACCATAAGAGCTGGTCCTGACTGTTTGATCTTTTAGATTATATCATTCTTATTGTTACACCTGACTGTCTTCCCCAGTTCAATTTAAACTTTAGCTTCTTCCGAACCAAAGATTAGGGATTAAAAGAAGCAGTGTGACCTGGTGGAAAGAGCGCAAGCCTCGGAGTCAGAGGACTTTGGTTCTAATTCTGGCTCCATCCCATGTCTGCTGTGTGACCTTGAGCAAGCCACTTAACTTCTCTGTGCTTCAGTTTCCTCATCTGTAAATTAGGGATTTGATGCCAGTTTTCCACTCTACTTAGACTGTAAGCCCCATGTGATCCAGGGACCGGGTCCAACCTGATTATTTTGTACCTTCCCCAGTGCTGGGTACATTTACCACATTTATTATTATTAAATTGATTTTTGTTTAATTTTTACAGTGCTTTACAAACATTAGCAAAAATATTTTAAAATTATTTGATGTGATTTATAGATAGCATTGAGCTATAAAAGGGTACGTTAAACAACGAAGCAGCGTGGCTCAGTGGAAAGAGCATGGGCTTTGGAGTCAGGGCTTATGAGTTTGAATCCCAGCTCTGCCACTTGTTGGCTGTGTGACGGTGGGCAAGTCACTTAACTTCTCTGTGCCTCAGTTCCCTCATCTGTAAAATGGGGATTAAGACTGTGAGCCCCACGTGGGACAATCTGATTCCCCTATGTCTACCCCAGCGCTTAGAACAGTGCTTGGCACATAGTAAGCGCTTAACAAATACCAACTTTTTTTTTATATATATAAAAGGGTACGTTAAACATATGAACCACAAATCTCTGGGTTCTGGTTAATCCACCCAGGAAGCCAATCCGTTCCAGGATCGATAATCATGACTAAAATACATGGATGGAAGGATGGTAGATAAGAGAAGACTACTGAGGAAGAAGCAGAGTGGACAAAATAAATGGGAGGAGGAGAGCCCGGGTGAACAAGCTGCTTAAAATAAAAAGGCGCATTCCTTGAGAAGCAGGGAAGCTGTGGAAATTTAGATTCTGAGGCAACTTTCCTTAAAATAGTTCCTTAGTTTCCCCTAGCTCTAAAATGTTTTCACATGATTCACTAGAGACTCGGTTTTAAAAAAAAAAGAGAACAAAGCTTCACATTTCTCCCAAGATTCGCACACATTCAGAAAAGAAGTTAGAAGGAAATCAGCCCACTTTCACTGACTGGAAGTCTAGGATCTGATATTGGTTGCCAAGAATACTGCATTTTATGGGGATAGAGCGGCTTGGAATGGATTCACACTAATACATTTTCTAGGCTCCCTTCCAGAGGTTAGGAAGCAGTCAAGTGAACCCACAAGATAAGTCCGGAAGCATTTTCAATTTCTCCTTGCTCCCTTTCGTCTTTTGTGAGAGGGGCCTCAGAGGCTCCTGGGTCGGTTTGACTTTCAGTGGACTTACCTGTGAGGGGGAGGTCTGGAAGAGCCCCAAGTTTGGCAATCACTTTGCTAGCTGGTTTAGCATTGCTGTACGTGGAATGCCGCTGCAAAATACAAAAAAAAACCACAATGTATTAGCTTGTTTGGGATGAAATATCTTGGTGATAAACTGAGTCCCACTGCTGACTGAATAGGGTGGCCGGCCATGTGGTTTTACACTGGGCAGCCTGGTTTTCAGCTGTTCTGTCCCCTGTCTGACATTGATATGGTACTGGCCACTTTTATGTCCTTAATAAAATTTTTAGGGTTGAGCTTCCCTTATAATGCTTCCTGCAGCTGAATTCCACGACACGTTGCCAGAGTTTATACAGGCTTGGAAGAGAAGGTGAGGTGGACGTTCAGGGGTCCTCCCAGAGAACCCAGAGAAATGTTCTATCAATCAATCAGTGGTATTTATTGAGCACTTACTATGTTGCAGAGCACTGAACTGAATGCTTGAGAGAGTACAATATATTAGAATTAGCAGACACGTTCCCTGCCAGTAATGATTTGCATGATATAGGTGAACTTCTGCAAAACGGCACATATGACACCAACATATTATGTTAAGAGTCCTGTGTGTCACGCATGAGATGTCAGTTGTGTCTCCTAGTTTGTTATTCACGAAGGCTGTTGGTGGCCGCCCTTCTGCTGAAATATGTCGTGGTCTAGCGTATGCCCCCAGGCTTAAGGCACCCCTGGACTTCGGCCCCGTTTCAGGGCTCCCAAAGTGTCCTTGAATACCTGGTTTGTCAGAAGGAGCTCTCGTCTGATTGTGGGCTGGGCCAGGAGGGCCCCAGAAAGCTCTGTGTTCTCAGGGCTCCCTCAGAGGAATGGAACAGCTTAGAGAAGGGCCAACAGTTTCGGAACCAAATATGCACCTTGAAGCTTTGAAAACCTGTTCAAAGCTAAAGCCAGAGGGATCCATCTGGAACAACTCAGCTTCCTGGGGGCCTTTCTAGATGGGCCTTTGGGGTGGCTCTAGATCACCCTCACCCCCTTGGAACAGCGCGGAGGGTCTCAGAACTGGGCCATGCTCTAAAAGTATGCATTCGGATAGAAGCCAAATGTCTCAATTTTTGCCTCTGCATGTTCAGGACTGCACCTGCCAGAGCAGTCTTTCTTGCTGTGGAGCACTGCGATATTAGCCACCAGTGAGTATAAAGTCCAGTTCATAACTGGGGGGGGGGGGTTGGCCCAAGGTTTGGGATCTCCTCACCCATGAAATTACCAGCACAAATGCTTAAAGTCCCAATTTCTCAGGTGGCTGGAGGAAACCTGCAGTGGAGACAAAGGGAAGCACTGCTGCTTCTCCTCCTTTGTCTATTCCTCCTTTAACTCCTATCTTTCTTCCCTTCCCAAGTCCCTACCCTTCCATCACTGTCATTACTGTCGCCCTTCCACATGCCACTCCTGGGAGTATCTGGTGCAGATGAACTGCAAATTTACAGGAAACAGTTTACTGGAACAGCGGCGATAGAGGAGGAGGAACAGGAGAAAAGGCCGAGGAAAGTCCTGTGAAGTAGCAAAGGCTGGAGATGGGCAGATTTAATGCTCCTACATTTATTTAGCTGCAAATTCGATTATATATTTGATTACTCTGCAGATACTCGTATTTCTGTCTTTCCCCTTAGAGGGTGGGCACCTTGGGGGCAGAAAATATGTGAATGGCTTGTTTTATACTTTCTAAGTATTTAGTAATCTAGAGAAGCAGCGTGGCTTAGTGGAAAGAGCAAGGGCTTGGGAGTCAGAGGTGATGGGTTCTAATCCCGGATCCGCCACTTGTCGGCTGTGTGACTTTGGGCAAGTGACTTAACTTCTCTGGGCCTCAGTTCCCTCATCTGTAAAATGGGGATTAAGACTGTGAGCCCCATGTGGGACAACCTGATGACCTTGTATCTCCCCCAGCGCTTAGAACAGCGCTTGGCACGTAGTAAGCACTTAACAAATACCAACATTATTATTATTAGTAGTAAACGTGTTTATACTCAGTGAGTGCTCAAAAAAAATATAATTACTAATGCTGCTGCTATGACTACTGTGAATGCTGACTATGCTTCTTTAGTTCCTGGCCTGCATATGTCCTTCTCTTATATATGAATGCAGGCTCTCCCTCTCTCCATCACTGTCTCTCTCATCTCTTTCTTTCCCCTTCTCACAAACTGTTTCTCCCTCTCTGTCTCTAACTCTGTGGGCATTTCTCCTTCCTGCCTCTTTGACCTTTGTGCCTTTCCGGGCTTTTTGACCCCACTCCTCAGAGTCTAGGGGCACCACCCCATGCCCACTTTGCCAATCTGGTCACCTGAATGGTCCAAAGAGGAGTCCCAGCCTCACTCTCCACATCATAAATACTCTGATTTTCTTTTGAAATTAATACTGTTTTCTCTAAAGCTTTCCTCCGTGTAGGGAGGTGAATGAAGTATATGCTTATTAAGATAATGAGGAACAAGACTATTAAGTAACCTATCTACCATTACAAAGTAACAGCATAATTTCTGAAAAATTATAACTTCATGACTCCAAAGGGAGATGAAACAACACAGTCACACCCTCTCACCATGTAAATCAGGCAGACACCTAGAATGATTAACTATTTCCCAAGTGCTAACCAGATAATTTTCCATAACAATTATTGTTCCCGCCAAGTCAACTTTAGCAAACTAAAATTTTGAGTCTTTCCAATATTCAATGTCCCTCTTTTAATACTTTAAAATTTTTAAATAACAAGCTAGGGCACTCAGACAGCATCTACCAGTTCCTTATGTCCTCACCTCCTATACTATGAATCATAGTGAAATGCACCAGTTCCTAGGAAAACTCACCCAACAGCAGAGCTGGGACCGGAACCCAGGTCTTCTTACTCCCTCTCCCATGCTCTTTCCTCTAGAACCCACTGCTTCTATTTGAAACGGGTTGTCTTTCTGCCCCGTCATTGCCAATTTCTAAAAATATACAGGCTGCCACAGCTTGCCCAGAAGGGCCGGCTCAGAGATGGTGTGGCCAATATGCTAGACAAGCATGCCCTTCTTGTCTAACTCCTCATTTTTGGCTTCAAAGTTCTCTATCATCTTGTCCCCGCTTACCTCACCTCCCTTTTCTCCTTTTAAATCCCAGCCCACACACTCGGCTCCTTTGCCACTAACCTTCTCACTGTGCCTTGATAACGTCTGTCCCGCCGTCGATCCTTGGCCCATGGCCTACCTCTGGCCTGGAAGCCCTCCCTCCTCAAATCCGCCAATCACTCTTTCCCCCCTTCAGAGCCCTACTGAAGGCTCACCTCCTCCAAGAAACCTTCCCAGACTAAGCCCCCCTTTTTCTCAGCTCCCCTTCCATGTCACTTTGATTTGATCCCTTTGCTCTTCACCCCCTACCTGCCCCACAGCACTTATGTGTACATATATATATATATATATGTATATATATATATGTATATAATTGTATTTATTTATATCGATACCTGTTTACTAGTTTTGATGTCTGTCTTCCCCCTTGTAGACTGTAAGACCCACTGTGGGCAGGGACCGTCTCTATTGCTGAATTGTACTTTCCAAGTGCTTAGTCCAGTGCTCTGCACACAGTGAGTGCTCAATCAATACAACTGAATGAATGAATAAATAACAACTGCAGGATCAGCCCCAGGGTGAGTAACCCTAATCAAAAGGAATTCCAAGAGGGGCTCAACCCTAGGTGCCTCACCTGTGTTCTTACATAGGTGAATTAATCCAAGGGATAATTAGATTTTGTCCAAGATTCACATTCTGGGAGGATGTATATAGTATTTTTCCCCCTCTAGAAGTGTTTTCTCTTATTCATATCTAAAAGAAATCTGAACCTCAAACTAACAGGAACCCTTATTAAGGTGTAAATGGTTCTATTGGAATCTAGAGAAAGGAGAATCTGTTAAAGGTTTCCAAATCCCAGATTGTCATAGCTGCATTATGCTCAAAATTTCTGTTTCAACAAGCTGATGTTGACAAAACAAGAGACAGAAAGATGGACAATGAAACAGTGAGAGGAGAGCTCAATCTATTGACTGACATATGGTCATTTTCTTTTGTTGAGATAGATACATTTCAGTAAACACAGCCTGCTGTGTCAACCTAGAAAACGTTCTCCCCAATTTTCTGTTTTTTATATAATCCCGGACAGAGACTGAATGACAGAAAATGAGCTACAATTTCTTCGAAAAACCACTCAAGGTAATAAAGAGTAGAGAGCTGCTTTGTCATCAGAGAAACCACCTCTTCTATCAATTAGTCCGAAAGGGTATGCTTCATGAGAAACTGACCTACCTTCCTTTTCTATTTATTTGAGGAAGACTTGCCAACCCAGAATGATGGTGCCTAAACTAATTCCTCCTTGCACAGTCTGTGGGTGAGTATGAAAGTTAAATTAAAATATCATTGGTTTGTTTCCTTACTGGAGTGGAATAATCCTTACTAGAAGGCAATCCCACTAATTATTATTGTTAATGATGACAATGATGATAAAGATACACATGCATCCCTGGATTTTGAATAGTGTGATAGATGGGTCAAGTTTTTTTTTAATTCTTCTATAGATAATGATGATGATATTTGTTAAGCTCTTACTATGTGCCAGATCAAAATTTTTTCTATATTTTATTATTCTTTTTATTGTATTTAAGGGCTTACTATGTGCAAAGCACTTTCTAAGTGCTATAACAGATACAAGTTCATCAGGTTGGACACAGTCTCTGTCCCACATGGCGCTCACAGTCTAAGTAGGAGTGAGAACAGGAATCGAGTCCCCCATTTTACAGATGAGGAAACTGAGGCACAGAGAAGTTGTGACACTTGCCCAAGGTCACACAGCAGGCAACTTGAAAAGCCAGGATTAGAATGTATGTCCTCTGACTCCCAGGCTCACGCGCTTTCCACTAAGACAAGTGTTTAAATGCAGAGGAGGGGAGGGGGTTATGTGTTACACGATCTTAGATGGCTTTCCTAAACTGGCACTAATCCCAAAATAATGAATATGATGATATTATGGAATTGCCAAGGAAAACGCTTTGCAATTTCACAGGCTCCAAGTGTCTGCCTATTTCAAGTAAGGACGAACAAAGGATGAGCACGTTCCCACTGGGGCTTCTCCCCCTAGGTGACACTGCGGAAAGTTTGATTATTTCTGGATTTGTCATGAAATTAGGATCTAATAATGTTGGTATTTGTTAAGCGCTTACTATGTGCAGAGCACTGTTCTAAGCGCTGGGGGAGATACAGAGTAATCAGGTCATCCCACGTGAGGCTCACAGTTAATCCCCATTTTACAGATGAGGTAACTGAGGCACCGAGAAGTGAAGTGACTTGCCCACAGTCACACAGCTGACGAGTGGCAGAGCCGGGAGTCGAATCCATGACCTCTGACTCGAAGCCCAGGCTCTTTCCACTGAGCCACGCTGCTTCCCCAATCTAGCATGGGGTTAGCATGAAACTAGAAAAAGGGTTAACTACAAGGCAGACAGGAAAGAGGCTATCTTTCTGGTTGGACATGGCTTGCTGAAGTCAGAGACGCCAAGCAGAGAAGCTTAGAGAGATTGCATGTGGTGGCTTGCGTGGATTAAGTAAACCTCTCAAGGAATCCTAAAGTCTGAAACTCAGATCTATCAATAGTATTGGTTAAGCTCCTTCTTTGTGCAAAACACTGCAGTAAGCATTTAGGAAAGTATCATGTAGATAGAAGACATGATCCCTGCCTTCAAGGAGTTTATGAAATTATGAGCAGTGTGGCCTAGCTGAAAAAGCATGGGCCTGGGAGTTATGGGACCTGGGTTCCAATGCCGACTCTGCGACTTGCCTGCTGTGTGACTGTAGGCAAGTCAATTAACTTCTCTGTGACTCTGATTCCTCATCTATAAATGAGGATTCAATACTTGTTATCCCGTCTACTTAGACTGTGAGCCCCTCTCATGTGGGACAGGGACCGTGTCTGACCTGATTAACCTGTATTTACCCCCAGGACTTAAAACAGTGCTTGAGACAAAGTAACCGCTTAACAAATATTATTATTATTAGGTGAGACAGACATAAAATAATTTATAAATAGAAGGAAGCAGTGCTTAAGAAGTAGAGCATGTAAATTGACAGCACAGAAGTGAACGGGTGATTAATAAGGCAAAAGTATTAATGTAGCACAAGGTATTGAGATGATACTTGGGGGTGTGAGGAGAAGAAAAATTAATGGGGGAAAGCTTCATTCATTCATTCAATAGTATTTATTGAGGGCTTACTATGTGCAGAGCATTGTACTAAGTGCTTGGAATGTACAAATTGGTAACAGATAGAGACAGTCCCTGCCCTTTGACGAGCTTACAGTCTTCCAGGACAAGAAAACATTTCAAAAGAACTTTGAGAATGGAGAGGCTGAAGTCTAAGGGATTTGAATGGGGTGGATGTTCCAGGCAAGAGGATGGGTGTGAGATAGGAGTTGGAGGTGGCAGAGTCGAGATCAAGGCACAGAGAGATAGATGAGAACAAAATGGTGGGTAATTGGAGAAGAGGGTGGATAGGTAAAAGGGAGAGGGCAGATGGAGTGAATTATAGTCAAAAGGAGTTTGTCTTTAATGTGGAGAAGAACAGGTATCCCTGAAGATTTTTAAGAAACGAAGTGAGATATGCAGAACAATGCTTTAGAAAGATGATGTAGACAGCAGTGAAGTATAGTCTGGAGAGAGGAGAAAGTGAAGGCAGGGAGATCAGTGAGGAGGCTGACAGAGTAGTCTAGCCAGGACACGAAGAGCGTCTGGACCAGGATGACCCTCTGGAATGAAAGGAAGGGAGGATCTGGGAAATGATGAGGAGGCAAAATCCAGCAGGATTAAGGATCAGACTGAAGATGAGAGAGGAAAGAAAGTGAGGAGTCACGGAAAATGCCACGGTTGCAGGTTTTGGAATTGGAGAGGGTGAGGATCCTGTAAATTGTGATGGAAAATTGAGGCAGAGAACAAGACAGGAGAGAAGATGAGGAATCCAGTTTTACACATATTGAGTTTAAGACATAGTGAGCTTCTTATGGTACCAAGAAATGCGAGACTGCATCAGAGAAAAGAGACTGGGACTAGTTTTGAGAGTCACTGGCAAGGAGAAGCAGCATGGTCCAGTGGATAGAGCATAAGCCTGGGAGTCAGAAGGACCTGGGTTCTAATCATGCCTCTGCCATTTGTCTGCTGCATGACAACTCACTTCACTACTATGTGCCTCAGTTACCTTACTGTAAAATGGGAATTTTGACTGTGAGCCCCATGTGGGGCACGGTCTGTATCAAACTTGATTACCTTGTATCTACCCCAGTGCTTAGGACATTGCCTGGCACATAGTAAACACTTAGCAAATGTCATTTAAAAAAAAAAGGTGATACCTGAAGTCATGAAAGCGGATTAACTCCTCAAGAGAGTGAATAATCTTGTAGTTTAGTATTCACTCTAGAAAAGGGGAAGATTTTGTTGCATAACTTTTTGCCTTTGATCTGATGCTGTTTAGGACTGTAAAGCCAAATTTAAGTGCCTATTGCTTGTCTGTTCTTGTACCAATGTTTCAATGACACTTTGGTTTTAGAAAAATACTTTACCCCTTTTTTACTTTAAATAATCTGGACATGTTGTTTGAATCACACTATCATGACAGACGACAAATAATTCCTTCATTAAAATGGCTAGGAACAGACAATGGGAACTTCAGGTGATTTTGGAAGAAATTTTTCAAGTTGTTGGACGGTGGAAAGGAGTGCTTTGCAATATTGTAGTTTTCTAGTTGAGAAACACTCTATAAAGTAGAATGAAAAACTAAAGACTTAGACTTACAGAAAAAACTTAGTGTTTTCAGATTAAGGGAAGCCCTGGGTTAAGCAAGAGAATGTCAGGCCTGAATCAGATTCAGGTAAATCCAAAAGGTGGGGAGGGGTGGGAAGCAGAGGTCAGGATTATAACCAAGGGAAGCCAGTAGGATCAGCTTCGATAGATCAGAGTGTTAGGCATAGTCTCTCTCCAATGGACTCATAAAAGGACTCCCTCAACTCATTCAAGCTTGCCAAATTCCCAGGTGTGAACTTGACTTCTTCTTAGGTCAAATGAACCCAACAGAAGAATAGGTAAAAGAGGATTCACATTTTAATGCCCTTCTGCCAAATTACCATGATTTCATTAAAAAAACCCATCTTAGCTCGTGTTCTGAGATCCACGAATGTCACAGAAGACTAACAGCACTAATAATCTGAATATGAATTTTACAGCTCCCTGGGTCCTGGGTGCTGACTGTTCAAAATATCTAAAAGGAATTTACACTTGGAGAACCTTCCAGAAATAGCAATGTTATAGAGAAATTTAATGTCCAGGGGATCACATTACATCACATACTCCCAAAATCTTTTCTTTGCTCTCCTTGCATAGGCTTCACAGAGAAGCAGCATGGCCTAGTGGACAGAACATGGGCCTGGGTGTTAGAAGGACCTGGGTTCTAGTCCTGGCTCTGCCACTTGTCCGCTGTGTGATGTGGAGCAAGTCACTTCACTTCTCTGTACCTCAGTTACCCCATCTGTAAAATGGTAATTAAGACCATGAGCCCCATGTAGGACATGGACTGTGTCCAACCTGATTAGCTTGTATTTACCTCATTGCTCAGAACCATGACTGGCACATGGTAAACATTTAACAAATACCAATTAAAAACAACAACAAACTGTAGAGAAATACTGCAGAGAGAACAGTACGGTCAGCCTGCACTGCAACTCCCATGCAGTCCATCCTGAGGTGCTAATAATAATAAAAAAATAATGTTTGTTAAGCATTTACTATGTGCCAAGCAGTCTACTAAGCACTGGGGTAATCAAGTTAGCCATAGTCCCCGTCCCACATGGGGCTCACAATCTTAGTAAGAGGGAGAACAGGTACTGAATCCCTATTTTACTGATGAGGAAAGTGAGGCTTAGAGAAGTTAAGTGACTTATCCAAGGTCATACAACAGGGAGAGGGCATATGGAAGATGAGGTAAAGGGAATTGAGTCCTAGCCCCTGTGTCCCCAACAGCATCAGTGAAAATGCCTGGTCCCTATTCCTTCTGGAAATGTTGCATCCTTGAGTGGGCACCCCTGTATGCATGAAGAGGAAATTAAAGAGTGCAGAGTACCTATATCCCTTCTCAGGGGGAGTCATTATATCCTGTGTATAAATCTGCAGCGGGCTGTCCTCTATGGGTTTAATGTCAAAAGACTTTCTAAGTTACATACTGGATAAGTGGGTTTCATTCTTCCACGGAAATTCAAGTTTCTGAGGAAATAACTTTTGCAAAAGGCAAAGGGCACAATATTTCAGCCAATACAGAGGCATCGCAGGAATCATTCGAAACAGAAATCCAAACCCCAAAGCCTCCAATGGGCTCTAAGACCCTGGATTTCAACTCTAGCTATTTCGGGATAACCAACTCTACATCAAATTCCTGTATTCACCATTACTTAATACCTCTGGTTTCTTTTGAGGAGAGGAGAAGATCAGTTTCACTGTCTATGTCTGACACACTCACTAGAATCCACATTTCATTCGATGTGCTAAAAATCCCATCTCATCCTAAATGATCAAAATCTTCCACTTTCGGGCAATGTGGAATTAAGAGTTCTCAACAAGATTTCAGAAAGTTCACACTGTCCCTTTGGGATCTAAACAGGGCAACCAAAACTTAAAATTGCTTCTTCAAGTTTTGTTAATTTGTTTTTCCCAACACAGAGCGCTAATGTTTGATGTTCCTCAGAAAATAAACGGATCAGTTTCCCTTCCTCTCGTTTCCCCGGGTGCAAGACTACATCCCGGCGCCATCTCAAACTGAGACAGAGCTCCCACTGCCCAACGGGCAAGGGATTTTCTGGTACCTGCATGGGGGAGACGGCAGCGGCTGGGGCCGTTCTGACTGGAATGCCGCTCAGGGGGCTCCTGGGGGCCTTGTGAGCAGGAATGTTTTGTCCGGTGCCAGCTGTCAGTGGATAGAAAGAAACACTCTTGCCATTTCAGTCCAACACAATCACATGGTTTTAATTCATGGTGAGCGTGTAACCCCACCCTTACCCAATAAGATCTATCCCTCATTGGCTGCCATTATTTGCTGCGACATGCAGCCCCCAAATGAACAGGTAGTGAAAAATACTCTGACGGAATGACAGAAAGGTGATACATCCTATAAGAATGTATTATTCCCCTATTTCCCGAGCAATAGAAACATTGGGTTTTGAGATGGGGAATGAGGAAAGAGGATATCATTTTCCCCCTGCCTTCCCAGAAAGCAAAAGAATAGGTACCCAAGTCGAAGGACTTGATAAGTGACTTGACAGTGGCTGCTGACTCGCAAGGAGTTGGAGATGCTCTGCTGACACAGACCCCTTGCCACCGGCTGGAGGCATCCGTCTCTGAAAACTCCGCCTCTTCATTCACAGGCCTGTAAGGAAAAAAAAATACCACAAAATGAACAGGAGGAGGGAAATTGTCGAGGGCAGAGGAGACAAGCAGAAGTGGAGATGAGGGGTTGAAGCAAGGAAGAGGAAGAAAACAGGAAGAAAACAGGAAGAAAAAGAATTAATTTCATAACTTGCTTCCTATATGCGCACGTCCACAGGATATATTTTTGGTTCTGCGCAATTTATGAATAAAGTACCAATTACAGGTTAAGCTCCTAAATCATCCACAAGACAAAGTTGACCTTCTGTGCGAGGCACAACAGCCAAGGGCTCAACCTCCTGAGAACATTCAGAGGGAGAAAAGTTTCCTGCCTCACCCTAACTCCTTCTTTGTCTTATTGTGGTCTCTGGCAAGGAGATGGCTGATACATGAGTGGAGTTCAAGGGGAGACACTGAACCTCTGTTTTATTTCAATAAATGTCTTAGTGGCTTATATAACTGCCTTATTTTTGTAGTAGTCCACAAGTTCAAGTTAAAAATGTCCAAGTTCTTATTCCTCTGGGGCTCTCACCTTGTGTAGGCAATAAAAGAGCAATGAATTCCCAATTGAAACAAAACTTAAATCACATAAACCAAAACCAACCAAATAATACTCCCCTTCCCCAGTTCTCTAATCCCATCTTTACCCTAACTCTAAGTATGAATGAAGGGCTTTTCTGGGAAAAGACTTGTAAAGCATCCCAGCTCCTGTTGGCTTGGCTTTTTATCTTTTTCCTTTTTTTTTTTTTTTTAGTAATATAGACTACAAAATCAGGTAGACATGGAAGGAAGGGGAAAGTGAAGGAAGGTCAATTACTGTAGAGAACAGGGTGTTTCTTGTTTCTAATTCTGACCATGTTCAAGGAGGCCCTTAAGCAAACAACACTGGCCACTTTCACTAATTCACTTAGTCTTCTTGCATGCCAAGAATGCCTGTTGAAAAGAAGTCCATCCCCTTGAAGGGAGATGGTTTAAGGGAATCAATTTAATTCAATTCTCTGGAAAAACTAATGATGAGTGGAGGAAAACTGGATGGATTACACCCAGGTTGAGAGATCCGGCACTTTGTTAACTGATCCTAATCCCCTCTAAACAGCAACGCCTCTCTGAATTTCACAGGCCAAACAAATGAACTGGAAAGTTCACATGGCCTTAAGGGACACCTGACTATGAAATCTGACAGGAACAGCATTTGCATTCTAAGATATCCAGTGGAAATACCACTTAATTATTGCAATAGATTCAACTTCAGGGATAGTTTGTCCACCAGGGGCACAGAGAAAAAGGATACCCGGTACACTGAGGCTATGTATAATCGCTTAGGAAAACTGTATATGATCTGCGGTAAAATATCCTTCAAATTGTTTAATGGGCTTTGGTGCAGCTTAATAAAACCAAACCAAATCTGGAAAACCACAAAGGAAAATATTTAGCAAGGATAAAATAATTTCACTGGTTTAACTAATCCTTAAGACTACTGACTGACCCGCCACTGAACAGTCTTGGAACAGCAAGGAAAAAAAGATATTTTGAAAAAAGGAAAAGAATATGCTGTTCACCAGCTAAGGCCTACTGAAGCCATTATATATTTTTGACTATGTCCACTCTTCATAGACCTGAGGCAATAATTCAGCATTATATCAGTAAATTATTACTTCTTGACCCCATTAGATTGCCAGTTTCTCAACGGCCAGAACCATTTCTTTTACTTTAACTGTACTCTTCCAAGCACCGAGAACAGTGCTCTGCCCTCAGTTGAATTGGTCACAGAGTGCAAAAGTACTCCAGCCTATAAAAGAAGTTTTACAGATATTTTCAGAATAAGGGGATACACACAGAAATGATACACAGACACTGAAAGGCACTAATTGCTATTAAATACATCAAGAAAATGAGCAAATCCTTAAAAATTAGGCCTACTTTGCGGAAGATATCAGAGATAATATTAGCAGAAGAAAATTCTGTAGCTCCTTTACCCTTTATTCAAAAGGTTTTAATGTAGTTTAATTTTGGTTATCTCTCTATTTGGAACCGCTCCACATTTCCTTAAAATGTGGAGGCCGCAAGTGGGGACAGTTATAAACTGGTTGACGGTCTTAATTTATTCCAAGAAACACAATGGTAAGCAAAAGAGTGATAAATAGCTTTTTTAAAATATACGCTTTAAGTAAATGTTTAACCCATTAATCTTACACCTCTAGAACATAAAAATCACAACTTCTATTTTACTGATACCCTCAAACGCTAAAAGAAGAAAGAAAAATGATGAGTGGCATTCTTATTTTAACTCTTCTGAGCTGCAGGATCCATTTGTGATCCAATAGTCATGGAAGACAGTCATCTAGTTCACGTCTGAACTACCAATACTGAATGTCCCCTACCTCAAACTTCCGATTTCCGACCAGTTTTAAATAGCTTGAGAGATGAGGTACCCTCACTTCCCTTAAAAGATTTCAGATAAAAGCCATTGCCACCCTCTGATACACAGAAAAGAGGGCACTGGTTATTGAACAGTATGCAACAGATTCTTCTAAACCACAACACATTTATTTAGCACTTTAATATATGTTTTTACACAGTAGAAGGTTCAACAGTAGCAGATGCAAAAAAAAATGAAGGAGGGCTATAAAGAATGTGTGAAACGCAATGACTCCTCAAAATTGTGCTGAAGATTCAGGTTTTGTTTGGCTCAGTAAGTATTTGGCTCTTCTCCCTTGCCCTGGGTCCTTTAGGATGCTCCCATCCTGAGGACATGGTAGAGACCACATGCCCAGAAGCGGAGCACCAAACAGACAACGGGGCAAATTCCGACAGCTCCTGAGACCCATATATTCAAGTGGGTCAGTGCCTTTCTGGTCTTTCTCAACATCAAGAAGGCTTCTTCTTGCAAGGCTCGAGGTCCCCCTGACTTAAACTTCACCTGAGTTGTGGTTAAAAGAATCTTCCCCCTCACCGCCCAGGGCCAACTGTAGGTTCTTACGGACCCTGGGCAGTTAAAGCCCAGGGGATAACTCAATCCAAAGTCTGCTTTCTCTTGCCACCCCTGGCACGTGTGAGTGTGCCTCTATTTTGTAGTGCAAGCTTTCCTCCTGTACATAATAATAATTAATAATAATAATTGCATTTGTTAAGTGCTTTGGGCCACGCACTAAGTGCTGGGGTAGATACTTTCCCAAGCACTCAGTACAGTGCTCTCCACACAGTAAGCGCTTAATAAATAGGATTGAATGAATGAATGAATACAAGATAATCAGGTCGCAAAGGGGCTCACAGTCTTAAGTAGGTGGGAGAACAGGTAATGAGTCCTCATTTTACAGATGAGGAAACTGAGGCACAGAGAAATTACACATCTTGCCCAAGGTCCCAGAGCAGGTAACTGGCAGAGTCGGAATTAGAAGCCAGGTCCTCTGACTCCCAAGCCCACGCTCTTTCTACTAGGTCACACTGCTTCTCTAACATTATCAGTCCTTTTTTTTTTTTTCTTAGCTTAGAACAGCGGTGCGGTGGACGGAGCTGGGGCCGGGGAAAAGGTGGTGCTTTGGATGCCCACACAGCACTCTCCTCATAAGTGCACAGGTCTTCCCGACAGCCACAGAAAGCTTGCCCCATGGTTAAAGTTGCACTATCCCTAATATTCCTTTTGGCAAACAGTTAAAAAAAAAAGATTTTCATTCCCTTTTGCCATTATGTTCCTTTTTAGGCTTCTCAACCTGGAGAGGGTGGGACATTTTAGCTCAATGGAAGATGCAGAACTGGGTAAAGATGAGCAGACATCTAGGTATATTTACAGTTACAAGTTTCCAAGCTTTCTCCACTCTGAGCAAGGCATTGCCACCTACTGGTACAAAAACCACTTTATGAAAGTTTGGTTAAAAAATTAGAGGTAAAAAGCAAGTTTCACTGAGCAGCAGGACCTTTCTCTCAGGTTTTGCAGCTGGATTGGATCCTTAGGGGAGGCCTATTGGAGAAACTCCACAATACAGTGGGACTTTATTCTCCTGGTGACTATTTTTAAGAAAGAAGTTGCAGAAAGTACATCCACAAATTCCTAAATTTCTCCCTGAATGCCTTTTCCTTCATTTGAAGGAAACAGGATGATTTTCTCTGAAATGACTCCTCACTTCATTGCTAAGATATGCCGTTTCAGATCCTTCAACTTTGTGGCACAGAGTTTCTTTTTAGGCTAAATGAATTTGCAGTTGTTTTCTCCTCAAAGGGAAAACCTAATGATATTTCTAAGAAGAAATTCTCTGAAGCCAAGGATTTTGACCATCTGGGTCAAAATTCCATCACAGAATTAAGGGAAATAAACTGTTAACCACAGTGGGTGATGCAATGGAATTCACAGGCAAATAAAAACTGGAATCTTAGCAATGAACTGTTTTTCGCCTATAAAGGTTTTCCTTTGAGGCAGAAGAAGCTGAGGTGTCCAGTCATGGCAAAATCAGATCGGGTTTTATCTTCCTCCGGGATTGTGCTAGCTGGCAGTGACCAAGGAGCTGTGAAGACAAAGAGAAATGGGAGGGGAAAGGATGGAAAAGAAGTTATATATGATACGGTCATGGTCCTAGAATGCAAACGCAAAGGTTCAACTGAAACACATTTTCTCTAATAAACAAAAGAAGAGTCAAGAATGTTCGAGGCGCCTTGGAAATCCCCTGGCTATCCTCTATGCTCTCTATAAAGTTGAGGGCTCTTAGAGGGAAATCGAGTAATTGCAGAAGGTGTCCAATGGGATTACCTGGCCTTTTCCACCAAGTGCCCACCATTGATCACGTTTACACTGGCAGGGAAAGGAAAGGGTTGGCGCACTTCGGGGCAGCATTTTGGAAGTTAGTCCAGCTAGCCAAAGGCTAGGGTGGATAATGCTGCCCCCTACTGTCTTAAAATTCCACGTAATGTGAAAGAAGAAGGAAAAAAATAACTCCAGCTTCACTGGGTTGGTTTTCAATACTACGGAAACTGTAATTATGTCACAGTTGCGGTTTGGCCCAAGACTTCTATTATTGATATGTGATTTCACTGTGAAGGGTGAGGTGGAGAATAAAAGCCACCCAAAGATTTCAGAGCTATAGGCCTGAAGGTATACAACCGTAAATGCATCCCATCTCTGCCACTTGGCAGCTGTGTGACTGTGGGCAAGTCACTTCACTTCTCTGGGCCTCAGTTACCTCATCTGTAAAATGGGGATTAACTGTGAGCCCCACGTGGGACAACCTGATTACCCTATATCTACCCCAGATCTTAGAACAGTGCTCGGCACATAGCGCTTAACAAATACCAACATTATTATTAAAAGAAAAAAATCACAAAAAAGTGAGGATCGTGGGAAAGAAACTCTCTGCTCTCTAAGTGGGAAGATTAAAGTAGTTGGAAACTTGCGGCACTGAAATTTCCATTTGCTCTTTCCTTAGATAGTACACTTTCTCGTCTGAGGGGCGCTCATTACCATGTGTATGACACCACAGTGAGTATTTATCTATCTAGCTATTACTACTCTGGCCAGGGTTCTCACTTCACAAATCTGTTCATCAAAAGAGTTGATATACGCGCCTCTGGCCAAGTGACCAAGGACTTTGACCCCTTTTGTATTTCCCTTTTAAGTGACATTGGAGTAGCTGCTTAAGACTCCGTCAAACATCACAGCTGCGAGAGAGACACTGAAGGGTGGTAGCACATCAGCACATACAAACTGACATTAGGGCTTAATACACACGCTCACAAACAAGTTAAAAGCTCAATTCCAAGAGAAAAAAAAAACATACTGCCATGCTGTGCACTACAGAAGTGATTGCAGTGATTGCAGGAAGAAGAGTACAAAAGTATATAAATTTAGCTGTGTACTTTGAATCTAAGATATTTGCTCTTGGGGAGTCGCTTTCCAATATAGTGTGGAAGAACATTCTCCCTCCAAATCTCTCTTAATGGGTACGTGTCAAGTGCAGTTTATTCAAAAAATGGAACAAATGCAGTGCTTCTAAAATGGAATAATGAGCCACAAAGATCAGAGCTCAAAAATTTAAGTCATTATGTCATCCTTTCATAAATGCCTGGCCCTTGTTCACTTTCATGCTGCCTCCATTCCAATGGCTTGTTTGGGCTACTGGGTCAGGGCACTCAAAAGTCAAAGTCCTCTACGCATAAGACAGTTTGGATCCTTTGTTCAACTACTTGAACTATTGAGTTATTGGTTGCTCTCTGACTGGATGTTTGGCGGCCACAGCCCACGGAATACTGAGAACTGGAGGGAGAGCTGACACCAGAGAGAGGGACAGTGCTGTTAATCCTACACTGGTTTTGGCTGACGGGAAAAGCAGTCGCCAGTGTCTATACCAGCATAAAATTCCCCATCCCAGCCAAGATGGAACTTTGGATGGGGCTTACTTAGGGCCATGACGCTGTGTTCATTCTCAAATGGGGTGACTCTAGCCCCAGCTCCATTCCTTCACTATCGCCCTTCACTATTCTACGCTGTTGCTGGGAGTCAGAGCCTGCTCTGGGCCTGGGGAAGGCAGGAAGCAAGAGGGAATATGGATTTTGCCCCACCTCAGAATGGCAGTACTTCTCTGTAGCAGAAATCTTGCCTGGGCTGGAGAGTGCTTTGGAGTCAGTGTGGGGCCTCCCACAGCATGTCCTGCAGGTGGGGATCCCTCTCCTGACCACGGTAGGCTGCAGATGGAGGAAGAAAGTCAACAGCTATCAGCAGCCCTGCTCTCCCCTGGGGAGGCTTTGGCCACACTGCTTGGGCAACTGAGGGGCCTCGTCTGAACCCCTGCCCCACCTGGGTCCCCTTTCCTCCCGCTCCGGCACTACCTAAAACCACCAGGGATTGGCGGCCTTGGCAAAATAATGTCCCAGAGCACATTTCAGGGGTAAATTTAGCTTTAATCTCTGTAGGAAAATGTTATCCAAAACCCTGTGAAAATGCTTGCGGGGGGTCACAGTTTGGTTAAGGGAAGCTACAGTTTGGTAACAAACCTTAATTTATCTACATGTCCAAATATTTCAGTCCCTTTCCTTCCCCGGCTTATCCCCAGCTTTACAACATTACCAGCTTCCCCCCAAATGTTTATGTTGTCAGAATTCGAATATGAATTAAACAGTTAATTCTGGTTCTTAAGGTGTTTTTCCGAGGCTCTTACCTTCTTTCAGCTGTGCTTGGAGGAACTCATCAGGATATTTCTGCCAGTTCTTTGGCTCTTGCTGAACCAAGAATAACTTTGCGTTTCTAATTAGATGAATGTTAAAGTTAAGTTTTGCTAGGAACTGTCAGCCAACATGGAAACACTAAGTAGCGGCAGGACCTTTTGGGATGAAAGTTGGCTTCGACTCTTGCTTATGTAGTAGGTTCCCATGAGCCTCAGGAGGTGGCCGAGCCATCATCCAACAACCTTCAAGTAGCAAACTCCGTGGAAGGGGCATTTGCCACTGGAGCTTGAAATCACATAGGAAACTGTCCCCGGTGATTGTCTGATGGTCTGCCCAGCTGCTCGATGCAATGAAACACAAGTGACATTTGGATACTTAACAGATTTGGGGAGAGTTATGTGTTCCAGACTTGTGTCAGTTCCTGAGGTTTGAGGTCAAAAATCACTGTCTGATAGGAGGCGTACATTACTAGGTTTGGGAAGTGGTTTCAGAAAAAGGTTTTTGGGGGATCCAATGGGAAGTCTTCTTTCTCGGTACTGACGGCTCAGGATAAGGGGAGGGCCCTAAACAGTCAGTGATCCTTTCAAATCATGGTGCAGAATTTTAAGGCGTAACATATTTCATTTTATTTCTCTTCTAGGCTATGTTATTCATAAGACTCTCCAAATAATAACTTATTTGGAGACTCAGATAGTCTGACTATTATAATGACAGTAGGCTTTCACCATCCACCTCTTTCAGAAAGTTTACGTTAGACACTGAAGGCTTTGACTCCTGGTTCCATTTTCCAAGGAACAAACAAGGGAAGCTAGACAGACGGACAAGCAAACGGCAAGGTAGACGCATGTTAAAGCAAACCATAGAATAGTCCCCCCAACCTATTAGGACATCGACTAGAAATTGGATAAAATTGAAATTTATATTCCTGCGTAGCATTACTATCAGTAGAAATGACCAGGGGTTTTGATCCTGATCTAGAATCCATCCACTTAGTGTAGATTTACACAACAAAGACATTCAGTGACAGGAGTAGGCTCACACAAGGAAACAAAAGCAATCTTGAGGGCCAACATGTCATGAGAGTGGGCATCCCATCGTGATTAGATCTAAGGGTTCAAAAGAAAACCTATACCACGTCTTTGGATACCAGTGATTGGTTGATCAAACTGGATACTAGAAATCACCAAATACCCTGAATAATGTAAGTAACTCACCATAATACACCATTTGAGATCTAACACACTACTGGGTGAAGCAGTCAATATTTTAAAGGTGAAAGGCTCATTTCTATCGACTCAGAATGATTTCTTCATACTTAAGATCCTGAGGTAAGAACATGTGATCCAGGTTGAGGACTCAACTTAAAATTCAAGTATTCTACTAGTTCCATTTAAACCTAAAACATCCTAACATCCATCTTATTTTTTCAAGTGAAATCGACTATTCGCTTCAAACTGGTCTCATTTCCAGCTGCCTCAGGAAGAAGAGAGCTTTTGGTGACAATGCCTCCAATTTCTAAGGCCCAAATTCAACATCCAAGGAAATATTACGGATCAGTCATATTTCAAAACAAGCGTACTTCCACACTAATGAGCCTGATTGCCACTAAGTGCAGAGGGAACGGGCTGTTCTGAAGGCTTCCTTAACTCAGAGGACCCTGTGGGACAGATCGTTTCCCCCAATCATGCATGGGTGACCCAGTTCAGCAAAGGGCAGGGCCTTGGATTTCAGTGAATCCAAGAGCTCTCCAGTCTGGCAGCTATGCTGCTGCTGGCTTCCCCTGGAAGTTGCCATCGCTTAGGCCTTCATTGCAGCAGATAGCTGAGGTAGCATGGATTGGTACTGCCTGCTTGCATCCTTCTTCCCTCCAGGGTGGGGTAAATTGGAGACTCTCCCCAAATGGGGAGGAGAGTGATCAGAGTAAACAAAATCCTTTCTCGGCTTCCCAACTAAACAGTATTTGGCTGATTCTTTCCTCTACACAAAGGGAAGAAGAGAACTCAACAATTCATTCCATGTTACCCATTACTCCATTCCATTTTATAGGGGATTTATTGGCTAAGGAATGCATAGGCCATGTAAAAACAAGTCACTTGGGTAGTTCACGATAGAACAAAAACAAGAGAGAAGACATCCTAGAGGTAAAAAAAATCCAGGAAACATGCATGTATAGAGGTTGCTGTGAAGCAAAGCACTGCCCAGGTGTGTATTAGTCCCCTTAGGCAGAGAGAGCTGGTACCTACTAACAACTAACCTGTTGCTGCCTTGAACTTCCTCCAGCTCTCTTTGCAGCTTGGCATTCTTCTCCTCTTCCTCAAGTAACTTCCGCTTCACAGTACGTAACTCCTGTTGAGCCTCACACTTGATGTCATTGGCTACCACTACGGCAGTCTGCAGGTCGGCTTGGAAACGCCTCCACTCTTCTGTCTCTTCCTGAAGATGGCAGATACAAATCAGGAATGAGGCAACTGGAAAGGCACAGAATTTAGACTACCTGCCACGTCAACACAGGACCCTGGTCATGAATCACTTAAGTGAGACAAATACAACGAATCGGTCTGCACTGAGCTCATGAGTTAACGAAAAGCTAAATTACCCCTATGAAATTGCAATCATTTTTCAACCTAGAAATGTATCAGATTACTTCAAATTTTCTCAAGCAAAGTAGTTCATTGAAAAAAAATACAACCATCTTAACAACCTGGGCTTGCATTAAAGTTATGAGAAAATAATTAGTTTTTCTATGGATTCATTGATATAAATTTTTCATTTGAGTCTGGAGAGCCCTGCATGGGAAGAGCCCTGCACAACTAGCTAGTGCATGGAGCCTGTAAGGTTAGAGGATGGACCAGGCTGTCCCAAAGTTCAGCATACCTTCTCTTACTGTCTATCCACTTCAGAGCTAAAACAGGCCTGTAGAGAGGAAGGAAGGGATTCTCTGAGCTGAACTCATGAGAAGGTAAAACTAAAATAAAGAAGGACCTGTAGTCATCAGACAGTATTTCCCTTTTGTTCCTGATTAAGGTAAGCTCACTCTCAAGCAGGGCCTCCATTGATTCACCTAAAAATTCAGTTCGTCTTGTAACCATTAAAGGGCACGGTATCCTTCTCAGAACAATTGGGTTTGTCAGGCTGATCCCTGAATTTTTCAGCCACGGCTGTGGAGGAGCCACCATGAATTCAAACTGCATTTCAACAGTTTTGTTTTCATGTCCCTACTAACAGCGTCAGACTCACCTGGAGGCAGGAATTTCAAGGGTCTAGCACATCCTAAAAGGATTGACACCTATGGAAAACAATAATCCAAGTCCTGTTTGCTCTCACCGCTCATATATACTAGTTTATGGGTCCCACTGCTCAGAGTCCCATGAGACAGAGAGAGGGGCTGGGGTGGGCTTAAAGGAACAAGAATAGAGAAATTAGTAGAGATGATTGCTGAGTGACTATGAATGATTCAAACTAAATAAGTCCCAAATACGCTGGTTAAAGAAAGCATTCCTTGTGCTGAGGCTATCAGTATCAAGGCTCCTACCTTTATCTGTTTACTCATGGTCTTCAGCTGCCTCTCCAGGTCCAATTTTTGTTCTTCTAGTTTCATCACACTACCTGGAAAAGAAAAAAAAAAACAAGTTAGACAGAATTGTTAGAGAGGTGCTGTCTTGCGGGAAGGCAACTGGGCACCAAAAAGCACACAAAGATGTTCTTGCTTTTAATCCATTAGGGCTTGATAAATGCAGGGTCAGTGGTAACAATAAACTTTGGAATCGGAAAGATCATCACGTTAACACAGGAGATTTGAGCTAAAGACTCAGCTCTAAAATGTCATCTAGAACTATGTCAGGGCCTGGCATTTGGGACTTCCAATGATGTGCTTTTGAACTTTATTATTTATAGCTACCGTACTGGGACAAATCCATTAATACAGCAAGCACCTATTCTTAAGTGTAGACAATGAGGCAGCATCTGATTGTCACAAATGAGTCTTTGGCCCACCTGCACCATAAGATCTTACTGTCAATACTATCACTTTTGAAAATAAGGGTGTGTGTGCGAGGAGGGGTCTTTGCCTATTTGCATCATAAGATCTTATTAACAGTATCATTTTTGAAATGGTGTGTTTGCAAGTGTGTGTGTATTTAGGCAAACGTGCTGCTAATGTGAAACCCAGCTACCAACACTGGTTTTTGTGATTTACTAAAAAAAATTTTAAGTGGAGTAGACTCTGTTACACCCCACATCATCATGTCCATTCCCCTCCTGTTGCTTAAGCCCTACTTCACTTTCAGTCAGATCCCAACTATCTCCGGTACCTGACTTCACAGAATCAAAGAAGGTCACTTGGTTCCGCCTATGGCTTCCAGGCCAAGCAGATGACTGGGTAACGATTCACTGACTCCGAAATCCGGACTGGAAAATCCTGTCACATGCAATTGAGAATGGAGTGGGGAGAGTCTGAGGAGTGGAAATTCCTTTACTTTTAACCACCTCACTCCTAACTGGCTACTTTCCTATTAGTTCCCCTCCTGCCCATTCTGTCCCGTAGCTCTTAGAACTCTGTTCCACTTACTCTCAAGTTCACTAATGAGTTGGTTATTGTGCAACTTGACTGCTCGATGCTGTTCCACCTGGTCTTCCAATTCGTATATGGTTTCCTTCATGTCTTTGATTTCGGCATCGCTCTCTGAGGCTTTCTCCTGCAGTTTCAGGCTGGTTCTGCTCAGCTGTTCAGTCTGACGATCACTGAGTTCCCTTAAATGACTACACTCTTTCTCCACCTAGAAAGAGGGGGGAGGAATCCCCAGTTAATTCTAATAACAAAAGTCACCATCACCATTAATAGCATTTACTGAGCCCCTAATGGGTGCAGAGCGCACTACTAAGAATTTGGGAGAGATTAAAAGGGTTAGAAGACCCAATCCCTGCCCTTGAGGAGCTTTTAATATAGCAGGAGAGACAGACGCTTACATTATAGATAGGGGAAATAACAGAGTATAGTAGGTAAGTATAAGAAAGAAGTGCTGGGGGTCATCATTGGTAACAAGTGCTTAGGTGATGCGGAAGGATGGATGGATGGGTTGGGAGATATGAGACGAGAGGATTAGGGATTACTCAATGTAAGATTCCTGGAAGAGATGTGATCTCAGGGTACGACAAGTCCCCAGATTAGCATGGAAGCACTTCAGATCAATCAATCAATCATATTTATTAGGCATTTACTGCATGCAGTGCACTATTTTAGGTGCTTGGGAGAGGGCAATATAAGAGAATCGGTAGGTACGTTCCCTGCCCACGATGAGCTGACAGTCTAGAGTGGAGACTCTGGATGGAGAGGAAGAGTGGTAACTGGACATTTTGTAAAGGAAGAACCATTAACTGTTGGCTACAGACTGGATACGGAGGTTGCAAAACGAGGAGGAATCAAGGATAACCCCCCCGACAGACTTCCCTAAACACGTCTCCAGCAGGTCAACCAACAGAAAACTGATATTCTTGAAAAGGACAGCCTACAGTCCTCCCTCCAGAAATAGACGAAACAAAATTATTAAAATTATAAATAGCTCTGGTCCACTACGTTGCACAGATAGAATTGTCTTTTCTGACCATTCCCACACTAAAGGGCAGAGGTTTAATTAGTGAGTCTTAGTATAATATCTAAAATAAAATCATAATTCCTTAGATTTACACAGCATCGTTTAAGTCAGAGAACTCAAAACCCTTCCATAATCACAGTTATCTGACACCCTCCTAATACCCATCTAGTTTGCTGCCTCCTAAGCCAGTGAGATCTATCTACTAACCTCTCCAGTCTACTTACACTACTGACCTTTCAAATATTCAGCTCTGTAAAAAAAATCTAGTCCCGGTATTTCATTTAGTCAATGCATTATGCAGAGTTAACGGAAGGGAGAGGTTACCTCTGATAACAAGCAATTGAGCAATGTGATTTCTTTGGTTTTCTTTCCAAAAGAAATCACTGTAAGATATTTAAGCAACCCCTCCACTCCCCAAATTATCATTCTCTATGAAGATATATTAGGAATCTGTACTAATAATGTGTAATAATCTAACAAAAAGAATAAAACTGACTGGAAAGCAAGGGGGAACCAAATGTGCTGCTTAATAATCTAATGGTGGAATAGTACTTTTTATTTCCCAAAGTGCCTTCCAACATTATTCATTCATTCAATAGTACTTATTGAGCACTTGCTATGTGCAGAACACTGTACTGAGCACTTGGAATGAACAATTCAGTAACAGAGACAATCCCTGCCCTTCTGTCCTTACAACATCCCTATTTTGATTCCCAGGCCATTTTACAGATGAGTAAACTGAAGCATAGAGAGGTTAAGTGACTTGGTTAGAGTCACACAACAGGCCAGTGGCTAAACTGGAACTTCAAACCAGCTGTCAACTCCCAGCTCCAGGTGTTTTACACCACAACATAGAGCTTGACAGAAAGCAGGTAAATTTCAGTAGAGAAATGTAGCAAGATTTGTATGAATGAAAAACCATCAACCAAAAAAAGCTGGGCTATGACTGGAAATGGAACTAAAGGCCTTTCTTGACTAAAACCAGCTGAATTCCTCATTAGTGTCGCGTACTACAAAAGATAGATGGCAGTACAGCTCAGAAGTTGCACATTTGAACAGAGAATGGTATTGTATGTTCAGTGTGCACATTTCCTACCCAATCAATCCATTCATGGGATTTATTGAGCACAAAATAATAATTATACCATTATTTTGTACCATTTATGTGCTCAATAAATCCCATGAATGGATTGATTGGGTAGGAAATGTGTACTACCTGTGGTATCTGTTAAGCGCTTACTATTTGCCAGGCACTGTAATAATAACAATAATGATGACAGCATTTGTTAAGCACTTACTAGGTGTGAAGCACTGTTCTACTAAGCGCTGGGGTGGATCCAAGCAAATCGGGGGTTGGACACAGTCTCTGTCCCACATGGGACTCACGGTCTCACTCCCCATTTTACAAAGGAAGCAACCAAGAAACAGAGAAGTGAAGTGACCTGCCCAAAGTCACACAGCAGACAAGTGGAGGAGCCAATATTAGAACCCATGATCTTCTGACTACTAAGTGCAGAGCACATTAGTAAGTGCTAGGCAGAGTACAATATGACAGAATTATGGGTGCTTTTCTCTCAGTCTGGCTATAGATGTTAAACATGTGAACCCTCACACCAACCCAAGGAAGGGGAGCCTCCCTACTAGCAGGGAAGAAAGGAAAAGGGAGTGGAGACCTCTATGAGAACCTTTACACTTCCTTCAAAGTAAAGGGCAGCACTCTAATAGCAGCTCCGGAACTTGAGATTTCACTACATCTAGAGCGGCCATGGACAACTCTGTCGATAGAGGCACTGAGACTCGCTTGACAGTGCATGCGAAAGGCCGAGCCCAGCACGTAGCGTAATGAAACCATACCCAGTATTTTACTAAAGTCTGACCAATTTCCCCCAAACCTGGAGTATTTCTCCAGGATCCGATAGGATTCCCCCATTCCCCCAATTTTTTACAAAGCCTCTGCATTTCCCTCCTAGGCCCCTGTGAATACTGGTGTCGCTTCTAAGCCAAGAAACTCGGCGGTACATGCCGAGACAGAGGGAGGCTAGATGCTTGAAATAAGAACAAAAATACTAAACTGGAAGTTGCCCAGTTCTGTTTCCGTATCAGCCACGGGCCAGACCAGCTAATAATCGGACTGCCATCTATCAAAGTTCCCCCATCAGCCTCCCTGCGCTGGGCCACCTCCATTGATGGCAACTGAGGGAGACTGCAGAGCTGGAAGCAAACAAGGATTACTAAAGGCTAGTACATTACTGAGGGGACCACACCCCTTAAAATACAAATACACACACGCATTAAAACAGTCCTGATTCTCACTACGTGCAGCACAAATATACACACACCTGTGTGCGTGATAGGTATGAGAAACAAGGCTATGCACTAGATTCAAGCTTGTCCAACCTATACTGTGAGGGGGATGGATGAACAAAGAGACCCATGACAGCTCTGTGATAAATTGCAATGGAGTAACTATAAATAGGGGGGGCAAAAGAAAGGCTTTATAGAACAACACACAACGTGAGGGAAGTTGTAGGCATTTGAAAGAAAGCAACAGAACCTAGGTCTACCCGTCCTAGCGCTGAGGCTGCAGGAAGGTATTTCAGACCGTGAGTTCTATGTGGGACAGACTCTGATTATCAGGTCTCTATCTCAGTGCTCTTCCCAGTGCTTGGCACATAGGAAGCATGTTCCCCTTTTAGTCTGCAAGCTAAAGACAGGAATCTATTTATCGTGATTATGTTGTCTTGTTTTTGTCCGTCTGTCTCCCCCAGTTAGACTGTGAGTCCGTCATTGGGCAGGGATGGTCTCTATCTGTTGCCAAATTGTACATTCCAAGCGCTTAGTACAGTGCTCTGTACATAGTAAGCGCTCAATAAACACTATTGAATGACTGGAATCATGTCTACCTGATTTGTATTGTACACTCCCAAGCAATTTATGATAGTACTCTGCACACAGTCAGCACTTGATAAAAATACTGATACACATCATCATTATTATCAAGAACGAGAAATGAAAACAGTAATAGTTAGGGTAGGTAATAAATGAAACGGTGCAGCAAGGGGAAATCCTTACCTGCCCATAATAACAATAATAATAATGACGATGGTATTTGGTAAGCACTTAGTATGGGCAAAGCACTGTTCGAAGCACTGGAGTAGATACAAGATAAGCAGGTTGTCCCATATGGGGCTCACACTTTCAATCCCCATTTTACAGATGAGGTAACTGAGGCACAGAGAAGTTAAGTGACTTGCCCACGGTCACACAGCAGACAAGTGGCGGAGACGGGATTAGAACCCACGTCCCCTGACTCCTGGGCCCACGCTCTTTCCACTAACCCATGCTGTTTCTACTATGATTCAGAAGGATTTGCAGGTACGCTTTGGTCTTATCAGCCACATTTGCAGAGTATGATTAAATAAAAATCCCAGTTAGTGGTGTCATACAACTCGAAGAATTAGGGGGAAAAAAAACCCATTTTTTTCTGTTTGAAGATTATGATGTTGTTGATGGTGAACTTTCTCCCCGGATGCAGGTATCACTGAAAAGACTGATATATTTATGACAAAGTCTTTTCATTATGGTGCACATAAAAATATTATCTCTTTTTTGCTATTCTATGTAATATTTTCAATGCATATTTACAATTTTACTACTCCTAATATCCAAAGCTTCTTCTAAAAGAGAGCCATCTTTTTTCTGTCTGTTACTTGCAGGCTCATTTGTCTACTAAAATTGTACCTCCTTCAAACCATCGACCTGCTGCCTGTTTGAGATTGTGACTTGTTGACTTAATTTTTATTCTACTCTCACTACTTGCAGATGCCCCACGGTTGACCATACTGTTGAATGGCCTGCTGTCATTTATCTCCTTGTGTCCTGCTCAAAGTTGTGATGTGCTAAGCACTGCATTGACACTATCAGACTGATTGCTCTGTTGAACTTCATCGATTGTTCCGTATTTCCACCTGATATACTGAATAGAAAACAAATGTTTGGGCTAGAAACTCAAGAGGTAACTGATTTTCTTCAGTTACAGCAAATATGGAGGATGATGAAAAGATCATATCAGGGAAATGCTGCCAGCATGATTGTTTTGTTTTTTATGGTATTTGTTAAGCACTTACTGTGTACCAGGCACTGTTCTAAGCGCTGAGGTAGATATAAGGTAATCAGGTTGAATGCAGTCCATGTTCCCTCATGGAGTTCCCAGTCTTAATCCCCATTTTATACATGAGGTAACAGACGCAGAGAAGTTAAGTGAGTTACCCCACGTCACATCGTATTTGCACATCGTAACTCCAAGTACTTTATCCACCAGGTAGGATTATAAAAAGAGCACATTTTAAAGGGGGAAAAAAGAGGACAGTTTTTAGGTGGGGAGAAGCAGTGTGGCTAACTGGAAAGAGCACGGGCCTGGAGTCAGAGGACCCAGATTCATATTCCAGCTCTGTAACTTGTTCATTGTGTAAACCTGGGCAAGTCACTTAACTTCTTTAGGCCTCAATTTCCCTACTACTATCTACTACTTAGACTGTGAGCCTCATGTGGGGCAGGGACTGTGTCTGATCTGATTATCCTACTTAGTTCTCTGCATAACAAATACCAGAGCTATTATTATTATGGGAAAAGTGGACTGTATATGAAAATTGGTGTAACAATTCCTTATGAGGATGAAAAGCTGGCTGTTCCAGTGAGCTTCTTACAAAATCCAGAGAAACTACTGGAAAACAAGAGCAGTTGGAATTATGCCTATTGGTGCAGCACAGACACAGACAGCATATGTTTTCTAACTAATGCTTCCAAATTCGTCCCTCTAATCCAGCTCCTGGTTAACTCAGTCCATTTGCTCAACCGGGACTGGATTTTTCTTAATCAGTGTTATTTACTGAGTGTTAACTTTGTGCAGAGGACTGTACTAAGCGCTTGGGAGATTACAACAATATAACAGACACATTCCCTGACCATAGTGAGCTTACAGTTTAGAAGGGGAGACAGACACTTTACAAAAATCAAATTATAGGTACGTACACAGGTGCTGTGACGCTAGGAGAGGCGGATGAATAAAGGGAGTGAGGCAGGGTGATGCCGAAGGGAGTGGGAGAAGAGGAAAGGAGGGCTTAGTCAGGAAGGCCTCTTGGAGGAGGTGTGCCTTCGATAAGGCTTTGAAGGACGGGAAAGTAACTGTCTGTCGGATATGAAAAGGGAAGGCATTCCAGGTCAGAGGCAGGACGGTGCTGGGACTCCAGATTTAGTCCTTGTAAGGTCTTACCTCCTGTATGTTCCTGGAAGCGATATTAGGTGGCTTTCAGATTCAAGGGATGACCTCAGCTTCTAACCCTGCCCTTCTCACTTTACTTCCATGATGATTCTACAGCACCCTGGGGTGACAATGAGAAAGCAAAAAATTCCTGCTTCTAGGCTTTAAGAGTGTTCACAAATCCTAATCCCTTTTATAAATAGTTGCAACATCCTATCCAACCGATTTCCTTATAAGTTTGAGTTCAACACTTTCCACAGTGGAGAATTGGCTCTTTCAGAATGAATCATCTGTGAGGAAATGAAATGGATGGCCTGAAGCTAAGAAAAAGTTTAGATTAGGCATTATGAAATGAAGCTTTTTAAAACAATGGGTAATTACAACAGAATCCCTCCGGGAGACTCCAAAAGACCACCATAAGTTACTGGAAGTGACAGAGTGGAGTATGAGATGAGGACTTAAACTTCTGAAGAAAATTCACAATTTCCCCAAGAATTCTACAGGGAATGTGCATGGCAGGAAATTCTAGTCCCTTGAGAGACTGAGAAAATGGCTCTCTTCCCACAAGTTTTCTCCACGGCTTTTATATGGCTTGAGTGAACATGTGCTTGCTAGAAACTGCTGGCATTCCTTTAGCAGCTAAAGGTAATAATTACTGGAGAGGGAGGGGAAATTATGTCCGCTTGATTGGAGGTTCATTAAAATTCCAAAATGTTAGCGGTAAAGGTATGAGGCAGTGGCTCTCTTCCAAGATTTCCCAGATGTTAGCTAGCCCAACTATCCTTGTTTCAGCTAGGATCATTTGCCGAGCTGATTCTGGATGCCGAAGCTGACCCTTAACTCTTTCTCTGAAGCTGTGCATTTAAGATGTCTTCCCAAAGATGAATACGGCGATTGTTCTGTCTTTTGCGCATTTAGTCTGCTGAGTTCTCTCTCAAAAAAGGCAATACAAAGGTGCTTGATATTTAGATAATGGAAGAGTTAAGCAAGTGGAAAATTGAGCCAAAGGTAAATGCCATCATCCACTGTGTGGTTGTGAGAGTTCAGTTTTTCAATTACTCTGCATGAAGTTTGGACCCCATGGTAATTTAATGTCCTCGGGTTTCTCCTCTGCTGTATTCAACTCAGTCTTGTCACCATCAGAAAACACATCTGGCTTTCTAAATCTTTCAAATTGTGAGGTGCTTTTCGGCATGATCTTTCTCCCGCTAATTATCTGGTTCTATTTTTTTTTTCCTCACTGTCCCCTCTCCCAGCCAAGGATGGCAACTGTAGAAGGAGATGTCTATCACGGGCTTGACCAGTGAATCAAAGTTGCTCTAGGACAACTTCCTGGACCGGGAAAGAAACAATAAACTCTCCAGCTAGAAAAAGTTTGAGTCAAAAGGCTAAAAAATGTTTAATACTGTCATATTAAAAAGTTATAAAGACCTTTCTGTGGATCACTGACCCTCAGCATTTTCATTCATACTAATCAGAAATCTCTTGGTTTGAAGGTGTTGTCACATTAACAGGGTTTGAAAAATACAGAGGAAATTCCAACAGTCTGAAAAAATCTACCCTAGTCAGAGAAGAAAGTACAGAGGAGCATTGCCAAAGTTTTTGGCCTGCCCTTCAATCCTAAAAAATAGATTGTAACTGTCACTTGATCAAATAAACACTGAAACTCTGGCAATATATAAAACCACCTATAACCGCCTGGAACATCTTCTAATTTTTCCCCTTTGTTTATTTTATTTCTGTTGCCTGTTTCCAAATGGAGTCAACAGAGCCAATTTTCACAGAATTGTACACTTTATTATCTGCATTTCTCTGGTTTCTCTGATTATTCTGCCAGATCAAGTATAATCTCACAGCGGGTGGTAAGCATATGGAATTTGTTACTGCAGGAAGTTATGCGGGCCAAAAATTTCAGCAGGTTCAAGAGCAGTTGGGATAAATTCATGGACAAGTGGCTCATAATCGGTCACTTAGAGGGATGTTAGGGATGTTGGATGCTGTGAATAGCACATGGTCAAGCAGAAAAAGCAAAAGACTGGGAGCCAGAAGTCTTGGGTTCAAGTCTCTGCTAAGCCACTTGTCTTCTGGGTGATCTTGGGCAAGTCAATTAACTTCTCTGTCCCTTGGTTCCCTCATCTGTAAAATGGGGATAAAACAACTGTTCTTCCTACCTCTTTCATGTGAGTCCCACCAGGGACAGGGCCTGTGTGCGATTTGATTATCTTGCCTATACTCCAGTGCTTAGCACATAATAAGCACTTAATAAATTCCACAGTTATTACGGTAGAGAGCTAACCATTTGGACAGATTTCCAGGAAGGCTATCGTCATATGTGATTTCCCCAAGCACCCCATTACTATTGTCGGAGACAGAGTAACACGCTAAAAAGGCCACTGTACTAACTCAGTATTGCTATTTCTTATGTTCTTAGTCAGTGGCATCATGTAACTTTAATCAGTTGCTGATCTTCATCGACAAGCTAAATTTAAATTACTATGTCGAGCACTCTTGGACTACCCATTAAGCACGGGCAGTGGTGCCAAGCTCATTGGAGGGAGAGAGGGGATGGAGTCAGTGGCCTTGGGGAAAGATGGAGTGGAAGAATACTGAAGAGAGAGGAAAAGAATAGAAGAGGAGGGAGTAGAAAGGGAAAATTTTGTGGGTTTTAGAACACCTGGTGAGAGGTTTCATTATAATGACTCTCGGCTGGGGAAAGGGAAGATGTGTACCTTGAGGCTAAATATGCCGCCCAAATACCTTTTTCCAGCCACACCTTCATCCCAACTCTCAGGGGACACATCTTTGGAAGAAGCAAAGGGCAAAGGAAGCTTGCTTGAGGCATTCTGTGGCAGTCAATTTGAACCAGGCTTTTAATTAAAAAAAAAAAAAGAATGATAGCGCTTCCAGAATGAGGTTGCAGGATGTTCTGACTACCATCAACTATAGTGCTTTCCTTTAGTGGAACTGAAATCCAATAACTATATAAAGCCTTTACTGGTCTTAGAAGCAAAACTGTAAATTCACAAAGGGTCTATCCATTTCACCAAGGGAATCTTTCAGACACTGCTACAACCCCTGGGATCAGTAAATTATGCTGCATTAGCCTGAGGGTATTTTTCCATTCTCCTTCTCCACAAGGAAAGTTACCACCCTCTGCCCCAAAGAGCACTCAGAACAACTCAAAGAGTGATCGTCATGAAGTAAAATGAAAACCTGATTGTGATGAAAAGAGAGCAGAGAAATCTAATTTCTGGAAATAGCTAAATAAGACTAAATATCTGGCATTTCCCAAATACAACATATCTGACACAATTGAGCTGGCAGAATCAGACCACCGGAAAGCATTCCCACATCAGTCTCTCATCTCAGAATATACTTTAAGCTTATTTGTTTGAATATAATTTTTAAATTCTACTTAGCTCTAGATGTTTATTTTCTGGTTAAATATTTACAGTTCAGTAATTTGGCCATTTTTTCCTAGTCAAGCACTCAATTACCTTTACTGAGAGTCCCTTATAAATAGAGCAGAGTTGACTTGGGATTATGCGACGATATTAAGGAGATAGGGCATACACATTCAGCTTTCCAGAAACTTATGGACAGAAAAGACTTTCCTAAGTATCTAGAAAGATGAGTAACAAAAAGATGGATGAATAATTACAGTTCCACAAAGTACCACCAGGAAGAGGAAAGGATAAAGGGCAGGACTGTTTTACTGGAGGCAAGTGGGTTTCATTTAGAAAGGCTTCATGGACAAGGTCAAACTTCTGCAAAGTCTGAAGGAAGGGAAGCGACTGCGTTCAACTGAAGGAGAAACGGGGAAGGCTGGTTCAGGATAGAGTAATGGCAAGTCAGATGAACTGGAGGCAGAAGAGCCTGTTGTTGGGCAGGGATTGTCTCTATCTGTTGAAAGTACAAGCCGAATTGTACTTTCCAAGCACTCAGTCAATAAATACAACTGAATGAATGAAAAGGTGAAACATGGTCTAAGAACTGCAAGGTTTGCCTGGCTACCATATGGCACCTGGAATAGGGTCAAGTAAAAAGTGGAAGGAAATGAGAGACAGGGATGGGAGATAGCAAAGGCGTTCTTTTAAATCCATGAACAGGAGTTTTCTTTTGGTGTAGGAAGAAACTGGGACTGCTGAAGAGAAGAGTGTTATGATCAAAACTGCAGTTGAGGGAAGCGCAGTCTCACTTTTTAAAGGGAGAAATTGGAGGGGAAAGAGGCTGGACACTGGCAGGGAGGCTGTGACCTGATATTTTTAGTCTTAACTAAGGTTTTGGTTGTGGAACAGAAAGGAAGGGATACATCCAAGAAATACCTCAGGGAAAGTATCACCAAGAGCTCTGGATCCTTAAATCTTTCCTGTTCTGCACTTGCTCTTGACATTCTGACCAGGAGAACCCACATATTTCTCCAGTTCAAATTAAGTCCAGGCCAGGGGAAGTCACCTAGTGAGAGCAGTTTGAAGGGAGCAGTGGGAATAATAATTATGGTACTTGTTAAGCCTTACTATGTGCCAAGCACTGTTCTAAGTGCTGGGGTAGATCCCAGTTAACCAGGTCGGACACAGTCCCTGTCCCACATGGGGCTCACGGTCTTAATCCCCATTTTACAGATGAGGGAATTGAGGCCCAGAGAAGTGAAATGACTTGTCCAAGGTCACAGAGCAGGCAAGTGGAGGCGTCGAGATTAGAACTCAAATCCTTCTGACTCTCAGGCCTGCGCTCCATCCACCAAGCCACGCTGTGGAATCCAAAGTCTCTCCTTTGAGGATTAGGAACCAGGGCACTGATGGAGGTGTTCCGTTTCAGGAGAAGGAGGGGTATCTCCTCCTCTAAGGCTACTTTTAAGGACTAGAGCGCCGATGTGACAGACGGACCCACGCCAAAGTGAAACAGAGTAACTGGAGAGGTCATACGGATACCTGAAATGTAGGCCTAAAGAGTCAACTAAAGAGGAAGCATAACAATGACAGGGGTCAGAGACTCCTTATAGCACCGATTTGTATTACAAGGGGGGAATCTATAACAGTCCTGGTCAGTTTGGCTCCAGGAATTTTTCCCTCAGTCCCCACCCGTAGAGATAATGGGAGTAAAGGACATGAACAGTAAAGGTGATTCCAGGTTGGGGGTTAGTGAGATAGATGGGAAAGGAGAATAGGGGAGTGGGGTAAATAATAATAACAATAATGTTGGCATTTGTTAAGCGCTTACTATGTGCAGAGCACTGTTCTAAGCGCTGGGGTAAATACAGGGTAATCAGTTTGTCCCATGTGAGGCTCACAGTCTTAATCCCCATTTTACAGATGAGGTAACTGAGGCCCAGAGAAGTGAAGTGACTTGCCCAAAGTCACACAGCTGACAAGTGGCAGAGCCAGGATTCAAACTCATGACCACTCATGTTCACTCCCAAGCCCGTGCTCTTTCCACTGAGCCATGCTGCTTCTCTAAAAAAAAAAAAAGAAGAAGAGACAGGTGTTTTCCTTACCTTGGTCAATAGGCCTTGAACTTGTTTAATTTCACTTTTCGCCTTTAGGAGTTCTTGCTTGAGTTCAGTGCACGACAGCTCTAGTTGGTCTTTCTCAGCCCGGGCCACTCTCAACATCTCATGGACCTCAGAGCTATCGGCTGAATTTCCTAGTGCATTGATCTCCGCCGCTTTCTGTTTCTCGCTGTCCAGCTGAGCTCTTAGAGACCCGTTCTCAATCTTTAACCCTTCCAAGTCGACTCTACACTCCTCCAACGACTTGACTGTCAGACTGGTGTTCTGCCTTTCCAATTCTAGAAACCCACTTAGCTGCTCATTTTCCCCTTTCAGACACTTGATCATCTCTAAAGCACCTTGATTCTCCCCCTCTACTTTCCGCAAGCTGCAGGTCAACTGCTGTTGGATGTTGAGCAGCTTCTCCCTTTCAAACTGGGCCTTTTCAAGGATCTCCGTACATTTGTGTTCCAGCTCAAGGACTTTCTCATCTTGAGACCCGGCTTCCTCGTTCTTTGATCGTTCTTGTAAGAGATTCATCAGCTTTTCATTTTCTTGACTTAGCTGCTCTGCCCTCTCTCTCTGCTGATGGAAGGATGTCTCCAAGAGAGCCTTCTCGTCCACTAACTTCTCATTTTCAGCGGTCAATTCCTGCACCATTTGCTGTTGATCTGACAACTCCTGTAAAGTGGCCTGCAGCTCTTCTGCGGTGCTGTGGTGATTTTCTTCCATTTTCTGGATCCTTTCAGTAAGAGAAGCCACGGAGAGTTCACTGATGTTATTGGGGGAACTTCCGCTGGTGGAACATCTGGAGCTCTTGAAAGGGTTGCTGCTGGATGATACGGGCCTAGAAGGAGCCTCAACAATATGTTCAAAATCTGATGCATCAGGAGATAAAGAAGCCTTGGTCACGTCACTGCTTGAAGAACCTGGTGTTTGCAGTGAGTTTCCATTCACATGCTGCTGGTATTCATCTGATTCTCCTGGCAACTGACTCTTGGTTGGACTCCCAAAACTGGACTCTTGAGTGGTAGGGGTCTGGAGGCTGCTCTCGCCGCAATTGCTCGTTGTAGTCTCCGAGACCGGTGACTGTTCTAGGTAAATCAGTTTTTCTTTCAAGGCCCGGTTTTCCTCCCCCAGACTGGCAAGTTCTTTTTGAAAAGTCCTGTTCTTTTCTTGAAGAGCTCTTATTAAAGGGTCCATAACGCCAAGGGGGCCAGCGAGCCCATCTACATTTTGATCCGAAGCCCCACCAGAGATGTCTGCAGTCGGTAATTCTTTGCATTTCTGCAGTTCGCTTTGGAGTTTGCTAATCTCAAAATCTTTTGTTTTGGCCTCTGCCAAGAGTTCCCGAATCTGGGACTCCAGAACTGCCTTGTCTCCAGCTTCATTCTCTTGTTTGGGCTTGGCTGAGCTCTTTAGGTGTTTGGTAGGGGTGGGTGTACCAGAAGAAGTTGGGCTGGGGACTGATTTTCTTGTGCTGGGAGAACTACGCAACACAGCTCTCTCTCTCGAGATTGTTGCCGAAAGTTCCCGAGGAGCTGGAATCCCAGTACGTTTGGATGACGAAACAGTCCCTGGAAGAAAGGGAGAAAGAAACCTTGGATAAAGACACTGTTTGTTTGATACCTAGTTGACATTCATAGATAAGATAGTTGGTTTGTATGATGAATGAATGAGAGCTACTAATCACGTGAGAACAGCCCAAGGGAAAAGCAGCCAGAAGCTTGACCGGTTTCGTTTTGGTTC